>NC_135088.1:8471250-9770000 GCF_051107435.1 Chaetodon auriga
ATCTGAAGTGACACATTAGCCCTTTCTGTGAGCAGTGTAACGAAGCTGCATGGGTCAGAGTAAATTGAAAAAAAGCCTGCAGACAAGCCTCACCTCTACAGGCTGTGAGGGGATCTTGAGTTTGGAAAGTGAGGCCTTGCTGTTGGACTTCATCTCTCCCATGGTGCTGCTGTGCGACTGTCCGCTGTAGCTTTCTGCTTGTGAGCTCTTGGGTTCTGCCGTTTCCTGGCCGTCCATAGGCCGCACATACGCTGTGGGCTTCTGCAGCATGGAGCCGGGTTTGGACATGAGAGACGGGGGAAAGGCCTGACTCGAGTGCTGTCCGCTGGGGAAGGAGGTGTGAACCCGCGAGGGCGAGTCCCAGTTGGCCTCTCTGTCTCGTGGGGACTTGGAGCGGTAGCGTTCCTTGCTGTGATGCTGCTCGGCAGACAAGGAGCTCCGCAAGTGGCTGTTGCTGCTGGAGGAACTCAGGGAGCCCTTGGCCGGACTCGACGTGTGTGACTTTGAGTGCTCTGATCCTCCACTGTGTTTACTTGACTTCTTTTCCCGCGCCTCCCCTCCGTGTCTTTGGCTACTGCTGCTGCTGCCGCTACTGCCTCCGGTGCCCCTCTGGCTGCCGAGTCCTGAGCGTTTCTGGGACTGGGACGAAGAACCACCTGCTGCGGGGCCGACAGGAGTCCACTTACTGCTCTGGCTGCTGCCACCACTACCGACGCCACGCTGGTCCCCGCCAAACAAAGGTGGGACGGATTTCTCCTCAGAGGAAGACGAGCTGTTAGAAGGTTTACCGCCGAGCTTTGGAAGTGTGTCACTGATCGGCTCTTTCATCTCGTCGTAATTGCCCAGCATGCTCTGAATACGGCTGGACAGTTTATCTTCCTTGCTGGACTGAAGAGAGAAGCAGAAAATGGGCGAGGAGGAGGTGGGGGAGAGGACAGGGTGATGGTGAAGGGAAAAAAAAAAATCAAAGAGCGACAGAAAGAGGAGACAGAAGAAAATAAATGAACGGAGGGAAAGCACAGAGGAGAGAAGAGGAGGCAGAGAAAACAGTCATTACGGGCACAAGTTCAACACTTGGGTTAATTGCTTTCCATCAAAAACATTGCAAATGGAGACAAAATGAGTCACTCCCACAAAGAAAAACTTAAAAATCACTAAAATGTGCAAAATGAGCTTCATTAAAATGCAGATTTTCATCTGACAATAGAAACAAATTATATCCTAATCGCGAGTGTCACCAGGTTCACATTTAAAATAACTGACTGAACATTGGGAAAATAATCGACTGAACATGGAGAGAGGCCTAATCAGCCAATCACGCCGTTGGATTGTTCAAACTGAGGGCCCAGATCAGCCCATACCCATCTGTGAACACAGATAAGAGTCTACCCATAGTTAGAACACAGAGGTTAATCAATCACTTTGAGGCCATGGACTCCAGCAGACCTGCTTGCATCAGCCCGTGACAGAAGCCTGTACAGAATATCTAGTTTCACACGCAGCCTCAGACCTCTATTTTGTTTGACAGACTCACACAGCAGGTGAGGAAACACAAGCCGTTGTCTGGAGCAGGAAACGTAACCGGCTTGGTCATAACATGCACTTCACTACCTCGTGCTAGCAAGGCCAAGCTCACACGTGCTTCGGTGGTGAAGTGTAGCATCACTTCGTCTTCTTCTGTCAGGCTGGTTTAATTTTGCAGTGTGAGCATAAATGACGTGCTTTATTATGATTGCATCAGATCTGGAGTGGAGCAGAAATACACTCCACTTTTTTTAAACACAAGTACTTAATACAAGTGTTTCACAGAGCTGATATTATGGCTTATCACACACACTGATATGGACACATATGCTGGCTGATGATGCAAAAAACAACAAGGAATAAAAAGAAAGTGCTTGAGGTTAATTAGAAACAGCTGAATCATTACGGAGTTTGTTCAACAGACTCATTGTTTACAGAGACATTGATTGCTATACTCTGCACTGTGTTGGCAGAAAATAAGTACAAAATTGCTTGTACAGTAAATACTATATTATAGAAACAGAACACACTTATTGTGCTGCACATATTGTACAGCACATCTGTAAAAAGAGATTAGATCTTCATCCACAGAAAACAATGGTTTCTGCCCTAGAAAAAGTCCCCGATCCTAAGCAGGACTTTCCTGCCCTTCAGGAGCGATCCTTTCCAACATCACTTCAAACATGCTTTCCATAACAGTAAATCACAAATTACAAAGACCAAAACATCGATTGCCACCTCTTCCAAATTTCCTCTGGCATCTTTTCACATGCAAAAATGACAAACTAAGCCATCAGTCTTTCATTTCATACCTTTCTAATTCGCCTAATCTTTGTGCTTCTCAAAATGCAGTTAAAATGCCAACATGAATATGCTCTGTGGATGTCTTGCGCTTAGTTTCTGGAGCTAGTTAGATCTTGGCACAATTTAATTAATAAGGCTTGCTTAATAATCACACTCAGTGGATCCTTAATGAAAAAACATACATTTATATACCGTGTGCATGTATTGCATTGCCAAATATAACAATATCAGAGTTTATCACCCTAAAAAATGAACAAACAACATTATGGGGCTCTAATTTTCAACAGATAACCTTGTGCTCTTCATTCTGTGCAGATGAGTTACAAATGCGTGAACCCTGCACCATAAAAATGTTACTGCTTTGCTGGTCTACATCTGGGAGGCCACAGCTGCAGCTGCGTGCACACATGGCCTTTAATGCAGAACACAGTAAACCTCCACTTACTGGAGCATGACAGAGAGGGGGGGGGGGGGGAGTCAAACTGACGCTTACATAAGACTCAGACAAGCAAAAGATACAAAGTGTAGAAAAGCCAGAGACTTAAACAGCTGGCTTTCCCCCATTTGTTCTACTACAGCACAGCATGCCACCCAAACAGAAGAACAAACGTGCACAGTAAAATCATTTGCTGAAAACGCGTGTTTTTCCTTTGCAAAGGTCAAGGACACGTCCTCCTTCAAAAACAGCTTTCACTTTGTTGTGGCCCAAAACACACAGGCACGCGCTCATCGCTCACCTCTCGTAGCCTTTCTATTCTCAACCTGTCAGGACACATTCCTCGATGCCTCTTTGATGGCTAGCTCTGGCTAAAGCAGAGGAGCCACTTACCTCTGCTCAAATCTGGTTAGTGGCAAAGATTAGACCAGTACGGAGAACTCAAATCCTCTTTACAATTACACTGACCAGGCGGGACCTGGCTGGCCTACATCTGTGAGTCTGTGAGCAGAAGACATGGAAGGAAAGGGGGGAGGCTGGCGCGGTCCCATGTTTACCTTCTTCAGCTGCTCTACAAAACAGCTAACCAAAGACAGGTGTTGTCGATTCAACCGCCTCTTTTGTGCAGCGTTAGTCAATCGCTGACTATCTGACAAGTAACCATTATTTAATTTAGATCCTAAATGTTTAGAAGAGCATCTGATTTTGTTTTTGTAAGCTATGATTCACATAACCACATACTGTGCTGCACACAGATCAGCCAATTACATCCAGAAATGTGTGTGAGATCACAGAAGGACTGTCGTCGTTGGAGGAGCTTGTTCAGACATGTCACATAAAACAGCTCCCGCTTGGGTATTACAGCATATCTGGAGTTTGCCCTGTTAAGCATTCATCACACAAACTGTAAACAAAACCAATACTGCAGGATCGTGAAGGTCATTGGGAAAAAGAAAAAAAAACGAAACCTTCTGTCATTAATAAGGCCGCAACAAAATTCAGGCCTAAAATCGAACATACAAGCCAGACTCCAAAAAAGTTGGGATGCTGTGTAAAACATAAAACAGAAGGTAAGAACTTGCTAATCCTTTTTGACAAATAATTGAAAACAGCACAAAGACGATATATTTAATGTCTGACCTCATCAGCTTCATTGATTTTTCTAAATATATGCTTCTTCTGAATTTGACACAGCAACATGTTTAAAAGAAGCTGGGACAGGAGCAACTAAAGACTGCGAAAGTTGTGGAATTCTCCAAAAACACCTGTTTGGAGCGTTCCACAGGTAAACAGGTTCATTGGTAACAGGTGATATTCATGATTGGGAATGAAAGGGGCATCCTGGAAAGGCTCAGTCGCTCACAGGCGAGGATGGAGAGAGGTTCACCACTTTGTGAACACATGATTGTGTGACGGACATTAGGACATGGGATCACTAATTCGTGAATGACTGCATTCTGTTCTTATTTACGCTTTTACACAGCGTCCCAACTTTTTTTTGAAACAGGGTTGTCGGATTTTCTTGACAACAACTTCGGAAAAACTAATAAAACAGGTTTCTTCACGCTGAGGCGAAGAAGGAATGAAGTGAAACAAATATTACATAAAGCGTGCGCACTCGCACGTCGAGAGAAACCAAAAGAAAGTGTTTCCACCTTTGCCATAGAAACCTGAAGCTAAATATTCCTCTTGGCAGTTTAGCACAGCCGGCAAAGAAAAAAAAAAAAAAAAAAAGCAAAAGTATGTGATGACAGAACTGTATAGACATGAAAGCTCCTGGTAGCATGTGCAGTTCACACTTCCTGTGTCCGTTACAAATTCCTCTAAGCTGACTAAAGAACGACATGTCAAAAACTGGATGTGAGGTAAACACATTTACCACTTTGTAGGGTTCAGGAAAGAGAGGGGAATTCGCTGGAAAGGCCTCTCCTCCTCCCTGCTGGATTTCTTGATTTCTCCTTTCTCTTTCTTTCATTCGGAGCACATTCCGGTCCTCACGGTTCATGTTGCTAATAACACAAACAGAACAACAACAAGTCAACATAAAAGCACGTTGAGGGGAGACAATAAACAAGACTTTTTATCTCAAGGCTTCACAGGGTCAGCTATAAAAGAAGGAGTATCATGAAAGTGAGACGTCCATGAAAGAAACACCTGCTGCGTCTGTAAAAAAAAAAAAAAAAAAAAAGAAAAAAGAAAAGAAGAACGGCCTCTTGGTCAACAGTGACGTAACATAACCAAACAACATTAGTCCTTCAGTTTTCTTTGCTGCTGCCATTTCTGAGTTCGTACATGAATACCAGCTAGTTCTACCTCCTAACCATTCCCAAAAGATCATTCAGTCAGGCGGTGATCATGAACTCTCTTTGAGTCACAGTTTTTTGGTAAACCACAAGTCAGACCATCATTAACTACACCCGACGCATCATCAACAGAGGGAGCACAGAGACGACCTGTGGAGAAAGTAGTCCCTAATAGGCTTAGGCAATGTGCAGTAGCCTACTTCTGCAAATAATCTCCTTGTACAGATAGTCAATGTATATTGGTACCCCCCCCCCCCCCCACCGGGTATTTTCAATGTCGTCTTACATCGAGAAGCGTATTTAGCACAATGGGTGTGGTTTGTTAGCTCACCAAATGTATCAATTTAAATAGAAAAGTTTTCTGGAACAGACTGTAAAAAACATCCTGAAACCACATGAAAAGGAAATGAAAGGCTTCTCAGGAATAACATAAAACAGACTGTAATTCGGATTAAATAATAACCCACTGCTATAAAACGGTAGCTTGAAGCCATAAACACATTTCTGCCCCTCTGAGTGTATCGGGTGCGCAGAGCGAACATAAAAGCAGAGAACTATTTGAGGACAGGGACCTTGTCAGTGGATGTATGGACTCAGCGCCAAACGTCATAAAAAAAAAAAACAGACTTTTCACGTTCGTTAGGAACAAGCAGCCTGACAAAATGTGACTTCTGTGTGCACTTTGGTTAACAGAAAGTACAACCAGAGAGCTTTCCAACTTGAAACGAGCAAATTATCAGCCAGGCGTGTCACCTCCGAGTTTACGATGACAGCTTCGGACTCTGCCAATGAAAACAATGATCTTAAGGCTGTTGACAGAGTGTGATTAGGCGGCAACTGCACTGCCTCCTCCCAGATCAAAAACACAACAAACAAGGGTGTTTTCAATCTTTACTATGTAGCAGGGCTGTCAAAACTGGAATAATAAAAAACACCCACACCATTCGAACATCTATTTTCGTGCATCATGTCCAATACAACCAGAGACATATTACTTGTGTATCATCTCAGATCTAACATATGCACACATTAAAAATTAAAATAATGCCCTCTGCTGCGTTGCTGAATTAGTCGCTCATTTCAGATTGACCTACATTGAAATTCACTTAATGACAGTGATGTTGTGTGCAGATTTTCCAGTTGGTGCCGCGCCACGTGTCAGGGACAAATGGGAGAAATTCTGGTCACATATAATCTCATTATGGCCCCTGTTTTCCCATGTTTCTGTGTCCAAGTGCCTAATGGAGACAACAATTTTTCAAGTTTTTTTTTAGTATCGAGTGAGCCTGCAGCAGCCGGCAGCCACGCAACGAGCTGCAACCTAATCCCTACGGGCGTTTGAGCACCATCAACGTACGTCCACAAAAAGTGTTTGTTTTTGCCACTGACAGGCTCAGACTGTTCTTCTAAGTGTCTGACAACATTATGCAAAGGATCCCTACAGAGATAAAACTTTTTGTTAAAGAGTAAGATCTGTTTTGTTTAACAAGAAACCGCTCTTATATCGCTCTCACCAACGCCACCAGACTCCATTCACAAAAACAGTAATTTTATCAAAGACAAACACACCTCATTCAAATGAAACAGAAACAGAATATAGCTCACCAAAAATGTCTTTGTTCATCTTTCCACTCTTCCAACAATCACCACAAACTCGAGATCTGGTGCAATAAACTCTTAATTCACCGAATGAGGAGAGGAGCGAGAGAGAGGGCGGACATCGGAGAAGCAGCGAAAACAGCGCGCAGAGCTTGAATATTTTCATTTGGAATTTGTAATATTCATTGACAGCCTTACTGTGTATGACCAAAAACGTGCAAAGTAGCAGACAGGAAACTGACTCAGAATGGGAAAAACACAGCACAGATTGATAGTTAGGTGCACTTGGCTACATATTTGAGCGTTTCCAGGAAATAATTCACACAGCTCTAACATGAAAACTGATCAGGACTATCAATCACCTGGAATGCTGTAGACTAACTCTTGCCAGCACTTACACAAAACACTCTCAAGCTTTTATTTTTTCCACCTTCTGACTGGTTTTCTGTCAACATACAAGTTAGTCTAAATTGTAATTTCCCAACCAAGGTCTTTACGAAGCCTCTGCCTGTTTTACATCATCAACAACACCCAACTGTGAGTGACTCACCCAGCACAGTCAGTGATTTACACACACAGCTAGTCTATATTACACTAGAGCTCAAGAAGCGACCAAGGCCATAACCATTGTGGGCTGCTTTACACACACCATTAGCAACAGTTTTATCAGCAGACGTGTAAGAAAAGAAGAGAGCATTGTTTAGGCGATCCATCAAACACCCATCAACATCCTGCTGTTTTACCTCTGGACTTAATCTGCTTTACAGCACAGATATGAACAAATCATAGACTGCACACGGTCAAAAATCACGCAAGACTTTGAGTAAAAATGCACAACAGCAAACTTGCTACAACTGAACAGACTGCTGATCACCTTATACAGACAGCAAGCCTCTTCCACAGCTAACGGAGCAAAGATTTACTGCAGCCACATTCTACTAAATTCAGCTTGATGTTAGTTATTTTGCCATCTGTACCACCCAGCTGACGAGTACCAACTATCATTTGAAGGTCTTTCATGCTATAAATGTTGCCTGTGGCTTACGAAAAAAACAGTTTCGTGTCCTGGAAATAAATAATCAAACAAAAATAATTACGTAGCAAGGGTCCACTGAGTGTGCTGGTACTACTTTTACATCTAAATGAGGCTGTCAAAGTCAGTTTTGGAGTGGGGCTGAATGTGTGAATGGGGCAGTTAGCACAGTGCTAAATGATCAAATGCCACAGGCACTGAATCCTTTGTAAACACTGCTCATGTCCATTCTGCCCAGCTAATTGACCTGATCTGTTGGTTTTCAGCAGTTGAACAGGGGATACACCCTGTCGTCCTGCAGCACAGCACTGAAGAAAATCATCAGACAAGAGACACAACTGTCTGGTTTCAATGATACCAGAACACAAATGTACATGTTGATGTCCAAAACAAGCAGCAGTCTGTCTTACTTTTGCAACTTCAGAATAACTTTAAACTTTATTAACGTGAAAGGTGAGACATGGGCTTCATCGCCTGTGTTGGTTTTCAAAGATCATTCTAGTCCTCTTCATGAAGGGAAAAAAAAACAACGTGTGCTTTTGGTTTTTGAATAAATAAGTGAGTACACCAAGTACCCGAATGGAAGACAGAATGTGAAAAACTTGTGTTGGTGGCATGACGTGCCTGTATGAATATGGATCAAGCCTCGAAGCTCAACCCGTTTTTAAATTGGCTTGTATGGTAAACAGAAGAAAACCAAACCCTAGTTCAAAAGTGCATTTATATGAATAACAAAAAGTTACAACAGCCTTTCTGTGAATGTTTACACTCGTGTCTACAGCATTTTTTTTATTAAAACATACAAAACCACAAAATAAAGGCAACTTTTCTGAATAATGAGAAGTAGGGTAAACTTTGCATAAGAATCAAGAATTCATCAGGATGCACGTTTCCATCTCGTCTGTCTACATCGCTGGCTTTCCACTTGTCAACACACATGTGTGTACTGTTTACATCACGGGAGACGGAAGCTACTTTGTACAAGTGTGGCTTCAGCATCACAAAACAGATCAGACAAATAGTTATCGCTGCAACAAAATAATATTATGCAATGGAGAAACATCAACAACTACTACATCCTGGTGGAAGGGATGTCCCCCAAGTTGCAGTCATACTGCTCCAGAATCAGCTAATGCTTCACACCACACAGCATCTCCAACTTACTTTCAAGTTGAGTATCAATGTTTCTTAGCTAAGTATTGGGGGATGTCCCTTCCCAGTTAAGGGGGCCCCAATTGAGCATACTGTACTTCTCTTTGAAGGCAGTACCAAAGATGGTGGGCTGTACAAATAAGACGTGACTCAATAACTTGTGGCTTCTGGAAAGCCATGCACTAGTGCTATATCCTAATATCAGACTAATTCAAGGAACCTTAAAGGGAAACTTTGGTATTCAACCTGGACCCTATTATCTCCAAGTTTCTGTGAGAGAACAATGAGATCAAGCATTGGGTGGGAAACACTGTGTAGAGCCAGAATATATTTCAATTTAACTTGATGAATTAAAGGTTTATTTCAATCAAATAAGAGCTGCTGATTGTTGAAACAGTCGAAAGACTAACTGAGAGGGTTGTGGAGAGTTTGAATGAAGTGCGTATTGCAACAATCTGCAGATAAAGCGGGTGTTTCCGGTTAAACAAAAAGGATCTTACTGTTTAACAAGGAGTTCAACCGGCCGCCATCAGCCCAGCAATCGGCCACTGTTGATTTATTCACGCAGGTGTGTGAGCAGACCTGCAGCCTATTTCATGACCGCCAGCTGCAGCGCTCTTGTTCAATACTGAACCAATTTCAGCAACTGTTGTCCCCATTAGTCACCAAAGTTTCCCTTTAATTTCTATTCTGGAGAATTTACTTGAAGTTGAAGAGCACACGTCAGACGCACAGATTACAAATCAGCCTTGGTTTGAATTTTCTTGTTGGAGTCTGCACCCAGGGCCCAAACCCTATGGAGCTAATGGACCAACAAAGAAAGACAGGCGATTTAGATATTTTCAAAAGAAGGAAAAGCAAGCCAAAGGAAATCACTTCTAACGCAACAATGAGTTTAAAATGGGCAGTATTATCATCAAAGTGTAATGGCCGGCTATGTTTATTGTAATCATTCAACAGTGTGCCAGACTGAAAAGGTCAAAGTCTGCAGAACTGAACAGACAGTTAACTCTGTACCCAAATTAATCAGCTCATCTGTCTCTTTGTAATTCACAACATAACAGCCAGGTCACGTCTTCAATACAATCACAACCACAATCACAATCACAATCCAAAAAAAAAAAAAAAAAAAAAAAGGGAAGAACTGATGGTCATCTGAGCACCATGAATAACCATGAATACAGGACTGGGATTCTGTCACACAGCCATTATGTAAGGCCATCCAAAAACACTCTAGTGTGGCTTACACGACATAGTTAAAAACGAGGTTAAGTGTCTTATTCGTCCCAGACACCGAGAGAAACAAGTAAAGCAGCCAACTCGCTGAACATTTCTTACCCTGACTGAGAGGCCATGGCCCCAACCACTGAAACATTGGAAGGAGGAGGGTTCAGAGGATCTCCCAGGGATTCAGAAGTGTTCTCGTCATGACTTGTCAGCCTAAATTTCTACTCCAACCTCTCTCAGAGAAGACAACCTGGCCTTTTTTTTCTCTGGATCTATCTGTGGGCGTCCAGCTGGAAGAGTGTAACTACAGTTTCTTTACTCGACTCGAAGGTACAGTGTATTTCCTTGGAGTGGAGACAAATCTGACTTAGGGAGGGGAGGTGACTGCTCGCTCTCGGGAGATACCACGTTGGCAAGCAGCGGGGGTGGTCACATGCTAAGTGAAGTCTGGGAGAGTCTGTGGTGTTTTGAGGTTAAAGAATGTGTGGAGAACAGGCGAGGTGATAAGCAGCTGGCAGTGGATAAGCATGACGCGTGAGTGTGTGATGTTTGTAAATGTTAAGAGTGAGCGTGAGAGGGAAAGATGGAATAAAAGAGAGATTTGTCTACTGTTCATGCGAGTGCCAGACAGTCCTCCTGCCTTAAATGTGCCCTGGGACAATTTTAATCTTCAGCTATGAGGAAAAACTGCCCAGGAAGGAGTACAGGAATCTTTTAATTGCAGTAAATTATGAATTATCTGAAGGAGGTACTTGCACAAGCACAGTGCTCCACATAACAGAGCAAAGTGACGGTGAGGCATTTGTAAAGCCTGCCAAAACACTGCAACACATTTTTGCATCTAAACAACTAATTACACCTTGAACTATTACATCAAAGAAGAAAGACAGTGAGAAAAGAGAGGGGAAACACACAGCTGATTCCACTTTCAAACTCTTAAGTCAAACAAAACATTAGAAAATGGTTTAAAAACACAGGATTAACACTAAAGAAATAACTGAGCTTGGTCTACGACAGCCATACAGCCACAGTCATTTAAAACACAGCCTCACAGGCCAGTTGGGTACGACATCTCCGAGGAGGAGAGCGGCACTGACGGAGCATCGAGAGAAGAACAGAATCTCACCTCTCTCCGAGAATGGAACGCTCCACCTCGTCCCATAAAAGGAGATGTTATTTTACACCACAGGACCTCTCCTCCGTGTGATGTCACTGCCCTCAGTAAGGCTCAGCCAATCAGGGCCCACCTTTCCGTCAACAACCTCCCTCCCTCCCCCACTATGCCCGGAGCACAGGGCAAAGCACCCGTGCAGCCTGTTAAAGAGACAGCGCAGACAGACTGTAGCAAACCGGAGACGTTTTCATCAGCCACATATGATGATGACACAGGCTGACAAACGTGATATCATCTCATGTCGCAAGCGTTCTTATCTGGTACAGATACTGGCGTCATCATGCTCTTCCACATCTGGTATCTCTACGGGTTTCCTGTCATGTTTAGGGTTTAAGATGTGATCACTTCTAAGGCACACTTGGGTCTGGCTCCTTGACGTATCTTAGATAACCGTCAAAGAGTTGGTACACAGATCTCTGTGTACCCTTCAGCTCGTTCCAAAATTCAGATTTATAGCCAAATATCATTTACAAATTGCATGAGTCTCTATTTCCTAAATACTATTAAGTTTGTGTTTTATTTCTTTATTTTTTACCTAAACTTGTCGTTCTGTTTTTCCCACATTGTAAGCTTCGTTCTGCTACTTGTGTAAAATAACTATTGCAACATGTGTTTACACCTGGCGTTAACTTTCGCCTTGGATGATCCGATCACAAGTGGACAGCTCAAAGTATGTCCGTTCACAATTGGCATTCAGATGCGTCTCCACACGCAGCTCGAGTTACCGCTTATGATCAGATCTCACTACCCGCTCTATATAAAAACAGACATAAATCATTTCCATGTGCAAAGACCAAATGCCTTACTGCTTTTAACTGGTGGCGCAAATGGAAATCAGAGAGCGAGTTTCGTGTGTAGAATCCATTTTGCCTATTTTGTGGTTTCTTTTTGGTGTTTCGCACTTTAACATGACACCAGTGATGTGCCAATGCATACGTAGGCTAACACGGAGGACATCAGTGAAGAGCATTTTCACACCTGCCCACCTGTGATCACCCAAGGTGTAGACAGGGTCTCCACTCACTATCTTACTCTTCTATATTACAAAGAGTACAGTCTAAACCTGCCATATCTGAAAAGTTCCCTAAGATAACTTCTGTCTGTCTTGGACCTGCTTTGAATCATGAAAGTCTTCTTCCAAATTCAAGATTATTATATTTCACAAGACATCTCTGCTTGTTTCCAAGGTTCCACCATCACACCAAGTGATTTTCACGTGAACATTGGAAAATAAACACAGCATCGTGTTTAGTGAATTATGTTCGCTTAAAAAACCCCAACCTGTAATGTCATAAATGGTTTCCTGCATTTCACACAAATGTGGCTTACAACAAACAAATACTCAGTAATGGGTACAGATGGGTAGTCAGTCCCACCTCCCTCTGAGCTTTTGAGGAAAACCTGCTGACAACAGGCATTCCAGAGGGAGGGTCCATTCAAATGCTGCAAACCTGCCTCATATAAGCAGCTGTTTGGGTGACGAGCGCCGTCACAGCCACATGCTGCTAGGACGAGGGCTGTATGAGAAACTGACAAAAATAATGACTTTGGTAAACGCAGTGACTTTCAATCAACTCTCTTACAAAGTCAAACTTTTCTCAGGAAACACACACGGTAGTGTACACGAGAGCTTATGCAAGCGCACATTTTCCTCTATCTCATCTCATCCACACATTAATAGGGGTAATAGAAAAGCCTAAATTTCTGTGTGCCTTTGATGTCAAAGTATTTGGCTGAATATGCTTAGAACAAAGTCAAAGTTAGGATTAAGACTGTGTGTTCGGAATTCTTTAGTTCCTGCTTCAGTCAAAAAAAAAAAAAAAAACGCTCAATATTTCTCTGTGGCTTCAGATTAGCTCCAATTAACATATCAAAACAAGAGTCTAAATCTTGATTGGCATGTTCTCTAAACAACTGCTTATATCCTTTCATTCAGGCAGGTTTGAAGCATTTGAACTGACTCACTGCCTGGAATGCCTCCACTCAGCAGGCGTGCTTTATCTGAGTCACAGGGAGCTGCTGGCGTTTACCAATCAGGGCCCAGAGTTGTGACTGTTTTGCATTTAATAATTACCAACACTTGAATTTAGGAGACTTTTAATATTTGACACCTAGCAAACCTGCTCACTGAGATGAGAGAGGCACTGTTCTCAATGAATGCAAAACTCTGATGTTCAGATCTAAATGTGTGTTTTGAAAACTGCACTCCACGCATCCATGACAGTGACGTATTCCTGCCAAGATCATAAACTAAATGAACAAAAGACAAACTGTCAGCAACATTTCAATTTATGTTTTTTCCACACCTCACGGCAGCTCAGTCATCTGAGGTGAGGTAAACAGCGTACGGACCTAAACCGTGAGTGCCTGGAAAGTTCACGTGCATTTCGAGTTGAAAGATAATGTCAGATGAGCTTAGCGAGAAAATGGTCTCAGTTGCAGCTTTGACACAAATAAAACACTGCCTCATTGTCAGTGGAACATGACACACAACCCTCAATTATCTCAGCAACGTTTCCAAAGAACCTCTGACATCCAAGCTCTGCGATGTGCACACCAAGTTTATGAAAAGGCCTTTATTTTATTTTTTTTGTTTTGTTTTGGCAAGACCCTCTTCACCTGGATGTGAGCTAAGGCAAGATTTTTAACAATTTCCAATCACTCCCTTTGGCTTTGAGTCAATATGGATTCAGCATTGTGTGGTGTATGATGCAACTCGGGCTTCAACTCAGCATGTTCCAGCATGTTCAGCACACACATAACGTTGACCATTGTCCCGTTAAAATCCTTAAAGAGAACAGTGAAATCATCCCGACTTGCTGAGTAAAACAAGTTTTACAAGCAGTGGAACAAAAGACTTAGAACAGATTGACTCAGCATGGCAGAGGTTACTTAATGAGAACAGAAACACTCATATTCCACAAAACTGTCAAAAACATTCAGTACACGTTTTTAATAATGGTTTGTTTAATAACAACAGTGGTGGTGGGAGCAGAAGCAGCTAATTTGTGAGCGTGAGTGATGTCTAATTAACTTGGATTACACTGAAAAATGGCTCATACCAACTGCTTAAATTAAGCTTCCATATGTATGTATTTCATATGCTTTAATACTGAATATTGCTAATGTAGCTGATAAGGAAATTGCTTACATCCCAAAGCCTAACACAAAAAAAACACTTTCCATGTGAAGCTTATCTTGGCTTTGTCATACAGATCAATTCTAAACTTTTTTTTTTTTATATCAGGTCTTCTTTCAGCCTTAAGAACTAATGCTTACTTACATGAAATCCTCCATTAATAGTCTATTACTCACCCAAAGCATTAGCAAACTGTTCCTTAGGGTAATTTTACCCTCTGGAAACTCCAATAACCCAATGGAAACATGACCTAAACAATTAAAACAGAGGGTATCATGCAACCTATACAGCACCGACAGGCAATCTTTGCTACGTATCACATGTGACAACAAGAAAGGTTAAACATTAACCTAACCCTATTGAGGAGTCCTAGGAATTTCTGACCTGCGTAACACTTTTCCATTTATCGTTCACAATCGTATCACTCAGAGAGCTGTCTGGGCTTAATTTGACACTAGAACATCTGCCTGCCTACAAATAGAAACATGCTAACCTATAGCTTTCTACTCTGAACCTCTAAATAAACCTTCGCAACCCCCAGAGCAAGAGCTTTGATACATGGCCAAATGTGAATGAAGACACCAGCTCGAGAAAAATTTACCTTGTACATTCCCATGTTCTCTGCATAAGAAGCTTAAGTTAGCAATATTAGCCTCTTTCTCTGTATTACATAAATGACTACTTGTTATACTTCTCACTTTACTCTTCTAGATCCATCTCACTATCTGGGATTTTCACTGTTTATGTTACTGATCCGTTTGTTATTGCCTGCAAAGCACTTACCCTGCTCTGAAAAATATTATGCCAATGAATTTCAGAGCTGTTCATTATAAGCATTACTGCTGCAATAAACTTTGATGTTATCCTTTCCAAAACAATATTACAGAGCAGTATCTCACGGCACGGATGTATGCCAGATCTGTGGAATGAAATGACCTTAATGAGCTTCACCTCCACCGGACTATATGCCCACATGAGAGCTTAACTCACATCCTAGGGAACAAAAGCTGAAGAACAGATGCATGAGGTCAGGACACAGTGAGTAGCATATTTTTCTGCTGTGTGAGCAACAGTTCAGAGGGAGAAAGAGAGAGAGAGAGAGAGGGAGAAAAAAGAGCTGCCGATGTCTGATTAGATTTGGGCTAATTAAACTGGCTGACTCTGGAAGAGCCTTCAAACAACTTACTTTCGACAAGCTTCTCCTTGTAAAGGAAATGAGATTTGATTATAAACTTACAGGCCTTAGCTGAAGACACAATTAGCTCTCACTTTGGGGAGGATTTTAAGAATAACGGCTAAAATGCAGCAGAATCTGTACGATAAACAAAACAGATGACTGCTAAGATTCCTTTTTTACGTCGCTTACTAAATTTCAACCATCGCGGGGAGCTGAAGACAAAGCTGATAAGACAGGATAAACGACTACTGACGAGCATTTGCTTTATTCAGCCAAGGACGACTCTGTTTTGAGAGGGCAGCCCTACAATCTGGCACTATTACAGCCTGAAACTAGGTATTGCTCATTTTCCAAACATCCAGACTGCAAAACCACACTGTACTACTACCGCAATGTACAATAGATGTGTCAAAGCCAAAGAAAACATGCACCCATTCCTCTGTCTGAAATGGACAAAACAAGTGACCATAACATCTCAACAGTACATGTGCATGTGCCCTTTTGCTTGGCTACAGAGGAAACAGTTACACTCAAGCCACAGTGTAAAACCTAAACAGGAAGTGAAGAGGATTTCACATCGAACTGCGTCACAGGGAGCACAAGAACGCAGAACAAACATTTATTTGCCATAACACACTGACCAGGGTTACATGGAGTGCATTAGCTTGAATATGGACTTTTATTATGAACAATAAGACAGTATTTCAATTGGGTTGTTTACCCTACTAGCTTAAAATAGCTTGTTTTATTAACATTCCCATAATTTCGCAATACTGACATTGGGAGACACCTAATGTTTTACCCATGTCTCATACGTCTGTGTACAACTACAGCACCCAGTCATCTTGCAGTCACGTGTGTCCGCCTCATCTCGCCATTCAGCGTGTTCATTAAGGGGAAAAAAAAAAAAAAGCAACATGAGGAGTTACTGCTGTAAAAGTTTAAAGTAACATGCTGTAGATGAAACTAATTTTATCATTCAATATTAAAAAGGTAAATATTATTAAATGTTATTATGATGTTGATTTTGCGGCACAGCCTTCATGCAAGCTCGGAAAAGGCAGTATGTTTTAAGCAGCTCATTTTGCTGCTGTATATGTGAGTAGATTCGAATGGTGTGCGTGTGTGTGTGTGTGTGTGGTGGTGGTGGTGGGGGGGGGGGGTGGGTGGTGGTGGTGAAGACCTGAACCACAGAGGCATTGGTGTTTTTAACAAACACCATCCTTCATTAGAAATGTGTTCAATTAAACAACCAAAGATCTAATAGAACATTGGCAAAGCATCAGGAAAAAGAAAACACTGAATATGTCAAAAAAGGAGCCTATTAAGTTTGTATGATTGTTACAAAAATATACGATACAGAAAGAAATGTACATAAAGATCAGGATATCTCACCACTACGGCAACATTCACAGGAAATAATCTGCTCCAAAGTCATCCAAATTGGGTTTGTCAGTTTACTCCATTATACAAAAGAGGTCCATTAAGGAAAAAAGGTTGGGAACAACTGCCTTAATCTGTTAAGTACTGTGGCAAGTGTCACTGTCTGAAAGAGTGGAGAGACATTATAAAGCAACATCACTGATCCTGTGTGTCCACATGGATCTACACTTCCACACACAAAGTACTTCATAAACAACCGCACCCTCAACTCAAACAACCTCATTCTCCATCAATCACTTGGCTACACATGTTGTTCCAGCTCACAGCTACCTGCCATAAACGAGTTCATGACCTTAAGCCTCCCCCACCATGATGTGTTCACCAAGATGAAGGAGCTGATGGCTCCGTCCTCGCCAAGTGTACCCAGCTTGATGTACACAAGTATTGGTGATTTCCTCACTGTTGAGAGTTACTCTGGACTTATGATGCTTTTTCTGGCCCTTCCCCCAACTATGGCACGTAAAATGGCTTCCTAGAAAAGCACATCAGCTGTTCTTTTGCTAGACCAAAACTAGACACATAGACTATCCTGTTGCCTTTTAGCGCAGTGGTAATTAGGAGTCATCGGGATTTTGAGCGAAGACAGTTTGGAGAGGCACGGAGGCTAATCTGATAAAATTTATGCAGGGTACGATGCTCGAGGGCTAACGTACAGGACAACAAACCAAAAGTTTTTGCTAGTCACTGCGAGAAAAGTGACGACTGTTATGGGCCTAAGATTAGTTAAACCAGTTTATGATCGAGAGGCTGCAAGCAAGTAAAATAAACGTTTCTCGTATTTGACATGTAAAGCTTTAAGAGTTCAACTAGAGTTTAATTCACGACGCTGAACTGGATGGTAGTTATTTGCATGACAAACTGTGCGCAGCTTATGTTTATCATTTGCACTCAACGTGATTATCACACAATTGTGTCCTCGTCGATTGCATAAACTGCTAATAGTTAGCGAAGTTAGGCGTGTAAGTTATGTCAACGATGACTTACGAGAGAAAACACAAACATCATACGTCGTGACCTGTTAGCCAACATTACTCGAGCAGAAACATGATCGCTATCGCTGCGATGTTTGGTCTGACTTTTCGAGAACAGAAAGCCACCGCACGACTAAAATTTAGCGTTTATCATAATTTCAGCCATCTATGTTTGCCGTCATATGAACTCTTAAGTAGCGACACTAGCAAGAGGCTAATGTGCTACCTCCAGGACTACCTGCATCTTTGCTTTATAGCATAACGTTAGCTAGCAAAACCTGCTAGCGTTTAGTGGCTATGCTAGCGGCTAGCTAGCTATGAAACCATTGAAATTTTCTGCATTCATTTAAATTAACGTTCACTCCAAATGTCAGATAACCACTTAGTACAGTTAATCATCAAACAACATATTTTGTGATATTAAGCATCCTTACCTCTTGTCTTCTTTTTAGGCCCAAACCATTCTAGCTATTGGAAAGCTCTTTTCTCTTTGTCTTTTCCACTTCCAGTTATACGCAAAATGGACTCAGAAAAACGCTTAACAGCTAAAATACTAAAATCAATTGGACGGCCTCCATCTTTTCCTTAGAACGCAACTGCGCATCGAGCGGAAAACAAAATAAAATCATTTTGTCTGTCGTTCATTTTGTTATTACTGAAGAGAAGTGGATGATAGGTAAGGCTGCTAGCTAAGTTAAGTAGCCAGCAGGTACCACAGACAGGACTGGATGCATGGATGGCAGCAAGCGGTGCTGCCTTCAGATACCGTCGGAAATATTTCAAACCCACAATCTCGCCAAGAAAAACATGAAGGGAAGTTCATTTTTTTGTAACCGTGACAGGCGAAGTAAAAGGTTTTTGAAGCACTATTAACGATAGACCATTTGAAAATACCACTGGCTGTAGCTTTCAGGTGATACATACACCTTGAGAGAAATTGTTATTTTGACAGTGGGCACATTGTCAGTGTACCCATCCCTGATATGGAAGTTGAGTTAAATGTAGTGAACAATTTCTGGGCTATTTCTATCCATGGCACTTTCACGGTAACCGACATGTATTAATGATGCTGGCAATTCCCACATGTGAACGCAACATTTCAGTGACGCACAGGTTGTTCTTGACGTTCAGAACGAATGTCACGGAGAGCGTCTCATTGTTCCCTGCTGTTGACTGATATCTAATTTTAAATATACTTCACTCATAACTTTCTCTGTCACACGTGTTTTGGCTAATAAATAGATAAAAATCTATTGGAAATTCATTAACATTATAACGTATGTTTTTTTTCCTCATCTAATTAGGTGGTTTTGGGGGTGCTTAATTTCTGCCATCAAACTTCAAACCTTTTGTGTGCTTTAAAAGTAACAACTCATTAATATGTATGACTTCACACACAAGATTTGTGAGTGCTCCTCAATTTCAGGCCCACTTCACACAATGGGTTAGAAAGTTTAAACACACTTTTGAGATCTTCACAAAAGTATCCCCTTTAAAGATTGGTAGTGTTTCATGAAGCACATTCAAAAACATAGATCTCTACAACTTCTGCTCCTGGTGCATCAATCTTAATGCACTGCAAGTTACTCGGGCTGCAGACATGTGACATTCCGATGACTGGGCTGCAGCATTATGGACAGTTTTGTGGTCTGCCACACCCAAATTCATCATCATCACTGTCATCATCAAGGGCCTGGTAGTCCACGGGTCAACATGTTAAACTTGTGAGTGCAAATATCAATAAAACACCTTAAATGGAAATATCCTATATGTAAATTAGCAAACAGACAAACAAATCATTACCATTCTATGCTCAAATTCATATATTTAAAGCCATTTTAACATGTTTCTCTTCAGCAAAATAAAAAACTTTTTACAACAGCAAAAAGGTGCAAGAGCCTTAAAAACAAGCCAATTTTATTTTACAATGAAATAAGCAACTGCAATGTCATAGCAACAACATCTCCTAACTTCAAACTAATTCAGAATTTCAGAAACAGAACTTTTAATTCGGTACCCTTCAAAAGGCCTCACATCAATGTCTTTCCCATACTGGATATTGTTGCTTTGTTAACGTTGTGAGCTGTACAGAATAAGTTTGACTAAAAATATACTTTAGTACAAAATCACAAATTGAGCAGGAATATGCTCATGATATATTTAAAATTCAGACCTATAAACTTGAGAAAATATCACATTAAAAGAAGAAACACGGGAAATATGCTTTGAAAACAGAACATGACACAATGGACATCCCAAAATCATCTCTTCTCTCTAAGCTCCATTTCCTTAATGTATAAGCAGTATGCAGCTGTTACATTTACACCCCTAAAGATGTCCTATCCAGCCTTATCCAACCCACGACGATGGATTAGAAAAAAAACAAAAAACTGAACAGCTAAAATTACTCAGAGAAACAAACAACACGAAAACCCACTTATTCCAACATATTTATTCATTTCTTCTTTTTCTTCTTCCTTGGAGGTCCCTGATCTGAATCGCTGCTGCTCCCTGAGTCTGAGCTGTCTGAGGACGACGAGGAGGAGGAGGAAGAGGAGGATGAGGAAGAGCTGTCATCGTCGCTGTCACTGCTGCTGTCGCTGTCATCTGAAGAGGAGCTGGAGGAGTCGCTGCTGTCTGACGATGAGTCACTGGAGGAGCCGTCTGAATCACTGCTGCTGTCGCTGGAGTCTTTAGCCCTGAGAGCAAGTGGCGGGGCGCAAAGGAAAAACACGAGCACAGGAAGCAGCATGTATTGTTATTGAGTTCTCACGCTGTACCTGTTACAGTCTGGATGCTGTACCGTCACTGAGCAGAGGAGACGAGAAGAAAAGATGATTCTGAACTGCTTTTTTTTTTGGTCTGGTTCACTGCTCTTCAGTGACACTGACATGCTTTGTTTACCCGCTTTGAAAGTGAAATGACACGACGCCTATGATGTTACAACCGCCAGTATGCCAACTTTCTGCTGGGTTGTTTGACTTAAACAGAGAAAATAGGGGCAAACTGGGAACATAACCTATCCATGCACTATTTTTTTCCTTCTGGACATTTTAAAGACCAGTTGAGTAAAGCAATCAGATTAGAATCAGGGCTTCATCAGTGTCTTATATGAAGGGGAAAGCCACACCTCTAGTTTTCCCCACAGTCACCAGCCTTTGATTTGCCACTCCAAAACAAATAAAGTAACTTCACATGACACGACACCAGAATTTCTAATAATAGTAATGCAAGTAAGTGGTTTCCAGAAGGAGTAGAGGAGTGAAACTGAAGTTGAGCAGACCTTTTGTCACAGCAGACATTTCAACTTGGCTAACATAGCCGGCGTACATAATAACATTATGAAGATTATTAATTGCTGCATAGCACTGCAACAACTTCTGGAAGTGAGCCATCTTTGAGGTTATTAGTTCCACCTCTGAGTTTCCTGCTACGACAAATCAAACAATGTCTGCTGGGAAAAAGTTCGACGAATGTGATTCACTGGGGAATAATTAAAAAACACAGCGTGCAGATGCTTGCAAGGCAACACTCTGGTGGCTTTCAGGGACACTTGAATGGAGCAGAGCACCTTGTTAATAGTTATTTGCAGCACCTGGGCTTTTCCCACTATAACAAGTCAAAATGTTTGCTGTGAAAAGGCCTGCTGCCACAATGTTTAATATTTAGATGTGATTCTCAACGGGAGTCTAACCTTGGAAAAGCAAAACACAAAGCTTATAGAAAAATGAAGTATAATTTAGGAACTCCATTAGCGTTGCAATAAGATTTAATACTTGAATCTTTTGACATATGAAAGCATTTACTACTGCTGGTCTATCGGTTGTTCACAAACTGTAGTGGCTCAAAGCTGTCACTAGAGGGATCTGTTAGTTACACCTCTCTCAACACTGTTTATTCTTCTATAACCAAGGTTTTGAATCAAGTGTGGGACACTAAATACTGCAAAGGAGTTCGGCTACCCTCCACAAACACCCTGACACCCTGCCCCAAGCAGATTTTCACACCGGGTCAAACTGAAATCACACGACTACGACTCTCACACGGCTTTCATGTGACTCCAACAACTCACATGTGATCTGATCATCCCCTTGAGTGACAGAGCCAAACAAACTGAAATGTCCAGGCACAACATATTCAGCACTAAAACATTCAATCTAGTTGCTTCCTCGATAATTTCTATTGCTAAGTTGCTACATGTGAAGGGCATTACACAATTATTCCTTAATTATCTACCTGAACTAGGGAATGAAAAAAGAAATGTAACAGCCTTCTTGTCTCTGTTCAGTTTTTTAATGTTATAACATGGTGTATGACCCCTTCTACTTACTTACAGAGTCAATGTATAGTGTTGGCCAAAGCGGAAAATTACCGATGGTCCATTACTGAAGTCTTTTTAAGTATATTGTACCTAAAGTGTGTCATCAAAAAACACTGTGTGGAGCCAAAACACCAAACACTGTCAATATATGGTTTAATAAACATCTTTACTTACTTCTTTTTAATTTTCTTCTCACTGGAGCCTTCTCTTCCTGGTCTGTAAAGAGAAAAAAAAGCAACAGCCGTCATGATCTGACAATAAGCTGAGCCAGTGAGAAAACGTGTTGTTGATCAAAGCAGACCAAAACACATTTTCTCCATGACAGCTGGACGTGCAGACTGCTGCTTTAAACACTTGTTAATTCCACCTCAAGCACTGACAGTAATTATGAAATCAATTTCAGATGGTAAAGCGAAATACTGACAAACAGCTGTTCATACAGGATGCTGTATTTATCATTACGTACTCTAGATGGCGGCAAAAAGCAATAACCGGTCAGTTTTTGTAGAATGACAGCATCACAGTATAAACGTCATTACTCTCTGTGTGTTTTCGGAGTACAACAGTATCTCTGTTTAATCTACACACTAAATTATCCAGTGCTCCATGGTACACAGTGTCTTGCAACATGACATCTCAGTTTAGTTTGAGAACCTCTGTGTTCCTCTGATGAGTTGAATTCCCTGACTGACTCAGACAACCATGAAAATCACATCAGTGTGGACGCCCACCTCATCCAGACTGTTTCGCAGAGCAGGTAATCGTATGGCCTAAAGGTGATAACACAAGCTTCCATCCTGTTCAGAGGTTTCTGACTTGCGACACCATGATTATTGAGCCAAACGGCAGACAAGTTGTTCTTGTCTACGTCTAAGTCTTGTCTAAGTGGGGTTTTTGTTTTCTGCAAAATCTGTACATCCTAAAAGTAAACTCCAGTCCTCATCCATATACCCATATGTTAGGGTGGATTTTTGGCCTCATAGTGTGTCATTTTGCCTACAAATGACCTAAATAACTGATGTTTGCAGAGGTCTGATGCTTCTGAAGCTGGAAATACGCGATCCTACAAAGTTATTTTTCTGGGAAAATGCTGAAATGAAATTTTGTATCTTACTGCAATTCAACGTGTAACACAGAACAGTCTGGAGCAGTGAATAACCCGTAAGCAGCGACATTAAGTCCCACTAGATTAAACAATAGCATTTTGACAATCACTCTTATGACCGACTTGACAGAACTGTAAATGTATGTTCTCATCATAAACATACATGAATGAAACAGGAATGAAACAGAATCAGCAAAGACGTGTTTCTCTGTCACCAAAGGTAAACCTTACCCAGTGATGCCATCGGGTTTGTTTTCATTCTCCTTGAGTTTCTTCTTCATCTCAGTTGTTCTTGACGGCCTGTGCACATATTTTCTCTTCCCAGTGCATTCATAGGTCCAGTGTCCCATCTCCAAACACTTCTGACAGCGCACATGTTGTTTGTTTGCCTCCCTGTGTGTGAAAAAACAGACAAATCTGAACGAGGCTGAACGATGACAGCTGACAAAACAAAAATCATCGCAGGTACATTTACTTGTCGTCAGTTGAGTGTTAGCTGATTATCAAGAACTATCTCTATGCGAAGTGCAGCTTTGGAGATGACAGAACTGTTTGAATTTTATTAATCAATATGCTTTACAATATTTTAATTCAAACATACAGTCTGTATAGTCACACTTCCTGAAGTGTGTGCAGTTCTAATGATTTCCTGGATTTTTTTTGTTGTCTAGGGGTCTATGAGTGGTTAAATAAATGCTTTACCACTTTGATCATTTTGAGCCAATGAGCCCTGACTAAGACACTAAACAAAGAGATGAATAATGTAGTATTGTAAAAATATAATGTCTGACAAATCAGTTTCCACTAGCAGGATATTCCTGAGGGGCCTTTCGCATTTAATACGAAAATGAAGCCATGGCTCAGTTTACTTCTTCAGCAATGTGGAGATCACGATCAGAGGTTGTCCCAGCTCCACAGCCTAATGCTTTCCTAATGGTGGAAGAGCTCTCTTTAAATACTTAAAGAACTTTGTATTGCTTTATACGGGAGTCATAATTTTTTTAAAAAACACAAAACGCCAAAATGACCCTGAACCAGGTCAACATTATCGTTGACGTTAAGAATATCACACACGCGATTAATCATACCTGAACTGATATTATGGCAAGCTATGTGCTGATATGAAAATAAGATTATGGAGATGTTTTTCTTCCATATGACTCAGTCCTAAGGCGACACATCCATAAAACAAATATTTCAGTCGACAACGTGTAACTTAGACTGGAAAAACACACAGTTAGTTACTGTTATTTGCTAACTATTTCACTATAATTTCAAATAAACAGAATTTTCACAGGTTATTTGCGTATAGAAACACACCAGGCACGCGTTCAAAGACTTAGTCAATGTCTGAGAACGGAAAACAAACAAACAGTTAAATAATAATACTGTATTGAAGAGAAAGACCGCGGCGCATTTGTGCTCCCATTAAGCCCTGCGGGCTGAAGGGACCGTGCTTTTCCTCCTGTATGTGATATGAAGGTCGACGAACTCAACGCCATTTGTGTTTAAAAGACCACAATATTCACAAAACGATAAAAAACATGCATTTTCATGTACTTATCTACATTATACTCACGCTTGCCTCCTGGCTATTATTCTATGCATGGGAGTCGCCATGTTGCAGTTTACTTTTTCTTCTTCATTGGTATCGGGCCAGTACGTATTTCCGGCAACCTTAATGCGCCCCAGTGCCCCCTGTTGGCAGCGACGGTTCGCTGCATCTATGTACTGTATATTATGAGTAACTCACTGATCATCAATGCTTCATTAGTTCCATTTATCTATTTTTCTACATATTCATGGGTCTTAAAGGGTGGCTTTTTATTTATTTATTTTTTTACTTTTAACTTTTTTCATTTAAAAAAAATCAGGCTGTATGCTTTATGCTGCACTGGTGTTTATTTTGACAATATCGTTAACATTTCGAATTAAAATAAAGTGTAGTCCAATCTAATATGATGACACCACAAATCACAGCCAAAATTTTAGCTGACACAGCGTCAACAGCGATTACAATCAAAAGTTTCACAATAGCAGTATTTATAACAGAACGGCATTGCATTGCACTGCACTGCCAGGGTTTTTTAATTCACTCACTATCAATCATCCAGAAAACGAGAATGCAGCAACAGGTATCAAATCCGATGGGATTTACTCATTTGATCGACATTTTGACCACATTCAGTTTGGCAGAGACTTTAGAGGTTTTAGAGCAGCCTACTGCAGTGGGGAAATACTCTACCACCATCCCTTAACAAAACCTCCAATATTTCATCTTGAATGGTCTTGACTTGTATTAATAATTCATTTATTACATCTAACTATAACAATTTTTAAAATATAATTCATTTATTTCATTTGGTTTTTATTCTTAGTCTTGGCATCTCTTGTACAGTCTTGGATTGCATTTGAGTGTACTGTTTTGCAACAGAATGAAATCACTTCAAACGCTATAAATGCTAATTATGATAATGAAAGAAAAAAAGTTATTTAAAAAAACAGTGTGGAGCTGTGGCGTGTTCACTCAAGTTTTTTTAAACTGTGCGGCTGGCTTGTAAATTATGACTTCATACTTTCAACACCCGCATACAGCACAGTCTATTTTTGGTTTCCCACCGAGAGTGGATCCCAGGGATCACCCAGTAAATCAGTCGATGCTGTCTTTGTACTATATGAATTCACAGTAAATCTCAAGCGCCGACATTATCTCGAAACTTCGAGGTATCTCATGTTTCTCGCAAAACCTCGACTATTGGAGAACCGTCCTTCACATGGTTATAGAAAGGTCCAGAGATATCGAGAACTCCTTAAATCTCGCGATGACTCGACTGTGCCAGTACAGATCACAGACACCGGTAACAGTCATCGGTGTGGATTATGACTACAAGTAACGTTAGTCCTGCCCAACATAGCGCAAGACAGCTATTTCACCCGACTTTTAATACACCCTTCTAAATCTGCAGCTTTACGTTTGTTTTATTTTTCCAAGTTCAGCTGGAAATAACGTTATAGCTCGGAACTGTCGTATCGCTGAAGATGTCAGTGGTGGGATTTGACTTGGGCTTTCAAAGCTGCTATGTAGCTGTAGCCCGAGCCGGAGGGATCGAGACAGTCGCTAATGAGTACAGCGACAGATGCACACCGTAAGTACCTAAAATACAATTATTATTGACTGGGCTTCTGGAGGTATGGCTTGAGATGAGAGGGGTTTTTTGTTGTCTAATGGTTGTTGTCTAACCGGTATTAGGGTAATGCACGTGAATAACGTGACAGCTTTACTAGCTAGCGTTAGCTAAACTTGTGTCCTTATGTCTTGCGTTGGCTAATCAGTCTGCCGCTCATTATGAGTAAATCACTGAAACGTTTCTTAGTGTTTTCATGGGGAACGTGGAACCATCTAAAATTCATCCATAACTTAGACTCCTCGTTGTTCACCCACCAACCATGGCGCTAGCCAGTTAGCTAAGTCTATAGTTTTTTTTTTTTATAACTGTACTGTACGGTTTGAAAACGGGCTTCAGTTGTCCGGCGAACACGAGCGGGCGGTGCTCCCCCCTTTGTGTCTATGTATTGAAGGCGAAAGCTCCGACCAACCGGTGTGCCCCGTGCGGCAATCTGGGCGCCTTACACCATGACGACAGAAGCCAATCGCTGTTTGGAATATTCTAGCAATTCTTAGCAATGACTTGTGCTAAAGATAATATATTTTTTAAATAGACATAAAAAGAGTATTCATTAAAAAAAAAACTGTCATAAAGGTCTTTGTTCATACATTGTCCAAGTTCGGCTTCTTTGGCTGATACGGCACACTTTGTACCCACAGTGCCTGTGCGTCCTGTGTCTGTATCTAAGGAACAACAATCTCAATGAATTTTTATAAAATATTCCTTTTGAAAAGGTTTAGCGCTGTCTCAGATATTTAGGTGTTTGCCATGTTTATATGTTTGAAGTCTTGGAAGTTTTTGAGGAATATGGAAATATATTAAAAACATGTATGTACTATATAAAAAAAATCTGAAAATCATTCTTCCAGACTAGTATTTCTAAACTCATTCAAAATAAGTCAGTCAATCACGGGAGTGATTAAGAAAAATGTGTGTGTGTGTGTGTGTGTGTGTGTGTGTGTGTGTGTGTGTAGTGTGTATAATACAGTTTGCACTATACTGAACAAAACATTCAAGGAGTCTTTTGGTATATTCTGAAGTTTTCATTTATTGTGAAATGAAACGTAAACATTGATCAAGGTTTTTGGTGAGTTTAGCCTGCGTGTAACAAACTAATTATGACTGAACAAATGATTGATTTACTGAATTAGTCAATTGACCGAAAGATAATAGATTCTGACTTTTTGAAATGAAACAAAATAATTTCAAATCTATTTGTCAGAAAATAACACCTCCCGATTCCATCAAAATGATGATGGGAGACTTGCTTCTTTCTATTTCATATTATATCCTGATATTTTGGGTTACAACTCACTACTCTGTTCTTGGGTCAGCAGGTGGCCCAGCACATGTTGAGCCAATTTCCTCAGGGATTTGTTGTGTTGGCCACTCTTTGACAAAACCAACTGGACTCGTGTGTTGACAGTGACTGTAGCTCTGACATCTGTTTTTGACACGGATGACGATGACAGGCATGTTTAGACCACTGCCCACTGGCATACAAGTGGACTGACCACACCACTTCAGACTGTGTTAATACAACACTTTGTGAACAGTGAAAGATGGGTCTCAACAAGTCTGCATGCTGTCACAGTCCTGGTTTCAACAGGGCTTTCTTTGGAAAAAGTTCTGACCTTTCATAATTAAAAAAAAAATGTATATAATTCTGCATTTTGGAAGATTTCACTTTTACATTATACAAGATATCACAAGAAAGCTGAAACCCCGATCATACACATTGAATTTTACTTATATGTAAGCAAAAACGAACTGCTAGTGTTGCTGCTGCAGACATGGAAAACAGTCTGTCCGGGTTCACGTGGGTTGGGCTCTGAGATGTCCTGTCATGTGTTGGCACGAGACCACGTAGTAACTGACAAGTGAATCTGACTTGATTTTGGGTGTATTCACATATAGTTGGATTATACAAGGAGCTTAGACTGCTTGCTTGTAATAGCATGTCAGGTTTGGCAAATGTATTTTTATAATCTTGTACATAATGTACATACACATAGTTGATTTTTATATTCTGTATCCTTTTCACCTTTATCTTTCTGCAGCTTTTGCCTGTCTTTTTATACTTTGCTGACTGTAGCAATTTCCCCAGCATGGGATTAATTAAGTTTTATCTTGTCTTATCTTATCATACCTTACCTTTTACCTTAACGTTTTCTTTTGTTGTCTTTCAGGTCATTTGTATCATTTGGACCACGAAACCGTTCTATAGGAGCTGCTGCAAAGAGCCAGGTAAAACCAGCTCAGTCACCCTGTTAACATCCTTGAAGTGAAACACTGAAAAATGCATCACGGTTAATGCTCATTGTTGTAACATCATTTTGTTTCCCCCTTTTTGCCTCCTTCATCGCGTTCAGGTGGTGACCAACTGTCAGAACACAGTACAGGGCTTCAAGCGATTCCATGGCCGGGGTTTTGCAGACCCTTATGTTCAGTCAGCCAAGTCTAACTTGGTGTACAATCTGGCACAGATGCCCTCTGGATCCACCGGTATAAAAGTAAGGTTAAGGATTTTATGGTACCTCTGTGCTATGCTGTATTAGAGAATACACGAGTAGTCTTCAGTAGTGGGAGAAAAAGAGCAATCATGTCTAACAAAATGCCAAAGTAAAGCTTGAGTTAGCACTCTCAGCCACCGGATGCTGTATATATCAACAACACTGTACGCTGAAATTGGGTAATCACGAAAAAGGGACACCCATAAGAAATTTAATAGAGAGAAAGCATAGAAAACACAACGTCTTGTTCCTGACTGTGTTGCCCCCCCTCCTCTTACCTGCTCTGCTCCAAGAAGTGCCTCATGTAATGCTCTTTCCTCTGAATCATAGCTCTTCTTCATCATCTTCTGATTCTATCCTGTCCTCCGTGCCTTTATCCTAAAAAACAGTCACTGCTTCCTCTCCCTGAAGTTGTGATATTTTTTTTCTTGCCGTTTTGTCTCACAGCATTATTCTGTGATAAGAGATTGACGGTTGCCCTGTGTCTGTGAGCCAATCAGCTGAAAACTTAAATGTGAAATATTTCAGACATCAGATAGCTAGAGCAAGATTCAAAACATACCCAAAGTTCTTGCGTGTACACAAATGACAATGCCTGGCTTGCACACTGCAAACACAGAGCCTGGCATGATTTTGTGTCCCTGTGGAGATAATTAATGTGACAGGACCGCAGAGGAAATGACAAAACCGAGACGACTGCATCAACCGGTTGTTACAAAAACCTCTTTTTTGAGCTTTAAAACGCTGTCAATGAAACTGTGGTGGCCTTTTTCATTTTTAATGAAAACTATGTATTATTCATAGCTATTGAAAGCTATTCATAAGCTATTTAAAGGATTTGCCTGAAGAATGAACCTCTTCCTAATTCCCGTCAACTCCAGGTGATGTACATGGAGGAGGAGAAAGTGTTCAGCATCGAGCAGGTCACTGGCATGCTGCTGACCAAACTGAAGGAGACTGCTGAAAGTGCGCTGAAGAAACCGGTTGCAGACTGTGTCATCTCGGTAAGCATCTCTGCAGACATCTGCAATGGTTTCACGGCTTCAGCAGGGTGTCTGAAAATCTACAAAACTCCTGAAATAGAATTGTCTGTGCAGTGCATTCGTTGACTGCTTATCCAGGTCCACCTAGACGTCTTGTTTTTGTGGCAACATATCTTATCTAATTGGCTTTAAATGTCTAATGAGGTGTTAATTTTCTTGTTGGATCCCTGCACACAGCTTATTTAAGGATGTGACACTGCACTGACAAGGCTTCAAAAAATGTGTGACTCACCTTACTTACTGTACTTTCTGCCATTCTCTTTACTTAAATGAAATATTGCGTTGCATTTACATCCTGGTATTTTGAGTGGCAGCTATTAATGTCGTCCTGTTGCATTTTCAAGTAGATTGGGTTATAAAATACCTGGAGAAAGCTGCCTCCAAGGTGTTTAAATGTATTACCACCTGTTCATGTGACATTTTGAGCTCAAAGCACTTCACCAGATGTCTTGTCTGAAAGCTTAATTTCCTCCTTTGCACCTTGTTGGTGAAGAGTGGGATGTGTGTGTGTTCCTTGCTGTGCTCAGTATATGAATTCACCAGCAGCATCTGTTATGTAATGTTACAGATCTCGACAAAGAGGCTGTTACTTTCACTCGTCCTAAATCTACAGTTTGCGTCAGCCCTGGAGATGGATAACATGTTATTATTACTGTAGCCAATAGCTAAATTTAGCCCTTGAGCTTTTCCACAAGGAGATGTTTTGTTTTGGCACCCGGAGTATCTGACATGGTAACATTATCCAGACATCTTGTGATGCAGGCAATTAATTGTGATGTCTTTGGCATCTTATCAGTGTCTTACAGTAATAACATGTGTATATTTTTTTGTTATTGGTGATTACATGTAAATCCCTTATTCTGAGACTTGTCGACACTAGTACCTTCACTCACTGAGACTCAGTAATGTTTTGTATTAACGCTGCATTGTTTTCCCCCTCCCAGGTCCCCAGCTACTTCACTGATGCAGAGAGAAGATCTGTCATGGACGCAGCTCAGATTGCAGGCCTCAACTGTCTACGACTAATGAATGAGACCACTGCAGGTACACTGACACGTGGTTTACACTGCAAGACAGGCAACACCTGAGTCATTGTAACTAGTTCATCCCATTTGGGGCTTTTAGATAATTTTAACACTGTGCTGTGAAATGAATGAATATTGAGTTGTCAACTTGTAGCTAAGTATGTGGCGAAATGTAGCATGTTGACTAGTATGCTGATTCAGTGGTGGTCACAAGCTAACACCAGATTATACCTGATTGTTGCAGTGACTCTGGCATATGGCATTTACAAGCAGGACCTGCCAGCTCCAGAGGAGAAGCCCAGGATAGTGGTGTTTGTGGACCTGGGCCACTCGGGTTACCAGGTGTCAGTTTGTGCCTTCAACAAGGGAAAGCTCAAGGTGATTAATGAATAATTCGTGTCCATTTTGAAACGCAGTACTGAAGGGGTGAGAGGTAGCAGGGCAGGTTACGATGATACGGCATTATGCGCTTGTCGGTTTTGCCCCAGAAAGTTGCTAATGGCCTTTTTTTCCTCATGTGGGCAGTAATAAACAGTGCAGGCAAAGATGGAACCTATTAGCGGAAAACATTTAATCTGCAGAACTAGGACTGTATTTTGGGCCAAATGAGGTCAAAACCAAAGTGATTCTTTTACAAAAACAATTGCCAATTCTTAACTAATGTGAGAATTTAGTAGAAAGACCTAACAGTTTGTTTAATAGAAACATATGTATTGAATTGATCAATAAAACTGTGCAGGTCTATTTTTTTTTATCCTTGCATGCATTCAGCCTAAGCACAGACATATGCAGGGATTTGAATTGTTTATTATTTATTTATCCAGTAGTTTGATAATTTGCCATCACTTTCAAATAACCCCGTTATCTTCCTCCGTTATCAGATCTTGGCCACGGCGTTTGATTCAGAGCTTGGCGGGAAGGGCTTTGATGACATCCTGGTCAACCACTTCTGTGAGGAGTTTGGAAAGAAGTACAAGCTGGATGTGAAGTCCAAGCCTCGAGCGCTGGTGCGACTCTACCAAGAGTGTGAGAAGCTCAAGAAGCTGATGAGTGCCAACTCCTCGGACCTCCCTCTCAACATTGAGTGCTTCATGAATGACATCGATGTCTCCGGTAAACTTAACAGGTGAGATGCAAAGTTATTTTTCATAACTAAAAGTTCAACAATAGGTACAACACAAACAATTTATTAATGAGGGCTTGAGAAACACTAGCCTTTTTTGAGTTTTATTATCTGTGGACTCACGTCAGAGGGCTGTTTTAGCTAAGCACAAATAAAAAATGGTGTTGATATAATTAGAAATGACTTTTGTCAGAGGTACCCAGCATCCATCTGCCTGTCTCACACCGTTCCTGAGTAAGTGTGTGAGTCTATTAATAATCTATGATCATGTGTCCCCAGAGGTCAGTTTGAGGAGATGTGTGCAGGGCTGCTGGCCAAAGTAGAGGGTCCCCTGCGCAGCGTCATGGAACAAGCTAGTGAGTACATCTGCCTTCAAAAGCAGCTGGACTATCCCTGTCAGCACATGCACACCCACACAGACAAGGTTCAGTCACGTGCTCTCACTGAGACAGCCCTACCCTCCGGACACTGGCAGCACGCCAGCCTTCCTGCCTTTCCTTTAATCATTTCTTGCTTACTCCCAATTTGTGCTTGCTCTTGCTTGGCAATTTGGAGCAGTCATGTGGCAAATACTTAGCAAAAAATCTATTTGGGTGTACCAGAATTGTAGTTTTAATTGTTGTAATGTGTTAGTTTTGAAGAAAAAGCATCGTGGATGTCACAACATGTGTGGCTTTAAGACTGCTGAGCTGCTCCTACTGCTATTTCAGAATCAGACCTGTGTTTAGTCTGAATATTTGAGTGAAGCTGCAAACTTTAACTAGCATGTTTTATAACATTCTTTTTACCTGCTTCCTGCATCCAGAGCTGAAAAAGGAAGACATTTATGCAGTGGAGATCGTGGGCGGTGCCTCCAGAATCCCTGCCATCAAAGAGCGAATCAGCAAGTTCTTCGGCAAAGAGCTGAGCACCACCTTGAATGCAGACGAGGCTGTTGCCAGAGGCTGTGCTCTGCAGGTACAGCTCACCTGTCATGACTGACGCTTTGGGTCATTGGGAGGAATCTGACACATGCACATGTTACTGGCTTTATGTCTGGTTACAAATGCAAATCAGATAATGTTTTTCTTTTTTCTCATGATTGGAAATTCAGTGTTTGTGTTGTTCAGTGATATTCTTGCTCCTGGTCATATGAAAGTGACTTCAAGACAAAACTTGCTAACTTGTGTTGTTGTAATGTTCTTCTCTTCTCAGTGTGCTATCTTGTCACCAGCGTTCAAAGTCAGAGAGTTCTCCATTACAGATGTTGTTCCCTACGCCATCTCCCTAAAATGGAATTCAGCCGCCGAGGAGGGACTGAGGTACGATGTGGGGTGATGTGGTCGTGAGAACGGGTTTGAGTGAGGAGTCGGACAGCATAATTTTGGATGTACTGGAGTTTATTGAGAGCTTCAGAGGTGGAACCGAAGAAAATGTTGTTATAGTAATCTAGGCGGGAAGTGGCAATGGCGTGAATGAGGGTTTCGGCAACTGAAAAAGAGAGAGATGGGCAGAGACGGGCAATGCTGCAGAGGTGGAAGAATGCAGCTCCACCTTATACTTACCTTACCTTAAACTTTAGCTGTCCATCAGAAACTACTTAGAAATAGTCTTGTTTTCAACAAGTCTCAATATTAAATCTTGCAGTTAAGACGTTAGAGGCCCACATGTGACTGTTTTTTTAATACCACCCCTTTTGTGCTATAACCAATTTGTGCTGCAAGGTTTTCAGCCACACCTGCACACACCCACAGTCCATTTATACCTTGTGCACTCAGTCTCTGCCAGTTGCACTGACATTTCATAAATTATGACACAGTGCCAACTAGTGCACAGTTCTGTAAAATATGAGCAATTCATGGCGATTTTTACATATTGCTGTAAAACCTGGATCTAAGTTGTAAGAGTCTGAACTTTTGTTGTCCCACTGACCTCCTCTTACTGTGATTTTACAGTGATTGTGAGGTTTTCCCGAAGGGCCACCCAGCTCCCTTCTCCAAAGTTTTGACCTTCTTCCGGAAAGAGCCCTTCAGCCTTGAAGCTTACTACAATAACCCCAAGGAGCTGCCCTACCCCAACACCTCTATAGGTACTGCAAGTTCAACTTCTGTAAGAGATATGTTGTGGAAAATAAGTATGGACATTAAGTCCTTTTTTGTTTGTTTTGTTAAAAAAAACAAAAAAACAAAACCCTACAAGCAGCTGCATTTTATGTTGATTTTGGCGGCCCCTGTGGACAAATGTGGTGGTTTTTCCTAGAAGGAAGACTGCATTTCCTTCAAAAACCACTGCATTTCGTTGTGAATATCTTGATCTGGCCAGTGGGTGCATTTATTTTGAAAGCGAGTGAAAGAAATTCTGTTTTTGTATGTTAAACACAGCTGTTTGCAGAATGCATAGCGATGAGGTCATGCATCTATTTGTGGTTATGTAAGATGAATAACTGTCATATGACAATAGTGAAACAAAGTAAACTTTGTTTTAGCCACCAACGTGGATTCATATATTGATGTAAAACCTCATCTTGCAATTTATTTCATAAATGAAACAGACATTACATGCCTGTCGAGGAGGAAGAGGGCCAACACAGGATCAGTTTTGAATCGTTTCAAATCCCACATTTCTCTCCATCTGTTGAATGACCGAGCAAGGTTGACTCGTGCTTTCACCCACACTCTATCACTATCCCTTTTATTTATTTATTTTATTTTGTTCTTCTGTCAGTTTCTTTTCTTCTCTTTGCTGATCCTGCCATAGTTTCAGCCATAACCACACAACATAATGTCAACTGCTCACTGCCAAACTTTGCCTTAGAAAATGTAAAGTTTGAAGTGTGACACTGATGATTGACTTGGAGATAGCTGATTTTCACTTTGACATATGCTCCCGCTCCTCGTTAGATTTGTTAGCTCCTACTTTTGAGTGGTTGCAGCTACTTTGCAGTTAGAATGATGCCAGCCTTTAAGCATGTAAACATTAATCACCAACTCTGTTCAGCTTTTTGTCACAAGAAGTTTGATATCATACTAAAGAACCTATTTGCTCTTTTAATTCTAAAAAGAGGATAATTTCACATATTCTAACCTGTGACCCTACAGGCCAGTTCCTGGTCCAGAATGTGGTTCCTCAGGCGTCTGGGGAGAGCGCAAAGGTCAAGGTGAAGGTGCGGGTCAACGTTCATGGTGTGTTCAGTGTCTCGAGCGCCTCACTAGTAGAGGTTGTGAAACCAGCTGAGGGAGAGGAGCCAATGGAGACCGACCAGATTGTGAAGGAGGAGGAGGTGCGTACCGTGTGCTTGCACTGGGTGAAAGGAATTATGATATACGGTGTGTGCGTGCACGTGTGGGTGTGTGTGAGAGACAGAGATACTCCTGGTTTGCTGTATGCTGTTTGCCTTGTGTTTCCCCTCAGAGATCCCACTGTGTCAATCTGGCCACACCTTGGTTCTTAATAGTCATCACTCTGGAATTTATATGTCCTGCCTTAACAAGCTTGAATGGGTTAGATTTATTTCTTTAACATGTCTTTATAATTTGTTTGGCATTTTATTTTGCTTTGCTGGTTAACGTGCACTCCAGAGCCACCTGATGGACTGCATTTGCATTCATGCTGGCCTTTTTCCTCAAAGTAAAACCAGCCATAAAAAAACATGTTATGTCTTCAATACCTTTTACATACTATGTCTTTTCTTTTGTCACCGTGTGTCAGAACAAAATGCAGGTGGACCAGGAAGATCAGAAACCTCAGGCTGGAGACAACGGAGACAAGAAATCAGAAGCTGAGGAGATGGAGGTAACCTTGTGCTGGGCGATAAGGCAGTCACCATACTGTCAATGAAGTTTTGATACTGTACAGCATTAAGAACCAAGTGTGGTTGTTTGAATTTATAATCAAGACCGAGAATTTCTTGTTTTTATTTATTTATTTCTTTTTTTAAGCATTACATGATGGCACATTTGGTCTCCTATTCAGATTGAGAATATAAGGATTTCATAGAAATTGCACGTCATGAGAAATAGCACTCTGGCATCACATGGAAACTGTTGTTGTGAAATTGTTTTCAGCTGTATCGCCCAGCACTAAGGTGACCATTAAGAATTCCTAACTTTACATTCCTTTACATGTTTTATGTTTCACAAAGGCACAATTGGCATTCAGCAAAGGATATTTTGTGTTTTCATGCACGCACACACACCTGCACATACAGAAAAAAACACTATATCTGAACATTTCAGTATTACTTCTGTTTCTGTTTTAGTGAGTTCAAGGGAAATTTGTAAGAGTAACCCCACTAAAAACATTTAAAGAGAACAATAAATATTCAGAACAATAAGTAAGGGAATAATGATTATTTCAGATGTTGTGGTTGTCCACTGATCACAGAGTTCAGCAGTTCAGTCCCCACCTCCTCTTGTCCACATGACGTGTGGACAAGAGGACCCCAAATTGCCCCCGATGGTCAGGCCAGCACACTGCGTGGTAGCTCACTGCCGTCTGTGTTTGAGTGTGTGTGTGTGTGTGTGTGTGTGTGTGTGTGTGTGTGTGAATGGAACCTTGCAAAGGCATTTGGAGAAAATATATAAATGTAGCCATTTATTATTTTTGACCACATGTACCCACTGAAAAACAAAGGGCAGCACGGTGGTGCAGTGGTTAGCACTGTTGCCTCACAGCAGGAAGGTTCCTGGTTCAAACTGGCCGTCAGGGACCTTTCTGTGTGGACTTTGCATGTTCTGCTCGTGGCTTCCTCCCACACGCAGGTTAATTGATAACTCTAAAATGACTGTAGGTGTGAATGTGACTGTGATGGTTGTTTGTCTCCATGTGTCACCTTGTGCTGAACTGGCGACCTGTCCTGTCAGCTGGGATGGGCTCCAGCCCCCCCGCGACCCGCCAAAGAATCAGTGATGATAATTGGATGAAATTTAATGTTTTCACCAAAAAAAAAAAACACAAAAGGCAATATAAAATCTGACCCCACGCAGTGACTGTAGCATCGCAGTTAAGAAACTTTTCTGCTGTAAGAGCATCTTTTAGAGAATAATAAGACCATCCGAATTGACAAACAGTGAATTTTCAAGTTGCACTTGTGTATGTCATAGTTATATGATTTTCATCTCTCCTTTTTTAGACGACGGAGGACGCTAAGCAGGAGAAGAAGAACGACCAGCCTCCTCAGGCCAAGAAGCCCAAAGTGAAAACGAAGACGGTGGAGCTGCCCATAGAGAACAATTTGCACTGGCAGCTGTCCACTGACGTACTAAATATGTTTGTGGAGAATGAGGTAATGCTCTAAAAATCACCAGGAATGTCTAATGTGCACTCATGGTATTTGTCCAAGCAATGTGCTCGTCAGACTTGCTGGTCCTGCTTTCATAAAAGACAAAAAGGAATGATTGTTGGCCACTTTATCATTTCTAATTATAGTTATTTTAACATTTAAAGAGACTTTTCCTACTTCTAGTCTTCACAAGCTTACATTTAGATACAACATGATTTGAACATTTTACCAAATTTATTATTATTATTTAGTTCTCTATTAAAGGTTTATTGTCTAATAACAGGAAGTGTGTTGAATCAAATATGATAAAGTTATGTTCTAATCGGTATTTTTTTGTGACTTTGTGACTCTTCCAGGGTAAGATGATCATGCAGGATAAGCTGGAGAAGGAGAGGAATGACGCAAAGAACTGTGTTGAAGAATACGTGTACGACATGAGGGATAAACTGCACGGCGCCCTGGAGAAGTTTGTGAATGAAGCTGTGAGTATAGACCACACTCCAATCCTGTATATGTCATTATAATACATGTCAGCAGATGCTCAGTAGAAATGAGCAATATTAGGGTAACTTTTGTTGGGTTTTAACCTTAAATTCATACATACTGCATATATTTTATCTTCTCCTCTCTTGATGGACAACATGCAGGATCGTGACGCGTTCTCCTTAAAACTGGAGGACACAGAGAACTGGCTGTATGAGGATGGAGAGGACCAACAGAAACAAGTTTACATTGACAGACTAGCTGAACTTAAGGTAACCAGGCAGGCAGGGTGTGGCTGGACATTCGTTTCTAAGAGAAACAGCAATGCTTCTCTGACTGCAGTTTTGTATTCAGAGTAACAGATGACAAAAAAACAGCTTATAATGGATTTAACATGGAGCTCATGTCTGCAGGGGCTTTAAGCAAACACCCTGCTTAAGATGACTGTGATGTACCAAATGTGTTTATCTGCCGTATTCTGTGTTTTGATATAAAGCTGATATTCATAGAAACAGTGGTGATGATTGGCTGACTAAACCTAATGGTTGTCCCTTTTTCCAGAAATTCGGTCAGCCAATTCAGGAGAGATACATGGAAGCTGAGGAGAGGCCAAAAGCATTTGAGGAGCTTGGCAGACAGATTCAGCTGTACATGAAGATCATTGAAGCTTACAAGGCAAAGGTAAGCTGGCACAGAGAGTCAGCTCAGTTAGATATTTTGCAGCAGCTCTCAAGGCTTGTATTCATTGTATATCAGGTGTATATGAGGTGTCCTGTAGGTCACGTGTAAAATACTGTAAATACACAGATTGCCTTAAAGCATTTTTAAGAACAGTTAATTTGGCTGTAGTTCAACTCGTTGATGAACGGTCACCAAACAGATGTCATCACTTACCTGCTTCTCCCAACAGGATGAGCAGTACAGTCACCTGGATGAGCTGGAGGTGACTCGGGTGGACAAGCAGGTGAACGATGCCATGGTCTGGATGAACAGCAAAATGAACCAGCAGAACAGCCAGGACCTCACTCTGGAACCAGTCATCAAAGTTGGAGAGATTAAGGCCAAAGTTAAGGTACTGAGAGTGCGTCCAGCCCCACACACAACACTGCAATCACTCAAGGCCAGCTACAGCAGCGGCAAAGATGTGTGAAATAATAATGTCTTCATTGTACAAACTGATCGTAGAAATCCACGTAATTAAATTTAAAAACTCAGATGGAGTGAGCAAAAATGATCTCTGGACATATAATTACTTTTTCTACCCTTCCTCTAATGATCACTCATTTTCCCTGCCCAGGAGCTTTATTCAGCCTGCAACCCTGTGGTGTCCAAACCCAAGCCCAAGGTGGAGCCTCCAAAGGAGGAGAAGACAGAAAATGGACCCGTCAATGGGCAGGAGGGTACAGAGAATCAGCCATGCAACCCAGACAAAGCCACTTCCGCAGGCACGGAACAGGGAACGGCGGAGAACAAGCTCCCCGAAATGGACATTGACTAACTGTTACAGCTGCCACGCCTGAGTTTCACCTCCGTCTGTCCTGCTACTCGCCCCCAACTCTGTCGTTCTTCTGAGATTGTTATTGATGGCACAGTAGCCTCTTTTTTCGAAGACACAGACAGCAGCATCCCTAATCAGTAAAGTTCATCAGTCAGCCTCCTCGGCATGTCAGTTCTCATTTTCTCTGAATAGAAAATATTGCATAATATTAATATTGAATGGACTACTTAATGGCATAAAAGTTGTGAGCGTGGGATGGAAACTGCTTTCTCTGTTGCTTTGATGGCCATTATGATAAAGATTGTTTTGTTCAGCACTTCCTGAGCATTTGCGCTAAGAATGTCAGATTTGAAGAATTTTCAGCAAAGTGGCTGTGAGTAAGAAAACTGGTAGTACACTCAGCAGTCATGAAAATGTTAAATATTGCAGTATGTCTAATTAAGGTTTAGATACAGTGGCACATGTAAACGAACATGGATTGTTCCGAGTTGTACATGACAAACAGTGCATTTTCTCCACTACAAATAATTGTAACTGCTGGATTATAATGTTTTCAGTTTGAAAGGACAGAAAGGATTTTTGTTAAGTTTACCTGCTCTGTATGTTGAAGTTAGGTACTACAAGTTACTGTCATGCAGGATTTCATTGTTCGGCTTTTCTCATTCAAAAGCAATGGTCCGTTGGTTGTTCTCTGGTAGCCTTGTATTGTTTTTTTTTTTTTTCTACTCAACAGTGTGAATGCTGGTCCAACAAGTCACCTTCTGGGTGCTGCTGTTGCTGCCACATCACCAAAAAAAGCAAAAATAAATCTTGTCAAAGAAAGTGGCATATTGACTGACAGTGTTGTTGTTAGTGAGCACAATGGCTTTCTCCTGTCTTCAGTCTACAGACAGAATGAACGGAGGCTTCGGTGTGGGCGTGAAAAGCCGACAACACCACATAACCTTGTAAAGTCTCAAACCTCTCTTACAATGTCACCTAATAAAAAAGTACCCATGTTAACGTAGCTTGACTGAAGGAAGCTGAGGTAAACCTGTCGTACACTAAGCAGACTGCAGGCGGCGCTGTTACACCATCACTGCCCCCAGCGTGCAGGACTCAAGTTCTGCTTGATACAGAAACAGGCTTTCATTCACACACACGCACACCTCATAGTCTACAATTACTAAAGACATTATCTTCTTATTATCATACTATTTAATTGCCTATTGTTTTTTTTTTTATTATTGTTTAATTTTTCTTGAAACGATAAAATGAGGGACTTATTCTTCATTATTGTTATTGCTTGGTACAACTGACGATAAAACAAATTATTTGTAACGAGTGTATTTTTAAAATATCAAATTAAATCATAAACTCCGTGACGGAAATAATTACATTTAAAAAAAAAAAAAAAAAAAAAAAAAAAAAAAAAGTATAAGAGATTTACGGCCGCTGACCCGTCGTGAGCAGAGACACTCTGGCCTCTATTTGACAGCTGGAGCAGGGAGGCGTCTCTCAGCTGACGACCGAGGCCCGCCCGCCTGCCGCTGGCTGCCACCACCTGCCAGTGCCACTAGGAGGATCCTGCCCCTGCTGGGTGCTTGGGTCGGACAAGGTAAGAACCGTGTCATTTTCACGTAATTACTGTGATATCGTACTTTCAATAGCGCTGCTTGAACGTACAGATGAATTCGCCTGTTTTGAAGCTGCCACAGCAGCAGAAGTTCCAGCAGGGCCGAGCTCTCGCTGTCGCCATAGCCACTGTTTACATCAGCTAACACTGCTAGCTAGCTTGAATGCTTTGCCCACTGCTAGTTTCCGAGTTTGCTAGCTCAACTGTCTCCTGGCCTGAAGTTTGCCAGCTTGCCCCAGTCCACAACACTCGTGTTATTTAAGAGAGCGTGAAAATATCATTGAATTACAAGCATGTCTAATAACGATAAAGTTCACGTTTGCTAGCTAGCGTGCTAACAGTCACAGTATGGCTTTGACGTCAGCTTAAGTGAGATGATGTTATTGTTACAGCAAAGTTGCGTTTGCTGTCATCATTGATGTGGCCTATCACCTACTCTGTTTAAGAGCGCCCTTTGACTGATGATTAACTAGCATTGGATCAAACAGTCAAAACATGGAAAGGTCTTCAGTGCTGATTTGGCTCTGTGTTGATACTAGTTACTGATATACGTGTTTAGCCCCAGCTCTTTCTGACAGTATGGTGTCTGCTGGTTGTTTTGGCTTTGCCACATCTATGTGTTGCTTTTGCCGTTTGTTGTTTTTTTTTCTTTCGTAAATGTTCATAATGATGACGTTGTGTGTCACATGTTACTGTTATTGCAGGAATGTAAATGTCTGAGGACAAAGAAGCCCAGGAGGATGAGCTGCTTGCTTTAGCAAGTATCTACGATGAGGAGGAGTTCCACCAGGCGGAGTCTGCACAGGGGGGAGAGATCCAGCTTTGTCTGAAGCTCCCTCCTGATTTCAAAGTCATTGTCAAAGGTACACCTGTCAGTAAGAAACAGGAGTGTAGAACTCAAGCACAACTCATTTGCAAGTCAAATGTAATGAGGACTTTTCATATTTTCCCTTAGGCCTATATTTTAGATGATATTCATATAGATATTCTCTTATTGAGGCATGTTTTTCAGTCTGGCTCCCATTAAGATTGTAATGAAGTCTCCTCTGTGTGTTGCAGGAGAGAAGCAAACTGAGCATAATGTTTGCTTCTTACCTCCTTTGGTGCTCAATTTTGAGCTTCCTGCAGACTACCCATCCAAATCCTCACCAATCTTCACTCTCAGTTCTAAATGGATGACCAGAGCACAGGTAAGACTCATGTTAGTCTGTGTCATTCTTACACACCACTGACCAAGAGCTGACCAGCACATGTCAGCAATGTTTGGTAAACTAATCATTTGATTGTCAACTGAGGTAAAGTGAGTGGCTTTACCTTGAAGATATTTTTGGCATCACCAAAGAGAAAATCCCTACATTCATCAGCCTACATACCTGTTCCTTCTGTTTCCCCATCGTACCTCCTCAGATGAGCGCTCTGTGCAGACGCCTGGATGAACTCTGGGAGGAGAACCAAGGCTGTGTGATTCTTTTCACATGGATCCAGTTCCTCAAAGAGGAGGCTCTGGACTTCTTAGGTATCCAGTCTCCTCTTGAAATCATCAGGGGAGGAAGTAAGGCAGGTGGGGAGCGCAGGAAGACCGACCCTGCAGTCACAGGTACACATTGCGTTTTGCTAAAGGATACAGCTCTGTTGTCTAAGGTACCTCTCTTATAGTCATACCAGCATATAGCTATAAAAAGTAGAGAATATTTCCTTTCATTTAGACTTTAGTTGAAAGAGGAACTTGGTCAGAAGAAGCACAAATATACTCCTCAACTATTCTGCTATTCTGCTTATGAAGTAGATATGCTGATACTGTAGATTAAATGGGTGCAGTACCAGCAATTACCATTTATTTACTCAGCCTAATTTGCTATAGAACAGCTGCTCAAGTCTCAGATAAGTACTTCATATGATCAAAGTACATGTTGTGTAAGAATTCTGTTACATGACAAGCATTTTTCTTCCATTAGAAAACTGCATTATTTCGCACAAGCAGGGCTGTCAGACTCATTTTCCCCCCGGGCCACATCGGCGTTATGGTCGCCCTCCAAGGGCCAGTGGTAACTGTAAGACTGTTTAAATGTAACTGCTCCTTAATGTATTGTTAAATGTGGCATTTTACAGAAACAAACCGTCTCTTCAGCCGACTGTGTTGCTAGTTCCTTAACTCGGTCTGCAATGGTGTTTCTTGACAAACTGACATTTTTGAAAAGTCTATATCTGGTCGGGACACACGTGCTCACATACCTTTAGCATGAAACGCTTCAAAAATGCACCCTCTGAAAAACACTGGAAGCTCAGGCGGTTTCTTCAGCCACACTAAAGCTAGCTTTGACTGCTACATCATTTTTGGCTTTGGCTTTTGTACCAATATTCTGCTGCGATTGCAGTCTTCCTTTTACTTCTTGGACAATTTGGCGTTCTTCTTGGAGGCTAAATTTGGCATATTTGTAGATATTTTTCAACTCCATCGCTCGTTCGAAGAGCGCTTAATTAAACGCGATATGAAAACACGGCACTCAAGTGGGCACTGTGGGAGATGTGGTAGTGTAAAGCAGCATAGATCCTTATTTTCAGACAATCATATGCCTTTTAAGCTCTTGTGGGCCACATAAAACAAGGTGACGGGCCGGATTCAGCCTGATGGCCTTGAGTTTGACATGTGCACTTTTTAAAAATTTGAACTTAAAACTGAAAAATGGAAATGTTTTCTGAGTGTGGTTAATAAGTTGATCAATTTCGTTCAGCTCTGCCACAGTGTGAGAGTCATTCTGAAAACACTGAGGAGAAGAAGAAGGAGAAAGGAGAAGTGAAGAAGGAAAAGTCTGAACCGCAGTTGTCTTCGTCTTCTCAACTGGACCCGCGGGCCGTTCTTTTGATGGACCCGCGTGCCGACCTCCTACCTCAGCTCCTGGACTTTGACGAGGCGCAGCGGCAGAGGGTGTTTGACAGCAAGGTGTTCTGCTGTGGAATCTGCTTTGTAGAGAAGCTGGGCTCCAACTGCCTCTGCTTTAAGGAGTGCCAGCATGTGTACTGCAAAGCCTGCGTGACCGAATACTTCCAGATCCAAATACGGGACGGCAACGTTCAGTGCCTTAATTGCCCTGAGCCCAAATGTACCTCCTTAGCCACACCATTGCAGGTGAGCGAGCTCTAAAGTAGATGTGTGTCTTCACTGAAGAGGGTTTATCTGAATTCCCACTCTTTAACTTCAAATTGACTTTTTAAAGTTTTCCCACCTTATCACTTGTAATGATCCAGTTCCCTCTGTCTGTCACCGCTCAGGTAAAGCAGCTGGTGGATGAGGAACTGTTTGTCCGTTATGACCGTTTGCTGCTCCAGTCCAGTCTGGACCTCATGGCTGACGTGGTCTACTGTCCCCGTCAGTCCTGTGGCACCGCCGTTATGGTGGAGCCAGACACAACCATGGGCATTTGCTCAGCCTGCCAGTATGCTTTTTGCACACTGTGCAAGCTGGGCTATCATGGTCTCTCCAACTGTAAAATTCCTGCAGGTAATGTCGCGGAAAATACGGCAATTTTAGTTCTCAGTGTAACAAGAGTAGTGGAGAAGAGTTATTAATTACTCTGACGACTGAAGTTCCATACTAATTGGCATGCGTATTTTAAATGTAGCTCATACATTACAATACATTTAAAAAACAAGTACAACCATGATCAGTCTTTTGTTGCTCCTGTACCATCTTGTTTGAAACGTGTTGCCACATCAAATTCAGAATAAGCAGATATTTCAAAAAATCAAGCTCAGCGTTTTCAGAATCTGGATTGTAAGTTCCTGTTGAAGTGGAGACATTGTGAACAATAATTGTTTTATCAGTAAAATATTACCAGAAAAAAGGTTAAAAAGTTACATTTTTAAAGAAGAATCGTTAGGTACCACATTTTGTCAATCCCAACCCTGAGTCCTCAGTGGGTTTCCATTTTCTGTCTTGTGCCTCAGATGAATTGCGTAACCTCAGAGATGAGTACCTGTCAGCCACAACTGAGGGGAAAAAGTTCATGGAGCAACGCTTTGGGAAGAGGGTGATCCAGAAAGCAGTGGAAGAGTCCTTTAGCAGAGACTGGCTCAATGAGAACTGCAAATGCTGCCCACGCTGTGGAACCAATATACAGGTCGGGCTCCCCCTGCTGGTCACAGTGGCGTAGAACAGGCTTTGACTTTGCCACCAGGGGTCACTGTTCACCGGTGGCGGTTTTGGAAATGAAACAAACAGAACAGCAAAACAGCTTTTTTTTTCTTTTTTTTTTTTTTTTACCATTCTCTCTGCGTCTCTCTAGAAAGTGGATGGCTGTAACAAGATGACCTGTACCTCGTGCAGACAGTACTTCTGTTGGCTGTGCCTGGGCCTGCTCAGCAAAGTCAACCCGTACAGTCATTTTAACAACCCACATTCACCCTGTTACAACCAGTGAGTGATCCGTATTCTCCGTTTTGTTCACCACCTCAGTTTGTCGTTGACACTTAGGATCCAGGCATAAACACACTGGTTGAACGCATGTTTTTCTCCTTTTGCAGACTGTTCCAAGGCGTAGATCTCGATGAAGAAGATGCCTTCTGGAGTGATGAGGAGGACTGACCCCAGTGCAGTACTCCCATTTGAATGCACTTTATCTCACATAACCATCACTCATTTACACCTGCATTAGCACGGCAGTGCCACTACACCCGTATACCCTGGTACCATCGTCTACGTTTTGAATATGATCAGGCGTCTTTGTTATGGATCTTTCAATGCCTGGGTGCAATTTATTCATATTTACTCAATGTAATGCAAACGTCATGTGTAGGAAGTATTCGGGCTGGAATGGCAAGAGCAGTTTTAGGTTTTATCTCAGAGGGAAATAGAAACAGCTGTGGTCATTTGGGTAAAAGTAGACGTTTTTTTTTTTTTAGACGATGACGCTCTTTTGGTAACGACAATCAAGGATACATACTTGAATACATTAGTGATTGGCCTTTTATATACTTTATATACAGTAAATTAGGTCTCTCTTCTTAATTGGACAAATAGTGACTCAGACATTTTGAGATCTTGCAAGCTTCTCATGATAATGGAACCACTTATTAAGCTCAGTTTGGTAAGCTGAAGGTGTTTGCTCTCTGTGCGTTTGCCCTTCTTTGTCATAATCAGTATCCTGCTTCTTATATTAAGCATCTACCCCTCTGGATAGCCTTCCATCACATGTCATGCTAACTTTTCTTCAGACAACCTGAAAAATGGATAATTCAGTGAAGCTTCTGATCTAACTAAGACTCTCTGACACACACACACACACACACACACACACCATTGATACAGGATTAAATCAATGGAAGCAAACCTGGGTGTTGGTGACCCAGCCAGTTCCAAAACTACTGAGGTTTTCTTGTTCTTGCTTCATAATAGGAAACCCTTGTTTCTCTCAGACGGACACAGTGTGCTCCGTCTGTCAACGTTTTTAGGCTGGGGTCATCTCTTGTCAGGATTTGATTTTTTTTTTCTTTCCTTCTCTCTGTTCTGAAAATTCTGTTTACGTTCGTTTCTTCTTGAGATGAGTTCATTTACAGGAAAGTGTATTTGTGAGTCATATGATAGAAGTCAGGCAGGTCGAGGAGAGGAATGTCATTGCGTTGATTGTGGAGGGTGCTAACATAATTAGTTTGAGTCCCATGTTTGTCCATACAGAATGTACTGAAGGAGAACACTGCAGGAAGTATTCCTCTGATGGGGACACTGGGATTGTGATTGTGGTGCATGTGGGAGAATATTTGCGAATGTGAGAAAATGTATTCACACCCTCCTTTGTACAACATTTATTTTAATTTTGCCAAACATTAGTGCCAATGAGAGGCTATTGAATCTTGATAATGAGATACATCAATAATTTCGTACAATATTATTATTATTTTTTGTAACGCTTTATCAGAAAGAAGACTGTCTCGTGTAGGCAGTTCAGTTGGAAGTTGAGCCCTGCATCAAACCTGTTCTGAATTGATGCTGGTCCGGATGGATGAAAAGACAATCTCTTGTTCAGGCTTGAAATGCACATGGATTCACTTTCTTGTCAATGCAGAGCCACTGTCATTTCACGTCTCATCTACGAAACGTTTGAATACATGACCTGTTAGATGCGTTCAGCATACTGTTCCTTGAAATAAACGTTACCACTTAGCATTTCATCTGTTTCGTCCGTTTCATCGGGGACTGGAAAACGTACCTTGGTGCCAGCAGCTAACAGTTGACCAAGGGTGATACAAAACTTAATGAATGATCACTATTCCTGTTTTATAGACAGGATTTCACTCTGATTCTAACTTATGTGATTACATGTGACGAATAAATGATTGTCAGGAAGTAGTTCCAGCAGTGAAAGATCAACATTAAGCCTCCATGGGAAGCACAGCACAGTGATTCATCCACGTAAACATGCACAGAAAGCCCACAACAGACAAAAAGTAAAACAGATTATCTAAGCAGCTTTTTGTTTCATTTGTGACCAAACATTTAGACAAGCTGAGATCCTTAAATGAAATCTCAAAATCAGCAAAATTACCAAGATTGAGTATTTTCTGTTCAATTATTTGCTCGCTGTTGTGTTTTAAGTAGCAGTTACATGTCGTTACCTGAAACCTGACCCATATTTACCCTGTACTCCAGAGGTTATGCTGTGACAGAGCGAGAAACAATGAAATACTAAAGAAACAAAGAGCCCACGTTTTAGCCTGAGATTGAAAAGAGACGACAACATGGTGTAATCCCTTTGGCTAGAGTTGCTGACAGGGGATAACCCTTTAAAACGGCCCCTCTCTCCTGTCCTGCCCCTCTGTTCGGCCGCCCCCCCCAGCCCCTGCCTGTCTTTCTCCATACACTGGCTGACTGACTGAACTACTGTTACTATGCTGGTAAAGACACCTGCTCTCACGAACACAGGAAACCACCAGCAGCACCTGACCAACGCCGAGGACCTTCACTGACACCTCAAATCGCTCGTCGTTTCAGCCTCCAACAGGAAAAGGTTAGTCGGCTGAGGGGATGCGCCTCAGACCTCTGACGGTGAGGATGAAGTTCCCAGAGCTCGGTGTCATGGATGTTCCATCAGTTGTCAGCCATGTTTTTGTGGAATGCAGTGTTGAGTCGACTGGATAAGCTATTCTGTTTTTACAATGCTCTGGACCAGCACAGGCCTCCATTAATTTCATGGTAGCCCGGTGAATCACTGTGTTGTCATTATGTGTGCAATATTTAATTTTGGTGATCTCGCTAAGAAGCTTGTGCTAAGTCAACTCCAAGTATTTTAAGATGTATTTTTTTAACACAATGTCTTGGTCAGATTTACATAACGTTTGAAATGAATATCTTCATGCAGTGCTGACAGGTGGCCGTGTAAATTAAATCCATCTTTAGCAAGACTTAGTTAAATATGAATGAATGAAAGTCTCATATACACAACTATGCCCCGACCACATGGGCCTACAAGCCCAAAATGAAGGAAGCCAATTTTAATCATTTTCACAGTCAGATTTCAGACCCTCCTGTCTACAATAAAATTCATAAATCAAGGACAAAACATGCATAATACAGGAGAAATTGGAAAAAAATACTAATTAAATAATCTATTTTGCCTTTTTTTCAGGCTTTAAAAGCTGCCTTAAACACAGCAAAATTAAAAAGCAACTCCAAGTTTCTGATCATCTGTACACCAGAATATTTTTGATGAGCCATTTCATGGAACATGGAACAACACACACTTACAGTAATTCAGTATATCAGAACAAAAGAAAATCACATGGCTCGTGCATGTTTTCCTTCTCTATAGTTTTTGAATCCACAACCTCCATACCTAAAGGAAAAACCAAAAAACAAAGAGCCTGGGTTTCTAAATAATTAACACCATTCAGAGCATGTTCAGAAGCACTTTGAAGGAAAACTTTGCATTCATACACTTATCTTTGAAACTCTTGCCCGGTAATGAAATAAAATATAAAGTATCATTCACTCAAAATTGTACTTTACTAGAGTAAATGTGCTTTTTGTTACTGTCCACCGCCTCCTCTCAGACACATATAGTGAGACCAAAGCATCCACAGCTCAGCCACTGCGGGACCGAGAACACAACTGAGCCATCCCATCATGATTGAGAGTGACAGAGAGCTGTCGGCTATGGTGCAGGAGCTATGGGACAACGACGTCAACAGACTCAAACCTGGGAAAGACTACAGGATCTCTCTGCAGGTGCACACGCACAGTTTCTATCACTTCAGTGCACATTACATAGACTTACATTAACCATGACTATTACCACCACTTGCCCAACCCAAACCCTAACTAGAACTCTAACCTAAACCGAAACCTTACCTTTACTAATTTAAAGATTCACATTATGAGGACTTTTGTCCCCTCAAAACAGGTTTATGTCCTCACAATGTGAGGAACACGCATCCACACAGACATGAGGCTGCTGTCTTCATCAATCGTGACCTAAATGATCTTATTATGTGCAGTTTGCTTGTTGCCTACATGCTTAACCTCGACTCATATACAGTTGCTTGGTTGGTCTTCTTCAACAGGTTTTGTAGACAACACTGAACCATCAATAAATATCCACAGCACTCATTTTAAGACATTTAATGATTGAATGCAAAATGTGTGGTAGCAGACAAGAAGAGCATTTCCTGAACAGCATATTAAGATTTGTTGTGTGGAAACAGAAAGCAGTGAACCCACATAAACTATTTGCACAAGTCGAATCCTAAAGTTGGAGTGGTTGTCTTCCTGCTGCAGGGCAAAGCTGGAGACAGCATGGCTATCAACAATGACGACAACAGTGATGGAGCAGGATATCCTCTGTTTACACATGTCGATGAGAACATTTTCAAAAAGGAGACGTTTTTGGGTGAGTGCATGAGGGTGGACACAGAGTTGTTTTTGCACGCAAGCTGCAAAATCACCATCATTTGACTTGATTTCAGTCAAAAGTGAGTTATTTTTCCTCATGATGAGGCTGCCTGCAACTGGATTTTCTAGATGGGGAACGAGTTGCTGCTTCTTTCGCGGCTGCGGTGTCAGAAAATGTTTAAATTGACGTGATCTCTTCACGCATTCCACTGCACCGTCTGCCGCTTTGATACGATCCTCCCCGTCACCTCCCTTCACAGTAAAGCTTTTTCATCTACTCATAATCTCCTTATGACGAACGGTGGCATGTTGCATAAGCACAGAGCACGCAGAGTTCAGTGCACTGGGTGCAGAAAGATGCTCATCTACAACCAATGGCTTCTCCTTCACATCTTCCTCCGCATGATAACTGCTGAAGCACGTTTCCCTCCGGCACTTTTTGTCTAGTGATGTTTTCACAGATCTATGTTGTGCAGCATGTAGGAGAGAGCTGTATAGGGAGTCGTGTTATATAATAGTTGGGATTCAGAGTTCACCCTGAGGCTGCGGTCCCATTGAAAAAGGAGTATCCCCCCCCCCTCCTTGCTATTTTTTGTACTTAGTTTGTCTAGTCTCTGGAAATGTGCTTCTCTGCCCATCACTGCTCACTGGAGCTGCTGAATATAGCCACGGCAAATGGATCCAAGCAGACCCACAAATCTCAGTTTTGAGACTTTCTCCCTATTATTATCCAGATTTTGTCAGTCGCTTGTAAAGCACTTTGAATTGCATTGGAATTGTTGAAAAGGTGCTGTATAAATAAAGTTTGACTGATTGATTGATTGATTGATATACTCCAGCTTTGCTCAGCTGTCTTCATAATTGTCATCATATCCATGTTTCCAGGATTGGACAGCACTTAAATATATTACCTGTTTTGAAAAATGACACCATGTTTTATTCCAGACTGAACAAAATGCCTTTTTGAAGAGCATCTGTGTTTGTGTCTGCAGCTTTCATCTCCCTGTTAGATAACTATGAGAGTGACACCGGTGAACCAGAAATTGTAACCCCCGAGGAGGTAGCAGAGAACCACAAGTTCCTGGACTCCATCATTCAGACCCCCACGATGAAGGTACCTGTGGGGAAGTAACCACAGTAAATACAGTAAATAATTTTACAGGTATTCGTTGTTCAGAGTGGACCAAAGTGTTGGACTTCCCAGCTGATATTGCCAGCCTGTGAGCCACACCGCTAGCATGGCTAAGCGTGTAAATAGCAACATTTTAACAACTTCTTGTTGTTTGCAGATAGCTCACAAATACCTGGTAGAGAAGCACCTTTCTCCAGCGAATGAGACAGAATTCAAGGAGCAGCTGTACAGGATCTGGTTTGAACTTTATGCGAGGAGAGGCTCCAGCAGGTGGGTGGAATCTGGCACAGCACTTAAATAACTTCAGCAGTGGAATCTGGCGCTGTGATGGTAGCACATTCTGAGAAACTGCCTGTGCAGTTCATCCAGTCAGCATCACCATGACTGCAGAGCTATACGGAATACATGTATTTGTTGTATGTTCAGGATGGAAGCAGCAGGCTGAAGACAGCTGCATAATTTTCATTGATGCAAAGCTGCAAAGTTAAAGAGACAAAAATATTTCAGACAAAATAACCGCCATGTGTTGTGTCTTTGTCTCCCACCAGGCCAGACTCCTCTGGGTTTGAACATGTGTTTGTCGGAGAAACCAGAGGAGGGCGGACTGTCATCGGCTTTCACAACTGGATCCAGCTGTACCTGCAAGAAAAGTTAGGACACATCGACTACAAAGGCTACAGCGTCAATGCAAACTCGCCCCAGGTATGATGCTGTGTGTTTCTTGCTTTCATTAAGATGGACCAAAATGGACCAAACACAGCACTGCTGCATGTTAAAAGTATAATCTTAAAAATCTAAGCTTCCTCTTTGACCTGAAAAAGGACTGTTTGTCTCCTTTTCACTCCTAGTTGACGTGCAGTTTCTGTAGTCTTGCTCTTGTCTCTCATTGTTGCTGCACACTGATGAGAAACCTCACATCCTGCTATGATCAACTTTGCTCTCTCGGCTTTTGAGACGCTCTCTGTAACCTGAGCACATGTTCTGGACCTGTTGATCGTGCTTATGTTGAGTTGTAGTTGAATTTTCCTTTCTCCTAGTTAAGCCTGATAATTACATGCTGACACCTCAAACAGCTGAGTCTGTCTCGCATCTTCAACACTTGCTTTCCATCCTGCCTCCTCTCATCAGACTGAAGAGAAGCTGCTTTTGTCAAACACTCCTTCCTTCTCCGTCCCTCACCATCCTCTTCTCCTTTCGTTCATCACTTACCGTTTCTTTTTGTTCTCTCTCTCACTGCAGCCTGATGAGAACAAACACATCCTGGCGCTACAGTTCAGCTGGAAGAACGGTATAAAGCCAAAGGGCAGCATCTTCATCGGTGTCAGTCCTGAGTTTGAGTTCGCCCTCTACACCCTCTGTTTTCTCACCTCGCCCAACGAGCGTGTCAAAGTCCAGTTCAGTTTCTACGACGTGGAGATTGTTTGCCACCACTACAACCAAAAGCACATAGGCACCACATACCCTGTGCTCCTTAAATACCGGAAACTTGAGTAACTTGACAAGATATCAGTTTGATATATCTTCTCTAACTCTTAAGCTTACATTCAAAGTGTCACAGGAATTGTTGTTGTCTTTTTATTTTAGATAAAGATACAATAAAACCTTACAAGACCCAGTTACATTTGTTTTAGTTTTCTTGCACAATGATGCCTATTCTGAGACTGTGTTAAAGAATATATAAGCTGACATATATATCAGATTCTTTTTCCTTTGTAGTATCTACCAGGTAAATTTTCATTCTCCTCACTATTAGGTTCCAATAATCCACTCACCTAATATTGTGCTCAATGTATCCATGTTACACACACACACACACACACACACACACACACACACACACACACACACACACACACACACACACACACACACACACACACTTTGCCCCCCCTATATAATTCTATCAGTAACGTGGTAATAATGTTCATGGTTGTTTCACTTTTTTTCAAGCGAGGGCGGTAGAGGGTTTGTTGTGACCAATGACGTCAATCGCCTGGAAAGCAAGTCCTGCATCAAGTTAGCAAGAATGAAGAAGAAACGGGTCGGTTTTGACTTCATAATAAGAGCACAGGGAATCTCTAAATAAATAAAATGTTATTGTTCTATAAAGTTCTTTCAGAATGTAAAGAAGAAATGGCTGAATAGATTAGTAATGATACAGGGTATTTATTGTTTTATTAAAAATAACCCAATATACTTGCAAAGTTGCTGTCTGTGTCCCCCGCATGGATTTTATTTCTAAATGTTGACAGGAAGCCTTGTGATTTATGTTGACCAATACTGTAACTTGACGGCAGTGTGAGCACGGAGCAGTCGAGGGAGAAGCAGTGTTTCATTGTGGAGAGGATTGAGTTTACAGTTTGTACTGTTATATAATTTCGTTTTTGTTGGGTGTCTCGGCGGCGTGAACCTTCTCTGTTATTGATCACCAGCCGTTCAAATCGGAATGGCCGAACCGAGCGCCCGATATCAGCAGGTATGAGAACACCATCAGTTAATAGGTAGCTACACGTTAAAGATTTATCATGACACTTTAACGTCAGCTGTAATGCTATACTGTTAACAGTGTATCCCTGACTTAAAGAAGATCACCCTCACCCGGGTGCGTTGGTGTCACTCTCTTGAAAATGACGGTTTCCTGGATGTTACTGTTGTCAATTATATCTTTTTATGCGATTAACCTCGTCATTTTCATCGTTTGAAGCTGGCTTTTAATAGCACGCTAACGTTATACTAATGCTAGCGTTTCCTTGTTAGCTGTTTAGTTCAAGCTAACGTCACATGAGCGTGAACTTGATTGTCTGTTCGGGCTTTTGTCTCTACTTGTTTGTGGTTGTCTAGCGTTGAGTCATGTCAGGAAGGCTATGTGCTAGCTAGTTAGCATTTTTGAACACTAACGTAAAAAAGGAAAGGTGTAACTTCATGTCACTAGCGCTTTTCGACGGTCCTCGATGCATGCTAACCGAACTGTCTGGGCTGTACATGACCTACAGCAGTGGGTGTGTTCGCTGCTCATCGAGCTTAACTGCTAAATCCAACAGCTAACCTGCTTAGCTAGGTTTTGGTAGGGCAGACAGTACTTATTATTACGTCTTGCTTATTTTCTGGAAACAATTATTTTACATGGCACTTCTTAAAGAGGAACATTGGGGAAAATGTTCGCAGTGTCAAAGATTCCAGCTTCTTAAATGTCAATATTTCCTGGTTTCTTCACTCTTTAGTGAAACTAAACTGAATATTTTTGTTGTGGACAAAACAAGACCTTTGAGGATGTCATCTTCGGCTTTGGGGAACACCGATCCATTTCACCTTTTCCTGTCATAGACCAAACAACTAATTGATTTATTGATAAAATCAATGACAGATTAATCAGTAATGAATTCATCATTAATTTATAATTTTGATAGAGGATATTATGAATTCTCTCTATATGTTGAAGCATGCCTGCGGACAAATTAAATATTTTTGCATGTTAGGTGATGTGATCGACTAAAACACTTCCTTGGTTAGGTTAGCAAGTAACTGAAATTATTTAATTGGAATTTGTTCCTTTGAAATGTGGCAGTTATTGATTACTACTGTCTTTGTTTTCCCTGTAACATTATCTTATGCATTTAAAGTGGGTTAACAGTTCCTTATATAGGAAAATGTTTAGGAAACTATGGGACCTGTGAAATAAAGTGCCACCTACACCAAAGAGGTGTTGTTATTCTGTAATTTATACCGCTGCAGATGCAGTGTTGCAGACTTACTGTGTGGTATTCAGAAGCACCTTGGTGTCTTATCTCGAAACTGACACTTGTCTTAATTGATCAAATGGGCTAAAATCTTGTTTGGCTGAACCAAGAGTGAGGACGAGCTGAGTCTGGCCTCTGTGTCTGAAGCGACAGATAAGACTGTGATGAAGTGATTTTTGATTGATTGCCCTCCTCACATGTTTCCTACTTTTGATGAAAGAAAGGGAAATAAGGAGAAATGAGAAACACATTGTGGTCATTTCCTCTTATAATTTTCATATGTTCTTGAAAAACATTTTTGATGTGGTCCTGGTTTCTGTTCCTCTCGTCTGATCATTTTATTGATGCTGACTGTGAGTTCTTTTAAATAGGCCATGGGCCTTGAGATGATCATTCAGCACTGCACAGGAAGTGTGACAAGCGTGTGTTTCAAATGAAGAGCAGCCTGTGCTGCCACCAGTGCACTGTAGCCTTAAATAAACCAGGAAGTGGTTTCTCTCCCCGTCCACAGCTGCCCAATGAGGAGGACCCAGAAGGGAGTCCGCAGGTAGCAGCTGACGCTCCACCCCCATACAGCAGCATTGCAGTGGACAATGTTGGTAAGGCTGTCTGGTTATAATAGTTGACTCACATCAGTCAAAAAGAACAACACCTTCTCAGTTACATTACTCGCTATAGAGGAAAATGTTTGGTCGCCGAGCAAAATCTCACACAACAGAGATTTGTCTTGTTTGTATAAACAGCGCTTCCTATGTAATCTATTGTCAATGAGTCAGCTGTTGGTGGGGATTAGTTTGAAATTCTGGTTTAGAGCTCACCCCAAAGTCTTGAGCTTGTTTCCACTTCCAGAGCTGCTTCAGTGATTAAGCACAAGAACAAGAACGCATGTTAAATAGAGCCTTTAGTTTTGGTGATGAAAGTAAACACAAGATGCAGTTGTCGAAATAAGAAGTGAGATTTAGTCTCAGTAAAACATTCACCTTTGTGTGTGATTTCTTGGTGCTTTCTCCCTCAGCCTACTTTGACTACAAGGAAGACGGGGCTCTCCCCAAGCCTCCATCATACAACGTAGCAACCACGCTACCTTCCTATGATGAAGCAGAGAGAAGCAAGGCCGAGACGACTGTTCCCCTGGTAACTGGAAGAGTGAGTGTCTCACTTTTTTTCCTTTTTGCCTGCGGTCACATTCAGCATGTACACTATGTGCGCTCACATAAACACTGTAACTTCCGCTCAAACTCTCAGGAAGTGCTTAGCGCCCTGCTACGGAAAGTTTTTCGTTTTGTTTTGTCGTCAGAACAAACTGTCTCTTTCCTACATGAACTGCTGTCTGCCTTTGCTGCTGGTTTGATCAACGAAAAAACATTTATGATCAGTCATATTAAAGGACATTTAGTCCACAGTCTGTCTCACAAGTGCTCACAGTTGCCTACCTTTTTCTGAATGCTTCAAAGACCGTTTCTTACCTTAAGGCCTGGAGTGAACTGATTTGTTTTTGTTAATATATTGTTTTTGTTTGACACGATAAAACAGGGTTCTCAAACTTAATGCTCAAAGGTCTTGCTCTGATTTTCATTCAGATCAGAGGTCTGGAACGAGTGGCGATAAGAAAATAACACTGTTCCAGCTCAAAACCGAGGCATGCAAGGCTTAGACAGCTAGTCCGTGTTTATTTCTGCCTCAGACATATTCTCACAACTGCATTTACAACAAAGGAGACACACTGTGTCTTTGCGATTTAGGAGCTGATACGAATTCTCCAGTGTAGCATCTTTGCATGAACTTGGCAGAAAGAACACACAACAGTCTCTCCAGATGTTAACAATGTCGGCAATAGGGAAATAAGCCACATTAAAACCACTTTCATCTGGGACAGATTGCTGTGGACAATCTCTGGCTACAATGTATTTTCAAGGTCACTTAGAGTCACTTATTGATGAATGTAAAATGTATCCAAGAAAATGTGACACTGAATAACTAATTGTGCCCTATTCATAACACCAGGTATGGGCTGGGTCTGGATGTGGACCAAGATCCGGACTTTGAGAAGCCCTGTATTAAAAGTTTCCAACGCACGATTGTTTTGGGAAACATCGGTGCTTTTTTATACACACAAAACATTTGTGTCTGGGAGCCCTTTCCTTTCAAGTTATTATGTGGTTATCCTTTTCTTTCTAAAGGGCAACGCACACCTCATCTCCTGCAACATGCCATTAAACTTAATGGTCTTAAACCTCCCGTGTGCAGGCGTGTCACGAGCAGCTCATACAGCAGCTTTCCTGACGTGCCTTTAAAGAACCAGTGTGTAAGATTTAAGGGGATCTATTGGCAGAAATTGGACATAGTATTCATAATTATGTTTTCATGCGTAGACCGGGAGGGGTGAGCCGAGGTGTGTTCAGTTGTTTGCAGCCTTCACCGCTAGATGCCGCTAAATCCTTCACGCTGGTCCTTTAAAACCTCTTGCTTCTGTTAACCTCTGAAAGGAAAACACGTATATCCAGCAAGTGAAGAATCTCCGTTAGCGGTCACTGTGATGCCTAACTGCCTGTGGAGCCACCGTGTTTGATTGTTGGTGTTGTGTTTCTCTGCCACACACTGCCTTGCGCTCAGCAGCAGCCTCAGCACAGAGAACGCCTGGAGACTTTTGACGATGTAATTCGCAGTTCACTGGAGGTAACTGGGAGGAGTGGGGGGGAGAGTGTATGATGAGAGGAAGTGTATTTGGTCCTGGTGTGTGAAAACACAGATGTCACTTCAGTGTGTGTATTCAGTACCCCACCCTTATAGTATGTCTGTGTCTGTAGAGTGCTAGCTGGTACTTAGTTGGTAGTTATACAAGATCTACTGGTTTCCCCGATGTCCTACATTGAATTTGACTGACTCCAGATCTGTGGGTAATGTGACAGTAATAGTAATTAAATGGGCTCATGTGTTGTGATGGTTTCATTGGTCTGCTGGTTGTTTGTGTTGTATTTACTCTCTGTTGTCAGCAAAGTTTGGTTTCCACGAGCAGGTGCTTACCCGTGCTTCACCGCTTCATCTCACCTTGATCTCAGGCACCACAAACACATCACTGTGAACTGGTTAAAATAAATCAAACTTAATCAAAAGTGATTGATTTGATTGATCTGGAGACAGGAAAAAGCTTGTCATAGCAAAGAAAAGCACTGGAAAGCTCTGCTACTGCTTCGTTGTGCTGTGGTGATTTTGGATAAGTGCTTAAAAAGCTTACTCTTTGTTTTGCTCTTCTGTCGCTTGTTCCATCACAGGATGAAGACTTTGTGACCAGAGATGACTTTGAAGATGCTGATCAGCTGAGGATAGGAAATGACGGAATCTTCATGCTCACTTTTTTCAGTTAGTTGCCCAGTCTACTCGTCTCTGTTGCTCTCTTTTTGCTAATTAGCGAACTTGTGTTCTGATGACATGTCTAACACTCTTTTTCCCTCCATCCTTCGTCCAGTGGCATTCCTGTTCAACTGGATCGGTTTCTTCCTGTCTTTCTGTCTGACCACCTCAGCAGCCGGCCGCTATGGGGCCATCTCAGGCTTTGGCCTCTCTCTCATCAAATGGATCCTCATAGTCAGGGTACATCAAGGAGCCCACACACAAACACAGACGTTTCACAGTGCACATACAAACACATAAAATGTGGTTTTATGTACGCACAAACAACTCAAAAGCCCCAAACACCACTCTGGTATTTTAATGTTGTTTCTGTAGTGGCTGGCTTGTTGGCGCTGCACTGTTTCCTCAAAGGTCTCTTTAAAGCAGCGTTGCTTTCTTCCTTCACTTTAAAAATGCAGGACTCATTTGAGTGAAACCATCGCAGGCCATATTTATTCTAACCAGTCATTTCTGTCGCTCTGGTTTGGTTTCTAGTTCTCCACATACTTCCCTGGTTACTTTGATGGACAGTACTGGCTGTGGTGGGTGTTCCTGGTGTTGGGTAAGTAGCCAACCTCTGAACTTAAATCAATCAAATAGGGAGTCATATGTTTTTTGCCCTGCCTGTGACAGATTTCTGCTCTGTGGAGCTCCATCGGAACAATGTTGATGTGCCATATGCTGTGAATATGTTACAGAATAGATACATCAGGATAATTATCCTAATTATCCATAATTATCCTAATTATCCTTATGAGATGATAAGGTTTCTGTTTGCCAGTAGGGCTGTGCGATATGACCAAACCCTCATATCCCCATATCAGTCATTTCATATCCAGATCATGATACATATCATGATATAGCACATTTTCTGATGAATACATTTCTGTGACCATATGACCACACAAAAAGACAGACTTCTTGTTGTATCTCACAGCCTCACTTGCCAGTAAGTGCAGCTTTATGTGTGTTCATCAGGGTTTATATCAGTGATCCACTCAGAGGACGTAGTCACGTTCATCACTGCTGCCAAGTCCTAACATGGACTTTCATTGTTGTTCCCTGTAGCCCTTCTACTTGTGTCTCACTGTCTCTGTGTTCGCTCTTCAGGCTTCTTGCTCTTCCTTCGAGGATTCATCAACTACGCCAGAATTCGCAAGATGGCCGACACCTTGTCCACCCTGCCCCGCACCCGAGTCCTCTTCATCTATTGAGCTCACAGTCCATCAGTTTACATCATCTTTTTTTTTTTTTTTTTTTTTTCTCCTTTTCACTGAGACACCTTCTGGCTTTATCCAATCAAAAAGGGAGAGAAGGACTTTTTATTCCCCCTCTGCTTGACATGATTTGGACAAAACGAAGTATACTGTCTCCTCTTGGTGTAAAATAGTGAATGCTGAGAAATCTGTAAAACCCTTCAATTGTTAGTGGTGAACTGTCAAGTGCTATTTGCGGTTATGAAGTGTGTGATGTATTAAATTAATGCCTTATTTACCGTTTGTTGGTAGCAGCAGCGTGCACTGTTCTCCTGCGTAGACACCAGGGGGCGGTCTTGCTTGTGTTATTTTTCACCACTCTTCTTTCTGATGAACTCATTTGTAGAGAGAGGCGCTCTCAGCCCAGGGGCCAGTGGGTAGTGTCAGGGTTATGGGTTGACTTACGCAGTGTGAAATAATGTATTTCGAGTACCAGTTTAATGTGTATTTAACTTTTCCAACCAATATTTTTTTGTCCCTTGTGAAATGGTATGTAATTCAGGTAAGAGAAGAAGGGAAAGTGACTTTTTTTTTTTGACTTCAGAGGCTGAAAAGGTTGAAGACCATGTATATGGAAGGTCAGGGGCCGGGTCTCCCCAGAGCATTTTTTCCCTCATGTGTTTAGGAATTGTCCGTGCTTGCACACACTGTAATCGGGAAAAAGGTTGCTTATGTATGATACATCAGCAGAGAGGAAACCCTGCCCTATGAAGAACAAGGGATACAGTATATTAATACAGAACATTGATTATTTTTTTTCCCTCTTTTGACATTACAGTGAAAGAAAGTATTGAAAGAGTCATTCTTATTATGTTTACCCTCATTCTGGTGGAAGTGGAATGATTATTTTGTATTGCAAGAATTTTAAGTATCTGGCTTGGAAAATGTTTGGAATTAAAGTGGCAAAAGTCGATTTGACGTCGAGCTATTTATGAAACGGCGATAAGCTTCCGGTAAAAATATCACATGACACAACAGCCGTTTTAGTCGTGCTGGTTATTCAGGTTGCAGGATACCGCTTCCTCTCAGCTGGCTCACCACAACAACTTGAAATTATAGCATGCTGTCGTACAGTATAGGCTGACATCAGAAGTGAGAGCTATTTCTGTCACCACCGGGTTTTATTAAACTTGTTTACATACAAACATTTCAGCTCACTTGTTCCGTGCTGTCGCTCTCTGGGCCGCATGAGAGGCAGCTCAAGTAGGAAAAAAACATTTCAAAAAAAGGCTTTTCCCCCCTTTCAGGATCATTAAGACATTGAGATTTTGGATGTGTTGTTTTCTCCAAAAATGTGGCGAGAAGAAGAAATTTGAGAAATTCTGTTCTGTCAGTGTATAATAAATTGTTTGAAACGTTGATGGAGTTTAATTTGAACTCAACCTCACCACCATGTTCAGTATTTTAGAGTGTGGCTGGTGTGTGGAGGCTTCGGAAAGCCCTCGGCCACAGAGAAGAGGAAGCCTCGCTGACCATGATGTTCACTTACTGACATGAGACGCCATGCTAAATTTAACACACGAGAGACACGTGTGCTCAGGAGGCGACATGATTTACTGTTCATGGCTAATAATACATGTCGGCGGTGTTTTTCCTTGCAGTTGGAACAGGAAGTGAAGGTCATCCCACCTGGAAGACATGTCACACCAACTGAAACAGTCTTTGGTTTCACTGGAAACTTTTACTGTCACTCAGTGTCATCTCTCCACCCCGCCACGGCTGGATGTTGGCCTCTAGTGGTGCTCAGCTGATATGACATTAGTTCCATTCAGGTCATCTTTCACAGGGCGCAGAGGGAGGAAGTGTCACTCTCAATTCACTAAAATGGTTACTTTCCAACTTATGATTAAATAATTTCCAGCACAGGAACACAGGAGTCGAGGAGAAATGATTTTCACGCTTGCATAAAACTTTTTAGAGGAGTTGAAGTGCTGTGAGTGAGATGAGAAGAGGAGGAACTGAACTTGACACTGATACTGAAGGGCAACTGCTGAATGTCAGCTGACATTTTTAACAAATGTTTCTCCTCCCCGTGAACTATAAGTTTTCTCCGTTGTTTACCTCTTGAGTTGCTGCACCACTGGTGCTTTCTGAAAATCAGATTTCCTGAAGTCATTTCTCCTTTTGCATTGCACACTATGGAAAAATAGAACCAGCTGTGGTTCAGAAATTACAGATGTTCAGTAGCTCTGGGCTGAAAATGTGAACTTTAAACTGTCTCAGCTTTACAAAATTCATTACTTGAGTATTTTCAGACTGTTTTTTTTTGTTGTTGTTGTTCATTTCTTCGATTGCACAGGGCACAAACAGCCCATGAAGGCAGGAGAGTAGAAAAAGACAAATGGGGCAAAGGTCACGTGCCAGACCATCATCACCGGTCCACTGAACCACGTCACCAGTCGACCTTGGATAAATAAACCTCACTTTGCCAGGTGTAGACGTGTTTAACTGCTGACAGTGTTTCAGCTGTAAATTCTGGCAAAGCACACAAACAACAGAATTCCTTATCACCCCCATCTTACACAAATTCAGCCTCAGTCCACTTGAATCCCTCTGTAACGTCATTCCTCCTCCGCTCCAGCAGGGTCACCCAGTGCAGGTGTTCTTGTTATCCAGATGTCATTCATAAAAAAAACTCCATTGTGCCAAGAGCTGTCTGTGTCTTGTCAGCTGCCCTCGATTTACTGAGACGGAAGTATTTCTTGGAGTAATTGATGGGAATTATGTGTGCTAGCCAAGTGCCTGCTCTGCTTGCATGTTTTAGCTATCAGAAGATAAGAGGAGGGGTTTTTTTTTTTTGATTTACAGAAATCCTGGGAGCGAGCCATCTTTCCAAAAAAGACATGCTTTACTTGTCTGGCTTCTGTTAGACAGACCTTTTGTGCAAAGAGAATTTGAATTTACGGTACTTGATAAAGGCATGAAATGCATAGGTTGTGTTTTTATGGCTATTTAAACAGGAAACGCGAATGTAAAAATCTCTATTATATCTAAAGTCTGATATTTTTAATATAAACAATAATATCATATAAACTTTAATATGCACTGGGTGAGTTATCTGTTTGATAAGGCGATTTGAGCGTGATTTTAAAGAAAAATGGCCGCTGTGTGAATATGTCAAAAGCACGGCAGACTGCTGGACCAACTATCACTAAATTTCACATTATGTCACACAAATCGGATAAATCGGTTGATTGACTGATCACTTTTATCATCACAAAGCCAGGTTGATTTGCAGCTTGGGGCCAAAACTGAACGTACAATCTAAAAATCCAAATCGCTGACAGCGTGCAGTGCTCACAAGAGTTCCAGAGGGCAGTGTTCAGAGTTCTCTCAGAAAGGAAGACGGCAGGACGAGTGAAAGAGCCATGGAGAAATCACTTGTAACATGTTTATCCTCTTCGGACAAAGGAGGATAAAACCTTTTGCTTTAAAAAGATTCGTTCTGCTAACAGGAAGGGGGTTGTGGGAATCATGGTCTTAAGTCTGAGATACTCTTGAACAACAGCAACAAAAGGCATCTAATGAGACTTAGAGGCTGATGATCATTCTCCACCAAACTCTAATTCTAAGATATCAAAATTGATTTCAGCCCAAATAAATATGTATCAACAGATGAGCACCTGTAAGACTGAAGGCCTTGGGACCAGCGCAGACATACTGCTGCAAACTTTTCACGTTTTTGACTTTATGCATATTTATTCAAAATCAGAACGTGCTGCCACAGGATTCCCATCACCTTAGACAAACTGCAGTCAGTCAGAGGCTCCTGCTGTCAGTCTGAGTTTCAGATGGGAGGTTCCCCAGGATGTGGGGAGGATGTGGGTTGCATCCAAATGATACGTCCTTCTTCTGTGTGTGTGTGTGTGTCTGTGTGTCTGTGTGTCTGTGTGTGTCTGTGTGTGTGATTGGGGCAAGGGGAGGGGTGCTATCATTGATGTGTGAGTCATCCTGACCCTCCCCTTCTCTCCCTGCACTTCATGTGGCGTGTGTGTGCGTATCAGTGTGTGCATCTTTGTGCTTATGTGAACATCCTGTAGGCGACGCGTGTTTACGTTGCATCGAAGTCTACATGCCTCTAAAGCCACGAAGCAGGCTGCGTGTGCAGTGCATGGTGCATTTTTACATGTATGCGTGTCACGGCGAATGACGTCCCTGTGTATTGTGTGTGCGTGTGAGGTTGGTAAAGCGGTGGTGAGTCATCCACAGGCCAGCATTGCTTGTTACCATGGGTCACACACAGCAGGTACCCCACCTCCCCATGTAATCTTTTTTTTTTCTTTTTAACCCACCTCTCTTCCTTATCCTCTTCCTCCTCTTCTTTTTCCTCTCTGACTCACAGATGACTCCCCCACCATCACCAATGACATCACCATCCCCTCCCTAACACTTTGTTGTGGTGAATCATACTGTACGTTGAGATTTTCTCTCCCCATGTCTTCAGCCAACCAGCAGGGCAAACCTGAATGTCACTCATTCATTCATAAAATCAGACTGAAGTCGCTGAAGCGGTTATCTGTCATTCATGGCCGCTGTGACTCTTGACAATCAGGAAACGTAACATTATTCTTTTGTTGCACTCACTGCAAAGTAGTCTGCATATAGGAATGAAATGCTCAGTGTGTCAAAGGCCAGTTCAAGAGGCTGTTTTCTGTGGCCTTCACTGTCACCATCAGGATTTTGCACCTTTCAGATAAACGGATCACTGTCCATTCAGCGTATTTCTTGTAATAATCCATTCACAGTATAATGTTATCACATCTCTCCCTTAGGTTTTATTGCAGGGCAGCATTATTTAGTCTATGGTATGAAAAATGACCCTTGTTCCTCACTTTACCGCTTACCTCCACAGACTGCTGACGAGCTGAGTTCCTGCGGACGTTTCTGAATGTCACAAAGCGCAAATCCGCTGCGTTGTCTGTGTTATTAACTGGCAGAACGTCTGTGAACGCCAGCGGTTACTAAGATGCTGCTCTATCAGACGCAGGGAGGCGAGTTTATCCATGACTTCATCCTGTAGTGATGTCAGAGATGAGAGAGTGCAGTCACCTGGTGTTTTTTTTTTTTTTTTTTGCTTTCACAAAGAGACTGGAGATGATTGGTTAGAAGCTGTGACTATAATCTCCCCTTTGCTCTGAGTGTCTTCTATTCTATTATAAATCTACTGTTGTGATGCACTGCATTATGTGGGATTGTATTACAATGTAGTGTGCTGTATACTTTCTATTATATTCTATCCATCACTGCCACCTATTACACCATAATCATGCTGAATTGGACAATATGTATCAGATTGTATCACGTTGCTGGATATTGTACTTTAGTTAATTGCATTTCTTTTCTATTCAGAGTTTCAGATTTTGAGTTTTTGACTTGTCTCGGACGCCTCAAAATATACTTCCTGTCAACAGTTTAATTACTGTTACAAATCGGTGCTCTTGGCAATCTAGCTCATATTTGACTGCACATGCTGTAACCATGGCAACAACAAACCTTGCAAAACATTAACGGTTGAACTCAAAAGTGGTGGTGAAACTAACCCGAGGTTCAGACAGATATACTCGTGACATTTGCTAAGAATTTCCTTTTTTCCTTGTCTGCTTTCTTTAGTATAAGTGCTGATAATTAACACTGCAGTATGTGTGTTATAATCTGTTATTTTTTGTTTCATTTTGCTCTTCTGAAATGAAGCATATTCTGCTGGCGTGGCACAGTTTCTCCTCGTTCTGGTGGTGTGAATCCACCTGCCGTCTCTCTCTCGGCTTACAGGGCTTTTTGTGAATGGAGACTTGCTGTGCTCTGACGGGGGGGATGGATGAATGGGAGGGAGCGGCGGGCGGATGAATGGGAGGGATGGAGGGACGCGAGCGGCGAGGGGAGGGAGAGATGGAGGCTACGTCACATTACGTTTCCGCAGTGCATCAAGGGAACTGGTCTGTCTGTGACTCATACTGTCAGGATGGGGAGGGGAGGAGGTGATGGGGGGGGGGGGGGGGGGGGGGGGGGGGGGGGGCAGAGGGAGGAGGAGGAGGAGACAGAGAGGAAGAGGATGAGGAAGAGAGAGAGAAGGAAAGGAGGGGGTCTGGTCTTTTTTTGTCCTACCTTTTTTTTTTCCTTTTCCATCGCTCCATCCCCCATCAGTGATGTAATACAGGTGACCTATTCATCACAGGGAGGAAGCCTTCCTCCTCTTCCTCTCCTCTCCTCTCATTTTATCTCTGCCTCTCCTCCTCCCTCCTTCCTCTCTCCTCACTCAGCTGACTGGCTGAATGCATGAATGAACAGGCCTCTCTCCTTTTATTGTGGTGGGGGAGGGGATGACACAGGAAGCCATGAGGCAGAGGCAGAGCAGGAGAGGAGGAAAGAATGAGTGATAAAGAAGAAGGAGAGGGAGGAGGAGAGAGAGAGTTCCCATGGCATCTGAGCAGATACAGACTGACTGCTGATCTCACTCTTTACGTGCGAAGCTGCTGCTCTTGTCCGTCTGTCTATGCGAGTACGTGTGCAGGCATACGCACCAAGGTGCATAACGTATGAATGGATTCATTGGCAAATCCGTGCACATTCTCTGCCTCTGTCTAGCGCGAACACTTCCTCCCTGTGTCACCTTAACCTGTTTTACCGAAACTATGAAAGTATGGGAGCTGCCACAAACTGAGTGTCTTGAGTCTGCAAATATTTTATGTCATATTTTTGACATTTCAGTGTTTTTTCTAATATTCTCTCACTGTAAATCGGTGTTACTGTCTTTAGTGTTCATCACAAAGCAACAGCAAACAATGTCTGTATATTAACAATGGAGAAAATAACAGGTATTTTGTGAAAGGTGTCGCTCACAGTGATAACCCCACAGAGAAGTCTGCAGTTGCCCTCAGCTATTCAGAGCGTTTTAGCATCTTTCAGTTTATTGTTCTGCTCCACAGCTTTACTGTTTTGGTTCAGTCTCTTTCAACCTACTTTGCAGGTGTAGCAGCTGGCTGCAATCATTCTGATAAATCTATTGAACGCACCAAACAACAGAGTTAGTGACAAGCTGGTGAACACATGGAGCATTTAGCAGCTGAAGAGCCAGATATTTCCTCCAGGAGTTGGCAAAAGCGAGTTCTCGGCAGCAGAAATTGTTGAAGTCAGTTGAACTCCTGGTTAGATCTGTTTCACCAGTAAGAGTTGATGGTAGCGCAACACAGAAGTGCTGTTCCTATGGTTACATGCAATTTAATAGACCTTGTGCACTGACTTAGAGCAGTGTTTAAACTGTTAAACCAGAACTATGCTTGAGGTGATATTATTTTAAAAGACACCTGCCAGGCAATCAGATATAATTTCTGTGACCATGGAATAAATTATTCAAAGATTATCCAGTAAGCTTTAAAAGGGGCTTCACAGGGTCTAGACAAGCAGAATTGTTCTCAAATATAAAACATGATCCTAAACATGAAAATAAGCAAAACTGGAGGGAGTGATATATTTGATCATGCTAGTCTGGACAGATTTATTAATTTTTTTCTGTCAAATCCTGAACAGGAAGGCAACATATGCGAATCGCTAAATAGATATATGTCATCCTGGTAACTGACCGTGTAGCTTAGCGTCTGTCCATGTCTATCTAAAGTGTGGACACTGCTATATATATATATATTGCATCAGTGCACATACTGTGTGTCCATACCATATTGCTTTGCTATATAGACCATACAGTATATATGAATGTGTGCATGTGTATGTATGTGTGCCCGCGCGTGTGCACGCTCATTGCCAGTCATCAGACCCTGGTTGTCTCTGCCTCCACCTTGTATGAGTCAGAGCTGCAGTACAGTGTGGGAGGGGCTGGGATTGGATATCCTGCTGGTGGCTCGTCCACACATGCACACACATGCGTGCATACACACTTCAGCATTATTATACTTGTGAGGGTCCTCAGTGATGGAAACCTCTGGAAGTGAGGACCAGCAGGTCACCCACTGCAAGGGTCTAAATGTCAGACTGGTCCCAGATTAGATGCAGAGGGACACACGTGATCGTATGCACACGGAGACAGATACACACTCTCCTCATATGCAGAAAGACATATGAGGAGACAAACAGCCACATATATGTCTGCACTTAACACACATAAGCACACATACATTCAGTCCACAGACGCACACACACACACACAAACACAGCATGCTGTCACATCCGGCCCTGCGCTCCACAGCGTGGCCTATAATTAGCTGCCTGCAAAGCTGACTGCCTAGAGATGAGATGAGCTAACCAGAGAGAGAAGGCGAGGAAGAAAAGGAGATGAGCTAACCACATGGAGGTAGATGCTCCTCCACTGAGACAGGACAAAGAGGAGGATAGAGGAGGAAAAATGCTGGGGAGGGAGGTGATATAAGGAGGGGGAAATAACCAAATAGAGGTGAAACTTCATGAAGGGAAGCCACATATGATAGAGGAAGAGATGGAGCACATTCACAGGAATTTATCCAAAGTACTATGGGTGCACACACTCCGAGTGTGGGTGGCCCCAGCAGGGATTAAACACCAAACTCCAGCAGTGACACACACTCGTCCTCAACCCATTCAGCTATACAAGACGACCAAATAAGGGATTGGAGATGTCTCTGTGTGTGTGTGTGTGTGTGTGTGTGTGTGTGTGTGTGTGTGTGTGTGTGTGTGTGTGTGTGTGTGTGTGTGCCTTCCTCTGCACACACTCTGGAGCAGACTGGAGCATTTTTATGAATGGGGCTCCAGCAGCCAGAGCGGTAAAATATGTCAGAGCACTATAATGAGAGCTGGGATGGTCTCTTAAGTAGCACGATTTCATCTGTGTAACAAAAGTAGGCTTGAGACTGGGCTGTGAATGAATGAGTCAGGATCGACGTAACCCGGCTACATCGGCACCGTAGGCAGGGAAGAAGGGGCAGGGGGGCTGGGAGGGGGTGAGGGAGGTAGAGAGAGAGAGAAGGAGAGAGAGAGAGAGAGAGAGAGAGAGAAAGAGAGAGGGAGATGGAGAGAGAGGGAGGGGTTTGTGTATGACTCATACTCTCTCCTCTCTCATTGTCACTCCACTGCAGTAGCACTGGAGGACTTCTGGCCTGCTGTGGGCTCTCCCCCCTTTATCTCCATCTGCCCGTCTGCATCTCCACTGGCTCCTCAGCTTCCCTGCCACTGCACTGTCACTTCATCCGTGTGTCTGTTCTCTCCCTTTAAGATCTTCATCTCTCACTTTGTGTTATGAGGATGCTGATGAGGGAGCCTTTTCGCCTCCTAAACCCACTGACCCAGACGGTGGGTCAGTCACAGTGATAACAATAGGTCAGTTTTCATACACACATATGCAGTTCTAATATGAATAAGTGCTCTTACCTAAAACGTTGTATATTGAACATAACTTGTTCTGTCAGTCATTATTGTACCTTGGAACAATTTAAAAAGGTCGCATCGACCTTAATCAATCACTCATTTAATGCACCACCCGGCAAGCACGCGAAGTGACACGAATCAAACACACCCAAATGTTAAGTGACCAACAGGTGTACGCCAGGTTTGGCTAAATGCTACATGCTAAATTACACAGCCGGGGAACTTCTTCCTTCACAGAGGTGCGTGAGGACTTTCTGATGTTTCCTATAATGTAAAGCGCAGTGGGACAGGGATGCTGAGGGGACTGGTTACAGTGGGAACAGGCGCACGGGACTGGTTATGATATGATCTGAAAATGGTCAAGCAAAGAAGAACATCCAGACCGGTGAGTCGTAACAAACACAGCGACAACCACTGCCGTGTTTGTGTGTGCGTGTGTGTGACAAGCTTTTATTCTTTACACACCTCTGTGTTGTCCACCTTAGTGATAGTTTCTGCTGTTGAATTGTCAGTTTTTAAATTTCTGTAAGCTGGCATTGCTCGTTGCACCTGTCGTTGTGTCCATAGCTCTTTTTATTTATTGATGGTCATTTGTGTTTAATTGTCTGACTTTTGTCCTCTGTTCAGCTTCTGAGTCTATACAGAGGACGTCTGTTGTATATTCATAACTCATAACCACTGGTGTGCATTGGCTGCAAAATTGCCCATATAAATGGAAGTTATTGTTGGATTGAACATCAGGGCTTGATGGCATGATGTGATGTTGTTCCACTAGTGTTGTTGGACTGACATTGAATGCAATTGTTGCCTAAAGGTGTTCTACAATTCCACAATCTACAGTTCTACAAACAGCAGGATCATATTGGCTTTGTATGCAATGCACTGCCTCTAAAATAAATGTCATGATCTGTCTGAACACACAGCAAACAGCCCAGCTGTTAATTTACTGTTGGACTAATTAGGGCTAGTTTTCTATTTTCCTCTTTTAACTTTTGCTCCTGCAGACTCGATGTGTGAGTTTACTTCATTGGAATTCCTTTGTTGTACATCTGATACATCAGGTGATTTTTTTCCTGGCATGAGGCACGATGTAACGAATGTGCTTTGTTTCTGGGTAACTTTTTCCATCTTTTTCTGATTTGTAATCACTATCATTGAGGTTGTCGTCCAAAATAGTTTTCACAATTGCTCCCACCGAAAATCTCAAAGGCCAACTGCTCTGTTTGAGTTCAGCTTGCTGCATAGCTGTGCACCTACATGCATGGTCACATTTGTGATGTTAAAGCCTCTGTCTTTTACAGACTTACCAACCTTAGCATACTTCACTCATGCTGAATGTTTTTTTTTTTTTTTTTTTTTTTTTTTTTTTAAAGTAATATAAACTTGTTTAGTGCCGTCAGTGTGCGAAGCTGTCGAGTGTAGCTGTGAGGAAATAATTTCCCTCTGATTTTCCGCTCTCTTAAATGTGCTGCTCAGTCCAGCAGCTGCCTTCCAATACCATTATTTGGGCTTTCAATAATAATAATAATAGTGTAGAGTCAGGTCTGTTTTTTATCTTTTTCCAAAAAAGCAGACAAAATATTGGGAGAAGCCAGATGCAGCATGGATCATGGCTTGACACGAGGAAAGACTTTATGGCCGGAGGCAGAACTGTTTTCTCCCTGTAGCTACAATATTGGTCTGATGAGTTTGTTTGCACAACAGTAAAGCTTATAATATAGTTATTCAATCATTCAGTAATGGAAAACAATAATAAAAAAACTTAAAAAGTGAGAAGCTTTTATTAAAAGCTCTCTGTGACATAACAGCAAACCTTTCACTACAAAATCAGATAATGAGCAAACCAAATGCTGGACTACAATTAGATGCAGTGATGTGTCCACTGTGATTAATAATGACGTAGATGTGATGACAAACATGGATAAAAACGATGGCTGTAAGATGTAAAAGTCAGACAACCTTTGGGAGACAGAAATACGTAAGAATTTGTCCACTTCACAACGCTGACAACTGAAAATCTCCCTGCTTGATAGAGGATGGAAAGATCTGTTGAAGTGAGCGAGACATACATTTTACATGATGGAAATACCTCCTGGAAACTCACCGGCAGTGGCGGCGGCGGCGGCAGTGGGCTTTACTTGCTCATGCGTGTGAGGTGCGTTCATTATTATTCCATGCCTTCCTCAGCTTGACTAATGGGTGCACTGGGCCCTACGCTTTTACGCCGGGCTGGAGGAGGCATGGAAACAAGATACATGGTGTGTGAGTCAGTCAGTGGTCATTCGAAATTAACAAACAGCTGGTAACCTAAAGACTGCATGCAGCCACCGCAGAGCTTTAATTAGGAGAACTTGGCAAGGCAAGTCGTGTGTTCCCATGTTTTGTCTGATGATGATCAGGGCTTATTGTGGTCTCCATTGAAGAAAAAAAAAAAACTGTACAAACCAAACAAACTATGAGTGAATTATACTTTGATATATGATACGGTGACAGCGCTTTAAACCCCTCCACAATGTGCTTCATTGCATTGTTGGTGTTTTTTACTTGACCTTTTTTTCGTTTTTTAATTTTTCACTCTTTTGGTAAAAAAAAAAGCAACATTTAACATTCAAACTCTATTTTAAAGAGATTATTTTTGAATAATAAGAACAAGACTCTCTGCAGCCGTGGTAGCTGCTCTGTGAAGCTGTACTGGCACAGTGTCGCTTTGAGTGAAATGCTAATGCTAAATGCTAATGGGAAAACACTAAGCCATGATGTGACAATGGTTAACATTGTAGGGCCCAATGTAGCTGCTACAAAGCGACGTGTTAGCGTTTTCATTGCTAGCACGCTAACATTTGTCTCTGTGCGCATCATATATCTCATAATAATTGTACTTTAGTGTGCAAACAAATAAATAGACACTTAAAGACACAATAATAAATAAAAAGTTCAGGGCAATCACTAGATTTGTCAGGCTGTATCATACCTGAGACGTTCATTCAGGCTAGCCATGGACAAGCAACTGTAGCTGAACCCTAATTGTTATTTATTTTAATAAAATAATGACCACAATTTTGTGGTGCAGAAGAAGCAGCTCTGTCAATGGTTAACATTCCCTCTATGGGTCCTGTGTTTGGAGTGCAGGGCTCGCACGCTGCCTTGTACAGGATTACGTTACACGGGATTTGTCTGGAAATTCTTCAGAAATTGTACAGAGATTTGGAACTTTAATTTGAGACACATCGTCGAACTCTATGAAATAACAAAAAACAGACTTCTCGGGCTGATGTTGTGTTATACATCAGAGCCCAGTGAATCATGATTAGTGCTCCATTTTATGGTTCCCATGAGCAGCTTTCTATCAGACTGTTTTATTATTTTACCTCCCCACTCATTTTGACACGTTCACTTTCCAGTCCAGCAGAGACGATGTGTAAAGATCTGTCTGGAAATGGAGACCGAATCCTCGGAGTGAGCCAAAACAAAGCTCAAAGCTGATCATTGTTCTCGTAAATCATCCCACTATTCGTAAAGTGATATTGTTTAAATTATTACCTAATATGACTTATTAATGTGATTTATTCAGGACAAATTCTGCAAGAGTTGCCTTTCTTGAACCAAAACACAAGTTCAGCCCCGCGGTTAATGCTGTGCAGTGCCAAAATCTGGACGTGAAACAAATTTCAATTTTATGTTTTAATCTAGAAAATATTCAGCAATAATTGCAAGATTTAGATGGACTGCAAGATTTTGCTGGTTTCAATAAATGCATTTTTTCTGGATAATGTACATTTTTGAGGGAAATTACATCAAACACACAAAAAAATGTCTTAAGGCGATTTCAAAAATTGAATTACATGCTTTTAGTATGATTTTAAAGGTGAGTTGGCTGTATTTAGCAAAACGAATGTCCATGAATAATCACACAATACAATGAAAAACAGGAACAAATCCTGTAACACATAAGACCGTATGTCATTTCTTGTAGTGTATAAACAAGGCCTTCTAATGATTCAGTGCAAACTGCACCTTACATATGGCCTCCTGGGCTGCGTTCATGTCCCTCTGTGTTGCGTGTCATTTGCACAACTATTTAGTGACTAACTGCCATAAAGCAAGTTGAGGATAACAAAGATTATATACAGCAGTGTAGCTGAAGAGAAGATATTTTAGCCGACACTAAGTTTTAGTTCATGTGCAACAGTAACTTGCAAACATAAGATAAAAGCAGTATTGTGGTTTCATTTTTCAAAACTTTTCCTAAATAGGTGCTATTTTTACGAGCAGACAGGTCAGCTGCTGACAGATGTGAGGTGTCACAGGAACAGCGAGTCATTGTGAAGCGCTGGCCAGGAGGAAGAGAGGAAGAGGAGAGGAGAGGTAATGAAGGTGTAATTTGCTAACCATCTGTGAGGTGCCTGGCTGCCCCGGGGGTTTCCTCTTCTCCGGAACTCCCCCTCCGCAGGGGCACAGGTGCTGGAGAGAAGAGGAGGAGGTGAGGGTGACTGGCGAAGAAGAGGAGGGAGGGGTGAGGAAGGAAACATTGGAAAAAAAAACAGAGAGGGAGGATAGATGAGGAGGGAGAGAGGGAGGGAGGGAGGGAGAAAATAAGGAAGAATAAGAATAATAAAAAGGCAACAAAATAGAGGTAATAGGCAAGAGGATGCTGGGATTACTGGGGAGGAGAGAGACGATCAGGAATAGGAATGGGCAACGTTTGGTGCTTCAATGCTTCAAGCTTTTGTTCATCTCTACTGCATTGTTCCAATTTTTATTTTGAAAATGCGGCAGGAAGTCATCTGCTCCGGCACCACTTTGTCCCAGCAGCCTTCATCTCTTCCTCTTGTTTATGTCTTAGTACTCCACCGCCAAAGCCATTTTCCCTTCCTTCAAACCCTCCTTCCCCATCCTTCACCTCCTACTTTCCATCCTTAAGCTCTGCTATAACTCCACCACCATCACTTCCTCCCTTCCTGCTCCATCCCATCCCACCACAAACATCCTCCCTTCAGATGACTTGTCATCCGCTGTAATGCTTCACATTGCAAAAAAATTCATTCATGCCAAAGGCCGTTTTCAAGGCTAAAATGTGCAAAAATAGCATTTTAGTTTCACTCATCAGTGTAACCCTGACATGACACAAGTGATTTCACTTAAGTTAAATCATGACAGCCACACAAAACCCCTTCACCTCCAGTGTGTTGTGTGGCTACAGAAATCTCAGACAGATATTTCAAAACTCCAGCAGATAAGACCAAAACTGGTGAAAACAAGTCCTACAAAATCATCTCCTACCATCCAAATACCCTTGTATCTCCCCTTATCCATCCTGCGCTGTAACCCCCATCTCACCCTGTAAACTCCTCACTTCCCCTTGAACATGCAGGCTGGTGGAGGTGGAGGTGGTGGCTGGGCTCCTTCCTGCTTTGAAGCGCTCCAGTCAGCTGTGTTGCCTCTCACTGCCTCTCTCTGAGGGGCATGTAATGGCTTTAAGACGCCCTGGCTTCCTCCATAATAACTGCTTCCTCTGCTCCTGTCCTGTCCTGGCTGGCTGGGTGTGTGGGTGGCTTGCTGGCCACCTGACAGGCTGACCAACGCTTAGCTCACATCTGTAGTATGACTAAAAAAAACTACACTCTTGTCTTCCTGTATCTCTGATCAGGTTTTTGTATATGTCTTTGTGGTAATCGTTGTAGTGAAAATATGTTTCAGCCTTCTTTCCCTGTCGCCGTGCTTGTTGTCGCTCTGTGCTAAGGCCTTTCCGTCACAAGCTGCAGTTGCGAATGGCTGCTTGCTATTTAAGCAGTAAATCCCACTAACTGACTGACTGGTTTACAGATTGACTGGTTAGTAGTCTTGCTGATTAACTGGCGGGATGGATGGTTGCCTTACTGCCTGGCTCTTTGACTGACTGGCTGATTAAAAGCTGGCTCCATAAGTAGCTGACTTATTGGCTGTGGAATGCAGCAGGTGGCTCAAAATGTGAATGGGTTTTGCGGTTGAGTGTGCGTGCGCGTGCACATTCATGTTCGAGTGTATGTGCGCGTGTCTGAGTGCATGTTTTTTCCCATGGTTGGAGCCATTGAGCTTGTCTGCAGGCCCTCAGATTGCTCCTCTAATCTGGCCTGTTTCACATTCCCAATTTCCTCCGCTGATGCATGACTCCTCCACTCTGTTTTCAGCTGGAGACTGCAGAGAGGAAAGTATGACAACTGCCTGTCTGTCCGACTGTCTCTCTCTCTCTCTACTTTGCTGGAGAGCTTCCGCCTTGCTTTTGAATCTCACCTACTGTATTTGTTTGCCTGTCTGTTTTTTCTTATCTCCTCTACTGATTGCATGTCTGTGTTGCTGGAGTATAATTTCCCACACAGAGAAGTCAGCTTACAAAACAAATACAAAAAACACAACATAGGTGTACATGAGCAATCCTGCAAAATTAAAACACACACAGTCCTTAAAGATAACTAATCATGCGATACATGACAGGAAGGGTTAAAACAAACAAGACACAGTTGTAACCCAGTGCTCATGTCTGTGTGCCGACAAGCTCTTTCTTTAGCTCAGTGGGTGTTGAGTCATCTAATGTATACAGACATCACATTTGATAAAGTGGATTTTGAGATAAGTGAGAGGAAGTTGCACTGATTGACAAAAATAAAAAGCCGATCTGTTTGCACAGACACTTCAAAAAGTATAATGGAGTCAGTTCGATAGATGATTTTTAAACGTTGTTTTGCTCGATAAGGAAATGTTAGTTCCTTAATATGACAGGTGTTCGACTTGTACTCTACCTCAGAGTGACATGAATCTGGGAACTGAGCTTGTGACTTTTAAGTTATGATGGCTTCTCTTACCTCGAGGCTGTCCTGATGTATGTTATGTAGCTTAAACCTGTCATTCTGGAAATGCGTGTAAGGAGTAGATTGATTACATGTGTGTCAATGTGCAAATATCCTCTTTGCTTTGGTTTTTACTTCAAACTGAATGATACAGTAAAAACTAAGACTAATTCTCCAGCCATACTAATAACTCTGTGAGGCTGTTGGCACAGCGGCAGTTTGAGCTAAATGCTCACAAAGACAATGCCAGTATGTTGATGCATAGTTCCTAGTATTAACAGTAAATGTGGTTTAATATTACAGATCATATGAATCCGGGGGCAGAAACACAACCACCGGCATATTAATAAAGAATTCAAGCAATAATTGGCCTTTTCCATCATTCTGTGAGCAATTGTGATCTGGTTTGATGCTGCACATGGAGTGATTCTCTCGAACAACAGGGCGCAGTGAAAGGAGTTTGATAGTTCGCTGAGAAGTTGGAGGTGTGCAGCCTGTCGCCTGCAGCTCTTCATCTAGCAGCTCACTGTGCTGCTCCTTCTTGTTCCATCACTTCCTGCAATATTTCAAACTGATCCACTGTCAGAGCTGCAAAAAAACAAAAACAAACTGCCATTGTCTTGTAGTCTTGTAGTTGCATTTACTGTGACTTCTTCATAATAAAAGGCCAAATTGTGTTATTGCAGTTAAATGCTTTTAATGTGAAGCTGCGGTGGTAGGAAGTGGTTGGTTTGCATTAGCAATAACTTAATACAGCCTTTTATCAGGTAATGTCGCCACAGACAGCCAGTTCGTAACACTGCAAATATATAAAGTGTAATTAGCATTCGTCTTCTCGAGACCATGAATGTCTGTACAAAATTTCACGGCAATTCATCCATGTCGCTAGATTATTCCGTATTTTCCAAATATTCCAAATGTCAGGCTCGTGTTTGGCCTCAGTCCTCAGTGGTTAGATTTACCACTGAAATAACAAACCCCGAACACATGCCGATTTAACCGTCTCCTAGAAATTCTGTTTATATACTACTAACTGGGTATAGCTAAAAGGTTTTGAGAGAAATGTAATGCCACCTGGACAATGTTTTTAGTTTTAGCACGAGGAAACGTTTTTAATTAACGCCTGTGCCAAGAGCCAAATCTCTGGTATCAAGGTCCTGCACTTTCCTGCACTTTCCTGCACTTTCACCGGCATGTTGACACAGAACGTAATCAAGGCAGAAAAGTTTCTCTAAAATCATATTTGGCATAACAAATTAGTAGTTTATAAATGTAATCTCTGACAGACGGCGACGCTCCAATTATACATTAATGTACTCACATAAGCATATAAAATGTGGACTAGTTGTGGCACAATGGAAGCTGTTCATGCGCACACACACACACACGCATACATACAGATCCACTTTATCATTAGGTAAACAGAGGGCAGCGGAAGCTAAGGAACACTCTATCAGCAGGCTATCTACAGTACTGTTGACTCTACCGTCCCTTATCTGTTACATGAACTCTACACTGTCACATAAACATGCTCTGTGTGTGTGTGTGTGTGTGTGTGTGTGTGCGCGCACGTTGCATATTTGGCTACACACTCATATGAATATACTGTGTGAGTAGCTTTGTTAGTCTGTGTGTCTCCCAGTGAGTTTGTGTGTGTGACAGTGTATATTTGTGTGGTTGGGTGTGTCTGTGTGTTCTGCTCAGGACGAATTAAAGCTGCAACGCATGTCAACGTGATACCAGCGTTTTCTGATGCAACAGACGCTGCTGGATTCATTTTGTTTGTGTTACACATCATCACACCCAGTACTGCTTCACAAGCACCATGTCTCGCATTGGACGCATGTGGTGTACTCACACAAAATGAATTGACAACAGTACTGATAATTGATTAATTACTTGTCATTTATCAAGCAAAAAAAACCCAAACACTCTCTGGCTCAATCCAGTGTTAAGATTTGCTGCTTTTCTCTCTTTTTGTATTGTAAATTAAATATTTTAGGATTTTCATTCATTTTTCATTTAAGTAAAACAAAAGACGCAGACATCGCCTTCGACTCTAAGACTCAATGACTGAGAAAAAAATCTAAATGAAAATTATCATGCAGCTGTGTATACATGCTTCATATATCACAACATAAATAGAAATATATAATTATAAAATTAGTCATTACAATTGCCGAAAATAAGTTAAATTTGTGGTTGAGAACAAGCTTCTAGTCTAATGTCAAAATTATGACCTTTGCAGTCTGATGTTTTCTGTAATGTGTGCATGTAAGAAACTGTCATTTCTTCATTTTGGTTTGTGTACAGATTAAAGAAAATACATATAACAGGCTAGTAGGAGGATTTATGCTAAGCTAAGCTAAGCTAACATCCTGGCCGTAGCCTCACATTTAAAGCTGGAGTTGGTTAAGTATGCCATATTTTGGAAAGTATACCACCAAAAAACCCACTCCCCTCTCTTAGCACTAGCAAGATTTGGCTGCACTTTCATTCTTGTGCTGCTAGCTCGCTGTAACTTTAGCAAAATATCTGCCATGCCTTGAGGAAGACTCTGGAGGAATCCACACTCTAATATCCTGCAGTCTAAAGTGAAGTCTGCTCGCTCTGATAGCAGATAGCTGTCTTCTCGCTGACAGATGTACAGACCTTGGCTTAACTTCAGCAAAGTCAAAACAATTTTACAACATCCGGCACATGTACTGTAGCTGGATAGGAGAGGTTCAGTGGGATTTCTGGAAACGCGTCACGTGTTGCTCATTTGCTTGTTTGCGCAGTGATTTGCCAGGAAAGGGTGACATGCAGGTCTTTCAAGGATATCCTAAAGGGAACCCAAGTACACCCGAATTTATCAGGTGTTTGTGGCAAGTCCTTTGTCAACTTTTCCCAGGACAGAAGGTCATCAGCATGAGTTTGCCACGTAGTAATGGAGGGCAACCGAGGTAAACTTTTTTGCGATGTAAATGCAAATAAAATCAATGCCTTTCTGTATTACAGTCTAGTCCAAATCAGTTGTGTGGGTTTGAGGAAGAACAACAGGAACACTGTGACTTTTTTTTAATCAATTATCATGTTGAAACTCCAGCTCACCAGTAGACTTTATCACAATCCCCAAATCCCACCAAAAGACAATCTTACCTCTGTCTTTATTTATCATTGCCTGGCAGTCACCTCTCCCTTTTCACTCACCCCTCTCGTCGTGTCCCGCTCCCCCTTTCTAACCCCCTTCCTTCCTCTCTCTCCATCCCATCCTCCATGCTAAATGAGAACCAGACGTTCAGCAGACCTAATCAAGATGTCCTCAGCTGAATGAGCCTTATTATGGGATGGGTAAACAGTGAGTTCCGATGTTGCCCGGGGATAAAGTCCCGGGACAAACCGGGATTGATTGAGAGGAACGATAGTGACATTGCACACTGAGCACTTGTCAGGAACAACTACTATTTGTTGACGTCTGAGGAGGAAGAGGAGGAAGAGGAGGAACAGATCTTTCTGTTGAGCTGAGCCGACAAAAGGTTTTGAATGGATTTTAAAAACCTGAGGATTAGTAAGCCGTGATTATCAGTTTACAAAGCAACACAGTGCACAGAGAGCTATTTTGTGTAGAAATCAGCTTCATATAGTCAAACTAAAGTTTGCCAGGGTATTATATACCTCGAGATAGTCGCCTATGTGTTTGCTGTTACTCTCTTGAACTCTCTTAGGGAGTCTAAGAGGGGTTTTGTGGAGGGCCAGGGTTTCCTGTGGATTACTGATTTGAGTGGTCCTGCCATAAACTCTGAGCCGTGCTTGTTTTGTGCTTAATGATGAGAGGCCATTCAGACTAACAACCTGTACATAAAGCACGGCCGTAAAAAGCTGCGTGGTGAGGCTGCTCTCGAGTGTTAACTGTGGATCGGATTCCTCCAGGCAGATGTCTAACCCCAAAACATTCACAGAGGGAGTTCATTTTTCAGAATGTCTTTGGCTGAAGATTTTTCCATATCACTAAAAGATAGGAAGTGCGGTCTGTGAGTCAGCAAGCCGATAAGCTACCAACTGTCCTTTAGGTAGATAACAAGATGTACCTCATACAGAGTAGACGTCTGCCTTGCTGTAATCACTGTCTCCTATACGACAGAGGAATTTGACCCAGAGCCACTTGATGAGAGCTTTTACATTTTCTGCTGGAAAGACTCAGATCTTTGTTAGCAGAAGCTCCGCAGTGCGAGATGTGCTTTATTTCCACGGCTATCAGAAGAGACACTGGGTAGCTGGCAACTTACTGCTTGAAATACCATAATGTATTATTAACACGCATGATAACATCGGCATGTTTAAATGCAATGTTCGCACATAAGCATGTAGTTAATAGCTGCTCTTACGTCTGTTTTTTTTTTTTTTTTTTTTTTTAAGTAGCAGTTTTTACTTGCTGTTGGCCTTGGACACAGGAGGGAGGCCTGTCGTGTGTTTCTGTGCGTGCATGTGGATGTATGTTTGTGCTTGCGTGCATGTGTGTATGACAGACACAAAAGAGCACTCTGCTGTTATTCTTCTGTGCATTTATGTTCTGAGTCTGCATTTGTCCTTTGTTTTGAGTGGTCGATCAGTTAGTAGCATGCGATTTAAAGTGCATAGGCGACAGACAGGTGAAGTTAAAGATTCTTCTTTATGCAAAAAGCAAAATGTAAGGTGAATTATATTAAATCAAGGCAATATGTGCTTGTTTTTTGTCAGACAAGAGATATCGTCTTACCAGGCAGGTTTTATGTTGAAGCGTTTCACTTGTTTCAGGCTTTTTGTCCTTAATTATCTTAATGAGATTATAGCTTATTTGTATTACGGAATCACAGTAACTTAATGCTTAATGTACAAAACTGCTTCGTCTTAGTCAGAATTTCTTCGTAAATGTCCTTGTTTTCAGTCTGAGGTGACTAATTTTAAGAGAACTGTGGATTCTTTCAGGCTAGATATTCGGACTTGTTTCAGATAATTTTGCTTATTTTAAGTAATATTTCACACATTCAATTGTTTTTTTCTTGTTTTTGAGAGCTGGGCTCTCGCAGTCAACTTTCTGTAATTTCTTGTACGATCCTGTGCACCAAACTCCACACCCATCTACACCAGAGAACGACAAAACAAACCACAGCAATTATTATCCCATCCTGTCTGGCCCGTCTGGAGCGCAGAGCTACCGGGCCAACTCGAATCACCAAGACGAGCAACAATTAGGTTTTTATAAAAACTATGTTCCCCACTGTGGCCTCTCTGTTGACTGCAGCTTAACTGGTAGTCAAACAGAAAGCTCTTATCATAGGTAAACACTAAGTGGCCACTCAGCCATCCGGCTACAGAGATAGGCAGGGAGGGATAAACATCTCTTGTATCGCCACGCAGAGCTGCGTTCAAATCGAATTTCCGCCCTCCAATTTGGAGGCTTGTTTATATCCAAAAGCATCTGGAATATTAACATGCCCTTGAAAGAATTTCCTGGCATGCCTCATGCAGTGACCACATGCGTCTCTGAATGCCATATTAATGCGAGTATGCGTATGTGTAGCAGGCCATGTCCCAGTGTGTGTATGTGTGTGATTCTGTTTGTGCAAGTGTGCACGTTCCTGTTTTGTGTATTGTGTGTGTACCTGTATTTGTTCCAGTATTTGAAAACGCGTGCAGTGCCAAAGTCCTCATTACTGTGAAACCCTCAGACGTCTGTCATTGTGACTCTTTTATTTAAATTGTCTTTCAGTTGTTTTCCCTTCAATGCTGTTGCTACTCTATTTTCGTATTTTTCTTACTGTCAACAAATCTTATGATATATGCCATTTGTTCCCACTAAAGGTGAAAAAGGGGCTCACAAATTGATATTTCCATTAAAAAAAACACAACACTCAGTAATTTCCTGCATAAACAGGAGCAAGTAGTCAATTTAAAGGGGACTATTTTCAGCTGCCGATCAATACGCATTTGCTATTGAGCATTTACAGCACCAGAATGATGCATGTGGGGTTGATTCAAAATAAACTACAGCGCCCATGTTCATCATAATGAAGGATCATGTGACCCAGTGCTCAGTGTGGGGCTTGAATCGTTTTTGGACAACAGTGGAGGTCTATTTTACAAGAGAATAAGATCAGTTGATTGCTAGTTTGTTTTCATGGGATTTGTACATTTGTCCCATAAAGCTCGTCCATTTGAGCATAACTCAAAATAACTGAAATCATATACAGCTTCATATTCATGTTATATGCGGCTGTCTTAGTGTGAGTGTTATTTGGGGCTTTTTTGGGCATGTACGTTGCCACACAAATCCTGTTCTTTACAATGAACCTGACAGCAGAAACAGACTGGAGCAAGGAACGCTGTAAAAAATCTAAAAACAACTCGCTGCATGCTTATTTTGCTCTTGTTTTCCTGCAGCACACCAGTTTTTCATTTTGGGGAGGGATGGAGGGATGGAGAGAGGAAGGCGGGATGGAGTGCGTAGCGCTGACAGTATTTATAGCCCGGTGTTCTGACCAAAATTATCAGTGTACCACAAAATAACTTCCTCTGGCCTCACCGCCAAATAACAGGAAGCCTTCAATTGTGCGCATTTATTAATTTCAACGCACACGCATGCACTCACGCAGCGGCGCGCAGGCTGAAATGCACTCACGCAAACACAAACAGCTCGCATGAAAACATGCTCTTGTCTACATACACACACACATGGACACACACACATGTAGTGAGGGTTTGCTGTCTTTATAAATAGAGCAGCTCCTGGAGCTCGGCTGTGTAAACTTCCTCCACTTTCTGGAGTTGGTTTTTCTTTGTGCTCACAAACTCTCTCTCTCTCTCTCTCTCTCTCTCTCTCTCTCTCTCTCTCTCTCTCTCTCTCTCTCTCTCTCTCTCTTTCCTTTCTGTCTTTCTGTCTGTCGCTCTCATGCACATATAGATGGACACATGCAACCGAGTATGAGCGCACATGGAAACACACACACAAACATGCACACACTCTCAAAGTCTGGCCTCCATTAGAGAGCCATTCAGTGGAGTTCAGGCGCAGGAGGCGGGGGGTCAAAGGTGAGAGTGTGTTAATGGGTGACGTGGGGGGTCTTTTCTGCTTGGCTGACCATCACTGCCATGTGCACACACACACACACTGACCCACCCACACATGAAAACACACATATACATCTATTTATGAATCATACTTAAGTCGTTCCTCCGTTTCCACCACCTCTGTCTCTCTCTGTCCCTCTCTGTGTTTTACCTTTGGGTCTGTAAATCACAGGATGGATGTTTCAGCACAGCACAAAATACAATCGCAGATGCTGCACCTGGTAGACGTGTTAGTGAGCATGTGCACATGTGCAGCTCTATGTGTATACATGTGAGAATGTATGAGTGCACGCCTTCCAGCTGGTGACTCTGTAATGGCAACACTCACATCAATGTAACTGTTGACTCATTTTCAAGCGCTGGGGATATTTAGTGTCATCTCTGCCAGTACAGTAGGTTTTGTGTAAGTAAGCCTCGTTAGGCCTGATGAAACTAATACATGCAAACATATTATACTGTTAAATGAATTGTTACTATAGATGTCAAAGTCAAGATGGTCAAAGAGCTCACTGAACAAACGTGCTCTTCAGCTGGCGTGCAGGAGATTAATTTCTTTTTAGATACAGAATTATGTGCAGAATTAGCTCCTTGTTTCCAGCTGCTTCTGCAAATTGTTAGCCAATATTCACATCTTGAACCCCAGGGAACCCAGAACATAGACTATTTCTGCTCTTACAAATTTTGAGAGTAACCCCCTCCCAGCTTTTCATCACTGATCGCTGGAACTGCCCCCACTAGCTTGAAGACTAATGTGGTTCAACCTCTACTGAAGAAACCACACCCGATCCAAGATCCCTGAGTAATTATCGACCAATCCCTACCCTTCAGCTCTTCTCAAAAGCATGAGCAAGAGTTGTGTCTCTGAATCTTTTGGCCCTCAATAATCTTTTTAAACCCTTTCAGTCTGCTTTCCGGACCTCTCACTCCACAGAAACTGCACTCACTAAAGCTGTGAATGATCTCCTTGTGGCTTTTGATACCATTGATCACTATGTACCCCGTACACCCGACCAACTGGAATCAACTTGGCATCTCTGGCCTGGCTCTTGCATGGTTAAAGTCTTACTTATCTGAGAGAACACAGCATGTTTCTTGTAATAACACTACATGAGCATTTTCTGATGTGAATTATGGAGTACCTCAGGGCTTTGTTCTTGGCCCCCTGCCTCTCTTTCTCTTTATATTTCACCTCATGGACAAACTATACATAGTCATGGAATTAATTTCTACTGCTACACTGATGATACTCAGCTGTATGTGCCTTGTTTCAAGCAGACTAGATTATTGTTTTGTTCTGTTGTCAGGCCTGCCGCATGCTCGAACTAAAAGTCTTCCAAATGGTTTAAAATGCTGCAGCTAGACTTTGAACTAAGACTGAAAAATCTGGCCATATTATACCAGTTTTAGACTCCCAACAATGTAAACAGACTTGCATCTTCATACCTGTCTGATCTCCTTGAACCTTATATCCCAATCTGTGCTGTCCAGAACTGTTGAGGCCTTAAAATCCAAACTTAAAACTCATTCTTTGCCCTCAACCTTCGGTTAGTTGCTTATTCTTTGAAAGCTTCAGGCCTTGTACTTGTTAGTGGTATCTTACGGCGGGTCGTTCTCAGTCTGAGTGGGACCTCTCTGTCTCCTCTGCATCTCAGTGCCACATTCCAGATGTTTTGGATCTGGATCTTTGTCCTCCCTGTGACTCTCACTCGTCCTTGTGTGCATGTTGTCCTCGTCTCTCCTTGTCTGACCCTAACGCTGTTGTTCTTTTAAGTTTACAATCTATCTATAATTTTCACCTCTTTTTCGGCAGTCCTGTAATTTCACAACGTTGGTTTGTTCTGTACAGTCGACATCTATTGTATGTCTCTGTCCTGGAAGAGGGATCCCTCCTCTGTCTCTCCTCCTGAGGTTTCTTCCATTTTTAACCCATTGAAGGTTTTTTTAGGGGGAGTTTTTCCTCCTATATGCTGCACATATTGTAAAGGCCCTTGAGGCAAATTTGTGATTCGTAATTTTGGTCTATATAAACAAAACTGATTTGACTAAGTTAGCTTTTAGTTCTGAATTTTGTGTTGTAGCCATTTTTAGTGCAGTAATTTTGGGTATATAGAGAAAGTACAAGCTGGATTGATTGACTGCCATCAAGTGCTGCGATGGTGCTACAACAGTTTTCTGTGTCCAATCCTTCGCTAAGCGATAAAAATCAGTTTCCACATGCAGCAGGAGCAACAGAACATGTCAACAGGAAGCACAAATCTGACTTTGGTAAAACTATTCTCGACAGTATTTCGTGATGGAAGCCGTTAGAGTGGCCATTCATGTTGTTTTGTTTTATGTAAGTATTATGCAGAGTCAAAATCCCATTCAGCTGGTTTGAGAGCCCTTCAATGTGTTTGAGTGTCTGTTTCCTCACCCAGGTGAGTGCATTATCTGTGTGCGTGCGTGTGTGTGTGCGTGTGTGTGTGTGAGAGAGAAAGAGGAGTTGGCCGGGGTTGCGTAACCACCATGTGCCTGGGTGCCTGGAGCCGGCAGCTCGTTAACCTGCCTTCCTTCCTGCTGTCACCTCAAACTAAATAAACACAGAGGCTATCTGCTGTGCATGCACATGTGCACTCACACACACACGCACACACACACACATATGCACATAAATACCCACACTTATGCTTGCATTCATGCGCTTGGACATTTCTTTCTGTCTTTCTTTGCTTGAACACATGAGCTGTGCGTCACCAGAGGCTCTTTCCTTTGAGGAGAACAGATCACATATCTCGTTCTGATCACAAACACACACACACACACACACACACACACACACACACACACACACACATGCTAACGTTGAGCTTTTATTTACCCTGTGGGGAGGATGTTACAGTTAGGATGGGATACAACATGTCATTAAGGAATCCTGCCTCTCTGACAGTTGAAAACAAGCTGCTGGGTCTCCGTGGACTTTAACCTCTGCTTGGTGTTTTCCAGCGGGCGGCTTATTGACACCCAGCCGAGGTTTGCAGATGTTGTGACAGGGCAGCCGAGATATTATGAAAATAAGACATGAAGTATTAGGCCGGGTTAAAATGCGGATGGTGGTGCCGCATTGCAGTCTCCAGGAAAATAGTGATCTGAGCTTCTTAAAATAATTAGGAAAGATTTTAATTAGGAGTTGTTATATTTGGTTTTACGTTGAGCAAACATGGCTGTAAATACTTCACAAGTAAACAATGACAGAAAACAGACTTTACTGCCACACAGCAGGCTTACGTCATTGTTTTCCAAAAGCTCTGCTTTCCTCATCCACACTAAAGTGAGAGCTTGGCTTTTTCATATTTATCCTTTTTTTATTTTTCTGGTTTTGGGTGTGAAAGTGAAAAAAGATGCATTTTTAGATGTAGCTGTGGTAGTTTATACAAGATGCTGTATACTAAACATGACGTATTTCCATTGCTGCCCATAATTTGGAGATGAGCTGATGCATATTTCCATTTTTCCAAATGAAAATTCTTGAACATCCGAACTGATTACAAGACACTGGTAAAGCTTGACCTCATCCGATTTTAGCTCTTCACTTTCTTTGTCCTGAGGCCTTTAAATCTGTTTATTACCCACTTTGAAACTTTGGCTTTTCATTCCTCAAACACAAAACATATCAAACCACATGTAACAAACCCACATCAAGGACTCATGTTTGTTTCATAAAAAATAATTACATTAACATACCCCCTTTCTATTTTTTTGGCTCTTAAACTTGGACCCGGTATTTCAACATTAAACTTCGTCGGGCCTCCCAGTCTGTGAGGTTTTTGTATGAGTTTCTGTCTTTTAAAGAATAACACAGGAACATGGGGGAGGAGTAGCAGTGGAAGCATTAATAAACAATGAAATAAATAATGTTTATTGCAAGCCAGACATCACAGTGGGTTTATGGCTGGACTGTAAACTAGAAGACCCGGCTTAGAATTTACATAATTACTTCCTGGTGTAAATTACTCACCCCCTCCCTCTCCCACTCTCCATCTCCCAGCCTCCCTCTCCCTCCCTCCCTCTCTCTCTCTCTCTTCTAGGTCATGTCATTACTCTTAATCATAACCACACCAGAATACATTTTTTTCAGTAGCACTTATCATGGTTGGATGACGTTTTTGTGGATATTTTTGCACATTCTAATAAGACGTCACACTATATATTTATGTGTTTTCACCAACATCTGGCGCTCACTTGTGAAAAGGAACACAAATAGCTAAGTGCTGCTCGGTGCTGACGGACACTGCTGTCCCACGATACGATGTACGACTGAAAGGGATGAAAAGTGCAAAAGAAAATGTGGACAGTGGAGGAAAAGCTACAGAGTGGTAGTAACAGAGTGAACACGAAATTCTAGACAAAGTTATTTTGTTGTTATACACTTGCTGTAAAGTTGCTAAATTGATTGACACCCATCAGTGCACGACTAGTAAAAGTTAAGTGGTGCCTTTAAACAACCCTGACCCCTAAAAATTACCTTTATATGTCACTAATTTGCAACAGCAAACATGTAATTTAGTTTTTCCTTCTCAGCACAATGAGGAAAAGTTTGTTAGAAGGGTATTTACCAAGTGACAAAATGTTCATACACAGCACATTATGTGCAAAACATTCGCCTGAACCTTATTCCATTTGCTTTGCTGACAACATCTGCTCCTGCAGTACAATAATCCCAGCAGCTAAAGCATCATATAGATGCTTACTGATGTGTTTTGGCATGCAGATAATTTTTTTAAGATTAGTTTGTAAGAAAGATTTTTTTCTTTTCTTTTCTTTTTAACATTTTGTGCTTATTTTTGCTATTTATCTCATCATTATCACCCTTTTACTAATACAGCCTCATCAGTGTGAGAGCATTCATCGCAACTTGGGACTTGATCAAATGGAGAGTGACAAATGTAGCGTTTTGAACTCATTTTTCTCTTGCATTTACATGGTGAAATGAGACACTCTGCAGTGAATCCCTTCAGCTGTGAGCTTCAGGGAGTGTTTTCTGTCTCTGGTCCAGCTCTGAATTGTAAAGCACAGGGTTAGGTTAGGTTAGTGGAGGTCAGAGAACACAAGGACAAATTGTTAAATGAAGCGTTTCTTCTTCTTTGGGTCAGACTCTTTGCCTGTCTGCTGTTTATGTCCTGGGCTCGAGAAGAGAGGGATGGAGGGAGGAAGTGAGGACGACCTGGAAGGAAGAATAAAAGCCTTCACTTTCTCTGGCCTGTGTGCTCTGAGCACAAATATCCCCCAGTGTGGTCATTTCAGTCTTTTTCTCCTTTCTCCCTCTATCTTTCTGTCTTTTTCTCTCTCCTAACACTGTCTTCATCTTTCTCTCCCTCCCCTCTTTTTCATTCTTTCCACCCCCCTCTGCCCCTCTCTGTCCTTCTTTCCCACTGGGACAGCAGCCATGTGCTTTGGAGGCCCTCAGAGATGAAACCACACATTGGAGCTGTAGCAGGGGGTAGAAGAAGAAGAAGGCTCCAGAAAAAGCTCGGCCGGCGCTCCCAGCCAAGACACCAGCCAGAAACCAAACTGGATGTGGTGAAACTGTCAAATTACTTAAGGAAACTGCAGCAAAACCTCAGGAGGCGAAAAACAGAGCGCGAGAGGAGAGTTTTTTCCCCCATTGTGTTGCAAAACAAGCAAAGCAAAATGGTATTTGTTACAGAATTTCTGATTTTAAAAAGTTATTGAGGCTTGGCTGAGCATATTTTATCAATGTCCCAGAGTATTCATTTTCTCTGACTTTTTTTTACATGTACTTTTATTAGGTAAGAATTGGTCTGGGATAAGAATAGCCTTCTTCATCCAGGTTGCTTTGCAAGGCATTTGTAATTTAGTTAAAATGGTATTTATTAACTGCATTGTTTGATTCAAATCCAGCTGGGGACCTTTGCTGCATCACTCTGTCCTTCCTCTCCAAGAAAGGAATAAAATATTCCCAAATACTTCTAAAAAGCTGTTTATTTCAATGAATTTAAAGTAGATCTCATAAAAATGCCTGTTTTTGTTTGTCACCACCATTTTTGACCACTGAAAACAAAGCTCTTTTTTAAAAGATGCCCCAAAGACAGAGAAACATCATGTTATATTCCTCGAAAACAATCGTGATGCTGGAACATAACAGACAACATGAGCATCTTTAAATTTCATTGTACAGCTGCAGATGTTGCAAACCTGTGTAATTAGAGTTTACTGATTATTTAGTAAAGGAAACCAACAAGACCACATCCATTTGCAATTTATGTTTGTATAATCCCAATTTGTTTTGCCAGTTATGTTTTGGAGGAAACATAATTAATACCTAGAGTGTGTTCAGTGGCAACATTTCTTCTCTTAGTGTACTGTAGTAAGTGCTAAGTTTTTCTACCACATGCAAGTCATAGGGAGTTGCCCAGTGTGGATGGAGGGCGTACAAAGACTTTTAAGGCACCCAATGTGCTTTGGTTAAGGTTAGGGAAAGATCAGGGTTTCCGTTACTTGTCATTAAAGTAAACACATCGTGTCTTGTGCTTTGGACTTTTTCAGTATTTAACCAAAACCACAGCCTTTCTCTAACCAAGTGCTGTCAGTGCCTAAAAATAACCATCAAACTGTTTGTTTTATCATGCTCTAGTTACTAGTGTTCAAAAACCAAATGAAATATGTTGTTTTGCAGACATGTTCTGTGTGACATTTTGCAACTTGCCAGATACATTCATTGTCAGTACAAGTGTATTTCAGGTGGTAATACTTTTCTTTCAAACGTGTTTGCTGTTGCAATGTACACAATAAACCCTAGACTGGCAACTATATGAAACTGTGGCTTCTTATAAATGCAACAGTACTCGTCGTTGGTTCATATGCATCTCCACAAAACAATAAAAAATGAATTCCATGTACTGCTCCGCTCACTCAGGGGTAAAAACATGCACAGCTCTCTGCGCTGTCTGGAATGTGCAAGGGTGCGTCGCCTTTCAGTGACAGTAATGAGATAAAGGTAGCATCAGATTCCCCGGAGTTCAGACGTCTCAGGATGTCCCATAACTTCTGGACATGCTAGTTTGAGATCTGTTAATTTCTGAAAAGTTAACAACCAAAAAAGACATTGTTGTATGCACATTCTGATATATTTATGAAGAAAAGAAGGCTTTTATTTTGACACTGCTGCCTGTTAAACTGAGGCAGGGTTCCAGTTTCGTGCCATTTAAGACGAAGATGCAACATGAAAACGGTGGAGGAGTTGACATAAGGGATGAATCAGCTCAAGGCCTACGTGGATCATTAGGACGCTATAAATCACTGCTATATGTTTCAAATAAAGTGTTACCATTTGTGACTCTGTGTGTGTGTGTGTGTGTGTGTGTGTGTGTGTGTGTGTGTGTGTGTGTGTGTGTGTGTGTGTGTGCGCGCCCCCTTGCACCATGTTCTGGCTCCACTGAGACTCCATGCCCAGCAGTTATAGACAGCAGACATGGCTTTAACTTCCACTGCCCCTCTCTCTCTCTCTCTCTCTCTCTCTCTCTCTCTCTCTCTCTCTTTCTCTCTTTCTCTCTCTCTCTCTCTCTCTCTCTCTCTCTCTCTGTCTGTCTCTCACACACACCTCGTCACTCCATAACAAACAGCAAGAGTCTGGGCCCCCAAGGCTTCCTGTATCCTACACACAGCCAGCAAATAAACACAATCACATTCATTTACCGCTCCACACACACACACACACACACACACACACACACACACACACAAATGCATTCATTCGTGCACAGCCATGCTGCAAGCTTACCCACAGACCCACACAAACACACTCACACACACAAGCATTCAGGCGTGTGCAGATGCACGAACACGCACACTCTGTGACTGAAAGAGGACTCAGACCAAATGGGTAACCACTGCTATTTCTTCCCTCATTAAGCAGCAATATTACGAGCTGACACTCTGAGAGGCCTGTGGGCTTGGACTCGGTGTCCCGAGGTTTCCACGGTTAAAGGAGGGGGAATGTCTCCTTCTGTTACAGGAAGAGGGAAGAGAGGAATCAGAGGAGATAACCAGCGATTCCGCAAAGATTTAATGCCCATATATTAGAGGTTAAATCAAGGAAGCTGTGTGTCCACAGAAGATGATTAAGGTCGCAGAGAAGTGGAGAAGTTTTCTGTTGGCATTCTCCGACTCTGTTTCTTACAATTAAGTACTGAAATTGCATAATTTCTTTTCCATTCTCAAAGTAGGAGCATTATCTATCATTATGAAGCTATCATGATTTCTTGCAAATAAGCGTGAACCCCCCCCAAAAACCCCCACAAATGGTAGTTTTTACATAGGCTGTTGGTTTGTGAGGCAGCAACGAGATACCAGGTGTTAATTAGGAAGCTTAATAGATGTTGATAGGCAGATTTTTTTCCTTTCATCAAAGCTGTTTCCAGTGTTTATACTGAGTTAAGCTAATGGATTTATGTTAGCATGCAAGAAAAAAGTGGTATCAATCCTCTCATCATAGTCTAAAAATGTCAAACTGTTCCTTTAACATTTACCACCATGAAATTGAAAAGTGGCTAAAATTACCACACTGTTCATCAGATGTGGATGTAAATGTCATCAAATTAAAGCTGAAAATAATCACTTCACGTCATTGTTTCATGTCAAAGTCATGCAGGAATACAGAAGTGTCAAACTACCCACGGCCTGCTCTGTATGCACGCTGTGTAAACACACGGTAGAAATATTAGATCTGATGATTCTGCGTTAGCACAGATGCATGTAAGCATTTGTGAGCTGGGACGGACAGCAGAGGTTTCTGGGTGACCATAGCTCGTGCAGGCCTTCAAACAAGCCAATGTGCAAAAACCTCCAAAATTTGAAATATTCATTGTGCAAATCTGTGGTTTAAACTGTGAACAGTCGAGCGGCGAAGGAGATCATCTGGTGTCATTGGGGTTGTTCCAACACCCAACATGGGACTAAAACCAACGACCAAATGCTGAGTATTTATTTCATCATTTATGTGTTTTGTTTTTTTTTAATAATTAATACTTCTGACACTGCCCCTGTGTGCACATTAGCGTTATGTGTAAATATCTTGGTTGGGACATCCCTGATTAACGCATGTTTGCAGACTTGCTGATAGGAAGCCATGTTTCAAGCTTTACAGAGGGGAGATTTGTACAGTTTGTCATAACCAAAGACCTTTTTTCATAGAAGTTCAGAGGTTGTAACTAATGGCTTTTTGACTATTTATAAGGCATTATTAAGAAAGAAAATTGAGTTGCTCTTATTAATGAATCATAACTGATCTATAAAAGCACCTTATTAGAAAGTGGTACCTCACAGGACCACCTCCCAAAACTGCTGCCACTCTTCTGTAGACTCATGTAAGTTTCCTATATTTATCATATATTTTTGACTTCACCTGTGCGTACTACAGATGTTTACAGTGTCCTCTCCGCTCCCCTCGTCCTGCTCCTCTCGAGCGTGTGAAAGGAAGATACCAGGGTAGCAACAGAGGAAACATAGCAACCACATAATTGGTGGCCAGGATCAAACTTCAATCACGTCGTCCTATCGGCGAGGCGCTGTACCCTGTTCTTTTCACATATATCATGTGCCATAATGACCGTGACACGGCGCTGCTACTACAGGGTTTGGTTGAATTGGAATGTATGTAATTGGTTTACAGAAGTCGCATTTAAGAAAAAAAAAAAAATCTGCAAGGTTGCAATCACTGGCATGTAGTCGCTATTGTATTTGAAGCTAAATCCACCAAAAATCTGTTTGCCTGCCTTTTCTTTAGCTTAATTTATTGTAACATAATTAAGTTGCACATAGTGTGAAGTATGCATAAAGTGTATATTAAGGTTCATGTTCCAGCGCATAGAGGATTTTAAGTGGATAAATATCTTTTTGTTCCCGTGTAGCCACCTAGTTTTAATGTATAGTTCTGCCCTTATTATAAGCAGAGTTACGTTATGTAGTAAAGGTTTACTTTTTGGATTGTATGACGGGAAGTATGTTGTATTTTTTTGTGAGAGTATATATAAAATAGACCCAGACATCATGTAGTTGCTTGTTATCAAACATAAATTACTGCTTGAAATACAGAATAAATCTGCTGGGTTTTTTTTTCCTGTTTAATTGATTGAGGTTGTAAGCAGCTTAACAGGAAGCTTTAAAGGTTTATGTATGTTGAAAGTAAGTAATTTATAAGCTACGGCTGCAGCAGTTATAAAAGTTAAGAGAGTTAAAATGTATTTTAGTTTCTAAGTCAAAGCAGGAAAAGAAGGTCAGGAGTTTTATGCCTTGATTTCCTTGAACTGCACAACTATAAAACTCCAAGGACGGGTTTGTTGATTTTTGAAGGTTGAGTCTCCTTCCTGTTATCAAAGACAGACATTGAGGTGGTGGATAATTATGTAACGCTGCGTATCATGGACCTGTTACTGAGCTGAATTCTGAGGCCAAAGAAAAGGAAGGAAGGAAAAAACATCCTTTGATGTCAGCTTTAATGCAACGTCCCCATAGTTTCTCTCTCATTTTGACCTCCTATGGGTAACTGCAGTATTTAAGAAATGCTACCCACATTTCTTCTATGGCCGTTGAGCTGTATCCGAAGTTTAGCCCTGAAGGGGGAGGGCGGCCAACTTTTGTGGTTCATAGTAATTCTAATTCCTGTTGTGTTCTTTGCACCAGACTCCTGTCTTCTGCTTTTAATAGCTTACAGGCGAAACATGAGTTCTACACATTTATGACGATCAAAATGCATTAAAACATGTAAGAAAAGGAGATTTTTACACAAAGCAAAGCTGATCACGACAATAATCTTAAGCCTCTTTCACACATAGTTCCCAGTATAGGATAACCTTTCAGGCATAATGATTGTCGCTATTCATGCATGCAGCTGCACTCAGGAACATTTCTGTTTTGCGCCTTTTCACGCATACAACAACTCAGAAGAAGAAGAAGAAGATGGGGCGAGGCTGGTTGTGCGTGCGTGTGGTGGAGGACATCGCTCATTATTTTCATGAACATGGCGGGCGAGGAGCTGTTTTTGTCGGGTGTTCTTGCATTTAATCTTCAGCAGGTTTGGGAAACGTGTAATGTTTCTCATCTAGCTGCAACAACTCATGGGCTCAAATATGTCAGCGGAGTCTTGTGAGTGGTTCGCTCGCTCCACATGAAAGCGTGTTTCGTCAGATGGATGTAAGCCCTCATGTACTCGTCCCTGTAATTCATTCACAGCACAGCCATGCCGGCATTTTCCCTGAAATGCTGTTTGGTCTTGGGTTCACATATGAACCCATGCAGGAAATGTTCCTGAACATTGGAGAGAATAAGCACTGATTACTGCCCACTGCTGTGTGTGCGCGTGCCTGCGTGTGTTTGTGTGTGTGCGCGCGTGTGTGTGTGTGTGTGTGTGTGTGAATAGACTCAGCCTGCACAAACAGCTCGCTTGCTGTGCTGTTTGGTCGTCCCACCAGACACAGGAAGTTACAGTGTCCTGGACGTCATTGTGCTGTGGGACAGAGGTGTCTTTGTCTGGGCTCGAGGCCGCCGAGCAGGTGCTCGATCGCTGTTCCCCCAGTGCTTCTCAGTCTTCTCTCTCTGCGTCTGTCGTTCTCTGTCCAGATCTCTAGCTGTGTGTTATGGACGTTTAAACACGTGAAACTACAAACAATGAAGGATATCTTCCTCGTATGAAAGCCTCACAGTTTAGCTTTCAGTGCTACGTTGATTGTCGTGCCGTCTTGGCTAACTTTCATCAGGCCCGGTGCAGATGGTTGCAATAACATTTCATTAATTAAAAACATTGATAGATTTGAAAGATGCTTTTTTACAGCTTGAGTTATGTGCTGTGATCTGGGGTCGGAGGTTTTTAACAGCCAGACTTGACAAACACGGGTTTCCTGTGCTCTGAATTCATTCTTTGAACGTACTTTTGGCCTCAATGAAAAACTGAATTTGTCATGTTTCCTCTGATTTATTTCACTTGATGGATGCAGCACTTTTTGTGCTTCTGTCTTTGTAACTTTAAGATATATCAGTGTTTAGTTTCTGATGTGATGATGGGATGTGGCACAAGGACACGGCAAATCCCACCCAATAGTTTTTAAATCTTGTTCAACCAATTGTCCAATGACCATTATACACCTTTTCTAGATTGAAATACATATGTTCGCCTTGTGTCTTTGTCCATCGACTAGACTTTTAAAATAAACATTAAAGCTCCTTTTGCAAAAATCTCCATATAAATGCTGCGTCACAAAAAACTTTTGTATGTATCAAATTAAAAGACCTGATTAGAGACAGCAAATTTCCCTAAAATCTCCTTAATACTGCCATAAACAGATGTTGGGATAAAGAGCTTATGTGCCAGAAACCAAAGAGGATATATTTATGAATAAATAAAGAAAAAAATAAAACTCACTCTGGCTTGACAGGATTGCAAGCTTATTTTATAAGCTTGAAAATAAGAGAGGTTTGAGTCTGTAGTCTTCTCCGTGTGTTAAGATGCCAGTAGCGGTCGCATGGCTTTTAGAGGAAGAATTACAATAAAACCAAATGCATTTTTTTTTCCTCAACCCGAATTATAATCGCTAATCTATTACATGAAACCTCTTCCAAACCAGCTGATAGAATGCATCTTACATTTATCTCATAATCTTTCATAGTTGGATGGGGACATAGCGCTCTCTCTCTCTCTCTCTCTCCCTCTCTCTCTCTCTCTCTCTCTCTCTCTCTCTCTCTCTCTCTCTGTCTCTCTCTCTCTCTAAGTGAGCATTAATTACAGTTTATGTCTGACCTCAGCAGCTCGGACATATGTGGAGGGATCGGCCTCCTGTTTACAGCATCATTGGCCATCGGCAGGAAAGGAAGGGATGGATTGGGACTGTGAGGAAGTATTGAAGAAGGAACGTGTATGCGTGTGCACACACACACACACACACACACACACACACACACACACACACACACACAGACCCAGGAAGGAGGAACGTGAGAAAAGAACGAGAGGGAGATTAACACACTAATCCAATATCCGATGCTCCTGGACGGAGGAGCGGCTGTTGAATGATCCCTCCCTCTCTCTCTCCCTCTCCCTCTCTCTCTCTCTCTCTCCCTCTCTCTCTCTCTCGTTCACACTCACACTCACTCACACGCATGCAAGAAGACGTACACATGCAAGATATTGTAGAGGGGGGTCTGAAGGATCCGTCTCGTAAGCATTTCAGTGAGACCAACCACATCCTTAGCTAAGCCACACAAACACACACACCCGGGCACTCACTCACTCACACACACACGCACGCACGCACGCACATGCATGCACACAGCCACAGGAATAGTATTCTGGGCCAGAGGGCTTCGCAGGCCAGACCACTTCTCACAGACAACACCACTGCAGCATTTGTATGTCGGTGCACGAACGTGTGTGTGTGGTTCAGCTAAACTAGTTCCTGTAGTTCCTAGAGATTCTCTTTCTTGGAAACCATTACCTAAATCACTTTTCACAATGGCTGGCAGGAAGTGAGTCCAGAGGGTTTATAATTCATTCCCTCTCTCCGTGTTGTCAGAGGTTCTGTCCTTTGAGACCTATTGATTGGCAGCTGGATGCAGCGCTTCGTTGAGTAAGATTAAAGGAGTAGTCCAGTTTGATGTTGCACATTCCTAAAGTCAAGGCCGTCTCAATGCACAAGCTGAAATAAGAAGAGGGGATTCTTAAAACCAGAGGTACATCCTGTCCCTGTCCTGTGCTCCCAGCACAGCAATGTGACATTTCTGCTTTTTGTGATAGTGACAGCTGGAGAGAGACAGGCAGGTGAGAGAGGGGATGACATGCAGCAAAGGGCCCGGGCTGGAATCAGACCTGGACCACTGTAGCGAGGACTCAGCCTTGATGCACGGTAGGCTCTCTACCAGGTGAATGACTGCAGCACCTCAGTGCTTCTTTCTCTTAAGATGCTGCTGTTTGGACGCCCAGATGGCGTCATGCACATGATATGAGCTTTTCAAGGCTCTGGGCGAGTTTTGCAAATTTACCTTTATACAGAAGAGTAAGAATTGACCTTGTTTGCAGTCAGCAGTTATACGCGTCTCCTCTGTCATGGCGGTCTATGGGGAAAATGTTTTTGGCATTTCTTCTTGTTGCAGTACTGTGGTCAGCCATGGGGGACGAATGACTCCAGCTCTTTTAATAAATCCATACACTGCACTACCTTGAAGCTGATGGTGTCTTTCCCTAAACCCTTCCCAAATGGCGAAGTACGTTGTTGCTAAAGCTCATAGCCACTCCACATGGAACAGCCATTTCACTTAAATAACCATATTATATAGACTGTTTTCATTTATATTGTCAATTTATGTTTTCCATTCATGCTTCTTGACTTGCCGTACTTATGTTTTATCTTTCCATATATTTCTGTTTTTGTTTTTTTATGCACTGAAACACCAGGGCTAATTCCCCGTATGTGAAAAACGACCAGATCTGTGACCTTTGAGAACAGAGAGTGCATGACAGGAACTTCACAGGAAGAGAAAAGGTCAGCCAACAGGGACACGAGAGTGCCAACAGAGCTAAAAGGAAACATTGAACCGTGGTGAGACATGCCAAGATACCCCACCCTGAGGTCCTAAACATGCATACACACACACGCAAATGCACATAACTCTCATGTATCTGAGAAAACATGACTTGACCTCTTTTCTCTTTGCCTATAGGTGCACTAGTGTGAGAGGTGGTGAGTCGTTGGTTGTTTCTGATGGGTTGCCGTGGTGATTTTCCTTGTTGCTCATGATTTCGACTAAACAGATGCATGCTAACAGGAAGGAGTGGGGGCATTTCAGGGAAGAGCTGCGTTAGCGATCGGCTGAAGAAGAAGATATGACCGTGTGAAATTTACAAGAGGAAAGTTTCAGGGGAGCGGGGTCTCTCCTCTCCCCTCCCCTCCTCTCCTGAGAGTGAGTTAGCAGATTCAGTGGAGTAGCCGAAGTGTGTAACATCATTATCTCAGTCACTGGAACGACGACTGTTTGATTTGTAATACAAAACTGCTGTAAGTTTATCACAACACATCAAGCCTTCACAACTCAACTCCATAAGTCTGCCATTGAGTGAGTACATATTAGTTTTGTGCGTGTGTGTGTGTGTGTGTGTGTGTGTGTGTGTGTGTGTGTGCACGTCTAGACTGGCGTGTGTGTATATACCCACAGGATAAAGGCCACATAAGCTGCCTGTGTCCAGCCTGATGTGTAACCTGGATTTGCTTCTTCTGGCTTTCGTCTCATTGACAGTTACAGTAAAAGCAAGATCGTTCATATCCTATAAAGCCGAGCGGACGGAGAAACGTCATGCGGATTGTCGGTGTGACAAGAAAAGTTGGTTGTGAGAGTAGTGGAGGAAGTTTTAAGATCCTTTCCTTAAACAGATGTACTACTACTACACTGTAAAGATACTCTGTCAGAAGTAAAAGTCCTACACTGAAGAAGCAACTACAAGGAACATTTTGTGTTGATTTTGGCGACCCCTGTGGACAAAAGCAGTATTGTTTCCATCACTTTGTGTCCTAAAGAACTTGATCTTGCTGTGCTGCATGCAAGCCAGCGAAAGAAAGACACAACTTATTATTAATACTGTTTTTCTTTTTGAAACACCTGTTTGCAGGACGTGTAGTGATGAGGTAATGTGTCTATTTTGTATATGTTTTGTGAAGTAAAAAGTGCAGTATTTACCCCTGAAGTGTAGCGGAGTAGAAGTATAAAGTGGCATGAAAAGAAAACACTCAGGTAAAGTACAAGTACCACAAATTTGACATATATTTATGAAGTAAATGTTGATGGCACGATGTAATGGCCGTAGAATAATGACAGCGTTGGTGTTTGTACTGGTTCCCAATAAGCCTCACTTTCAGCTGGCACCGTTTCCATCTTTCATGTCTCCATCATAGACTAAATGAATGAATGAATGTGATGTATCATGTATGTTTGGTGATCTGCTTGTCTTTATGACAGCGGCACTAAGGGTAATACTACTTGGAAACGATGGGGTTGGTTGAAAAGGTGTCTGTTTCCACTTTAAGTACAGTACTTGAGTAAATGTACATTTCTCCACCGGCCATGACTGAATTCCTGCACACTAACTGCTAACAGATCAGATTTCCTTATGTCCTCATTTCTGTGCTGATGATTTTGTTTGACAGCATTTTAACCCACAAATGTCAGGAAAAACCTCTTAAATTACAGGCCAGCAGAAAAACATTCCGGCATTTTCCAGTAAATTTCAACACCATCACCAATATTTTTGAATATGACAACACCAACCTAAACATCAAACCACACCGTCCCCATCTTCAGCACGCAGGAAACTGAAAACCAAGCGTCAGACTGGACATTGATTCGTCCTCCTCACTCCAACAACAAAGCCTCATTGTTGACCCCAAAGCTGACACACACACACACACACACACACACACGCACACACACACGCACACACACACACACATACATCCGTGATTCAGCACTGAGCAATCGGCCCACATGCACACTAAAAACATGGGCACATACATGGATGGGTACACACACACTCACACATATGTTTCCAAGATAAACACAACCCAGGGAACAAACAAAAGGACACACACACACACACACACACACACACACACACACACACAAGCACAGTTTTGTTTCCATCACTCTTGAGGACATTACATAGATTTCCATTCATTTCTTGGAGACTAACCCCAACTTTATTTGTCCCCATATTGAAGGCAAGTCCCCATAATGTGACTGTGTAAACAGATTTATGTCCTCACAACATAAGTAATACATGTCCACACACACACACACACACACACACACACACACACACACACACACACGCTCATACACAGAGACTTCCTGTGAAGTCATACCTGTTGCATAAGTCTCTGTGTCTCCTCTCTTTCTTTCTGTGTGTGTGTGTTTGGCTCCTTTTGTGTTTGTCCTGACAGAGGAGAAACTGGAGCACGGACAGACGAGCAGACACACGAATGAAGCAGGTTTAACCTTCAGCAACATCAGCGAAAACTGTATGACGAAGCAAAGAATACATCATGTCGGCCTTCGGGGAAATTCATAGCGGGCACATTTCATAATTTTTATGTCATTTTTATGTCATAGACAAAACAATCAATTAATCAGGAAAGTAGGTGTTAGTGGATTTGTTCAAGCTTTCGTAACTGCTTGTGTTTCTTTTATTGTATGTTAAATAGCTGCCATCCGAGTGGACCCACAAAGAAACCAACCTACATCTCACTCACTCAATCTCATTAAACATGCATTGAAAATCAAATGAGCCCGACAGCTGAAGATGGACCAATCACTGAATTAATCAGCTTTTATTTATGAGTTAATTTTTTATTTTTTTTTTTTTTAACCCCCTTTTAGTCTTAAGTTGCAGGGAGGTTCATGTGGTTTCAGAAGAGACACTGATTTTTACTTGAGGTCCAGGAGGATAGCGTATCAGCTGTATCCCGTACCAAGTGGAGGTCAGGGTGAAGGTGATGGTATTCACTATTTAGTGAAATTGGTGCAACAGCTTCACCTTAAAAAAGAGAAAACAAGATTTGAGAAAGAACATATGTAGATGGGAACGCTTGGACGGAGAGGAGGGGAGATATGACAGCAGAGATAGGAATCAAAACAGTGTTTTGCAACACTGTTCTATGAACATGCATGCATGTACGCACAATTTCTTTCTTATGCATGCACACGTGTGTGTCTGTTCTCTGTTTGTGTCAATACTGAGTGTAAGAGACTCAAGCCAAGAGATAAATGTATGAAATGTTATTGTGGTGGGGCTGGCCCTGCTCCAGAGGAAGTGCTTGGCTTTGACAATGCTCTCACCAGGAATGCACTGCAGGCCGCCGCCAAGTGGGCGTGTCGCTGCTCCGGGGTCGGAAGCCAAGTTTGGTCGGTTCAGTTTTGGCCCCTCCGACGCCTCGGGGGACCGTTCTGCTCCGCTGTTGTTCAGAAAGAGAGAGAACGAGAGGGAAAACAGAGAGAAAGAGGGGAGCGAGGGTGTAGGTTTGTGTGTTCTTGTAAGCTTAGTTTGTATAGATTTGAATGAGTGTGTTTGTGTGTGTGTTTTCCCTTTGAGAGGAGGATCTGAAAGGAATGCAACTGTTCCTTTACACATGTCCACCCCCCTTAGGCAGCTACAGGGCCTGTTGAAAACAGACACGCATCCATGACACACACACACACACACACACACACACACACACACACACACACACACAGGGGTTGTGGAATGAAAGGAAGTATCAAACTACACCGGCAGAATACTTATCAAGACTGAGGAGCAAAGCTGCCCATTAAGATTCCAGACTTTCACTGCTTAACTTCTGCAATAAGAAAATAATAGGATCACAGTAGAATAGAATAATATGCAGAACACCACATTTTTAGGCTTCAGATGTTTAAAAATGTTTCTCCCTCAGCTGTAAATCCGAGAAGCAGGACTGCGGTCTTGAAGCCAGAGTCCAGCCAGAAGTGGAAAACTGTGCATTCCTAAGTTGTCTAAATTTTTTAATACATGCTGCATGAACATAATGTGACATCACCCCCTTTTCTGGGACAAAAACGTACTCTTCTGAAAAACAAACAACAAACAAGTGGAAAAAAATGTTCTCCTTAATGTTGGGAGGTCAGATGAAATTCAATTAAAAATGCTGTTTGATGGGTTTAATTTGTTGTTTTTTTTTTCTTTTTGTGCGCTGCCCCCTTTTGTGGACACTCCTGAAAGCTGAAATAAAGCCCTCCCCCTGGATACAGGGTGAGTATAATGGTGGTATAATGGGAGAAGGCTGTAACAGAAAGCAGTAAAGAGGCCGGTGTGGTGGAGGCCTTGGTGTGCTGCAGACTGGCAGTGCCTGGTGATAAGAGCCTGCGGCCTGGATAGCCTCTCTGAGGGGAAGTGATGCAAGACAGTAGCTCTTTGTTTAGTGGCATTACTTGGTCCCATGCCAGTGGCCCCACTGAATGAAATGGACCGGTTGGCTTGTTTGCTGGCTGGGTGACTGGCTTCATGGTGGACAGGCTGACTGCCTGGCTGACTTGCTGGTAGGCAGGCAACTGCGGCACTAAAAATCGTGGCTAATCTCTCTTTTCTCTTCTTCTTTCTGCCTTTCTTCCTCTTTTCGCCTTCTTGGGCTCAAAGGAACACTTAAGCCTTGAACTGGGAAATATTTCGTTCCATAAAAAATGCACCAGCACCACCAATTTGGTTTTTTGACATACTGGAAGTGAAAACTATTTGGATGTTTGACAATAGCTGTCAAGGCTGAAATTATTCATGAAAACCTTTAAGATGTTTTTCATCTGATATCTAGAGTTGTAGCTTGAGCACGCTGAGGTTCTCACTGACCATTTTAGGACAGATGCACATTAAATCAGACAAGCTTCTCAGAATCCTGAACAACTGCTCCTCCTCTGCTCCCTGTGCCCCTCCGACTGTCCCAGCAGCCCCTGCTCTTCTCCTGTCTGCTTTCCCTTCCACTTCCCAAGTGTTGAAATGTGTGTTTTTCCTGCAGCTGAAGCCGTCCTGTCACACTTAGGTTCATTTTACTTTTGAATTCCACAGAGGAAAGAGAGGAGGGGAGAGGAGGGGGGCAGAGGAGGAGATACTGTGTGTGTTTGTACATCTGTGGATGTGTGTGTGTGTGTCTCTGTATGTGTGGTGAGAGGCGACATGATTTTGCAATCTGCAGGTCTAAATGTCAGGGGTCCCATTTCCAAACAGCGTGCACTTGCCATATCTGCCCCATATATGAGCGTGCATTCTTGCACAGGATCTCATGTGGGTACAAGCATTACAAACCCCTTCCCAGCTCACCCATATGTGCACACACACATAAAGTCCACCTCACCCACCATCATTATCCTGCTCCACAATCACCTGCAGGCAGGCAACCAAGTGTGTAAATGCATTTCCTTCCACCTGTTTTTATGTGCTTTTTCAATTTGTGTATTAAAGAAACTTGAGAGACGGTTTATGAAAAGAATCCTCTTCCCGACTGACATTTTTCTATTTTGTGACTGAGACATTATGTAAAAGTGACTGAAAACGGCCAACAATGCTCACATTTCCAGATGTGTCAGATTAGGTGATCGTGGTGCTGCTGTAACTTGGATGAGACCAATCATGTCTTGCAGTCTTGCACGGCCAGCATGAGATGCAGTGATTGGTCAGGAGGGAACAGACTTCCGTGATCAGGAATGCCAACAACAATGGTGTCCAAGCATCACTGGGAATGTTGTAGAGAGTTGGCCAAGGACAGCCAGAAAATGTGTCACGTCTTTGGGATCTGATCCTGACTTAAGCAACAGTTTTATGACACAAGTGGGATATTTCATTGTGCCCCTGCAACTGCAAGGCTCTATCAAAGACAGATCGCTTTTTTATTTTGAAAAATCTGCATTTCTAGATTATCTTCTGTGCAACAGAGAAAGAGCAAGGGGGATTGGGGTGGTGAAAGGAGAAGAGTGTGTGTGTGTCTGTATCAGGGGGCTGTCGGTGGTGCGAGGGGGTTTGGTTGAGTGCTACACCAGATGTGAAAATGACTTTTGCAATATGTCATCTAAACAGCAAACTGCGGGGGATTTACTTGAGCTAACTTGAAGCGCGTAAGTGCTGGCAAGTCAAAAATTACAGTTCGCTTCTTGAAACTCTCAGACGGATTCGGAGACCAGCTGAGAGGAAACATCATTCATTGCAGGAAAATGGCATGCGGTTTTCCCCGCGGCCTCAGAGCATTAATCTAACATATGTCACCTAAACGCAGATTCACGGTGGAGAGAGGCGGTTTGCCCCCTCTAAATGGTATCTCAGGTCACACTGATGTACAGATACGGTGACTTAGCTGTACGAGTTCTGCCAGTTGTGAAACGCAGCAGATAAGAAGACGAACATGAGATGGGTCAAGCCAGATTATGTCGCTCGGAGGTTGCACCTGATGATCCCTTTGTCCTGCGTTATCGCAACACAACCTCTGTTTTCTGCGGGACTCATGTGGTGATGGTCCAACACACACACACACACACACGCACACACTACATCACATGTGTCCTAACTGGAACAAAGTCTCCCCCAGCCTGAGGGGTACTGACACACTTACAGAATAAAATGACCCTTCTGTTACTCTCTCTCCTCTCCTTTTCTTTCTCTGTCTATCTCTTCTTCTCTCTTTAACAAAAACATTTCTGGTGCACATTGAATTTATGTCCTCTTCTGAGCTGAGCATTTAAATAATTTAATTTTCTCTTGGACATGCATGGAACACTGTTATTGGATTTGAGAATGTCTGCATGTGTAAGAAATTACCAGCACAACAGAAATACTTTGCCATAAAAACAGCTGATGGATGTGTGTGTGTGTGTGTGTGTGTGTGTGTGTGTGTGTGTGTGTGTGTGCTGGGTGTGACGACCTTATTCTTGACGTTGTACAATAATGCTGCAAATGAAGCAGAGCACAAACATGCAGCAGCTTCCCCTCACACACTGCTTAGCGAATTAAAAAAAAAAACATGTGCAGAATCCATTTTTTGAAACTTTCAAATATTAGTTTTCTGGCTGTCGTTCGTTGCATTGTCTCCTGCGGTAAACCCAACCCTATTGGTAGCGCAGCAGGCCAAACCACAGCACAAATAATTATTTGCATGCACAGTTTCTGACCCGGGACCGGTTCCTCAGTGAATCCTGCCTGCCATAACACTAGCCGATAATAAATGGTTTCTTCCTCACCTGCCTGTGCCGAAGCTTCCTGTGTTGATGATATGTATGTGGCCCGGTGGGGTGGAGATGACAATGTAGGTGTGGAGGAAGTCAAATGCAGGTGTTTGTGTGTGTGTGTGTGTACGCGCTGTCCCAGGTGGGTGCTGACAGACTGGCAGGTAAACAGGCAGGTTGGTCTCTGATCTCACCTGTTGGAGCAGACACTGCAGCGCCTGCGGGGCTTCTGCAGCGGAAACATGTTCTTTATGTGATGCTGGAAGCTCCGCTCTTCACTTCTCTTCTCTTTCGATCTCCTTTTTGCTTTCTCGCTGACTCCTCTCTACATTTTTCACACGCTCCGTGTCATTCGTTTGTTCCACTCTCCTCTCCCAGGTGCACTCGGGTAAACACCCAGGAAACAAGCGCATGGGGGGAAGGAGGGGAAGGGCATAAGGGGAGGAAGAACGCCTTGGGGTAACAGCAGCACAGGTGGGCTGGGGGGTGGGGGGTGACAACAGTGTGTGTGTGTGTGTGTGTGTGTGTGTGTGGGAGTGTGCTCCAGCTTCATAAGGAGGTGTTTTGGAAAGAAAGGAATGCTACACATCCAGATTATAACAGACCACCCCTATAAACTAGAAGGAAGTCAGTTTAACCTGCAAGTCAAACACACACGCGCGCGCGCACACACACACACACACACACACACACACACACACACAGCAGCCGTCAAGTATAATCTGATATGAAGTGACCATCTGAATGGTTTATGTCTCATGTTTCATCATCCAGAGGAAGTCGGTGAATTATTTCCTGTTACTTATGTAATGTTTTCTTTCTGCTTGAGGTCAAGCTGCTTTATTTGGCCTTCACCGCCCCTCCAGTGTTTTATAGAGGCATCTATTCAGACACAGGAAGGGGGACCTCAGGAAGTTGAAGTGTTGATGTAAAACAACTAAAGCCTTTAAATGTTCTTTTACAGAATGATTTATAGTTGAAGTAATCAGCATCAAGTAAGAAGTACGCCTAGATGCTTGTAGGTGCCTATAGAGATGTTTAAATAGTATTTTTGTCCTAAATTCTACTGAGCATGTGCACCATTACTGCAGGACTTGGAAAATGCAGCTTAATACAAAAAAATCCCAAAGTTCCTCTTAATGTCTCTCTATGTGCATGGCAATTCTGAAGGTCCAGTGTATGGTGTGTGTGTGTGTGTGTGTGTGTGTGTGTGTGTGTGTGTTATTTGGTTGGAAACCACTACTGCAACAGTAACGACACAACAGCCAGATATATTTAACAATATATATTTCCATTGTCAATGTACATTCCATTTCGACATAAGCTTTCTTCACAAACAAAAAGTTGGCATCTAAATAAATACTATATAAAATAGAACTTCAAAATAAATATATCTATAAAGGGAACCTTTTATATGAGAGATTTTTTTTCTTTTTGTTGTATCTAAACAAAACGAAAAGCACAGATCTCGTTCTGAATCCCCAACATTGACATTGCAAAGGCATAAAGGAATGGAGAAGCATCACCCAGCTGCATGAGACTCTTCCTCTTGTTAGGGTTGAAAATAAAAAAAAAGTCAGTGCCCGCAAATGAGCGACACAAAGGGGGCATGGGTGTGTAAAAGTCACAGCATTGTAGCAAAGGGGGGAAAAAAAAGAATAAAAAGGTTATAATCGTCCACTTGTCGTTGTTGGTGATTATTCCACACCTTGAACAGGCTAGCGAGCACATGTTAAAGTATAAAGCTAACGTGAAGTAAAGAACATTACTCTCGCAGTGACAGAGCTGAGAAGTGAAAGAAAACAAAGGCAGCGACTGTTTAAAAAAGAGGTCCGCTGGTTAAAAAGACGGCACAGAACACAACTCGAGAGAAAAACAAAGACGAGGAGGGCGGGAGGACAGAGGGGAAGAGAGACAGACTTGTCTTTCTCTCCCGTCTCTGTGGTATGACAAGTTTATGCACAGCAGCTGTGTTTGTCAATCAAGGCCAGGGGTGTTTGTTGGACAATTTCTCAGGGAGGAAGGAGGGAAGAAGAGGGAAGAGAGGAAGGAGGGAGGGAGGAAAAAGGCGAGAAAGAGAAAAAGAGGGGAGAGAGCTGAGACGCTGAGCAGTAACAGCGGGAAATGGGTTGATCCGGATAGGGGTAGATTGTGTTCCCTGTGTGGATTCAATGAGTCCACAGTCTTTAGGACTGGGAGAGGAACCGGGGAATTAGCTTAGCCTCTCGACTGCTAATGAGCCATGGATAGCATAAACAGCAGGAGTTTTATTCTTTTTTTTTTTATTGCCGGGCACACTTTTCGAAATCAAGTGCTAGTGATAGAAAGACCTGTCATTTTTGTTCCCCCGCGCCGAACCTTCCTCTCGCCGCCCTCCCTCTTTTCTCTTTCTCACAACCTCAAAAACATCTTACCCTCAAAATATATATCTAATATATTCTCTATATATTTTGTACTGAATTGTAGTTATAATGTACCATGCAATCTTTCAAGGACATTTAAAAGTCTCTTCTAAAGAACACAAATGTTGTGAAACTATTTACAGCAAATAACATTTCACCTGCATAGCTCTATTACTAAATATATTGTCAAAACATTTGTGATTTTTGTCGCCCACCTGCAGGTACTAGGCCCTTGCCCAGTCACACAATCATTCTTCAGTTTTGGCACCTTTCTCTCGGACTGAATTGCTAGGTTTTGAAAATATTGCCTCATACATTCAAGACTAAGGACAGTGTGTTTTTTTCTTTCCTTTTTTTTGTGTGAAATCAGCTTTGTGCAACAAGACAGATACAAGTATGAGCAAAGTTAGGCGCCCTAATGGAAGTTAAGGGTCCGACATGAAAGAGAGGTGTGTGTTATGGAGCAAAGACAGTATGTCTTTATGCCAAACAGAAAAGGCCATCTGTGTTAAAGGGCAGCACGTCTTTAAGAACCAACTGCCGTCAACTCCGTTTGGCAAGAGTGCGTAACAACTGCGACCACTCAGACAGCGAAAAACAAGCTACTGTATGCTAGCTTCCTTTGGCAAAATCCTAAGAACGTCATGCAAGCCACAAAAATAGACTTTGAGGATAAAAGACAGACTATCTGACTAACGCAGCGATGCAGCATAATGGTTAGAATTGAATGAAGACACTGTGTGTAGAGAGGGCCGAGGTGTGTGGACTAAATGTAGTGCACGCAAACGTAACGTGACATAGCTGAGGTGGTTAATACTGTGCTTTAGTACATCCTTGAAGGGGTTTGCGTCTTCCTAAAAAGGTTGTGCAAGTGGCAGGTTTGATTCCGACAAAGGCTGACTAGATACAAACACAACAACAACTTTGCTATGCCTTCTCTCCCCCTCTTTGCTCTCTATCACTTGCATCCCCTCTCCTCCTCCGGAAACATTTTTTTCTGGCCAGTTTGTCTCCCACTTAGCTTACTTGCTTTAAATTATTCACTATTGCCTTTTTGCCCCTAAATGTTTCTTTGCCTTCTTGTGCAAAGAGGAAGTAGACCAGGCTCTTAGGCAGTTTAGAAATCAACATGCTGTAGGCCAAGTTCTAGAGAGGATTACTGTATCAGTCCCTGAGAAGGTTGGGTGTACTTTTTTTTTCTCTTTTTTTGTTTTTGTTTTTGTTTTACACATTTCTCTACGACACATCAACTTCTAGCACGGTGGGTAACCATTAGACTAGAGCATGCAGGTCATGACATGCATTACCTCTGAGGTGATTGGTGAACAGCATTCAAAATCTTTATAAATGTCTGGGCTTCACCCCCCCCACCTCCCCCCAACAAATATAGGAAATACACTGTAAAAGTGATTATCTCCCTCTCACTTGCCTCTCACAACTGCTTATGCACAATGCAGAGTGAGAATTATGGGAAATTACTATTATTTTAAAGTCTCAAAGGTTTGTTTTTACAGCTCCTCGGTGGAGATAAAAAACGTAGAGATAAAACGTTAGCATCACCAAGCTAGCATCTTTAAGCTAAAGGAGGAAAACGGGCGACACTAAAAGATGGTGATCATCATAATGGTGGAGAGAGTGAGTGAGTAAGTGGTGGTTTCACTCCTGCAGTGGCCTATCATAAAGCCACAGTATAGGTAATCACTTGTTTTTGTGTTTGTTCAGACAGAGGGACACTGGGCTGTGCTTTTGGGGGTGGGAGGGGGGTTTACAGATACTCATCTCCATCCAATAACTTTCATGTTATCCGAGGATCAGCAACCAGCTTCTGGTTAGTTACCGTTACAAAATTAGCTGTGAAATACAGAGCAGCAGAGAGGTACAATGACTTTGTGCCTTCAGCCATCTTTGCAAAACAACACAAACACCAGTCCCACAATCTAGTCTCTTCTTCTTGTGACACTCATACAAAGAAAAAAAAAAAAAGAAGAAAAAAAACATCTCAGAGGGGCTGTTAGCTTTTCCTACTAGCCAACTCTCTCAGATCAGGCCCCTTTTGATCATCCACCCTATCAAACATAGGTCAAGAAGCCATTTAAGTACCTTTGTTTTACATAAGTCATCTTCCAGCAGATTAATGGGGTAGTTTAAGGGGTTGGTGTCGGATTGTCCTTTCCATAGAGAGCAAGCAAGTACTGTGTGGTCCTGTCCTTTTTTTTTTTTTTTAGCAAGGCTACTGCAGCCAGTTTGGTCCAGTATCATGACCCCTGCTGCTGCTTCTCTAGCGTCCCAACTTTTGCTTCCACACCTCCGTTTTTACACGCAGGGGCGCTCACACCACCCTGCAAGTTCTTGCAGCGGCAGCCGGGCCTGCTAACATTGTCGTAACACTTCTGTCCCAGTTTGGCCAGGCCTGTAGCTGGGAGATAGCAGACCAGGCAAGGCAGGACAACAGAAAGGGCAGCCATGAAGGACCAACGCGCACAGCAGTTGGCCTGGGAGCATGAGCAGGGCTTGTCGGCGCAGGAGCCCTCGTCGTCCTCATCCTCGGTGCAGTGGTAGAAGATCCCTTTGACCAGGCACATGCAGGTGGCTGTATCCACCAGGCTCTGGGCAGAGCACAGGCACTCCTGGTTGCAGACCCAGCAAGAGGGTAGGGTTCGGGGGAGCGTACACTCCGTGCATCGGCACTTCCCGCAGTGCTCGCAGAGAAGGAGGTGCTTCTTTTCGGCTGGGGAGGAAGGGATCAGCGCCAACCCCTGCTGGACTCCAGCGGTGCACACACCTCCTGCGGGTATCTTTGCTGACTTGAGGTCCTGCGATTTAGAGGAGGAGCAGGAGGAAGCAGAGGAAGAGGAGGTGAGGACTTTAGATTCAGAGGAAGTGAAGCAGCCTGGAGTTCGGGCAGTGATTGTGTTGACGGGGGCCTGGTGGGGGTGCAGGTTTGGGTGGTGGTCCACTGTTGGAGTGGGCGCAGCGTGGTCCAGCAGCCTCTGATCAGACGAGGTGCTGCTGCTGCTGCTGATAGAGCTGGGCCTCCCGCTGAAGGAAATCCAAGGGTGGGTGGTGGTGTCCTGGTGAGGGTGGGGCTCGCACCTGCCCTGCTGGTGGTGCTGGTGTTGGTGATTGTGATGGTGGTTGTGGTTAGCCCCCAGGAAGGCCTCCTGATTCTGACCAAGCCAGGTGATTCTTCTGTTCACAGACTTCTGACTGGGGGGCTGCTGGGAGACGACGGCGGGGCTGTCGATGTAGTCATTCTCCACATGTGAGGACTTTATCTGGTCGATGGGGTAGATGGTGAGAGGGTGCTGCAGGCGACCGTAGGGCACTCGACTGTCCAGCAGGGGCTGGGATATGAGGGAGGAGGACACTCCGGGGATGTGGTGGGGAACCCTGGACTCCATGTGTAGGCTGGTGCCTCGCACGTCTTCACTCTAAAGCAGCATTTAGCAATACTGCAAAGACAGATACAGAGACAGAGACAGTTAAAGATCGGCTGCATCTGCTGCTGTTTAAGTTCTTGCTCTTTAACCCCTTTTGATCCTTTTTTTTTCTCTGAAGAGCTTATCTGACACTACAAAGAAAGCATAGTATATGATGAAAAATGACAGCCAGCTTAGCTATAAAGAGTACACATCGTCCTCCTTAATTTGTCTTTAACCAAACCACTTGACTAGATGTGAGAAAAAGAAACTGTTTGCATTATTTAACCTTGTATTTAATCACAATTGTTACTGTGTGTTGGAGGGCCAGATTATAAAATATCGTTTTTCCTTCTCTGGTAAAAATTTCCTGCTTTTGCATTGCAGTGCTGATGACTAAGCACGGCTTTATCACATGATTAAAATACTAAAACTACTCCCTCACATTAATAAGGCTTTTCTGTACAACTGTACTAAATCATAGAATGACTATTCACGAACGTCAGTGTTCACCAGATTTCAAATCAACACCCCGGACAGCATGTAAGAGCGACGTATATTACAAATAGTTTACTTCACCCAAGACGAAAGCCAAAGTGTTTCAGTCTCTCAACGAAAAACCTTTTTTTCTAGGCCGGATCTCTGCAATAATCTGAATGTAGAGTTTCCAAACGATCTTGATCTTTAGACTGAATACCAAGAGGGTTTCAAACCTCCTCCATTCTAACTTTGACATTAGAACAATGGAAGTTGGGCTCTCATCGCCTCCCTTCCAAAGAGCAGGGTGCACCAGAGAGCAGGGTTTGCATGCAAAAGACTCAAAGATGCAAAACAAGGCAGAGCAAAGAGAAGGCTGCCAGAAAAGAGACTTCAACAAAGCGCAAGAGGCAAAGAAAATAAGGTCTTTGGATAAAATCACACAGTAATAAGACAACTTACACCAAGAAATTTTCATTTATCTTTTCTGTCTCTCAATAGACAGTATATTTGAATCAGACTAAGCTGGAAATTTGTGAATGAATCTGGTTCTGTGAGCTGCGGGTTTTTTGTGAATGAAAGCTGCTGGCTGCACTCGCTCTTGCAAGCATGAATCAATGCGCTCCAGTCATGATGAGCCGGAATGAAATCGGCTTCATCCATTTCATCGATGAGCGCTCGGCAGCCGGTTAAGACTTAACCTACTTTAAAGGAAACAAAAAGATGATTGAAGACAAACGGCGCAGCGCAACCGACGTTTCCACTGACCCATATCTGCGATGTTAAGGTAGCGTATTGCAAAATAGGCCTACCCCACAAAACCAGGCTCGTTCAGCCCATAAGACGCATTATGTTTCTGATCAGTCTTTCAAAGCAACCTGATTTTTCTGCAAACGACCGCGCTGTGGTTTATGACTGCCGATTTATGGTCTGATTTATTTTCAAACGTGTCAGCAGTCGACTCCTGTTATTCCGCTTTTCCTCGCATTTGCAAAAGCCTGGTTGAGAAACCTGTTGCGACACTGCTGGCATCGACACAAGCGCTTGTGATCGTCAAATCCAGACCATTATGAGCTCCAAGCCGGAACAGTGCGTGTGCAAGTGCGTGTGTGCGTGTGCGTCCCTCCCTTCAATATGTGAATGGACTGAGTCATAAAAACCGGAGGCGGCCGCTCGGCATACTCAAATAGCATGTTTATATAGGCATTGCAAGCACGTATTCAACATCTCACTCTTAATATGTGTAAACGACAAAGATAGGACATTGACAAAGGAAATGGTACACTGTGTGCCACCAGACGGACGACGGTGTTTTAATCGGCGACGGTTAAATGCGCGATGCGTAAACCTGGAAACCTTATCGCTCAACCCATACGATATAACACTTATTCTATCGTTTTCACCCAAGTTAGCCGGATAAGATGAAAAAGATTGTGGTGAGAACACCTGACACATCCGACATGTTGCGCCAACCAGGCGGTCGCTGCAGAGCGAGAGCGAGAGCGAGACACGCAACCGAGCCGCCCGAGATACGCTACAATATGTACAGGCTTCAGAGAGGACGAGATCTGGACAGAGGTGGAAATGTGAATCTGTTCCGCTGCATTACACCGTGACAGTGGCTTAAAAATAACCAGAAATAGATCTGAAATGCGTATGTGCTGTGAGAAAAGCAGCATTTCGAACAAGTTACGCTTTAAAACACGACCCCGTTCCCCCCTCTCTGCGCCCTCAACCTTGCTTTTGGTACGAAATCGGTTGTTAAATATTGACTCAGAGCGCAAACACGGGTCGGGGAAACAGCTTGTTGCAAAACAGTTTGCAGGAGCGTTTTCATGCCTGCGATCCAGAGGCTTGAGAGGCACAGTGACGCGTAGGTCGTGGAGGGAATAAATGGTCGGGTTTGTGCAGCAACACGTTCACAAGTTACAAACATTTAACTATGAGAAAACACCAGAGGCGATCACTTACTGTGGTCTCAGGATAAAATTCTCATCTCTTCGTTGCGCACCACCTTTGCGCGCAGAGTATAGTCCAGTCCGAGCAAGTAAGTAGCTCCACAAATGTTGAGTAAAGGTAAGTCCGAGTGTTAGGAGATATTATGAGCGATGTGGCAAAAGGAGAGCGGGTCTCCTGCACTATTCTCCACTCGCTGGTGCGTAAAAGGCGACTGCGGTTGTGGACGCAGGGCTTTGGATATGATGTTGCAACCACCGAGGGGGAGGGAAGTGAGTTTTTATGAATGGGAGGGTAGAGGAGAGGAAAGGGACGGCACTGCGCAGATGCCTCGGCTTTTTTTCCTCTTTTTTTGTGAATGGGAGGGCAGAGCGACTCGGGAGGGCTGAAATGCGGAGGTTACATTTTTATGAATGGGGAGGACTCCGAATGGCATTGCGCAGGCGCGATGCCGAGATTTTTATGAATGGGAAGAAATGGCGAATGAGGCGTGTGTGTGTGTGTATGAGAGAGAAGGGGGTGAGGGAAAGAGGAGGTGGGGGCTTTTTTTGGTCACAAGGGCAATGTCAGGGCTGATTTACATAAAGAGTCGACTCATCGGCTGTGGTGCCACTCTCGCTTTATTTTAGCCCGATAATTTATTTATCTGTGCAGCTCTCGCTTCCTGCTCCATGTTAAAGGAGACGTGGTTATGGTGGGGTTGTGTAATAGATGAGAGGGAGATGTGAGTGGGCTCAATCTGCAATGAATTAGCTTCTTTTTTCATCGTTGGCAAATCTGATCTCTAATATTCGTCTGATTCTGATAAATGGTGCCAAAATGTCTAATGAAAAACATGAAGATGCAGTCATGGCCTACATTTTAGGAAACAAAACATCCAAGCAAAGCCATAAATCTGCGGGAATGTAATACCAGTGGGTTTTATAAATAAAATATAGTTTTCCACTTTAATCAGTGCAGCCTCGACGAGGATATGAAGACTGCTTCAGATCGCATGCCTCAGCTCGATTAGGCTAAATAATGGCCGCTCCCCTTGTGTTCCTGTTCTATCTAAAGCCGTTTATTGAGAACAAGGACGTGCCCTTCCTTCCTCTGCAACAATGTGAGGTATGACTACAGCTTCTATGGTAGTGTAAAAAATAAAAAAATAAAACAAAACCACCCAGAGGAGAAGGAGAGGGGGGGAGGGGGAGGAGAGGAGACGGGTGGGGGGTTATAACGCCTCCTCTGAAACGCAAACCAGCATGAGGGCAGGCAGGATTCACAAAAGGACAGGATGTTGTTGATTTGTACCGAAACCACACGGAGGAAATGAGTGTGAATTTCCTTTCTCTCTGACATCCCAGTGTGTGTGTGTGTGTGTGTGTGTGTGTGTGTGTGTGTGTGTGTGTGTGTGTCTACAACCCCCCCTTCACCACCTCCCTCCCTCAGCTTGGGGCTTTTAACCAGTCAAAGGTTAACAGTTGCCCCATTATCCGTTTGCACACATCACTATGGAAACCGCTACACCTCCAAATTGGGATTATTGTTTTGGAGAAGAGTACAGACAGACAGACAGACAGACAGACAGACGGAGGAAGGGAAGAAGGAAATGTATTTGTTTTTGGACGGATTAGGCGCAGGTTACCGTCAACATGCTGAAAAGAAATTTCATTTAATCAACTGAATGTAAAACAATAGCTTTTGAACGATATGCCACATTTCCACAGACGTGTCCAATCGTTGATCAGTAATTCTTAAAAATGAGTTCAAGACGACTTAATCGTACTTCATTAGGTCTTTTATTTCTCTGTAATATTCTCATATACTTGTATCTGCCTCTAAAATCTAAGTGTGACTGGGGTCCTCAATAGTAAATTCATGACCTTATCATGCAGGTATTTTGTACTTTAGCACAATATGAACAGCCTATTGCTGTATTATTAATGTATTTTTTTTATATTAATACAGTAAATAAATAAGGCTAGAGGAGGTTGTATGCTGATGTAAAGCCCTTTGGGGTAATTTTTGCATGTGGATTCTGCGACACACTGCCTTGTGGTAAATATACGTTAACCCACTGTCACTGCAGGCTGCTAGTTTTGAGTAGCATCACTCAGATATCTCCAGTACAGCGTTACAGGACAGCTCTGTTAGTCTGAATGCTTCTACCTTCTGTCTGCAGGGACCTTTTCAGTAAAAGTATCTCAAAGAATCTATTTTAAAAATAAAAGAAAGGAGGCTTTCATAATAGACCAACAAATATGTAAATCTTGCACAGCAGCCTCTCTTTTCCTTTTCCTCACATCTTTCTCTCTCTCTCTCTCTCTCTCTCTCTCTCTCTCACACACACACACACACACACACACACACACACACACACACTGGGAGATGCACAAAGACACATACTGTGGATACTTGCATATTTCTGTCCGCAGCTGCGTGGCTCGCAGGCATGGCCTACATGAAGTGCTTGTTGAATTGTAGATTTCTTGTCGGTGTGATCATCCAGGCATACATGCACGGAAGGGAAGGCCTAGATTTCTCTCCAGAGTCTTCCCTCCCAGCCTTCCTTCCTGCCACATCTGCTGGCTACTGCTGTGAGCTTGGGATTCTAATGGACAGCCCCATCTGCTTCCAGAGACGTTTCACATATTTAAAGTTAAAAGGGATTTTTTTTTTCCATTCCATTGTGCAAATCCAACAAAACCTTCATTATTTGTATTTTCAAGACTTCCTTCTTCTTTATTCAATTTTTTAGAAAAATCTCCCGTTGAACTGTTCCAGACATTTCTGTCCAAATCAAATTACAATGTCAATAGCTTTTTTTGTTTATTACAGGTCTATCACTTGATGTACTGCACTAATCTATTGGTGCTTGTCTGTCTTGTATTTCCTGACTGTTCCCCAAGACACAAAAACCTGAGAAAAGCTGGTAATTGTTCAGTGTGTGTGTGTGTATTTGTCTGTGTGTGAGCAGTGTTAAGTGACAGTGCTTAAATGCAAATGACAGCGATAACTACAGAGTGCTCGCAACTTACATCAAAAGCTTCCTGTTGCAGGTAAGCCATCATTTACTTCATTCCCCCGCTTGACACTTCACAATACGCATCTCTCACCAATTAACAATTGTGTGGAGCTGTAGCTGCAGTGCGACAGGCTGAAGGTTCTGAATGCCTTCAAAGTGCATTTCACACCCGGTCACCACGTCTGTGTGCTCACAGCCTTCTCACACACTTGAACTACAATCCTGAAGAGAGAAACTGAGAAGTGGTGATGACACAAAAACTTTGGTCAAACAGAAAACATTCATAACTTCAACGTCATTGTGTAAGCATTCCCCCTTCAAACGTTAACAGTATCTGACAGAGTAGAGGAGGCGAAACTAGCTGCATTCAATGTTAACACGCAGATTTGTGTTGTTAAACCTCATTGAGAAATCATATTCCACCTTCTCGCTGTGAGCGTCAGACCTCTGGTGCATTCAGAAGGATAACTTATCCTACATGTCACAGCAACTCTGCTTGGTCATGATGATATTCTCCCTGGTTGTGGGACTGAATGTTTGTTAGTCAAATTCAGCAAAGGATGTAAATCCACAGACGGGTTTAAGGGAAATTATGAAGGACGTTCACGATGTTACATATCACGAGCGTTGATTTAACTGTTTATGTCAAAGCCTGTTGTTGCTGTATAATAATACAGATGTTTCCCCCATTGTACCCTCTCTGGAAATATCTCAGTACGATGTCCCATCATCTATGATTAGGTTATTGGAGATGGTTTAAGGAGGGAAAGGATACTCCATACATATAGTAGAGCACTGATTCCCATTGGGTACTTCTGCAGCTGCCAATAAACTTTGAATTTGATTCAAAGGTATATCCACAGGAGGAAAATAAATAAGCAAACAGCATTAACATGGTGTTGCTGATCTTTTACAATATTTACAATAGCCAGTAAGCTGACCATTAACTTTTTATTGCGAAATAGCAGCTCGGGGTAAATGTGAAAAATGGTTAGCTTAGCAAGTGAGCAGCTGAAATAGATAAATGGTTTCAATAGATTGTCAAAAGTCCTGACTAAATGGTTAAAAAGTAATGGATTAGCAGTTATAACAGTCAGCTAAACAGTTGAAATTGGTTGCTAAAAGTTATGGATAAACAGGTGAAACAGCTAGTAATGTGAGATAATGGATAAATGGTACCTCCAGCTCGGCTCCAGATACATATTCAGACTTGACCAAAGCAACCCAACATTAACGAATGTACAAGAAAATGATCAACTTCTGATTAAATATAGTTTACATTCAGTTCATGACATATTTGAAACACAACGGCTGTTGAAGATGAAGGGGTAGCCTACTCGAGCTCATGTGAAAGAGCTGTGAGGGTTGGAAACCGCTGCGGCAGAGTACATCGCCAATACTTGTGTTTTTGTAAAGCGTTACCGTAAGGGTGGACTTTTCTCTCAAACAGACGATCAGACTGAGGGCCAACAGCAACAGAATAAGCAAATGTAATGACGTGTTAAAACCTACAGGAACACTCAAACTGAGCAAGCTTGAGAGCTGCATTGTAGAAAACTCTATAGTTTGCCTACAGCGAGAGGCGGATCTCGACCACGAGGCCAGGTAGCTCTAACTCCTCAAATATTGACTTCCTTCCTCAGCGCCCGCCTGGTCAGGAGGTGTGTTTGTGTGCTTTGGAGTCAGGAGAGGTGTGTGGTGAGAGAGGTAGGAAGGGGGAGGTGGGGGCGCATGTACGTGTGGTTGTGTGAGTCTGTGTGTCCACATCCATCAAAATAAAGAGTTTGATGACTTTGGCCTGCCCTCATTGCACCATAATAGGATACATTAGACCTAATTCACTTAGAGCTGTTAGAGAGCTCAAAAATTCCTGTAGAGGAATAACAACACGGAGGCCAAATGAGCTACACTGGCTCTGCTGCCTTAGGAATCTTACAGCAGGTTGTTTTGTCACAAGGTCCATACTATTATATTCCTTATTACCAAATCTATGTCTGTAGACTACAATCTTTGAGACTCAGTGTACTGACTCCACTTCATTGATTGCACCTGTAATGTCTTCACTGACACTGACAATGCTGTTTCCTCCCTCTTCTATTTTTGAAGTATTAATTGATCATATTTAATCAGTGCGTACAGCAGAAATGCATTCAGACAAATCAGTGTCATCCCCAGTATTGAAACATTTCTGCTTTTACCCCGAACCAAGCAGCTCTTCTGTCAGTACAGCCAACTTTCATTCAAGTTTATGCCACATCAGTTCTAAAGCTTTGCATGACCGTTTGACATTTTCAAAAGGAAAAAAAAAAAACATGACCAATAATTTGACATAGTTACGCAGGAGGAAATGGGTTTTGTGGCTCCAGATAGTCACACCCATTGTTAGAAAATCCCTGGTTCCTCTGCAGCGGTCTTTTTATTTTTATTTTTTTTTGGGCCAGCCCTCCCAGGAACTGTGGCCTCACCTGGTCTGGGTTGGTCATAATTAGGAGAACTTCAAGTAGCTGACACCATTTAGCAGAAGCTTTTCTCTCAAAACAGTGATCTCAAAATAACTGCAAATAGCCTACAGACCCCTATTCAGAAGATTAGTCTGAGAAGATTATTGTTGAAAAGTTGGAAGAAAACTATATTTTGGTGAAAATAAGGCACGATCAGCTACTTATGCTTATATGTGTGAAACATGCTTGGAAATACATCAGCTTCATTTTGCTCGTGACGCTCAGAGACAACTTGAGGATCCCTGGTTTGGAAACCCGTGACCTCGAGGTCAGGTAGACTATATTTTCACTGGATGACCCAGACACGGCGTTCATGTTGACAAGCATCCGCCCCGCTGAAATGCTCTGGAGCGAGACCCCGAATCCGTGTCAGCTGCAGGGGCGCTGCTCTGTCGCTGACCCTGACCTCTGAACTTTCTGGGTTGGTGGAAAAGCGATGAAAGAATTTCCCTGTGGGGATCAATAAAACCATCTCATTAAAACGCTGTGATACATTTTTAGCATGGGTGGTCCGAGAGGGAATCATACACTGATGATTTAGCAGGCCCACACTCTTGGCTATTTCTTCTGTATCATTGTTTATATGCTCGAATGACCTCATGACAGTACCGGAAACCAGCAGTGTAGTTATGGTTGAAAAACAGGAAAAAGTACTTCCAGGGTAAAATAAACCACATGTCTTTTTGAAGAGCATCTTCTTGCCTTTGTTTAGGTGATTTATGCTGCAGGTCATTCCTTCTCTGTGCCACAGCTTCGTTGTTATTATATTCTGTATATTTTTGGCTCTCCTGCATAGTATGTTAACATAGTTTTATGTAAATAAATCTAAATCTGAATTTGGAGACTAGCCAGTTGTTCTTCGTGGCTTTGGAAGGTACTTTGAAGTGGCAAGAAAATAAATACAGTTTTTTTTTTTTTTTCAGTTAACAAAGTCTAGGCTCTAAGTTGAAGTTCATTTTTGGTAATTTGTCGCTCAAAATATGACAATAAAACGGTTTTAAGTTGGAAAAACTGTTGGTACAGTCCAGTTCAGCTGGAAAATGTAAGAAATAAGACCATAACACAGCCTTTTAACATGAAACCAATTTTATTCAAACTTGCTTTTGTCCCCTTTTCACTTAAAGTCAATGTGTGCCTTTGTACATCACAGAACATATTAATAATTCAGATATTTTATGGTGCACAGACATAAATGAGGCACTGCATGCAAGCCCCACATCAGCCCTTTCAACTATTCTTTTCAACTGGTCTCTACATGGTATATAAATACAGTTTTGTTACTATAAATAAAACAATGTTGAATACACAGACTCCATCCTTTCATACCAGCATGCAGCCCAAAGTGCTTCACAGAGCAGGATTACAACAGCACAGACAAAAAACAACAATAGGTAACTGCTCTGAGGGCAGACAGCAGGCATGAGAGTGCAAAGTTAGCAGAGCCGATGTATTTTTAACAGTTTGTTCACTTCTCAGCAACACTTTAACGGGTGCACCTCGTCTCTGAAGTGAAAATGCAATTTTTGCCTAAAGCTGCATTTAAACTGGAGTGTTTGGTACATTGTGGGGTTGCAAAGACGCTGTCCAAATCCTTTTCACATTTTCCTGCCGCGCCAGTTCCAGGCTGACACTCCTCTCTCCATGGATACTGTGGAAACTGCTATAGGGCACTGCGCTCGGCGAAACATTAGAGAAAACACTTTGCATCTTTGGGACTGAACATGATTAAAACACTGGTGGAAACTCTGCCTCGTAGATAATGTTGAAAGGATGATGCGTATGAGCAGAGTTTATATTGTGGCACCGAAGATCAACTTGTCTCTCAGGGCGATTGAGAAATTATGTGCTGCACTTCCTGATCTTCTCCTTCTCCATCCATAAACATTCATGAGCCTCACGGTTCATTCAGAAATCACACACACATGAACACACATCCCTAACTTGGCCGTCCATCCCTGTTTCCATAGTCAACCGGCTGGCTGATATTATGTCTAATTCCAGGCATGTAATTAGTGTGTAGCCTGGTCTGGTTCTGTCTGGGTCAGTGTCGAGACTGTGTGTGTGTTTGTGTGTTTTTGTGTGTGTGTGTGTGTGTAAGAGAGAGAGAGAGAGAGAGTGGTGTGTGTATCTATATGTGTGTAACTTCAGTGTGTGTGTGTTGAGTCTGATCTTAGCCAGCACTCCAGGATGGGATGCGGACTGCACCACTCTGAGCCGAACCACACACACACATAAAAAACACATTACTGTGCTAACACACACACACACAGAGAAGCCTATCCTTGATACCCTTGCGCCAAGGACTCGCAAGTAGTCATATGCACAAATACATAAATAGCAAAGAACAACCAATATGGGGCGAATGCTTTTTACCAGGCGGCCACAAAACATACACATCACTCATATTAAAGCTCATGAACGTGCCAAGCTAAGCAGACAGACAGACAGCAGCAGAGTTTTGACTTTCAAATTTAGTTGAAATGCTAATGATCCATGTCCCAGTGAGTGGTAATAGGGAACATCAAAGACGAAGTGGGATAGGAATAAAAACAGAATGTGTGGGCTAAACATCGCATGTGTGAAGCTAATTCTGACACATGACATCTTCAAATATCCATGTGAATTGCATTTGGGGAAAAGATTACCAAAGTCACGGGGAAAAGCAACATATTTTTTGCCATTTGGTTCAGTCCAACCAGCTTTTGGCGACATCTGGAAGTTGCAATCCTGAGTTTTCACTCTACACTTTTACACTTAGAGCTGCTTTTCAAATTTCTTTATAAGCTTCATTTCCTTTATGCATGAATTCCACCACTGCCTCAGTCGCTTTGCACGTCTTTGCTGTATACTGTCAATCTGTTACTCTGTACTTCCAGTACTTCATTTCTCTACATTGTCGGCTAATTCTACTACAACTTCTGTCTTCTCTGCACATGGGACAACTATTCTGCTCCGCCCCTTGAATATTTTCTTCTTCATAGTAAAGTATTGAAGGGAAAAATATGTCCTGTATTCAAAAAGTTATGAAAATGGTTTGCAAGTATTACTAGCAGAATAATGGCCCACGTGAGTATTACACTATTAGATCATTAATGCTGCTTAATGCTGCTTTAATATGTAATAAGTACTTTGCTCTTGCCAAGGTTGAGCTTACTTGAACTATTTTAAATACTATTGGGCTTAATATAATTTCATTTACAACGCTGCATCATATTTAATGGACCCATTATATGTTTTGTATGATCTTAATTGGTAAAAGAACCAATAATTATTGCTGTCAAATAAATGTAGGGGAGTATAGTACAGTATGTTCCTCGGGAATGTATTTATGGAGTTATGGCACGAAACGGAAATACTAAAGTAAAGTACTCAGTTACGTCATCTGTGTGTGTACGTGCGTGTGTGTGCATGCGCATGTGTGTTCATCCCTGGGGTGCCTGGATGATATGTGCTCTCAGCGACACTTGGAATGCCCAGAATGTGAGAGGTGGAGAGGAGAAGCGAGGTCCTTTGTGGCCACGCCCCTGACGGCAGGTCACGCCTCAGTGATTGGTTGCTCCCTGGAGGTCGGAGTGCAGTCGGGGTCCTGTCACTCCTCTGAAGAAAGGTCGAAGGTCAGCTTCCACCGGAGCTCTCCTTTCCTCCCCTCGCCCGGCGGGGTTCTTCCAGCTTAGATGCGAACCACGGAGTCAAACTAAACCCGTATTAAAATTTGTCTCAACTTTTTTATTCTTTGGCTACATGCCTGTTGTTTGTGTGAACGTAAGACGGATGAGTCATCGAGCATGAAGAGCTCACCGTGGTTTGAGTTTAGAGCATCGAAAATCTAATTGTTTTATGGAAAGAGTCATTTAAACCCACCTTGTTCCAGCCCAGCGGTTTTGGTTTCTACGCTGACTACTGTGATCAAATGATTCTGTATCAGTACATCTGCTCAGTTGTAGGTGTTTTGGTGATTTGTCACTTTCCACAAGGGTGGTGTAGAAGGTGTAGCTGATATGCTGCTGAGGAAAGGCGGAGTATCATTATGTGACAACAGTTATTAGCAGTGAGGGGTAGAAGATGTCTGTCAGTCAACACTTGTGACGACTAGCACAGCTCCAACTCATATGCGCCTGATTTTCTGGTAAATCAGTCAACAAAAATGTGGTCTGATAAGAGGAACGATGTCAAAAACCATGCCTGGCTTTCCATTGACTTCCATTTATTTCAGTTTAGTGTGAAAATCAGTGAGCAGATTGTTGACACTTGCCTTGAGATGTGTACGTTCTATCAATACAAAGGTAATAAATCCTCTTATGCATATCTTCCTGTTTGTCTTGATAAATTAATTACATATATACAAGTATGAATACAAAAAAGTTCAAACTCCTGATTAAATTCAATATAACAATGATGTATTTTAGAGCTTGCCGCCTCATTTCTGTATAAACTAACCTTTCAAACTCTGCACACCTTGTTTCAGTTTGTTAATGTTGCCACGATAATAAGAAAAGCCGCAGTTGTAACTTATACTTAACTTGTAAGAGCTAGTGACACATACAAGCCAGAAGTATACAAATGAAGCATACAGTCATGCATTCCCTGACTAAATTTAGTTTATTTACTTTCCAGCAACCTCCCCCAGTAGCCAAAAAATCTGTTTTGATTGTAAACCATGTCATTACAGGTTGTCATTTTAGCTTGTAGGGTGTATTTAAAGAACTAGTAGGCAGATGTTAGCTTGGTACGGAGGCTAAATTTTAGTAGGTACAGTAGGAACAACAAGTAATACCTTCCAGAATGAGCTGTGCTCGTCTTCCTGTCAATTTTTCCTCCGTGAACATGATGTAGAATAAGATTCTCTCTTAATTACTGTGGCCCAGAGAACTCAAAGCGCTGCAACTTCTTGATGCAAATAGACAAAACACATTCAAATGAGAACATTTTCCCGAATTTATTGAACAAAACATGCTGCAAATTCATACAGAGCAAACAGACGGAAAGATGTTATATGAGGAAAATAGATACATTTAGCACCAAAGTCGAAGTTCGAAGCCAGCCTGTCTCGGAGCCAGATAACACATTGGTGAGATCCACACCAAATCCACAACATGTTCCCTATTTTTAGGCCGTCTGTGAACCAAATGTTTTTCAGCCTTTTTTTCTTTTTACACTTTTGTCTCTGCTGTCAATAGAGTTTAAATAAGGTGAGAAATCATCAGTTTGTCATGTGAAACCAGCACAAATAGGGACCAGCAGTATTGCAGGCGAGATTTCAGCACCCCAGAAGTTGGGATGGCTGCAGCATCAGCAGTATCCAACTTCAGCTCCTGATGATGACAAGCTAAAATTAAGCCTTCAGAGGAGGTGCGGGTGGACAAGAACAGAGGAAAGGAGCAAAGACAAGGGGATCGGATGAGTGGGAAAAAGGAGGTGAAGGAGAGGAGAACAGAAGAGGGACGAGAAAAAAGGGTGGATGAGAGAGGTGAGGAGATCAAAGGGGAGAAGGAAGGAGGTGAGAGGAAGACGAGCAGGAGATGAGCGAAGAATTAAATGATCGGGGGAGGAGATGAGAAGAGGAGAAGAGGAAGGAGACGTGGCAGGAGAAAGGACAGGAGGAGAGGAGACGGCAAGGGATGAACGTGGGACGGCTGCGGAGACTTCCTGTGAGCCATCAGTCTGGCGGATAAAGTGGGCGGCAGACAAAGGAGAATCAGTTTCATGTTGAGAACGCACCCGCGAAAATTCCCCAATTTGGTTTGTAGTGAACTGGTCGTGTATAGAGAAGCGGAATGAAGCGAGTCGAGACACAATTAGCTTAGCTTTGCTTAAAGACTGGAAACAGGGGGAAACAGCTAGCATGACTCCCTCCAAACCAGCACCTCCAAAGCTCACCCCAGGAAGTCCCTGCACCCGTTAGAGAAATAGTTGCAGCACATGACTCCCATTAAAAAAAAAAAAAAAAAAAAAAAAGCATGTGCACGTATCAAAGTATAGTTTATTGTGTTTTACTTGCATTCATAATATTCTATTTGCTTTTAATCAGCTTCTTTTTGCCTTGGTGTATCACCTTCAGGCTTTAAAATAATTCAGTGATTCACAATAATGATGAAATTAAAATATAGCAAAAGAAAACAAATGAAGCCTGGTGATATTTTTGTCCTCTTATGGAGCTGACGTGGCTCAGGGTTGGCTGTTAAATTAACTCTGACGTGCATAAACGCTCTGTGGGATTGTAACGTAGAAATATCAGTTTACGATGTGTAAAGGTGTATGTAAATCACCGCTAGCTCCTGAGAGTTGTTTATGTGGATTTGTGTCCAGATGTGAGTGTAGTGAGTGTGCTTCACAGGCCGCTGATTAATATAACAAGATCTCCTCCTGAGCTGAGAGGATGTGGCTCAAGAGGGATGCTTTGACTCACCGGCTCTTTTGTTGTGATGGATGATGAGGTGGTCAATTTCCGAACGAAGGCCCAGTCAATACAGGATATGAATCAGGATCCAATTCAATATGAAAAGAAAATAAACAGCAGCTCTTCACTATAGGGTCTATTTTTACGTGATTCAATTCTCACTAAAATGATTCATTACAGCTTCAGCAGCTGAGTCAGTGGTACTGATTATATCCTGACAGTCAGCTTCACTCATAACTAATCTAAAAAATATATTTTTCTGCATCAGATGAGCTGTGTCACATTTGCATGCGCTTAAGAAACCTGGTTACCTCCATCTATCGGCAACCATACCTGGTTCACAGAGCTGTTTTTCTGCTGAGGAAACCAGATTTCCTGTCACATATACACATAACCAAGTTTTGATGAGGTTTCCACAAAAGGATGAATGTGTGACAAAGATCTGAGATGGACAAAATATTGCTGCAACAGCAGTGTGGAAGAAAGAAAGGTGTTGTTTGTGTGTGCGTGTGAATGGGTGAGCAGAGAAATATTGTAGATTTCTTTTGATAAAAGGCGCCGTCTCGCTCCTGATGAGCAGGTCGACAGCCTCTGCCATCAATGTGCAAATGTGTGTGTGAATGGGTGAACATGGCGTGTGTTGTTAAACACTCTGAGTGGTCGGTAGACCAGAAAAACACTGTATAAGTGTATAATGCCATATAATGTGGAGTAATTATTTAAATACTACTTAAGGTAAAGCAGTATAATAAATTGTTACCATATCTTTTTTTTATTTTTAAGGACATCTGTGACTTTTTGGCAAACAAACTCACTGATAAAGTTATATAGGATGATAGCTGTATTATTGATTATTATTGAAATTTCTCCTTATTCAGTTCTTCCATTGACGTATAGTTTGGTCATTCATTCTTTTAATTTGTAGACTTTATCGCTGATTGCTTTGGTTTGCTGCTTTGGTGCATGACGCCAATGATAGCTTCTTTTTTTTTACCAAAAGGTCTGCATGTTTCTTTGACCCTCTGCTCTGTAGAAGGGGAAGAACTGACGTAATTGACCTCGAAATGTGACATTTCATTCTGGACCTCACCTTTCCTCTTTTCCTCCTTCTCCACCCCTCCCTTCATCACCACACCTTCATTTCCTTAATTGATCCCCACATCCTGCATATCAGGCAGATTAGCCTCGGATTAGCCAGGTAAACACAGCAAAGAGTGTGTGTGTGTGTGTGTGTGTGTGTGTGTGAAACCAGAGGGGGAAGTGGAGTCTTTGATCAGGCTAATGAGCTGCCAGTCCGCCCTCCGGGGCCTGCTGGTTGGCTGGGGGTGTATGGACACCTGAAACAACATGGAGAGCATGCATAGCCTCTGGTGGCACACACACACACACACACACACACACACACACACACACACACACACACACACACCCTCGTCAATGCAGCACACCCACATCCTGCCACCATTATTCTCTGCCTGCCACCTCCTACCACCCCCTGCTAGTCGTCTCTATCCATGTGTCAGTCACACCCTCACTTCACCTCCAATCTCCTCTGCAGCTCCCACCCAACCAACAGTAGTCTATCCTTTCACAATGGTCACACCACCCACCTACTGCCTTGCCCCCTACCTATCCTCTGTTCTGTCACTCACACACACACACACACACACACACACACACTCTTACACCTTTGCTCACCATCCCCCGTTCACCTTCATCTACTGTTCTTCCTTCAAGGGCTTATCGCCAAGTGTCAAAATGCTTTTTGAGGACAGTTTTCTTCTTTGTTTTTTGTTGCTGTTGTTGTGGTTGCTATGAATACACATGCATGGGTGTTCACATACATGCGAACACATACAGCGGCCCACAAGCATCCCTTCAAATGTCACCCATTCATTATTTCCTGTCAGTTTTGCCACAGTCAGTTTTCCATCTTTGCTCTGATGTTTAGCTACAGTTAAGGTTAGGTTTGATTTTGAGAGACGACCTCACAATCCCAAATTCCTGTTTCTCCTCAATCAACTGTGACCTCCAAAATTGCTAGTTTAAAAGATAAAAACTGCTTTGATCCTGTCATTATAATAGGTCAGGAACGACTTGCATGCGTCCCAGTTGCTGTGTCTGCTCAAGTTCGCAGATTTACCGTAAATGGGGCACGTAAACAATTTTTTAATTTCTCAGTATCTCTGAGAAATAACTCTTTGTCACGTGCCTTTCAAAATAGTCAACAGATTCAGCACCTGTACGTGTTCCTGCACACACTCATGGTGTAACCCTAAAACCGAAAGGTCATACATTGGAAGTCATTTCTAGGTTGCTGACTCAGATCACAGTTAATGCATCACGTGTTAAAATGCACATATGGTAAATTTGGGTCAGTGACTCCTGTGTTGTGTCAGCTACAAAATGATCACAGTGTCATTTCACAAGCTGTGATGGTTACCAGTCATGCATTAATAATTTAGAGAATTTTAGTTTTAGCTTCTTTGCTACTAAACTGTTCCACTGTGAAGAGCAGTGCTGTTAATGTAGCACGGCAATGACCCTTAGTAGGGTTAGTAGTAGGAGTAAACATTTTGTTAGGGAAATTTAATGCTGACTGGATTTTTTCTGCTAACATAATGAGGAAATGTTAATGAATGCATCTGGCATGTCAATAAAATGTTGACCTTGTACATATCACTAAGAATTTCACTAGCACGGCCAATCCTGCCATGCACTATCCACTTGTAGTGGTAGTGATTACAGCATTATTGATTGACTCCCAAAATAACATCTGACTGTTGGAGAGTACCGGCAATGGATGCGCTGGACCTTTGTCGTCACATGGTTAGTGTTGTGAAATGGTTGCGTTTGTTTAGGGTGGGTTTTTACCCAACCTGAGCCAGTTAGGTCTGGACAAAAATTTCGAAACGGTGTTTGGGTCGGGTTCACAAGTTCAAAAATATTCAGTTAGCATTTAGGAAAAAATCATGTTTTTGCTTAAAAATATTACTGTTATGTACCTTATGTTACTTATGTTGCTTTAGTTAAAATAAGTTGACTTTTGTTTTCACTAACAATGGTCTCTTGGGTGAAAGTCCTGTGTTTGTCTTGGTCATCCGTCCGCCCCACCTTCCTCCATATATATGGACTTTCTTGCTCTTTATTCTATGTCACCAGACTTCTTCCTTTGCGTTCGATTACTTTGGCCACTAGAGATCCACCCCCTGCAGCTGGGTAGTACTTTTTAGTGCCCAGGATGTATCAAGTTGGATTTTGCTTTTTGTGTTGCTGTTTTTGGTGAAATTTTCAGTTAATGAGACAAAGAAGCTTTTCGGGTGTTGACTAGTTCCTGGGTTTAGGTCCTGAGTTTTGGTCAAACAGGCTCAAAACCAGTCCTGCAATCACTGCTTTTATTGTTCCTCTCCAAAGAAGTTTACAGCTTCCACACACTCAGCATCACACTTCGTCACCCCTGCTGACCCCTCAACCCCGATGTGTGTCACTCAAGGTGGTGACAGTCAGAGATGACGCTGCCGACACGAGAGCACTCAGGCGATAAGCATTTGTCTCCTGCTTTTTCTCTTCCGTGTGTCCCTCGCTCTCTTCCTCTGCCGCCTTTGCTGCCTGTCGCTATGCGACCCATTGACCCATGACTTGATTGGTCTCTGACAGCCATCAAAGCACTTTCTTATTTCACAATGACAACTAAAAGGCAATTTATGGCTTGGATATGTTTAAAATACTTTAAAAAGATAAGGAAGTGGGTTAAAAACAAAGAACCGCTGGGTACTGGGATTTCATGTATGGGACTGCTGTTTAAAGGTATAACCTAGAATTTATTTGACCATCTAAAATTGGCATGCGTTTGTTATGTTACATGGCTTTCTTAACCCATCAAATTACAGGTCTGTAATGATCAGGAGGAGAAACTTAATATAAAGGTTCAAAAACTCCTGAACCTTCAGTCCAGAGAATCACATGATTCTTCAAATAACACAGCTCCTGAATATACTTTACTCACCATCCTGTCTGCAAGCTGTCTTACGAGAACTGAGAAACACTTTCGCAGCCCACATCTCTGCAAAACGCTTATCTGCATGATTTCAAAACCCTCTTACTGCGTTATATTTAGCTCTCTGGTGTAACAGCACTTTCAGCCGTCTGCTGCTGACACAGGAAACTGAGAAATAAGTTTCCGAGGTGAGGAAGACGGAAACAAAACTGATACACTGCGTTTGCGGCCAGATTTGATGATGGTGTCATGACATATGCACAGATAAAAGTCTTTAAAAAACAGGGTTATGGTTGACACTTAAAGGTTATGCTGTAAGTGATCACGCTAGATGTGGTTTGTCAAATGACTTTTTGTCACACTGACAAAAACACGAGGCACCATTTGATTCATCATTTTAGCCATAAATGACTGTGACGCATAGATGTAGACTGACAAACTTCATATTTTGTTGCCAGAGACAAAGAAAAAGACTTGTGTTCATTTCAGTTTTAATTCTTATACTTCCCTTCTCTAAACTCCACCAGCTGAATTATTACTCATCTCACATGGACAGTTCTTGTGTGTGTGTGTGTGTGTGTGTGTGTGTGTGTGTGTGTGTGTGTGTGTGTGTGTACGGGTGTCTCAGTGTGTGCTCAGGATGTTTTCACAGCGCTCTCTTTTGACAGGGTGATTTACATCCTCTTAGACCTTCTTACTTAGGAGACAGACACACACACTCACACACACACACACACACACACACACACACACACACACACAAAAGCCATACAAACACACAGCAAGAAAACAGGTTGATGATAAAACTGGTTTAACAGAGGCCTTATGATGTTTGTATAGAGATCTTGTCCTAGAAATCTGTTTCACATACTCAACCCTGACAGCACTTCCGCTGAACTCTGAATGTGGGGGTGATGGATATTTCAGAAGTTAGTGAGGTCCTGTCACACAAACATTCTGTTTCTTTACAAACCGGCTTCCTGGCACTGGATTATGACCAGTTGCAGAGCAATATTTCACTTTCGTTTTCAGTGCACACCCTGACATATCACGAGAAGTAAACCTCTGAGGTTTGTTGTTTCAGGAGCATCAGTGTGTATTCACAGCTGCAGAGGTTAATGCTGTATGTGGTAACCCACTGGTGAAAGTTGATATATGTTCATTCTCATCGCCTAATTTCATAAGCACTGACAGGAAAAAGTGAGCATAAATCGTGCAGATAGTAACTAGCTAACAGGTGTTTCTAAAATGACATTACAAATACAATTGTTTGATATACAAGTCAACCTTCCCCCAGCCTATCATCTCATTTTCATGCAGAAACAATTAGCAGCTTTTGAAATGGTCATATGAATTTGAGTAATATATTTTCAAAATATATTTTAGAGAAATAGTGATGATAGTGTGTTTAAAACCCTTTCAATTAAAGGGCCAGTGTGTAGAGTTCAGTGGCATCTATTGGTGAGACTGCAGGCTGCAACCAGCTGATCGCCCCCCGCCTCACCCTCCTCTTCCAAACCTGTACAAGAACCTATGGAGACTAAAAATGTGCAGCACACTCTCAAGAGAAAGAGTTTGTTTTGTCCTTTCTGGGCTACTGTCGAAACATGGTGGTGCAACATTTGTCTATTTATGATTGCTAACTTGACCGTGGAGCCCTGCACATCGACAAATGACACTGAAGGGCCTTAAAAAGTGACCAAGCATCTGCGTGCGACGAGCTGGGATTAGCACCAGACATTAGTGTAACACTGTCTGCGCGTGTAAGTGTGTGTGAATATAAGTGTGTCCATATTCTTGTGTAAATGTGTGTGCCTGCATGCACACATTATTCCCGCTCTCCAACAGCCTCTCTGTGTTACCCCTTTCTTCCCCTGTTGTTCTCCTGCTCAGGTGAAAGGGATCCTGGGAACAGCCAGGTTCCAGCTTCCCAAAAGCCTCTCAGTGCTCGCGGCTTACAATGGAACAAAGATTGTCTCAGTGTTGGGATGCTTATGGGAAACCCAACCCAGACTGTAATGGCCACAGTTTGACAACTGGGAACTAACAAGAGAATAGATGACCGGATACATCCACAGAGATTTTTTAGATCCTCGTGTTTTAATATCGCACAGAAATAGAAAGTCTATTAACCCATTCTGCAAACAAGAGCAAAGTTAGGATAGAAAATATGATCAAATACCTTCCACTTCTCTATCTAGGGAGTTGTTTTGTCTCGCCCTCTTCCTCAACGATGCTGAGAGTCAGGATTAGCTGTAGCAGCACACCTATTGGTGGGAATTCAATGTCTTGCTAAAGGACACTTCAGGACTGTTAATACAGAGAGCTGTGATTGTGGAACGCTGTAAAGGCCAAAGATAAGGACTGCAATGGGCCGCTAATCACAGTGAATAGGACCTTGTGTTGCAGCTACATATATATAGTATGTCCATGCCATAATATACCATAAGATATCATGCTACAGCGATACAGGGTACTTCCTTTTGTGAATGGTTTCCTGAAATCTAAAACCTCACACAGGGCACTAAGGTCTGCTACTTGTCAGTCCGATGCCAAGAGAGAAGATGAGTCAGTCAAGTCTACCAGAAAGCCACGGTGTGAAACCTTTGTATTCTTTTAACAGAAACCCTCCAATACCGAAGATCAAGTAAATCGAGAGAAAACAGATGGTAAGAGTGAACAGGAGCCATGGGTGAAAAAAAAACAGGTGATGAAAGACAGAATGTGCATTATTCACAGGGTGTGACACCACAACAGAGGCTCCAATGGTAAACATGTGTGGTGGTTTGGGGCCTGGTGGCTGCCCCAACTCCCAAACAGGCTGTCTGGTTTTGGGTTAGAAGTTAGGCTTGTCCAGCGTCTCTGTTCTCTGTGGTTGACATCTTAAAGGTTTTGAATGTTTTATCTAATTACCCACAAATCATGTACTTTACAGTCCAAAGTAATGTCAATGTACGCCATAGGTCTTTAGATTTTGTACCTTATGAGTATCAGCTGACTGTTGAATATCAAGTTTCCTTTAACCTTTTTCTTGAATCTAATTTGGTTGTAGGTCAAAGTACATAAACCACCATTGCTGCGATGGCACCTCACTTGTAATCCCGTGTATGACTGACCAGGAGATCCTGTTTATCAAATTCTACAAAACTTTTCAGCTATGTTAAGCCCAGTCAAAAGATAGCTCGAAGTCTTTATGTTCTTCAGTTATTACAATGCAGTTGATCATGAAGTTTGATGATTTAAATCATCAAATAAGACTGGCTAGGGTTTAATTAGGACAGAGCACTTTCATATCAATTTATTATTTCTTCACAAAGACTGTGTAATAGTCAATTTCAGACTATAGCACCTTCAGATTGGACAACTTCCACCTTCACACAGTGTAGATGTCTTCACTTCCACTCTGTCATCACTGTTCAGGGAGGTTTAGGCCCCAAAACTACTTGGTCAGGTGAAGGAAATGACTTCTGGCTTCACATTGGACACAAACTGGGGTCTCCTGGGTGAAAGTCCTGTCCACTCTATCTCAAACTCCACCACTCTGGTGAATTCGTCACTCTTTCTACTATGTCGGTGGAACAGTTGCTGTGAGCGTCCAATACTGCCATGGATGAGTTTATATTGGAGTGACTTGAAAGCCTGGTGTGTCTCATGGAGACACTAAAGGCTACCTGTATGAGACGCAGAGGGGCATGACAAAATGTTGGTATTTGATGCCCTGTGAACAAGACTGAGCTCTGATTTCCTGGCTTCAATCCTCGCCAGTGCCCCCCCAAAAAATATGTAAAGGCACCAAATCAGCCTGCCTGTCGTTCATGAGATCTGTCTGTATGCCTGTCCGTCTGTCCGTCTGCGTGGGTGTGGTCATGCCTGTCTGAAGTTTCTGAGGCTTAGAGCGCAGCATTGTACAAAGTGACAACCCCATCAAAGAGACCGGGCCTGCATAAAAGGACGTTTTATGACTCTGCCCTTCAAAAGAACAGTTTGAGGAGTTCAAAGCACACACACAGGGAGAGGCAGGCTGTGGATGGAAAGTTCAGCGCAAAAACCAGAAGTGAGACAGAGGATGGAAGAGAACAAGAGAGAGAGAGAGAGAGAGAGAGAGAGGGGGGAACATAAAAGGCGCAGAGAGGAAAACCCTCAAAAGCCATCTGATATCTCCCATCAAAGAGCGATGCTAGCCTGCCTCACTTAGCATTTCCAGCTCGACGCTAAATCTTCAACATGAGGTTGTCATTGTCTCCAACATATCAAGCCGAGCCGCGGAGTCTGATCGACCTCACCAGGTTGCACGTGTGTTTTTAGAGCACACACCTTTCAACCACATGCTGGGTATTTCTTCAGAAGACAGGAAATGACATTTTGTGATTTACCTTGAGGTAGTGATGGATGATTAAAATCGGAACAGTGGTCAGTGGTGATGGACTGCCCTTTCGTACACCTATAGACTATACTGCAAAGATTTAAAGCCTCAGTTGAATGGTCTGGCATGAAGGCAGACACCTGCTGTGTTTTTAATTAATGGCCCTGTCAAGCTTCATTTTCTCTCCAAAATGCTTTCAATCCATCAAAAATCCCCAGTATGGTCCAGATATACAAGGATGACAACGTGATTCCTTTGTAAGCATCAAGAAACCAAAAATGTCTTCAGTTATTTTCAGTAGTAATGTTCCTAACTAAACAGCACAATTTATTCCATAAGGTTAAACATTGTCCAAAAACATATTGAATCTATTGTAAGTGTCATTTTAATCTGTTAATGACATTCTTAAATTACCAAATCGCACTTTAAATGCCACTGAAATGCGGCACTTTGCTCCATGCATCAGGGTTTCTGGTCATGTGTCCTGGAAGATTGTTCTGGACAAATGGGAAAAATTCCTGTCAAATATTATCTGTGTTTATGGATGCAATTTTCCCATTTTTCTCATGAGGATACCCATCAGTCTATTTTTTTTAAAAAACTGGTCCAGCATTGAATGAGAGCGCTGCAGCTGGCAGCTGTGAAACGTACTGCAATGTAATCCATCCGGGATCCGCCGCCAATGTACGTCCACTCAAAGTGTTGGTTGTTGCCACTGACAGCCTCAGACTGTTGTTCTAAGTGTGAGGCAACATTATGGAAAGAATCCTGACAAAGACAGAACTTTTTGTTAAGGAGTAAGATCCTTTTTGCTTAACCAGAAACAGCCAACATATCGCTCTCGCCAAAGCCGCTAGACTTCATTTACAGAAACAGTAATTTTATCACAGTAAAACACACTTTATTCAGACTTGACAGAAACAAACTCACCAAAACCTTCTTGGCTAATCTTTCCACTGTTCCAACAGGCACCACCAACTCTGGATTGGTTGACATAGACCCTTTATTCCCCCAATTGATAGAGGAGCGGGAGAGGGTGGATATGAGAGAAGCAGCAAAAACAGCATGTAGAGCCAAAATATTTTCACATCTAACTCTGGAATTAGTTCCACCGGACATTATGACCGGAGACATTTTAATATGCTGGACTTCAACAGATCCTCCTGGTTAAAAAAAAAAAAAAAAAACAGTAATTACCAGATGATGGAAACACTGCCCTGCATTATGAACACATTATCCTGTAATTTTAATCCAATCCATCCAAGCTTTCCTCTCTTGACCTCAACTGAGGTAGCTGTACATCTTCCAGTTTTTCACTTATTTGTTTGTTTTCAAGTCCAATCTTCAGCCTTCACCTTCAGCCACAGCCTCCATGCTTGCCTTTTTCCCTCAAAACTTTTTGTATCTTCAGTTGAGTAAATGTACTCACTCATGAGGCGGTAAAAGATACGTAGAATAACACGTAATTATGCCGTAATTACAGAAATTAATCAACACAATCACACATAGAGAGAGAGAGAGATTGGAGACAGACGGCAGGTAATGGCTCATTCATTATTCATGATGGAGAGAAATGTTGCTTTCCTTATTGAATCACAATGTTAAACACAGATGGTCACTTCCCCCAGATGACTGCGTAACAATAACAGTGACAACAGCGCCATAATGAACAACTAATGCAACAACTGATACTGATTTGCACATATTAGGTCAAACACAGTGGTCCTTCATTAGATCATATTTCTGTTTTTATGGCCTGGAAAGCATCTCAAACTTGAAAATTAAGCCCAGCTCACATCGATGCAAGCAGTGGATGTTTTCTTAATTCTGTGTGTGTGTGTGTGTGTGTGTGTGTATAACATGGTGTGTGTGTTTTGGTGGTGGTGATTTGGAGGTGTGGATGTATGGCGTTGGAGGTGGCAACCTTACCCTCACCTCCCTAACTAATCCCCCAATAACAAAGGCCTACTTCTCTGCTCTGCTGGACTCTGAGCTCTGCCGGACTCTGCCTCGGCCTCCAGGCCCAAAAAACCTGCTGTTTACAATTTCCCTTCTCCTGCTTTAAATGTTGCTTCGCTGCAAGAGAAAAACGGGTGGAGTGGGGGTTACAGGGATGGAGAGAGTGGCAGGGCAGCCACAAAGGTGCTGTTTTGTCAGACAGGAACAAGGGAGCTATTACACGAGAGATGGAGGGAGGAAGGAAGGAAGGAAGGAAGGAAGGGAAATTCAGGGGGGGAGTGGAAGAGGAGGAGGAGGAGGAGGAGGAAGCCCCATCGGGGATTAGCTGGCCAGCTGCTCCCTCAGGGACCAGACATGAGAGACACTTTTATTCTGACAGGAAGAGTGACTCTAGAGAGCAATGAAGAAGAGACAGGAAGCATACTCGAAGAAGGACAAGCATTAAATAAAGCAGAGAAAGAATAACAGAAGGATGCAACACAGACGAAGAAGAAGCAGAGGAATAAAGGAAGTACAATAATAGAAGGAATGGACGAGATGTCATTTAAGGTGTCTTCTATTAGCAGGTACAGTGAACCACCACACCTGTGGACGTTTTCCTATGCCCCTCTATCCTACAGGATGTGACAAATGAATCAATCGATCAATCAATAACTCTGATACACTGTAACATTTCGATGCTGCATTTGTGTTTCATCAATGAACTGATTTTTCTTTTCTGTGCATCATGTGACGTTTTTATCAGCTACTGTAGTGGTAGATAGAGGGCAACGTGTAACAATGAACGCACCTGGACTTGATCAGGATGCTCAGGATGACGGTTTACTAACACGTGATGTGATTTAGCCAAGTAGGGCTTGTTCCTGGACCAACATTGCGATCAACCAGTCACAGCCCACTGACATCATCAGGAGAGGTGGGTTAGCGGGGGGGAAGCGAGAATCCCAGACGAGTCACCCCAATCATACGTGCATCACACATCCACACACACACACACACATGGTGATGGTCCAAGCCAGGAGTGCACAAATCAACACGGCACACAGGAAGGGGGATACCACCACCCGAAGAACCCAGCCATCATCACTTTAGGCTCTCAGCTTCTGAAAGAATAGAAACAAAACACAATCAGTGGGGCCACACACCCAAACAAACAAAACACCTTTACTGGAGTTTGACCAAATTCTGGAACACACTCATTATCAGCAGCTTTAAGAAGGCCTCCTGCCAGTGGTGTGACAAATTAGGAAAAAGAAAAGAAACCAAGGAAACAATACACTCGATTCAGACTAAATAAATTCAATAAATTACATCAACAGTATCAACAATAGACCAAGCAGGAATACGCTACATATCTACTGTACATTGCTACACTTACTAACTTGGTAGGTTCTGCACTGCTAACGTCAGTTGCTGGCTAGATAGCCAACTAGCTGTTTACTTGCAAATGTCGCTTTGGTCCAGTTAGATGCTGGTATTTACTCTTCAAAACCACTAACAACACACTTTCTGCCCATGACATGTAGGCTACCAGACTACTTAGCCTGAATTTATATATATATATATCTCAGTGTCAGTACCAGTGAGTAGAGCTTTATCTCAGACAATGTGAACTCTCCCTTTAAACATTTAGTTGTGCTAAAGGCTTGACATGTACAGTATATGGCAGAGAAATGTGTCCCTGTGGACCACAGAGACGGTGTGAGTGCGGTCGTGGTTTACAGCCCACAGAAGCTGTACATCTCTTTACAATGAGACAGGATTGATATCTCCATCAGCTCGATGAGACAGCAGGCAGCTCAGACGTACGTACTGCCATTCATGTGGCACGAGACATGAAGCCATCCAACAGGAAATATTAACACAGCTCGCGAGGCATCATCAAAAAACTGAAATTTCAAAACTCCCAATGAGAAAAACTCACAAGGCTGCAGAGAGAGAGAGGACGCAGAGAGAATTTTTCCTTCCCTTCTTCTCCTCTGCCTTTCTTTCTCCATATGGCAGCCATTTGTCTGGAGGAGGTCTGTCAGACATAAATAATAGGTTATGAAAAAACAGTAGGCGGGAGGGGGACGCTTGCTTTCTTCCTGAGGGACGGGATCTCCAGAGGCCTGGTGTCCTTCACGGCAAAACGGGGAGAAAGCAAGCTGGAGGGCGAGAGATGGATTGAAGGAGAGAGAGAGGGAGGAAGTACAGACTGTTAGCAAGTGAAGTGGTCAGTGTGTCTGGAGATTTTTTCAGCAGAAAACCAGAGACCTCCACTTTTTATATCCGATCTCATTTTAAATTTTTATGGTTTTTGCTTTAATGCAACTGTCTTGAGCCGTGACCTCCATGACACGGCACTGAAACGAGATGAAGTTTGAGCAGTTGACTAGTGGGGACAGCGGGGGGAAGAGAAAGTGAAGGAAAGACAGAGAGGTGGAGGGCGTTTTGTGAAAGGGAGATGGAGTGCAAGGCAAAGAGCATTAAGGCCTTCTCAAGTTTGTGCGCGCTGATTTTCATCTGAAACCAATTAGTTCCAAACCACGAAGACAACACCAAGCCTAGTTTTTAAAAACATCCTCTCTTTCTCTCTCTCTCCCCTCATCTTCCCCCTCCCTCCCTCCCTCTCACCCATTCATGTGTCAGGCTCTGCAGCTCTCTGCTCGGTCTAGACTCCTGTGTGTGCATGCATGCAAGCACGAGTGTGTGTGTGTGTGTGTGTGTGTGTGCGTGCGTGCGTGTGTGTGCGTGCACTTAAAGGCATCGTGATTAACATTCGCCCCAATTCGCTGAGGGACACGCATTCTAAGCCCTTCCTTCCTGCTCCGAGTGGAATTCTCATTAGCTGATAACTACTTTTCAAGAGACTGCTGCATTCCTCTGCTGGATACCAGGGGCCTTACAGGACTCCAGAATACACACACACACACACACACACACACACACACACACACACACACACACACACACACGCACGCACGCATGCACAAGCAAAGCCACAGATACAAACAAGAATTGGCATGCTGACAGGCAAAGACACAAATGGATACACTTGTTTAGCTTGTAAATCCTATTTTGGACGATTCATTCAGAAATCTGAAGAGTTTCATGGCCGTTTTGAGCGCTAACAACCCTCATAAACTTCAATCGTAACCCGAAAGTTTCCACAAACACAGACAGGTAGACAGGCAATAATAATTTCTGATGTGTTCCCGCATAATTCTGCCTTCCTGAGCTAGAGGAAGAGAGCACTCTCTTTATTAGATTCTCACCAGAAGTTTATGGTATCTGTTAGCACTGAAACCAAATGCTCTCCAGCATCTCTCACTCACTTCCCAGGACTATAAGGCTGCCAAGCAGACCAGGTGGGGGCAGAGGGAAAGAGAGAGAGGTGAGTGTGTCTGTTTTTAAGTGGAGGCACACAGAGGAGAGACAGGGACACCTGGTGCTCAGTTTTCCCATCGTCATCACACCTCATTTGGTTTCATCCGATTTTGAACTTTGGGGAGAGCTGTATAAGATATCGACTGCATTCAGAGGATCCTGACATTTATAGTGCCCTTGGGCGGATGAAATCTGTTGATGGCGTAAAGGAGTCTGCTCGTATGTGGTGACATGGAATTTAAAAAAAAAAAGTATCAGGAGGGATGTGGGGAACCACATTCATGCAAAAAGTTAGTTGGGTCTTTAGTCAGCCATCTCTGGCCCAAGTGTAAATGTGCAAAAGGTGCTCGGTGAGAGATTAGTCAACAAATGACCATCTGTCTCATATTCACATTTCCCTGCATATGTAAACTCACCTCCTTTGCCCTGCCATCTGCCTTTCGGCTTGCAGTGATGTGGGCTGTTCTGATTTACAACATTCAATTCTCAAACAAGCCCTGAGATTTTTGCTGTGCTCAAAGTGCAACACACGCCCCATGTTTCATGTCAACGCATGGGGCTATTAATTTACAATGTGCAATGCAGAGTGGCCGGGATATTACAGACACTGAAGGCAGAGGGCCTGTAATAATGGAGGAGGAGAGACTTATGGCAAAAAGGATGGCAGTGGAGGAAACGAGCATGGTTTGGTTTCTTCTTTTGTTTCAGCCAAATAGCTTAAAAATCCCAAATTAAATACAGAAGCAGCATTAATCAATGTGAAGGATCATTGAAGAACTGACAACATAACTTTAGATCCGGTGCAGCAGAAACAAAACCAAATACGAATCTAAAAAAGAAGTTTTTATTTTCGTGTTGTAGTACGTACTTACTGATATTCATGATCACCGGAGGATGCACCCCAACGACACTGGTGAGACTCTTCCTCTGGTGCCACCAGCAGGTCAGGTCAGTTTTCATTTATCCATAGAGGTATATGCACATCTAGTTGATGGATGTTGCACAGACATTTAGGATCGTGGCTCCCAGATGATGTATCCTACAAAAGTTTGGTGGATCTAAAATGCAACTATTGGATAGATTGTTGTGAAACATATCCATCTTACCCTCAGGATTAATTGTAATCATATTTTTCTTTACTTTTTATCTATCTGTACCATCACTGCAAACTTTAAACTTTTAAAAACTTTCAATAACTTATATAATAGTTGAGAAGTGCATGCTTCATGGCTTGAATACATCATATTCTTGAAATCTGAAACTCAAAACAGTTTGCAAAAGTTATTAAAAAAAACTATTCCTATATATTGTTGAAAATTCCTCTCTTTCTGAAAAGGTGAGGGATGAAAAGTAGAACTATTCTGTGCCTCAAAGACATTTCTGTGTCTTATCTTCTCCTGTAAGTTCACAGTTCACCTCTGCGATTCCTGTTGTCTACCTGCAGGACTGATGAGGGCCAGTAGTTCTGTAATAGGCCAGTGTTGCCACCCACTTAGCTCTCATTCAGTCATTTGTCTGGCTCCATCCCCTCTCCAGGAACACTTCCCCTCAGCCTGTAAAATGATCACCGGATGGCTACTTGATTTCCCTCTCTTTTTCTCTGTCTACTCTCCTTTCCTCCCTTCCTCTCATCTCCTCTTATTTTCCCTTTCTCGACCCCTCTGCTGCTCCCCAGCTCACCCACCCCGGCATATAACCTTAGTTCTCGCAGTCCTCCCTCTCCTTTTCTCCTCCTCCATCATTTTTCCTTTCTTCCGCTGCTCTTTTCCTCCCTAAAATGGATGCTGTTCCCCTGGGAGTGGTCAGCAGAGAGCAGGAGAAGGAGGAGGAAGAGGAGGAGGAGGAGGAGGCACTTACTGTAGAGCCAGCACTGGTGTCTAAGCACTGATGCTCCTGTAAAAGAAGGCTATTAATTCATGGAGGTATTATGTGTTGGCAGTTAAGGATGAGGAGAGAAGCACTGGAATTACGTCCTGTCTTAATTAAAACTGATTAACACAGTTTGTTGTATTCAACTGGATTGCATCTGAGCCATCATACCACATTTATTTATAATTTATAAGTAATATACTTGCTATTTCTTCACTTATGAAGATGCCTATGACATTTGGTAATTACAGCTCAGATTTCCATAAAGTGTTCATCAGAGGAGAACCACATAAAAGTTATAAAACCAATATCCATCAATCCGTCCCGCCATCCATTATCTATAACCACTTACTGAGTGCAGGGTCAAGGGGGCTGGAATATATCCCAGCATACCTACATGCCTAAAACCTCCAAGTGATACCTAAAAAAGCCAGAGGGCCTGCTCTTTGATTGGCCCAGTTGTAAAGAGTGCAGGAATTTTGGCATTTGCTCTCAGGTAAATCTTTTATGGAAGCCGGTTTGTGGTTTTTGCCAGCACTCAGGCTGAGGTTTATGGAAGGAAGTGCACCTTCTATAATTTATGTTCTAAACTATCTATAAAAGTTTGTTTCCAGTACTAACACATGTGAGCCTTTTGATTTGAAATTGAAATCCTCCTTCTGTTGGAATAAAATATCCAGGATGAGATTTTATAATGTACATTTTACTTGCATTGTGTGGGTGTATTGGCTTGCCATCAACATGTCTCTTCTACGTCAGGAGGCCATGTCTACGCTAAAGGGCCGTATACATTGCACATGTCTGTGTTTATACCCAAATTATACTTCTTGTAACTGTTGATAAATACACATCTGTGCAGCAGACACCCAATGCAGTATAAACACAACTGCATGCATGTGCAGTGTATAGTATATTGGCCTTTTTTTTTTACCACATTTTGTGTATACATACAACAATAAATTCCAAATGAATTTTTTGGCTGCATGCAGACCCACGGGCATTTATGTCACACAGACTCTCACAGCTGCACAGAAAGTATAATCTGAACCTCAACTGCATGCATCTGAAAATTAAAGTGCAGTTTCTTGAACATTTCCAGATCTGAACACTGAGCTCTCCAAGAAATCACTGCTTTATACCCATCCGTTCTATTCATGTCAGTTACGGTATCTGACAGCAGAAACAGAAAAAATGCTGCGTGTTAATGAGAGAAACTGGCTGCATTCAAGCACAATATAATTTCATTGTGGATGGAGTGTTGGACATGACATGAGAATGCTGGCGTGGATGCACAGAGTTTTCAGATTTAGCGGGTGCTGGTGTGCGTTCCCTTCAGTTTTCCATTTGAGAAAAACAGACAGCCAATAACTCAAAGCGCAGAATGTCTTGTAGTTGCATTGCATTCTGGTCTTTTCAGGCAAGTTGTTGTTGGAGAAATGCTGTGCCGCAGTGTTTTTGGCAAAGTGTTCGCCAATCAGTACAACATGATGATTCATGAATGAAGCGCTTGGCCTTTGAATGTGATTTTATTGTTGATGAAGCTACAAGGAGGCTTTCTGCCCCAAACTCCAGGCTGATCCTCAGAACATCCAGCCAGCCGGCTCTGCAGCCTGGTGCCCCTGTTGTTGCGTGATCAGACAGGCTCAGGGGCCCCCGGTCGCACTGGCTGACTCCACTCCTTTTCAATGGGGTCTTCCGCTGTCACAGTCACAGCCATGGCCCTGAATACCCACACACACACACACACACACACACACACAAACACACACTTACACACACATAAAAAGTCCCTACCCATCCACCCGCCCGTGCACACACACCCACAGACATCAGGGTTGGTAGAGGCTGGAGCCGGGGGGACGGAGAGGTGGGGAGGGGCTCATGGGGATAGCCCCGACCGGAGGCACGCTTCTAGACTTGTGGATGAGGCAGAAAAGCCATTATGGATTGTTATGGTTGGCTGATCGCTCCCTTTCAGCTGCTGAGCTGCACACAAAAGCGGCAGGCAGAAGCTAAAATAATGGATCTCTTTTCCACACACCCCCTCTGGAGCGTATCTGACTTTATGTGATCACAAATGCATGTTGGGAGGTGGAGGGGTGTGTACGTGTGTGCGTGAGTGTGCATGTTTGTGTGTGTTTATGATAGCATGTGCTTATGTTTATGCCCGTTGAAAGACAAAGAGCGCCTGTGAGACAGGAGGAATGTAAACCTTTGCAAATCCAGGTGAGTATTTGCTAAATGGGTTCAGAAATATTACATTTTCATTGAGAAAAACACTCAGGGAGTTGATATACTTAAGGTATAAGTATGATCCTCAGGTGTTACCAGGGAAACAAAGCTATATTTAGTAAAACACACACAGACACACAGACACACAAATGCAAGCATGCGTGAGTGTGGACACAAACTCCCCGGCTGAACTCCCACACAAACATGAAAAAGAACCACATCCTACTGAATGAGATGCTGCACTGCCCTGCTCGCTTCAGTTCAATTGTGATGTGTTGAATATGATCAGCAGTGAGCGACCGTTCATGAAGACGATGAAACAGACTCAGCAGTGATATTTAACCTCGCTGCAAAATAATTTTTTTTTACCACCAAGAAGAGATTCAGGTCAGAGAATCGTGCAGGTTTTGTGATCAACGGACAAATCCTCAAAATGTTTCACTATTTGCTTTTTTACAAACGGCTGCTGTGTTGGAAGATGTTGGCCTTGATTCCAAACATAGCACAGTTACAGCGGCGCTTGTTATGTCATTGAGCTTCAGTGACATTGAGAGGAGTTACATCCATCCATTAATCTATAAATAGACCTGGAGCCATTTATAGACCAATGCCACATTGTGACGAGCGCTGCTTTTTACTCAGAGGATGACACATCTCAGTCAATATGAGAACAAGAGGATTATGTCTCAGTGAAAGCCCCATAGTGTCCACATGTCGTAGCGGTTTCTCTTCTTCTTTTTTAAATGCGCATAAGCCTGTTATTAAAATGTAAAGTCACGTATTTAAGAATACATAGAATACTTACTTAATGTGGACCTTTGGTGCATTTTTTGCCCATGTACAGTTGCTGCTGCTTCACTCTGAAAGGCCACATTGGCTGTCCACGTTGGCTGTCGCAGAATCAAACCTGTGACCTTTTTGCAGCACTCATAGGACCTTTTAATAGCTCTGCCCCTGTGTGCCATAGGTCACCCTGATCCCAGGGTGCATTTTCAACGGAGTAAATTTTTCATTTCATGCTCTAACTCGTGTCATGGCGGGGAAAAGTCTGTGGTCACTGTCAATGCCGCACAAAGGCAACGCATGTAAAGGGATGATTTTCAACATTAGCTCATCATGATGGGCTGACATCAGCCTATTAGGATGCGCCACTGTCCAATTTCCCAAATCCTAAGCAGCAGTTTTATCACATCTTTGCTCTCCTCTCCATATGATACATCCAGTTTGTATGTATGACTTGACACTTGACCTAACAAGTCTGGCACGTATGAAAAAGCCTTCTACACTGTGAGTTGCACTTCAAGTAGACAATCAAGGAAGAAGAAACATGGCTTCCATCTACAAGTTCAGCAATGACTATGTTTACATGCACAAATGCCCAAAGAAAGATCCAGAACTCAGATATGTGGTTACATGACTCTTATCAAATTCTGAATATTGTGTGCATGTAACCTTGATGATTCACTTGCTTGGTTTGCGTGACAACACTCACGCTGCACAACTCTTATCTGGATGGAAACATCAGAGGTTTTATCAGTGCTGACGAGGGTCTTGCAGTTTATTCTCTGATTCCCTGTCACTCATTTACTCCACATTTACGTAAAGTAATTTCATCAAAATCACAAACTCGGGGTGGTGTTGAAATCTACTGCGGCCTTTAATTTCCCTTCTGCTGAATTACTTTCACACCCAGCATGTAAAGCAGATGGAGGAAAATATGGCGATGAAGATAAATCACAGTGGCGGAGGCGAAAAGATTGTTGTGCAATAACAGCTGAATTACACTATAGTTGACAGACACCATTTATTGGACTTCGGTGGTATTATGGTGTGGACCTTAAGCTTTTTCCCACCCAGTTTGATAAGAGAGCTGCACTGACTCAATGCTCAAACCGTTATTTCCTCTCATTGTCTCTGATTCAAAAACACACACGAACACACAATTGACTGTAGGTGACGAATTTTCCAGTGAACTCATGTTTTTATGTCTGTTTCCACCCAAGTGACGTTAATCAAAGATATTTTTAAACTGTTAATGTGTTGTCAGCTGAGGGTTAAGTATAGATATCTGTTATGGAACAGCTCTTGAGCCTTTTATACTCATATCAGCAAATCTGTTAGCAAGTAGTTCATTCGTCTGTGTGCGACTATGTTGACACACTGTCTTTCCATTTGACCCAATTGTCATCTCTGACTGAAAGAAGCTTTTTTGAAAGCAGCGACATGGATGTTCACAGCAATGAGTAAATGTTCACAGGAAGTTCTTTTCAGCTATAGAAAAGCGATTTCTCACAGGAGATTTGACCTGTATGAACAAAGTCATTTTCAGGTTCAAGGCAAAGGGAAGTGCCGGCAATCTGTCTTTTCAGGACGTACAAAAATGTGAGAGAAGCCAAGCCTGAGAGTCGAGGCGGTTCTCGATGTAGTGCAGCGCTGACGAATTTAACGCAGTGTTTGTTGATGTCAAGCTATGCAATGACAAGTCGTACCATGTTGAGGCATCGGATACTCTGCATCTCCTGGAACGGTCCAATGATACATTGTGCAGTATCCCATCCTCACTCAGACCACTCAGGCATGCTACATCATTTTCATTTTGGTTGCATATCGGATTGATACTGCGATCAACACGTCCTCATGTCCACATAATGTGGCTGTGTCCCATTCTCGTTGCACTACAGCACAGTTCTGAGCATCTAAAGCAGTTTGCTCTGGCGCAGCCTCATTTCCATTATTGTTTAGAATTGGTTAGCCATCATTTTTTGTGATTTAGAAGCATATTGAAAACACATTTGCAGCTCCTTTATGATCAGTGCAGTAACAGATGCTTTGTTGCTGTATTTTTTTAACTACCGTACACAGCACACCACCTTGTGTTTATTTTGTATTGTACTGCATATTAGCAGAAGGGAAACCATAGCGTTCCCTCTCCTGTTTCACAAAGTTTGGAGGAAGGGATCAAAAAAACCAAACAAGAATAACCAGGTCTTTTCAGAAGGTCCTTTATTGTCACATACAATTATACTCAGTATAATGTAATGACATTTTTTTCTCTGCATTTAACCCATCCCTGAAGAGCAGGGAGGCAACCACTGTGCTGCACCCAGGGACCAACTCCAGCTCTTAGCCAGTGCCTTGACCAAGGGCACCGACAGGAGAACTGACCTAAGATGCATGTTTTTTAAATAATGGGGGAAACCTGGAGGAAACCCATGCAAACACAGGGAGAACATACAAACTCCACACAGTTGAGGATTGAATCCAGGACCTCCTTGCTGTAGGGTACCAGTGACTGACCCACTGTGCTGTTTGCTTTACGTATATAAAAAGAGAGTCTCAGTATTTTTAGTATATTTAACTAAATATAGACATTTATATAGGCTACATTCAGAAGTAGCCTGTATAATGCGGTTCTTACCACTGGGTGTTTTCAGCACTCCGGCCTGAGGGGGCAGTAATGAGCTGTTTGCAGATTGACACAAATATTTCTTTATGCTTTGTCTATGAGTGGAAATATAAAAAAAAAACAAACTCAATTTTGTGGTTCAGTGGAGTACTAATGCACTGATGGAAAACAACATTTTCTGCAGTGTAATAGATAATGGTCCCCCATAGGAATAACATTTCTTATCCAAGAGGCGAGCACTGGATCACAATGTACTGTCAGTCCTGATAATGAGTGATTCTTGGTCATGTGTGAGTAATAAAACCCAGCACACTGTTTATTTCCTCAACCTGACCTCTTTTCAGAGCGCACATAACTAGGATTATTACACCGACCGCAGTGATTGTTTTCAGAGGTCTCTTGTTTTTAACGCATGCCATATAAAGCAAGTGTACCCATGTGTGTGTGTGTGTGTGTGTGACTGACAATAACAGCTTTAATGCAGCAAAACTGTAAAAGGAAAACAGTCCATTCATCATATTTTGCTGTGATGCCAGAATCACTCTCGTCACATTCTCAAACGCCTCGTCCCTTTTGCCCTCCCCTACTTTTTCTCTCCTTATTTCCTCTTATCTCCCTCGCTCTGTTTTTTTTTTTTTCTTCGACTCTGTTCTGTTCTGTCTTCCTCTCCCTCCCTCCCTCTCTCTCAGTCTCTCCCCCCTCCGGTCTTCCCATGGGCCCAGAGGAGATGATAAGGTGATGTCATACCTCCGCTTCCTGGGGATGTGAGTAACTGTACACTGTGTGCCTTGGGCCATGGCAGGGAGTGTGTTTGTGTGAGTTTGAGAAGCAAGTAGTTTGTGTTTTTGAATGAGAGTCAAATAGAGAAAAGAGGAAGAGGAGGAGGAGGAGGAAGAAGAGGAGAGCAGGGGAGAGGAGTCAGTGATGTTTTGCTTGGACAGAATGTTTTTAAATGATTGCTAAAAGCGTATTTTCTATGTCTGTAAAACACACACACAGGCACACACATAATAATGTATTCATATAATCACAATCACATGCACATTCAGTATGTGTGTGAACATCACAGTGTAATCCAGACTCCTATTAACTGTTAATATACACTAAATGTGCAGCAGCGAATGCATGAAAGGGAATTTCTTCTGCTTTCTGATGTTACATTCAGCATAACGAGGAAACTTCTACATTGAAAGCATCTGCAATGTGCTCACTCGCTTCCTCACAATATTTCCTCCTGAAGTATGATTCACATTTTCATGGTCATGTCAAGCTAAGTGTCAAAGCACTTGATTTAGGTTAGTGAAGGACTGTGGTCAGTGTTTACCATGTTGAGGCATTGGTTACTCTGCATCTAATGGAACAGTCCTATGATATGTTGTGCTTTATCCCAGCCTCTCTCAGACTGCTCAGGCATGCGTCATCATTTTCATTTTGGTTGCATATTGGATCGTAACCCGATGCTTTGTCGCATCACAGGGAAGATCTGAAATAGCTGCAGCGAGTATGAGCAGTTGGAGCAGGGATGAGGAGCCAAGACACAATGTAATCACAATGGCTCTTCAGAAACCTGTGGGTGATGTTATGTAGACTACATCCATGTTTTATACAGTCTGTGGCAACAACTTCACTGTTTTGGTTCAGTCTCATCAGCACTGTTTTCAGACACAGTAGGCAGCTGTTTTCAATGAAACAGCTCTAAGAACTGACTGTAAACTATCTCCCCAGTGCCAAACAGCCCACAAAGATGAGAGCTGGCGACTAGCTGGTGAACATAGTGGAGCATTTAGCAGCTAAAGAGCCTGATTTTTGCCTCAGGAGTTGGTAAAAGGGAGAGTGAATTGGACTTATGTTCCACAGGTGGGCCAGAGAAACAACTTCTAACTCTGCTAACTTTGTTCTGTGTCTCCTACATATGTATGAGCAGCTGTTTGCTAACCACATCATCTTAAAAGGTGATATGTCAAAGTTGAATTGACAGCTTGTTTCTACTGCGTGGCCAAAAATTCAGCGTTTGCAGGTTTAACTAGGTTTTGGTAGCCTTAAGTGCCATGGACTTGTATTGTTAGCAATACTAATCAGCTGCTGCACTATTAATCAGTTAAATGTGGCATCCAAACCATTTTACAAACCTTAAATTGAGTGGCCCTATGATGCTGCAGAGGTACAAGCCTATAGATACAGAAACAGGATACAGAGCAGCGTGAACTAGATTGATCCATTTTAAGGCTGTCTCTTATCGGTGGCCTTGTGGATTTATTTGTGTCCTCTGAGTACTCTCATTTGTGGAAGGTGAGTTCAGTCCATGAGAATAAACGCAGGTTACCTATTGATCTCAGAATTGAGTAAATGCTGAACGCTTCCTAATGTCAACAATACACTGAAATCCACTCTGAGATTTAGGTTGGGACTTGCAGAGTCTCGTCTCATTTGGAGTTTAATCCTGATACTTTGGTGTGACTTCTATAAGCAAAAGGCTGGATTCTGGGTGGCCAGCAACACTGAAATGCAGTGAGGAAATTCTGCATGCAATGTGCAGTCACTTTTCAAAATCATACACAGGCAACTGCGTGTTTTTCACTGCTTCAAATGAAATACAGCTCAGTTCACTCCTTGTTGTTGGGCAGCTGACTAACCCTCCCACTGCAATGTTACAGTAACAGACGTGCTATTTTGAGCGAGAAGCTCTTGGCATTCATCTTTAGTAAAATTATACAGACAAAATCTCTGGGAGGAGAACAGGCCGGAACAGAGGGAGTCTGAAAATAACTAAAGGATTGGAAAAAGAGAGATTCGCCCCTCCTGTTGTCCCTTTAAGACCTGCCTGTTCCCTGAGCCCGGGGCAGGTACGCTGGACGGCAGCATGAAGCTGTAAAACAATGTTGAGGGTGTGCTTGAAGCGGTTCCCTTATAAATCAAACATAAAACCATACTGGCGCTGCAGTCCATCTGGGCCCAGGAGCAGCTCTTTGAACCGTCATCACGTGGCGCTTTCACCTCAAACGAGTCGCGTTCAGCTTCGATGGTGCACTTAAAAGGATAACACCATCCTCTATATGACATGTTCAGCGGAGTTGAGGAAGCTATTTGCTGGAATTTATTACCAGCTTCCACTAATTTGAAAATTGCTCCCAAAACATCATTTTCCTTGTGTAATTGTGGCTCATTCAGTTGTTTTAATCGTGACTACTTGCAAGTGTTTTCATGCCAGTCGGGTATTTTTCATTGATTCAGGAACTATACTGAGGTTTTTGATTGGTTGAGGAAAGTATCACACACAGTTGGATATTCACAAAATCTACCACCAATCACTGATATCCTCTGCCACTGGTTTTCTATAAATTACCTGACAATGGTCTTTTTGAACACTTCAAAATCGCTGATGTATGTAGGCCTACACATGATAGTTGCTTGATGTCTGCCAGGTAGAAACCATAGCATAGTTTATATACTAAAAATTAGCAAAAGTAGATATGTTTCAAACCAAAAGGTAGTCCTTCCCAGATTATGTTTTTGGTCAGCATATCTCATTTGTTTACTGTGTGTAGCAACTAAAGCACTATTAGTTGCCTAAATAACAGTTTTTGTTTTAGCAACACAAAGCATTTGGTTATTTAATTAGTGATTGTTTTTTTTAAAAATGTAACACTACGATGTGCAGCAGCAACCATGTTTCCTCCTCAAAAGGAGGAAAGTGGGTTTCTAGGTTACCCCATTTAGTAGCGCATGAACAGAATTTTTAGGAAACAGGTTTTAAAGTATTTTTCACTTTGGCGTGATGCTGTGGGCACTGAATCAGAGGCTGATCTGAAAATGCTGGTGTGGAAAACGTTAAAATCTGATCCTCATTAGCAAAGACATGACTTTAGTCTTAATCAGCAGTGTGGTAGCAGGACTTCACAACTTTCTCACATCTGTCATCGTTTCTCACCCCTTCCTGTCCTCTTCTTTCCTATTTGCTCACCTTTCCATTAGCCTCTGCTTTTCCACCCCTCCCTGTCTTCCCCCTCCACCACCTCCTCACCTTCTGAGGTCAGCAGACAATGGGCCACTTCAAAAGGCCCGTTTGCTTTAGACATTCTTTGTGGAGAACGAGAGGACAATTATAGCTACTCCTCTGGTCTGGGCACACACAAAAAAAGGATGTTGCCTAAAAAAAGAAAGGAGAGGAAGCTGGGACAGAATAAAATGGGGGAGTGAGTAAGACAAAAAGAAAGAGAGAGGAAGCCACAGTATCCTGCAATGACATGGCCACGGCCACAACCAAACAGTCTGAGATATCTGGGATGTGTGGAATGTCAGGCATTCGCCACGAATAGGCCTCAACGTTTGTTTGGAGATCTATTTTTCCCTCAGTTGGACAAGTTTTTTATTTTCATGTTCTGAATGACAGGAAGGGGAAAGGGAAGAGGAAGAGATAAGCAGTTAAACTTGGACACTTCTTTCCCAGAAAGGAGACTGGGCAGCGACGCAGAGAAGAGTGGGTGTAATGGCTTTGCTTACGCATTCGCTGCCAGAATAAGAATTATTCCATGACGACTTCCAGGGAAATAAAAAGAGGATACTGTAATGCCTTTTGCATCATGTCCTTGACACAAGTACAGTCAAGCCTTTATTTTTATTGATTCATTTATTTGCTCCCGTTTGTACATTTTAAAAAATGACACATTTGGGTGTTTTCTGCTTCACAGCACTTGTTTTAATTTAAGGAGCCGGACTGTAAGCCTGAATGGGGAAAAAAAAAAAGACGATAATTAGATTCAAGATTTATTGAGATTGCCTTCACTAATATAATTGCACTTGCAACTCCAGTCAGGTTAGGAAGAGATGTAAAGGTATCACATACATAAATATCAAAGTTAACAAGAATGAAATTCAGCAAATGAAATAAGTTTCCTTATTTGTGTGTATTTGTGTTAAATGTATTCAGACAGGATACGGGAATATGAATTCCACCCACCAATACATCGATTTTGTTTTCCAGTTGCTGAAATCCCATCCATGATTTCCCACTTTTAGTTGGATGCAGTAATATCACATCATTTACTTCATTGCCTAGAAAATTGTCAACTTCCTTTCAGTGAACTGCATCATGTTGTGCCTGAAGTTTTGGTTTCTATTTTAATGTTGTAACAGGATACGAGTGAATAATTCTTTTTAACAATACAACACAATTGAACAGTAGGCCCTTTCCTGCGTTCTGAACGTCATCAGGAAGTCTAAAACGTCAGGTACTTTGAAAGATGCACTAATAAAAGGTGTTTTCAGCAGAAGGAACCAGGCCTCAGTTTCCCATAGGATGCTGAGTAATATGTTACGACATCAGCTGCCACAGTGTCCGCAAAGGGTCACAGAAACTAATATCCTGACTTTAATCACATAGTGTGCCTGTACATGCGTGACTGAGCGTGTGCTAAAATAGTCTCTGGTGCCGGGCTGCAGTGTAAGTGTCAGTAGTGTAAATTCCCAGGATGTTAAAAAGATAAAAGGAAGCACAAAGAGGTATGACTTCAACTGTTCCACTCAGGATATTTTTGACCATCACAGGCGTCATCGCTGCAGTTGGTCTGTGTGTGAGAGTGTGTTTGTGTATGTGAGACGTCACAGCTGAGAGGACAGGCCAGCTTCCGGTCTCGACAAGGTGTGTGTGTGTGTGTGTGTGTGTGTGTGTGTGTGTGTGTATGTGTGTGTGCCTGCTCTTCTCAAACAATGGATGACAGTTCTGCCATATTTGCGGAAGCACAAGCAGTGATTTAGAGAGTCACAGTCCAAATGCGTGAGACCCTGTGAACACCCTGTGTGTGTGGTGTGTGTGGGTACAAGCCGTACTGAGCGCAGGTGTGACAGTTAAAACAGTCACCCCGTCTATTATCCTCCTTCTCTCACAGTTTTAGGACATTTGTAGGATCGTGTGCAGAGTCTGACGAAAGCCTGGGCTATACCACTGGAGCACGGTTTGCTAATTTTATATTGCTAATAATGGCATGTTAGCATTGCCTGTTGGCTACATGCTAAGGTGATCAATCATCTTAACATTTGACACACTTAAACATTCCAGTATGACTCCAGATACAACCACTCATTATAGTACTGAAATTGTGTGCTTAGGTCATGTGACAATAGCTGAGCTAAAGTTCACTGTACTGAAAAAGTTTTCCCACCAGGGTCTTCACCTGTCTTCACCACCACACACACAGATACCATACATACTGTATGATATTTATTATTTCTGTTAACTGACCACTTCCTCACACGTCAGAAAAAGTTTTCCAAGTTTAAAGGAATAGTTCGACAACTTGGGAAATAAGCTCATTCGCTCTCTTTGCAAGAGTGAAATGAAATGATTGATCCAGCAGGTCGTTAGCATAGCTTAGCATAAAGGCTAAGAAAGGGGAAACAGTAGCCTATCATTGACCAAAGGTTTTTTAAAAAATCCACCTAGCAGCACCTCTCAAGTTCGCTAATTAACACATTACGTTGTTTATTTAAATGTCAAATACATTGTTTTAGCAGTAGTTCAATAAACCTTTCATTGTGTTGACTCTTTTATATCCACCCTCTGCAGGCCCTGCCTGCACATATGCTAATCAAAACATTCAGGGCTAAAGTAATGAAAAGAATTATCCTAACCACACCACTGGTATACCCACTACTTCAACTCCACACACACACCACTGCTTGACAGTAAATGGATAAAACATCTAATGTGGCAGCTTTGATGAACTCAACCCCGAAGCACTGCAGACTTAAAGCTGCACTCAACAAGCATTCAGTCGCTTTTGGCTCATTGTCTTGTTTTGCTTTGTTTGGCCAATACACTGCAGCGACTCTCAGCTTACATACTTGCAAGCCTGTCATATGCCACCGTGAAATGGCAAAGAGACGACCTAAATGAGCTCCATGTGAAGACGGTCGAACATGTAGCACACCAAAGACGCACGCATAAATCCCTCAGGACTTCACATTAATAGCTGTGTCGGTTTCCCTTTGCTGTATTCTGTGGCTCAGTCCTAAAGGGTCTATTGGTTGACAAATGCTCCCCCTCTGAGGGAAAGCTGCATGTTTGGAGCCCCTGCAGAATGTGTCTATCCAGCACAAATCATCTATTAGGAAAACAGTTGCTGTAGGGCCAACCACAAGCATCCGGGCAATTCTCTGGGTTGTCAAAATGCTCCCTCTCGTTTTCTCTGTCCCCCGATTTTCTTTCCCTCTCCGCCTTCCTCCCCTCTTGTCTCCGAGAGCAGTAGCAGATGGGGAGACCAGTGTCAGCATTTCCAGTTGGATCAGCTGACGGATATGCATCCCCTGTTTCCGTTCCTGTGTGTGTGAGTGTGTGAGTGGTTGCTTGTGTGGAGGAGAAAGGTGAAGGGAATAGCATGCATACAGTAACGTTGACAAAGCATCTCTGTTTTCATGATGAGGCCACCAGAACAGGATGAGAGCAGAGGAGGAGCGCTGAGGGGTAGAGAGAAGCGACCACAGGGGCTCAGTGACTTCTTTCATCCACAGAAATGAGTCGATATTTAGCTAGATTTGCACGGTGGATCGCCATTGAACTGTATATCTTTATGCCTTGTTTGTGGGGATGTATAGAGACTATGATTAAAATATTTTAATCTGCTCCAGTCTAACTGCATGTTCAAGTTCCCCAACAAACGTCCAAATCAGGGAACCTCTGATGAAAGCATGAAAACAAAGCAGGAGGCAGAGGAACAGGAAGAAAATAGATTAGAAAAAGTGGATCTGGTGAGATACATAAAAGAGACACGGAAATTGTACATACTGCAAAGAATATATGTTGGTAAAAAAAAAAAAAGAAGACTACCAGCAGAGAAAAACAAAGGGAGGGAGACAGAATGCTGAGAGAAAATGATGAGGAGAAAGCAATAAGACAGAGGAGGCTGGAAATTGAGAGACGGGCAGGAAGGGAGAGTAAAGAAAGACGGAATTGAGGAAAGAGAGGAGTAACAGATGAGAGAATGTGTCCCAGTTCCAGGGTGTGTTCATGTTGATCTGTGTGTGTGTGTGTGTGTGTGTGTGTGTGTGTGTGTGTGTGTGTTTGCTAGAGTGGTTTGTGTTGCAGGGATCTTGGCTGCTGTCAGGCTAGGGGACTCCCAGAGGAAGCCAGTCCTTGTTCAGTTTACAGTGAATGATTCCCTTCCTGCCCTGCACAGCCCTGCAGGCCAATGGCCAACCAGGTTTGTGTGTGTGTGTTCATGTGTGTGTGTGTGTGTGTGTGTGTGTGTGTGTGTGTGTGTGTGCGCTTTGCTGCTGCTTCATAGGTTGGCCTGGTGGAAAGAAGGACACAGACCGTCCTGTACATGAGAGGTCAGAGGTTGCGTAATAGTCAATGTTTGTCCACCGACAGCCATGGGTCCGGTCAGTGTTCTTAAGTCAGACAGACCTAGCAGCCTTTTCTCTTTTTTCTTTTGGAAAAAAAAAAGACTTTTTTGGTGCTAATAAGAAATGTTTGTTTTTATTTTATCACCCACTGGTTGCTTCTCAAACTTCTTTGTCTTCCGCTTGGTTAAAATTGTTGGTTTGTAATAACTGAAGAGAGAAAAAAGAAAATGTAGCGTTACAGAAGGCGTTTAAAGCTGATTATACAGCCGGTCAGTGTCCGACTATCAATGCTGCACTGTAAAAACACTTTGTTACAAGTCCTGCATTCAGATTGCTTCATCTATAACAATGCGTCATGTTCTATAAACTGGTGATAATCTTGTATTTTACGTCATATTTAACAAAATAACGTTACTATACCTGTCAAATAACCACAGTGGAGTAAAAAGCAGCAAATTTTGCTCAGAAATGTAGTGAAGCAGAAGTGTAAAATAACCCAAAGTAGAATAAATACTGCACAGTAATATTTTAATTGACACAGCTGCAGGTCAGGCAGTGCTGACGACAGCTGAGAATGTAAATTTGCGCTCTTCGCCAGAGAATCAATGACATATTACCATGAAAACAAATCAATGGATGGAAAGTAGGATTATAATTCAGCTCTGATCTGACGTTTACTAATGGTCATCAGAAAGTCATTTCTTAAATTGGAAAATGTAGAACTATTGCTCAATGTGAAATAGTAATTTGTCACACTCTTGGAAAAGTAATAACCCTACTGTAATGGTCCTCGCCAGCTCCGCTTAAATCCCACAATAATATGGAACTTGTTGGAGCCGTGAATCAGCTCCAGTCCTCCCAAACATCTTAAACCACGTTCCAGTGTTTCCTCCAGGATCTTTTTCCTGGCACAGCGGCCTGTGAAACAGCGTTTCAGGCCATGTTCTGTTTCAGCCGTTACACATTAAGTGTGGATTAGATGAATAATGCCATTGCTTCCAAAAATGTGGTGAAAATACTTGATCGGGGTGAAAGGAGGTCTTTCTCTGCGCTGTGCTGGTGTCATCTGTCACAACTTTATGGTTACTATCCTTTCAATCAGAAAGCAGCAACTTGACTGAAACTGGTGAAAATGGGGTTTTCTTAAAGGACGTTTGACATATTAACTTGGCCGACATCTTCACAGGAAGAGTCCTTCAGGCGCTTTTTAAGTGCTGAACAATTTCAAAAAAAATCTTTACAAATCTGCCAAGTACAGGAAGTTGGCGCTGAATTGTTGCTCAGATTCTTGGTCTATTTCTGATATAAATCACAGTTTTATTAAAGATCCCCTCCAGACGTGTTCGTGTCTGCACGAACACCATTCTGCACAGTGAAGCTCAAGCAGTTAACTCGAAATAGTTTGAGTGGAAGGGGACTTTAATGTGACACAGCATTGTATTCAGACAAAGATTTCGTCCGGCTGCCTGAGTTAAAATATAATTAAATGCTGTATTTTTTCATTTATAGTTTTAATTTTTGAAAATGTGTTTAAAATCAGCAAAGTAAGGTATGAAAAAAATGCTGTGGGGTCTGAGCTGAGAGCCAGCTAATTCATTATTTTTAAAATACTGAAAGATCAACTTCGCATAGAGATTTTTCCACACCGTAAAATAATGTAAAATGTCTGGGTTATTCTTTTCTCAGATATGTTCAATTACATGCCACTTTCTTTATTTAATGATGGAGGACTGGCTGATTGTTGACTGTCATAACCCATTTACAGTACCTACAGCTGGCTAAACACTGCGTGGTTTCTCAGCTTTACCTGTTTTACTCATGATTTATTTTTCCTGGGATCTGGTGCGACCCTTGCGTGGAGAGATAATAAAGTGAGACTAAAACACTGGAGCCTTTGAGGCCCTCAGTGCAGCCTGAGGGAAACACAGCTGAACATGATGCAGTGCTGCCATCTGGTGGGCAAACATTATTATTTATAACGCCAGTCTCTGCTAAACACCTGTGAGTGTAATTTATTAATGAACAACACAGATGTTCACATATATTGGCAGAAACACACACACACACACATACACACACATAAAGCTGATTAGCGACACATGTATCAGACACTGGATATAACATGTTGCTTTAATGATGTATGTACATTAACTTTTGTTCACATGTGTGTTTTTGGAAGAACAGTAATCACAGTTACAGTAAATCAAACATACTATTTATTTTTATGGATAGTAATGCAGACTTTATTCCACACATTTAAATGCACTTAATACAATATGTATTACTTTGTGAAAAGGCGGTCACATTACCTTTTTTCTCCTTCACTCTAAATTTGAGTAGCAATAAGAATATAATATAAATAAATATTCACAACAGCAATTTAACCTATTATAAGTTACAGTAACGTGTTTCAAAAAAGAAGAAAAATTCAGTTTAATCTGTTTGAAGCTGAGCTCTTTTGCACAGCGAAAGGAAACTCTTTGGGACTGTTGTGGTCCAGGACAGCCTTTGGTCCGTCTCTTCTTCCTCAGATTATGTACACTTAAGTATTTGTTGTCACTAAGATGTGACTGAAACAAAGCGTTCACATCTTCCTTAAAGATTTGCACATAATATAATTACACAGTATAATTGTATAATCATGCAAATGTTTCGCTGTTGCCATTTCTAACCCCGTCATAAATAAGGCTGCTGGTGTCAGGAGCACTAAGATGGTATCAACTTCGACCTGCGAGTGGTTACAGAAAAGGCATCAAACAGGCTTGAGCAGATTAAAGGTAGTTACCGCTAAGATTGTCAGTCAGCAAACATCCACCTTACTGAAGTGCAGTTAAGCAAGGCACTGAAATAATTACATTCTCACTATTATTCCCCGCAGTGTGGACTTTGTTTGAGTGTGAACTCGACGCCAGATGGTCGGCTTTTTTGTTTTTACTGCCTTGTTGGTTTCCTTTGTGCCAGACGTGATCAACTGTAAAACTATTTCTGTGTAAAACCGGTCCGTCGCTGTCTTCCAGCAGTGGTATTTCATGCTGGGGTTCAAAGTGAACACCATTTATCAAGATGGACATGCACTGATACTGCACGCCTTTTCTGTCTGCAGCGAGAGGGTGTGTATGTGCTGATACGCAAAAAGTATTCTGGACATTAACTCGTGTACCTGTGATGATCCTGCGCAGTATAAGCTGCTAATCACATATTCCCTGCATAAACAAGAGAACATGTAGGTTGTTAACATTAAAACAGAGCTTGAACTCATGTGTTTGCCTCAGGCTTTTACCGCTCTGTCGTACTGATTTTAAGTGAGCTTTAAATGAGATACTTTGCTTGGTGTAAAATTGCACTTTTAATGTGCATTTAAAGACCTCGGTGAGCGTGACCATGGTTCCCGGTGCCGTCTTGCTTTACATGTTGCCTGCAGGCCTTGGCAGGAAAAAGATGGCCTTCTGACCCCGGTGGGTGTCTGGACCCGCTTTGGGTTGGCCGTTCCTCTTCAGCCCAACATACCACTTGTACTTCTGAGAGCAATATGTGTTGTAGTGGTTTTCTTCATACTTCTCCAGGAAGTAACACTCATCGTTCAGCGCTTGCTGAGACAAGGGAATGAAAGGGGGAGAGGAAAGAGAAGAGCAGAGGAAAGTTTTATTTTCTCCTTTAAGGCTGTGTGGATACACACACACACACACACACACACAGTGACAGAGCAGTATAAAGAACAGTGCTAAATGCAGAATAATAGAAATAAGAATCTACGTGACAAGTGTGTAACTCCTTAATGGCTTATGTTACTCATCAATCGTTTTATAGATCCCAGTTACAAATTATTACTCACAGTGATTTATATGATGCAGAAAAATCCTTTACTCAGCTCGGACTGTGATTTTCCAGTGTGTTGCAGTTGTGGAAATAACCTTGGCTATTACAAAACTGTAGGAATTCGTGAGTTTAAACTGACATGTTAATAAGCGTTATGTGACTATTAGGTAACAGAAAGAGAAATATTGTATCGCGATATGTCGACCAAATGTGTTTGATGTGGAAACATTTTAATTTTTCCATCACAAATGAGCTTTTTTATGTCATGGCAGCAGTAAATTTCTGACAAAATGTGAAAACTCACTGATCCGTAGAGGCGTCCGTTTTTGTTCATGGCCAGGTACCTTCCTGTCATCTCGCCCTTGATGACCACCACGCCTACACTCACAGCCTTCAGCCTCAGGATGTCTGCAACTCAAACACAGGACACTGTTCAACATAACTGCTGCAGGACTTTTTTTTTTTGTTGCCTTTCCAAACCTACTTAAACACAATGTAACCAGTGTTTTTCTGCTGAAATAGACATTTTCCCAGCATCGGCCCCTGTCTGAATGGGTAGACAGGCTAAGTACTTATCATTACAGACCCAAATCACTGAGCAGCTTTACCAGAAATGCTGCAGTTAGAGTTTAACAAGTCTCAGCTTTAGTTCATTTATCAGTTTCCTGATATAACTTTTACCAACACATCTTAAGTTTGCCTCTTCTCTTTTGGTTATCATTATTTTAACGAGCACAAAGGTTTCATCTGTTAATCAACAGTGAAGTTAAAACTTGTTAAAAGTCAATAACACAATGTAGCGTTATACCCAAATCACTCTCCTCACTATCTTTCAGTTTGCTATAAATATAACATCCAAATCACACATCAAAAAGAAAGAAACCTTCCTCACCATAGGGGTCATTTTCCTGCCTGCCACCACTCACAGTTCCATCTGGTAAAATCCTGAGGTGATATCCTCCGTTCTGGCTGTACAGTCTGGTCAGCGTCCGTTGCTCTTGTCTGGACAGGTCCAGAGATGCAGGTCCGAACGGCAGCACTGTAACGTCTCCCTCAGACATCCTACAGAGAGTTTGAGGCTTGGATGACGCCGAGTGATGTCCCTGTGCCTGCAACGACAGAGCAGATCCACCGCGCTCACTGTCCGTGTCACCTGGACTGCGTCTGAGACATGAGGGAAAACAGGAAGGGCAGGACAACGCCGCCTTCATGATGATTACGGGAAACGCTCTCCTCCCCAGCCTTCCTCAATCACTTTCTCCTTCTCTCTGCTTCTCTGTTTCCCTCTGTCAACCTTTTAAGGTACTCCGTTTTTTCATGATGTGATGAAACCAGCCAGGGAATCAGATCTGGACGGAGGCCAGGGCAGAGCCACATGACCACACTTGTTTTCAGACTGAACGTCATGTAGATTCTTTCTTTGTGAAAATAATTTCCAGATGGGAGTGATGTAACCTTCACCTGAAATCAGTGCAAGGCCAGACAACAAGATAAACAGCATGCGAACGCAGCGAAGGACAGAGAAAATTTGCTGTAATGGTTTTTACTCCCTGCTGAAAATGCTGCAAGTGCCAGCAACAGTCTGACAAGTATATGCAACAATTTAACACAGGAGTGAAACACAAGAGCCATTTTCATCCCTCTGTTTGACGCAGAAATGCTTTGACACCCTGCATTCAGCCGACTATATTTTACTAACACTCAAACAAATCTCCAGCAGCCACTTAAAATCTTTCCGCTTGTGAAGCTAGAATCCATCCAGTCCTGCCTGTCTTACCCTTGGACTGTCTGTCTCCTCCTCAAAAGCTTATCCAAAACACAATCAAGCCCATTTTAAAGCCACAATGACAGTGTAATCTCAGTGTCCTGGAGGGTAGAGATCCCAGAGCAGCAGCGGCTGTCGTAAAGCCTGTCAAAAGGAAAAGGAGCTGGGAAGCAGTGAAGGACGCAGCCCGCAGTGTTACTGTACAACTCTGGTCTTTGCTATCATTTGTAGCCAGAGGTAGAGTATAGCTGCAATAGAGCCAGGCTAGCCCACATCTGGAATGTCTTGGAAAGGCACAAGAAACAGAGGGAGGAAGAGGGGAATGAGAGGGGGAGAAGGAAAGCGAAAGACAGAGTGGCGCAAAGCCACAAGAGGAATGTAAGGCCTACCCACTCACAGACAGTTTTTCCTCAGAACAGGACCCAGAGAAGAATGTTGCATTACGGGATATGAGAGGTTAGATAGTGCCAGACTGGTCCTCGGGGACCTTCGGACGGAGCTGCCAGTGAGGGAATGACGTCAAAAGTCCAAGCGTTGACCGAGTGAGAGTGCAGATGAGTGGGAGGAGAGATTGAACCTGTTTGGATCCGGGCAACGGAGTTGAAGGGGATGATTTTTGAGCTAAAGTAAAGTTCAGCTGGGAGAAAAATCTGTTGATTCACAGATGTGTTACGAAAAGCCATGAGGATTAATAAGAAAAAGAACATGCACAAACACACACATGCCAGATCAATTAATTCCTTAAAAAAAGAAGCAAGATCAGTATCAACTTGCTTTCCTGCATTAACGATCACCACCTGTTATTAGTGAATCAGCGGAGGTGATTAGTAGGTAACCACATTCCCACACAAGCAACAAGGCTCCTCTGATGTCATGAGTCACCTACCTGTGAGAAAGTCATGTGACGGTGCCCCTGATGAGCCAGCATGTCCTCTTTTTTTTTTTTTTTTTTTTTTTTTTTAACCAAGGTTTGGATGAAACCTACTCTCTGTGTCTTTTTGTGCCAAACGTTCTCCACCAGCAGGCTTCAGAGACTTTCGTGTGCATGTCTGTATTTGTACCCCATCGACCTCCCCCCAACTCTCACCTCACCACCCTTCTCATTTTAACAGGCCGACGTCAGGACTAAAATTACCACACTAGAATAGACAGAGACAGACACAGAGTGACGTAAGTGTCCAGGCCGTGGGATCCAGCCAGAGCCTGGAAATGAGCAGGACTGCCTGTCTGACTGAGAGCTGATACATTCTTATAGCGGCGTCCTCCTGGAGACACTGGCGAGCAACACAATACAAACATTTATAAAAGACACAGAGGGGGATGACTTCAGTTCCCAGAATTAATCTTACATAATGCCAGTACCTCAGCCCAGTGGTGACAGTGCGAAGGATACTTAGGTCACGTTCCATGCAGGACTTCAATCCTCAGTAATAAGAATACGCTTGACAATAAGTTACCCAACATACAGCATATGTCCTCAGCACATAAATGCAGGTGCAGTCATCAGAGGCATGAAGAGTTTGATGTTTGACCTCAGATGAAATACCTCATTAAGAAAAGGCAGACTCAAGTTTTCTTTTCTTTCTTTCTTTCTTTTTTTTTTTTTTTAAAGTATCTGATCATCAGTAAAGTGTTGCTCTGCCTCTCAGATTCCAGTTTTGTAACTGGGGCCCCAACAGATGTGAACAAACTGGAACGCAGTCTCTCTGGATAGTTTCCTTCTGTAAACAAAGATATTGGATTTGTTTTAGACTCACGCCAGAATGTTTCCAGGGAGAGATAGTGTTCAAGAACAAAGAGATTACGCACCTATTATTGTGATCACAGCATCAATTTTATGGAGGTGAAGTGATGGCGGTGGTTTATAATTCACAATTTTGCAGGAAACATTTTCCAAGTCCCTGTCATCTGCAGGAGTGGAGCCAGATGTTGTAAACATTCAGGGCTTATCTCAAAGCTAGGGGGTCTGGGGTCATGCTCCCCTGCAGAGATTTCTTTTTCCCATTTACAGTTGCTACATGCACTGTTTTTCAAGCCATTTGAGATAATAGAACGCATAAAAATCTGTACATCATTAATATCCATATTTATATAGGTATATTGAAATCTAAATTTTTGCTGTCTATATTCATGTTAAATTAAATATTCTACCTATATTTTGGTCTTTATCTTTATATTGAGGAAATTTACTATATTTGTCACTGCAAACCATGTGTAATATCCCTTTTAGCACTAAACTCCTTGATTTGAGGGCACTGAAGCTGTAAATAACTGACTAACCCGGATGCACCACTTCACCACTGGTGAGGTGGTGAATCCGGAGTTTCATTGGCTATTTGAAGTGTCAGTCATTTGCAAAGTTGGTTGTGATTTGCTTGATCATCACACAGCCAAACACAAGGCCCTTCCCTCCAACTCAGACTGTTATTGGCTGCTGTGGTTGCTAGGTTTCGTATGGCAGATCATGATTGGTCAAGGTGTCATTTGAAACTTGAGACACCAGAGTAACAACCTGTATACGTTTCCGGAAGTTGTAACAGGAACATCAACCGCTAATTTTGAAGTAGAAAACATCTCTCTCTGGATTATTACCATGTTTTGGCCCCAATATTTTTGTGCAGCGGATCGTCTGGATCTTTGTCGATATTACCAGACCGTTTTTGTCGGACTGTTATCGATCTGTGGATCACCCAGAGACATAATCGGTGAGTAGGCTCAATGTTCTCTCAACTTTATAAACGGTTGTTTGTCAGATGTTTGCGTTTATGGTGACTGTATCTTGGTACGATTAACGTGATCGATTCATGTGAATCTTAGCTTTCTAACGGTGTATCATATGAGTATAAACGTGAAAATAGCGTATATACAAATAGTCGGATTTTATTTTTTTAATAAGTTCTCTGAACGCTGCAGGCGGGCTAGCTAGCCAGCAGTCCATATTAGCCTAGTCACCTCGTCATCTCACTGCTACTAGCATAACGTTAAGTGTTCCAGCTGTGCATTCTCAACCTGAAACATCAGTTACCTGGCTCATTCTGATGACCCTCAAATAGTTTCTGTGGCTGGTGGCTGAGGTTGACTCCTCAGAAAAATTTCCTTATGTTCTGAACTGTTAGTCCGTAACCTGGCTAGGTAGCTGGCTAGCAACCTCGCTCGCTGACTGTGACAGGACACACAAGACAACAACCCCTCATGACAGTGTTTGCATCTATAGAGATGGTGACATTTTCCAGTGATAGAACTTTCCTGCATTGATTTGCCTGTCCAGTCAGAGAGCCTGAGGGGAAAATCAAACAAAGTTGAAGTTATTTTAAAAACCAAAAATATTCGGGGCTTTGGGGAAAACATCCAAGAAGCCACCCCTGCCTGCCCCGCTGTTGCTCATCTGCATTGTGATAACTCTCTAAGTGAATGCACTCAACTGAAAAACATGTATTCCACTCGCTTGGTGGGGTGCCGCTATCTCTCAAAATGCTTGAAATGGCTCCTAAGATGTCAGCGAACTCGGGATCTATTTTTGCACACTTTCACAGTCTGTCTCACACTTGCACGGCAATAAACAGCAGCAGTGTGCAGCCTGGGTGAGTTATTCACAGTGGTTGCCTCGTCTCTGTCTTCTTCTAATGGATACTTCAAGCTCTCTTCTCTATAATTCATCCCCTACAGTACATTTAAAAAACATGCACCCAGTCTCAGCTGTATAATCGTGAGACGTACGACTATGTGGAGAATGTGCAGTAAAACACAGTGAGTGCACTGCCAGAAAGTGGAGAGTCTGACCTATTTTTCGCTCACCTGTTCAGGCTGAGCTGCTTAGTTTTATTTATTTATTTCTATTTTGGAAGTGGCTGCATTACCTCTTTTTACCAGGAGATGGCAGATCATGTCTGCTCTGTGCTTACTGTAGTACTATGCAACATGAAACCTAAATGCAAAATATCACAAAAAGTGGAAAGTGTGAAATTTCAGTGTTATTTGGCTGAAGCTCCTTTTGCGCAATATGTGTTCTTTGTATCTGTTGTTTTAGCATTGTTAGGGAGCTGTGAGACACCCCCTCACTGATCAGATGAAAAAACAGATTTTGCATTCACACACGCCCAGACAACAGTTTTTCTTTCGGTTTCTGGTGGTGTTTAAACCTGGATTGAAATATTTTGAGAGTGTACAGTATGTGTGGAGTAACATCAGGATTCATTTGGTGCTGCGTTTGGGTCCACCTGTTGGATGTAAGTCAAATATCCACTGTGTTCAGCAGCCAGTCGTTAACTTAATCTGCCATTTAGTGCTGGGCAGGTGGCATACAGAGGCTTCATCAGCGCTTTTACACTGAAAACAGTGTCACCTGGATGTGACTGTGATGAGGTGAAGGTGAATGGAAACAGTGAAGCTGTGGCATATGGATGACTTGAACTGAGGAGAGGGGTGATGTACTGTATTGAGATAGATTCACTTACTTATTGCAATGTGTTATTCTGGTATTTGACATTCTAGTCCAGATCCCAAGATAAATGGAATTGGCTGAATTCCGAGCAAGTATGTATGAAATGAAGGAATATGCAGACATGGATTCATGAACATCTTTGATCGAAGACTGAACAGACAGAGTGATGTCTGCTACCGTAAATGTGAGATTCTTCTTTAATGTGGACATTTTTTTCTATCTTGAGGAGGACATTGGAGTTGTGAGGACCTCAGCTTATCATCTGCCATTTGTTTTGTGTTTGTAAAGAGGGAATGGAAACATGGATACATATTTTAAGCCGTCGAGTCGATAATTATGTTACTGTTCTGTCAACAGGAAGCTTTCTCTGGGAGAGGTTGATGCAAAGGATGGACGAAAATCTAATTAACAGCATCTTGATGGCCATAAAGCATCTTAGCACTGATACTGATTCAAGCTACCATCTTTAAATACACTGAGTGGTGCTGATGGGAAAGGAAATTTTTTTTTTTTTTTTTTTAAACTGAACCCCCCCCCCCCCCCCCCCCCCCCCCTCTCTACAGGCTTGGTTTATGATGTGGGATAGGAAACAATTTATTTCTAATGGAGATCAACTGCAGTGCATGAGGTCATGCAGGGACGCGTCGTGTGTGATCGTTAAACAGGACTTTGACATGTATTTTGCCGTTGTCCATACAAGTTACTACCAGTTACACTCTTTTTAGCATGTCAAAGGACAAACCGTGTTCTTTAAGTTGCATCACATTGTTGTATGTTAATGTTATCCTTGATTTTGTAAGATCACTTTTTCATAATGGATATTTTCATTTGTAATAGGAGCCGGCTCTCAGTGTGACGAAACATGCAGCAGTGTGTTTCCCACATGTACCTGACTGTAAACTGGTTAGTTCTGGTTCTTGAACTAGCCTCCTGCATACACAAACAACCGGCTCTGACTTCCTGTAAACGGCTATCTCTGTACACCACACTGTGGCAGATGGAGAAATGAGCAAGCGACCAGACGCTGTACTGTGCTTTGGCAGAGGAAACAGCACGGCTAAATATGAGCTGTTTTCACACAATAACCACAAACACAAGCTGTGTGTGTGTCAATAACATGCATGTAACGTTGAAAAAAAAAAAAAAATCAAAATGTGTTATTTTAATGGTAAGACAGCGTTGGCTTACTGTATAACACAAAATCAGTGCAATTCAAGTTAGTGTGAAGCAGATTCTTAAATGAAATATGAACCACAATAATTTCAGAGTGAAAGGAGTCACTGAAAGTTTACAGAAGAAAGAAACATCTGTTGCAGCGCGGCACGTTGCCGACAGAGGGCGCCAGAGAGCGACGGAGGCGTTAATCCAAGGCAGATTCCCCTCCACAGAAATTCCCCGCTCTGGCTGAAATGACATCAGCGTCTCCTCCCACCAACCAGACTCTCAGCCCGCTGCATGCAAAGATTGTCTATGCCCGGGAAGATGTCATACTCAACAGATATTTGGCTCCACTCGCTGACATGCACCCACTCCTGGACTTAAACTGTTGAATGAGGATCCCCATCCTAACATGACAATCCACTCTTTTTTTTTTCCAGAAGTCATAACATAGAACAGCATATAGAGCCCTGTGATTGACCACACACCCAGACACACAGCCTCTAGGTCTGATGAGTCATTAACACCTTATTGTAGCTTTGCAATGGTCCAGGTCATGTGTATGTATCAAATGCACCACAGATGCACAATAATTTCAAAGGGTGAATTATAAAAAAGTGCTTCCTCTAGTTTATCTAAAATGAGCCCCCTGGTGGCCTACTGGTTGATCATGCATACTACATAATTGCAGCATACCAGATGATGGTCATCGGTCAGATTTGAGCCATCTTGTTCATATCTGATCAAGGACATTTGTTTTTTAACCACACCAGCTGTGTGGGTCTAAGGATAGCAGTGCAGCTGTAAAGGTTGTTCCACCACTGCTGTCCAGACTGAATATTTGAACAACTATTGGATTACCATGAAATTATATACAGACGTTCATGGTTCCCAGAGGGTGAATCCGTCTGACTTGCCCTTCAGTGCCACTATGAGACTAAAGTTTTTGGATTTGAGGGAAAGATCTTCACAGCTATGAATTGCCATGAATTTCCAGATACTCAAGGTTCAAAGAGGATAAATTCTAGAGTTTGTTGATCCCCCAACTTTTAAATTAAAACCATAATCAGGTGAAAATTACCGATTTTCCAATCTAGTTTATGACCAAACATACCAAACTAATGAAATTCCTGTCAACCACAGCTCTACTCCTTGTTAAATGCTTTGTGGTGAAATGTTTGAATGCCAACAGGCTATTACCTATTAAGCATCAGCACCATGCCCAAGTATACCCTCACTAAGCTGTTAGCATGGCTGTAGTTTCTGTCTGTCTCCAATATGTGATGTATAAAGTCCTTAAAAAAAGTCCTGTATTATAGGATTATAATCACTGCTTTAATGCTGCATCATGTACACATGCAGCCATTTTTAATTACTGTATACACTGCTGGGTATCTTACCCAATGTTAATATATCATAATTCATTAGCTCATTTGTATTTTGTATTATTAATCAAATAAAAATAAGTCTACAAAGTAACTAAGGCTACTATCAAAGCCTAAAGTAGTATAAAAATAGAAACACTGGAGCAAGTTATAAGTACAGTACTTGAGTAAACATGCTTTCTGCCAAAACGGTTCCTAGAAACAAGATCAGAGTGAGACATCGTCTCTTTTTTCTTTGTCTCTGACGTAGAGCAGCTCACCGCACACCCGCCCCAGACGCTCGGCTCTCGCTTCGGCCGTCTGATTGGCCGAGAGAGACGCCAATCAGGGGATAATCCGCGCACGGGTAGGTTGATTACGGTCTGCAGCGCTGAGCCGAGCGGGTCCGGGGAGACAGCAGCGCGTTTAAAACCGCCCAGGGAAGACACCGCATTTACGAGCCAGTTCTGTTTTTTTTGCTGCTCCCTCCCTCCCTCCTCGCCCCCGGTTTGACTCTGTCCGGTCCACAATGACTTGGTCGAGAGGAATGCTGCACCGGTCTACCTGAGCAAGTGTTTTCTTTGAACCCCACCAAAAACACTTATCTGCTGTGACTTTTTTTTTTTCTTTTTTAAATTTCATTTAATTGGATGCCGTGTCGGACTGCTGCAGCCGTTCTGAAAGAGACAGGGGGACTCCTGCTTGTGTCAACTCACCTGAGATAGAAAAGCAAGGTTATGTAGGTAGGCATTTCTCTCGTATACTTCGCCGCCCCGTTGTTTACATGTTGTAATTGGATTTTCCATCATTTACAGCAGCAGAGGCAGCAGCGACAGCAGCGGTAGTAGCCCAGGTTTTCCTCCTTCCCTCCTCCCGTTGTTCCTCCTTCCCCCGTTCGGAGCTCTTCGCCGGGTCGTCCAGGCTGTGTCGAGGCCGGTGGCCGTGGAAAAGAAGATGGGACTACCTGCGCTGGAGTTCAGCGACTGCTACCTGGACAGCCCGCAGTTCAGGGACAGACTCAAGTCCCACGAACTGGAGCTGGACAAAACCAACAAGTTTATCAAGGAGCTGATTAAAGACGGCAAGGCGCTGATCCAGGCTTTGAAATGTAAGTGGAGGTGTGTGTGTGTGTGTGTGTGTGTGTGTGTGTGTGTGTGTGTGTGTGTGTGTGCGCGTGCCTGCCTGCCTGCCTGTGTCTGTGTCTGTCAGTGTTGCCATCCACAGTGGCAGCAATGTGTTTTGATGGATGTGGTTTTGACAGGGCTTAGGCTAAGTTGACATGCCTCCAGGTGTGTGTGTGTATGTGTGTGAGTGAGTGAAAACGAGGAGTCTGGACTGCTCTGTTACATTGGACTCATGAAATACTCACACTTCGCTCTCTCTCCTGTGTGTGTGTGTGTGTGTGTGTGTGTGTGTGTGTGTGTGTGTGTGTGTGTTGCTGATAAGCAGTTGAGAGGCAAGGCGGGTGAATTTGAGTGAGCAGTGCATGGTGTCCTCTGAAGCTGTCAGCACATTTGTAGCCATCAGCTTACATTATAAGGCGTTCAGAGAGGGGGGGAGTGTGTGTTTTGCACACACTGATGAGTGCTGGTACGTGTGTGGATGTGTTAAAGGCTTGGATGTAGTTAAATGTTGATAACTTTGTCCACCTGATTGTTACTGAGGTGAGTCAGAAAGGGAAAACCAGCTTATTTTACTTCTTTATTGGATGATGTGAATGAAAACCTGGACAGGTGGGTACCAGGGACATGGGCATGAAGACTGCGAGTGGCCCAGTAAGTGGCTGCATTTTGCTATGATGAGACTGGATATGTTTAGGTGGTGAGGGAAGAATCTGAGATGGACTAATGGACTTTCATGGCAGGGTTTGCTGCTTGCTTACCTCTTTACGAGCTATTCTAATGGGGAATTTGCATTTGTATGTAAATAACTGTCCAATATTCAAATGGTGATCTTCTGAACTCTTCATGAATGTTCTTTATATGTTACACTGTGTGACCCATGACTAAAACCTGATGGTAGCCTTAAGCAACACAATCAACGATGCCACTACTCCAGATGACCTCACATCAACCACGTTTTAACTGAACTTAACCCTGCTTTGAAAAAGACAATGACACTGCTCCGGGAATTACACTGTGATTTAAAGCCTATAGAACATCTATAGGTCAGTGACAGCTGTTATTTTCTCTTTTGCAGCAACACAATTGGCAGCTGTTTCAACTCTGTGTGCTTGCATGGTGCAACGCTGTGCATACACCCTCCTGATACGATTGTATTTTGGTATATAATGCTTTATTCACGCTGCTCATATCCAGATAGGCAAACCCTGGAAAGTCAGACCACCGGCCTGCCGTTTAAGCTGAACTTTCCACCCCTGTGTTATCGGCTGCACCTTTTAAAAACAAACCCGCTCAGTCCTCTGTCACCACAAAGCTCCGTCAGCTGATGTGCAGCCATAAAGACAATTCTGCCTTTGTCCGTTGGTGAGGTCTAGAAATCAAACAGCGCGGCCTGATTCACTGAGGTTGCGGTGAGAGTGGGAGTCATTTGCTTGTTCTGCGCACATTGTAGCTGGGTGCTGCCTGACAAAGAGCAAGTCAGCAAATGTAGTTAATCTTTTTATACCTGTACCGCACGGTATTGTTCGCTCTTGCTGGCGCGTGCGATGGATCGGTTGCAGCAGGTCTTTTCCACCAGCGCTTTGAAGTTCTCCGTGCGGTGGACTGTTAATCTTTTGCGCCACGTCTTTCATCGCACCTCTGCCTCCTCTGTTTTTCTCGAGGCATCGAGAGGATGCATGACTGTCCCGGGATGCCCCTAAATGTTTTGTTAGTTGCTAATTGCTGCTGGAGGAGGAGGCCCAGAGTCTCCTGACAGCTTTCACATGTGTTTTTGTTGTAATGACTACATGCATGTTACCACAGAAAGAGAAAGGGAACGTTTACAGCGCCATGTGCCATGCTGCTCTGGACTGATGGTGCTACTGTGGACTGATTGAAGCCTGTTGTTGTGTCTCTGTCTTCTCAGGCTTTTCAGTAGAGGAACAAGTTAAAGTTGGGCGATTTAGTGCAGAGCTGTTGTATTAGACTGCATCACCTTTAGATAGGAGTAGTTTGTTGCTGATGTTGATCTCTATAATTAATGTTGCCAAGTGCAGGGAGCATGGTTGTGGATTGCATAAATTGCACGTCTGGTGCTGTGTGCAGTGTATAATAATCAAATACCAGAAACAGGAAATATACCTGTAAATGTTACTAAAACTGAGTCATTGTAAATAACATGTTTATATACTTGTTTGCACACATAATAGAGATGTACACTGATACTGATGTATCTGTGATATGCTCTTATGAGCTGATTATATTGGCCTTACACTTCATTGGTTGGGTCCAGTGAACCAAGCAAAGGGCTTGTTGCATTTTGCTGACAGTTCTGGTGATTAATGTTTTCTCTTCCAGACATTATTATCACCTTCTTGTCTTTTTTCTCCTTCTCTTCTTATAAGAGTTTGCCATTTTGACGCGTCCTTGCTCATTAGTGTGATTTTTTTTTTTTTTTTTTTAAATCAGAGATGCCGTCAGCACGACCTGCTTCTGACAGCAGCTCCATCCTGTTTGTTAGCGGTTTACGTAGCAGTGAAACATGTGGACACGTCCAGACAAACGCCTGCACACACATTCACAAACTCTGTTTCGGTGTAGACTTTGAAAGCCACAAAATATCCCTTGGACACTCTAAGTGCTTTTGAGGCATACGCAGACTGAGAAGGCAGACGCGCACGCACACAGACACCTACTGTACATGCACGCACAGACACAACTGTGTGTGAGTTTAAGTGTGTGTTAGCCAGATGTCATTTAAGGGCACATCTAGCTTGTCATTACGGAGCCTGTAGAAATGTTTGGTGCTCTGCTCCACCTCTAACATGACATGGTTCAATCAGCCAAACAAGCCCTAATTACCAGCTGGGCATTGGCTGGTGCTGCGAGGGAAGCGAGACGCCGTGTTTAGCCAGTTTTTATGACTCTGACACATGATGTTGCCATGTTTTCAGCTGAAGGTGTAACGAGTAATGGAGTTATTTTTTTACGCTCGCGTCACTCGGCTCAGCACTGCGTGTTGCCTGAGTGTGACTCCTAACCTTTGCTTTGATGCATCCAGTGTTTTTCATGTGTCATCATCCTCACTAATGTGATAGAAATGTCATAAAGAAATGTGTGGAATTAACAACCAGATCAGCTTTGTGTTGCACTCATAAGACTTCAAAATAGCTTTTCTTATTAGAGGTACTAAATATTATCTCCATCACGTGTTATCTTGCGTGTCTGTTTTATTCAATGCATCAGTGGTTTAAATCTGTGGCTGTCAAACTGGGGGCCATAAAGCCACTGCAGGGGGGAGTGGATGAAACTTGGATGTGCTTACCTTTATTACACTGCAATTCAACTTGGATCCTTTTTTATTCATTGCCTCCCCTGTCATTATGAAAATATTCTGGGTAATTATGGAACTTTTTGACTTGGCAGCGGACACATTGTAAGACCGTGATATTAACACGAAAAGAGTCATTTGAAAAACGTATGACTGCAGTAATAAAACAATGCTAGAACCTGTACAGATCCAGGGCCAGTTCCTCGCTTGGAGTCCCTGGGCTCAGCTGTCATGGACTAGTTTTTAACAATGAGGTCATCGTTCGCTGCTCTGACAGAGCTGGAGCGTGGAATGTTTTAGTCTGAGAGTCATCTTACACTTAAGATGTGTAATAATCACATTGTCATGCACTGTTAAGCATGCACACACGTGCGTGTGTGCGCACACACACACACACACTTTACAGTGAAAGCTTCTTTCTGTCATATAGATCATTCCTCTAAACCATTAAATAAAGCTTTTAGGACCGGGGGAAGAAACATGGGAAACGCAGCTCAGGATGCAGCTGGTTAGTTAGAGTCCCTGTTAGTGTTGGCTGTGTGTGTGTGTGATTTTATGCATATTTGTACATACGCTGTGAATATGGATATTGTATATTCTTCATCTTGACTTATGCGGCCTAGTGACTGTGTATATGGGCTACAGAGTGCAGCCTGAAAGTGTGTGTATCCTGATCTTTAACAGGCTCATGAAAAAATGCTAATTGATGTGGGATTAACATGTCAGGACAGATACAGCACAGTGATATAGAGACATACAGAACATGAAAAGAAAAATACAGACACAGACACAGGAGAAAGATGGATGACCCGAGGAAACAAGGTACCTCATCCTGAAAAGATGTTGAAAATACAACCTCTTCAGTGACTACTCATACATGAGGTCTGGATTTGGTTCTTACTTGAAAAAGTGTTTTCCAAATTAGTTTAAAAAGTCAAATGTTGTTGGAGCTTGAAGAAGTACATGGAAGTTTTTCAAGTAGAACAACAAATTGTTTAAAATTGTCTCGATTTATCAATAGCTATGGCCTGAAGAGGAAGTCTCTGGTTTAATTTGGACAAAAATGGACAGGCTGAGCACCATAAAGTCCGCCTTTTTTTCTTTTTTAGCCCTATAATTGTCCAGATTTAGCCAATGAAACAATGCCTGCAGACGCTGGCCCTTTGGAGAAATAGTTGATGCCTAAACTTTTACATAATCACAGCCCAAAACTGAAATTGCTCCCCGAGAACCACTGCTGCATAGTGATAGTCTGAAAGACTGCTTGTCCCGTACTACAAAGTACAGTATATATGTCGAAGGCTTGACCTTAAAAGCACACACATTGCTCAGGCATGTGTGGGGCCTGTTAGGAGTTTAGAACAGCCCTCCTCACATTAGCACTGTCTTGATAATGGCTTCGTTTCCAGGCATTTGCCCTGACTTCAAATTGAACCTTCAACTGCCCCGAGCAACCTCAAAAACAAGCCGCTGGCTATGAGGACTTGTGTGTTTGTGTGTGTGAGTGTCCCAGAGAAGGAGAAGTGGGAATTCCCTGCGACGGACCGCGCGCTGTTGCAATCGCTGCCTCTCTCTTTACCTTCTGTCTTTGTTTTTCTGCAGCCACCCACTGTGCTGTTAGTGAGCAATAAGAGGGGTAATAGCAGTCATTCGGTGGCTCGACTGTCAACCGCGCTGATAGATGAGGGTCACAGACACACAAATGCACACCACACCATAACTAATTCTCAATTATGGCTGATGGAGGGAGTGAACCCTCTTTTTAAAAGGTCCACAGCAAAGGGAGAGTATGCGCCAAGGGGCAAAAGAAAGAGAAAGAGTGCGTGTGAGAGAAAGAGGAGGTGGGGGTGTTGTTGTCTTTCACAATAGTGTTTAAAAGCCGACATGGCCTTATTTTCTATCTGCCTATGGAGGAGCTTGGAGCAGAGCAATCTAGGCTGTGAAGAGGAGGGGAAGGAGTAGAGGATGGAGGAGGAAAGAGGCAAGAATCAGGGAGAGAAAAGCAAGACTGGGTGTCACTGTTTGAGGGCATTCCTCTGCATACATCACAGAGTAACAAAGAGGAGACGTGTGTGTGTGTGTGTGTGTGTGTGTGTGTGTGTGTGTGTGTGTGTGTGTGTGTGTTTGTTTACGCGTGCAGCATATTGTCTGCATTTATGAATCTTCTGGATTTGCACATAGATCATACAACATGCGTGTTTCCCATTATACCAGTGCATTTGTGCTCATGACAGGATGTGTGTGTGTACGTGCCTGTGTGTGTGTGTGTGTGCATGCATGTTGCCACTGCCGTACAGCACAGTGGGGGTTGGGGGTCTTCCTCTGGCTGTGACGTAGCGTGGAGGAGAAGGAAATTAGGGCACGACTCAACCCAGCTCTGGTGCTATTGTTGCCTCGCTTTTGTAAGGGCAGACTGTCTGACACACACACATACACACACCCTGTTCACAGTCACTGACTTTTTAATATCACACTGGATCAAAATGATGTATTTGTCCTTAAAGAAATGGAAGGAGCCAACACGCACATTCAGAATTTTGCAACAGAACCGTTTAACGCATTTTTCTTTCTTGTGTAACTGATCATTTGTTGCAAAACACTGGATGTTTTTTTTGGTTAAGACTAAAAGACTATACAACAACGCATTTTGTCACTGCAGCCACACAGTTTAACTACTTATGCATGGGATGGTGCTTCAGTTAGAGCTGGAACAGATGTTTTCACAGAGAATCATTCTGTTGACTGTTTTTAATGAAATTTCAGAACACTGGGAACAGAAGGAGCGGAAGGTGACACGTTGAACAGTCCAAATCCCAAAGATTTTCAACTTATGATGACAGAAGACACTTCAAAGCAGCAAAGCCACACATTTAAGAAGCTGGAACCAGCAGATGTTTGGCATTTTAGGTGACAGGTGACTGGCGTTGGCCTTTCTGTGTGTCACTAAATTGTGATCAAGGTTTTTTGTTCTTTCACATTAACATGCTGCAAAACATTAGACTTGAACTTCCTTTAATTTACAGAGTAGAAGTTCAAATATGGGGAACTTCCCTGCGTTTCATCAACAGGTTGCATTCATTAAGAACATCCATGTTGCCTCGTACATCTATAATTAATAAGCTCATCAGGTCACCTTCAAGCAAACAACCATGTTGCAGGAACAGCATGTATGTAGATTTAAAAACTGGCATGGCTCATAACAATCACCACAGAAGTAGATCTCCAGCCAGTGTGCCGCTTCATCTCATTAGCTTAATCTTTGATGTGGAGTATTGGCCCTGGGCTCCAGCTGGACTGAAGCTGGTAAATATTTTAGCTCGGGGACTTATTTAGTTACACTGCCCGGCAACGATCCGGTGACTCAGCCCCTGGATGCACTGTGGTATTACTTACTTGTGTGTTTTCTCTCATGACAATATGGGACTTATTTTGCTGGTATGCCGCCTCCACTATAGGCCCCAGAGATGCATGCACATGCGGATGTAGCAGGATGACATATTTCCTTTGTATTGCTGTTGCAGCTGTTCCAAAGTGTTACACATGCAACGCCTTTGCAGAGATTAACCTGCCTATAGGTCACTCTGGTTAAGTGTCGTCAGGCGGAGAGTTTTCAATGCATTAAATGTACAGTATATGTGTACCAGAGGGATTTAGATATACAAACAGATTGAGAAAGGTAGCATTTTAGAGAGTCACAAGGTAGAGAAATGTGTCATCGGAGGAACTGAAAGAAGAACCGAAAGAGACAGGTTTGTTTTCTCATGATACAATTATAACTACACCATTGCAGTAAATTAATTATAATTCAAATGGTCAACATTTAAAAGAACCTGAAACTGTAAAGTTGGATGTGAGAGTCGCAAATTTGTATCCCCTGTGCTTCAACACGACCGCTGCATCACTTTCAGCGCTGGAATTGCCTCTCTGACACTTTAAGTAAGCGAACTGTAGAACTGTAAGCAGCAGCTGTGGTGAACCTGTGAATATGCATGCCTGCTTACAGATGACTCATTCTCTATATCTGCTCGGCCACAAAGTCACAGTTCTATTTAAGAAGAATGCTGAATACACTTTATCGAAATAGATAATCTGTGGTTCTTGTACACTGAACCAGAATGTGCCAACAGTGTAACAAAACTTCAACTTTCTCACTGCTGAAATGAAAGCTGCTGTGAAGATTTTCTAGCTTTTTGTTGCACTGACCTCAAACAGATAGCATTAACCAAATGTGATGGTTACGTAATGTTGCGCCATAATCAAATTGACTTGTCCAGGTGTTGCAACTACAGCCTCACAATCAAGGCTGTCATTCTTTAAAGATCCCCTGCAGACATGTTTGAGAGGTGTAAAAATACCCTTTGAGTAATTGAGTTTGTTACAGTGATGCATTCATGATCACAGCTCAGTCATAACAGGTTACTCCTCTTGAAAGAAATGAAGCAGTCTGCCTTTAAGGTGAGATAAAGCCACTTGTAATCCAATGAAAACCAACCTGATTCAAGAATGTTCTTGAGCTGGGCTTCGGTTTCTTCTTACCGCTGCAGCTGTCTGCCTCGTTCTCCCTCAAAGATAGAAATGGTTCTGTAAGACCAGGAAACGTGGCAAAATGTGATTGACTTTAGAAAAACATCACCCCAAGAGTACATCGGGGACAAGCACAGTTTTGCAGGCTACACACACTAATTTGATCAAATTACTGCACTCTTAAGATCATAAAGCACCGGGAACGAAGCAGGAAGAGAGGAGGGAAAGTGAACTCTGAGGAATGCTCTTTAACTTTCTGCACGGGGCTACCTGATCGCTGCTGCTCGCTCATAAAAGCGACGGCTGCGCTTTTCACAGCTGTTTAAAAACCGGCTTTCACTGCAGGTGGTTATGGACGCTAATTGTTTAATTGGAGGTGTTTTTACAGCAGAATTCTCATACCGGACACCCTGACTGACCTCCCGCATGACAAACTGGACAGAGCACAAAGTCAGACGCAGAGAAGGGATCTTATTCAAGAAGCAGCATTTGACCCGTGATTAGTAGCTAAAAACTAATGGGAATTTAAAATAGAAACCCAGATTATTGTGCTTTTTCTGTCCTACGTGTACATCTGTGTGTGTGTGTGTGTGAGTGTGTGTTGTCTCTGTAGATCTGACCTATGAAAGGCACTTTTTGTCTTCTCGGTTTGGTGGGAATGAGCCTTATTTTCATTGACACACCTTACAGCTGGATGTTGTTACTGTCCATAAAATGTCACAAGACCTGAATGACTTTGCTGTGGTGTAATAACACCCCGGTTATCCAGGCTAGAGGCTACTGACTAAGGTTAGTTATTGAATACCATGGGAATGAAGCGCAGGCTGCAGGAAAAAGAGGCCACAGGGAGATTTATTTAGCCCCCTGAACCTCTTAAAAGTGAATCTTCAGCTAAAGTTATCATTCACTCCTTAGCCTGCAGTGTTGAGCTGTCAGACCCAAACTCAAGAAGCATGTGATAATGATGTAGAAACTGAGCCCGCGGTGAAGAGAAGGTGCGGCTTTGAGTCTTTACCCTTGGAAGAGAAACCTTAGGCCACCGTAGAACTTGCTGCCCAGACTTGCAACAGGTGTCGGGTTCAGCAGGAAGATGTTTGCTCCAGTATCTTGAGATTTTACCAGGAACACTTACAGAAGTAGGTCATTTAGCCTGACAGGTGTGGCTCAAATCAGGCAGAAATACACAAATACAGCCACACACGTGCGCTCTCACACATACACACACACATTCTAACACATGTTGTTGATAAAATAGCTATTTTCCTCCCACATCAAAGCTCCTAAAGTGAGTCAGAGCAAAGGGAGGAGAAGAGCCAGTGTTGCAAGTCAGAAGCTGGCGTGGTGTTAGTATCCAGCCTCCTTTCTGGGAAGCGTGAGTCTGGAGGTCTGGAGGGTGAAAGCAGGTTGTTGTGTTGTGAGCGACGATATTGTCTTCGATACAGGAGAGAACAATCCCTCTTTGTTGTATTTAAGAGGACGTTATGTTAAGCTGCAGGGTGTCAGGTTAAAGTTTCTGCAGATGTGAGCGCCGTGCAGTGAAAGCTCACTTCCTTGTGGGCATGAGGGGGAAAGGGAGGCTGTGTTCGGAAACGCGTATGACGTCAAAATGCGTGTGTGGTGCGTTCCAGCTGCATGGTATGCAGGTTTTGTCTGCATGAGAAATGTCCCGATGTATATTGGATTAGCAAGAATTTCTGAGCGTGCAGCGTGAGCTTACTGAACATACTCAACTGCCCCAAAATGCATTACGTTTTCAGTCAATGGCAGCTTGGAACGGTTAGGTCACAATCACATGACTGTGTCACTTAATGATTCGTTTAGTAGGCAGCATGCAGTACATACTGATCGAATTTGTAGTAAGCAGTCTGTTCAAATGTGATTTTGAACACAGCCCAAGTTTTGGTTTCCTGTGGCCACAGCACCAGTTTGACTTATAGTCACTATTCACTTCACAAATGAAGATTTTACATAGAAAACCTAAAATGAGCTCCTGAAGTATTTGTTTGAACTTGAACTTTCTAGAGTAACACTCACAAGCACCGTTTGTCTGCATAATGAGTACTGTTTTTCATTTTGCTAATAATACATAGGTTGCTCTGCCAGATGTAAGCCTAGATGGGAATGTGTGTGTGTGTGTGTGTGTGTGTGTGTGTGTGTGTGTGTGTGTGTGTAATTTTTTTTGTGCAGATTTCTGACTGGATGCTCAAGGACATTTCTCTCACTCTCACAGTTTTTGAAAAATGGATTTTATTGACCTCGCTCCTCTTAAATGTTCCGGTATGAGCAGCAAGTGATCATCCACCGCTTCGCTTTGGAATCCCGTTTCTTAGCGGTGAATTCTTTTGTCTGCATTTTCACTTTGAAATGAACATTTTACATCGCCGGTGGTTTGGAGCCTCCATGTTGTCTCCCCTTCGTTCCACCTTCCTCATGCATACGTGCTTTACGCCCAGCCTGCTCTGCACTCCCTGTTCCCCACCTCCATGCCCCCAGACACGCTTGGTGGAGATCTGCACTCTACTGAGTGCACTCTTCTAGTTTTACTCATTCATACTCATGACACATTCTCAATGCAGGACTTGGACTTGTAATGGGGCCTGCCAATCTCCAGCTCAGATAACTCCTCAGATAGTTGTAAAATAAATAGAGGTATCCAAGATTCAGACATACATGAGAAAAGGAGACTGATGGGACAGAGGTCATGCTAAATTTGATCTCAATGAGTTATGAGATTGCGGTTTGCGCCTACAGCTGGCTGAGCTTCCAGGACACCCTTAAACACAGCCCTTCTTTGTTGGATTTCTCTTTATTGAGCTCTAGGCGTCTTTTAAAATTATTTCATGTGAGACTGTGAGGCTAAGGCTAGCGTGAAAGAGACGGGTTTGGTGTCCATGAAGGAAGATTGATTAAAAAAGTTCAAATGATTCGTTATTGTGCTTCAGGAACCCACTACCTTCCTTTCCATCCTTATCAAGGACAATCAAGAGCTGTTTTTTTTCAATGAGAAATGATGATGATGGGAAAATACTGCACAATTTCTCCCATTTCACATTCATGTTTTTGAAACGTGATATATGACCATGCTGCTCAGGAAGTTGGACGTTCAGTTTTAGGTCATTTCCAGGGAACCATTCATTTCTTCTTATCTCTGTCTATCTCTATAGCCTCAGTATCTTCTATGTTCCCCACTGGCAAAGATACCACATCCTTCCCCTTGGTGTCTTCTTTCACGAGCATGAAATCTTTTTATTGTCTCATGAAAAATTAAAAACTCATTTCCTTCAGCAGCCCTTCCTTACTGCACATTCATGTTTTTGATAAAGGAGCTGAAGCATGGTGTTAAAGCAGGTAACGATTAACATGTCATAAAGTCTGATGTCAACATCCCACTCTTCACCTTGAGAAAGCTCTTTATCGCACCTCAGTCTGCCACCAGGATACTTGCCATGAATGAAGGGCGAACAAGGCTTCAGGCCTCTCATTGTGTCCGGTCAGGCTGGCATTGAAGGAGACGGTTGACCTTCCACAACAATGATTCTTCTTTCTCCTCCTTTTCCTCTTCCGTCCTCTCTCCTCTAAGCTGTGTGCTCATTTTACTTTGAACATATTAACCTCATCCTCCTTCACCTCCCTTTTCTCATCCTCATGTCCGTCCTCATTTCCTTTTGTAAATCGGACATGGGAGTGCCTGTTGCCCGTCTTCTTTCCTGCAGCCTCTCTCATCCTGTTTCCCTGCCTGATGTGACTCTGGTTCGTGTTATTAGACGAGGATAAGTGCTTGCAGAAAGACCTGACTTGGCCATTGTTGGAAATGGTGTGGCGGATGAGCGAAGGAGCGCATGTTAAATGAAGTGCAGGAGCTTCTAACTCTCTCCATCACTCCCATTGTTCCTTTTAGTACCGCAGCAGACATGGCCGCCTGCTGGCCAGGCCTTATGATGCGTTTTGCCAGAGGTTGTGTTATTTTTATAACAACGAGACGTGAGCAAACCCCCGCTGTGGTGAAGTAATCACACCGGGCATCAGTCCGAAGCAAACACAGTAGGCCAGTGTGATGCTGTGACTCACAAAACTACTCGCAGTTGGTAGATTGTTAGCTGCTGATAGCGTTTTCGATTCTGACGCCTGCTTATTGAAAAGTGTATTTCCAAACGAGTAAATAGTGCAAGCTGATGTGTGATCACACCCGGCCAGACATTTTCTATTTATGTTATGGCAATACACCGCAAAGGAAGCTGTGCTGGAGATGCAAAATGGTTTCAAAAAGGAACGGATGCACTGAATAATTGAGCATAATGCAGTGACCCGAGCTGAGGCGTGCCCTTTCTCCAACTATTGCTGTCCTGTCTAGTGGAGAGTCAGCAGTCTTAGAGATGGAAACTGCAGCAACAAAAGAGAGCAAGTAAATCCAGACTTAAAGTAAGAGACCTATTGTTAGGCTGGTTTTATGGTGAGAGACATTACCTGTTTACCTGTTTAGAGGCAGCAGCGTCATCCCACTGTGTTCCAATGCAGTAAAAAGGCTTGAGGTGGTGCAAATGCATGCAAAGGCAGTGGAAGTAGGCAAAGTTTCAAGTGTCAGGTTTCAAGGCAGGGAAATGGACTGAACTTAACTCGTAGTAGTGCAAACTAAGGTGCAGATGTGCTTACTCGAGTGTCAAAGAAGCAGATGAGAACTCTAACTTTTTTTAGCCCATTCATTATTTAGCTGCAGGGGAAATGTGTCTCCTGGGTGCAGTTGACCAAATGAGATAATATTTATGTTGCCTGGAAAGACAGTTATGATTCAGAAACTTGCAGTGATGAAGCCACATGAACGATCCTTCATTTCTGCAGGTTTACAGAGAGCCTCACATTTCTCATTTAAGTCTTATCTTCCTCACATTTGCTGTTTTGGTTCCATCACCCTCACTCTCACTTTACAGCAGCAGCAAGCAGCTCTTGTAGCAGAAAATGCTCCGCTAAACTCGATAAACGCTACCTGCCCAGCACTACATGGCAGACAGTTAATAATTCTGTTCCCATTTCAAATAATTCCTTTACTGATATCCCATACTCAACATAGAAACATAGTAGTCTCCAGGATAATCAAATACCTGATCTAATAACCCCTCCTTTTCCATTTTATTCCCAGTCTTTCTCATTAATTTCCCTAATTTCTCACTAATTCCCATAGAAAGCTTCCACCTTGGATACTGCTGGAATTTTGCAACCTTACCCATGAGCCTCAGCTGCCGTTGCTGTGTGGAACCAGCCAGTTTGAGGCGCAAATCAGACTGTCAACAACTGTATTTTACCCCGCAGTTCTAAAACGAATCAACCCTGAGATTTCAACGTCCCTCCGAGCTGTGGAAGTGCTCCATCTGTGAGCCATGTAACATTATCTACAGGAAAGATTAATGGGACTTTTACTTCCGGGACCAGGGATGCAGCTGTGTTTAGCAGCTAAAGAGCCAGATATTTCTTTTATTTCACGAGTTGGTGGGCATCAAACCAGAGCTAAAAGGAGAGTAAATACAGTTCAAAATGTACACTAATGCTGCTCCATGTCTTCCATCTGCACTGGCCTCAAAAGTCAAAGATAGCAGCTTTGAATGGCTTGTCATGAAGAGAGCATGCATCGCTACATATGGAAACACATCCATTAAATAAGTCACATATTCTTGGTGTTACTTGAACAGTTTCTTACCATTAAAGTAACAGCTCTGCTAAATTAGGCCGTACTCCCTTCTTTCCATCTCCAGCACTTGAGCTCTTAAGCAGTGTTTGTTGGGGAAAGGAAGCGTGCTACTGCTCCGCTTCCGCCACCTAGATTTTTCCCAGCGGGTTGAGGGATTTGCACTGGCAGCCCTCCAGTCACAACCTATTATATATGTAATGAAATAATGTAATACTCACTGCCCCACTTTACCCCATATCAATGCTCACCCCGTATTGATGGTTAGGCCTCAGTTCGTAGGCGGTTTTTAACTCGCTCTGTATCTGTGTGAGTGAGTCTAAGAGACTGAGCACGTGCAGGGGTGGGCTGAGGGGAAGACTCGTCTCTACTGCTGCCCAGAGCCAACCCAAACAAACCACAGTCCACTCGCATGGAGAGCGAGGGAGTGTGTGTGTGTGCGTGTCTGCGTTCAGCTCCCATCCTGCTCCAAAAATAACCCCCCGCTAAGAATATGTAATCCCCAGGTTGCTGTTCTCTCTTCCTTTGATTTCTTGCTCTTTATCACACCCTCACACATTTGATGTGCATACCCTACACACACACACATGCAGGGGTGGTGTCGGGGGTGGGTTTCCTGGTGTAAAGCCAGCCAAAACTCAGGCTTAGTGGGGGTAAGCTGGGAGGTGTGTGTGTTTGCTTTTTTCCATCCGTTTTCGGGCGTCTGGTGTCATTGTCGGGGGTAAAGTGGTATTGGCTTGGCTTGGTGTCTGGCTCAGGGCTAGAGATTACTGTAGGATGTGTCTTATTTATTTACTTAGTTTATTTTCTCTGTCTTTCTCAGGATTTTACAGCTCTATTTGTAGTTGTAGTGATGTTTTAGCTCTGCCTGCTCCTACTTGCTCCTGATCAGATCTTGCAGGGTCAGACTGTGGCGCTGGTTGGACTCAGCGGGTCAGGAGGACAAACAAAGATTAATGCTAGAGAGCGGAAGGGGGGTTATGGGTGGTGTAGGTGGGAGAGGATTGAGTTTGGGGGGGTGGGGATTTATGTCCATCTCTGTGGGAATGCATTGCAAACACAGCCCGGGGTGGCTTGTGGTTGATGCTGGTGGCAGAGGGTGCGGCCCTCTTCTGGAGGACCAACAGTGTTTTATAGTTTAACCATTTCACTCATATGTATAGTGTTTATACTTCAGGATGTAGTGAGGTAGATACAGACATGACACGGTGATGAAGGGTGGCGCAGTGGGCCTGACTTTCAGGTCACACTGAACCTTGTGTGAATGCTTCTTTCCAAAGGCTTTCACACTGAATATGTTTCCATCTCTGTGTAAAAGGAGATTTATGGAAGGCCAGTAAGAGATCTAGAATTCGCTTGAGTTGGCTGCAGTTCTGCAAAGAGTGGGTTGAGGTGGTGAGTTGCTGAGGTGTGATGCTCCATTCAGGGTCAGACTGCAGGTGGGGGATGATTTGTGGTGCTGTTTCTGCAGGGTTCAAGGTCATCTCTGATGATAGGGCTGCGTTTTATGATGATATATATCGTGTGACGATAGAAAAACAGCCTTCGTTTCACATCATCTATTTCGTCGCGTTGCAAATCACCCTTTTCATGGCAGTGCTTTTCATTATTTGGATGACATTTTGCGGTCTTCCACACGGCGCAGATGCAGGGAGAAAATTTGCATGAAAGCAACATGGACATGACTCTGACCAGCCAAGCCAAAACAAGGAGCTCCTACCTATAAGAGGGACTACTGTGCATCACGTGGACGTGGTTTGGATAGGAAAAGCAGTACTTATTATATTTGTACATATATTTTGTCACATGCTTAATTGAAAATTTGCACAAAGGTTTTAGGCTTTAAAGGTTTTATTTTTTCATTATTTTTTTTGCTGTCGCTCACTTCGCCTGCTTGATGGATGAGAGAACCTTGCTGTCTCTTTCTGAATCATTATGTGCTGTCAGGTCTATTCAGCTCAGCGACTGCTATTCTTTGAGCAGCATTCAAGGTTATTTCTGACTCGCAAGTTGAAATTGAGGTCAAAGAAGATTCACTAGTCTAGATAGATGGCTGAGTTTCTGAGGTCTGTCTGCTGAGCTGGCTCCGTCTGCCCCAGGTTTTTGTTGGCCTAGGTGATAATAACTCATCGAGCTGAATAAGCGGCGTTTCTCTTAGTGTCATTAAGCATAAATTGTGCAGCCATTGTGCTTTTTTCGCTGCTCGATGACTTACAGACATTGAAGATGGGCGAATATACACATATATCTTGGTGTAATTTATTGCTATTGTCATTTGGATACATCGAATGTCTCTGTTTTCTTTTTAGAGACATGCCAGCTCCTTTCCACTGTACAAAAATTGCACTAACACCCACTAACATCTGGCTTTTCCTTCAGTGGGAAAGGGTACAGTCGGCATTCATTCCTGGGTCACGTGACTCTGTAGTAGTCACGAGTATTTATGGGCTCCAGCTCCAATCGGCAGTGCTAATTTTCGCCCCTTTTCCTGCGCGATGCTCGGACGTGTGTTGAAGTTCTGGGCATTGCTGTGTAAATATTGCATCCTGCATATCATCATCTCATAAAAGATGGCCTCCGTGCTGCTTTCTACTGTTCCCTGTTTTCCGTATGACACGCTAGGAAAAAAAAAAGCAGGAAGGCAAACTTGTCTAGTGGCTATGAAGAAACAGTTTACCCGCATCTAAAAATCCTGCGTATAGTGCTAATCTTGGTGTAAAACATGGGTCTTCACCACTTTTACCAACTTTTGGTAATACTTTAAACTGAAAACATGTTTGCATCTCACTCCACGGGTGCTGAAACCATATCTTGATAGCCCTCAGCCCTCAAGAAAATTAAGTTTTTTATTTTATTGACAATATTCCGAATTGGTTAGGAACAGTGAGTAATATGCAGCATTTTGCATCTGTATTTAATGTTCTGTCATTTAATTTTAACACTGGATATTGTGGTGTCAGCGTCTCTCGGTGGATTGACTCTGTTTTTCATTGTCACGACAGATACATCCAGAAAGATGCAAATTTCTAATTATGTCGGGAGCTTACAAAGAGAAAATTCTTCTCTACTCTAAATTTAGACCCTTATATAACCTGACACCATCTTTCCAACAGTGATTTGTTTTTTATTGTGCCTTGTTTTTGAAGGGAAAAATGAGGGCACAAGAAAAACAAGGCCCTGAGAAAGAGTAAATGAACAGAAAAGGGAGAGAAGACATGAAAAGTAAAAAATGAGTGGAAGCTGTCAACGCTCCAGTCGAGCACAGTTCCCACATTTAAAGTTGTGTTGCTCTTGTACCAGCGTTCACCAAGCAAATACACAATTTAAACATCCTGATGAAATGATTTCAAGAAGCTGCAGTTTATTATGCTGTGGCATTGGTGCTCATTTTCAATTGTATAGAGGAATGTAATGCAATAAGGTAGTAAACTGTTACCATCACTCCTGCACAGTAAACAAAAAGCAATAAAATAAAAATTCAGCTTTCAAACTGAAGATGTCACATTGCGAGACGTCCAGCGGAAATTGAAAGCTGACCGCAAGGGAGGCTGCGGAGGATCATATGGTGATAAAAGCAAATTTTCTGGCCCAGAACTGAAGCACCAAAACCACATTAATGTAAAGCTCATTTGTCTCCCTGTACACTGAAGGTCCCGCAAACTCCGTTTCCCATCCACTGTCAACAGACCATCACATGTTGGACTCTTTATCTGATTTCCAGCTAATTGGAGTTATTTGAGTTTTTTTTAAGTAGCTATTGATTAGGCTGTTTAGGCTCTAAACCAAAGGAATAACATGTTAAAAGGGTAAATTTAGTCCTCCTCTGTGCACCAGTCTTCTGTCTTATTTGTAAGTTGTCCACTGTCATTTCACAGAAAGACATTGAGGTCTTGAACTGAGATGTAACTTGCTTGCAGCTTCCAGTAATTTTGTAATGTAAGTATAATGGGCTCGTGTTTATGCAGTTCACTGAATTGAATGCAGGTAATTGTGTAAGCAAGATAAGGGCAGCTGATATTGTACTGTTACTTGCACCTGCAGCTTCAGAGTTTCTGCTTTACTCTATGAAAGTTGCGACATTTGCACAGTAGTTTTTACATGAATGGCTTGTAGATTATGAGTTTTGGAGTCTGTGCACATGCCAAAGCCCCCCTGTTTGCCTGAAATATACTGTATCAGCTCCTCTGAAGGTGTAGTTTCTCACAGTGCTTTGTGGTCTGCAGGAGCTTCTACTCATAAATTCAACAAACTCTATTTATATATGGCTGCTGCAAGACAATTGTTTAAGGTCCTGTTGCTTTACGTGCAAGTGCACTTCCTTGCACAGGCCAAGGTGACAGGTCTGCAGGCTTCTTGAAGACGTGCTAGACAAAAGCCTTTCAAAAGCTGCCATTTGTGCTGCCGCTAGATGTTTGCTATCAAGTGTAACGTGGCACCAGTATCATTGGACGTTGTAGTGTTTTGTGTGGAGTGGAGTGTGGAATTTGCACTACACTACTTTGGTCCCTCAAGGCAAAACAGCATATATCACATCTTCAAAGTTAGATTTTCAGTTTGTTCCTCCCCAATTCTGTGTGAGTGCAGGGCGGCTTTTCATTTGTCGTCTCCCAACGCCGTCTTCTTCTGTGTCCCTCTCATCTCGTTCTCTCGCTCTGCGTCACGCTGGCCTCAGAGGAAGGACTTAAACTGACAGGCCACCGAGCGGCAGCCACTCGGCCGCACATCCCCCAGGCTGCTGTGATCCGTCCTGACAGAAAGAGAGACGCAGAGAAAAAGAGGGAGAAACAGGGTGCAGAAGAAGGACAGAGGCAGGGAGAGTAGGAGTAATGGCTGCACTGACAAAAGACTGGAACAGACTCAGAACAGAACATGTCCTCTCTCTTTATTTGTGAGATCTGTGCACACTGTAATAGCCAAGGAAAGAAAATGAGTGTAGTGTGTGTGTGTGTGTGTGTGTGTGTGTGTGTGTGTGTGTGTGTGGTTGGACACTAATAAAGCGTGTGATGGTGCCTTCAGGGCTGCTTTTAGTCTCCTACTGGGAGGGAGGATGAGGATGGGGGGGGGTAGACTCAGACTCAGTAGAGCTTTTATTACCATTATGGCGAAGTGCTGGAATCACCTCTGATCAGTCAAACTCATCTTTCAGATAGTTGTACAGTGTTTTGTCTCATACCAGATTTTTTTTTCATTCTGTTTCATTTCTCTGTATTTGACTGAATATAAATTTATGGGAATCTTTGAAACTTTGCCAGTGGGTGCTGTTCTTTTTAATGATGGACTGAAAGCTTGTTTTTCTTCAGCCCTCTCTGATTGTTAAACATGCCTGACGATTATTAACCCTAATATTTGGACCAGTTTTGGTTCTTTGAAAACCAAAAGTTTTCATATTGTTTTGCATTTCCATGCAGACTTCTTGTTATCCAGACTGTGAGAATAACAGCGAAGGAATTATTTGAATCAAATTGGTTTGGTAATATTTTATCAAATTATACTTCAAGGCTCAACAAAGATCTTTTTGAACTGTGAGTTTGAAGAAAAGCGTTGTCTGTCGCTGTGGCAGAGAGTTGTGAACAGTGTGAAAATGTGTGAAAAGGTACCCACAGTCCTCCTATAGAGAACAGTAAATCTGCAGCTCTCTGTCGCGGCGCCTTAAACAAGACATTTCTCATTTTGAAGGGTGCCAAATGTGTCTGAAAACTCTCCAAAGTACTCACGGTGCATCTGAGTTGCAGCCTTCTCCCTCCTCTGTACATAATAAATGTCTGCTGACACACTGAACTACTTATTTTTGTGACTGCGAACATTCCATTTATGTTCCCGTTTTGCCATATAAGTAAAATAACATCATACCCTTAATGCAACATTACTCGACCATTATGTCGTGACTTGGCTCTCGGCTTCACTTTACCTCACAGCAGCTTGCCCCGAGGCTGCAGCAGGTGTCAGAGACAGCTTGCTCACACATGCATGCGTACGCACAGCAGCATGAACACATGCTCGCTGAGACACACACTCGCCCCATTAGTTTGCCTTGTAACTATGGTCACGCAAAGATTCGGCGCATCTACAAATTTGCGAATGACAAACAATACGTTTTCCTCTCGCTCTGGAGCAGAGGCACGTTAGGAAATGAGCGCTCACGGGGTCAAATTTAACACCTCAGGTGAATTAATAGGATTGTCCTGACAAGCTGGTAACATCTTGACAGGAAAGGAGTGAGGAGGAGAAGGAGGGATTAATGAGGGGAGCAGGGAGGAGAGGCAGCTTGGAGGTGCTCTGTATGCATGGGGTTTGGCCCGCTGAAGGTTGGGGTTTTAGTTCTGGTGATGGTGGGGGTCGGTTGGGGGTTGGGTGTTGGTAAGAATGACTTTGAGGCTCATTCATGGAGCCAAAAGAATATTAATTTACATGCATATTTCTCTGCCTCTGGGGAGGGAGAATTATCCAGGGCGAGAGAGTTGTTCAGAGGCAGACTGGCAGGCTAGACTCTCGTCCAGGGAGAGATCAAAGTGCAATTTCTTATTCCTTCTCCCGGATTCTGTTTGAAGTTGGATTTCTCCGAATACCTCTGATACCTCCAGTGAATTTTCTGCTGCCACAGCACATAAAAGGCAGCGAGGTGCGAGGGGGGAGGGGGCAGGGTTGCGAGGCTGGCTGGCGAATGTCAGATGGCATTGGATACACAAGGAGATGACTTCTCTGTATCTGCTCTGTGGATAACTGGTTAAAGGTTACCATGTGGTGGCTGTTCAAAACGTGTGTATGTGTTCACCGACTGAAATAAAATGAGATCCCGCTTTCTTTTTTTTTTTTTTAGGTTAAATTTCAAGCCCATGTTTCCACCGTGTGTTGCAGCAGCTCCATGCTTGTTACTTTGATTTTGCTGCAGTTATTTATGAGTGGTGGGTTTGAGCTTGCGTTTTATGCTTGTGAATGTTGGAACCTAATAGTAGTTTTATCAGCTTCTATTCTTTGAGTTCTGTGAGTTTATGTTCAGCACCAACTGTGAATTGAAATGTTAAAATGAAGCATTACTACAATTGAATAACCTTGGAGTCAGTTGATTGATTAGTCTTCAGCAGATTTGTTATTTAGGAGTGAAAAGCAGTCTGTTGAGATGCTGTGAACGCAGCAGTCCGTTCAGTGCCGACTGCTCAGTGATTCCATATGATAAATTCTAAATCAAAGTTTTCACACCACAGGACATGAGATATTTCCTGTGCTATAATTTCACAGAATGTTCCCATGTCAGCGTTGGGGTTCAGTTGTTCTAGCTGGAAAACTGGATGGAGAACCTACTTCCTCTTCCTGTTCTTGTTGGGCATTTCCTGTTTTAAACTTCCCAGAGCAGCGACAAAGAAAGTAGGGAGGGTGACCACTGTAAGCCTGGGAAAACTTTTACTGCAGCGTTGACAGCTGTGCACGCTGTTCATACTGTGCGTGTATGATGGGTGTGTATTTTGACTTGTTTAGGGTTGCAACAAATGGTTCTTTTTAATGCTAAATCTGCAGATTATTTTAGAATTTCTCAGACTCCAATACAACATCTTCAGTTGTCTCGTCTGGCCAACAAAACCTGAAAACATCCAGTAAATTATCATACCGTATATGAAAAAGAGCAGCAGAGACGGCACACTAGGGTTGACGGCATCGAGCTATAATTCTATCGCAGTATCGTGAAATCGGTACATTCACTACTTTCCAAGCCATTATATTTTGGAGGTAAAAAGTTTTTTTCTTTTTGGCTTCTGTCTTAATCCTCCCCTCCGTCTGTCTCTGAAGAGGTGAAGGAATGAGGTTAGAGGGGATTTCAGCCAATCCTGTTTGGAGACTGACCATGTATTTCCTGGTCAGTGTTGCACACTCGGAGCTGCTGTCCCGTGTCGTCTTAGACAGAGAAGACTGGCATTTGTACAGACGTCTTGAATGCAGTCAGCATGGCTCTCAGGCAGCGTGTTGGCAGCTAATTCGCTGGCTTTTTATCCAAGCTTTCAGATGTAAGTGAGGTTGGCATCCATAGGAGGCAAGTTGCCATGATGTAGAGCTGGCATCTTAAGGACAGCCTTCTCCATTAACCATGTAATGTGTTTAAGACTGGTAGGACAGACAAAATAGCTATTATAGCTTCAATAGGTACCCACTTATGTAGGACTTGTCAGTTCTACATCAACCTGATGACAACAGCGTCTCCTGAGTCGTTCCTCTGAGACCTTTGTTGAAGACTTTCACGACTTTTTATTGACCAAAGCAGGAACAAACCGAAAGGTTCAGGTGTGTGTTTGTTCACCACTGGAGATGAAACACACCCTATTCTAAGCATAAAGATGCCAATAATTAAACAGCGTAACCATGTCGTGCTACAGCTAAATTAATTTTGAAAAAAGAACACAAATAACGAAGAAAGTGTATTTTTTCAAGGATTTCTTGAGCTGTCGCTGGTGCTTCATCCAATTTTTTCTACTGTTTTTCAGCAGCGGGCAGCTTACATTAACTTTAATGTTTTTCATCAACATTACACTCAAAATCAAACATTTTTTTTTGTATGCTGGCATTTTAAGTCCAATTTGTTGTGCAATTGCTCCTCGTGTGAAAATACCACACACTCAAAATTTGCGTAGACTTCAGGTAAGATGAGATAAGATAACATTCCGGGTTAATTCACTTACACTTACAACAGAATAAAAAGGAAAGGTAGAAAAAAAGAAAACAAGTAGAACAAATAGACACACGTTTGACCGAGACGTGATGAGAAACACCAAAAAAGCACGAAAACACACCGGAGGTCGGAGCTGCTCTAATTAGCTGCTAAACATTAGCCCGTTAGTTAACCAGTCAGTACCAAAGTGCATGCTGTTATTTTTGCTGCTTTACCGTAAGCAGCAGTGGACGAAGCCTGTAGTATGAGCGAGTTCACAAGGTCACACTTTAGCTCTGGGAGAGTGTGGGCAGTGTTTTGCCATATGTTTGTGCTGTTGTCTGGAACAGAGGTCAGGTTTGTGTCGGGCGTAGGGGAGGAAGTGGACGAAGGCTATTTGGAGACTTACGCTAATCTGGTTAGTGTGGTTTCCACCCTCTCCTTTCTCTTTCTCCTATCGCCATGCTGGTCTGATCCATCATGTGCCCAACAGCCCTTTACACTGCTCGCTGCTGCTCAAATGCATTCGAAGGTTAACAGTGTTTTCTCTTTTCTCTCTTTAATAACACTGTTTGCATGGGAAGCTAAACTCCAAGTCAGAAGTAGTTGGCTTTTGGTTGATTATTTGAGAACACTGTGTTAAGAATGTTTTGGGCAAAGCTGATGGAAAAATGTGTGAACAAAGCTGCCTCAGCATTGTTGCTTTAATATGATTTATTCGCGACCTCGTGACATAATGATAAAGACTAAATGTTCTTTTTCCACTGTTTGTGTTGGAATGGCATTTACTTTGTCCTGTAAAAGCGATGACCTCAAGCGGGACAGCAGAGTCTCCCAGGCAGCGCCGAACAACGACAACAAGCCGCAACAGAAGGAAAACTACTCTTTCATCCCCCGGCTCTTGTTTCCTTCTGTGACTATCTATTTCTATCATCCCGGGATCTCCACACCCGCTGTCAGCTCTATGTAAAAGGAAGGTCATATATTCCCTTACATTTCCTGTTTTGAAGAGGACGCCTGGGCTCAGAGTCAAGCCATAGTTGTCATATCAGAGAATGCTTTTAGATGTTTTGGGGAGTATTGGACCATTGGTCAGCTTTAGGGCTGCAGCAGATTTTTATGAGGAATTAATCTGCCATGAATTTTCTTGATTATTTCAGGAAATGTCACAGTTCCCTAATGCACGAAATGATGCCTTCAGCTTGTTTGGTTTGGCCAGGCAACAGTCCAACACCCAAAGATATGACAGAAAAGCAGCAACCATTTACAAATGAGAGACTTCATCAGGAAATGTCAAAATAGTTGCTGATTAATTGGTATTACTCTTAATTAACTGAGCATTTCCGCTGGAGTCCGCTTATCTGTGTTGTGACAAGAGCGCCTTATCACACTGAGGGCCTGTTGGCAGCTAATGTTATTTCAAAAGTGAGACAGCGAGAAATACTAGATGCCTTTGAGATTGAGTTTGCTGTAATAGATTTAAAAACGTTGTTCAAAGTATGGTACAAAAATAAGCTTTGAACTGCGATCAGCTTCTTTATTATTCACTGCTAGGGCTGCAACTAATGACTATTTTCAGTATAAGTGAATGTGTGGAATATTTTTGCAACTCACTGATAACACTTTGTGTCTATGAATTTGTCAGAAAGCTGACAAAAGCTCAGGTTATCTTCAAATTGCGGTCCAAAATCCCCAAAGTACTCCATTTACAATAACTCTTTAATTTCCTGATTGTTTGACAGGAAACAGTCAAGACGACAAAAAAACCCCCCAAAACATGAATGACATAAGTGATGACTGTGTGCAGCCTGAACTCACGACACAGATGGTGATACTGTGGCTGCTCACCTGAAACAGTTTTATATATAAATTCCCATTTAATCTTCACATTTCTTGTGAATGATGTCTTTTTCTAAAGCTTGTCTCGACGGTAGGAAAAGAGCTGGGGACTCGCGGATACTTGTGGCATCTGTGCTCTCCTCACATGACAGGAATGTTATAAAACTGGCTGAAAACTTGGTGTTTTCCTTTAAATTACGAGGTCATTTTAAGCCAGAGCAGGGCATTTCTGGCCCCGTGTCCTCCGCTCGGAATCCAAGTCAGATTGTCCCACATTCCTGCTGTGGATTTTTCCAGCGGCGGCCGTCGGTCCGCAGGGTGATTTCACCCCACAGACGCTCCTTTTTTTTTTTTTTAAAAAAAGAGAGAGAGACAGAGAGAGAGAGGAAAACCTCGCCGGTTGTCTCTGTTCGCTGTGTCAGCAACAGGCGTGGCAGTGCCAGAATGAGAGCGAGAGAGGTTGAAAGAGGATTACAGAGAGTGAGGGAGGGAGGGGAAAGGGGAGAAGAGTGTGACAGGGCATAAAAGTGAGAGAAGCTGATAGGAACTAAATGGAAACAAAAAAAAGATAAAAAAGAGTGAGAGGAAAAAATTTGAAGACAAAAACAAATAGAAATGAAGTCGAAAGATATAAGCAGAGGAAGAAACTCTGTATATAAGGCTGAAAAAACAGACGGAGAGACTGAACTTCCTGCTCCTTGTGGTGGCCTGGCTTCTTTGTCCCTGTTGCTAGGTTACGATAGCTATGTGACCCGGGACGAGAGGAGGGAAAGACGTGAAAGCCTCAGTGATGGACAGTGTTTCCCTCTTTCATCCGTGAAGCTACATAGATAATTTCCATCTATTAGAGTCAATTAAGCAGTCAGCGATATGATTTCACCCTCAGACACTGGAAAGTACTGTGGAAGTCCAACATGTCTCCGTGAAGACGAGGCTGTGTCTTCACTGTTTCAGATACTTTCACATTTATAATTGGTGCAGGACCGTGTTGCATTTTTGGAGCATGACTGGACTTTGGGGCAGATATAATATCAATATTTGGGAGCAGTGCTGAAACAAAGAGTTGATAAAAGTCTTTGTTGTTTGAGATGACAAATTGGCGTTTGTTGGTTCCACTTCCAGAGGCTGTGTTGCTTTTCTCTCTTTTATATCATGAGCTCATTTTTATGCACATTTTGTGGACAGAAACGGCAGAATTCTAGAAAACTTTAAACTCTGAATTTGCTCATTTGCTTGAGGTGTTTTTTTGACAAACATGTCTGATGAAGGTACGACGGTTCGTCCATGGCAGCGTTTGAGATGATGCTTTGAAAGCAGCATGCAGTCATCAACATACAACAAGGTAACCATTGATATGTGAAAGTAAGATTGCAGTTTATTTAGGAGCCAGGAAGGGACATGCGATGTGGGAAAAGCAGCCGCTGATGCTTTGATGTGTGTCTGATTTGGACTTTTCCCTCTCTGATGCTTTAACTCCAGCCGGAAACAGTTCACATCTCCTCCTACAGCTGTTTCTCAGCTCAGCTCCCTCCGTCCCTCCTAAAACTATATGACTTTCTTCCTCCCTCTTCTCCGTGTTTCCCCCCCGCTCTTCCTGCCCCCTCTCCACACAACCCCCCCCCCCCCCCCCCCCCCCCCCCAAACTCTCAGCTCATTCTGGTTGGGACTTTATGTGCCATTGTTAGGCTCTTTTTGTACCCAGGCTTTATTTAGTCATTGTTAATCACTTTGTTGGCCTCTGACCGCCATCCAGCCCGTTTCTGATGAGCACAGTGCTGTTACAGGGCAAACAAAAGCCCTGATAAAGTGGCACGGAGCTTCATTGGCTTTATAATCTCTGTGAGATTTGGAGGATTTCTTCACAATGATTTCATCTTGTTTTTCGGCCCTTTCCTCTCTCTTCCTCTTGCTCCTTCTTTAAATTCCTTCCACGGGGTCCCTCCTCGGGATGGGCAGTTTGACACTCATTAAACAGGAATGAAGATGCAAGTGGGGTGTGTGTGCGCTCTGAGTGTGTGTGTGTGTGTTGAGCTCCATGAGAGACTGGACCCACTGTATTGGAAAATGAAAAGGTTCTCACTGCTCTCTGCTAATTACAGTGAACTTTTACAGTAAGCACACACTCTCGCACACACACTTGTCCCCTCAGTCGCTGCACTGACACATTCAGTTGTGATGAAAGCCATCTGCTGAGATAGACAAAGGGAGAGTTTCCAGTGTGTGTGTGTGTTTGTGTGTGTGTGTGTGTGTGTGTGTGTGTGTGTGTGTGTGTATATATGCTGGGTGTGCTTTGTCAACCCCAGCGCTGTGTCATGTGTTGGCCCATGTTTGCTTTTATAAGTGGTTCCAAATACAGGCCAGTGAGTGCCCCTGTTAGTTCCTCCATGTGTGTGTGTCTGTGTGTGTGTATATGTGTGTGTGTGTGTGTGTTTACCGTCATGACTCCCACATGCGAGGGAGTTCCATCACAGATTAGGGGTGTGTATGGTCCACAGAGCTGCTGCTGGCAAACACACAAAGGTTTTCACAATATTATGCCAGTAAATGTAAAAACAAGTGTTGGTAATCTGTTCACGGCGAGGTCGCTCGGACACGAACGTGTTTTGGGATTTATGAGACTGAAGGTTAGACAAATGAATGTTGTGAGCTGAAGAACCTAAATCAGGCTTTTTGGTTTAATTCAGTTTAGTGAAACAAATGACACACATGTACTTAGTGCACTGAAAAACAGCGATATAGTTTCATTCACTGTTTTAAAATCTGGGCAAATATTTAGAACCAGTGTCAAATTTAAGTACTAAATTGTGGTTTTAATATTACCTCATTTCCTCCTTCATTGCCTTCTGTGGTTAAACGTGTGTTAAAAATAAAATTGACAGTGAATGGCTGGCGTTGGGGGTTGGTGTGAGGTATGGTCGAGGTACTGGACCTCAGGTCCGTGTCAGCCTGTAGTTAAACCACCGGCAGGAATATTTATACAAGTGGCGGCAATTAGGGTGTGATTGAGAGGTATGTAGAAACTGTGTGTGCACAGTGAACACAGCTGTGGGTGTTTTTTAACATTTTGTCTTTTGAAACAGCAATCGTTGCTGTGATAGAGTATGTTTTGGATTGCCCTGGAGCTCACGGTCATGGTTGCCATACTGGTAATGTGGAGCTGTGTGACCAATAAAAGGCTGTTCTGTATCTGGAATCACCTTAAACCTCCGATAGATTTCAGTACTGTGACTTTAGAAAATATAGAATTTGTATCCCATTATGTTCCATTTGCTTCTGCGAATCTTAAGATAGAAACACTTTGTTCATTTTGTGATTTTAAGATTAAGGGGAAAAGTTTTAGACCAGACTTCAGCGCATAATGTCATTACAAAAATATGAAGTTTTGGCCATAGATCACAAATGCCTTGAATTCTCAATAAAGGTCTATGACCAGAGCAGTGCCTCTTGAACAGATTTTGCAAGGACGCTATGTGGGTGGCCACTGGCTTTTCACTTAATTGATAATAAATTATTGAAACTTTTAATAAGTTATCAAAATTCTTAAGGATTTATATTGATTGCTTGATTAAATAATGACTGGACTAGCTGTTACAGCCATTTACTGCATCCCTTTTGAACTGCATCCAGTAACGGCTAACATTTTAAGCCATGCTGGTGACGTGGCGCTATGGATGGCATTCGGTTGGTTGCTCAGTCAACCACTTTGGTCCAGACTGAAATATATGGATTAGCAATAATTAAGCACTAATTAGCACAAGCACTAATTAGCACAAGTTAGCATGTTGTCATGCTAAAGTAAGATGGTGAACCTGCTAAACAACAGCTAGCGTTAACATTGCAAATGTGAGCATTTTAGCATGCTAATGTTATCATTTAACTCAAAGCACTGCTGTGCATATGTAGAACCTCCTACAGCGGCTAGCACGGTGTTAGCCTCTTAGTTGTGCATGTCCATGCGTACAGCATGCTAATATGTGTGCTAATGTCACATATAGTAAAAAGAAATCTAATTTAACCCTTGATTGTGTGCATATGTGTGTGTGCGCCCATCTATATATATATATGTCCCTATATGTCCCTTGCATGTGTGCAGGGATGTTAGTCTCAGCCTGGAGGTTGTCTCAAGCATCTTGGCAGCAGCTTGTCATGATGACATATTTACTGTACAGGCCGCCATCTTAGTCCTTGGAAGGTGATGAGATAAAATATAACTCTGAGCTGTTCTCCCTCTCTCTCTCTCTCTCTCTCTCTCTCTCTCTCTCTCTCTCTCTCTCTCTCTCTCTCTCTCCCTTTCTCTGCCAGGCTCTCTCGCTCTTTCTTTCAATCTCTGAAGTGACGTTACTGCCCTTGCATCCAACTCAAACTTACAAAGTGTTGAAACCGTCTTGGATATGATTTGTTTTGTGCCATAACAAAACATTCAGATGGACTTTTCTTGTTTGTGCGCCGTTGGAACACACTCCCTCATACCGTTTTTGAAGTCGAGCATAAAATTAACAGCATCCATGGCTCGATATTCCAATGACTGAAGAGGCTGAATTTGATTCCTCTGCGATTAGTAATCCACCTTTAACCTCTAACCATTAACCCACTTTACACGGCCCTCAGGGGCTGTATGACAAGGTATTAGATGGTTTTGCCTTAATGTTACTGGACAGCGGTGAGCCATTTTTCTACTGTTCTCCAGCTGTGTTGGTGGATCGTATTACAGGCGGATGATGGACCTGAAATGTGGGTCTGTAACAGGATCTACATTCATGGCCAGATTTGACCTTAATCACCAATACATGCTCCACTGTGGCCACAAGAAGAGCGATGAGTATGCCGTGTGTCGATGTGCACCGACCCGATCTGCTTCCCATAAAGCTGACTGAGCAGAATGGACAGACGAAGGGTGACCTTTGACCCCGACTTCTCCCCCAACCTGCGCTCACCACGGCAACGCCTGAAAGAAGCCATCTCCACTTCCTCTGCCTTTCTTTCTCTCACACTTTCCCTGCTTCTGGGGCTCATTGTTGTCGGTGTTTCCTCCCCGCTAAATGTCAAACTGACTTTGTGTTCTCTGCTCAACAGGAAAGCCTGAGTATGTACTGTAGGTTCATGCTCAGTGTTTGATGATGTTCAGTGACTGTACCATGGACATCCTTTTGTTGTTGTTCCTTTTAAAAGCTGTTCTGGAGCAGAAAGAGACAAAACAGTGATTACATCCAGTTAGATTGTATTTGTTTTACCAGAAAGCTATCAGGGGGCCACAGTGATGATCTTTGAATTTGACAGCATTGACCTTTCTGGTATCAGCTACCATTTTCTGTACAATATGTCCCTCCCACTGCTTCTCTGTCTCTAGATCTTTCTCTCGTTCACACACATGCACACACACAGAAACATAATGAGCATTTTTTTCACAGTTACAGAACTTAATTATAGCCTCACCAGCAGGGCTGCAAGTCAACTAACATGAAACATACTGTAGCTGGAACAGTGCTAACACATGCTTTGTCCATATAGACTCACAGAAATAGTGCACTGGTCTGAAGCCACATGTGGAAGTAAATTAAATTCAATGCCACATTTTTCTGTTGGTCCTGGAACAATGGCAGCCACAAAGCAATATTTACACGGTGCCATAAATTTCTTCATGATCAAAAGAAAAGTGTCTGAAGTAAAAGGCTGCACTAGATCATTTCATCTTGCCTCGACACTTTATGTCAATCCATTGTTCTTTAAATATAGCCAGACTGGGAAGTAACATCCTGTCAAATCATAAGATTTTATGAAAAGAACATTTTAAGAGAATAAATTGTACCAGAGTGTTGTATGATTTTTACAGTCTCTCACTTTATGATCGAGTTCACAAATTCCTCTCCATGCTTGGCTGCTGGGTCATGTAAAAACTTAGATCAGGAGACTGAAATCTGTCTTTGTACCCACTTTGAATGGTGTGTGTGCATGTGTGTGTGTGTGTGTGTGTGTGTGTGTGTGTGTGTGTGTGTGTGTGTGTGTGTGTGTGTCCCACTTGATGAATAGGTTTTCTATTCACATGCCTGTGGAACAAAGCTACTGCACAGTTCAAGCTACTGCTGGATATCCTGTTGATATCACACAGGCCCATTCTTTCGACTGTGTATGTGTGTGTTTGTGAGTTAATACAAATAGCAGCCGTTGTACAGTGCTGCTGCATGGTTGTGGTCAATTACAGATTCCTTTTGTGTAGCTTACAGTGCTCTGTTTGTGTACTGTATCTTTGTGTGTTCCTGCCTGCACTTTTGTGTGCAGCATGCCTCATTCCAGCAGCATCCAAGCCACTGGCCCTCAAATGTCATTATTAAATTGCAGACGGAGCATGTGACTGGCATATTTAAGGCGGGCAGGATTCCCCACGCCAGTGTTGCTACACATGACAAGCAAAACCGCCTTAAGAAATGTCAGTTACACTCCAGAAAGGATTGACAAGAGGGAGAAATGGCCTCATACAGGCCACCCTTGGCTCTTTTGCCCTAAACAGCCACATGGCGGTAACAAAGCACCTGCGGTGTCTCTACAGCTGACCATGCAGGCATCGCTGTTGTTTGGATTCAGTGGATTGTGGTGGACAAATCATCATCAACCTGGTCTGTTACAACCCTGTTTCCAAAGAAGCTGGGATGCTATGTAAATAAAAACAGAATGCAATCAGTTGCAAGTGCACAGGTTTTATTGGATGTAGCTATAGCAGAGGTAATATTTGTATGAGAGTGTAAGACAAGATATTCATTCATATATCGAGTCCCAAGTTCCTGTGTTGTCAGTCCTTGACACTGTTTGTTTATTTGTGTGTGTCTCCATTGGGTTTTGTCGTGAGCTCAGGAGGATGTGAAAGAGGGAAGAATGGGAGGAATTCTGCTGAGAAGAGGGCGAGAGGACAGAGAGCCAAGTGTCAACAGGGTCATTTATTTATAGCTGTCACTGTCCATAGCTGTCCTTCCTGCCCGGACAGAGACACGAACACACACACATGCACACACAAACACACAAATGTTAAATGGCAGTGACACCACAGCATCATCCATACATCTTGCATCTGGGAACCCCCAACAATGTGCCTTTTTATCTTTCAGCTGCAAGTCTGATTTTGCATATTCAAAATATTTCAAATATCTCCATCTAATGGTTGATTTTTATCTCTTAAACAACAGACCTACGCCGCCATACCAGGCGTATCGTCCATGGTTGAATACTGTATTATTGGCAAACACCGCTCTTTCTCTTGTGGGATCTATTCATAAGTATCCCTCGGCATGAGGGACTTTTTAGTAATTTGGACGAATTGACCTTTTTACTAAACACAAACGACTTCTGCAATTAGTGGCTATGAGATGCACACCTCAGAAATGATCAGTGATGTGATGCTACGACTACCCACTCCTCATCAAACAGATGATGCTGCTTCTATCTACACATTGGCCAACTATCTTTCAACCTGGGGCTTGACCTTGTGAATCACTGCGTTGAAATAGCTACCATAAATGGTAAGGCGTCAGTGCTGGCCACATCTGTAAGTAGACGTTTTCTTACACAAAGCTTTCCTGGACAATGTACTTGTTGTGGCATGTAATTCCTCCTTTGTTTTGTAGTAATTCATTTGTGTTGGCGAGCTCTTACAGAATCATATTGGCCAACAATGTGCTTTTGATTTAGAAACACAGTTTGAGTGAGCCGAGAGCCCCGCTTTGGGCTGATGCGTGTGATTGCACGGACGTCTGAACATATAAGCCTGCGTCCCGGAGTGCTGCTATTGCCAGCATCTATCGAGAACATGGCCATTGGGAGCGATACGACATGCATGATGTATCTGCATGCACGAGCCAGAGAAAAAGCTTGTTACCTCATCCCATCGTTTGCCAAAATGCACATTGAGACGTCCTCCAAGGGCAAGTAAGCTAAACACAAATGCATGCTTGCGAGATTGTTTTTCATCACAGTTTTAAAGTCATTGTTTCCAAAGTAGAATAAAGTCATACTTCGCAGTCATCAGGGTATTTGCTCAGTGTGCCAGCACCAACAGAGGTAAACAGTGAAAGTACTTGCGGCAGATAAATTCAAACAAAACGTCTCATTTTGTTAGCAACACTGTCACGCAGCTGAAAAGCAATGATATGAACAATAACGCAATCATGATAGTTTCTGCACACAATGTAATCAAAGGAAAGAAGGACAGACTAATTAGCGTTCATGTAATATCGCCTATAGTGTAGAATGTGTCGCCAATTTTTTGATAATCTGTACACACTATTTCAGGTGTTGTCAAATTGACAATTCTAAAGTCATCGAAGTGTGCAGTATGCACTCGGGTTGAGCAATATGCTAACATCAAACTAGCCACCATCAGCCCAACAATCAGATATACCGACTCTACATGCTGTGTTTCCCTGCCGCCTCTCTGCTGTTCCTGGCCACTGTGTGCTACAGGGTTAGCTAGCTGAATGGAGTCTGACACCTGAATAGAAATCTGTGTGTTGAGTTCAGTCTTGAAAGTGTTAAGTACCTTCTTTTCAGAATGTGTGAGAGGTGCTTTCCAGAAGTTTAAAACAAGACATCAGTGGTTTGTAACGTTTCTCCAGAACTGATTGTTCAACACTTTCGATGCATTCTGAGCTGATGAGAGAACAGGAAAAATGAGGAAGGAATAAAGTTTTCAGTCAGTAGAAGCAGTTCAGTCTCAGTGGCGACAAACCAGAGATCAAACCAAACAAGGCATCACTCTCTTGTGTTGAGCTTGAAGTGACTCCCTCAGAATCAGAGGAGGGGCGTCTGTCCAAACAACAATTGTTTTGCGCAGACATTCAAAAGTCTCAGAGGAAGAAATTCATCATAGACCAATTTCTCCTCTCACAGTGAAGCAGCAGTCGCCACAAATCTGGTTTCACTAAAACAAATATTCAAACATTTTGTTTGTTTATATTGCCTGACTGTATTGAAGTGTCTTGGGAAACCTCACTCCTAAACCTCCTATTTGTCTTTTGAATTACACATTTCTTCATCAGAAATTATGGGATTGGCAGATGATTTCATGGCCTCTAATTCAGGATTTGGTGGCAATTGTGAAAGTCATTGTTCCGTGAAATCTGAAGGCTTATGGCCTCCAGAAGTGGGTGTTATCACAAGTGCTGCATGCATATTGCTGTGCTATTATAGCCTCAGTAGATCAGAAAGCAGCAACATGTTTTATGCAGAATTATGCATCTTTATCAAGTGGAAAAGCTCCCAATTTGTGCAGTTGTTGTCACTGTTGCTCTCTCCCCACCAAAAGTTAATTTAGACTTTATGTAGCTTATTAAAAGGCATTTCGGGAAACATCTCCTGCTCTAGCTGTGGTTGTAGATGCACTGTTACTTTCAGTATCTACTGCATACTACTAGTGAGTATTATCATTACCAACAGACTTCACACTGAAGTATACTTAAGTAAGACTGCATCACATGACTGATCGCAGGTCTCACCCAGCCAGTGGCTCCCTCACAGCTCCGAAAACATTGCAGCAGATTTTGGCTTTTTTGGATAAACTGACCACATATCGGAAATCTAAATCGTTATTTTCTTGGTGAAAAAAACATGAATAAAACATTCTCAAAACTGCTCAAAATTTCCAACTTTGCACAGTCTGTACAGCACCTTTCATTCAGGAATTGCGGCTCAAAGTGCTTTACAAGAAAGGAATCACATGCACCAAGTGAGTGCTTTCCATAGAAAAGACAGAATGGACATAAAAACAGATAAAAAAAAAAAAATCAATGTAAAATAGGATAGAGAATAAAACCCACCTGATAATGATCATAGTAAATTCAATTCTAAACACTGACATTGAGTCCACAGGAGTCGCTTTGAATGCTGTAATAGCAGCGCATTAGCTCCAGACAGCTAGTAGAGGCCAGCTTGGTATAAAACAGAAAAACTAAACTGTACTAAATCACAAAACGGCTGTAATAAAAGAGCACCAACAGATAATGCTCCAACAAGAGCTTTTTGAGGAGTAGATCAAAGATGCCTGTCAATATTTGCTTGGCCCCTGATCTGACAGAACGGTGGACGCAACAATGTCAGTGAAACTGCTGCAGACCTGTGCCAATAGTGGCTGCTGCAGCTGGCAGAACAAAATGTATGAAACGATAAAATGAAGCAGAAGTGCACGACTGTTTCACTGTTGCACGGTAACTAGTAGAATACACATCTAATCACAGACGGGTGATATATAACAGTGTAAGTGCATCTCGAGGCTGTGTCCTTTTAAAAGCCCTTCTGTTTTCCTACTCCTTGGTCTGTGGTCGGTTTTTGATGTTTATGACGGAGAGCGTGTAGAGAGCGCAGCTGGAGCCAGGGTGAAGAAATTAACAACGACAGGCACGTTTCACTCACAAGGTGCTGAGAGGGACTGCCAGTGGCAGCAAGGAGAAGGAAGGGGGACGGAGGCCAAAAATAAGAGAGCAGGCCGCAGGGAGGCCGGAGGGAGGAGGGCAGTGGAGAGAGAGACGGAGTTTCGTGCAGCTCAGCGGGCACAGAGCATGACATCAGTCGCACTGAGGCCACCCATGCTGGAAATAATGCCCGTCACACTGTTGTTAGTGTAACCTCATTTGCTAATATACTGTAACTACGTAAGGTGGCTGCTTTTGATAACGACAGTGTATATCCTGTTAGAAAGTACACTCATTGCCTCTTCATTTGGTACACTTTGGCACACAGTCTAATTTGATGCAGTACAACAGCTCTGTTTTGAATTTGGCTTTTATGAAGCTTATAATTTAACCAACACTGTCAGGTAATAACTCTTCTTTATGTTTATTATTGTGGTCGTTGTAGTTGGTAGTGGTGTTGTGCAGGAGTGCATATTGAAATTTGTTTCTAATACTCTCGTGTATAATGAAGTCCAGTGGAACACCACTGCGACCTACAGCCATAATGAACATTATTATGTTTGCAAAGGCAGAACTGACATTAGATTGTACTAGTGTATGGAGGATTTTTTTTTTTGATTATCATTTCAATGCTGCACCTGTGCTTTCTGCACCTTTGTCTCGATATATTGTGCAGTTCTAATGTATTATTAACAAGTGCGGTACAGTAGCAGCGCTTTCACTTCATCTCACAGATGACTTTGCCAGGTGCTGACATGTCTGGCTTTCAAAGCTGCAGATGCACACTCACAGCACCTTCAAAGAGCAGGCCATACCCTGCTCTGAGAACAGAAACGCCTTGATGTGTCACACCGAAACACATCTGGAGAACGATGACACAAGCGACAGAAAAGTTATTCTTATGATTCTGCAGCATTCATGTCCTCAACAGGCCACCGTTGATGAATTATGTCATTTGTAACAATTAATGTGTCACAACACAGGACTGTTTCGTTGGATGAAGTGTCACAGAGTACAGTATTAGGGTACTACTGGAGGGACTGAAGTATTTTTTTTCTTCACTGGACACTGGTACTGTAAAACCGCAGTTTATCCTTCAAGGTCGGAGTGTGGTCTCAGTTTGGTCATACTTTAGTTATTTTGACGCTACGGAGCCACGGTGACTCACTGCTGACTGACATCCTACCATGTTTTTCTGACTCAGTCCCAAGAGAGACAGCGGTGTGTGTGTGCGTGTGCGTGTGCGTGTGCGTGTGCGTGTGCGTGTGTGTGTGTGTGTGTGTGTGTGTGTGTGTGTGTGTGTGTGTGTGTGTGTTTCTGGCAGCACGTGCAGGAGCTGCTGGGCCTGCGTTTTATTTCTTGGACTGGCAAGCTGCAGCGGCTCATTCCAAATGCGTGCGCACACACACACACACACACACGCACACACACACACACACACACCCACACCCACACAGATCTACTTGGTGGACCTGTGGTATTTACATAAACATGGACAATTACACTCTGTCCGTCTTCTCTGTGCACACTGTCTGTCCTTTCCCTGACTCCCATCTGTCTTTCCATGAGACTCTTCATCTGTCCTCTTTTTTTCTTTCCTTCTTTATTTCCCTGCATACTTGTCTGGATTTCATTTCTATCAATAGTGTACGAAACGCCACTGAAATACATGTCTGCTTGTGTGAATTTTGTGTCGTTTCTCTCCTCCTCTTCTTTGGAAAAGTGGGATTTCCCTGCTGGGGTTGACCACATCATACTGTTACCCGTATTTCTTTCTTTCTTCTTTGACCATGAGAGTGAAGGAATAATTAGCCAAGGCATCAACAAAGATAGCAATTGTTTTGAAAGTCCTGTAACTCCTGGATTCATTCTATCTCAGTGTCAGGATGTCTTGCAAATTCCTGGTTGCAGTACGTTGCTCCCGAATATGTGAGGGCTTCACTCCGCTACTGTATGTGTGGCCGACCTCGGCCAGTCCAGCAACAGGGACCATTGTTGCGAAGGTGACCCTGCCTGGAGTTTAAATGGAACGGAAGCCAAACTCGCCCTGAGTGTGTGTCTCCAAGGAGCTCTTAGCGCCTCATGCATTATTTGAAAGGCATCCATCAGTCCGAGGCTTTTCACTGCCTGGCTTGGTTAATGGGACTTAAGTTTAAAGGGAACTTTTTTGCGCTTTTCAGCAATCGCTCACATGCGCACACACCGAAAAGCCTCCACACAGATGTCGGAGCTGTCAACCTTCATCACCGACGCCACTGGGGATCCACTCACAGGATCTGCCTGTCTGCGTTTAGCCTCTTTCCACTCACTCTCACTTTCAGTAACTGCATCAAATCAGGACAAAGGCTCATATTCTCCTACATGTCATGTGTTTTTAGGCCAGGCAGCCAAACTTGAAAGTAAGAATATGATGTTTTATATGGTTTGGGGTTTCAATCATTATGAACTCCCACAGAACAATGCACACTAAATATGAAATATAGCTTTTGCTAAGAAAGCATGGTGTCTCTAATGTGTCCTTTAGTAAACCTGATGGCCTCTTTTTCTTTTCTCTCCGTTCTCTCAGGTCTGTCAACAGCCAAGAGGAAGTTTGCCGACTCTCTCAACGAGTTTAAATTCCAGTGCATTGGAGACGCCGAGACGGATGATGAGATATGCATAGGTGAGCCTGCTGATATGAAATCCAATATATTCTCCACAGCAGCAGAGGAGAGCCTGTAAATAGACTGTAGACAATGTTCTCTCAGTTATAATCGCTGAAATAGAACAGTGATATCAGAGCTGATGTAAAGGCCACTTCAGTTTTCAGTGCTTTTATACAGGAAGTCATAAATATCTCTGTAATTATGCCCAGAATCTGTTCGTTATTTTTTGCAGTATTACAGCTTTTTGTTTGATGAATGCCATGAAGTGGAATTAAACGGCACATTTAAAGCCTTTTCAGCGACTTGTGAACAGTTTATTGGCAAGAGTGGCTCGACCTTAAACCTAAACACTGCGATCATTTGTCTGTTACTGTTGGTGATGTTTTATTATCTTTAGTGGTCACTGTTCATCTTTCTTTCATCTAAATAGTATGATTTTATGTCCATGTTGGAACCTTTTAAGCATAATATCATATAATGTAATAAAAGACAGGACTTCTCAAAGTCCTCATCTGAACCGGATGGCAAGTCGACCCAGACCCAGCCCTCAGCGCTTTGACTGTTAACTGTGGGTTTTGTATTGAGCACTAAAGGCCTCTTTGGCCAAGGGCTGAGAGCATTTTCTAGTTAAGTATCAAGTTATCATTCTGGATTTTCCTTGTTTTTTAGGAGCCTGTTCGCACTGATATGGACTCAAAAAAATAAGCCCTGCCATAGGGCTGCCATATAAGCTTATTATATAAGTCCTGCCATAGCTCGTGTTATGAACAGGCTACAATACATTATGAAGCGTAATCTATTTTGAAATGCATTATTGATCAATAAATTGTTACTGACATTCAATATACAGTGTAGTTGGAGATCATTCACAGTGATCCTGTTCCCAGATGAAGGTGGTTTTAAGGTAGCTCATTTCCGGATGGTTGACATCGTTGTCATGGCGACGTTAACGACATGACAGAGTGTTGTGTATTGTTGGTGTGGATGACATGTTAACATTATTCTGGAGAATTTGCTATTAGCTCCTAAATCACAGATACAGAGTGTGTCTGGTTTTCTGTGTAACTCAGCGTTCACAGTGTAAATGTAGCTGTAAGAATAGTCATAAATGAATATGGACAAACAGTTGATTAAATGATATTTCGTCATCGCCAGTCATTCCAGATCGCTGACCTTGAACAAAAACCAGATGTGGACATCTGAGTAATAACTTTGAGAAACCCTGATGTAAAGTATATGATTATCTGGAAATGAATTTTTCACTAAATTCGAGCAAATACAGAGAGTGAGATCAGTAAAACTGTGCAAAAACCTGATCCTTAATGTTCACCTTGATTTTTGTTTGTTACCATGATAAGACATGAAAGAGGTCAAAAAGTAGTTTTATTTTCCAGTGACATCAGGAGCATCTGTTGTGCAGATAAGCAGAAGAACTTCAGTTCTGCTCACTCACCATAATAAAAGCTTTATTTACATAAGACGTGCAGCCATGATTACGTCAACGTTCCCTTATCCTCTATAATAAAAACACAATAAAGCATGAAGTGACATGTTTCGTAGCTCTTGCTTAATGCTGTTGTACATGCCCTGTTGTCTGATGTGAACTACCCCTCCCTCTCCAACCATGTTAAGAACATCATGCTTACCCAAAGCTAACACACTGAGAATACTGGTGGTGTACAGAACATGAGAATAGAACTCTTAATTCCATGAAGCCATCCAGGCCTTGCAGTGCTCGCTCTGTCGTTCAGCCTGCTGTGAAACACGGAGCAAACACCACACCCTCCCATGCTGCCTGGCTGTGTCTGTGCAGGCTGCAGCTCCTCACTGGCCTGACCCACCCACTACTGTTGTTTAACCAACACTAGCTATCTTTCCTGAGCAGCTTGCTGCTCAACTGGGCTGCACCACTGCACTGTTGTTATAGCCATAGCTGTCCTCATGTCAGAACTGTTAAAATAGCCTATAAATAGCCTCTGACAGTTGCGCTGGGTCAATATCACACATGTTCATATGTAATTCTCTCAGTATCGCATTTTGATGAAGAGTGTGCGACTGAGCCTGCTGAAAGGTTTTACTGCTTTTTACAAGCTTTATTAAAGGATTGAGCTGTTTTTCAATGCATTCCTTGAATAGTCCTGAGGTTCTGCTCCCTTAAAGTTGGATCTAACTTCCAGGAACCAAATCCTGTAGCTTGAAAGCTGGTGCTGAAAAGCAGCGTGAGTGTATGTTTTATCATGTGATGATTAAGGAATAAACTGGGGCTCCACTTTCTATGATTTTTTTTTTTTTTTTTTTTTTTTTTCATATGCCAGTGCACATGCTGCCTGTGTGTGTGTGTGTGTGTGTATGTGTGTGTGTGTGTGTGTGTGTGTGTGTGTGTGTGTGTGTGTGTGTGTGTATGTGTATGTGAGTGAGTGAGAGAAGTGTTGGACAGGGACAGAGGCAATTGAAGTGGAAACTCTGACCCAAAACAATGTAGCCATGCCTCGCCTGCCAGCGAGCGGGGCAACAAGCACTGAGCTGTGCTCTCTGTGAAAGCACCATAGAAACGAACCATATAAATTGCGGTTTCATTTCCAGTTAATTACTCTGCTGTGTCATGACTTTAGAAAAATTTGTGAGACGTCCAAGAGCAGAAACAAAGCTTCATCCCCGCCACCTCGTGCCAGCTTCCTTCAGACTCTCCCTGTTTCTGTTTGCATGTGTTTGTGTGCCTCGCTTTCCAACCATCTCTCTCCCTCTCTCTCTGTCTCTCTCTCTCTTTCTACCGACATGTCTGTCCTCAGCCAAGTCTCTGCAGGAGTTTGCAACGGTCCTACAGAACCTGGAGGACGAGAGGACACGTATGGTGAGTGACTTAACAAATTGTAGTAATACTGGGAGTGCTTGATGGGTGGGAGTGGGAACTGTGTTCTACATCATCACTCAGGAAATATGTTGATGGTGATAGGGCTGATCCCTTCTAGCCTGTCAGTCAGATGGACTATTTTTAGAATCTAATACACTCAGTTTTTTTATTTAGTCCTTTGTCATTCCTAGAAAATGATGCCACGTCTGGTGTAGTATAATATTCACTAGTGGGCTCTGGCTTTGGTTTCCACGCCCCTGTGACCCAGACAGCTGTGTCAGTTCACCATTTTTTGAACATAAGAAGAATAATCATTATAATTTAACAGAAAATTATACGAGTAACATTGTCATTTAAAATAAGTCTGTAATGCTTTAATGTAGACTTGCTACTCTGTGATGTTATGTGTGTGTCTGTGCCGCCAGATCGAGAACGCCAACGATGTGCTGATTATGCCTCTGGAGCGGTTCAGGAAAGAGCAGATCAGCGCAGCCAAGGTGGGCAGGCGACGCTGCACAGCCGCAGCACTGATGACAGAAATGACTTTCGCTACACTTGTTCTGTGCATCAGTATTGATACGCTGGCAGCGAAACATAAATCAATAAATTCCTTTTAGCACTTCTGCAGCTGTTAGAAGGGCACCAGCTGACACAGCAGCCACCCAGAACACACAGGATACAGTAATTCTTCAATTTTAGCTGGACAGATATTAAACTGTGTCTATAGATCTGGGTTGAATCACCCCTACAGTTTGTAGTCACTGTATTATTATGTAATTTCCCATGAAATTAGTTTCTTCTACTGCTCACACGGCTTTTATAAACCACATATTAATGTTCCAGTGAGATGCTCCTTAATGCAGGATAATTACAGTGTTTAATTGACAGCTAATTGGGATGTTCAACATAATAATTATGGAGTGTTTTTTTTATAATACTGCTTTTTTATATTCAGTAATCAGAAATGTATATTCATGAATTTAACCAAATATAGTTTATTTGACTAAAAGACCTGGCAGAACAGATTTATGAGGAGCAAATACTTGAGAATAAGATGATAGAACAAGCCAAATACCGCCAGATAAACGTACATTACACAACATTTTGCCCATACTGCACACGTCTAAGTGTTAATGACACGTTAAAATGCTCAATCTTTATCATGAAATTCACCACAGATTGACCCTGCACTGCAAGAATTTGGGCTTGTAATAAAAATTTATAGTATAAATACATACATAGAATATTTACTCTCCTCTGCAGCGATGGCCCATGAATGTCCATCAATGTCTGAACCATCACTGCATGACCTGGATAGGAGATTAGAGGAATGCATAATCCTGCCATAAATCACAGACTCCCAGTGGGGGGTCTCAGAGGCCAGCAGGGCTCCCTCATGGCATGGCTGGTGTTGTTTTAGTGTGTCGGTGTGTATAAATCTTTTTGGAGCTGGACTGAATGCACAGGAGGGTATGGGCACATTGAAGATAAGTAAGGAGGATGTTAACTTGAGATTTAGTGTGTAAATTTTGTGTTCATTTGACAGTTTTTTGCTGACTTTTAGCAACAAATTCTACAACATTTCAGGTTCAAGGATAAGTATTATACTGTATGTTTTTGGTAATCCTTTGTTTCAAATCTCCTTACAGCAGGTCATGGTGCACGTACCCTGTGCAGTCATTAGCCAGGGCCGAGATGAGTAGCCACGGGGGTTCCCCTGATACATGTATTAAACATGCTATCAGTGTTTACTCTGCTAATCCATCCCCCTTATAGCAGGTCATGGTTTGATTGTGACATGGTGGCCAGATTATGCGAAGGCATAATCTGTGCGGTCAGGTCATGAGAGATGTTCTAATCCCAGTTTAGCCCTAAAAGAACTGACAGCATCTTCGCCTGGCACAGTTTTACCTTGTACTGAAGCTCCAGAGCTGGCAGTCGTCTGACACAAGGGCAGTTTTAGGAGAATTACAGTGAGTGGATGAAGAACGGATGGAATATATTTAAATCTGTTTAAGGAAAACACAGGCCCAGGTTCTAATCTCATTCACTGTGGGCTTCACGCAAATCAAATCACAGCAGAAGTCTCAAAAAACGTGTCGCAGAAGTCACTCATGTGAAGCACAGAGTGAGTGTTTACAAAAAGTTTGATGCCATGCGCTGCACGCAGAAAGAGGCAGGGAGCGATGATGTATTGTTTGGCTTCATGTTTCAGTGGGACTTCCTCGTAATTGTTGACATGACGGAGCAGCGGAGTGTGCAGTCAAACATGGTTGTAGCTGTGATGAGTCAGTCTGGTGGTAGAGCATGATCCTATATCAAAACATTTCATTCACTTCCCATGCTGGAAAAGGAGGCGGCAAGCATCCTGGGAGGAGATTGCCACCTGCTGGCTGAGGTTGGAAGTACCTGACAGTGCACACTTAAATGGCACTTTTTCACCAGAGATTTGGTGTAAAACAACAAAATGTGATAGGAAACAAGACTTTTGCCGTGCAAATTGTAAGTTTCTTTCACAAAGGAAGTCAGATAATCAAGCTCTCTTTCTTTTAAATGTAAGGGCTGTAATGGCTGAGTTACATCATGAAACCTATGATGAGGGACACAGAGGAGAGGGCTGCAGCAGCAGTCATTTCGGACATGATTTCCTCAGTGAATATGAAAAAGTCAAAGAGGCAGACTTTAGACAGAGGCCTTGTTGTTTAGAGGAACGTTCATCATCTCTGATGCGTTCTGCAGCTGCTGTCTATTCCTCCTCTGGCCCCGAGGACTCCTCTCGCTGTTGAAACTGGCTTGGCAAAGAAGCACCTGTGTCATGTGACTGCAGCAGGGGTTGACATCATGGGCTCGTCCGAGCTCAGACTGATGAGGCATCATTTTGTTGTTTTCACTGATCTGGGACTTTTGTTTCCAAGACGAGTTGGAAAATGAAATTCACATGCACACAAATAACCAGACAGTAAGACTGGCGAGTCGAGTGAATTAAATGCATGACAGATGAAGGCAATTCATCACAGCGATGGTAAAAATCCTGTAAACCCAAAAACACCATAAAACAGTGCAGATCTGTGATTTACATTATCCCCAGTAAGCCTTTTCCACAGCAGACTCGTCATAGTATGAAAAGTGCAGGTGTTACAGGTGTTAGCAGTAACAATGGCTCTGTTCTATTAAAGTGTCCCAGTAAGCCATGCGACAGTGCAGCAGAGCCAGCATGCACAATACCAAGATCATCGATCCCCAGGGACAAATTCAGAAGCTACCCAGCATATGAACTACATAAAGTAGTGAACCCACCTTTACCGGCTTCAACATAAAAGTGATTAGCACATTGATGCATCAGTAATTATAATCCAGTAATATAATGAACATTATTCTGAATTGTACCATTCTGAATGAGTACTTTTACTTCATTTTCCTTTTTTTATTGAAGGTGATTGTGAGTGTTGTGAGTCTCATGGTAAAATACAAATAATCTGGATCTGTTAACATGTTTTTAGCTTCTTCATGAAGCTCCAGCCTTGGTTACATTATGAGTCTGGGATAAAGAAAGCCAACAAGAGGCCGGGGCAGATGTACAGTAATAATAATACCCCAGGGCCTCTCTGACAGAGTGAAACCCACCCTGAGCTGCCCCTCTTCTCTTTATATGTTCACTTCACTCCTCTCCTCTTGTAAGTGTCTCTCGCTCTTCTTTGACACTTTTCCAGTGTTTTCAGCCCAGCAGTTTTAAGGAATGCAGAGCGAGGTGTCTCTGTCTGTCCCTGGTCTATCATTCGTCTGTCTGTCTCTCTCTTATGTCAGTGATCTCAGCTCTGATGAAACAGTCTGTTGTTTAATAAGCATCTGTGCTCCCCCGAGGAGCAATTTCATATTGGACTCTTTTACAAGATGACGTGAAAGCAAAAAGAAATTCACATTAAATGACATTTCCCTTGCTCTTTGTTCTCAAAACCTGCAGATCAGTCAGTTTCTTTTCCAACTACACAAGCGGCTGTACAGACCATGTCGATGTGATGAAACATAAAATGTTTGGTCTATTAACTCTGCACAAATCTGCCTCAGGAAGACTACAGGAGTTGATTATTCTGTCTGTCAATAAAAGGTTTTTGTGTCATCTGTCACAGGAGGCCAAGAAGAAATACGACAAAGAGACAGAGAAGTATTGTGCAGTGCTGGAGAAGCACCTTAGTCTGTCAGCGAGGAAGAAGGAGTCACATCTGCACGAGGTAAGATGTGTCTGAGTTCACAGATTGGTTTTCTTTCCTCTCTTTACTCCGTGACTATCAGTCTTACATTTGTCTTAATAGGCGGACAACCAGGTAGACAACGTGCGGCAGCATTTCTACGAGGTTTCTCTGGAGTACGTCTTCAAGGTGCAGGAGGTCCAAGAGAGGAAGATGTTTGACTTTGTGGAGCCTGTAAGATGATTGTTTTTTTTTTTTTCTGTTATGTCCTGTTTAAGTTTTTCTTTTCCCCAAAGTTGCTGTGCACACATGCTGTTTTTTTCAGCAGTGGTCTGTATTACATCTGCTCACTTTGACTTATCCACACCCAGCAGCTGCTCACCACGATCACTCTCCTCTGTTGTTGACAAACAGCGGTTTGGGAGGTTTCGGTGCCTTCCTCAAGGGCACCTCAGTGGTATTTGCTGAGGAAATAGAGACAATTTGTTGCACACACACCACGCAAACCTGACTTTGAACTCTGTAGGGAAGCATAAAGTAGGCGTCTGTTTCTTAAGTTATTTAATTTTCTCTGTCATGTTGCAACAGTATATTTCACAATAGGCCATTGTTTTGTTGCAGCTACATACTGCAGATGCAAATTTTTTGCATCTCTCTTTTCCACCTCCGCCGCTTCCTCTCAAACGTCAACCTTTTCCTCCTCCGTATTCTCATGTTTCCCTCTTTCCTCTTGTCCTCTTACTGTATTCCCCATCTTCTTCATCTACTCTCTTTGTCCTCTCTGATCTGTCTTTGTTTCCCTCAGCTGTTGGCGTTTCTCCAAGGCCTGTTCACCTACTACCACCACGGCTATGAGCTCGCAAAGGACTTCAACCACTTCAAGACTGATCTCACCATCAGCATACAGAATGTAAGGTCACACACACACACACACACACAGACGCACATGCAAACAAAGCATAAGGTCGCACCTGAGCACTGCCTGTAAATACACATTAATGCAATAAAATATTTCAAAATGGTCCGTAGAATGTAATCCCCAGCCGAAAGGGACACGTCACCCCAATGCTACTTGGAAGTGCTCACGTTGAAAGGTCAAAGGCCACCTAAATTCCAAGGTCATTTAGGTCGGCCTCATTAGCAGAGAGGAAACATTTCAGAAGGTAGAAAACGTCTCAGAGGGAATAATCCTCCAAATGTGAAAAGGCTGCAGGCTGAGAGGAATTCAAAGGTCAAACGTTTCCTCACAGAGTCACCTGAAATTTCATTTGATACCTAAAGGACCCAAAAAAACTCTCTGCAAAAGTACTCACAGTACTTACACATCTGTTTCTAGACAAAAGAGGAAATTGTAAAGCATGCAATGTTTGTGTTTTTTTTTTTTTTTTTTAATGTGTTTCTTATTCTGCATGAAAAACATGTTTGTGTAAGTTACGCTGTGGCTTCAAGTGAAGCGCTCTCAGGATCGGAGCGAAAGGGCCTAAGGCGTGTGCTCCTCTGCTCGCGTTGACAGACGAGGAACCGCTTCGAGAGCACGCGGTCGGAGGTCGAGTGTCTGATGAGGAAGATGAAGGAGAATCCGCACGAACACAAGAGCGTCAGCCAGCACACCATGGAGGGATACCTGTTCGTACAGGAGAAGCGTACGTATCGGCCCGCCTCTGCGCGCGTGCGTGCGTGCGTGCGTGCGTGCGTGCGTGCGTGCGTCACAGCTTACAAGGACCGAATTCAGCCACATTTCAGAGCGTGGAAACATGAATGGCTGTGTGAGTGGGTGGGCGTGCATGCATCTAAGCGCCGTGTGTGTCTGGTGGGGCCTTGTTGTTTGGTTCACACACATGCATAAGTACATGCGCGCACACACACACACACACACACACACACACACACTGCAGCAGAACAAACAAACCATGATGAACCTACGGTTGATGAAGTCAAGCCTGATCTGCTGGAGACGTGACAGCAGCTCTGGCTGTGTGTGGTTACCATGGTAACGTCTACCACTGAAGCAGGCGTGACTAAGACTTGATTTTCTTTTTTTTTTTCTTTTCTTTTTTTTTTTGCTTTAACCCTGTCTCCCCCTCCTGCCTCTGTGTTCTCTGACCGTCTGACATCATCGTTTTCTCTTGCGTTTTTGTCTTTAACCTTCCCTCTCTTCACCTGTGTCTGTTTCTCTCTCCCTTAGGCTCATTTGTATCTACCTGGGTGAAGTACTACTGTACGTACCACCGAGAGCCCAAGAGGGTCACCATGGTGTTGTTTGACCCTAAATCTGGAGGGAAAATGGTGAGTAGCTTTGGCCATTTGAGTGCACAGATTCTTCTAAATTCTTGTGAGACTTGCATCGATTTTTACAGCAATAGAAACACACAGTGAAGTGCACACACATGTTCCACAGACACAAACACACACTTGTCTTGTGTGTCACTTCAGCCTATCATCATGTTGTCTGATTTGCAGTTGGTTCTCACCCAGTTCGTCCCACAGGGCTGCTCTCCAACTCTCATTAACACGCTCACTGCTGAGCTCAACGAGCTCTCACTGTGTGTTGTTATTACACAACCTGATGTCAAGAGATATTTTCAGGGAAGCTGCAGCAGAATTCTGAGAGCAGAAAACTGTTCAGCTATTTACAATCATCAACCAGAAATGTCATGTTTTGCCTCAGTCCTGAAGCATCAAGACGAGGATTGTTTTTCCCCCACAAGAGAATCCTCAATAGATGAGAGTGCAGCGTCGCCAAAGATGTTGAGAGTGAGCAGCGTGACTCCCAACTATCTTCTGTTGGAGTGTTATCTGTTATCACCCTCTCCACCTACATGCTGCATAACCCAAAGCTGATGCAAGTTCAGGCCTGTTCTCTGAAGGAGCATTTTGAGTGGTTGACTGAAGTAAAAGTAGAAACACTGAACGTTACACGAAGCTTTTCAACTCCAGTACAGCAAGAACATGACACATCATCAGACCTGGGCCTATTAGTGCGTTATAGTAAGATAACCAAACCTGGCTGAAATGCTCGGCATGTATGTTGATTGGTAAACGTGGTGCTTTATCACAAAGTATCTGTAAAAACAATCTGATAAAAATATCATATAAATAAGGTAACCCACATCGTTTACTGATCAGAGGGTTGGCAGTTCAGTTCCCCCCTACCTCATGTTAATATGTTGGATTGGCAAGACACTGAATCCTGGATTGCTCTCCTGCCACTGGGGATGCACAAGCCAGTGCATTCCTCCCAAGCTCGCATAAATGGATTGAATCAGAAAGGGCAACCAGTGAAAAAGGCCTGTGCCAGTCGCGGTCTGCCAGCAGGCAGATGATACGCTGCGATATCCCCCAATGGGAAGCAGCTGATAAAAAAAGAGGAGATGTGTGACAAACTGTTTTCAGTAACTTCTTCTCTAACATTCGTCATCAACACCCTCAGGCTGTATAAAATGTCCTGTCAGCATTTGACATGAATCAACAAGTAATTTGGCAAGCTAATGTTGGCTAGCTATATCTAGCACTCTGCAGATTTGTTTGGACGCAGTCAACGAACGAAATGCGATGAAATTAAAGTTGCAAACGTGTTGGCTTGTGCTCACTGTACCCCCAGGACGAATCGATGGAACAGCATCAGGCGTCAGTATGAATTTTGTATCAAAACCCATCTGTTTTTGTGTAAAATTTGCAAAGCAGTGCTCTGGAGAAGTGCTACTGCAAACCTGTGTTTCCTCTGGAAGTTTGGCTTTCAGGTTTTCAGAGACATTGTTCACACCTAAAGGCTCACCATTTGTCCTTTTGCAAGTTTGCAACCAAAAACAGAACACGTCTGCCGTTGTTTTGAGGTTGAAAATAGTGAAACTTAGCTTGCAAATTAGCGATACGTAGCTACATTCTGCTTCTCCTTTGCTGCTCCTCATTTCATAGAAGCCCCACCTGCAAGTTGACAGTATTAGCTCTTTAGCTATGTTATGTATGAAACCCTGGCTGTCATTGGTCCACTGCAGTTCCAAGGCCGAAATGCAGAAATATATTATTTTTCCTGCTGTAATGTTTGTTTTTTGTGAGTAATTTTTGGAGTGCCTGAAACTAAAGAGTTGAGCGTCTCATGAACAGCGTGTGACAGGGTTCAGTCTGTGATGAAGCTAAGCTCAAATACTTAGTGCTTATATAAAGACAAGATGCTATGGTAACACCAAATATCTTCATTACTGTTTACACACATTTTTCAGTTTCAAGCTCATTTCTCTGTTCAGTTCCTGCAGAGATTTGTGTCGTTGCCCATCTCACACTGCAAGTGTTTGTCCAAAATTATCTCAATGTGCCTCCAATTGGAAGTCAAGCAAATTGGAAATACGGTCTGTAGCTTTAGTTACTCCAGCATGAGAGGAAAGACAGTGAGTCCTTTTTATTCAAAAATGCTAAAGCCTGACTTAGTCTGTTGCCTAATCTGAGTTCTTGGTCTTGTCCAAGAAAACCTCCAGCTGGTTGCTTCAGGTTTCTTTTCTTCTTGTGAGGAGAGGTTTTGCATCCCATATTTATGCTATAATGCACCTATCAAAATCACACTAAAATGATATAACAATTTTCTCTTTAACGCTCCGTCACTCTTTGTCAGGGAGAAGAAGAGAGCTTCATGCTCAAGTCGTGCACCAGGAGGAAGACCGACTCGATAGAGAAGAGGTTTTGTTTTGATGTGGAGGCTGTGGACAGGTCAGTGTCGCCACACAATCCTCCTCTGACCCACCTCCAACTGTCCTTTTCCACATTTCTTTACTTTATCTCACCTCTCTTATTCAGGGTACAAAATGTGCCTTTATTAGCCCTAAGTCAGAGTAATGGAACAGCCACGATTTCATGTGTGTATTTTGAGATATTTTATTTGTAGTTTTTCCATCGGTTGTCACATCTCCAGAATATTGTTGAATTCTGCAGCAGGAAAAATGAGGGAGTTCGATGAATTATCTGAGAAATAGCAACCTGACAGCTGCAGTGGGAAGCCTCTCAGAAAAAGACTCCATCAAGCCAGGAATGAATTCAGTATTAAGACGGGCTTTGTAGAGAGCCTTGAAAGGTTAGAAAAGACAAAATTTTAACCGTCATGTTTTCAAAGTTAGGAATATTTAACTCAAACATAGTTATCGGAAAATCCTTGGTTTTCAACATAATCTGGTGTTTCTTCTGCACACTTGCTTGTGTAATCCCAAAATCTTTCAATATTTGAAGGGAAACGATCCCATTGTCATACTTGTTTTATGTCTCCAGGCTTCAGAATTAGCAAGCATTAAATAATCACAACGTGCAATCAAAGTTAATGTGACCAGCTGGTAAAATAAACAGTGACAATATGCATTGATTTCTGTGGGTGTCAATTTATTTATCTGAGTTGTATTTATAGTAACAATTAAGGTGTGATGATAACGGCTTTGAGAGTCTGAAAATTTTTGGTTTTGTCCCTTGAAAGTGCTTGACAAGTGCTTGAATTTTAGTCTTAAAAAGCTGCATGAACCCTGATTGGTTCATCTAACTGCATTGAAAGTCATGGAAACACTGAATGCTGTGTTTTAATTACAGCTACATTGCTCTGAGCAGCCATCAGTTCAGTGAATGGCATGATTTTTTTTATATGGTGTAATTACAGCGAACAGACACATGGGGGTGCTCAATTGACTTGTACCTGGAGACAGGACATCATGGCTGTTTGACCTCACAGGCACGGCCCATGCAGTGCTTCACTTCCTACAATCCTCCTCCTCTTTCCTCCCCTCTCCCCTCCCTTCATACTCCTGCTCAACTCCAACCTTCCCCCATCTAACCGACTGTCAACATCTCATCGTCATGTTTCCCGTTCCCCCATTGCACCTTTATTTATATTCCAAGTGTGCTTGGTATGCATCTATTGGTGTGTCTTTGTTTGCAGTGCAGGTACAGAATGTAGCATACATGAGTGTGTTGGTGTGAGTGTGTTTGGGTATAGGAGTGCTCTTGTTTGTTGGGTGGTGTGTGATGATTGAAGGACGGTGTGTAGATTGATGTGTGCGGAGGAGGTTGTAGTGCCGCGGACGTGACAGTTAAAGGTGTGTGTGCTGCCAGGGAGGGAGTGACAGACTATATAGGACCGATTGGATACCTATAGAAGACTGGGATGGGCTACCAAGGCTCTGTGTGTGTGTGTGTGTGTGTGTGTGTGTGTGTGTGCGTGTGTGTGTGTGCGCGCACTGAAGGTGTGGCACTCACAAATGATTATGCTCTTGAAATGAAACCTATTCAATAAAGTTTTTTCAATCAAGTGCATTTTTGCTTTTTAACAGGACAGATTTCGTAATTGTTTACGTGTTTGTCTTTGCATGTGTTTGGCGATCAGTGGACAGTGTTTTGCCACTGATCTTGATATTTGAAAAGCTAATGTGCCTTCTGTGTTTGTCCGTGAAGGCCGGGAGTGATCACCATGCAGGCTCTGTCAGAAGAAGACCGCAGGTTGTGGATGGAGGCCATGGATGGGAGAGAACCGGTAGGTTACCATGGTTACCGGTTTGTTATTATGTGAGAGAGAGCGAGAGGGGCGGAGGAGGAGGAGGAGGAGGGGGAGGGACAACGCATCTGCTAAGGAAAACAAGAGCTCCAGTTGGTCCAACTTCAGCAGCCCTCCGTCTGTACGTGCTGTCAGTGCATAGATAACATGATGCTACCTGCTAACACAAAGCAGTGGTTTCCAACCCGCGGCTCAGGACACTTCTAAGGAAACTGAAAGCAACTGTGAGCTTGAAACAGCCTGACAGCAAGTAAATAACACTGGCAAAACATCGATTAAGTAAAACATCAAAGAGTTAATTCAAACCATGTCACTAACCTTTCATGGATCAAGACACGAACAGTTCTTTAGAGACAGCAACGGCAACGTGAGCCTGCTCTTCATCATAATTATTGTAATGTTTCCAATATAAACTGAAGAAACTTTGCCTCATCAAATATAATTATTTGTTAATGACTGTAGTGAAGCTAACATGTACAGACACCGTTGTGTTGATCTTCTTCTACCACATCCTACTGTCTAACCAAGGCTATTCAAGTGTAGCTTACAGGTGGGAACGCTAAATGTTGCTGCCCCCTGCAGGTCGGGAGTATTAGTAACTCCTGTTACTACAGTAATAAAGGGTACAATGATAGATAACATTTGACTGTAGCCTTGTCTCACACTGTGCTACAGCAACACTGAAATAATACAGCTATGTGTGCATTAATAAGATGATTGAAGCAGCCAATGAATAACACAGGCAGCTATTCGGTGAACTCTGTATAACCTAATTTCCCATTAGGAGGAATGGGACTCAACCAATAGTGATGCTCAGATGCAAAGAGACGAGACAACCAAGTGTGATAGCTCATTTTCTTCATAAGGACCAGGGCTAGTGGTATGTTGAGTGACAGCAAGATAGACCAATCAGTGGATTAGCCTCATTTAAACAGTGAGCAGGATGCCAGCACTGGGATGGATAGGGTTAGGGGGAAAGGAAGAAAACTCAACACTGTCTTCTAATCTTTTTCTTGTGAAATACTGGCTAACAATCCAGGTTTGATGGGAAAATCAGTGTTTGGTGGAGGTGCTCACAATTCTGGACATGCAGTTTGCAACCTGTGATGAGGGGTCGCAATTAGACATTTGAGGTGTCACAAGCCAAAAAGGTTTACGATCCACTGGCATAGAGCCATTAACCCGTTGATAATGTTGGTGTTTATGCTCCTAATAGGAAAGTTGACTGACTGCCAGTCTCCCCAGCACTTACTTAATGCCTGCTTAATAGACAGCTTTTTGCACCCTGAGGCTGGAAGTGTGTGTTAGCGCCGTTTTTCCACACAGTCTTTAGTCACGTTCATGTCCCAGCACCTCCTTCATCCTTGTGTCTACATTCGAATGTGGAAAGGTAATCAGCATCCATAAAGCCACCGCAAGCTTGAACAAGCAGCTGCTGAGCTCAGGCGCTCTGTCACAAAACAAGAATTGTTGATGTTTCGCTTAAGCTCGTGCTACCTTTGTTGTAGGCGTTAGGACTTCCCTCCTTATTTCCTACCGCTCGCACCTTCTCCTCCACGGTCATGGAGAAGTCACCGCTGACCGCAGCTACACATCCAAACCACGCCAGCTTAAGGGGTGCATTCAAGCATAAACACGCACAGACGGATTTATATTCACTGTATTTTCTATGTTATAGTCAGTTTATTGTTATTTTAATGTGAAAAAACTGCATATTCAACAGAATATAGGAGTTTTTTTTTTCTTTTGTAAAATGTTGATTATAAATCGAATGTGATATGAATGTGAAGGCTTAGCTGCAAATCATTTTCTAACTGAATGAGTTTGTGTTTGCTATTTGCAGGTGTACAATCTGAATAAAGACAACCAGGCTGAAGGCAGTAAGTAGCTTTAATTGGTATCTATTAGCTGTATTGTACAGTACTATTTAGCAGTATCATCTGACTTTCTGTATCGGCAGGGTTACGGTTAGATTTGATCATTTATATGTACGCAAAACTCAAAATACTTTGGATGTTTTGGTTTGGCACAGAACTTTTTAATATGCGGCTTTCTTTTTTAATGAAGTTCAATTTGTTGCTTATTTGGTTTTAGAAGTCAAAGCAAATGTAAATCAGCAGTCATTTTTTTCCTGACTGTCTGGTTTTACTGTGTCGGCTCACGCTCATTCTGTTCATCTCCCCTTCCATCAGTGGCTCAGCTGGACGTGGTCGGGTTCAACGTGATGAAAAAATTCATCTATGCTGTGGAGACTCGAGGTACAGCGTTAGCTCAGAGTTCTGTTTGATTCTTTTTGATCTGTGAGTTTCTGCTTCTCTAGTGTGACGCACTGCATTTCAGTTTCCTTAAGTTCAGATCTGTGACAGTGTGCACTGTCTGCGTCGTGCCAGCAGTTGATTTACAATTATTCCTGATTATGTTTTCAAGTGTATTTAAAAATGTACTAAACACACGTAGACATATTCATATGCACATAAACTGCAGAAAATCTTTGCTTCCATTTTTTTTTTTTTTTACATAATTTGCTCGAGCTGAAATAATCAGTCTGCTAATCAATTAGTCGATTGTGAGAAAAGTAACTGAGCAAAAACAGCCTTCAGCTTCTCAAATAGTGAAGTTTTTTGGTTGTGGGTCAGACTGAAGTTATCTGAGGATGCCCACAGCAGCCTTTTACGTAAGAACCTCCCTTCAAAAAGGTCTGGTTTTGGAGCATCAGGTAATCTACAGATCACTGCCAGAAGTGGTTGCTGCTAGCAACAGAACACCCACCTGAAACCAACGGTGGCAGAATGCACGTCGTATGTTTTTTCTTTTCTCATAAAACACATTGAATTTCAGGAGACCTCCAAGTAAAGCAGTAGAAATGATGCGCACTAACTTCAGCATCATCAGAGGAGGACAGCTGACTGTCCATTAATGCCTCCTTTGGTTAGGCTACCCGATGCTTAGTTAGAAATCCTTGTTTTCCTCTATTTTAGTGGACGAATTGACATTTGAATTCTCTTGCTGATGTAGGTTATCTTTGGTTATGTTGAATGTAGCAGGTGTGCAGAAGTCAAAATGAGGACAAAAGATGAATACAACGTTATTATTTTATGTTATTCTTGTGTAAAAAGGGAATTTTCCTGCCTTAAGAACAAGAGATAACCTCTCTTCTCTCCTCTCCTCTACTCTCCTCTCCTCTCCTCTCCTCCCTCCAGGTATCGATGAGCAGGGCTTGTACAGAATAGTTGGCGTCAGCTCCAGAGTACAAAAACTACTGAGCCTCGCTATGGGTAAACACAGACACGCACACATTTAGTCAAAATAGAATATTTTTTGTTGTCTTTTTTTGTTTTAACATTCATATTTTTCTCCATCAGATCCCAAGACATGTGCTGACGTGGAGCTGGAAAACCCAGAGTGGGAGATAAAGACTATCACGAGTGCTATCAAGCACTATCTAAGGTTTGTGTGAAAAAGCTCACATAAATGCACATACAAGGTATAAAAATTAGTTCAGTATTCAAAAATTAACAGCTCAAAGTGGAATGGTGAAAGGACTGGCTGCTCTTTTCATGACTCCTATTATTCCTCTCATTCTGAAAATACAGCACATTTCTGCTCTTTTACTCATAGCGCTTGAATAAATGCATATTGCTGCTTTCAGCCTCTCCCTCTTGCATAAAGCAGATCTCTGGCCTGGATCCAACTCGAGAAAATTTTAACTCTCTGGTTTGTTCATACAGTATTTGCTGTATTTGCTTGTCAAAGGCCTTTTCACACTCGTGATGTGACAATAAACAACGTGAAAATACGAAATACCTGTGAATTACAACTATTTGTACCAGCAGCAATGCGAATTTGTGGTGGTTGGAACATTTTGTTCAATAAAAAGGTTGAATAGATGCACGCCAGTGATCGATTCAGTATCATCCAGTGGTAATGATCTCAGGTGAATGGAACACCACACCCACAACGCACACACTCACACACACACACACACATGCACATGCACACTCAGGGGAACACAGGAGACACAAGGTACAAGAAAAACCAAACAACACAAGGAAAGGGGTAAAAAACGTGTCCTTTGTCATATATTACAGGGTGATGAGAGACACAAACAACCAACAGGTCCGCTTCATGCTCAAACTTCATGTTCGCACAGTTGCACACAATCATATGTTCACAATCATACGTTCCCAGTTCAACCCCAGTTACCTGCTGGCCCCCATACAGCAGTTGATGGTTAAATGACTTCTCTAGAGCATCTCAGCAGTTGGTAATGAGGGACTCCGACTAGAATCAGCATTGTGGGAGGCCAGGAATCGAGAAGAGTGGAGAAGTGGTGTTCACGCTATGCTCAGTCTGCTATACCTGAATGAATCCACAGCGTGCACAACGCAAACGTTTACATAGACACGTTCATGCACATTCACACACGCACGCAAATAAATGGAGAGATTCACAGAAAGACCGAATGTCCACATTCACACACACCCCCACACACAGACATGTCACACATACATTACAGCATCAGGACCTCAGGTCAGGCCTCATTGAGAGGCAGCAGGGGCCATTAGACTCCTCAGGCAGCAGTGATTAAACTGATGTCCAGTTGTGCATGTGGCACGGTGGAGGAAAAAAAAAAATGACATAATCCAGAACTATTCACATTTATTGATGTTCGCAGAGCAGCCAACCCTGAGCTCTTGTTCCTTGATGTCTCCTCTCTTTCCAGAATGCTGCCTGCACCTCTCATGACATACCAGTACCAGAGGAGCTTCATCAAAGCTGCCAGTGAGTGTTTTACTCTTATGCGTCTTATTCGTCTCACTAATGTCAGTTCAGTTGGCAAAACACAAGAGAGACTCTTCTGCAATTTGTGGTTACCCATATAAAACGACTGCAAACAGCTATTCAAAGACCACCTTGGATTAAAAACACCAAATTGTTCTACATAAGGGACCATATTTGCACGCAGAGTGCGCAGACTGCTGAGCAGGAGGATCATTAAGCAACTTAGTTTGTTTACAGTTTGAGGTGACATCCTTTTGAGTCATCTGACATATACATTTTATGGATGGATTATAGATGGATTAGAGGTTTCTTAATCTTTTTCGTACTCGAGACAGGGATTCTTTGTCTTCCCCTGTCCTCATCTAATGAATGTCTGCTTGAAGAGATTTGTAAGCATTCCTCCTCAGTTTAATTTGGAGAACATCATATGAATCGTCATGTGAACGAGCTCATGGCTATTAAACCAGTCGCCAGTTACAAATAGATGGTTCACCTGCTGAGATATGAGGTCACCCACTGGGCCACCAGTCTGTTTGCTGTGGTAGCCAAGCCCTCCGACTGTACTGCTGCTGAGTATTTTTACATCATATTTATGAGATTCAAATTCCACATGAAGAGGAAAAGCCTGGACAGCTGATGTCAGAGTGACAACCTACAGCCCCGATTCCACATGAGAAGGAAACGCTGTGCAAAACATAAATAGAACAGAATGTGATTACTCGCTAATCCCTTTTGACGTATGTTGAAAACAGTAAAGAGGATATATTTAATGCTTTATCTCATCAAGTTCATTGATTTTTGTACATATATGTTTACTCTGAATTTGATGCAGCAACGCATTTCAAACTAGTTTGGATAGGAGCAACAAAAGCCTGGGAAAGTTGGTAAACAGGTCGATTGGGAGCAGGTGGAAAGGCTCAGTCGTTCACAAGTGAGGATGGAGCGAGGTTCACCACTTTGTGAACACATGGTTGGTTGAATGATATTACACCTGGGCCCAGAGACACTTTGTTAAACCGTTGTCAGTAAAGCAGTTTGTTAGCAAGTGACAAAATTCTGTTTTATTCATGTTTTACACAGCGTCCAATCTTGTGGTCACAGCTTAGTGTTTTCAGGTTTCTTGCGTCACACAGCAGCTGCAAAATGTTCCTTTTTTTTTTTTTTTTTTTAAACCAGCACCTGATGGGTGCGGTGTGTTGAGTCCGATTAAATAATTTAATTTTCAAAAAAAAAAAAAAAGAAACAGAGCTAATCTCTACAGTCACTGCAATTGTTTCTGTGTATTTGACTCTTCTCATGTGGCTCTGAGGCTACAAAATGAAGTCTGCAAGCTCTGATTTACACCATGAAATAGAGATTTTGAATCAGGAGTCTTTACTTAATAGTTTGTGCAGTATCACTAGTGGTAGTAGTAGGTGGTGTCTGAGATGGCTTTGATATAGTTTAGCTTTGTCAGGCCTGTTTGCGCCGGCTGTTATGGTCTGGACCATTTCTGTCTCGCTTCTGTTGCTGCTTTCTACTGAATTTTTTGAAAATTGGACGTATTCTAGCGAGCCCAGGTGCAGTTTAGTCTAGTCTGGTCCAGTCTGCTTCGCTGTGCTACAGGATGTATCAATGACCTGCTTTCTTTGTTTGTCGGTAGCTAAGACCGGCTAGAAGGCTGGGCTGACAGGGGAAGGAACTCCAGGATATGACCGTGCGTCTCTGGCAAAGCCAACAGGAAATGACTCCATAGTGAAGCCAACTGGAAGAGAATAAGAAAAGTGTGTTAAAGTGTGTATTAGCAGAAAGGAGTAGAGCGTGGCAGTTAAGAATGCCAAGGTAGCTGGTTTGCACTTGGACCACCCGTGTTATGATGCATGTATTCATGGTTTTGTAATAATCATAAAACATAAAGCGTGCTTGCCAACTATTTGTGTAAGTTTACAGATTTATATCTCCCGTCCCGCTCCGGTTCTTTCCTCCTGTAAAACTTCTTCCCTCGCCGTCCATCAGTTTCTGTTGATGTGGGTGTCTGCATCTGCACGTCATGAATTTGTGTGTGAATGCATATGTGCAAGAACGCATGTCTGCTTGTGTGAGTTTTTTTCCAAGGCAATAATTTTGCAGAAGCAGCGGGGTGTTTTAAGGACAGCGTCCTCAGCTGAACTCTCTCGACTCTTCCCTTCCTCCTCCTCTGTTTTACGTATCCATCTCCTCCCACCACCCTGCTCGCAGACCTCGTCTTCCTCCTCCCCCTTCTTCAGTTGCGTATCGACTTACTCTCTCCCACCCTGAGCTACTCTGGTTTATCTGGATGAACTTGAAAGTTGAGTGTTTTTAGGTTTGTTTGGTCGAACAGCAGCTGCGAAGTCTTCCATTTCTTTCTTCTTTTTTTTTTTTCTTACGAGCACCTGATGGGTGCGGCGTATTGGGTCAGGATGAGTAATTTCATTTTCAAAAAACACTCAGCTGTCTTGAAGACAGATTGTCTAAACTCTCCAACAGTCACTGCAATCATTTCAGTATATTAGATTCTTCTCATGTGGCTCCCAGAGTACATAATAAAGTTTTGTAGGCACTAACTGATTTAGACCATGAAATAGAGACTTTGAGAGAAAGTCGAGGCGGAGGGAGGGTGGAGTGCCACCTGGATTTTAGATACCTTCTTTAGGCATGTGTGAGCAAGAAAACACACATAGAGTAATTACCCTGTCTGCAGTCATTAGGCTTTGCTTGCAGTATCTTTTTTCTCATTAATTCATTAATTTTCTCCTCATATTTCACCTTCGATTCTCTCTGTTTTCTTACTCTAATTCCTTCACCTCGCTTTTCAGTGGGCTTCATTTTTCAGTACTGCAAGGTGAAGGTTTTTTGTAAGGGCTCTAGAAGGCTTGAGCCAGACATTATTCACTTTTATCACGACTGTAATTTTTGCTTTACAACCTAGTACATGAAAGGGATAAAAGGACGATACGGGGGTTAAAGATGATTACCGCGAGTTGACTTTAATGCTAATGCACAGTTTGACAGTGAGACTCAAACCTGCAATGGCACGTATTTTACTGACTTTAAAGGATTCTGTTCCTCTTTTCAAGCAGCCGAGCTGATAGAGGTTATTTTGAAAAATCTGGATCGTGTCACTCCTTGTGTAACAAGTATCGATGCATTTTTATCTACTTTATCTAGTTAGCCAGAGGTTTCTTACGCCTATGAGTCCTCATGGAGTGATTGGTTTGCTTGCTGCTCTGCAGACCATACAGTGATCATAATGTTGACCTGCAGTTCTCACCCAATTGCACAAGGGGGGATTTGGCATTTGGCTTTGAGGTCAATCTTATGATCAATACGTGGCCTTTCTCTGCTTTTTTTCTCTCTTTTGAAAGACCAAAGTGAAGATGGATCGGGAGATTTCTTCTCCAACTCAAAGCATGTATTCTTGTTTCCATCCATGCATCCATCCATCCGTCCATCCACCCATTCATTTCCTGCCACTTATCTTTGTCAGGGTTGTGGTGGTAGCAGGCTACAGGCATCAGTATGCTTCAAAAGAAGTAGTTGACGGATCGTTGAGCGGGTTATGAAACCCCGTTTCACCCTACACCTTTCTGACGTCGGAATTGTGGTGGCTGCATCCAGCAGGCTGCCAAAAAACACACTTCGATGCAATGTTGTACCAGTTGTGCATAATGGAGAAAGCATGCAGGATTTGAACTTCTCCCTTAAGGACTCGTCTTTCAGTCTGCACGCGACTATTTCCGTCACCTGTAGTGCGTACAGACAAGTGGAAGGCCATGTTTGCCTTCAGGACTCTCTGAAAAATCCTCCAGTGTGTTCTGGGTCTAGACCATGGTCTCCCGTTGGTGACGTTTCTGGCCCCTATCGCCATACTGAACTCATGACCCTGCTGTATGGTATGTAGATAGACCGGTAAATCGAAAGCTTCACCTTAACGTTAGCTTCGTTGTCACCTCAACTGTCCGCTCTACACCCACATTACTGATCACGCTGAAGTGATCCACCTGTTGATCTCACACTCGGCCCTACCCTCTTGCTTCTTGTCATGCCGACATTGTTTCCAGAACGATCCCCTTGTGCATGACCACGCTATCCTGCTTTGGAGATTCTCTGCTTTTGCTGGGAGAAACTGACATGGCTTTAGTTACAAAGAGGAGAAATCTTGGCAAACAGTAATATCTTATCTGAACTACAGTGGAAGGCACTGTGGTCAGTAATTAGACTGCTTGGTGTTCAGTAAATGCATGCAGCCAGTGCTATGTTGCTCCTTGCCAGGTGGTGTGATTTCAGCCTGGATCTAAAACAGTGATCAAACAATATGTGTTCTCATCTCCCGCATGATAATTTAGGCCAGCTATGGCCAGGCAGCTCCCAGCATGTCTTTCAGTTTGACGAGAAACAGATTACCTAAAACAGCAAACAGAAAACTGGAGATTTACAAAGACAAAGACAAACACCTGTTGTTTACTCCCACATCAGACACCCCCGACATCATTTTGCTTGCAAATTTTTGATGCTCCATGAAGTTTGATGCCTGTTGTTGAAATTAATAACCTATCTTTGCATGCAAAGTTTGCGGTCAGTAAACACGTCGTAACACCTTTAGTTTGCCTGCAGCTGTTCATAGCGAGTGTCTCTTTTGTTAATAGAAACGGTCCAGGATTTCAAATCTGAAGTGGCCATTTCGACCATTCATTTGCCAGTTTAGAATTAACTAAATCTTTGTTTCCTCTCAGGATTTTATGAACATTCGTCATCAACTGACAGGTGGTTGTTGGTAGATAGGTATGAGATGTATTTTGCATATGGACTGAAGGCATTTTTGATTAATGATCCACTTGAGGGAAGCCAAGGAAGCTGGAAATACAACATTTTACCACGTTATAAAGTGATAGAGGGGAGAGTTTGGTGATAGTTTATTGTGGGTTTGTCACTGCTGTGACATGACCCATTGTCATGTCAGTCAGTTGTTGAGTGCAGCTCAAAATATTCTTTAAGCATCATTCAGTTGTATCTTTCATGAAATAGGAGACGTTTCACCTCCTCTGCCTTAGATTTTGTCACGCTCCAGATAAATTAAGATCATGGTCATTTGTTCAGATTTTGCAGCCAAATGCGTCAAATATGAAAGACTCAGTTTACAGACTCCACTCTTAAAAAGAGTTAACATTGTACTTTGGTTGAAGATGAAAAACAGAGTTTGCCTTGTCAAAACCGTCAATGTTTTTCATTTGTACAGTTCCTATCTTGTGCACCTCATCACGGTATGAATCCAAGCAGGATGCTAAAATGAGATATGGGACATACAGAGCTGACTGCACAGGCCTGGAGATTTCAAGTATGAATAATGAATGATAAGAAAGTAGAACAGGTGGTGGTGGTGGTGTTAAGCATCAGTCGATGGTCAGTAGATGTGGCAATCTTCCTGAAGTAATGCACGCTTCATTTAGTCTACGTGGGTGTGCACGTTTTTGCATTCTTGACATTGATTGTAAAAGTATGCGCTCCATACATAATCAAAATTCCCTCTTACATAAGCGATGGCCTGATGAAGTTTTGATGAAGTGAGACCCAGACTTGTTTTTTTTTTCTTAGCTTTTTTGGAGCCAATAGCTGTAAGGAAGGTAATATTTTATCTGATTGCATGTTAGAAAACAAGTGTCTATAAAACTGGCAACACTCAGCCCTGAACAAGAGAGCTGGATGAAGTCATTAATGAGGTTCAACTTGGGTAAAAGGTCATATCAGCATAGAGAATAGCTTTGAAGTCATAACCAAAAAATCTGGATACTGTTATATTCTGATTATCTCTAATAGCTCAGGCTAAAGGTTGAAGTGCTAGTGTGTATGTGACAATCATTCATTTCCATCAGACCATTTAAAATACTGCATGTATTAAACCATGCTGACTTCTCTTACTATTACGTTAAAAGTAAAGTATTCTCTGTTTTAAGTACATTTACACATGTACACAATTCAGCTGCAGAGGAAAGCAGGTTCTTTCTGAAGTAGCACGATAATTCACATTCTCCTCTACTGTTTGAAAGGGGATGGACGACACTTGACCGCTTCTTTTTAAAAACTAAAGTCTTATGTGATGCAGTGGCTGCCAGTACATCTCATGCATGTGGACATGTATGACAAGGAGGAAGGATGTGCCTGAATGCTGATGGGATATTGCGCGCATGATTCAATACTGTTCAATTCTCCTGTCCGAAGCCCTGAAATCCACCTCAGAGCACCCAAAACGTACTTTGCATCACATTTTCATCCTTGGTAATGACACAAGTTGGTAAGACAGATCAAATCAATGTAGATTAAAATTAACCTCGTGGCTGGGTCGTATTTAATTGACATTTGGTAAGCATTAGTGGGACTACATTCCAGAGCCTAGTATGATTTGGAAAAATAAGTCAAGGATGAAAAACAGTTGAGTTCTGCTTTAAATTCACTCCTGGCTTGAATTAACACATTTTCAGTAGTGTTTAACTTGGTTTTCTGAAAGTTTGAAGCAAGAGAGAAGTGTGTGTGTCAGCATAATGTGAAGTGGTGGATACCTCAGAATGCCTGTAAGAGAGCGATGAGTGTTAACGGGTTTCATGTGCATGCATCTGAATGGAGGTACGCGTGGGTGCAGCGGATGTGCACATGCATGTTCATGTTATAGGTATTTAAGTTAGCACGCACATGTGTATGTGTGTGACTGACTGGCTCCATGTTTTTGTTGTTGGTGTTTGCACTGTCTCCTGAATTTGCCGTTACTATATTTGGCTCGCTGTATGTGTGTGTGTGTGTGTGTGTGTGTCTAAGTGCTTGTAAATATTAGTCTGTATTCACTGTATATTTGAGTGTTTTGGTGTGAGTCTGTGTAGCTTCTCAGCTCTGTTACTTGGTAAGAAAATGTGTGTGTGTGTGTGTGTGTGTGTGTGTGTGTGTGTGTGTGTGTGTGTGTGTGTGTGAGAGATGCTCTGCTAGCTGCCAGTGTATTGCCTGGTGCTGACAGCCAGGGCCCCAGGGTTGATCTACCGTGAGTCTGCAGCCATCTCTCTATCGGCTGGGTCTGCGGCTGTGACTTATTATAGTCATTTATCAACAGCAGCTCTCTGCCTACCTGTCTGTCTTCCCTGGCTGTCTACCTGTTAATCACCTGGACACAGAGCTTTCCCACTTAGCAGCAGAAATACTAAAACTACCTTCTCATTCGTCTCTGACTCCCGTCACTCTGCCTTTTTTTGGCATCCCTGTGCGTCTCCCTGTCTTACTCATAAACTGTGAATCAAACCAGAAGGATCAGGTCCGTCCCTGAATACATTCTGACGTCCACTCCCTTTCTGCGGCACCCAGCCCCACACCCATTGGCTCCTACAGACGATATGAATGTTGTAGTCTTATCATATATTCTGTGGCATCTATTTAATGCTTTTGTTTAGGGCTATTTTTAGTGATGGATTAATACACATTTAGCCCTCTATAGTGATTATTTAGGGCAGTGGGGTGGTGGACTTAAATTATAATACAGTGACCTTGAAATATGTCACCCAGTGCAATGCAGGGGGTCTATGGCTCAGAGGGATAAGCGATATTAGGCTTTGGCTACACAGAACATACTTGTCTGTAGGATCAATACATTGGTGGTTCTGGTCTTTTTTTTTTTTTGGTTTCCGCTCCTTACATTCCAATAAAGACGTCATCAAATATGATTCTCTGAACTTCAAGCTGAAGTCTTTTATTTCTTTCTCTCTCTTCGTATCTGTCTCTGTGCAGAGTTGGACAACCCAGAGGCCAGGGTGACCGAGATCCATGCTCTGGTGCACCGGCTCCCCGAGAAGAACAGACAGATGCTGGAGCTGCTGATGAAACACCTGGGAAAGTAGGTGGAGAATATCACACATGGACCACTGCAGTCATTTGTTATTCTGCTGCGTCAAACATCGTGCACTGAGGAAAGAGCGCAGTATGTCAGTGTAGCAGTTACTGTGTAGGTCTAATAGTGAACTCTCTCCCCTCTGCTCTTTCTACATCCACACTGCTGTAATACTCCTTACTTGTTGTTGTTGTCATCCATCCTTGAGGAGAATGAGGGCTCTGTGCAGTGTCCTGTGTCTAAATGTGCAAACTCTTACATAAAAGCAGCGTGTAGTGAACATAGCAAACCATCCAGCAGCCAGCGGGCTAAATCTTTTTCTCGACTTGTCTTTAGGAAAGGGAGATTAATGGTCAGGTGCAGGTAAATCTGTGAAATAAGGAGTATCCTCATGTTTTGATTAAAACTGGGATACATTTTTAAGTATTTACAACTGTAATTTTAACAGGATTTCAAATGACCTGGTTTCAATCTGAAATAAAGCCACAGATGCTCCTGAAAAATAATGTCATATGTAACATAAAGGTTAGAAAAATGTCTTAACCTAGATGTCTTTTGACATGCAAATCACCAAATCAGTGCTTACGGGGGGAGTAATAGGATGCCACTCACCCTTTGAGCTGATTGGAACTGTTTTGCTCAAGGACATTTCAGCAGGGCAGATACTGATGAGCACTCCACATGATTAAGTTCAACAAATCTGTTGTAAGACCCCTGCAAAGATCTCATTCTCTCTATGAGTGCTGACCCCTGAAAATTGCCTCTTCATTTTTTGTTCTTCAAATCCCACCTTTGCCTCCACATTTTGGATGTTTTTGCACTGAACGTGCACAACAATATACTGTGTAGTCATGAAAATTTACAAATCAAACAGGTTGTCTGTCTGTCTGTGGATTACATAACCACAAGCTGCTGCAGCCCATCAGCAAAAAAGCAGGGCGTGACACTGTTGGCTCATGCGCAATTATTCCCCTTATGCAGCCGCCAGGCATTGTGTTTTCACTCTAAACCCACATCTAAGCCTTCTGGCTTTATCAGGTTTTTCCTCAACAGCAGTGGCATGATATGGTGTGTGACAAACGGGACCCCAGCCATGTTTACCTTGCATGTAGATGAGTGTGAATGTGGGTATTTTGAGAGCATGCACATCTTTACCTAGGCTTAGCGGATTACAGCTGTCTTAAAGGTTGAATGGCTGAATCACAGTAACCACACCTCAGCTCTCTGTCTGGTTCAGTTCAGTTCAGATCAGAAGGTTTATTGACATCACTGCCCTGTAAAAGCAGTATTGCACCAAGGAATAAAAGGTTCTTCAACCAACAGAGGAAATGCAATCAGCTGCCAATAAATCCTACCTTCATGAAGGTTGCTATATAATGAGGTATTCCTGTTATTTTGCCTACCCTTATTGCTGTGGGCAAAATAATAGAAACCCATGTCAGTATAAGACAACTCATCATCACCTCAAACTGCATGTATGTCCTCCAAAATGAGCACACAGTTGAATCATGAAGGGAGGATTTATCGCAGCACTGTTGTATTGGACTACGTTAGGTTCAGCTAGGTGTTCCTAATAAACTGGCAAATGAGTGTAATAGATTACAGTGGCAAATGATGCTTTACTACTCAAGTAAAAGTGTTGACATTCTAAAAGAAACACTTTAATATTTGCCTTTGGGAACAAGGAAAGAATACAGCAGGAGGCAAACTGTGCAGGAGATAATACTCTGACAACAGTGAGGGCTGTGTTGGATCAGATGGAGAGAGAGAGAGAGCACAGGTCAGGGTGATGCGTTGTCACATTCTGGGAGATATTCTTATTCTACTCTGATACGGTTTTCTTACCTGTCTAGCGCTCTCTCTCATTGAAATCCATGAAATTGTACTTGATTAAAACATGTTGCAAAAGCGTAAACACAACATAAACAGAGAAACCGAATCACCTTGATACTTCTCCGACCGTCCACTGACTCCTCGTCGATGGGTTTCACCTGTTGTTCGCAGAGAGCTCATGCTCTTTGTTGCCGCTGCTCTTTCAGTCTTTTCCTCCGGGCCCTCGCTGTTTTACTGATAAAATGTTTTCCTCAGCTGTCACGTGTAATGTCATAAACCTCTCCAGTTTTCTTCTCCAGGGAAGGGGGCATCTCAAGGTGTTGAATGGTGTGTGTCTACGTGCTGACTCTTTGTTGTTTGAAAACTCTGGCTCGATGTTCTGACAGCCCAGCCATGTACAGAAATCCTGCTGGGATGCCTCTGGTAGTAACTGTTGAGCTGGTTGAGTGTCTGTCTTGGTCTCAGTTGAAGTGAAACGGCTATTTCCAGATCAGTATGGAACCTTCAAGCTCAAAGAATATTTTATGTTTTCGAGTTCCCTGTGTCTCAGTGTAGCTAAAACAGCATTTGTAATTTACCCTTTTAGCCTTTTGGAGGCAGCAGAACAAGCTGGAAAAACAACCGCTGACATATTATTACCTCATGAAGTTGTTTTGGTGATTTTTAGCAAACAATTGTCTATTTACATGCATTTAGAGTCATGTTCCAAGTGACCTGCAGAATGCAAGTCCAGTATTTTAGCTCCCAAGGGCAATATCTGCCTCTGCTACTGGAAACCCACAACGATGAGCTGAAAAATGGTAAAACTCTTTGTAGAGTCGGGTGATTATTCTCTGCAGGTGACCCCTTTCACATTGCATATTTGAGCCATTCCTCATATAAAAATACAGAGTAGTGTAGCTTTAAAAATGTTCAGGCTCCTGTTTTTTTTAATTTGGGTTGAATGTGGAGCGCTCATCCTCTCTCTTCATCTACCTCACCTTCACAGTGTGGCCAGTCACCACCAGCAGAACCTGATGACCATCGCCAACCTGGGCGTGGTCTTCGGCCCCACTCTGCTCCGCCCCCAGGAGGAGACGGTGGCAGCCATCATGGACATCAAGTTCCAGAACATTGTAGTCGAGATCCTCATAGAGCACCATGAGAGGGTAAGAGGGCGTAAGTGTGTACGCATACAAATGAATAAAACAAACAGCAGTTTGGTGACGTTGTTGAGGATTAAGTGAATCCCATGGCTTTGTCAAGGGGATTAACTTCCGTCTAACAGCACATTAAAACAACTGTTAACACATCTGACCGTTTATGTGTGCCACACAGAGACAGGCGGTGGTGTTCCAGTCACTTTTTGGGGCCATTACAAAGACTTCACACTCATTTCCAGGAGACTTAACCATAAGTACTACTTGCCTAACCCTAACCCTAACCCCAAACCTAAACCTCACCTCACCTTACCTTAACCTTAACCCAAGACTTCACCCTAAAATTAAATCATTTATGTTATGGGAACTTGGCTTTTGTCCCCGTCAGGAAGACGAATACCCACAACCTGACTGTGCAGACAGGTTTATGTCCCCACAACATGAGTAATACATGTCTACACGCACACACACAAACACACATAAACCCACACAAACACACACACACGTGTACATACTCTATATACAGTTCAAAGCCACTTTCCCCTTTAGATCCGAGCAGCTTATTGGCAGACCAAGCTGCTTACAGATGTCACCATGGCAACAGACAAATCAGCCTGACTGTTTGAGACCCTAGCTTTGTGCACACACAGTATGTAGTATGTTCAGCCAGTGAAGGAAACAAACGGTCAGACGCACAGACAAACAGCACATGTGCCACACCTGTTTGCATGCGTGAACCTTTGCACGGACGGTGGAAGTGTGTGCTGCAAGAATGACACACACACACACACGAGACACGGTAGCCCTCTTCATCCTGCAGACGTCCCAGGCATGAGCTGTCCCTCGTGCAACGTGCCAAACAAAACAAATGGAGCATGCATGCTGAATCTTTAAAGAGCGTCTGCACTTTGCATATCTGCCCTCTCGCTGAAAAAATAAATAAATAAATAAAAGGATTAGGTTTCAGACATACTGTTCATGTGCTGCTTTCAGCCTGATGAAGTCTTGAATCATTTCATTCTCCTTCCTTAACAATAGATCTGTCTCATGAAATGAAAAGATTTCATTTTGGTGTCAACAGTACTGAAATGATTTGCTTGAGCTTCAAGTCGAGTCAGGTTAATTTTATTTAAATAGCCCAGTGTCACAAATCACGTTGCTTCAAGGGGCTTGCTGGCAAACTAAATCATTTGTAGGTTTCATGTGATCTTGCTTATGACACTCCAAAACAACAAATTCAGTGTGTTAAAATGGGTTCTCAAGCACTCACATCTGTTTTTTTTCCCCCTTTTCCTTCGTGAGTGGAGCTATGGGTGTGGAGCTGGCAGAAAAGCAGCAAAAAGGGGATGACAGATGAATGGAAGTAGGGATGATGACGTTTGACTTGGGCTGAAGTAACAGACTGACACAAGCAGAGCAGCATTAGTTTATGGAAAAAACACCAAGTTTGAAAATTATAGAGATGCATTATTGGTGAGAGGGGATAAGAAACTTCAGTCACAGTGCATATGTATTTTTATCATCGCATGGGGTTTTCCACATCTTACCTAATAGTGCGTCAATGAATGGAAGTGAATTTCACCCATGTCCCAATCAGTGCCACAGAATCAAAGAGCGAAGCCCACGATGCCCCTTGTTACGTTCCTGCATATGTAATTATTCCAAGTTAAAAGGAGTAGTAGACAAAGCAGCTTTGTTGCTGTGTTTTGCAGGATCTGATCTGCAAAAGATGCAATTCAATAGCATGAACACAGGAATAAATATCAGATCAGGTCTCATACAGTAGTAGACCATCTTTCTATTCAATTCAAGCGAAAGAAGGCAACATTTATTAACTCGGCATAGTGACTCATAGCACCACTGGTGCTTTCGTAGACCTTTTGTGTTGTGTCATGTTGCTTTTCTTAGACCTTTTTTTTTGTATTAAGGTGAGCCACATTGCCGTGCAGTTACATAAATAGCTGGCCAGCAATACGAACAAGCTGTACTGTGTTGTTTAATGGAGGAGAAAAAAAGGTTTTTTGGTAACTTTTCACTGGTGCTTTTTGCAAATGTCTCACACTTTACCGGCTGTCTTCGTCCTGCAGATATTCAGGGACGTTCCAAGTTCTGGAGGCAGTTCGACCAACATGCAGCTCAACCTGCCCAGGAGGAGAAGTACCGAGAGCAAAGCCCCATCCTGCAGCGAGAGGCCTCTCACACTCTTCCACACACCAACACATTCCCAGAAAGGTGAGCTGAATTTGCCGGATAAGAACAATAGAATGTATTGATTGCTTGTTTTCCTCCTCCTATTTTTTTATTTTGCTTCATTGAAGTTGAGTCACACCTGCTGCGTGTTGACATATGGTAGACTTGGAGAGAAAATGAAGTCTCTAAAACCACCGCTTTTTGTTGAAAAGCATAAATATAATCAGAGAAAGTTCACAGTCAACAGATGTAGAACAGGAAAAGGCACATCAGTATATAAGTGGCTGCTTTTAGAAATATTAGAAAAGAATATTTTTCTATCTGAAAACACCAAAGAGATTATTAACCTTTCTTCATTCTTGTAGGTGAAAAGAGGAACAGTGTAGTCAATGCCACCATTGCCGAGCTGCAGCAGCCCGTTTCCAACTGTAACAGCAGCAGCAGTAGCAACAGCAGCATCCAAGGTCGAACCCCGAGACACAGCCTGACCAGCAACGACGGAGAGCAGGACGCCCGGCAGATCCGGCCCAGCTCACTGTGAGTGACATCATCAGAATATGAAGCTGAATTTCAAGAACGCACACATCCACTTTTTTCATGCATACAGAAAGTCACAGACGCAGGAATACATGAGCAAACACACACACGTCAGCACACACAGGCAGCTAAGAGCTTAGGGAAGTAGTCTTTTGACTGGCGGGTTGTCGATATAAACCCCAGAAGTGTCGAGGAAAGGAACTGAACTCCAAGTGCACCAACAGTGGAAGACTGTGTCTGCTTTCCGCTGAATGATGGAAATTTAGAATAAAAACAAGTACACAAAAGCCCATTCTCATACATGCACACATAAACATATCATGTAACACTTGCATAATCAAGTCAAATAAGTTTTGAATACAATCAAACTATAAAAAGTACCTGTCATGTATATTTTGGATTTATTTTACACTCTATGCCCGCCTCGCAGGCTGCCTCAATGTCTAACTAGAAGCTTACACAAATGAAACCTAAAGACTTTACTTAAACAAAAATATTTGCACGGGTCTGAACAAGCCCCTCTCCCTGTGAGAGGTACTCTATATCTCCATATAAACACTGGACACACCCATGCTGAGGTTATTAACAGGTGTAAACACACACACCTGCATATGGAATTCACAGCAACATGAGACAGCGTGTATGCGCATGGGCCGACACGCATCACGTACGCATGCACACACACGGCCTCTGCATTTGTCTCTGTCCATCGTGTTTCTTCAAGCCGCTTTGGTGTTGACATGTACCTTGTTAGACCAAGAGGAGACCTGCACTACCAATCGTCTCATTTACTGACACAACAGCGACAGAGCTTCAAGTACACGCCGTCACCAAGACAATTGCACGTCGCCGCTGATTATTTCTCTCCGTCTGTCTTCCCGCTGCCACTTCCACTCCATCTCCTTTACTCTCCATCCTCTTAATCTCTCGCTAAGAGGCAGTTCTTATATCCAGCTTTTCTTTATTTACTCACCTCTAGATGTGAGGTCCTTGCTGCTGTTATTTAACGCTTTTCTTTTGATACATTGTTCACATTGATATGTGTTCACAAAGTGGTGAACCGCTCTCCGTCGTCGCTTGTGAATGGCTGAGCCTTTAATGGATGCCCCTTTCATACCCAGTCATGATAATATCACCTGTTACCAATGAACCTATCCATACCTGCGGAATGATCCAAACAGGTGTCTTTTGTTGCTCCTGGGGTACCTTTACTCTAAATGTTAGTGCTCTTCAACATCACACAGAGAAAAAAAAAAAACATAGCGGATTATTTTTAAATAATACTCACATATTGCTTAACGTTTGCTTTTAACACTGTATGCTAATAATGTCGCGTGAATGTTGGGTAGTAAAGCCTGCAGTAAACACTTGCGCTTCAGTAGTCCTGATTCTGTCGTAGGTTATTGTTCCCTTAAAAACACATAATCATGTATTTTGTGTATGAAGGATTCAGACTGCAACGGTGATCATATCTCAAAATGAAAGGCCGCGAGCCACAACTGTGCACATGCATGCAGTTATGTTGTTAACCCATATACAGTGACTGTAGGGAAACATTATACTTGTCATGGCTTTGTTTCTGCCTGAGTAAAGTCCCCCTGATGAGTCCTGTAGTGATAGCAGCTGAAATGGAAAACTGCATTTAGCTGTTGTTTTTTGCAGTTGCTGATATTCCATAAATGTGGAAAGCAAGGAAATGAAATATACACCCCTTGATAAGCAGCGTCATCCCCAATAATATTACCCATATATCCCTTAAGTTGAAAAGTTATGACCCTTTCAGAGTGAGGTGTGAGGTATGTGTGAGTCCACAAAGCGCTGAACTTGGAGAAAAAGGACACATTTGAGGACATTTGTATACATTTTTTGACATCTCTTGAGCCAAGATCAAGGTCCACCGCAGGGTGTTACACAGAGATAGAAGAGATATGTCATCCGTAATGACTTGTTGGTGGTATGAGGAGGGAAGAGCAAATGAAAAATTGGCAGGAAAATAAAAGCAGGGAGATTAAGGGCCTGAAAGAGATACTCAAGAGCACCGAGAGCAAAAGGAAGACATGAAAAGCATTTTCAGATCGTCTTCCCGTTATGAGTCACATTAAAGAGCCATTTAATGGCTGAGGTGAACAGCCTGTTGGTCATGATACGGCAGCAAATGGCACCGAAAGCGTCTGTCCTTATTTTCAGCTTTGTATGGAATGTAGTGCTGTAAAGTGTTTTATACATGTGTGTGGCCCTTTTTATGTGTGTATTGTATGCATGCATGCATGATCAAGGTGAAATGGATTTCCTGTCATTAACAGCCAATCTTAGTCACTAGCATCTTAGAGTTTCTAAGAGCTCTTTGCATTTGCGTAATGGCTTCATTTTATTTTCATGCATGACAAAAAAGAGCAGTGTGTGGTCAACTGTACCAGCTCAGCATGAACAGCAGAGCATTTTATTTTAGATTTAACGATAGAGCTGTGGAGGGATTTTCAGCTTCTCAGCGACCGACCGCAAAGGAAACAGAAGAGAAAGGGTATTTCTAAAGCGTTCTTGCTGGAGTAGCCTGTGAAGTGTGAATTTAAAAGGAACAGCCAAGGCCAAGAAAGAGATAGTGAGATTCTCTAGATTGTGCCAAGTTGTCCTTTTTAAAGCAACAGTCCCACATTGTGGGAAATTCATGTGTTGTCTCTCACAAGTATGAGGGTGTCTAATCCGTAAAGTCAGAAAATAAGTAAGAGTAATGAAATCAATCTAAGTTGAAGGCAAGAAATCTAGATCTACATCAAATTGCCCTTTTAAGGAAATCTAAGTTCTGGTGTTGGTTGATAATAAGCCGTATAAATAAATATCTGTTTTTGTACTCATTCTTTGCTGATTGATACTGTAAGTATTGATGACACATTAAACATTGTGTGATGAAAGGTTTTACGTTTACATCATATATAGGGAGGTTTTTCTTTACCTCAAAGGTCCAGTGTGTAGGCTTTAGTGGCATCGAACAGTGAGGTTGTAGGTGTCAAACTGTAAACCTCTCACCTCACCCTCATGTATGGTGGCCACCATTCAGGGCTACTGTAGAAACATGCCAGTACAGCATGGCAGAAACTGTGGAAAAGGACTTGCTCCATCTAAGCTCAGTCTAAGTTACAAAACATTATTTTCATATATTCTGCCAATAGACCCCCCCTCAAATCTTCCACACTGGTCCTTAAAGTACATTTATGGGGGAAAATGCTTGACATCTCATTTAAGCATGCTTAATAAAAGCTCCTCAGACATGTTTTATTGCCACGATACTAAATTGTTCTGGACAAGGACAAAGACGCCGCACCTTTTCACTGCTCGAGATAATAGATTTTGCCTCTGATAGGACACAAAATGAATTAGCAATACATGTTTTGTTTTGTAAGTTGTCCTTGGAACCTGTAACTAAAGGATGATATGTGGCTTTTTGAATTTCTGGATATTATGCAACTCCCTTAAGTTTAACCTTTAAATCAAGCAAAAAAAATGAAGAAGATGGCTTAAGGGGGATAAAAGAAACCACATTTGTTGCTTCTGGAAGCTGAGTAAAACATAAATATCACAGAATGTGATAATTTGCTAATCCTGCCATAATCCTGCCTTTGGCATGTACTCAATTGCAAACAGTACAAAGACAATATATTTAATATATTACCTCATTAACTAAATTGATTTTTGTAAATATGTACTTGTTCTGAGGTTTTAGTGGTTCAGTCAGTCGGTGCTGTAGGAGAGATATCGGTTTAGAAAAGTTATATCATCAGTTACAGTCAAAGGGCTTCGCTGGTCTCTTACCTTTCTTAGAGACCCTCTCATGATCCATGCATTGAGCTCCGCGGGATCTTCTATGACTGATGATGCCGTTTTCAAAGAGAATTGGTCAGTAGGTGCTGCTGTATGTGCTGACTTCTTATCTCAAACATGACCTGGTCCGGAGCAGCTTAGGTGTTCAGCATGAGCTGCTGTGATGATGTACTCCAGTAAGAGGTGAACTGCTGAAGGTCCTCCGTTGTAGTACAGGCCTCAGGGGCCAGATCATGAGCAGTCGTTGAACTTAAATTTTGTGTTTACAAAGCTGAAAAGTTGGAAGTTGAACTGAAGCAGTAACTATAATGAAAGAGGCAACTCCCATCAGCTAAGCAGTAGTACTTATCTTGATAGGGATATTCAAGGTGAACGTTGACACGCAACAAAAGATTCAGGTTCAACAAAGTGTTTCAAGCTCACCGACACGGTAAGTGTAACCCAGCCCACGCATGCAATGAAAACTACTTTTTACACTGTTAATGGTACACATTTCAATCACGAGAGACAAGTTAAAGAAGTAACGATAATTGTTTATTATGACAGATGATATGTGATAATTAAGTCTTCAGAGAGACGTTGGCTTAGACTCTGCTGCCAGATTTTTGTATTCGAGGGCCATCACCCTGAACAGCAGCGAGATAAATCCCCCATGAAGTCCAGACACTGGTGGTGGTGGTGGTGGTTGCTGATTCTGCTAAGACTGACTGGCTGATGGGCTGATGAAAGGATGAAGCTGAAGAATCTGCAAAGACTGGGCGGTGCTGAGAGAAGTAAGGTGGAGAGAGAGAGTCATATTTAAAAAGACAGCAGAGCGAGAGAGATCCCTCGACGAAGGTGTGTCGCTCTGCTAGCACACAGCCAGAGAGGGAGGGTTTTCCAAAGAGACGCTGTTGAGATGCATTATGGGTAGTGTAGTATCCAGTGTGTTTGGAGCCATGTTATACTACAAACTAAAAGTCAGGACACTCCGACTCTCATCCTATATTATGCAAGTGTACCTCTTTACATCCCTGCAACAAAACCTGTTTTATTTGTAAAGTTAAAGATCAGTATTTCTGCTTTGAGGAAGTGAGCTTCTCCGATAGCTTAAGGATGCCCAAGACTGGATTTACCAAAGCCCTTTTACAGCCCTTTCATTTTTAAACAAGCAGCAAACAGAGTCAGTCTGGGTTAACTGACTGGGATCCCAGCCCAGACCGTGTTTTCTCAATCTCTCAAAGCCAGCCTGCACCCTCATCACAGACAAGAGGGAGATACAAAGGTCAGAGGTTAACAACTGGGCCATCAAAAGCCCTGCGTTCCCCTGAGGCGGATGTTATTTCCAGTTTTGGCGCCTTGACTACTGGACAGGGTTTTTTGCCCTCCTTTTTTTATAGTTTGTTTTTGAAGTGAGAAATGCCTGCAGGTTTCTTCACACCCCCTTTCAAGACATCTCTTTTGTACTCTCTCACAAACAAATCAGATCCCCGTGACTCTCTCTGGCCGACTAATGCAGGAAAACGATAAATTAAAGAAACAACTAAAAGAGCAGAAGTTTACTGTCTGACTTCTGGAACACGCGAACGACCAGCAGATGATTAATACGACTGCTGACCCCGCGGACGTGACCTTGACCCTGATGTTCTACGGTGAAAGTACAAATGGCAAAACGTCTCTGTCTGTCTACCTTGTGTCTCTTGGAGGAAGTCAGTGAATTTTTGTTTATTCCTCCTTTCATTTGAGAGAAGAGCTACAAAATGAAAAGCTGAGTGAAGAGCAAGCATTGGATGGAGGAAAATTAGACAAAAAGAGAGAAAGAGCTGTGAAAATAAACAAGACCCACAAACACATGCAATGGGTGGGATGCCGAAAATAATCTCTATTGTGACCAGAATGTTTTCTAGGAAACCTGTCAAAGAAATATTTCCTCCTCTCAGAACAACACCCAATTAAAGACACACTCGCGTGTCGTGCCAGTCACCGGGTTACATGTGTCTGCTTCTGCTGCTTTTCCCCATTATTTCCCTTTTTTTTTTCCTGTTTCCTTTTCTTTTTCTTTTTTCTTTTTTTTTTTTGCCTTCAGCACAATACAGACCCAATCCCTCTCATTCTCACGCTCTCAGATCTTCAGATGTTACACTGGCGGTCGATCCGCTCATGAGGGATTCAACTTAAGTTCCGAATTGGATTTTAAAGCTGCAGCCCAGATAACGCTGGATATTTTTTTATCTGGCCAGAGGCATTAAAATCTGAGAAAGTTCTTTGTAGACGTCCTCTGTGGCATTTTCTGCCTTCTTCAGCGGCAAGCCCTCCCCATCTGCTCCACTGTAAATGTCATTGATCAGTTCACGTAACGCTGATCAGCACCTCAAGCTGCACAGTCACGAGCTTGGCTGCGTGATACAGTTTGATCTGTTTGGATGATGATGATGATGAAACAGCAGTCAAAATTCTAATCAATAAGCAGGGAAACGAATCAACAAGTGCGTAAGCCTTCTTATTCCAACAGAATGACCACAAAACAGCTGCATTTGTTCTCCCAATGTGCCCTTGTTTGTTTTAATTACTGCAAATTGTCATAGAAAAGCCAGCGTCCATAGATACTAGCACGAACAAATCAATGCCAGTTGCTAATACAGACAGGGTGAAAAAGAAAATCAAAACATCAAGAGGGTGAAATTGGCTGTAGCGTTCTGCAAGGCCACACCAATTTCCACATTCAAAGCCTGTCAATAATGGGAAAGACTTTAAATGTGGAAAAAGTGTTGGGTCTCTTCAGGGTAGTGGAACATTGATCGGGGAAAACTGAAAAGTGAAAGGACTGGCATTAATTGGTAGCTGAAAACTCAGAGCAGCAGACCAGCAGAGCATGAGCAGGAATTTAGGGTTAAAGTGAGACGCTGTCGGTGCTTTTTAATGGCATCAAGCTGTCATATATTCACGAGTGCAGATACAAGCGCACACTGAGGAGAGAGGCACGAGAGACAGCGCAGGGCTCAGCGACACCTCTGTGACAGCAGCGGCAGCTAAAATTTATGATGCTCATTATTGAAATATTTAAGAGTGCTTTTTGCACCCTTGTGTTTTTTTTGTAGCGCAAACTTGATATTTGCAGGTCGTGCAGGTCACGCAGATTTACTTTGTGAACGGCCTTTAAGCAGAAGATGATACATTCCTGCTTAAGGGATCTTCCCAGAGGTCGAAAACCTGAACTTTATACGTCGCCTATAAAAAGAAATGTGATCTGCAAGGAGATTCTGGTCAATTCGAAGTCAAGAATTGCATGTTGTTGTTGCGGATCAGCAGCCTCTACCATCTTTCTAAAAATGCGTTTGCATCAGCAGGTCAGAGTAAACACTGACACACACGTTATATTGGTAGTAAGCACGTTGTTGCCCTTTAATTTGAGATTGTTATTTTCCATATCAAGGCTGCGAAAATGTTAATCATTGCTTTTACATTCACCGTCTTTTGAGTGTAGATGCTGTCATTATCGGTTGTTTGTGTTTTTGTGAATTGATGGCCTGTCAGGTGGAGGAGGGCGAGACATCGGTTAAATTAAATCAGCTGCCACATGTGCTGTCAGTGTGAATGCTTTGTCACCTGTAATATTTATTATTTTTTGTGCAGTATGCAGGCGAATGCAAACCCTTCTCTGAGGAAAATTCAGTCTTTCCGAAGCGGAGGAGAGAAAACGCTATTGATTTATATATTCAATCAAAATATCCTGATTGTCAGCTGGAAATCACCCGTCCTTGTCTCTTCCAGCAGCTTTGCTGGAGGGAGGCAGAGAAGAAGAATGGCTCAGACGTGGCTGGATAGAACGAAGAGAAATTGAAACAGAGTAGGCAAATGAGAGAGAGAGAGTGCGTTGACAAGCAGTGAGTGACAAATGGAGAGAGAAGGTGGATCGTTGAGACTATCACTCAAAGGGATGGTTAAATAAATAAAGGAATACAACCACAGCGTTTTGCTGGTTTTCCTGTAAGTCTGAGGTCTAAAATACGAGACAAAATTCCATTGACGTGAGATACAAAAAGAAATGGAACCAGTTCTGCATGTTGGGGAAGAGATGAGACCCACAGTGTTAAAGCTGCTTCGGTAAATGTCTTAAATTCAGTTTGTTTATTCACTCTTATTTACACTTAACAGTATGTATCACCGTGTTAGTTATTTGCACTGCAGCCCATGTACCAATATTGTGTTATGTCAAGGTCAGTTTCACAGTTTATCGCTGAATTAAACGGATTTCAATTACGGTTCTGTTTACAGTCTATTTTGGATATCAGTCAGACCTCCGTCTGCCTAACACTAATTCACATTCACTTTTAAAAAGCCAATTCACAAAGTTGATCGCTGCGAGTGGACCCCGTGGCAAAATCCTTTCTGACGACAGCTGCTTCCACGAATGAACTTTCCACCTCAAATCCATCGCTTTGTCTGCATTTGTCAGTTGGCAACATGTGATCCCACTGCGGAACTCCATATTATCTGCTGCTGAGTGCATTGTTGGCATCCTCCTAACGACATGTGCAAAGGAGATACATGTATCACTTCCCCTCTTTGAGTCACTGAACGCGTGACGGCGTTAACGGCGGTCATTGAAAGTGGATCACACGTAAAGAAAGACAGACCATGATTACCCCAAATCTCGCCTTAGGATATAGCTGTGTCTCTATGGCAACCACATTTCATGTCATCAGAAAAAGGGAAAATCTATGGTCTAAAGAAATGGGCCCTGTTCTGAATGAGTTGATGTTATGTGCAGAGTGGTAGATAAGAGAGAAAAAGCACTAATGCCCTGACTCACCTGTGTGCTGTGGAATAACAAACAGGGAGTAGAGAGTGAACTGCCTGACACTGGCAGGAGAATAGTCTGCCCGCGCTAATCATCTGTATGTGCAGTACCACTGTTTTTTTTTTTTTTTCCAAATGATAAACCTTAAAGCTGCTCTAATCACTATTTTTCTATTAACACAGCACATGTAACTCCCCATGGAGAATTATCACCCAGCTCTCTGCAGCTCAGAGCTTTTAGCATCTTGCAGCTTTTTGTGTTTCTTTGTTTTACAAGCTGCAGCTTTACTGTTTCCGTCCAGCACCAAACCGCAGACGGACAGACGGAGCAACTCGCTGGTGAACACAGTGGAGCGTTTAGAGAGACGTAGACATTCGTCTCAGGAGTTGGTGGAGATCAAACCGAAACTCAAAGTGAGAGTGGCTGCTGGATCTTTTCTTGGACGCAGCATTACATCAAACAGAAATATAGATGTGTTCTCCATCATCGTGGACTCAAAACTCAGTCTGACATGTTTGAGAACTTTGGGAACTGCGTGGAATTTAAGAATGAAATGGTTTGAAGCTCCACCCTTGTGGCTCTCGCAGTGTTTGAAGCGAGATCATTCATAATTAGAAGAAGCACTCAAAGTCCTCACATGGTTGCTTGTGTAATTTCAAACAATGCAAAGGCTGGTAAATACCCAAAACCTTGACAAATGCGATTTTCTGTCGGCAGCTTGTGCGTCAGGGTGGAATAACGTACGCTTGTATCTTGCAGTCGGGTGTGGTCACGTAGCTGCACTGTTTTTTAAAGCATGTTTTTTTTCCAGGCCTTCTCTTGCATAAACTCCTCCGTGTACACAAGTGAATGTCAGCACTGCTGGCTGCAGTTGCACCATGTAACTCAATTCTTGCAACAAAACGTCAGATTGTAGAGGCAGTCTGTGCGCCAGCAAGTGCTTTTTTAAACTCAATTCTCTTATTAGTTAAATCTAAAGGGAGGAACCTGTTCTTGGTGAGGCTCAACAGGCTCAAGAAACAGTTTTGTAACCTGTGGACACTCGAGACAAATTGTCTCTGCAGGGAGGCCTGCAGATGAGATTTCTTATAGAAAATGATCTGTATGATTGTCTCACATTAGAGGTTATTGGACGCAATGGATTGCATGTAGAGATGAGCTGAATACTGAACCTTAAACTAAACCTTGCCTTTTAGGGCTTTTTCAGCATTATTTCAGGTCTTATTGGGCAGAGCAGTGAAGTAGCAGAGGCAGCAGAAAATCTCCTCTTTCGGCCTGAGACGTGTCACGATGCACAGCAGCCCGGCTGAGTTTTGTCTGTGGTGCTGCGTGAATGCAAAGTGGTGGCTTTTCTGTCTGCTTCTTCTTTCCCTGCGTAATAATCCAGGTACATGTTATGCACAAAAAGAAACAGTCATCATGGAAAATTATGCCAAAGCTTGTTGCAAAACCTGGCCTTTCTTCTGTTTGCCTTCCTCCCTTTATTACGCCTCACTCCAGCCTTCACCGCGCCTCTGCTTGCGTCTTTCACCTTCTCTCATTCTCCGCCATCGTTCAGCCTTCAGGGCAGCCTGTGATGGATATCGGCGTGCGTGTCATTTCTGAGAGAGAGACTTGAATGATCAACACGGTCGATGTGTGTGTGTGTGTGTGTGTGTGTGTGTGTGTGTGTGTGTGCGTGCGTGCATGCGTGTGTGTCAGTTCGGCAGCATCTTGCAGCGTTAGATCAGATGGATGGAATGACAAATGGATTGATGAAAGCGCACGGCTTGGTTGGATATAGAAGGATGAATTATGTTTTGCAGCATCATGTCGAGCGACCGTTTTGAAATTGGATGACATTACTGTGGATACACACTCGTCCTTGGCGAGCTTGGACACAGTCCCACTACAGCTCTGTATGACCACGGCAGATAAATGAACCAGATCTGAATTTTAATTTTGTCTGTAACCGTGCTGTCTTATCAGTGTCGATGTTACATGTCTGTCCTCACTGTCTGCGTAACTGCCAAATGCGGCAGTTAGCTTGTATATTGACCAGGTACCAGAACCATGATGGGGCGAGAATATCCACGGCTAAGTCAGCTAATGTACCGTATTATTCATTGTGGCTATTAGCCTTCATCTACGGTTGTTATTTCATTCAGGCCTGGAGCACATTAAGCGACTTACATCACCCATTGAGACCTATTAAGGAGTCAGTTTCTTCTTGCAGCTAAATGATTAGGGTTTTATCAAAACACTTTTATTTATTTATTTATTTTTGCCAAGCAAGCTCCTCTCTGTATACTTGTCATTTGTTCCATGTGTGCTGGAAAGCGAATGCAAACAGACCTCATTGAGAAGGGAAATCCCCCCCCCCCCCCGGTAACACGATCTCTCTGGAGGCATAATGTCCAAATTAGTATCAGCTTAGCTAATATAGCTTTCTTTTGTTTTCACAAGTCCAGAAACATTTTAGTACTTAACCTTGTGGCTCATTAATTAGGATGGCTTACTTCATCTTGGTTTTTCATTTCATCTTGTGTTTCCAGGTTGAACCCAAAGAGTCGTAGCAGCATACCAGCCAGGTACGAAAAATGTGTCTTTAACTTCAGACTGTCACGCTGATCACAGCTGATAATGTCCAGAGCATGTGGAAATGACTTTTTATTTAAATCTCTATAATACTGCCAATGCTATGAATTACACATTTGTGTGTGTGTGTGTGTGTGTGTGTGTGTGTGTGTGTGTGCGTGTGTGTGTGTGTGTGTGTGTGTGTGTCCATCAGTGCAACGTCTCCCAGCCCCACCTCACCTCGTTCTCCCTCCTGGCCGATGTTCTCAGCCCCATCGAGCCCTCAGCCCATGTCCTCAGCCTCCAGTGACTCATCACCTGTCAGGTTAGTCCACATTGTTTGTGTAATGATTTAATCGCAGCTTGTCACTAATCTCAGCAAAGCATTAGAAGGCTGAAGGTGTACGCCCTGAAGGTGTGTGGCTGTGTGCAGGTGACGCAGTGAAGAGCGTAAAGAAAAAGACTGTGAGTTTATCATATGGAAAGTTCGATCTCTGGAGGTGTTGGACTGCCTGGAAATTTGATTCAAGCATCCATCAAGTACTATTCAGTAAATGATTAGATTGCTGTTAGTGATATGCTAATACGCTCGTCTCTGCATAAATAGCTCTTTAAAATTCATCATTCCAGATGTTTGGACTGTTGCCAGATTATGTTGAATTAATGAAGAACAGCAAGGTAATTCAAGAAGAAAACTCTTGAAGCCAAAGGCTCACTGCTGTGAGTGCAGGGAGCCATCATATGGTGGCCCATGACCTTTGTAATGAAAGTAGGGAATTTAAAGGGTAATATAGCATCTTAGATTAATGATGCACTCTATTACTCTATTAGTCAGTTTGTAATTGAATTAAAGTAAAAATGCACCTCAGTTGGATGCAGTTACTCACCCTGACCTTGGCAGACGCACAGGGTGTCACTGCCTTACGCTGCTTCTGACTGGAGAGTCCTGGCTGCTGCTGCTAGCAGCTGTTCTTCCTCGCCGCTGCTCTGCACCCTCAAATCTTTCCTTGTGCGTGGCAGAGAGCAGATTCTGCAGCAGACCCGGGTTTTGTGTAAGCCACAGGAACATAAAACATGACTTATAGCAGAAGAAAAACGGTAGTTTTAAATGTATAATATATGGCCATTACGTTTCCATTAAAAAGGCAAACGCTAGAACTTCAAATCAGTCCAAAGCAAACACTTCTGCAGAGTTTGACTTGTGCTAGAAAACATCCGTTATTTGTGAATGTAGCCACTTGGTGCTTATAAAACAGTTCATATAAAGTAATGACCTGTGTGGTGTTACTTTAGTTCGAGGTGTCTAAATGAAGCATTGTTTCAAAGCGAAAGCTGTCTGTTTTGTTTTGGTTTTTTTTTTCCTCTGAATCAGCCCAGAGCCTCACTCTCACTCTCTTATTGCCTCCAGTATTGTGGGCAGGAAGGCTCGAGCGCTGTATGCCTGCAAGGCAGAGCATGACTCCGAGCTGTCCTTCATCGCTGGGACCATCTTTGAGAACGGTGAGTCAGGCTCTGAACTAGCCAGCAGAAAGGGAAAAGGAAAGAATGTGGGTTGGTGTTTGACTAGAAACAAACAATTACTGTCACAAGGAAAAGTCAGCCTTGGGAGTTCGCTGGTCTTAATTTAGCCTCGGTGTTGGATTTCATCCTTGGGGTAGGAAATGTGTTTAAATTTATCCAAGTAGTCAAGGGATTTTGCCCAAAACATTATAACTGGGAGGCATTTAACACCGTTTTCCCTTGATGGCCATTTTAATAATGAAATTAAATGGTTCCCTGTCACTACTCTCATAAGTTTTTCCTTCAGTAAGGTCTGGTGGTCAAGGTGGAGGATGGAGGAAGGTGCATTGGAGTTGTATGAAGAAGCTTTTTAGTCGATTCCTTGCAGTAAATTACTGCCTGAATCCATAGGGTGAATAATGTATTATTCTGTGTGTTAAGTCTATTGCTGTCTAGCACCTGGCTTTGAAATAAGCTTGGATGCACACTTATTGCTTCTCCAGACAATATTAGAGGCTGGCAAGCAGACTAGAATTTAACAGACGCAGTCAAGTGTAACGTGTTGCTTTTGCACCAAGCCAAGAACTTAATATCTTTCAGATCTGAGGAGTCATTTGCTTAGTTTTGGGCTGAAAATGAGTATGTAGGATGACACAGGAAAGCATTGAAAATATTATTTCCACTTTTCAGTGGCTTCCTTTCTTTCTATTTCTTCTTTCCTTTCCACCCCCTTTTTTACAGGAATCTTGATACAGGCAGTCTCAGGGTCCTCTCCAGCCTAAAGTCAGTCTGTCCAGAGCCAAAACTGTAAATCACATTTATCTCCCCTGTTTTCTTTGCCTCTGCGCTTCTAATGGAGACCAGATTTGCACAGATTTAAAGATATATAGATAAAGATAAATATAAATAATAGTATTTATGTAGTGCTTATGCCGCCTCACTTATCAGACAGAAGAACCGCTGAAGTGTGTAGTTATCACGGTATGTTGTAAATCCCTGTCGGTAAACAGACACACGTACTCAGGATCGGTAGGGATTCACTTTTTTGGTCATGTCAGTTGACACATGGTCTCTCAGATCGCCAAACCCTAAATAGAGTTAGCTGCATTAAGACTATTGCAGGTTATGTAATGCAGAGCAGTGTCATCGGAGCCCTTTGGGTCAAAATGTGACCTTGGGGACATGCAATCCCTGCAGTGGTATCTCAACACCCCAGTCTGCTCATTGCAAGCCAAGGACAGAGCATCCCAGCTATCCCATGGAGCTCATGCTGCAGCCTCATCATGTCTTTTTAGCGACCACGATAATTCTGTAAAGATCAGGCAGGGCTGAAAAATTAAGCTAACTGCAGTTCCTCAAACGGCCACTTGAGGCTGGTTCAAAATGCGAGTCAATCCCCGTAGACTCCCATATTAAAACACCCAGCTTTAGAGCAGAAATAAACATGTTTACAGCCTGCTTGGTTACTGCAGCCAGGCTTCGTTCAGCCTACCTCAACTCCACCCACGCTCCACCTCTTTGCTTATCTTTGGATTAGCCGGGAGTTTGTTGTCGGACACTGCCAAGACACATTGTATGCTTACAGTACAATGTACAAATGTGTTAATCTTAGCTGTTATGTAGAATATTACCACAGTTTTGATCCATACTTTATTGCACAAACTGAATTCAAAAGAAGAGTTTTTTTTTTTTTTTTTTTTTTTAAAGCATTTTTTTAAATCAGGCAGATCCGTGAAGATCAAGGACAGACAAAATCCGTGTGTCCTGTCCACATTCTTTCTTTGATGGAGCTCTGTGGTAGCATGGTCTGCAGCATTTTTCAGTTAAATTCCCTGCGAGGACAAAATGTGGTCGACACACAATTTATTTCTGCATCAGCGTCCCTTTTATCCTCCTGTGTTTTAGAAATATCTTGCCAGAAGTCCTGTTGTTTAGCAGATCTCCAACCACAATATACACCGCACGACACAGCAACGTACAGTTAACTCAGTTCCGTTGCTTCCTCGAAATTGCGGTATTATTGTAGTTCATACACGTCAAGCTTCAGCTGCAACTTGCTTATAGAGACAGTTATACACTCGCCATATGTTTACATCTTCCTGCCTCGCACTCGATCAACAGGAAATGGAGAAGCAGAGAAATAATTGGGGACGTTTTTTTACATAAACACGGTAATGTGTTCCAGTCAATGTTAAGAGCAGGAAACAATACACAAAAAATGGAAATATAGGTTTTATTCGCTGCAGCCAACTTATTTTCAGTTTAATCCCTGTGCACAAATGACTAATTCTTCCTCTCAAATTGATAATTTATGCTCTCAGATCTGTTCAAATTCGTATTTATTTAACATTTTAACATGACACGAATCAATATTTTTTCATATTAATCAGGTTGCTCTGCAGGTCTCTCTCAGCTCTGGATGTAGGCTTGCTAATGTGTCGGCTGTATCAACTTCATAAGGCCGTAATATAGCAAGATTGTGTTTATAGCTTCTTCCTCTTAACCCAAGTGGCCCAAAAATCAGTTAATACTGGTTTGAAGAACGTCAAAGCACAACATAACTCAGTTTAGCTGGCACAATATGAAGTATATTCATGCATCTCCCTCCAAAATCAAAACATATGTGCATGAAAGCGGTTCATTTAGATTAGACGGTCCATGGCCTGTCAATTTTCACTGTTTATTTGGCAGAGGGGGACGAGGGGGGACAAGGACAAACGAATTGAATGCAATTACCTCACAATTTTAATATGATGGGATTACTCTTCCATAGCAAAACCATGGCTGCTTTTAAAATACATAACCATAATTAGTCAGCTGTTTATTCTGACACCGTCGACCTAAATATCGTTTTGGTCGTTAGCTTGTTTTCACCGTTGACAGTATAGAAAGAGCCCAGTCTGGAGCTGATATCGTGCATATTTCAGACTCGCTTATTAGCAGTGATTGGCGTGCGATGTTGCTGCCAGAGATGTCTGCTCAAAATATTTGGATATGAAGCTCTTAGATAATGAGGAACATGTGAAATTGCTAACAATTATTTGCATCTGTCTCCACCATCCCTCCTCTCTGTCTCTCTCACACTATCTGCACATGTGCCTGTGGACATGTGTTTGTCCACAAATTTAGGTGCCACATATTCATAGGCACTTTTCCCTCCATCTTGACACATTTAAACAAAAATCAATGTCTCTCTCTCTCTCTCTCTCTCTCTTCAGTTCATGCCTCCAGGGAGCCCGGTTGGCTGGAAGGGACTCTGGACGGCCGGACGGGACTGATACCCGAAAACTACGTGGAGTTTTTATAGTCCGGAGCCGAGAAGGATACTCCAACCAGACGGAACTGGACAGGAGTTGACCAAAACTGGACTGTATTCGACTGTATTTGACTGCACAAGACTGTTCAGACTCTTTTAGATCGTATACTATACAGGACTGGACCATTGTTGATGGGGCCGCTCTTGTCTTGACTAGACTGGGAATTGAAACTGGACCAAGCAGAACCATATGGAATGGATGTGAGGCAGGAACGGAGTGTAGCGGACTGGAGGGAGAACCATGAATTGCACTGGAAAAAAAAAAGCCCCACTGTGGTTCTGGCTGTTATTGGATTAGAGTGGATGACCTCCCAAGTCCTGGTGAAAATGATGTGGTAATGAACCTGGAATGTGTGCGTTTGTGTGTGTGTGTGTGAGTGAGAGAGAAAATCACTTGTAGTTGATATTTCTGAGCTGAGAGGTTTGTGATTTCTCTGCCCTTGCTTTATCACTTTGATCTGCACTGCCACTGCTTCAGCATCTCCTCTTTTTATCAGCTAGAAATAGAACAATCTTCCTGTGGAGATGATGACAGCGAACGTATAACAAAGCAAGTGGCCTTTAACTTTGGACTTGCTAGTTCACCCCCCCCACTGTGTGCTGTTTGAATGGCGGCTAAACGCACTGGGGTACCGGAGCTTTTAAAGCCGATTTAAATGATTGGGTTTTGTGGCACAGCTGTAGATGTGTTCGTGAGCTCTCGCTGTGGTGGTCCGGTAATTCCCCAGGACAAGACTCAACCTGGCTTATGTTTCAGAGCTCCAGTTCAGCAGCAGGAGCCCCGGGGCAGATCAGCACAGGATGAGGTCGCCTTGAAAACAGTTCGCCAAAAGGTCAGCATCGGGTTTATCCTGATTTCTAATGCCTCTCCCTGCAGAGCCCTCACAAAAAAATGTGAAACATTTCAAACAAGCTCCACAAGCAGATCAGCAGTTTACAAAGCGGCGTAGGAGAAACAACTGATTCCTGCTGGTTAACACAAGCCCGGCCGCGAGCCTCGCTCCGCTTCCACAGCTTCGATATTTTTTTCCGTTATTGGAGATAATTGGATCCCGCATCTCGTATAGTGTCGAGTCATGTTTGCGCTGTTTCGATCCATTCTGGGAATTCTGATCAGCCAGGCTGTTGTGTTTTTCACATCACAGAGCACTGGTGTTCCAAATTATGCGTTTATTTTAAGGCTGGATGTTTTTCCTCCTCGTCATGCAGATGCTTTAATCTTCAGCAGCATGGAGAGAGCCAACAAGCAAAGACAAAGTCAAAATGACACACAGTCGCCTGAGTTTCAGTCGAGGCCCATTGCAACATGTAGGATCACAAAGGCGATGCTTCTAATGTTTTACAGGAAGAGGACAGACATTTACATCTGCATTCAGAGTTAACAGCCAAGGCTGTCATTCATAGGTAAGTGAAACGCAGATGTGTTTTTCAGAGAAATCATCAATTCGTTACAAGTGTTCAATATGTAGAAGATACTGAAGCTGGTCTGCTTCGGGGCTCCGATGAATGTCCTCGTCTCACGAGTCAAAGCTGAACTTTTAGCCTGAACCGCTCGGTGAACGTCTCCATCAACCTTTCTGAAAAGTGTTTTTGTTGAACTTTATTTTTTCTTTTAGGACAGAATATTACAGAACATTTTAGCATTTTAACAGGAAAATCAAATGGGAGCGTAAATAAAAAAAAAAAAAAAAAAAAACTTTAATGTGAAATGAGACTACTTTGTTCATACCTGAACTTCTTATTTATGAGAGTTTCTTAAAGGCGCGATCCTGAACTGTATTCATTTTGAGGTGTTTTATCGACATTGTAAATAAATACACAGCATTTGATAAGGTATAATTTTTTTTTAAGTATGAAATTTTATATTTTGTATTTTTAGCATACTAACTTAATTCCTTAATTCCATCTTTGTTGCCCAGATTTTTGTATCATTTAAGTCTATCTACAGCCTTAAATATTCTTCCAGATGTTTTGGTGAATTTGGTGAAGATTGTGCAGAATTAAAGATAAGTGTTCAACAGCTGCAGCTCGGGTCTTCGATTTCTCTTTTGGCCTTAGTGCCCCGTCTGAATATTCATGCTGTGGTTAGAATACTGTGACCTGACCACATAATAATGTGGTTAGGTCACATAGAGAGACCTGCCTCTACAATGCTGGAGAAAAGCCCACCTGCATCCATTATCATTCTGGTATGGGGCAAAGAAACACTGGCTAGTTTGTGTTTCCTTAAACCAATCAGAACCGTCTTGCGCAGCAAAGCCAAGGATGCAGCGTGTGTGGGGAACTGTGGAACATTTTTTTTTTCTTGTTTATGTTGTTAGCGACGGGGATTCTGAAAACAGTAACATGCAGATAGCTTGGCTGCATGAAATAGGTGGCTAATGGTTATTGGAAGGCAGTTAGCTTAGCATGAAGCTTGTATGCATGGGGAAAGCTAGCCTGGCTCCACAGTTTAAATAAACATCTACTTAAAACCCGAAAAGTTCACTTCTGAACATGTACAACAAGTTGCTCTTTGCCAAGAAATTGTTCCAACACGTAACATCCAAATATGTCTTGATTGAAATTAAACAAATGAGATCCAACCTGTTATTTAGTGAGCTTTACACCAGTTCATGTGTAATTTTAGCTGCTCTCCCTGCTTCCAGTCTTTATGCTAAACAAGCATAACAGCCTCCCGACTCTCGCTCCGTACTCGCACGAGTGGTATCAATTAATTTCCCAAAATATCCACCAATGCCTTCAAGTGATCCCTCTTACACTTTATTATGGCGTCACTCCCAACAGATGGGAGATTATTTCCCAGAGAGCCAAAATAAAACCACTGGAGCTGAGCGTTGAAAAACAGGAAACTTTATTGTGTAAGATGTCTGAACTAAAGAGAAATCAGTTTTGCTGAATTTCCACTTTGAACCAGTGATGACAAAAAACATCATCCAAGTTGTTACCAACACGATGCCAAATCCAATGTCAAAGAACAACACAGATAACTTAAGTCAACATTTAATCAAATAGGTGAAAATACCGACACTGACTACAGAGGAGGTGTAATACAGAAGTAAAACAAACTATTGTTTTTTTTTTTTTTAAACAAACATTTTATACTTTTTGTTTGTTTTTACATTGGATTACATTTACATAACTGAAATATGAACAAAACAGACTTCAATGAAAGCCATAGCCATATGTACCAGTGAAACATGATCTGCCCTTAATCTTTAAAGATAATATTTGCATGTATTTTAAACAAAATAGACTTTATCACCCGGTATGAGGGTAGTGCAATTCCGTGAGGCTCTGTAGATTAACTTTCAAGCGGAGATTCAATTTTTTTTTTGTTTTTTATTCATTTTTTTCTCATTTCGTTTTGTATTTTAATGTGACCAGTAAATCCTCACAACAATGTACAAGGGATCCAAAGCCTGGACCTTTACAAAAGATACCTTTCAAATAAAATAAGAAGTACTAGAAGTTGAATAATAAGTGCTACTTAAAATGTAACTGCTTGAATACTTCTGTTTGTTAAATCTTTTTTTTTTTTCTCTCTCCTCTGCTTTGGTCACTCTTATATAACGCAAAAACCTCCAGTCCGTCTCACCTTCCTTCCCTCCCTCCCTCCCTCCCTCTTTTCCTTAGAACTTTAAAACACAGTGAGCATTCATGTAGACTTTCCCATCGACTCGTAGAATTTACATTTACTTCACAAGACAAACATGTTTTAACACTTCCTAATGTATTCAGCACGTCTACCTTTATCAAACACAAACCAACAAACAGAAAAATATTTACTTTCTCGACTCGCTCAATGTACAAAAAGGATTGGGTAAAATTATTCATATCAAAGAGGATCAAGGTGACGTATTCAAAATCGCAGAAAATATTGTCCTTTTTTTTTCTTTTTTTTCTTAAAACAATAGATCAATCTCCAAAAGCATTGATATTTGTTAAGTGTTTATCTATTTCCTGATTTGAAATCTTATTTCTATGGCTCTCTGTCTCCCTTTCGCAAGGCCTTTAGTCAAACATGTAGCTGAAAGATAAGAGAAAGATGTATAGGAGTATAGAGGTTATGTCCATGTAAAAATATTTTGTAATAATAGACACTGTTTACATTGATATGTCGGCGCTGCTATATACACCTATGGCCATTTAGAAATGAGCAGGGATATGGTTACATCTACACGTTAAAGCTGGTTTTCTGAAGCACCACCACCTGGAAACAACTGTAATACTGTATGCAAAAGTTACCCAGACAAATAGACACTTGAGTCAAATCTTCCCCAGAATAGTCAGCGGTGACGTGAGCGGCATTAAGTCCATGTTCTTTACAGCACAAGACCACGAGATCGAGTTAGCGGGTGAAGCTGAAAGCCTGCGCTGTACACGAAGCAGCCCTGCTGTGAGTGACCATCCTTCGGCAGAATGGCTGATTAAAAACATGATGGCTCTTATTGAATAGTGGCTCGTACACGTCCACAGCCCGCAGTGCTGTTCGCCGTAAGTCACCCACCGATGACAGGTCTCTATGGCAACCTGCTACCTGCTCTGTTAACTGCAATTCAGAGTTATGCGCTGCGGAGGGGCGAGTACCATTCAGAGTAAACAGCTGAAAACCTGTACAGTCGACGTTTAGGCAGAGAGGTCCGGCAGTTACAAGAAACACTGAGGAAAACAGAGGCGCGTCTGCAGTGAGGGGGGGGCGTCGGGGGTGGGGGTGGGGGTGGGGGTCGTGTCTGCTCTTCCAGCAGAAGCTAGTGTTTAGCTTTGGCCATCGCATGAGCTGGTACGAAGGTGTTTTCACATCACAGATGTACCAAATTGCTGACCACCACCTGTTAGACAGCAGTGGGTGTTACTGCTTACTTTGCTATTTCAAAAATACAATAGTTTGTGCATCTCCAAAAAAAAAAAAAGAAGAAGAAGAAAGTCTATCAGTCTATCATACACTTTTGGATGATAACAATCAGTACGTTTAAGCTGGTGTAGGTGTGACACTGAACTAACATCGTCCTCACAAATGAGCGTCCTCGAGGTACAAAAACCACACAATGTCGAATCCCAACTGAACAATCGCTCTTTCACATCTCCAGGAAAAGACGTATAAAAACTTATTACATTTGGCACTAGTGGAACACATCCAAGCGATGTAGTCACTCATAGCCTGAGCTTCGATTCACAAATCATTTGGACCAAACTGCAAAAATATTTCAACCTTAGAGATGAAAGCCTGTGCTGAGGACAGAGGTTCCATCGATTATGGGCTTCTCTATTTTTTCTTTCTTTTTTTTTTTTTTTTTTTTTTACATCTCGTATACAAATAAATATATATGTAAATATATTTATTTACCTTTTCAGCCATGCTGAGCTCAACAACGTAATATAAACCACAGTTTCTGTTTGTGCAAACACATTGAGATGAAGCTGGTTAATTAAAGGGTATTTTGAGACAATGCTTTTATATCACATGTACTATGCTTTCTGTTAGCCTATCAGGAGTACTACATGTTGACGTTAATGTAGATCTGGAAAATTAATTCAGAGACTTCTAAGTTTGACAACTGTGCAGCACTGTACTGCGTTTCTGGTACCTTATCTGGAAAATCCAACCAGTCTAGTACTCCTGTTAGGCTACGACACACTTCAGGAATTCTCTCCATTCCTTTTTGATCTGATTTCTGAGGCAGGAACAGGCGGTCTGACCAGGTAAGTCGCTCCGAGTGGAGCTCCATGAGACCACATTTGAAAATAAAGTTGCATGAAATCACTTACTAAACTACAGGCTCCGTGTGGACGGAGCTGGCAATGAAAGGACGGTTTCGAGCCAGGTTCGCTTGAATCATTACGGCTATTTTCTATCAAACAGACACCTTGGATGTTTTTTTTGTTTTGTTTTTTTTTTTTCTCAAAGGCAATTTAGCTTGAAAAACCTCATTTGTGCAATTGCATCTGGATAAATTGAAAAGGTCTGTAAACAAGTTTGATTCCAATTAACGACTCTGATTATTCCAAGATCTAACCCTAAGTTTACGTCACTCAGTGTGCCCTTAAATACTACAAAACATCAGATATGCCGTGTTTAAATTCCAGTGGCGTCCATTTAGCACAAAGCCTCTCACAAGCTTGTTAAAGAGAGAGTAGGTGGATGTGAATTCAACATTATATTTGTTCATATAATCTGGGGACTTTAGCTTTGAACACAATGTGATGCTGATTGGGCGATACAGTGTATTCATCAAATATACTTCACATGGGAAAAAAAGAGACACATGAAATGTGTTTTGGGGCTTCAACAACCTCTTTTCACACTTTTCCTGTCTTTCCTATGTGATTCTCAAACCTTTTAAGACCCGAAAATGAAGATCTTAATATTTCACACTGCTCGACACATCTGTAATCTGTACCATAGGCTGTCCTCCTCACGTGCGCGTCTGGGGATCAGAACAGAGAGAGCTGCCCACATTAAAAACACCAAAATGGCGGCTTGGAAAGAAAATAGAAATTGCTCGCATGGAAAAACTAAAACAGAAAAAAATATGTGGAAGGATGTCAAGGTTAGATCGTTAAGCGAAAAAAAATAAAACAACCGTTTAGAGAGGATGGCTATGAAGAGCTTTAAAAGCTAAAAGGCACTGTTTTTCCCTTCTCAGATACATCATGTGTAAACATTTTGCTGAGTGAATGTGTGTCTGCGTGTACTTTGTACGTTACTGTGTGTAAGCGTGTGGTCAGAAATGCACGACTGCATAAAATAAATGAAGAATATTCCTCCAGCTGTTTTTGTTTTCTTCCATTGGTCAGGTATAGAACTCTGATTCCTATCGCAGAAAAGATAACCCATTCGCAGCTGAAAATAGTTCGTCCTCAGTGTCCTTGGGTCCAGAAGAAAAAAGAGATTCTCTTGTGACAGAGTATGTTTCTAATTTTTCTGTGTTTGTTTTGGTTTATCCCCTTCAATCGCAGACAGTCCTCGGGAAACCACAACAAGCGAACGCTCACTACATTCTCCGCCCAGTGGAGCTGGGAGGGGCGAACAGAGGCAAGCTGGGCAGGTGAGCGGAGGAACAGTAGGCTTGAACTTCAATAGGCTGCTAATCCGGTGAGTTGGACAGTATATTAGGTGTCAAGTTGTGGGAGGAAAAGGTGTTCCTAGGTGTTGGCTTGTCAGCGGAAACGGCAATAAAACACTAGAGGCAGGAGGGTAAGAGGCAGGCGGCCACCAAAAGAAACCTGAGGACAGGGCCGTGGACGGGATGAGGGGCTGCAAACGACAACGATTAGCCAAAATGCATCCTGCCCACGAGACATTCAGAGCCAACATATTTCCCCTGGAGGACAAACTGTTCCTGTTAAGCCAACAGGAAGGGCTGCAGGCCGGCGGGTGGACGTCCCACCGTAGTTTGGCCGAACCTGGGACCGGATCGGGAGGCGTGAGGCCACGGGTATTGTGCTCCGAGATTAGGCCGAATGGCTGAGGCCTGGAGGGGAGTGGCAGAAAGGGCACGGAAAAACCAAGGGGTCGAATCAATTGGGAGGGGGTGCAAGCAAAGGCTTAGGGCTTCGGGCAGCAAGCTTGGGGCCCTGGAGAGTACGCAGGGCAGGGCAGAATTTAAGGCATTGCTTCACAGCTTAAGGCAGTCATTTCTGATGAAACAGCAGAGGCTTGACGCTCCCGTCTTTGAATTTTGGTATCTGGTTGGTGATGATCTCTGCCAGCATCTCGGGGAATTCCACACTGAGGGTTTTATTCACAAAGGTGTAGAAACAGATCTGGAGAAGACCCTCGACCATCTGGAGGAGAGAGACACCGGCACATGAGTGAGAATCTATTAGATAATAGGCTGCTTTTCAATCTATAGCATGTAGCAAATTCCACACAGAACAACAAGAGGAAAGAACGTAAAGCATGCAGTGTATATCCATGTGTGTGCTCCTCTAACCTCCTGCATTGAGTCCAGTAGTTTAGTTAGCTGGTAGAAGCGCTGCCAGTTCTGACTGGCGTTCTCCTCTCTCTTGACGATGGCTTTTCCCAGCTCCTTGATGTATGTCATCCTGATCTCGTCAAACACCGCCTGGCTCTTCAGGCCATCTTTCGGTACTGCACACAAACATTGAGAGATGTACGCAAGTTAGCCAGCAAGCCAAATAAGAAAAGCATTGTTAAATTTGAATTTTGTACAGCTGAGGCCCCTCGCAGCATCAGTGGACCCCATCAAATGTATTCACTGTCGTTTTATTAGGCAGGCAGTTAATGCAGAAACACCCAGAGTTTTCATGTCAAGAAGGGAGTGAGAGCAGTCTGTTTTTGTCTTTAAAAGAATATAAAAAGCGGGATTGTAACAGTACTGAATCCCTTACAATGGACCCATGTAATTTTCACTGAGACACATTATGTCTGCTCTGCCATCCGAACAGCTGCTGACATGAACAGCTGGCTATGCACATTTTAACATCTGCCTGAAACCGAAAATCCATCCGTTATGTTGTTATTTGTCTTCGTCTGGTCTGGGGTCACAGCAGTATACTGGTTTCGCTGCATGCAAAGGGATGAAAATTTACATTTATCATATCATGTACATTTGCATATCCGTAGTATTGATTTCTAGTGTTGTTAAAAACAAAAAATTGTTCCACGTTTGTGAAATTCTTACAGAGTTTGTTCAACAAAAAAGGATCAACGCAACAATAATAATAATAATACTAATAATTGTGTATTACTGTATACCATCAATGTGAAAATCTCATACTGCTGCAACCCTGGTCTGTTCTTTATCCTGTTCTCTGCTGCAACAAACAGCGCAGGACATTAAAACTTACTGTGTGGGACTCAGACGAAGACACATAGAAGACCCTGAAACATACACAGACACATGCACGCCACTCCTGACCTGCAGGCTGTAGGCGGTGGAAAATATGCAAAACTAAACGTGACATCAGTAGCTTCAGTGCGGTGTGTTTCCCAACTGATGAGCGCTGCATGAGCGTCTAAGAGGAGCAGTAAATGTTTGGATGCACACCTCATAAAAATCATAAACTCAGCATGTACAGTGCATTTTCAAGAACACACACTGAGGATTCGGACTGTGCTTTTCGCTGTTAAAGGCAATAAACCACAAAACGGCTGAAAGACATCAATATGCAGTTGTCATAACGACCGCGTCAACACATCACGGGCTGCTTGTCAGTCTGGTGCCTGGCACTGGGCCCAGGCAAAGCCACAGTAACTGGCCTGGAGATTATGCAAAGCCACAGAGGGCAGGATCGGGGTGAAATACTGTCCGATTTACATAATCAGATAAATGGGAGACACCGCAGTGCAAGTGCTATCTGGCCTCTTCATTATGCATGTTCAGGTTTGGCCGAGAGGTAATTTTTAAAAGAGTGAAAACAGATTGCCTTTCCTCTTCTCCACTTTGGATTATGTAGTATAAAATATCTTTCATTAAAGAAACTTTGAGCGTTCATCAAAAATGGCTGCTGTGACGCATGTGTGTGTTTTTACAATTCCTGAGAGTGAAGTCTGCCTTTTAAACTGAGCAGGTACATTATAGAGTAAATCAAACTGCCCCATAGGTGGCTTTAATTTTCAGGCATGTGCATGAGAAACGATTAAAACAGCTCAAACCGGTTGTGCTGACCTGATAGTATTTCCATCCCTGAGGGGAACAGATGGAAATTGCTCTCAGGTACGAAAATGCAACCGAGGCTCAGTATGGAAATGTCATTTCCTCTGCATAACGAGCAAATCGCCTCTAAAGTGCATCCTTTTCCCTTTAATTCACAGTGAGTGAGGCGGAAGGAAGACTTCTCTCCTCCTCAGCAAAGACAAATTTACATAATAGGGAAAACGTTTGATTCTGTAATACTTTTTTCATGCCGTGTCGTGTTTTTCTGGAGATTTTAAAGGCGATAATTACATGGCTTGACTGGTAGTCTATTATTTTACCTCCTCAGGAAAAAAAGGAGACTGAGAGCTGCCTATTTAGGGCCCCTCCTCTAATGACCTTCACTAATTTATTCACTTTAAAGTAACTCAGCAAATCTCTGTCAGCAAATCAAAATATCTTTCGAATAAATTTAGAATCGGAGAATAAATCTCCGCCGAATCCAATTTTCTGCCAGCAAAATTGAAATGATCAAAGTTGCGGTAAAAAGGTTTTGTTGTAATGAGGTTTTTCATTATGCAGGCAATTTGTGATTGCGGTGATTACAAACCAAGCCAAGCTGCAGTTCATCCTCCGAGATAAGAAACAGAAAGTTACACTCGTTTAACTCTTATTTGACATCGCTGTGCATTTAACTTTGGAAGCAAATCTGTGGTTTGAAGTCAAGACAGCAACTGTTGCTGTTAACAGGGAGGGAAAAAAATGACCGGCCTGCAGAGATTAAGTACTTGTGGGACACTTGAAGATCTTTTCAACTGAGACAGTGACCGCAGAAGATGGACAGACTGTACTGTTACAGAAAACAGTTTTCAGGGAAGCTAAGCAAACTGGATGGAGTCCCCATCTGACATGCTTGCAGTGTTACAGATCATCAGACTGTGATGAAATGAAGTGTTGTTATCCACCTTTTCAGCAAAATGCCCCGAGATGACAGCCAGAAAGCAGACAGCGGATGAGTGAGAAAGTGTGCTGCAGTGTGGTGGTCTGTGGAGTTTGATTCTGTATTGATGCGTCTGCCTCTTATCAAAAGAAATGTCTCCTTGCACGGTTGTTCAATTTTAGTGCAACAAAGGAAGAGTCTTGAAAGAAACTGCACATTTTGACAGCTTAAACATGGGGATGAAAAGACACCATCAAACCAAACAATAGACTCTTGACTTAATGCGAGACGAGTGCTTGAAACATTCAAAGGTGCCCTCTGTAATCCTGATGTAAACAAAAGGAAAGCCTCACTGAAGTTAGCGCTGTAATTGACTGACGCTAAAATAATCGCTCAAAACGTGTCGACAAAACAAGACGACGGTCGTTTACGGGGGTTTTTCAGCGGATCGGTTTGAAGTCTTCTCAGGAGGAATAATCAGACAGCCGCAGCGAGGTGTTAAAAGAAGAGCTGCGGGCTCTGTTTCTTACTGTGAGAACCGGCGCACCTCCAACACGTCATTAAGGTGCTGTAAACAGATACAACACTGATAGTATTTATGACAGAGTAGGCGCTCAAGGCATGCTGATCATTCGCTGCAATCAGTGGTGATTTTGAACAAAATTATGAGGCCTGTCGTAGCAAAACGCATTTCCCAAATAAACCAGGCTTTTTCTTACAAAGCTAAACTACTCCCGACAGTTCAAATGTGTGGCCTTGTGCACGGTCTTCAAGAGGAACCAGCACTTTTTTCTGTCGCGTCACATACTAACACTTTCAAGAAAATGCAGACTTTGAAGCCATCTATACACCTGCCAACGCCCCACGTTCCCTGGTTTTCAGATACTCAGTGCCTCATAGATCAAGTGAAGCAACCCAATCACACTTTCACTCATTCATCCACATGCAGCCCTTCTCTCCAATCTGCCTGCAGGAGCCATTAGGTGATACTGAAATGTCTGCAAATGGCGCACAGAGCCAAACATATTCAGTCATCCATTCTCATCAATTCTGCTGCTAGGAATTAGTATTTACATTGCAGTTTGTCCCCGTTCCACTCAATACGCTACCCTGCTGTGATAAATTGAGCTTACCTCACACCGCAATGAAAAGGACAAAATCAGTGTTCGGTGTAACACAGTTGATACATAATGGAGAAGATATTTTGAGCTCTGCTTTAATCCCAGAGTAATTGCACTTCCTGAGGTCTGAAAAACACTGCTGTGATTGTTCAGACAGAAATGTGTCCCATTACCTGTGCTGAGCAGTAGCAGGACCTTCATGCACAGGTACTCATCATAGGACACCTGCAGTCTGACGAACTCATTACAGATCTTCAGCATCTGCTCGCACTGGTCGGTCATGAAGGGCAACTTCATACGGTCTCTGAGAGGAGGGAGAGGGAAAGGGTAGAGAGGAGGGAAGAGAGACATACAGATCAGACTTCATCGCTCATCTTGGTGTTCAGTTCTCAGTAAACACACCCAGCAGGGAGGCAGCGCTACAACGGTGCGGGAGAAAACCAGGCTGTGAAACCCGTCCTGATGGGCGGTTGTGTCCAGATGGTAAGCCTAGATTTGCAAAACTCTTGCAAGATTTGTTCACGTCGTTCCTTTCTTCTTCACAACAATCAGGATTTTCTATTCTGTAATGTAGATTTAAGGTTACCGTGCCTTAAAACAAACAGCCAAGTGGCCTACAATGGCATGATATGTCACTTTAGGACTTTCTATTTATCTGTTATCAAGGAGGTAGAATGAGAAAGTTCTTTTTTTTTTTCGTTTGGCAGCCATACAGGCTACTATTGCTTATGTTTGTCTTAATGTCAAGCATGTGTTTAGTGATTAGAGTCCATATAAACAGTGATCTAATGTAATTCAGATGCAGACATTACCACAATACAGCAACAATATTTACCAGGTGATCTGTTAACTTGATCTTTAGTCATATGTACCCTGCAACCCGACCCCTAACCCGAAGCCATCGTTAACATTACATTAAGTGTCATCAAGTTTGCACAAAATGAGACCCTCAATCATGTTTGCAATGAGATACTAAAACAAGGACACAAAAAACAGTGAAACATCTTACATATGGCTGCTACTTGTCGCTCTTTAAAACCTTCGTCTCAAGTGCTACTGTGCTGAATCAAGAGCGCATTAGCGAGAGTTACCATCTACATAACACCAGCATGGATTTTCACACATCAGCTCCGTTAACATACACCTCACACTACTTATCTATTGTTAAAATCAATACAGCACATTCTCCAGATACAGTATGCGGCCTTGGGTTGAGAGCTGTTTGTTCGTTCTGACTGACTGCAGGGCGACTGGCGATGACTTCTTCACCTTTCACATCTATTTTTACACCTCTCTGAGTCTGCGTGTTCATTGGGAGCGACTCCTCACAGCTCAGGCCTCTCCCTCTACAACTTTTTCCAACGATCAGGGGTCCTGCCATTCACTGCAAGGAGGAAAACATTTACACTGTGGCCAAAAAAACACGGCCCTTCAAACAAGGACTGTACCCACCAAGTATTTAACAAACCAAAGGAGTCAAGGTATGTGTCGATATGTTTGAAATGCTTGGTCAGACTTGTTCTTTAACCAGTTTTGCTGATTTTTTGCTTGGTTTTATTCAGGCTTTTGTGGGAGATCCTGTTTATGTTCCTCAAAGTGCAGATATCAGGAGCATTGAAATGACAACCATCCCTACATGGTAGCTGTAGTTATTGAATAGTAATTAAATAAAAAGAATTTCCTTGAGCTAAATGTTTCGGTGATCAAATGAAACGATCCAGCACAAACATGCTACATGCCAGCTTTTTTTCAGAAACACTACAGAGGCTAGCAAGGAGAGGGAGCCAGACTTCAGGCCTCCATCAGCAGTAACGGCTAAAATAAAAAGTCCTAGGGTGGGAAACAACCAGCGAAAGCCCACTAAGGCCTGAGGAGGTTTGACAGATTAAAATGACGGTTAATTGATGAAATGGGTGAGATAAACTCTGACCTTTAAAAGCTTGAAACTCTGCTACAGGAACAGACAAGCTCACGGGAGACGAGCCTCTGCTCTATCCTGTTTCCTCTGGGGACTACAGAGACCGCGGTAAGCACAGAGACTTCGAAGCACAATCAATTTCAATTCTTTAAGTAATGTGGCTGCGTAATTAACAGACTGCAGTCGCATCGGCCGTCTCTCTGCGGCGTCAAGGGAGTGCAGACGGTTATTTATCGCGCGGTTCAGTTTGTAATGGATGTAGCTGACTCTCGTCTGTCTGTGTGAGGAATGCGGTTTATTGATTATGCTTTGTTGTGTGGTTTTCTACTAAAAATTTATATCTAAATAAATCACTGCTAATACTCTTATGATCATTAAGGCTTTCACTACTGCAACAGAGAAGCTTTTACCTCAGCATGTAGGTACTCGTGTAGAGTTGCTTGAGCTGGGTGATATTTTGCTAAAAGGAAAATTTAATCATGTGCAATTTTTGTTTTGGTAATATTGTGAATCTTTTTGACACTTGTGATTGGCTTCATTTTTCAGGCCTGGAGTTTGCAGCTTGGAGGAAACAGGTAGTCACACTAGCTGCAGGAAATGCCTGCATTTATATATAGAAGAGCAGTGGTACGCACTTGTTGATGACCAGATCAGGGGCGAAGCAGAGCATGCTACCGTTACACTGCTCGTACGACCTCCAACCAAGGCTGAAGGACATGAGGAAGAGCCAGGAGCACTGCAGCAACGTCATCTGGTCATCCAGGTGCAGGTTACGGAAGCCTAGGAAAGTCAGATAAAGGGTGTTAGAAAGACAGACAAAGGCAGACAGACAGAGGGGCACAAACACATAATTACACAAATTACATGCTAATTGTATGATGTTAAAAAAAGGGAATATTACATTTGAGCGTTAAGTTGTTCTTCGAACACTTGATCAACAGAGCAGTAATTATTCTACAATTATGTCCGCGTGTTTTTCAAAACCACCGCAGCTTGGAAAATAATGATTTACTAGGATGATTGTGTATGTCGCTGCCGGTGATACAATTTACCATTGGGCTCGTATTATTAAAAAGCACAGCGAAGAGATAGAAAAACATTGAACAAAAGAAAAAGTAATTGCTCAGTACATCATTAAAACACAATTACGAAGCCGGCACACAAGACCAAGTAGATCTAGTTAAGCCAATGTTCAAATTGGGATTGAACTGCAGCTCAGTCATTTCCACACTGTCAAGCCTAGAAAAGTGGACCTGCTCATGAAAAGTCCTTTCACATTACATTTCTTTTAAACCATGGCTTTGTTATGCAAGAGCTTTTCCTCACTATAACCTTGGCAGGCTGCCAGCTGTGAACAATGCACACACAACAAGATTGGAGCCAGATTTCTCCCTCATCATACTGTCACACACAGGGAGATGACAGCAAAACATAAAAAAGCTTTCACGTCGAGGTTTCGTCCAGAGGTTTCCTCTGGGAAGTCGGATCTTAAATCTTTGATGTGACCAATAGCTACAATTACAGTGAGAAGAGAAAGTCTCAGAGCAAATACTTGAAGAGATTATCAAGTCATGTGCCTGCTCTCTCATGATTAGAAACTAGCATGGGTGGTTAAAATTCCAAACTCTTTGTGTTTCCATTTTTGCTCTTGTGGAAATGAAACTGAGCAGCCTTCAAACCCAGCAATTATCTTCTTTCTTTATGTTTATAATATGAATGTAGGTTATTTTGGACAACAGTAAAATGTAAGTATATCCCTTTATGAATTGAATCCCAAAGCGCCAGCGGCATAAAAACTGCAGCTACTCTCCGATGATGTTGACTTGCTCCTATTTTGAGACCCTCTGCTGAGAATTCACATCTTTAATGCGCAGACATGGTAGTTATGCGATGCTGTTAGACGAAATAATCCAGAGATTGAATCAATAATCTTTTTTTTTTCTCAAATAAGTCAAGATGACAGTGACAATAATTGCAGTGATTTGAACTGAAGGGGAAATTTCCACTCACTGTAGGAACATTTGCTTTACAGAGATAATGATTTTAGCGGCTTGTAGCAACATCATCTTTATGCACATTCAAAAAGACATTAACCTTGGTCATGACCTGATCAAAATCAAACTACTTTGGAGAGGCCGGGCTTCTGAAGTGAATTGTTCTTTCATAAGCCATCATTACTCTCTTCTTCCGTCGGTAATTACAGATTCAGCCATTACGGAGGTCACACTTTTTATTACATGGTTGCTGAATATCTGTTTGTCTGACAAGAGGAGACATTTGAGGAAAGAAAAAAACAACTGTCTTTTTGTGCAGTTTGAAGACCAGAGACTTCCACAATGGCCACCACTGCACCAATTAAGATAACTATCTGGCTACTAGCCTAAATAACTCACTTCAGCTCCACAATGACTCCTTCATGGCTTCTCAGTAACTGTCTGACTGCACTTAAATCAGACTCGAGTAATATCTGAACACCTGTTGTAATGACTAGAGGGAACACCAACATTATGAATTATGGTAAGCTGTGTCTTCTGTATTTTGCAAGTTAACCTGCAGCTACTAGTGCTCTTAATTTTTACTAATATTAGCGATGCAGACAAGCAGATGTTTGGCGTTTAGTGAAAGCTTTGAAAATAATGTAGCTTCCCTGAAAAGCTGCTAACTTCATTTTCTATCAATGACTTGGCCCTCTTCACCACGCATTAGTCTCAATTACAAGCTGGAGACACTGCCAGCGACGTTGCTTGAGCAGTGTTATGGATCCAAAGCAAACCAACGCGTGGTGCGGAGCTTGCTGTTACCTGGCAGTGACTTGGCCCACTTGACTGCAGAGATGACCTGCTGTCCGCCCAGCCTGTTGAGAGTGGTCATCAGCCGAGAGGACGTGTCGGGCAGCGTGCTGTCGTAGCCCGAGTAGATGATCTCCGGTTCGATGGCCTTGAGCACAGACAGCATGGTGGGCACGAGTTGGGGCATGCACCTGGGGATGACTGGAACAGGCATGTTGCTGATAGGCTCCGATGATCCGGGAGGCCGCTGCACTTTCATCTTGATCAGCTTCTTGTTTTTCCTCGCTGGAGGAGGAGTGCAGAAGGAGGAGAAAACAGGGAAGAGGTGAGCAGTCGTTATTTGACTTTGAGAACGGATGGATGTTCGACCCAGCAGGCCACCAGAAGTCAAGACCAAAGCACATCTAAACAATTTCCCCTCAGGGATCAATTAAGTATTTCTGATTCTGATTCTGATCTAACATTTCTATGGCTGCAACTAATTCTTTTTTCATTACTATGTCTTTTCTTGATTTAACTATTAATCATTCGGTCCATAAAATGTTGGAACAGAGTGAAAAAAAGGCCCATCGGAGAATCCTTGAGCCCAGTGTAACGTCTTCAAATGTTTCGTCTGTCACAGCATCATAAAAGCAAAGGACTCCTTCACTGCAGCTGCTATCACTTTTGTCTGTCCATTAACATGTTGATTAATTGACCAGTCCTTTCAGGTCCAAACATCACCAAAAAAGATATGAAAATCTTAATAGAAACATCGCTAATAGAAAAATCCATCGCCTGTCTGAACAACACATCATTGTGTCTTAAAATCAAGAATCGTCAGCTGAACTTGACAAAAGAGATAAACATATATGTGGATGTGAGAGCAGCCAGATACATGAACAGATACAAGCCAGTCGCAACCTCACAGCTTCACTGTGTTAGCACATTTAATAATTAAACCTATGCAGCTGAAATGCATTGCATGAGCTGAACTATGCATTCTCCACTCTGTAACAGATTTATTTTGGAAACAAACAAGTGACTGAAACAACTGTTGAATGCGTGAATCGAGAATAAAAATGATCAGAAACGATCTGCCTCTGATGAATCTGAAGCCTTGTGTAACAAGCTGGAGGAAGACCAGCCTGCTGGTTTGTACCCACTAATGAGCCACAAAGTCTGGACATCACTGAGATAAAAACCTTTCCATTTCTCTCTCTCAACATTTTCTTTTTTAAACATTCATATATATATATTTTTTTTTTAGTTTCTCTCCAGAACATCAACAAGGACGGCAAATTGCGGCAAAAAAATGCAGATAGTCTGGACGTCGTTTTGACATTTTCTGTCGCTAAATGGGCAAAACATGTCAGGGGTTGAGAGGTTACCACGAAAAAACATGTTTTTTCCTACTCTCTACCTTTTTTAATTTCCTCTCCTGACGTTTCTATGGCAACTAAGAGCCTCTGTGGTGGGAGCCTGTCTGCCGATGCGCTGATGTTCATCAAATCCCTCTCTCTGTGTTTCTGTCTGTTACGTGAAGCTACTTTCACCCCTGTCTGACAAGCACTGAACTGTTTACGGGCAATCTCACTCCACGCTGATTTGCGCAAGCTATTTCGTGACCTAAGGGAACATGAGCTGGAGGAACACGATGACCAGGTTCCAAATACTTGAGCTTCACCTGTTGCTTCCTCCACGACGCAGCTTATTTAAGTCCTAAACGTTTATGCTTTGAAGCAGAATCGGGCGAAAGATCACCAGGTGATCCAAGGCTGTGAACTTGGGACTTGACAGTGGATTACGCACTGATCAGCGAGTGCGAGGAGGCGGCACACTCTCATTCTGCCTGGCCTGCATACCAGCACACGTGCTCGGAGCAGCAGTTTCACAGACAATGGCACACACGTGCACATGTTCACAGACGAGTGACTAACACCAGCAGATGCTTGTTGCAGACTTCCCGACGCTTGTTTAGAACAACATGTTCAGGGGGACTTGTGCATAAAATTCAAGACTTTTCAGTGATTCATGTCTTAGATCAAAAACTGTTTACTTTGGGATGTCTGTGCTCACATTTAAGACTTTGCCCATGAAGACACATTCTCCACCGAGCTGTGGCACATTGATGAGCAGACTAGAGGACTTTATTTACTTTCTCAAATCACCCAAAGCATCGAAAACACAGATTCAGGCGACTTGTCTTTATCTCTGTCAGCGACGATCGTGAAAAACAAAGTATTCTCTCTGAACCAAAAGCGAAAGTCGCAGATCTCGGAGGAATAACACCCTAACAATATTCCTGGGCACAGAGTCATTATCTCAGCAGTGAGAGATAGGAACAGAACAACTTGAAAGCTAAGATGAAAGGCTGAGAGACATTTTTAGATAAGACAGAACGGCAGTAAGTAAGAGAGGAAGATATAAGAGACGATGATGTACGTAGTGTGAATGTATGTCTCACAGGACGGCAATGGGTTAATCTGTACTACTCAATCTCACAGTAATGAACAAAAAATGTAATCTCCAGTCTTTTCCAACAAGTTTCTTCAAAAAGAATCCAAAATAAAATCACAGCCCATGTTTTGATTTAACTTGATTAAACATATCTTGACTCACTAAGACATCTGGGAACAGACTGGGTGTATAAAGTGAATATTGCGAAAGTAAAACAAATGTGATATGACATACTGACATGTGTCTTCTGCCTTCTAAAAGACAGCTGCTGCCTGATTTAATCCCTCTTATAGACTGGTATGTTTCTTAAGCTACAAGCATTATTTTAAGCACTGTAAAGTTTCATTATCCCTGTAAGTTTCTTATGAGAATGTTCTCATGAAGCAGTGTGTTGACATCATGTTTGAACTAATGTGGCTTGTCTATTTTCCATTAACCAGGGCCATGGTGGCTTTAGAACATCAGACATAGTGGAGGTTGTAGTGGAAAGAGTGGGTGGCAGTGTTGCAGAGTGACACGACACTCACTGAGGGGGAATTTCAACAAGACGCCACTTAAAAGACACAGTAAAAACGAAGCTCTGATCATGTGTCCGGATAATTCTGTTATCTCTTGATGTGTGTCTAATATATGTCCCAAAAAATGTATCACATGACTAATCTCATTAGTATGTGATTGGATTGAACCCACAGATATATTAACTGGATACCGCAGTCAAAGATTCATTACTATGAAATACGCTCATTGGGCGCCACATGCGCCAAAAAAGCCTGTAAATGTTCCCTCCCATCTGCGTGTTTTTGGGAGAGCACGTGCGTCCGAGACTTCCGGTGCAGCTGACTTCCTGTCAGCTCCATGCGCACATGAATAGGATAAAATAATTTAATTGTACAGCCCCTCTAGACATTCCAAATGCAACTGGACTGAATGCATCAAATAGTGATAATAACAATAACATTTTGAGGGGGGTTGCAGGGTCAAAAAAGTGCATTTGGTGTTTTATAGCTGCTCCTTCTCCAGTGACTGTGTGTGGGGACAAATCCTTTCTGGGACCTGTGCAACACGTGATAAATGGGGAAGGTGCAATACCCTTAGTGGTCACTATGTCAATTTGGTTCACAGCCCGGCTCCGTGCCTGGGAGCTTGAGTGATTTGTGGGTGGTTGTGGCTAGCAAGGCAATATCATAGTAGGAGGTGTGAATACAGATGACAGTTTGGAAAAACTTTGGTCAAGGTCTAACTTTTCATCTCATTTCATCATCTCGCCCTCCTGATCTTACAACCAGGGCCAGGAAGCCGTGGGTGGAGGCTACTTTCCATTTCAACTTGTGTTTCACTGTGATTTTAGTTTTAAAGAGGCCTGGACTGATTTAACGACGGGTCAGACTGTTTACCTTCCAAGTTCATTCCAGCTTGAAGACATTTCCTGAAGCGGCAGGCTGGACAGTTCTTCCTGCGGATCTTATCAATGATGCAGTCATTCCTCCCGGCACACAGGTAGTTGTGCTGGCCTGTACAGAGGAGAGAGAGAAGAGGAAAGAAAGGGAGACATATTAGCTAGCTAAGAAGGTCTGAGAAGGATTAGCCTGAGCAGTATGTATTATGACCACACTAACCACCTGCTGATTCTACAGTAAGCCTAACGAGCCTGTGGCAACCCTCTGGTGTTGACAGTTTCACTTCCTCGAGCCTGCACCCGGAGCACATGGCACAAACCATGACTGCGCACCGAGCCCCTTCAGCCAAACAATTAGACATAGTCCGCATGGTCCACATTCATAATGTGGCCCTTGCGCTAGAGTCAAAATGGTCCACATTTGCTTGGAGACGATGATAGCTTTCCTTCATTAATAACTCTTTTGCAATCCGAATATGAATGCTTTGCATGATTAGGATGTGGGAAAAGAAACCAGAGATCAAACTGTGACTGCATTAGTTTAATTTGTAAAAGAGGCAGCAATAGATATTGGACCAGAGGGAATAAATCATGTTTAAGCCCATCAAATATTTTTGGAAGAAATGTTTGTCAGAGATACGCAAGCAACATGATTCATGGGAAACAATCTGAACTATGACTTAATATATTTTGGGATGCTAAAGGATAAAACTCTGTATTTCTGTTGTTGGAAACAAATCTGATAAAAAGGCCAAAACCAACAGTGTGTCTCTAAATACTTTCTGACTTCTCGGACCCCGTCTGTGGTTCTCAGCCTCAAACCCAGTGGTTCCTCAAGAACACATAAATCTTTACCAATGGGTCAAAATTTTAATTCAAAACTCATAAAAGGCTTGTTAATTCCCTAAAACAGCTGTTTCTAGCAAACATTACTGTAACAGGAGTAAAGAGTGCTTTAGTTGGGAACTATTATTAGCTGCAGGTTCGCTGTGCTAACGAGAAACAAACTAAAAATCCAAACAACTGTGCAGCTATGATTCAAGTTTCAAGGCTATGAGTAGCTCCTTTACGATGACCACGGCTGATGGGATTTGCCGCTCCAGCCATCAAGGTTACTTTCAGAAGCCTGGAACTAATGCATCAGTCCACTTCTGGGCAACTCTCTTTTTATCTGCGCACTGATGTCGCCATCTCTGTCGCCGCTTTCAGTCAAAGTGTCATTTAGCACGTGCAGCGACTGTGTCTGAGCAGAGTCACTTGAATCCAATCTTTCCATCATCTTCACCTTCTTTTGAGTTCAGACTCAGGCATAATCAATCTAATAGACAGAATTAATAGGGGGATGTCCCATAACATCATGCCAAACACGCCATGGTCATCTTCTTAAGTTTCATTGTGACAACCGTTCTACGAAATCCAACTGTCATGATTAACTAGAATCAGCTCTGATGTGCTAGATGAGTCACTAACCCAACAAAGAACTTCACATCTGCTGGTGAGATCATGTCACATTGTGGAAAACAGACCGTAGGCAGGGATTTACAAAGAACCATCACTAAAAGATGAAAATGATTCTTGTTGGTTTTGCCACGTCTTTCAGTTACCGGGAATCAAATGAAGGTATCACGTTCGAAGAGACTTACATGTAATTCAAAGATGATTACTTGCACAGCAGACTTACTCAAAGCCGCCTCTTCGTTCAAACCATCCACATGTCTTACAGCTAGCTTTATGTTCTCCTCATGCCCTGCATTAACTTATAATTTTCAGCTACTGGATTCCTAAAAAGCTGACTTACATCCTGGTCTGACAGAGGAAGCAAAGCAAACTGAAGACGCCGTGCCAGTCGTAAAATGACTAAGAAAGAAAGAACAAAAAAAAAAAGCTGATGGGAACTTTTTCAGCTGAAGCGCTGCAACGGAAAACCACAACCAGAACACAGTGCTCGCATTCTTCCATTGAAATATCAAAGCACATTATTAAAGAGCACATGTCTCCTCTGGATGACCAAATTGTAGTGTGTCCCCACCCCTGACCAATTACTGTAGATTTTGAGAGGTAAGGTGAAAGGCCTGCTCATTAGTCACTTGGTTGTAATAGCATCACTCATTATAGAGCAGACCTGCACTGTTATTACACTGCGAGGAGTGGCAGAAGGAGAGGATGCAATAAATAACCCACTGTGTCTTTTCATGTGTTTGAAACCTGTCACTGATATTCTAAATTGATCATCATACTGGGTGATGCCATAAATATTTCACTTGGTCTGCCTCTGCCAGTCACCAGCAAGCCTTCACTTATTGTGCACACACACACACACACACACACACACACACACACACACACACACACACACACACATGCTGAGGAGTTTCTGCATGACCACAAAAATGTATCATTGTGAAACAAGACCTTATACAAAGTCAACAGTGCCTTGACAAAACGCCCTTCGGGACCATAAACATTGTAACTGATCTTTGAAATATCATGCCTTTGATGGAGCTTTTTGAACTAAAGGGCATTCAATAATACGACGGGCGCCATAAAATAAAATGTCAAAATGATACTGTACAGCTTGTAATGTCTTTTCCTGTATCACTACATCCTAGAGGCGTGTGGGCGTAAGAGCAGCACACTGAGCCGTATATCAAAATGATATCCCGAATAAAAACATGAGAACTGCCTTTGTGTTCACGAAAGCCTTAAACTTCCTCTTAACTATGTCACACCAGTTTTGAACACTGCTCAGCTGTGTCTCCAAGTAAATTCCATGAAACTCTCTTGTGACCCTTCACTATATGACCGAGCTGTGCAGTAACGGGTCACGAGTTGGCTGGCCGCGCATTCTTGGTGCACTACAATTCCTAACGGTTAGCAAGCAGTAGTGTTAACTGTGTCGACGAAAACCACGGTGAAAAATATTCACCGACCGACATGTTGTTCCGCGATGAAAATGAGACTTAATGAAAGTAACCTCTGAAAATGAAAACTATGGGGGAATGTACTGCGTTTTACGTCAGCACATAAAACTGAAGGACAGATGAATTGCTCGACATAGTTTTAATGCATCTTTCTTTTTTCTTGACCTGGCTTGATCTGCTGTTCCTGCCACTGAAGCCAGCCAACACATTTATGGACTCAGTTCATCGACAATCCCGATGAGAATTAGGCGAGAAGCTGCAACAGCTGGGTCGAACCATGAAAACAGACCCTGGGATTTAGAAATTGGTAAGCTAACGTAACATTAGCAAGGGCCGTGGATATAATATTACTTTTACTTGGCTATCCTTCGTGTTTGCTATAGGAATGACTGTCACGCAGCCAGTCAACTGTTGAAATGTTCTCATAGATGTTCACAAAAGGATCACTAAAAGCAATCTTTGTAAGTGTGTATTTATGTCTGAGCAACCACCGCTAAGGTTTGACTGACTGTCCATACATCGTATAGTTCTGGCTGTCAGACCTCTGTAACACTGACCTGTGCAATCCTCGTCCTAACAATGAGCTGGTTGATACTGAATTGCCTTTATCGTGCAGTGCTCTTCATCATATTGAGTCTCATACAGAAGCCTAAATGCATGTCCAACGATGAGCACCAGAACACAGTGAAACTGGGACATCGAGCAAATGATTAGCTCAGCTTCAGGACGCTTCAGAATAGCAGAGCTCTACATTGATGGAAGTTAAACACACTTTTCAGTAAAGATGGAGAAAACAGGTGTAAAACTAAAGTCAGTGAGACTAAAGTTCATAGTATGGACTGGTGTAACAAACAGTGTTGTTAGTCACTTAATGCTTAAGTCATATACATAATACTTAGGTCTATATTTCTATTAGTGGCAATACAAGTATTTCTCCAGGTATTTGCCAAAATCACAGAAAGAATCACCTTCGAAAATGCCGAATAATCGTATTCCACATGGACATTAATCTCTAGCGGTGTGATGACAAGATAGCAGCCCGGGGGCTGCCAGTTGCAGGCATCACTGATATCACAGGAAGTCATTGCAAACAATGGCATAAACAGCCATCTGTGGTGTCAAAAGGGCCAGCTGAATCCCACTGATATCCTCTCTCCCTTATACTGCCCTGATCTGCTAACAAGGGCCTGGCACTGGCTGGCGAAGCCTCTGGCTGGGTCTGTCGCTAACATTATCATGTAACTAATGAGTGTTTGCTCAGTGATTAGCATCGGCAGCTCATAGCAAGGAGGTCCACAGTTTAAACCTGACCAGTCCCTTTCGATTCAGCTATTACTGTCTGCAGAATAAAAACTAAGACACTCCTTGTACGTGTGAAGCTATAACTGGCAAATACAAAGCAATGAAATTACAATCTGATAACACGTGAAAATCCCGCTTTAATTCTCATAAACAATCAGTGAATAAAAATATCCATCCTGTCAATGTATTCCCATGGGATCTAATTAAAATAAAAACTTGCAGGTAATTCAATGATTCAAATCCATTAAAACCATTTAAAACAGGTTCTATCATTGCAAACAATCCCAGCACTTTTCCTCATCTGGATTTTTACTGCCATGCAGCAATTTAAGTAATCTCTTTTCGCCTGAAAGCAGCCATAAAACCACATTTTCAACACTCTATTAAAGCCTTGGACCTCATTTGTGCTACTGTCCAAAAATACTGTGACATGGAGGAAAAACTCTGCCCTGAGGAAGCTGTCTGAGGATGATGGGGATTTGGGGGGGGGATTGTGGTACACTAAACTGTAGAAACCACTGTGCACAGGTAGGTTTTAGAAATTCACATTTACAGATGATTTGGGGTAAAATTCTAAGGCGGAAACCTCACAAACAAACTGTGCGGTTAAGAGTAAATTGCAAGTGGGCAGTTGAAAAATCAATTGTGCAGAGACAGGGGAAGCGATGATATTGACGAAATTATATTTACCTAGCAGCAATACCTAATAGTGTGCTCCCTTGTTCATTTAAGATACAGTTATTTAAGAGTGTTGAAGGCCGCCAGTGAGAAATGAAAAGCGATGCTCCTGAAATAAAATGTCTAGAAATGTGTCTGTTTCCTGAAATTCATCAGCAGCTGAACTCATGAACTTATGAAAACTGGAAATCTCTGTTTTTGTTTTAATGAGTAAACTTATCATCACAGTCCAGTGAAAACCATGCCAACCAAAATTTCAAAATAAGGGGATTTAGAATTTTTTGGATAAACTGAAGGATTAATAACAATAACAATAACAATAACAATAACAATAATAATAATAATAAAAAACTATCTATATTGCACTCTTCATAGAAGAAGCACACCTCACAGTGCTTTGCAGCAAAGAAATCACATAAAAAGACAGAATAAAGATAAAAAAGGATAGAAAATTAATGTAAAATAAGAAGGAGAATAAAACTCACTTTATAATATTTGTAAAAATAAGATATAAAATAAATAAAAATTAAATAAGAAATAAAAGGAATGCATGGCATAAGATAAACTAAAGAGCAGTAATAAAATAAAGTTAAAAAAGAGTACATAGAATAAAATCAAGTACAATACAAGAAGTGCACAATTCTAGCTTTCTTTTAAAAAATAATCAGCCAGCTGGCTTTCCTGATATCTATAGGTAGTGTGTTTCAGAGCTCTGGGGCGTAACGGTCAAAGGCTGCATCCCTGATTTTGTCAGAGCTGTTGCTGGAAAGCTCCAGTAGACCAGCAGCAGATGATTGCAGTGTTCTTGAAGGCAAAGAGTGAACAAGGGATTTAGCAATGTCGTTTGGCCATAGTCCATTAAGTGCTTTGTATACGAGGAGGAGGACCTTAAAATCAATTCTCAGTGCAGAGCAGCTAAAACTGGACTGATGTGCTCTCTCCTCTTGGTTCTGGTGAATAGCCGAGCCGCAGTTTTGAATGAGGTTTTTCAGGAGGCATGTAAAGGCATGAATCAATTTTTCAGTGTCAGCTTTAGAAATGCTTGTACTTTGTTTCCAAGGTGGAAACATGAATCTTTCGTCACCCTGTTGATGTGGGACTTGAATCTTAGATCTGAATCTAGGATAACACCAAGATTTTTTACCTCGATTTTAATGCAGGAAGTTAATTTCCCCAGATTATTTAACAGCATTTCCCTTTTTGTTGTAGGGTCGACTAGTGGGATTTCAGTTATGTCTTCATTTAACTTCAGTTATTGCTTATCCATATATTTATTGCCAAAAAACAGTCAGTGCTGGAGTCTATAGCTGCTGCAGCAGGTTCAGTGCAGATGTACAGTCATCTGCATGTATAGTGAGAACAGTAATGGACCGAGGAAGCTGCCTTGTGCAACCCCTAAACAGATCTGATGTTTCTCTGACACATGATCTACAAGAATGATGTAAAACTTTCTCCCTTTGATGTTTGTTTTAAACCAGTTTAACAAACAGTCAGAAAAACCAACCAACTGTATTTTCATCAGGATTTCGTCTGAGGTCGCTGATGGTTTTAGTCAGAGCAGCTTCAGTGCTGTGATTAGGTAATTCTCTTAGTTTTAAAGATAAGTAAACCATTTCAAAGCCAACTAGATTATCTGAAAAGTGCACTGTCACAAGATGAAAAGCATTGACAGCATAAAAAGTGACATTTGGAGATGCATGGCTTTCACGGGACAATGGTGGTACGTTACTGAGACTACAGTTCACATTTAAAGTTTAGATTTATCGATTTCAGGTGATGGTCAGTGCCACGGGACGTTTTTAAGAGAGGGAATTTGAACATGGCCTAAATATGGCTATCAGTAGAAACAGTGAAGCACACACAAAGTAAATAAAACACATGAACAGCATGAACAGGGTGGGGGAGGAGGGGTGTGGGGGAGGGGTTGGGGCAATTGAGGTGATTTTTGACATCAGATCTCTGGATGTTAATGTGGGTCAAGTGCAAAAGAATAGGCCTAATAAGAGACAGGGTGTGATTGCAATTATTGGATCTACCACCCGTGATGAGGTGGGGCATTCCAAGAGGAAACTGAAGAGCACAAAATTACTCACAGGCAATTTACGCCGACTTGAATTACCAAATCAGAACATTTGCATGCATTAACAGATAGCTGGCAGAAGAGGCTATGCATGTGCCTCAGCAGAGTGGTCATATTTCAGTGCTGAAGGAATAAAGGCACATGGGCAAATCAGAGGTGATAGAATGACCATCATAATCAACATCATCATTATTATTATTAAAAGTGCATTTATTTACCATCTGTGTTTTGTCGTGCTCGCCATCCTTCATCATAGAGACAACGACCGGAGAATAGAGAGGGGGGAGAAAAACAAAAATAACAGATATAACTTCTTCAGTGCTACTGTAGGCAGCTCTTTTCAAAATAAAACTTGCATTTCAGTGTGAGTGCTTGGCATTTACACCAGCACCGCATGATTTAAAAAAAAAAAAGCTGGTAACAGTCAACAATCATACAGCTCAACAAATTAACTGTAGCAGGTTGTCCAGCTCAAATCAAGAGGCCATATTTATAATGTTACCTGTATCATTGTTTTTACACATATGTCTTAAAGGAAAAGTAGCCTCAAACAAATGTTTGTATGCAGGAGACTAAAAATGTCTTTCCATTACCAACCACCAGCCATATTTTAGTCCGGAGCTGTTGCAGAGGTCAAAGAAGCTACATTCTCTCCATCACCTTACAGTCAGATCATGGCTTCCCTGCAGCAAGTTCGATCACTACGTTATTTCACCAGCAACGTTAGTTACAGACAGAGGAGAAAGTGACAGATAGAGAGAGTGAAACGTAGGAGCAGAATGAAAGAGAAGGACTAAGCTCTGCTAACTGGGAGCTGGCAACAAAAGATTAGTGTGGGTCACCTCTCTGCATTCGGTACCAGTGTTGAGCCAATAATAAATGGTTTATTTAGGCATTACCTACCCATTGCTGATGAATGCAATAATCAATCACCAATAACAATCTCCTCAGAAAGCCCTTTCAAACTAATTACACATCTGTAGAGACAGATGCACACAGAGAGGAAATGGAAGAGAGGCAGAGAGAAGCAGAGGGAGATGGAATGCATGGCAGAAAGCCTTTAACACAAATTACTGTCTGTTTGTCAGGTGCATTCCTGCCCCTCCCATCTCAAGGCTGTGTCAAGGCAATTAGTGCTCAGACGGTTTGCCTGTGAGACAAAAAACTGAATGCTGGTTTAGGAGACAACTGTTTATGAGGCAAAGCAGAAGAAAGGCTGTCTTACAAGCTCATCATAATACCAGTCCTCTGCGGGTTAATTGGAAAGGTATCACGGTGGAAATGTTTTTGCAGGAGGCTTTTTCCAGTTTTTGGTTGTCAATCAAAAATGACTTGTAAGTCACCTCTGCTTTGACACAGGACAGGCAGGAGAAGAGGAGGCGGTGACATGCAAGGCCAGGACTCAAACCCACAAAAACGCAAGTGTGTGATGTGTGTCTGCTAACGCTCAACGAGAACCGTGATATTCCACTCTGACCTTGGATTTTGAGAAATAATTCAATTTTCTGCTGCCTAAGAATAAAGAAACGGCAAAGATGTTTCACTGTTGCACAACAGCTCGAGAGCTGATCCTATGTAAGTCAAATGAATGAGAATCTTTGGGACAAGATGTACAAATTTAATGGATGCTAACCATTGCTATTAGGTGCACATGCACAAGGTTGTGGCTGCATAATATAGAATACACGGACATGAATATGCAAATCTGATTAAGCCCTAATGTATATGTGGCCACAATTTACAATGTTCTCAAACTTTTTCCTCACAGACATTAATGTAAATACCATAAATCAAATCTGAAATGTGCTTTCAGTGGTGTGCCTGAGTGAGCGGATGCAGGTAGCTGTGTGAGACCAACCTTCGACGGCCCTCTTGAAGAACACCTTGCAGCTGCCGCAGGTCACGACCCCGTAGTGGCATCCCGAGGCCTCGTCTGAGCACACCAAACAGATCTTATGCGTCTGCCCGCTGGGCTTGGACTGGCCCGGCACCGCAGAACTGCTGGTCTGTCCCGCTCCGGGTGATGAGCTGAAATGCGTGCAGAAAAAGAGAGAGAGAGAGGGAGAAAAGAGGGAAACATGTCAAGATGAGTGAGCTGCATGTAAACCTAAAGATGTTTGTGATAAATTCATGGCAGGCTGCAGAGGGCTGCTTTATGGGTATGGACAGCCTCAGTGGTATGTTGTGCTGTTGCTAGGAGACATGCAAACCCTGTGGACTAATCCAGTCGGCTGAGGGAAATATCTGAGCTGAGGACAGATAAACATTTCGATTGTGCTGCTGTTTCTCTGATTGATGGAGTCTTTTCCAATGGCAATGGCATGAAATTAGATTAGAACAAGGGCTTGAATGTTTAGCACAACGGTGGCATTGCTTAAAAAGCATCCTGCACACGAAAGGTTCCTTTATATACACACCCTGCAGTGACGAGAGGCAAATAACTGAAACAACACACGAGACATTTCTTATACTGTCTGTTCTGTATTAGAGCACAATGATGCAGACATGAACTTGACTCAGTGGTCTCCTCAGTTGAAGCTTTCTGACTCAAACGTGATATAGTTGATGGTTTGTGACTTTGATGAGCTGCTTTCTTCATTAATGCTCAATGCGTAAGCGAATAAGCCAAAACCAATGACGCCTATCATTAACGATGACTCTTCTGTGCCTTAGCTAAGCTCTAAATCTCACCCCAAGCCTCCAACTTTGTTTAACGCTTCCTTAAAGCTCTTCAAAAAACTGGCGGATGCATACGCTAAGTTGTCATTGCCCTCGACTGCCAATATTTATTAGGCCTAAAGTAACGGAGACGCCTAAACTGCAGCGTGAAGCTCAAGTCAGCACCAACGCCAAGATGTATTGCAGGCAAAGTTCCAGCATGTACACCGAGAGTGTGTCAGGTTTAAGGGCGTGTTGCAGCCAAACAGACTCCAGACTACTGTTGGACTGACATGGCTGTGTAATCCATGACAAGAATTTGACCGCATTAGAAGGGCTTAAATCTTTTCTCCCTTGTTTGTTTTGGCAGCGCACTAGTTGGAATGTATATGGGCATTATGTAACAGAGCTGGCTTGCTAAGCTTGATAATGACTTTACATTCAGGCCGACAGATATCTTAGCCACTTATACACATTTTTTCTGCTTTCAAGCAACCCGAGCCATGTTTGCACGCCAGGAGTGGGGAAACTGAAACTTGTCAGAGTCCGTCTCACAGACCAGGAGCCACACCCGTCCCTTCTCCCGAACAAGCACGACCTAAATTCACAGTGGCCAGAGCCTCATGGTCATTGGAAAGACGACACTGGCTTATGCAAATTGGACTGCGACCAAGGGGGAGTAGAGGTGGTGGATGTTGGAAGATGTCCAGCTAAGAAGTTTAGCCATAGCTTAACGCTGAACGAGCCAAGATCATTCCCACCACATGCAGACAGGTTCAAATAGTAGCGGGATTAGGAAAGCGATGTCATCTCAACTTTTGGCAGTCGTCTGAAAAGCATAGAATCACACTGTTCAGCAGATGGCGTAAACAGAGGGGGAGGGGAGAGCAGGGAGTCCGGAAGGACCTCGCAGGGATGACATGATCTGCAGAAAATGTGCATCGTCAGAGATGCTAACACACACAAAAGCTAGGGCTATATACCCTTTTCAGGTTAAAAACATGATGCAGGAGGATTCGCTTTGTGTGAACTCAAATTAAAAACACGGTGAGAAATGCAGAAAGACAAAAGGTTTATTCAAACAAGAAATACACAACTCAACCACAGACCTAGAAGGCTGCGTGACTAACACTGAAATGACTCTGCCTGGCTCATTCTGAAACTTATCAAACCCACAGTTTGTAACTGTTTTGGACTTTCTGACAGAGGTACTGAAATCAACCTCAACACAATCGTGACCTACATTTGACACCAAAAACGCCATATACAGACCCAAGAACGCACCCGCACTCATTTCCACCTTGCTGTGCAATCGATCCTGTACATACTGTAAACAGCATGATTCATCGCAGGCAGTGTAATGCAGCATAAGCTGTGTTATTAATAAGCACAGCAGTGATAATTACAGGATTCCCCATAGTAATTACCTTGCATGACACTGAAATGAACTAGTTCAGCTCACCCTGACCATGACCTACGCACGCTATGGTTAGACTTTATCTGCATCACTAGCACTCTGCAAATTTTGGCAGACACTTTCTAATATGTACCAGTCTTAACTCTGGATCGTCAGCCTGGCAGTAGTAGGGTATTAATAGAAATGGTCCTCTTTGAACCCCCGTTATGAGCAGTATGGTGTCTTCTTGCTATGTGCTCATCTTTCTGGCTCTCTCATTACTTGTCAACTTAAAGCGGCTATGGCGGGATTCGAGCGAAGATGCTGTGAACACTAATTATCGGCCGATGTTTGGCCTTTGGTGGCTCTCTCTGGACCGCTGCAGTGAAACGGCACACGACATGACACTAAGTGCAGGCATTCACGCGGTATTTGCTTTAATAATTTGAGGTTTTCCAGCTCGTTTGAGTTTTTATTATTCACAACTGCACTGCAAGGCTTGATCTACTACAGTATCCTAAGTTCAACATGTAGACTCCTCATTTCTTCTTTTTTTTATTGCCATTTTTTGTATTTTTAAGTCCATTAGAGAGCTATCAAAACGTATCCTGTTCAATTTCAACATGACTTAAAATGCTGGTAATATAAAATGACCACAGGGTGGTGTTTGAATTTAGCATTTATGATACCCCTGGGTCCTGCTCTAACTCACATGCTCCTCCCACCGCTGAGCCAACAAGCGTGGCTCTGAGCCATGCAGCGCAGATTCAAGCCTCATTAGGAATGCCTCCATACTGGAGCAGAGTGCAATAAACATGTGCATTCACTTCACTCAGACACACACAGACACACGCGCACACAGAAAAAGTGACTTGCGTGTGAGCATGAGCACATCACCAACAAATGCACACAGGGGTTAACACAGTCTGGTTAACACATGTGGAAAACAGAAGCGTAACAAACACACCTGCACACCAACATTTTCAGGAGGCACTTGGGCCGCAGAGAGGAATAAACACCTAAATGTAGGTTGCAGTTCAATGTCCTTCGCTGCTCTTTCTCCACCCGCACTGACTCTGACTGCGTGTACACACGTGTGCGCACATAACTGGTTGTACCAGTCAAGCACAGGGTCTTAAAAAAGGCAACTGTTACAAAAACTGGGCAGGCTGGACAGTGTTTACACTCTGAGGCATGCTGCCAATCACTTCCCTCGCTATTTTACTTCTACCTACAAACATCTCTTTCTGAGTGTGAACACATGCTAACAATATGTGTCAATACTGAGAGACTGTGCAGATATATTGGAGGGCCTTGGCAACAAGACTCAAGGACAAAAACAATGAATTAGAAAAATGAAATCCTGCTGCAACAGATAATATACGCCTGCAGGATTTTGTTCAGAATGCACAATCTTCTCTATCTCTACACAAACTGTGCACAGTGGAAATCAATGTTGACTCCTTCAATGACAAAGAAATGGGTGCTGCTATGCCAACTGTTTACATCAGAATAAATCAAACCAGAGCAGCTAGACAAGTTTTAAATGTGTTACACATTTTCTTAATGACATGACATGATGTGCTGAGGAGGTGGAAAAGACAGATCAGCACTAATGACAGTCCACAACAAACAAAGGGCCCGTAGCAGCTACGGAGGGAGAAGTGAACTGGGCTGACCTGCTCTGTCTCTGGGGAATCGTACACCAGTGACTACAGTGGGAACCGATGAGATGATAGTTTTTCCGTTAAGATCAAAGCTTTTTTAGGCCAACGTGTGGGAGCAGAAAGCATGTAACGGGCGGTGGGAGAGAGCGGTTTCTTTCAGCAGAGAGATGTACAGTACGAGAGCGCTGAGGCTTGAAACAAACATGGAAACTGGCTGACTTGGCCGAACACATTATGGCAAACATGTTGGGAAAATAGGACCCTATAGTACGTATCTAACTTACTTTTATATCACATGTGGGTGCTGAGAAAAGTCTTGTTGCTGTTCCCATTGATAAAAGAAACAAATAAATTTCTATCTAAAACAGAGGGATGATGTTAAAAACACAGTGTTGTCTTTGTTGTGCAACACTTTTGATGACAAACACAGCTGTTGTTGGGATGGTTTTATTGTTTCTATCGTTTCCAGTTAAGATGTGGATTGTATCTTCCAAGTGCATATATCTTAGCTGAACAGTATGCTTTCACCTTAGTTTTTTTTTTTTAAGGAAACTTTGGCACATAATGAACATCCTCCATGTTCTGCCTACTCTCTGATAGTGAGTGGGTTCTCAGAAAGGCCGACTATTACTGGGGAGCCATAGAGAAGAGAGTGTGACCTACACTCAAAAGGCAAAATGTTATATTACATGTGTTCATAAAGTCACACACACTCAGTCGACTGAGATGATATTTATTGAACTGTGTGCTGATTTCATTCAGTCAGAATACTGAACTGACAACAAGTCTTCACTTCCACCATGCTGTATCATTACTGAATGATGTGCAACATATTATGTATAGCAGAATTGCTGGTATTGTGACAGGCTGCCGTCATGAGCCGCACATCTTGATGGCATCCCCTCGAAAACGAAGGGCTCAAATGAAGGCCTGCAAATGATAATTATATTCATTACCAATGAATCTGATGATTATTTTCTCAGTTCATGCAGATCCAGTTCCCCAGAGTCCAAAGCAAAGACCCCAAAATACTCATTTTACTTGTTCTTGGTAAAGCACAGTATTTAACTATTATAGGTATTTATTTATTTTCTGTGCTAACTGGTGTGTGCAACAGGCCATTTCTTAAATTTAAAGGGTGTTGATATGTTGATATGTTCATGTTGCTCATGTCATATAAATAAATACTATAATAAACCATGAAGGTGTGACGTACGTCTGCGTTCAAATATGGGAAATTCATCAACATCTTATTTCTTTTTTATGGAAAAAGCCACAAAATAAATGCAGTCTAATTATTTGGCAGTACTGTGCAGCATGCATCATCCGCCCATTATGTAAAACAATAAAAACAAATCTGTCCCCTGACTTTTTAATCTTTCTGTGTAATTTCACTGTTTTACTGTACTTCTTTTTTCCCCTTCCTGCCTTTCCCTACTCTCACTTCCTCTCTCTCCACCACATCCGTTTCTCTCACCAGCACTCTCTCTCTCTCTCTCGTCCTCTCTCATTGCTCATTCCCCCTCTTCCCCTTCCCTTCAGACTGCCTCATCTGCCAAGGTTATATAATATTCGTATTACTGCTGCTGGGACAGACGCCTCCTCCCCCCACCGCGTTCAGCCTCTCAGCCAATCCAGTGTCACTATTGGCAGAAGTATGGAGGAGGTCAGGCGAGTCATGGGATTATCCAGCTCACCTACCCGGAGACAAGCGTACACAGCAGCAGTATGTGTGTGTTTTCAGTGTGTGTCACTAATATGAAGCTTGTATGTGTGCGTGTGCATGTTTGCGTGTGTGTGTGTGTGTGTGTGTGCGTGCGTGCGTGTTGATTTGGTCTTTGAATTACTGAGTGGAGCCTTTGGTTGCTAGAGAGGAGCACGGTTATAAAGCTACCCTTGTTTCAGAAATCATCATGTGATTGTATGATGGCTCCCTCTTTTCTTCTCTCTTTTTTCCACCACTTAACTCCACCCACCCACCCACCCCTCCTCACATCTAAAGGGTCAAAATCGCCTATACAGTGCTGCCACTTCAATCATCACTTCATAACATCACCTCATTTTTGTGCCTCAACATATTCACAGTGAAGCCGTCGTGGCGGTGGAGCAGAAAACAACTGACAAACGATGTTGTCAGGATCAGAACGCACTCACAGGGGTGTATTTGAAAGGCAGCGGCAACCTACTCACATTATTTCATCATCTTACTTGGAGAACTTGTTGGTTGAGGTAATAAAAATTCCTCCAATCCATTTCATTGACAGAGTTCACTTCAATTTCATCCACGGCTGCCCCGTCTCGCTTAGAAAACACACGTAAATTCAGTCTCATAATCCAAACTATTCTGACGTGAGAAGGAGCCTTTTCATCCCGAGCGGAGAGTTTGTCCACCGGGTCTTTTGATAAGTGCAGGGTAGCGTGAGTGAGGCGAGTCAGAGCGCAGGAGAAGTGAAAGCTCAAAGAGGGAAAAACAAACTCATAATTCAGCCAAGCCCTTTGACTTCCTCTCATGCATGGAGTGACAGTTGATGTTTGTGCCATCCCACTATTGTTTTCCCCCCACATCGACTCTCTGTGTCTTATTTGTGCTCTAAAATACACAAACGCTCACAGTCATTAGCAAAGCAGCCGCGGTGACGTCTCATTAACTGTAATTTCCACTGTGACTGGCAGTGAACTCGGGAACTTTTAACTCCCTTCTTGATACAAAGATATAAATCAGTCGCTGCTCTGCCGCCTTCTTCTCATCAGGCCTGAGCACAGTTTTCTCCTTTTGATTGGGGCTGACATGTAGATGCCTCGTGTGTTCACAAAGCTTGCTAAAGCCATGCTATAACACAATGCAAAGAGCTGCACGGTCACATGACAAACAGGGTAGAACAACATTACAGATCAAGTTGAAAATGTGCAGCTGAGTAGAAGTGCTTTGCAATGGGATCGCCTGCTTAATTTGCATCATGCAGTATTTGCAGAGTAGCGCTCAACTTATAAATAAACTACATACTGTGGAGATACACAAACTGCTGCAGGGATCTAATATGCGACCCTCTCTGGAAGCAGACAGGAAGGAGAGAAAATGAAGCTTCAAAATGACTGACCTGGCCGCAGGGCTGCACTTTTTTTAATATCTCTGTTTATTTCCTTTCAGTGGGATTGCATTGTGCCAATCAGGGCAGACTGTTGATATTGCGACACACGATTATGTTGTCAAAACAGTTGATAGCAATTTTATTGTATCTGAAAACTGATAAAACAAGTAATGAACCGGAATGAAAAGGAATATTTGAGGATTGCTCGACATCACAGCCGCATAATGTAATCTTGCTGTTTAATATAATGGACGTCGGCGTGGTTATTTAAGTGAGTCTGCTTCCTGTTTAGGACGTGAAAATCATTGCTGTGATGTTGCTTTCAGCGTCAGCCGGCCCGGTCGTCTCTTTACACAGCTTCGGTCATTGAGTGGAGAGTGTGTGCAGGCAGAGCAGGTGAGTGAGGTGACAGTGATCTGGAAAGTGTGTTAACGGGACAGACAGCGAGGCCTTTTTCTCTCACTCAGATGTACAAGATAATGTCCTGAACAGAAGAGAGCAGTTGAGAGCAGCTACACAGGAGACACAACTTCTACTGTTCCTGTCTGAGGAGGGTACAGTTTAGGCTAGATGAGGTCACATGTTAAGTCCCTGGAGCGTAGCTATGCTGTTTTGGAATGTGGAGCTTTACAGGAAATTGGGCCACATGGTGTGTACCACAGGGAGCAGAATGAAGGGCAATGGCACAGTCTTTCTGTTTAACTCAGTGTGAGTTCTGTTCTACAACACCTCTAGAGCCTGCGTATCGTGAAGCTTAGCTAAATATACTGGACTTTCTGTGTTTTCTGAAGCTGGTGTATACACATGCTGCAGCTTGTGTTGTTTTCGCAACTGTTCTGACTTATGTGCAGCATTTCTGACACCAAAATAGCGTAACACTGTGGTTATGGATATTGCAAGGTGTTTTTTTTTTTTTTTTATGCATTAAAAGCGATACTGAAAGAGGTTTGCAGTGAGCAGGTAGTTTTCCTGGAGTTCAAGGCAACACAGAGCTAAAATTAAAACAAAAAACAAAAAAAAAAAGATGTAGACTGCAACTAGAACAGAAACAGACAATCAACAGAAAGTTTCCCTGCAACTATTTTGATAATGGGCTGCTTGTATTTTTAGTCTTCTGTGATTAAGCTGAATATCTTTGGGCTGTAGACTGTCGGACAGACAAAACAAGACATTTGAGACTGTGATGGCATTTTTTGTTGGAAGCCCAACCTACAAGCACCCATCATTTTTCCATTACTGATGGAGATACGATATATTAAATAACATTAATATTATTATTTAATCAAAAGAACTACCACAACAGTGATGAATACCCATCCTTTATTCTCGCTAACAGCTAAATTAATACAAAGTCTCTGAGCAGCTAAGAATTAGCATCAGGCAATAACTTAAGTGAATAAATTATCATCCAGCTTGATTATTAGAGACTACAAGACAGAACTAGAGCAGGCTAATCAATTAACTGAATAATCATTTTAGCAATCATTTCAAATTGTGCTTCCCTTTCATGAAAGCGAATATTTTCTGGTTTGTACCGAGGCTGTAAATCCCACTGGTCTAAAGCACTGGGAATAAAAACGAATGCTCAGCATCATTTGCAGCCCATCTTTGACCAACGTCTAATTAATAACATGAGGAGGGACTCCACTGACCCACCGTTATCCACCACCGGGGAGGATGATTCAAACGCTGCTGTAATAAAGCCTCTGCGTGTGTGTGTGTGTTAGTGCATGTGTGTGTGTGTGTGAATGGAACCTTCAATTGCTCCCTGCAGATTCGATTTGCTGCTGACACACTGTGTATCTTAAATCAGATAGATGGCCAGGGCCTGAGGCCACACAGCACCCATTTCCCCTGGTGCCCTAATATAATTAGCTTTCATTTAGCACCTTAATGCTTTGGGCCCCCACAAATTACCCACAAGAAACTCTTCTCTCCCCCTTTCACCCACTTTTTGTTCTGCCTCTTTCTCCATCTCCTCTCCCCAACTGATAATTTCCTTTAATATCACTGAAAAGGCTATAAATATCAAAACGCTGTCATAACAGTATTCAGAGGGCCGACTGTGCCAATGTTGGCTCGTATTGTCGCTTCTCTTGTTGTTGCTATGAACAAGAAGCAGTGACATGCAGCATGTAAGCCAACAGCGATCGCATTACAGCGCTTACCACAGTTATAGAAATATTTATCAAGGCCATAAACATGTAAATCTCAGTGATATAAACATCCTACTGTTGGAGGGGAAAGAGTTCTACCTGCTAGAACACAAGTCCAACAGTTTGGGATAAAACTCAAAGTCTATATACAATATATAGACTTACATATATACTTCTTATTACTATGATATTATAATAATGTTGAAACAAACAGCCCAAACACATTCTTTTTTAAGAGTGTATATTGTGCTAAAGTGCAACTACATGGTGTACAATACTTAGTTATTCCAGCACTGGATGTTTCAAATGCATGCAAGTAAATACATCAATGAGAAAGAAATTTAAAAAGTACTTCTATATCTGTCATCGGTGGATAAGAAAGAGAGAGTGGAAAGGAGTGCTGTGCTGAGAAGAAAAAAAAAAAAATCCACATCCATTCCACTCCTTGGCTTACATTTACTGCACTAAAATGCATAAAAGGTTTAAACATACAACACAGCAGAGAATGAGGGCTGCAGGCGTCAAAAGTGTTGAATGTCAGGCCCGTTTTACACAAACTACAGTAGACGCTGAAACTGGATATGTGCACCCCGCGTCACCTCGAGGTCTGGCCTGACACAGCTTATGAAAATAAGTGTCTGTGTCTGAGGAAATGGAGAAAAAGACGACAGCTAGCTGGCATTACCGGCTGCTAGCATTGAGCAAATGACACCATTGACTCCCATCATTGAACTGGCATTATATCGCTGCCCGCTAGCGACTAATGAATAGAATTGGCACTGACCTCAAGCATAGTGTGGTTAAAATTGATCTTTTTCCCCTGTACTGTATCTGTGCTTAGATTATATACGTTAATGCTGTTACATTCCCGGGATTTCCATTGGGTTCAGTGTGTGGACAGGCCTATAGCCTACAGCCTTCTTTCCAATCAGTTTCATTAAATCGCTGACTGAAGAACAATCTGCAGGTCCCAAATTGTGCCATTAAAGACGAGTCCGCCGAGCTTAACCCTACTGTAGTCAGTACTGTGGTGTCTTGAAGGTGCAAAACAGGTCACGCATACGGGTAGGCAGGAAGTCAAGTGGGCAGGCAGAGCTAGGAGGCAAGAATACAGAGAAAATGTTCACAGCAGCAGCACTGGCAGAGGAGAGCAGTGGAGGCTTAAGCTGACTAATGGAGGGTTAAATTTACATACGCCTACAATCTCTGTCTGCAAAAAGATTAATGAAGTTAAAGATGCACACTGCATGCTGCTGACAGACAGGGAGGAAGGGATCAGAGTGCAGGAGACGGGCGGTATAAGTGTGGAACTGTACAAGCTTGAAGAACCAGATCTAAAATGGGGCAGGTTCCAAATTTCTAAGGACCCGATCACTGGTGATGGATGAATCCGTGCGATAGTGCTTACATGTGCGTCTTTGAAACGTAATCACTTTGCCAAGTTAGTTTCCTCTCATGGAGAAGTCTGTTTAAGATGACAAAGCATTTAATGCAGCATGGAAGGAGACAGCAATGTCATATGCAGTCAAGCAGCACAGAAGCAGTTCACGCTACCACGTCCAGCTCGGGAGGTCGTGCATGGAACGACGGAGAACATTTACATTTATCAGCAGAACAGAAATTGGATCCAAATCAGAGTCTCCAAAATCTGAACAATACCAGTACCTGCACTGTTGTGAAACTTGCAGATGCAGATTTCAGGGTGGACGCAGGGGACACGCACTCACAGACACAACAATGCCTCCAGTAAAGTAGATGGTGGTAGTATGCAAACTCAGAAGCATATGGCTGCCATAAAACAGAATGAAGAAGCAGCCAGAGGAGGAACCAGAAGAGAAAAGGACGACGAGGTCCAGAGACAGTCAAGAGATCGGCAGCATGTGATCTGTTGACAGTGTGGGACATCTGAATTTGCCTTTCATCGAGTGGAATTTACATATTGCCTATAAATTCATACAACAATGTTAAATAAGAGATGTTTTCAACATAAACATGAGGCATTTTGGTGCAACCAATCTTCCCAACATGTGAATCAGTCAGATGTAAATAGTCAGGAGTTCATACACTGTAGTCAGGAAGCCTGACTGCATTTCATTCCAGTATATTTTGTCACCTGTGCATCAATTTTGTGTTTTACTTTACATAAATAGAGACATTTACACCATAAATCGATGCAGAAAAAGCACAAACTGGAGCATGAAATCGAACCAGAATACAGGAAATTAAGCTCAAAATTTCCCTGGGAGACAACTCGCAGACCTCCACTTAATATGTGCCCTCCCCCAGAGCTGAAACGAAACCTACGCCTGGTGATAAACAAGCTAGAACTCTGGTAAGAGCTAATAAGGAAATCACCATATTGTGCACTATGGTTTCCACCTCAGTCTCTTATCTATAGCAGATCGGAGGAAGCTGGTAAACAGCTACAGTCTGTCATCAAATAAGGTTGATGTGGCAGACTTTCATCAGAGAACAGTACAACACAGTGGCAGTTGTTTCAGGTGCATTATGCTAAATTTTATGTATCTTCTGTCTTCACAAAGTCTGCAGGGAAACGGAGTTTAAAGTGAATACTGACAGTTCTGCTTGACTGACACATTCATGTGCAACTGTAGATTGGAGACCTGCAGACCTTCCAACTCTCCTTCCTTTCTAATTGGTAGCGGTTAGCATGGAAATACAATTCTGCTTTTGCAAGCAACTCTTAAGGGCTAGCTCACTGTACTGAATTTACAGTATAAGCGGTATATTCATATACAGTTACAGGATACTGCAACGTACAGTTTGCTTGTTAGCTGATAGGATCAGCTACGCTGTTACCAAATATAGCTCATAGCAGATTACAAACTGCACACAGAAGCACAGCTTTTCAAAAATTTCGCTACGTGATAAAAGTTTCCTGAGTGTGAGCAATAAAGACATAAGTCCATGTGGAAATTTTGTGTCACACTAGTGAATTTATCCAATGATGGTGCACTGCAAAACTCTACTGTGGCTCAGGCTTCAGCTAAAGGCACCACGTCACACCAGATTTAAGAAATGAAATAAACATGAGCATAAGATTTTCCTGTTATTTTTTCTGGACATCACCAATGGTTCTTATGTTACAGACGACTGCAAAAATAAAATCCTAACTATGGCAGTATTTCGGTTTTCCAAAGAAAAACAGCTTCTGCACCGCTGCAGCAACGTTTCAAACGTGTACTGGAACACTACGAATCTATCGAGCTGCCTGCCGACGCAGTGTTTCCACTCGGGTGCAGCTACAGAGGTGGTGTTTAGTTTTGTGGTCCATAAACTGTCTGGTGCAATTTGTTTTGTTAACATGTCTGACCAGTTGGTGAAAACGCAGTACACAACAACCATGACTGACATGCAATTATACCCTTACAGCATGGCTGAAAACGCTAGATTGTTAGTGACGATAAGACACCAAACATCAAAATCAATCTAAACTTCTGTCAGTAACGCAGCTTTTTTTTTCTTTTTTTTAACAGGATCGCAGCCAGAAATTCTGGGGAGACCTTTGGGTCAAACTTTATATTAAGATACCCAACTAGCTGCTTATTAGCATGAATGTTAGCAACATATTGGCTCAATATTATTAATCATTAATATTACTCATTATAAAGCACTTTAGGGGTTAGGGCGAGGTTATTAAGATTGGAATTCACGTCCAACAGCTTTACTTACTTTCAATACACAGTAATTTGGAGGTTATTGCAGAGGATCATGCAGAATAAGTGCTTTATAATGACTGATAAAGAGCTAATATGCTACGAATATTAATAATGTGCACCTTAACATAAAGTGTTACCGACCTTTGCTGTATGATATTAATATAATATGTCAGCAGTTACTGTAACTAAAAATTGTGTTTTGATGATATGGAGAAAAAAAAGGATGTAATTTTAATTTCATTTTCCTCATAAAAACAACAATATTCCTCATTAGCATAATCCTGAAACTAGCACAGTCTTTGTCGAACTTACCTTCCTTCAGGCAACTCCATGTCATCATGACTAATCATGTTTTGTTTTGTTTTGTTTTGTTTCTTTTACTGTCTCATCTGTAACAAACTTATTTATAGCTGACAGGAATATACTGTAGGCCAGAGTGGCTAAGCAGCCCAAACACAACAGAAACGAAACAACACAGCGCTGCACAGCTCAACCAGCCTGCAGGCAAAGCTGCATGGCAGAAATAAAACCACTAATGAAACAGAGAAATGCGGTCGAAAAACAGATAAGGTCAGGCCTGAAAAAGGTTGCTCACCTCTTGAAATACAGCCTGTCCTGGACAACAAGACATGCAAATTAATGTATGCATGTGTTTTTGATATGAGCCAGGCCCAAGGTGTACTGCAAACAGGACAGTCTGGTACATTACAACAAAGCTCGGTTAAATATTTATCAGTTATTACAAAACTGAAGGAATGTTTGTTTTTAACTGCTGTCACGGTGCCTGTGTGGATGAAGCCAAGCTCGGCTGAGGTTTTCTTGGCCTGAGTCACACTCAGTGAAAGGCAATCTTGTGCTGTTTTAATATATAATAATGTCTGCAGAACAAAAAATAAAGTCGAAGAAAAAGCTTCAGAGAATTTGATCGGTTAAAATCACACACACACACACACACACACACACATGCACATACAAATCCAAAACCCTAATAAAAAATAATTATCTCATAATATTTTTGCCTCTTTTTAAATGGGTTTTGAGCTTGGTCCCAGCTGCCTGCAGCCCCTGCTGGTATAACTTTACTCTCCTGCCATATTTCTGAGCGTGACATCAAAGAGGCAGAGCAGACTTTCACCCCGAGTCCATGAGGGCACAACACTGCTTTTATTTGGCTACCCTGTTTTTAATGCACATAAGGTTGCCCTCTCTCTCTCTCTCTCTCTCTCTCTCTCTCTCTCTCTCTCTCTCTCTCTCTATGGCACACACACACACACACACAGGACACACCCACGCATGCACACAGACAGACACACACACACACACACACACACACACACACACACACACACACACACACAAGCTGAAAGAGGCCAATCATTAACCCGGAGAAGTTCACTAAATATCTGCCTCATCCATTCCTCCTGTAGGTGAACTCATTCTTGGGAAAAGAGGTGTGCAGTTCAGTGAAAGGAGAGGCGGGGGGGGAAAAAACAAAGTGAGGCACAGCAGGAGGTGAAAAGCACAGAGGAGATGAGAGGAAGGAGCAGAGAGAGTGAAAATAAAGCACACTTACAAAGATAAGATAAGCAAATTAGGGGGAAAAGGACAAGATTGCGCACATTTTTCCTCGATTTCACAATTCAGATTTCATAAACAGCGTCCGCTGTTACAAACTTATTCAAAGACAGCAAGTGAGTGATGGTAAAGGGAAACAGGAAGGAGCAGGAGGAGGGGATGAAGAAAAAGGACAACGTTAATCAAAATGCAGATCTCATTAGAGATCGTATCACTGAAGGCAAGAACCCGTGGCCACTGCCCTCCCTCTCCAACATTTCAGTTTCTAACGAGAAGGCCAGTGGAATATGAGCCTCAGCGCTGATCTTTGGCCCTGCCCGAGGGAGGGAGGGATCCTCCAGATGTTCGCTTTCACTCAGGTGAACTCGCTGACTGATATAAAAAGAGCTGGGAGGGATAAAGAGCACGATAAGAGCTCTGGAGAGGTGATTCGGATGGCTCGGCTCCTATTATTGTTATCCAAACAACTACAGCATCAACTACAAGGGGGGGGGGGGGGGGGGGGCCTCTGTCAACAGTGCTGAGAATAGCACATGTTTGCTGGAACAGAATAAAAACATTATTGGCTTGATATTAGATCCCCAAAGGATGGTACTTGCTCAAAAAGCTAATGGCAAGAGCTTACAAATGGAGCCAGCGGTTTAAAATTTGTCAAGAAACATAAAGAATGGACAGCTTAAAAAATAAAATAAAAAGGAAATATTGGAAACATGTGATTAACACTGACTCTCTCCACGAATTTCCTCCCGCCGGCCCAGCAGCAGCAAAAAAAGGCATCCGCAGCATTGATTTAATGGAGGTAAACAAAACCATTAGCGGTGAAAGTAGCATGTTTCACCATGGGTCACCATTAATGGAGCAACCATAATAAAGTGTGCATCAGAGGTGAGCTCTAGAGAGGATGTGTGTGCTAATTCACCGTATATACACACATGCACACAAACACGCACACACTCCTCATAGCTGATCTCCCTAGATGCTCCAGCCGGTCGGTATCCCTGCTCGTCTGAGTTCACCAGGCCTGTGCTCTTTTCATTTCACTGTCAAGACATGTCAACAGCTGAGCAAAGATCTTTAAAGAGCAGACCTCCCACTCCTCACTCTACATCCACATCCACATCCGAGCTCAGAAATCTCTTGAGAACTGACAAGCACTAAGTCTTATTTTACTTTTTTTTTTTTTTTTTTAATTTGGACTGAATTTTAATGGATGACAGGCGGGAAAAAAGTTAAGATCCTTTTTTCTTCTCTCAGACAGCACTTTATTTTCTGACGTCAGATGACCTCAGTGAGCGCAGGTGGGTGGACTGTTAAAAAAAGATCACAAAGCAGCCACACAAAGGACAAAAGACTAGTGTAAATCACATGCTGAAGCCTTAAAAAGGGACCAGACGAGATCCTTAAGGTGCACTGAAAGTATGTTTACCACCTTCATTAAGTGTATCCAGATGATTCGTTTTTAAAAAGAAGGCTACTCACTGCTCCTTGTTTACAACACTTGATCAGAAACGGACGTAGCTTTTTTATTTTTTCCAGCAGAATATCTGACTGCATTCAGCCACAAAGTCTTCAACAAACTCATCTTGCATCTGCTGATGTGGTTGCACTTCTGAGAGTTTGCTAAAGTGATGAGCTCTCGCTAAAGCGCTACCTCTCTCTCACAGGACGTCTTTCGACATGATTCTGTGTGTGTGTGTGTGTGTGTGTGCACGTGCGTGCGTGTGTGAGACAGAGAGAGACACCAAAACATAGCAGCGTACTTTTGTTTCTATTCACTCTGCCTAGGTGCCATGAATAAAATGCTTACAATGGCAGGGGAAACCCTGATTTTTGTAAACTGCATCTGCATTCTGGATGCAATTTCATCCGTGTTTTCTGCATTGCGGAAATAATAGGGCCTTAGAGAAAATGAAACCGTGCCAGAAAAATCACCCACACCATGACAGACCTAAAATTTAGGAAAATCTTTCAGTGTTTCCTTTTATTTTCAAATGAAAACCTGCAAATCATGCTTATGTACAGACTGCCATAACTCACAGGTGCTGTGACTGACTGATACAGAGTTATCTTTGATGATATGGACGTGTTAAGATCAAGCTACTGACTGAATGCTAATTTTGTTAGCACTTTGTTTCAGTGTGTTTCAGAGTGGAGCAAAAATGAAAGATTGCCGTCTTCTCACCCGCTCATCAAAAACTGATTTTCCATACAATTAGCTGATGATAAAAGAAGCAATGGTATGTGACTAAGTGCGATGTCGTGTCTTTCAGGCCAATTGTTCCTGTTCAGGGTGAGGCAATGCTTCATTCACACAATCAATCATCCTTTTTTATATGTGTCATGCAGTTCATGCTTGAGTGCAGCTCAAACTGCTTTACAACATAAATTACATAACAGTATTGGAAAATTAGCATATTTAACTTTTTATTTTGCTATTTATTGCCGTTTGACTGTTTCACCCCACTAGTGAAACTGATCGCATATTACTGTTATCAGTGTCAAATTAACGTGTGTAGTATCTGCTCGTCTTTTTGGGCATCCCCTCCCCTGAGCTTGGAGATTTTTGTTGTTCGTAAATACCTTTAACCTAAAGATGGAGAGGCCATGATTATATTAGGCCCTCACCTGTTGTGCGACATATGTTCTGTCACGACCATATTAGGTCTTTTTAACTTTCTGTATTTAGTTGTGTCAACACAACTCCCCTATATAATGCATGTTCGAGATGCTGTATGTGTGTGTTGCTTCTATTGGCTGAAACCACCCAGACATCGCATGCTGTCTGTGATGCTGTACTTGCTTCAATAAACCTTTTTTGAACAAGACAGTATCGGCGGAGAACTTCTTCATCGTCTTCACTTCATTGCTGCGTCTTCGATATACAACACGTGCGTTATTCCTCAGGGTATTCAGATGTTTCCCCACACGCAGCTGCCGACTACTTCTTCTTGCATCTGGCCGGCTACAGATAAGAGAACCCGCTGCTTACATTACTTGGCAGACTCATCTGCCAAATAATGTTCTTACTAAAAAAGGAAATCCAAAGGTGTCACCGAAAGCCGAGGTGATTTGTTTAACATGGAGCCTGTATGCACTGTTTCAACATTAACTAGGACCAAAAACTGGTACATTTCCAAATTCCAAATTCCAATTTGGTGAAACAGTTTCAAGATATACAAATAACATTCTGCACTTCAGCTCCATTTATGTAACACTGACTGGATGTACGTACCTCCCTCTATGTTCTGGGCGCTGCCTAGTTTAAATCTGGTAAACAGTCAGCATCATTTTGACCAGTTCACATGCTGAAGAGTAGCATATAGACAGAGTCACTAAGTGATTTGTAGATGAGCAGCAGGACTTTGAAATCAATCCTCTGGGTGACTGGTAGCAAACGGATTTCCTGAAGAACTGATGTAATGTGCGCATATTTTGTACTTTTCATCAGGAATCAGTTGGAGTTGCTGAGGAGTTTTCTTTGAAACCCCCGTGAACAGACCATTACAGTAATCCAGTCTACTGGAAATGAAGGCATGGGTACGTTTTCTAGGTCTTGCCTGGACATTACTCGTCAGACTTCACTCTTAAGCAAGATTTCTGGCTGGGCTCTGTGTTATGAGAGACAAGGAGATAAGGTGAGAGCAGACGTTCTGTCTTTCTGTCTGGTCCTCCTGAAAACTTTAACTTCATCTGGTCATTGATTTGATAGATGCAGTTACAAAAAGATCCAGTGTAAGTGAAATGTAGATTTCATTAATTCATCTGCATAATTGTGGTAGGCTGTTTAATAATTTGGTGTAAGGAGGTAGAGGTTAAACACGAGAGGTCTCAAGATGGACCCCTGTGGAACCCCACAGGTCAAGACCATCTGCTCGAACAAACAGCGACCAACAGAGACAAAGAACCTTTTGTCAAGAATATTAAAAAATTACTAAGTTGTTGGTTAACATTTTTTTTTAATTACTTTAGCTAAGAGCAGGTTTAATTTAAGGTGACAGTTACATAGTACAGTAGTGTCAAGACTCTTTAGAAGCTTAATGACTGCAGTTTTCAAGGCCTTTGGAAAAATGCCAGATTGGAGAAAGGTGTTAACAATGACTACTGGTTCTTTCATCAGGCCGCTTTCATCAGGCTGCTTTACGGAATTTAGTGGGTAAAACATCACGACGTGGTTGAATTGAGGATTGGAGAGGCCATTGTGGCATCGATAGTGTATCTGATACCTTGACTCTTGTCATTAAAAAAGGATACAAACTCGCTGCATTTGCTGGTAGAAACTGGTTGTTATTTGTTAGTGATCTCAGAGAAAAATGGCTGCCTGCCTCCTACTGCACAAAGTGAAGCTGGAGGTTTGATTTATGCCATTTTCACTCAGCTGTCCAGCGCTCCCTTTTCTGGACCCCACAGACTGAGTGTTTCTCCACGGAGCCTTGTGCTTACTAGCGATCAATTTAACTTTAGCAGGAGCAATGCCATCAATTACGAAATATTCCTTTTTCCATCAAAAGGGTCCTGGTGTTCTCATTAATGTATCTTTTTTTCAGATCTAATCACACAGTGACATTTGAGACACCCTTAATAATGACTCAATCTAGAGCGTGTCCTCTATTATGTGTCGGCACTTTCACACGCTGAATCAGATCAAACGTGTCAAGTGTGGCAGACAGTTTAATAATGTTTCTGTCATTAACATTAACTATTTGTATATTAAAATCACCGGAAATGGCTAGACAGTCAAATTCTGTGCAGGTAACTGACAGCACCTCGGCAGCAACATCAAGGCAAAGGGGTAAGTATTTTGGTGGTCTGTATATGACAGCATACAGAAACACATATTCAAAGGATGAAAATTCTCCAGATGATATCGTCTTACAAAGGATCTCAGAGTCAAACATGTTTTGTGGGGTAGATTCAATAAGGATCACATTCCCAGTATTAACGTTTAACCGAGTCTCTGTTAAAAACAGAAAATCAAGCTCGGAGGATGTAATAAAATCATTGATTAAAAGCGATTTGCAACACTGGGACCAAATATTAAATGGGGTTAGTTTAAGGTTTGTTGGAGCTGCGCCTGAGATAGTTGGCTGGAAATTTGAATCACATTTCACCCACTATTTAATCTTTGTCTGGACACTGGCTATTGTATCTGAGAAGGCTGTTATTCTCCCATGGGTACAGGCAGCCTTAACCACAAGGGGAGCTAGTGTGGTTTGGAGGGGAGGAGACGTGAAGTGACCAGGAGCGAACATGCAATGGTGGGTAATCAGTGTGAGGACGAGTTCCAGATTGTGTAAAATAAATTGGTCAGTGCGAGTGAGCTCAGACCAGTGGGGGCAAATGCCATCATAATTTTCCTGTTGTGATGGAAGAAAGTTGGGCGTCTCCAGAAGAGATTAAAGTTGTCAACCACAGCTACATTCCAGACAGAAAGTTAAGAGTGTGGCAAAAGCAACCCATACAGAGATTAACAATTTTTTTGTAAAAATAGACTAACTGCATCTCACTCTTAAGAAGGAACTTAAAGTAAGCAAAATTCAGTGTAAGAGCAACGTGCTCCGGCAGGAGTTGCTGAAAACTAGCCGGATGTGCTGAACAGAAAACCATAGATAGTAACCACAGATGGTAAAATGAGGATAACGACAGGCCGTTTGCTTTGTAAACTGCAGCATCCATACAGTGACATTACCGTGACAGCAAATCTGAAGTCACATGTTAGCTTGTCCCTAAAGTGAGACATTAGAGGCATGTGAAGGGATGGAAAAATGTCAGTTCTGCAATATTTACAATTATTAGCTAATGTGCGAACTAAATCAAATGATATACATCTTAGTTATCATTCAGTGAACTTGAACAACCCCGATTGTCATAGTCTAATGTTGTTTGGTACATTAGCCAGGAGATCTTGAGGATACCAGTAAGATAAAACTTTGTAAAGGGAATTTCCAGTGAGTTAAAATATGTACGGCTCACTCCACTTTAATGACCACTATACTGACCTGTAATGTTTTGGACTTTTTGTGAAACACCTTTTACCCTACTGGAGTCTGAATATGATAAAGCCACCCACACGCTGAGGGATATTTAGGCTCCATTCATAATGCAGAGGCTTGACTGATTTCGGTTGCTGGCCGGTAGTCCCAAATTCCTCCTTGAGATTAAAAAAAAAATTATAATCACTCTTCCATTGTAGATGGTTCAATGCTCACTTCAGCTCAAAATGCATCAGATTTCAGGATTATAGTGGAAAACTTGACCCTGGAGTTCAGCTCCATGGCAACAGCACTGAGAGAACAGCATGACTAAGTGCAGTGAAGCTGTCGCGCTCACAGTGTTATGTTTTACACCAGCATCAGCCTGCAGACATCCAGCAGTCCGTAAGAAAAACAATCTTTCCTTAGAATTTCCCACCACCTCTTGACCGTGTCGCTCAGATCGGGTTTTGACACTATATTTCAGGAATTTATCTCACTGTGTGATGCCTTGGAAGGGGCCTGGATGGGTAGGCAGACAGACATCTTGCTCAAAGACACTTTGACACGATGCATGAGTGTTGATTACAAATATTGAGAGGTGAAGCCAAGTACTCTTAATTATGAACCTGCAACTGTAACATCAACCAGTATAAAAACCTAGAAACCTTAAATATAATTGTCCTTCATGAACAACTTATGGCATGTGATTGGCTAAAATCACACAGAATAGAGCTGACCAAAGGCTAATGTATGCATCGCTGACAAACACCATTTATTTTGGTGCAAGAAGGAGGTGGAGGGTGACGAGAGAGTGACGACAAGGCAGTGACAGAGCGCAGATGAGGAGAGAAAAGGAGGAGATCACGAGCGAGTGACAGTGTCACCTATAATTAATGGATAAAAGGCTGATATGCCAGTGAGGAGGGAAATGTGGAGGAATAGCAAACAGCAGACAGTAGAACCTCTGACCGAGAGAGAGGCAGAGGTGAGCAGCTGAGCCGCCGCAACATCAATCATGTAAGACACAAACAGCCAAGTCCAAACTTGAAAAAGTGAGACACAGCTGAGGAGGCCTGATTCATGCTCGTGTCTTCTAGGTGCAGCAGAGCACTGTGAGCCGCATCTTAAAGCGTAGTGTATATTATCATAATTTTTTTTCATGAAGTCAACACAGCCGAGGAGGTATGATCAAGTCCCCTCCAGGATGCACTTAACATGATGCGCTGTATATGCATGTCGTGGCATTTAAGCCCCACTGTGGCCTTTCCTCCTCGTCCTCACTTCCTTTCAGCAGGGAACAGAGAAAACTAATTCATCAGGCAAGAAGCATTCGCTGGTGCAAACTTCCTGAGGATTTACTACTTTTTTGTCTCATGGAACTGAAATCTAAATATGTTTGTGTTAAGGACTATTCATTGCACCCAAGAAGGAATCTGAGGACGTCAACTGTGGGCTCAGGGACTTTTCTCTCACTATTTTCTGATACCTAAAAAGAAAACACATTCATTTTTGTATAGGTCTGCTGCAGCAGTCTTCCAAAATCTTCACTGCTTCCCACATTATTTACTGTAGGTTATAAAAAAAAAAAAAGGTTATAAATGTCAACGATCAATGCTTTTTGTTCTACTCCTCCTCCTGGACCACTGGTGCTCGTTCTTGGCTCTTCTTTGAACTTTTTTCCTCTGTTTAGGATTGATCACCTAAGAGAGTACACCATGAGCACTTCCTCTGTGTTTGCAAGACCTGAGAAGAAATCAGCGTCCTGACTGCGGCAAATAACAAGCTCGTCACGAATCTCAGCGAGAGCAGCCCGGGTCTGCAGCTTTAGAACAAAAACATTGTTCGAGCGAGCGCCGAAACGAGACAAAAGCACAGTACACACAAAAAGCTGAGCTTGTTTTGGACAACCTCTAGCTACTGAGGGAACAGAGACAACAAAGTCTGATAAAAAGGCTGCAGTAGCTTCGGAGAAAATGCCACTAGTTGCAAACAAACTGAAATGACAGAGGAGGAGGAGCTGTTCACAGAAACCAGCTCAAGGGGTCTGGAAGGTGAGAAAAAACAGAGGGAGTGAGAAAGAGGAGAGAGTGACAGAAAGTATCAGGGAGAAGCTGCAGACAGACAGATATAAAGAGACTTTGGCCCAGCTGGATTAGGGCCCATTTACAGTAGAGCTTCTCTGGCTCCTCCTCCTCCTCCTCCTCCTCCTCCTCCTCCTTTCCCTCCACTCCCAGACTGATGACGATCACAGAAGGAACAAGAGGTAGTCTTCATTGAAACCAAGATTGTCAGCACACTGTGACCGCTGGCTGGATCACTGTACATGTACTCATACATATGCATATGATTATGTATATATATATATATATATACACACACACACACACATACAGTATATATGGTCATACATATGATGGTCATGGTTAGACCATTTTAGCTCCTCTCTTACTGTTGGCTGCCAGACAAGTGGAAAGAAGAATCATTTAGCGGTGCCTGCTGGACTTGATGTCACGCAAGATCTGAGAGATCTTGTTTAAACCAGCCCATCCTCTTAATATCTTGATAGAGGCCGAACAGACAGGGCCGACGGCGGAGCAACCTTCATCACAGTCGCCATCTGACGCACCACGTTTCCTGACGCTACTTCCTTCTGCTGCTAAATAAAGCCCCAACCACACCCCTAACAGAGTTCATCACCATGGTTTTCCGCTAATAATTTCTAGTCTTCTTTTGGCAGCATATACTTGACATCAGTAGCGCTGTGAAAATGCTTGCGATGAACAATCTCAAGAGTCCCATGATCCACCTCTCAGAAAAGGCTGAAATCACATGATCTACCATAGAGGGGCTTCAGGCAGCTGACTGTCAGTATAGCATTGTTTTTAAAGCCTCATTAGGGGAGAAATTAAAACAGCATGCTTTGAATGAGAAATGAACTAGTTAGCAGCTAGAAGCAGTGAAAGATTTCACAGTCATGAATTGACTTGACAGTATTTTAAAAAACAAGTTCAGTTGAAAGTGTTAAAGCAGACACTTTCACTTCCTGAAACCAAAAGAAGCGCACGTTTCATCTTTGGTCATTTTTGTGACACAGCATCAGACACACTACAGGCCGTCCCGCTGCTGAAAGCTCGACGTCAATCACATTAACAGCTGTAAGTAAGTAAGTTCTGTGTTTAGAGTTGACTGTGAGAGATGTTGAGGGCGTGCACGGCAACCCAGGACACATCAGCTTAGACTTAGCTACATGACTATCAGACAAAGGTGAGCCGTCGGCTATATAGCCGGCACCCTGCTCTTGGAGAACCTTCTGCAAACAACACAGATAAAAACAAACAAGTACTCAGTTGGAGGCAAATTCCTACCTGCCAAAGCCTGACATGCATATAGCAGGTACTGTGTATACAGCCCATAACTAACGACAAGCCTCGTAGTCAAGGTACATTTGGAAAAACTATCCATGGATGGTGATGGATGCTTAAAGTAATAATCCAACTACATGTTTATTTGTGAACTGTGGCCTTGTGTGGTGCATTCAAGGTATTCTTGCTTCCAAAAATTAGCTGCTCCAGTCTGCTTGAATATAGCTGATGAGAGTTGTTACATAACACAGCTGGCAAGCTTCCAAGACGGGAGAGAGCACACGAAATGTAAATTGTCCATGATCAAATACTTCAAACACAGACCCAACCAATGAGTAAGCACGATAGGATGCCATTTCGCAGCATCCAGAATCAAATGGTGACAAGCGCTTTCTGTAAATGTGTTTCAGGCGAGACAGATGCATAAACAGATTACACATGCCTTTACATCTGAATGTTTAACCGAAGTGAGCCCGTAAGTTCAGGAAGCCGCTGAAACAGTTATCTGAGGTCCCGCTGTAAGCAGGTGGGATTAAAAATCACATTAGTGCAAGTGCACTTTTGCATGGTATGACTGCAAAATACCCTCAGAGTCTTCAGGTTTGAGCAAGACCGTATCCTTCTTAAAAGTGAACTCCCACAAGCAACAACCTTCCCAGAAATTAACCTGGTTCTTGCACTTCAATCTTCTGCTCAGCTGCAGGACGAGGGTGAAAAAGTGATGCAAACCAAATGGCAGGCAGTCAAATAACATTAAACCCAACAAAACACGTGGCTTTCACTCTAAATGATTAAGGGAATAGCATTTTAGACGATTCCCACTGTAGATTAGGGAGAATGAGGTCCTTTGGGGTTACCAACTGAGGGCTATCCAGGTAACTAGTGCAGTCTAGCTGCTGGATGCCTGAAATGTGCCAAGGTTTCACAACACAAGGCAGCGCTGGGCTGCAGTCCAAACCAGGATACCCTTCTCAAACGGGAGAAAGCAAATGAGGAGAGAGGAGCAATCAAATAACAGACAGGGAGAAAGAACGAGCGAGAGGCAGTTGAGGCACTGCTGCTGTGTCACAAATAAATAATTTGAATCACTGTGAGTGCAAGGTGGAGTCTGAGTTTAGAGCTGGTGACAGATCCAGTGAGAGGAGTGATGACCGCGATCATGCGTGGTTTTTTCCTGTTGCAGTGGCCGAGTACCACTTCAAAGCAGCTCTGGATATATTTACCTCCACTCAAACCATTCACACAGCAGAGCAGCCATTACGGCTTGTTTGCCGGAGCACAACTGCACGAGCGCATCGAAGGAAATGAAACATTTTCACATAATATCCAAAATATACGAAAACCTGTCGACAAGGAAATTAGGCTATTTTCCTAGCCCAATTCACTGACAGTATCTGACCCAAAAATCCCATTTTTAGTTGTGTCCTACTTAAAAAGTTCTCTACGGCACAACTTTGTCCCGCACAGGCCTGCTCTCTCCTCCTTAACACATGATACTGAGGAAGGAAAACAAAGAGGGGTGGGGAGAGTAAATTATCCATACCTTACTGCTGCAGTAAATGTCACGCGATTGATTCATTGCCGGCAATCAGTGAACCTGTTCAGCATGTTTGACAGAAATAAAGAGTGGTGAATGAAAGGGTGCCAACTGCACTAAAATCTTTTTCAAGGCTGTTGTCACCTGACCACTTTTTACCCACCTTTCAATTTAGCACTACATTTCTGAAGACGAACGGACCGATACAGGCAAGGACACCTGGATACTATTCTCTACTGTTGACTGGGAGCAATGTGGGATTTATAGCTCAGCGTCTGGGCTGAGCAGAGAGCCAGAGGGAATGAAGGCAATGAAGCAAGGGAAGAAGAAAGAGAGAGAGAGAGATTTAGAAAGGAAGATAGTCTGAGCAGGAGACATCAAAGATGAGAGAAGAGAAGAGAGTCTGGAGGAAAAGGAAAAGGGTAAGGTGTGTGGGTGGGTGTTGGTTACACAGCCCTCACTTTTTTAATCACTCTGTGTTTTTACAAGGCACAGAAGCAAGAAGTTAGTCAGTCGAGGGTATGAGCGGAGGATGTGGCAGGTATGTAACTCTTGCACAAGGGACCCTAATCCTAAAATAATTTGCCTACAACGTGGAGCAGAATGTTGGTGACATTTAAAGCTGCAGTGTACAAACCAGGGCAGGAACAACCATTATTAATTAAACATCTAATTCTTTTTCAATTTCTAGGTGAAACGTTCGGCTTGTAAAATGTCAGAAATAATGCATAAAGCCAAGCACACATTAAAGAAGCCATATTCTAAAATTACGCATTTTGTTATACCACCATTACACAAGACTAAGAGCCAACCATGCTAGCGACTCATGGAGCCCTTCTTAGTCAAAAGTCTGCTCAGTATGCTAACATACTGATGCGTAGCAGCTATAATGTTTAGCATGTTCACCGTCTTAGCAAATGTTAGACATGCTAACATTTGCTAATTAGCACTAAGAGCAACTGAGGCTGATGGGAGAGTCATTAGTTTTGCAGGCACAGTGTGCGGTCAGAAACGAAACCATTGGTTACTGCAACGCATCCTGATGGTGAAATGACTGTAGCAAGGTTTATTGTCATGCGTCCAATAGTCATCACAGTATTTCACTCAAAACCACAAATGTCAACCTGCTGCTGGCGGGTCAGAGCATGACCGAAGTTATTAGGATAAATGTCTGGAAACAATCAATGAGTGTATAAAATTATTTGCCAATCCATCCAGTAGATACCGAGATATTTCACTGGATGACTAAAAGCTTTCACAGGCTGGTGGTGCTACGTGGAAAGTCTGGGGCTCGTCGAAGAATGGATTCATCCTCTGGAGAGCAGACAAAATGCATAACATATTGTAAATTACAGCAATCCATACAAGATGCTGAGATATTTCAGTCTGGCCCATAGTGGTGGACCAACCACCCGTTGTCCCCAAAGCAAATAAGCAATACATATAATCTGGCTGACACATTGCTTCTTCCACCACACAGGTCTATTTCCAACATTGCTTTGGCAAAACAAAAATTTGCACACTGTAACTCACAGCAACGCATTATCATCACAAGCTAAAGCGCCTTTAAAAATAGAAGTTTGGCCTTAGCACTAGCTCTGCTGAAAATAGACAAGCTGCAGACACAGAGGGGCTTCTATTTAAAAGAATGACAGCATGGTGGCTGAGAGGTGGGTCAATATTCACAGACAAATGAACGGGGTCAATTTACTTCCACTTTACTCCACGAAGGAACTGAAAAGGAAAAGAAAATCCTTTTCTGGTTATTATATCAATACATTTTCCAGAATAAGAGCTCACTTCTGCAAACTTTTCTCTCTTTTTTTTTTTTTTTTTAAGATTCAGCTGAAACTGAGCGGATCTAAACTCTTGTGGTAAGATAAAGAGAAGAAGGGAGAAATCAAAAGACAGAAGGACGAGATATGGGTCAAAACAGAACAGATCTATGACTGCATCATCCCTGCAGCTAACCTTGTGTGTCCTGCGCAGACACCAGTCAGTCATAAACACAGTAACCAACCAGCCTGTCAACCAGCTGCTCGCTCAGTCAGGATGATAAACACAGTCTACGTCTGTTCTACCTCGGGCAGTGTTGATACCGGTGCATGCCGGACCAGTATGCCACCAACCATCCAGACACAAAGAACATTTTTCCATTCACAAGCTCTGCAGCTTCATCCACCGTCTGTGTTCTCTTAAAAATTCCTCTTTTACAAAAGGAGCATCTGCTGTTTCAGTCTATTCTTCATCATCTTTAAAGGGCAGCGATCCCATTTGCTCGAACTGGAATTAAATCAGCCTTGTTTTGCGGACTTTATACACCTTCATTTTGTTATCCTTCGATTTCATAAGCTGCTTTTTTTATTTGAATTATTTCTTTTGTTGCCATTATACAGCTGCAAGATCAAGAGGATACCGTAATGTACAGCCACTGGAGAAGCACGATACATTAAAGGCCTGACAAAATGAGAAAGTGCTTTCACAGCAAACCACAATATCTCAAGCGGTTCCCAATGTTGACTCTGGAAAACCAAAATGTAGCCTCGACGTCCATCATAACCAGTGCTACACTTTGTGCAAACGGCTCGATGGATATAGTATCACAGATTAGATTTCTCCACAACTGTAAAACTAATTAATGAGCAAAATTATCACTGTGTATTTTCACGAGGAAAGGATTCAAAACAATCCTGTATTGGCTCTCTATCTCCTGGACGGGTATGTAATATGTCCATTTTATTTATGGAAAACACTGTGAGGCGTGGTTTACAGCCCATGGAGGTACAGGTCACAGTGGACATTACTGTAACACAACTGGCTAACAATGAATTTATATATCTTGCTTTTTATTTATTATTATAAGGACAGAGCCACCAAACCTGGCTCACATGTCAGCTAGGTGTATGAATGGTACTAAGGCAAAGTTTACTTTGTTTCACCGTCGTCATATTACAGTTGTTAATCTTACATAGCCACAAATAGATACTTCACCTCATTGCTATGCATCTCTCAAACAGCTGTGTTTAAAAAAGAAAAACAGTAGTAAAAATAAGCCTTTCTTTTACTCACTTCCAAATCAAATGCATGCATTGACAGATCAAGATCAACTCAGGGAAACGCTACCGCTTTTGTCCACAGGGGTCGCCAAAACCAGCACCAAAGGAAAGTTGTAGTTGCTTTAAGAGCGATGTATTTCAATTTCAGGAGGGCGCAGCAGTAACTCAGCAAACACACAGCAAGAAGTGGGCCACCTAGGACTATAAAGGCTGGATCTGTGCTGAATCTCGTTAACGGCGTTTTGACGAAGGCAAAATGAGGCCATTATGAAGTTTAGCCTCCAACCAGCTGGCATGGATCATAAGATTACACAAGGTGTAAGTCTGCGCGACAGCTTCGGGGGGTGAATGTTTGCCTCCACATGTACAGTAACCTTGGTCAGGTAAATTATTGACGAATCTATGGCACAAGGTCCTCTGCGTTGTCTGGTGACGACCTATGACAGAGTCAGATGTACACATGCAGCGAACAGGGCCGCAAATGCATAATGAGGAATTTTTCCTGTGTGTACATGAGGGCATGTCTACACATCCTGAGCATATGTTAAACAAAAAGAGGCTTCATAGGCCTGACACAACAAACTGTATTTCAGTGTAACATTATACAAGGCAAACATATTAGATATTAGAGAGTACATAACCCCAAGCAATTTCTATTCATCTTATTTTGGCAGTGTTAGCAATCCACCTACTTTGACATCATTAGCATTCCTAACTGGAAAAGACCAAATCTACTGCCTGACTACTCAAGGACAAGTGCCATTCTACAGCAGCTCTCAAAAGCAGCACAATAACAAATATTAGATGAATTAATTAAAAATAAACAGACCCCAGTAATCATTAAACAATAACTTTGCCGTATGAAATGTGTTTCAGGGCTACATCCAGCAGTTTTAGAGCCATTTTTTAGTTAGTTTTAACTCTTTTCCAACGTCGTCTTTGAAAAAATGGCACTGAGGAAATATTTGCTGTATCTCATATGGTGAGCTCATCTGCAATTCCAAACACAAACAGCTCTAACCTCAAATATATCATCTCCAGGCTTCAAAAGCTGGCAGGTCTGTGATATTACATTATCTATATTGCATTAGCTGGGACAAAATTGCCCCGGGAAAATCAAAAGAACAGCAGCTCCAGGCCTGGAGGGATTCATCAAGTTGCTCACACTCCAGCAGGCTGGATGCTTGCTGCTAGAGGGGTCTGAACCTGCGGCCTCCTGCTGACAGTCTCCCTGGTTACTCTGCCACCCTGCTGACACTGATCAGGTGGAGGGAAAATTCCTAACTCTTGTTTCTTGAAACCCAGAAGAGGAGCAAAGGAATCATATACTGACTCCCCTTTAAAGCCCAGTTTGTACAGACTAGCATTTAATTTAGACTTGATGCAATCATAAAATGACACGAGACTGATGCCCATTGTCAGAGATCACTGTCATATGTTTGCAGTGGATTTTTACTACGTGAAATACAGACAGACAGCAGGATTAAAGTCAGTGATGATTGAGACCCAGACATTGTCAGTCTGACAAAAATGGCATGTTGACAAAGTGAGAATCCAAACTAGCTTTAAAATGATCCTGCTTCAGTTTGCGGTGAAGATAAACAGATGAACTAACAGTGATCCTTGAACCTTGGCAATGAAACCCAGGCGCGCCCAGACTGCTTTTCCTTTAGTCCAATCACAAACACAAAGACACACGGACTGAAAGACATGTTTTCCTTTGACAGATTAAGGGCTTTCCCCTCCTTGCTGACTCGGGAAGGTGGGATTAAAGACGATCGCATCTGCGTTGGATGAGAGGAGAAGCGATGACGACCCACAATCGGGCAGACAGGCAGCATGACAAACAAAATATCTCGCAGTTTAGCAAGCACACGGGCTCCGAAAAGCAGAGCGACAGTAAAGAGTGCAGAAGAAAAAAAGAAGCAGCGAAGGCAGGAAATTCCAACCAACTTGATTCATCGATCAGAAAACAAGTCCTGACACGGGAGAATTCACTGGACTCGGAGTGAAACGCAGCACAAACAAAGTCCTGTTATAATGTTTATGCTCCTGCAGGAGGTTTCTACGTGCTTCTGCACAAATGTCATTAAGACAACCTTCATCAATGTTTCTGCCACTCAAAGAACAACTGAATGCAGAAAGGCACGGGAGGGAAAAAGACTGCAAGGCTAACAGGAGCGGGATGATAATCGATACGAATAAACAAAAATACAGCACGCCTCCGTCTCACCTATGGGAGATGGATGTGCTTTACAGTCCTCTCCTTCATCATCATCATCATCTCATCACTATCACCAGCACCGAAGCCGCCTAGAGGCTCTTTTGGTTTTTCCTTTCATTCGTCACCCAAATGTTAGTTTCTATCTGCAGGAAATGCACAAGATTTTGGAATTGGGAGCATTCTGGTTTCCATTTTTAGTCCATTTGTAGTTGTGCTGACCAATCCTGTTTGAGTGGGCTTTAGTTGCATGCAGTCAGTGCGTAGAGCAAAAGAGGTGGAATGCACCAGGTGAAATGCAATCTTGGAACCGATCAACTGACATCTGACGCTGATTTAGCTTTTTTTTTTTTTTTTTTAGCTTTTATGTTATATAGCTGCATTCATATGCAGGTATCTGTTTATAGAGATTAGTCGAAAAGCAGAGTTATTGTCGAGCTGAAAGTTGCTAATCAGACTATAAACAATGACCGACGCACAGAAGAGGAAGTGTTGGCCCAGATATCCATTATGTGTTATCTGGATATCCGCCGGCTACACCAGAGGCCCTGAAACATTGGCTGTTGTACCCAGAAGCTAAATCATCATCAGACATTAGCTTTAGTTTTTATCATGGCTTCCCACCTCCGCTGATCAGTTTCATGGGGAAAACCCTGAGATGCGCTGTACTGCTTGAAACCCATGCAAATTTCCAACACCTTTTGCTTTTTGATGTGGTCTGTGCCAGTTTTTCAACCTGTTGCTGTCGATTCTGGAGAGCTGCTGCTTTTCACTTTCTATGGCATTTGAAGAAACATTGTTTGTTTCTGCAAAGCACAATATTTCCCAGAAAAAAACAGAGGCATTCGGTGCACCGTCTGGTGGCTTCGGTAATAAACATTACAGCTCTTTAAGAAAGCTAACACTTACAGCACACTGACCACAAAGCAAAAGAAGACACGCAGCTGCCATGTGGCGTTCTGTACGCTGATTGTTAGGTAAATATGCAAATCAGTCTCAACGTCTGAGCAAAGAACCAACATATCTATAATAATAGGTTTTTTTTAATCCACCGTGCCACCGCAGACAAAGACAGCAAAGCAGCCAGTATAGCTACTAGACTCTGCACTTCCTGTCTCCTGATAAAGTTGTTGCCAAACATAACAAGCACAATCCTCTGTTTATGAAGTACAGTGAGTCAGTTCAGTCAGGGCTATATTTATGCTCACTCCTGACATATCCACGCAGTTTGCTCGAGGAATTTTTCATGTGAACATAGCTGATGAAGCATGACGAGAAAGGAATGGACTGCTGCCATCACAAACACACCCCATTATCGCCTTCTTGCTGTCAATTTCTGGCCCAATTGTTGCAAGCTGAGCTATGTTACACTGCAAAGTAAGTCAGAGTTATGACCTAAACACAGACATGCACTCACCTGAACTTTAAAGCACACTGCCGACAGCCATCACTTAATTCATTAGACAAGGATGGGTTTACAAAGAATCCTGCTGGAGTTAGCCTTCAAGACCCTTACACTATTCTGAGTATCAGTAGTCTATACCACGAAATTCCTCCCAGCCAAACCACACAGTCATCACATGATGTGCAATGAGGCATTTGTGAATGCATATGTTTGTCTGTTCATAGTGCAAAGTATGTGGGTGTAGTGTGTATACTTTACATACAGCAAGCGTGTGTGTGCGAACAATACATGACTTAAACAAATCAGAGCAATGTAAGCAGCGTCTGATCATGGCATAAATACTGACTTTTCAAAGAACACCAAGTGCCACGCCATTCACAAAAATGGTAAGACAGTCTGTGCATTAAAATCAGCATATATGGCAACATATATGACCACCTGTTACTATACTGAGGTCACACTTTGACAACAAAGCCCCGTGACAGCTGAGCAAATTGCTCAGAAAGACCATGGGATGTCAAGAATGAACTCTCACGTCTGATGTCAGGCCAAAAAATGTTTTCGCTTTGAAATTTAACAGAAAGCTTTGCAAAAGTAGCACTTATTGCAGGGCTGCTGCATGCTTAATACTGTAAGTTTCTCTGTTATTTTTTTCCCATGTATTTTTTTTTTTTCACATTCAGCAGTGAATAAAAAGACCAGCTTTGTCCTGCACAGAGGTTAAATCCATCATGTGGCCTCTTACATAGACGGTGGATGTGTTCACGACACCTAACACCAGCGTAAACATGCCGGCAGCCACCAAAACAGCCTTAAAAAAGAAACAGCTTGGCTGCTAAGAGGCCTAGACCTCCTTTGGCTCTCTGCACTACAGTGACCCCAACTGAGGCCGACATCAGAGACTCGGTACAGTAGGCTCTAAAGAGGGCTGAGCGACCCAGGCATAGGGGAGGATGAAGAGTGAATGAAAGAGCATCTTGTTGGGAAACATGTCTTGGCTAATTATCAGAGCTTCCATGTCCACTGTGAGTTCCGGCCCCGTGTTTAAAGCCTCTTTAAGCAGGAGTACCAATATGGAATCAGCTTGACCTTTCAGTTCAACAATGACCACCAATTTAGAGCAACTGTCTTTGAAAATCTGACTTTACACAAGCCTCTAGGCTCCATGAAACGAGTCCAGAAGAGTTTGAAAAACTCCAGAATAAGAGTTCTACTTCCAGGTTATAATAGTAATAGCATTATGTTGCTACAAGATGTAGCCTGGATGTTTACATCCCACATGAACATGTGAGGCCTGTCTGACTAATCCTTAGATTAAAATGTTAACTGAGTGTTTGCAACTGATCGAGGACGGAGGAAATAAACTACACGGTGGTAATTAAAAAGTAAGATACAGTGAAAGGCAACAAGCACTGAAATGCAGGCTTGCATACAGCAGAGGTTAAGGCTATTAAGCAACAGGAACTCAAACAATGTGGATTGAGGTTGGCATAATCTCAGAGATTACAAATCCAGGAAACTGAGTCAACAGACATGAGTTTGACCTAGTTCAGCTTGTTTTATCTTCATATCTGTACCTGTTTCGAGTGCACTTACAGTAGGAAGTGAAATTCCATGTACGCAGTTTCTGATGTACATGCATGCATATAGAAAATGGCACAAGCAGCGTTATTGATCTCATTTTGTGAAACTTTCTGTTAAATAATGGTCTCGGAAAAGAGAACTAACTTTGTAGATGCAGTGACTGTTAGCAGAGGAGGTATAGTTCAAAAGGGCTTTGTGTGACATAATTCAATATAACTATGAATTACAATATTTTTGATATGAATACATATATATCAGTACAGGACATGCATGTAAAATCACATGTAAATAATTAAATCGATGTTCTGTGCCATAAATCAAACATAAAAATATGTTAAAAAAAATAAATTGTTACTCTTAATTATATCAGATAAAAGTCTTCACAAATGTGAAAGAAAAGCTGTAACAACTCATTTTGATTATTTTAATAAAAATCTGTCTGGACTCATTCATTTGGAAAACAGTTTATATGAAATGATCCTGATGCTGATCATCATCGTGACGCAGCTCCTCAGAAAACAAATTAACGATAATGCTGAATTATCACAGCATGCCAGCTCATGTTTTCTTGAAAACTACGTGTCCACAAACGCTGACGTATAAGTGATAGGTCACGATTCAATTCAGTTACCAAATTTCACTTGACGGTATATTCGCTTCAGTAAATTAGCACCCAGAAACAAAACCCTAAAATATAGTCGCAACTGTCAGTAACAACAAAGATGATATCTCAGTTATCTACAGTTTCCACAAGCAACAACATGAAAAAATATGCAACTGCAAGCCAGCCAGACAACCAGAGAGCTGCACTCAACCCGAGTTCTGAGTGCAGCTCAGGGGCAACTATCATCCAATTCGATCATAATCACCATCATCATTAATTAGCTAATTCTCATTTATGGTCCCCGCCACTGCTAAAATCCATCATTACAACTCATGTGTACATTTCTGCTGCATAACTTCTCCCTTCTATTGGCCCCTTGGACGAGTCTCAAAAACTGTGCAAAGACAGTCCACTCTGTTCTGAGGCCTTATTCTGCGGCTTCTTTCCGGGAGCAAGGCCAGATGCGTCTTGCACGGCCATCGGCCTGCAGGAGATGTTGGCTGCAACTAAAAATGAAAGTCAGGTTGTCCGTCTTTGTGCTTTTTACTGCATACTAAACATTTTGCTTTTAAAATACAATGCCGTGTGAAAAAATCTTAAAAACATACTGTTAATTTCCTCTAAAACAGCTTGTCCTTTAAAGGGCCAGCGTATAGAATTTGGTGGCAAACTCACTCTAGAGGGTTTCTGGGCTACTCTAGAAACATGGCAGTGCAACATGGCGGACTCCCACTCCCTCCCTCCCAGACTGGACCTTTAATTTAGAAAACATTTTACTTTTCTGAACATTGCACGCATAGCACTGTTGCAGAAACTGTTGTATCCTCTATGAACAGCTGTGTTAATACTAAAGGTTAAGTAGCTCATGTGCTAACATGCTTCCGTCAATGTAATGTCAAGCTTTGAAGGAGAGCAGAAGAAAATGAAGAAAGTTGTCCAGTATGCCCAAGGCCATCAAACAACAGAAAAGCAATGAAAATCACTGCCAAGAGCGTGAAATCATCCAATGAAATACCACAATTTTATCATGAATTCGTGATGCATCAGCAAAAAGTATTAATTCGGCTCTCAACGCTAATTCAACAAAAGCAAATTTATTTTAAAAAAAAGAAAGAAAGAAAGATATGTGAGCATCTCTTCTGCCATCCATAATCTGCAGCACACATCTAACAAAAAAGATGTGTGTGTGTGCTTGCAGGACACCTCTGTGTGGGCAGATTTTACATGCCACTGTGAAATATAGAGAGGGGCCCGTCAGGGGTGAGGAGGTGAGAATATAAAAGTGACTGAGTGACAGTCTAAGGAGAGAGAGGCAGCAGCACCCCAGAGCAGATCTGTACACGTGGCCTCCCAGCATCCCTATGTGTACACACAAACACAAACACACACACACACACACACACACACACACACACACACACACACACACACACACAGTCTGCTTTGCCATCCGCAGCCCTGCTCTGGCACACACTGACGCACGCACAGCAACAGAGAGGAGTTTATATCAACTTTGTTACACATTTTCACCGCCTGTATAACTCAGAACATTTTAAAATCAGCCTTTAAACTTAGCACCAAAAAGATGAAAAGATTAACTCGGCGGAAGACAGAGAGCAACGTGCTGTGTGTTAAACGCTTGTGCTGCATGTGATGCAGCACACAAGAAAAAGGCTAAAAAAACGGGATCTCTCCTTAATGAAAGGGGTGTCAAGCTGTTTCAAGAATTTTAAAGAATGTGTCAAGGGCCTCGTTTCACCCTGGGCATGAAGCAATAACATTTGTCTATTTGATTATCAGTTATATAACTCCAGGCTTGAGCCAAGCAACGTGATTGAGCCAAATTGTGTTCCAACTGTGCTGAATATTCCCACAGAACAGCTAGGTGGGCTCGGTGATATACAGTACACCACACAGAGTCTGTTGCTCTGCTAACTCATACAGTAACAAGCGAGCCAGTCAGTTTTCAGTCCTATTTTTGAGATACGCCCAGCATCATGTGTACACATAATATAATGCAATTTAATGCAACAGCATTACATTAGCATGGCGTAAGCTTTGTCATCTTATAATTTACAGACTAGCCTCTTCACGCATGCTTTTTCTAGTCAATTCCAATTTCTTTTTCGATGCTATACTTAGTTATGTTATGTTGAATTGCATTATGGTGTGTGCAGCTCCTGTGGATTCCCCTTAAGCAATTATACGCACTACAATAATGGCCAATGCACTTAGACGCATCTTGGCAGAACACTACTGTGTCTATAATTACAGTGAACCGCAAAGTCTGCAATTGAAAAATACATAGAAATGTTGCTTCTGATTAAATAAATGATATTGCAATTCTTCAATGCAAAGAAAATTAATCTGTAACTATTTTCATAATTTTAAAGCAAAAAGTATTTTGTTCCAGCTTCTCAATTATGAGGATTTCATGCCTTTTTTTTTTTTTTTTTTTTTAAATGAATATATTTGGGGCTGTCAGACTAAAAAACTAATGTGAAGGTGGCATTTTGGGATTTAGGAAATGCTGAATGCTATTTTATAGACCAAATAATTAAGAAGCTGTTTGTACTGTTTGTGCATTGCACTGTTGAGAGCATGCAGAGCGTCGGTGGCCTGCATCAGAGGAGCACAGTATGAAAACACACACCACGCTGCTGCAGCGAGCGTCAACATACCAGGAAACAGCTCGGGCAGAGCGGCACTGTGGCACAGATTCTTGGCATTGCCACATGCAGTTTTTTTAAAAAAAACACCGCTTGTTGTTTGATTAAATTAACAATGATAAATCTCTTGTAGCCGCATTAGCCTGACCATAAAACCTCATGAAGTGATTAGTATCTGCATCTTATTGTGTTTCTAAAGCTTTGGATTCGTGGCAGCCATCAAGTCAACTGCAGTCTATAATGTGTTAACAGTAAAAAACAAACAGCTTGCCCTCATGAAACCATGATAAAGAGACTTTCACACAGTTTATATTGGTTAACAGCACAACAGCCCAGGAGCATATCAGCCTGACAGGAGCGAGATAACAGTAGCTGACACCCATGTTCATCTTTGACGTGTTTACAAAGCAGCCTGAGCCAAACACCTCGATGGCTATTTCAGAAGGGCAGCACTGACTCACATTATTACTTGCAATTAATCAAATGTCATCTTGTGATCTGCCCATTGAAGCCATGTTCACCAAGAAGCTCATAAAACAGCAGATAAATCTCTCTCCTTCCACCCTCCACTGGCCGCCCCTTCAGTCTAGTATAGAATAGTATAGCACTTCCAAGCTGAAGCGAGGCATGTCCACCTTCTCACTCTGCTGCACTTGTACAACTTTCTCACAGGATTAACCCCCCCACCCCCCGTGTTAAACGCTGACCGTACTGCATCCTCAGAAACACACATCTCACATTTTCTCAATGAATCACTTCCTGTGGGATGACACATTTTACGTAACTCTGTGATATCTTTGTAACGAGCACTGACTTACAGCACTGCTTTGGAAAAATACCAGAAGGCGAGGCCTGGACCAACAATGGTGAGATGGTGTGTCTGGGAACAATTTCACAATTTTGACCATTAATAATTGATTTTCAGTAACTGCACTTAGTTGTGGAATGACCAAAGCTGCAATACTGTAAAAACACAGTATTAGAAATGTTTATGTACTCCCTCTTCACGGTGATTAACACCATCTCCTCTAAATATCTTCACTTCCTTATTTTCTTTTCTTCCCTCCTGCCTTCTTGTAACCTGCAACTAACTCGCCTCCTTCTCTCACATCTGCCTCCTCTGACAATAATCCTGTTTAAAAAAAAGGACAATTTATTCCTACATTTCATCTGCCATGGCATTCCTAAAATGTGACACGATGTGGATGAATTGGAGGAATGTGTGCCCTGCTGCGTCTGCCAGTTGGAGGTGATAAGCGCCAGATGCCCTCCACTCCAGGGGTGCTAGCACTCTTCTCACAGAAAGAAATGTCACAGACAAAACAACACCTGAGCACTTTTTTTTTGTTTGGCTTATCTGTTTTGCTAAAATCAAACTGGAGGACTCAGGCTGAAACGCTGCGAAAGCCAACAACTGCTTTCATTTCCCAAACACACACTCAATGTGTCCTGGAGGGAAGCGAAGCACCCTGATACGTCACTTGAACTTGATTTGATTTCAGGAGCATCAATAGGTTTGTTGTGGTTGTAAGAGCCGCGGTGGAAAAAGCAAAAGCAAAATGATTTTCAAGCCTTTGATATTTTTATATCAGTCTGAAACTCACTCTCACGGATTACAGTTAGTATCACCTCTTCAAAAAGGCTAATTAGCTAATGTCATAGCTAAAGGAGTAACTGACCAACAAGTTGCATCAAGAAGTCCACACATGTGGCCTTTGGAGTCATACTGCGAACAGATTTTTTTCGGGCGAAGAGGTTTAGAAAAACAGGCCATCGAGACTCGATCAATCTGCACTCTGAGAAACTGATCGCAGCTGAGACTCCAGTACAGTATGAACCTTCTTCAACTCCTCTTTGCCTCACACTGAAAGTTTTGCACTTTGAAATATGTCACAAGCACAGCAAAATACCATGGATGAAAGCAAACACCAAATGCACCACAGGGGACAAAAGTAAACAGAGAGGGGTAAAGTAAATTCAGGCCTACCTGGAGAATCCAGGGGAAAAGGTTGACAAGGCTGCGGCGGAAGGGAGCCCATCGTCACCCCTCTGTATCCCGGAGGACTCTCTATACCTGCTCCCCCCGGCCCAGGTTTCCCCGACCAGAGGCAGGTTTGAGTACGGGCCAAAAGGCTTCTGGTCTTGTAGGCCCACTGTGGAGGACGGGTTAGCTCTGTAGTAGTAGCCAGGTCCTGTGCCGACCCCCATAGGCGAGGACATGGGGCCTCCTCCATGGAGAGAGCTCATGCTGCTCTGGAGACACTGCGCTGGGCAGTAACCAGGGCTGTCCTGCTTCTCATGTTTGACCACACTAGGAGTGCGGATGCGGATGAAAGAGTCGTCGGGGTCCTCCTCCTTGATCGTAACGCTGGAGAGAAGTGATGTGGGCTGCTGTTGATGATGAGGCTGATTTTGCTGGTGCTGGTGAGGATGATGCTGGATAGGGTGGTCTGTGCCGTTCACGTTGGGACAGTTTACTCCGTTACCCATGAGGGACTTTGTTTCCTTTAGCAAGCTGCTGACAGGACCACCACCACCCCTGCTATGTAGGATGTCATCCAAGTGTGCCACTTCTGCCTCGAACTCAAAATCACTCAGAGGCAGAGAGCTAGGAAGGTCCAGCTCTTTCAAAATCTGGGTATCCTCCATTAGGTGACTGCTGTTGCCATCCAAATCACTCGGACCACCAACTGTGTGTCCGCTGTAAGTATCCAAGTCTTTGTCCAGAGAAAAATTCCACTCCTGCTTGATGTGCTGGCGAAAAAGGTCTGGCAGAGGGAGGTTGCCCAGGACAGATGTGCCTGAGGTGTCGATGACAGAGGTGGACGTCTGGTCGAGATCGGAAACACTCTGGTTCAACAACGGCAAGTTGTCCTCCATGTTGAATAGATCAATATCCTGTTGTTGTTTCTGGATTCTGAGGATTTTACCCTCCTTCATGTCTCCCAGGGCATGAAGCTGAGGAGACTCAAAGAGGCCTCCAAGCTCCCCGTGGTCTTTGGTTCCACCTTGTCCATTTGGGGACACTGTGGGCTGGGGCAGAGACCCTGGGCCAGGCAGGTGCATTGCAGGCTGAAGCAGTGCGCCAGCTGTGTCGCCAGTGTCTCTGCCTACTCCGGCTCCTGGCTCCCCAAATGTCAGACTGTCGTCTCGATTACCGTTGCGCTTCAGTCCACCCTGATCCATTTCTTTATCCTGACAGGACAGTGAGGGTGAGTCAAAGAGTTCACAACACACACAGAGTGAGAGAGAAAAGAAGACAAGGTTAGGCTATAAAAACAGACGTAATGCTGGATAAGATTAAACATACACAGAGGCTAGTCCAAGAAGAAGAAAAAAAATTAGAGATCTTATTTTAATCTTGATCTTACACAGAAATATGTGTCTTGAATTATCTGCAATAAAAATGTGTTATGGCGCAGTTTAAAAGCTCGGTGCAAGGCTCACGTCTGCTACTATGCCTCTGCCTACGCTATTCTGCATTTATTTTTTTATTTTTATTTTTCAAGAAATGACAGCAGCTGTATCAAACAGGCCATCTCGTCCTCTCACACCCACACTGGAACAATATGGCAGATGCACAAATGGCACCAACCGGGCTGAGCAAACTCAGTGGAGGGAAGAAAAAAGAGGAGACCACAGCCATTACATAACATAAATGCCTATAATGCTCATGTTATTTCTTTAACTGTGCCCTCCCCTGAACTCAAGCATCGAGAAGTACAAAACATGCCCAGGCATAACTTGTATTACAGGCAGTGCCACTGACAGTCCTTCATATAGTCAAGCATGTGCGCAACAACATACATCTGTCGAAAGACATTAACCCACAATGGGCCTCTGGGCATTTGCAGCAGTCACTAAGAACTGTCTATCTCCATTTGCACGAGAGAATTAACATTTCAGTCACAACTCAATTTACACAATTGGAATTTTCAATCAGATGTCATGAAATTAAATTACTGCAAGTGAAATAAAACACAATCATGTTGCAAACTTTTTCTGCAAAGGAAAGCGCAGCAGCTCTGCAGCTCACTAATTATCTGTTGATCATTAACAATGATAGCCTTATTTGGAGGGGCAGAAACAAACCGAGCAACCTTCCCTGTGCGCCGATTCTTTTCTCTTTCAAGTCCGCCACTGACTATGCTTCATTTTACGAATACAAGGCTGAGCCAGCTCTGAACTTTGCCGTGTAAATGCCGCAAATGTCAAATAATAGTTACCTTGAATAAAGGCACTGCTGAGCGGTTAATGACGACTGGATCATTTCCTGTGATTTTCTGATATGCGAGTCGCCGATCGGCTCTATTTCTGCTGTTTGTGTGTTTGTCTTAAGCAGCTTGACAGTCTGCCTAGAAGACATTACTCAGTGTGGCATGTATAAGATATATATATATATATATGGGCAGCGGTTTACAGCACTTCCTTTGCGCATCACCCGCTGCACCGCGGTATTAAAGTGAGGTCTGAGCCTTTGAGATGGTCCTAAAGGACTTCTCTACAAATATGAGGATTTTATTTATTTATTTATTTATTTATTATTTTTTTTCCATTTTATCGCACTCTCTTCCTAGAGAATTAGACAGATTTTTGTTTTGGTCATGGGTTTCACCACTTTTCCCCGCCCACCATACAGTACCGACGGCTGTGCCCTGTCAATAAACAGGATTCAGCCCAGGACACAGTGTTATTCCGTTGGGTTTGCTGATTTAATGCGTTTTAAAGAGGATAATGACGGCCGTTTGTACGCCGAAGTTGAAAAAGTTTGGGCTTTCTTCACTTGCTATCCTGTACTTTTCCTACGGAACAGCAGAACGCATCATCACAGCATTAGTGCAACCTGTTGGCTGCGATGGGAAATTGCACTGATCTCACGCCTACGAGGCGCTGATAAGCCCAAGAAGTTTGTGCAACGTTTTTTTTTCTGTCTTACACAAAAATAAGACGCTTCCTATCAGCGATGGTGGCGATACTGTCAGCGCGTCGCACGGCGCACGGCTGTCAGTGCGCCTGCGACGCAGCACCGGGGACGCTCACCGTCGGCCTACCTCAGGGGCACAGCCAGTTTTTTTCCCTCTCTCGATATGTCTCCGGCCACATAATCAGAAGACAAGTGGTTGCGTCAAAAAGTAGACCGTACCTGTAGTGACAGAAGGATGCGCTCCAATGGTTAGGTCATCTCCCGTCTGTCCAAGTTGAAAAGAAAAAAAAAGAAAAATGTGAGAAAAAACGCAATGTCCACACAATCAAGCCCTCAGATAAAACCCCTTCCTTGAAGCAATGTTGCGTGGTGAAATGTCAGCTGGATTTGTTGCCGCCTCTCTCCCCGTACGGCAAGAAAACATCGGCTGGAACATCAACTATTTTATAACTAAAGTGAACAACGTCGCTGACATATCTGGCCAGGTCCACCGTGTGCGCCGTTTCGCCGATCTGTCGATAACTTTTAACGCACGTCGCTGGCAGGAGGAAAAAAGTGATCGATTGGTTACTTGCTCGCGATTTCAGGATAAATCCGCAATGAATCGACGGATCTGCGGCGCAATATTCTGCTCTTGCGCCATTAAACCCGTGAGTATATTAAAGTTATATAAGACAGCCGTGCTGCCCTGGCGCACTCAACTGCAAACTCAGGCAGGGCATTGGCGGACAGTTAGTGAAACGGCGTCAAGATAAATGAAACAAGAGCAGCGCTTCCGTCTGGGCCTTTCAGAATAAAGGCTCTGCTGTCGCTGCCGTCATAGCTATTTTTACACGATTGGCCTAAATTTGGAAAAGTGAACGTTAGTAACTCCTTTAAAGCAGATAAATATACACTCGTGGCCATTTCTGCCAAAACCGACAATGTCATATAAGTTTTTATACAATTGATTTTCACAGCACGCTTTTTTGCTTTTAAGGGAGAGCAGCGCAGCTTCCTGTCACCTCCTGTCTATCTGTGGCACCTTGATGCAGCTGTTAGTTTGACACTTGCCGGTGAACGCCCCTTTCCCTACTGAAACTCTCTGCTGGGGAATCTGTCAAAACGTGTCTTCGTTGGCCACCGCTAACCTGTAGGCATGGTGGGTTTGAGGAGGCAGTTACAGGGAGTCACTTGTGCTCTGCTGCAGCCTCTTGAACCACCAAACCAAGGATGTTAATACAAATCCCTGTATATCTTTCAGTTCCATCTGGGGGTCCTTTTAGAGGCCAAATAAGGTCCTGAACAAAAAGGAGGGCAGTGTATTTTTCCCCTGAAAGAGAGCATGTCATCACTATTAGGCTCACCCCAGGTGTCACACTCCATTGTTTTCAACTCACTGATAATTAAACTAAAATGTATGTGATTAAACTATTTTGGTCATCTGAGGTCATCTTGATCTAATCGGCACTAAAGCAGACTGCTGACAGGACTGGGACACACAAGGCACAGCATTTAATGTAATTGAGAAATGGGAAACCAGGTTTGTTTTGACACCTTGTGTTATAATTTTCTTGCTCGGCCAAAAGACATAAATGACAATTAATTCCCTTCCAGCAACTGAGGATCACAAGGAGACTGAGAGGCCACAACGGAGCTGTTGAAGAAAAGAGGAAGCCAGACTCGAAACACAGCCCATTCAGACTTAAACTATAATCTCTTTTATGCAAACTTTCGAGGCAAGGACCTCCAAGCAAAACTACCTTCAGCACTTTCAGACGAGGACATTAATCATTCCACAGGCCAGCTCCTTGTCTACTCTCAGTGGAGCAGAGTTGTAATTGGGGAGCCCAAACAGGGCGCAGTGCTTTTCATTACAGAGCAGAGAGTGAGGGGTCAAAGGGCAGGATGACAACCAGTAGCTCTCTGGAAACCTGAAGCCTAAACCTGATTTACAACCTATCACACGATAAGCCACCGAGGCCAAAGATAACACATCTACAACAGCTTAAAAAAAATAGCACATGCTAATATGTCAAACTGGGGCCTGCAGATGTTTTGCCTTTTTCTAATAATCAATTAATCATCAGAATTGCTGTGAATTTATTTTCTGTTCTAATAAAACACGCTACATTGTTCCTCCTATTCAGATGTTGCTGGTTCAGTCTTTATCTTTTAGCATAGTTCAAAAAGTCCCAATCATTTTAACGCCTTTAAAGGCGAAGTATGTCAATCTGGACAAAGATTGCTGCTATTGCCTTCTCTCCTTCTTCACAATGCATTTACACATTTGGATGTCAGACTTATCACCCCTCTCACTCCACCCATCTCCCCTCCCCTGTGCACGAGCGTGAAGGCCGCCTGTTGCTGATTGGCTGGAATAGTGCCACGTGGCTCAATCCGAGCCACTCTGTTTGTTTCCCATTTACAGTGTAAATGTGTACATTTACTAAAACCTGTTTTTTGTTGTTTTTTTTCCAGCGCACACACAGAACAGACAGGTAGCAGACCGTGAGGAGATGTTAGTCCCCAGAATACCAACAATCTCTTTCTCTCTGCAGAACACCACCTTTAAAGGGCCGACTTGAGCGCTACAAGACCTGACGAGTGACCTTTCAGTGACTATAACACTATTATACAATCCTGGTCACCTTCACCAGACGAGGCTTTTCATTATAATTTCTTTTTTCTTGATGGCACTTCAGTGGACCAGAACAAGGACTAATTTGTTCAGAAGAATCAGCTTAAGGTAAAGAAGAAGAAGAGGAAGGGAAGGGAAGGGAAGTGGACAGTCCAGGCCGTGCAGACAGGCGCAGACGCCCATGCCGTTCCATCTGCAAGAAAAGAAACGAGGATGCGCAGACACGAACCGGGACAAGAGAGAGGGAAAAGGAGAAAGGGCGGAGGGAAAAGTGGGGGTGGGGGGTGCAGGTGTGGCCGTCCATGCAAGTCATTTGATTAGAAGGAGCAGAGTGTGTCCTGTGCATGTGGATGTCTCATTAAGAGCTAGCGTGGCTGGAGAGAGGCAGGAGCTCCCCAGGGCCTGAGAAAACCACACTGTTCTCAAAACATCACAGGGAACACTGTGAGTTTTTAATGCTGGGTAACAATGGGTGATCCTATTATCAATAAATAATAAAAACACTGGACATGTGGCACTCCATGTGCACGTATGTGCAACTGGGAATTCATGGAGAAGTATGTTAGCGTGGTTGTGTAATACACCTCGTTCTGCATGCATAGTAGGTTACACTAGTTTCAGTGAATGTGTTGCTGCAGAGACGACTACGTGTGAATATTCATTGATTTACATGTGCTGGAAACTTAATGGAGGCCGAAGTTTGGGTTTCAAATGTTCTTGACCTTTGAAAAACACACACACACACACACACACACACACACACACACACACACACACACACACACAAGCCTGGATTCAACTGGATTCATGCCTGAAGAATCACTGGACCCAAGCAGACACACACACACACACCATGACACACACTGGTGGCTGCCCATTTGCTTTTTAAAAAAATCTGCTTAGATTACAGGTAAAAGGTCACTTCATTTAGATCACAAAGAGTTTCTCCTTTAACGCCGCTGGTGTCTGGTCGTGTGGATGCTGGACCTTTTGGTTTTATCTGCTGAGGTTTTGAGAGTTCTGTCTTTAGATTTCTGCCACCACCCAAATACAAAGAAGGGAATTTCACACAGCATTAACAAACTTTTAGAAACTGAACATTTAGTCTGAAACAAATTTTTAGTAATTTTTTGATGCTTCATGAAAAAAACTGCAAACTTTCTGCAGCTAAAACCAAAAACGTCTGCATGGGGAAAATATGTTCTTTTGTGATTTCATGGTGGCTGATCTTTAAAGTGAAAATGTTTATGGCAATGACATTCAACTCAAAGAATTTTCTTGTGACTCCACAGGAAATGAGGGCAGAGACTCCAAACTCTGTCATTAAACGGTGTTAAGGTCATTTGAGTAAAAAAAAAAAAAAAAAAAAAAGTGCATGAAAGTCCATCATGTTAGAGGTTGGAAACAGATTTGTTTTTACTCTTCGCTCTGCCAAAATCTCTAACCGCGCAGCCTGCCAAACTCTGTCCAATGAACAAGCTACTGGCGAGTGCACAGGATTTTTGTTCAAGTCCTGATTTGGTCAGCAGGGACGTGCAGAGTGAGCACTGAGACTCAAGCTATGGCCCCGTTTTCTTACATAAATGGCCACTCAAGTACAAATGAATTAGTAATATGGTATTTTTAAATACTGACATTATTGTTACTGCTGCTGCTGTGGCTGTTATTATTGTAGTTATTATGATGAAAGCAGGCTTGGCTCCTGTTTAATGAACAATAATATCATCTTTTCTCCCTCAGCACACTTGGATTTATTTCTTTGGTTGCCGTTTATCATCACACACAGTCGGCGGTTTTCTTAGCAGTTATTTTCATTTTTCTCCAAAACAAATTTTAAATAATCATTTAGCTCTTAACTGGTTATCGGTCACTTAAATGGCTTTGACTCGACCACATTTTTTTGCTGTTTGACATTGTCCTCAGTGTTAATCGTCAATTTTTGTCATGTTTGTTAAGTTTTGGGACATTTTCTCGGTAAATGATTAATTGTTAGCTGTGATTGACCAGCCCCTCCTCATCAGAAACCTTAAGTTCCACCAGATACACAACAGTAAGATACTTATTAAACTCATCTTTTCCTGAACCCAACCGTGTCGTTTTGCAGCCTAAACCGAAAAAGCAAACCACGCCTGTCGCCGGTGCTGTCAGGTGTGTTGTTTTGGGACTCGCTGGCAATCGGCCTATTCAATCCTGTTGGACATGTTGGCTTGGCCAAGTTTCATATTTGGTTTTGCACATCGTTTCGAGCGCTCTGTACAGATAGGTGCCCTGCTTCTTGACTGAACCACTACCAGTTAAAATGTCAGAGCGTGAACCTACAAGCCAAATTTTACAGTGCAGCAAATGTGAACTTTCAGGTCAAAGAGAGTAAAAAAAAAAAAGCACATTTAAATCAATTGATTGACTTGACAAAATACATCAGCATAACTGAATCTGCCTCTAGACTTGCATTAACTGCAACTAATTGCAACTGAACAGCACTAAATGAATTGATAAAGTGTTATTTCTCTCATCCCCCTTCTCTGTATTAATTTAGAACATTCACACTCTCCCCCAAAAGGATTGCTAACAGTCACACAGCAGGACTTTCCTAACACAATTGAGTTATGTAAGGCGTTGAGGAGGAAGCACAGGGAGGAAGGAAGAGTTTCTTGTCAGAGGGAAGTACAGAAAGGAAGGAAGGATTTCTTTTTAAAGGTGAACGGGGCAAGTTAGACAATGAGGAGGAAACATCTTAAGGAGGAAGGATGGAAATGGCACAGCAAGGAAGGATTTCTAGACAGACTACAACATACAAGTTATTGCTCTGTGTGATGATTGAGTTTGTGTTTGTATGCCCAAAACTGCCCAAAAAAACCCAGAAGCACAAGCGTCCACAGTGCAGGGATCATCCAAAGAGAGTTATGCCTTGATATAAAATGCCTGCAGCTCATCAGACCCAAATCAAGGCCTTGCGAGAACTTATCCGTGTGGTAAGCTGTTATTTATACTGGATGATATATTTTGTTGGCCACATGTCTGATTTAAGAATAGCCTAAACTGAAATGTGAGTAGAGGAAATTCCCAAGGCTTTGAAATAGACACGATATGAACACGAAGCATTGCCATTCATATGTGTAAATCACAGAAAACTCCAGTTTTCAATTTGCTTGTGTAATCAGAAGTGTTGTGTTACATCACAGCGCATAGTGTAGCCTGCCGCGGTTCCTACACAGCTTCGCCGCCTCTGTCAGACAGGAAGCCTGGATGATAACTTACCATTCCTGGATGGCATTTGGCACATGTCCTCTTTCTGCCTTGCCATACGAAAGAAAGTGTACTTATGTAAGTGCTTAAGTGCTTTTATACACAGCTCCACGCCTACAGGAATTGTCTGTCCAGCTTATCTGGATTATACTGTAATTGCAAATGGGTTTTTTTTTAATGTTTTGTGGTGCACAGGAGACACAAGATGAGTGAGCCAAATAGAGAAATACAACCAGTGACACGAAGTTTGGACAATCGCAGGAAATCTGTTTCAAGTTATGTCAAAATCAAGTTACTCCAAGCGGCGGTGTACATTTAAGGTACTCCGTTTCAGAGGGAAATATTGTACTTTTTACCACATTCTCATCACATCTTTTTTATCTACAGATGATCAGCTTATAAAACATGCAGAGAAATATGCAGTTTCCTCAGGATATTGTTAAAGTCCATGGCTGTGTTTTTTCTTAAGAACTGCTTGGAGTCAGTTGTAAGTATGTAAAAGCAGCAGTACCACCATGAAAAGAAAAAAAAAAACAACCCTAACTCTATTACAAGTTAAAGTCTTACTTATGTACTAAATATTTCGCATATATGCATTTTTCAAAAGATTTTTTATTTGATATTTCATATTCAGTTTGCTGCCATTTCTGTGCTTTTATTTAAGAAAAAATTTTGCATGCAGGACTTTTATTTGCGTATTGAGTTTTTTTTTTTTTTTAAGTTTACCTAAGTTAAAGATCTCAGTACCTCTTCCATTAGTGACTCCAAGCAGTTCTTAAAAAAAAAACAAAAACAACAACACCAATGGATAATAATAATATCCGTAAGAAACTGACGGTTTTAGCACGTCACCGATTTCTCTCAGCATAACATGTTAACTTTTTCCAGAGGAGGAGCTGAGCAATATTTCATATTGCTAGATGTCATTGTGGTGGTTATTGCCTACAGCACCATTTCTTTTTCTTATTTGAGAGAATGGATTGATTTCAAACACACAAAAGTCAGTGCATGTGAATAAAATCATGGGAAACATCTCATTCTCCATTAACTATTATCGGACATAACCACACACTGCATGCTCTGTGCGCAGCAGCGGCGTGGGAAAAGTCACTTCTCATTTCTGTCTGTGTTCCTGTTTCAGTCAAAAGTAAGTAAGCAGGAAGTGCAGTCAACAATGCACTTAATAATAATCTTATAACAGTATAATAAGTAAAATAAGTAATATGTTTGAGTAATAATACAGCCTGACACTGAAGAGGAGAATTTTACATTGTTGGAGCATACATAATAAAAACATGATCTTCTTTGGTCTGTGGTTGCTCCATAGGACATCTAAGAGTTGTTTTTTTTTTTTTTTTTTTCTCAACATCTGAAGAAAATGTGTTTAAGATTCTAGAAATTTATGAGGAATCAAACCATAAAGGATTTTTAATTTTGACTGGAGAGACCACAAACTCACATGTAAACTCAAATGGCAGACTGTATTCTTGGTTGTAAATATGCTTTTTGGAGTCAGTCTACAGCTGTGGAACTACTGCACTGGAAGACAATGACAGCAACCCCTCCAGTGTATGAAAAACCAGTGGTTAATGGCACACAAACTCTCAAATTTCACAGTAACTGAAGCACACCCTGTGCTATAACAGTACATTAAGTGTTCATGTACTGTACTATTGCACATTAACCCACATCACGTTACATATGAGCTCCTCATTACTGCTGTGCTCTTCTAAGGGTTCAGCTGAGCTGCTGTTGACTCACTATCCACCCCACTGCTGAGTTACTGATCATTAAGAAAAGTTGCTCACTCAGTAGCTCATTCATTTCTATTGTCACACAGTCGTATCACTCGAATCGTTTACTGTCTGATGACTTTCAACATGTGACTTTATTTCCTCCCACTCAGTCATTTATTTTGCTCTCGTGGCACAAACATCCAGATGCTCCCAAAATGTGCAAAAGCTTGAACTCCCTGCAAGAAAAGCAAGGCCTAAAGATTAAGTGCTTCAATCTCAGTGTCTGCGTTGCATAGAGAGCAAGACATGACGCTAACCCTCAAGTCAACTGACCACAGTGACCACAGTGAATTCAATAGTGGGCAAAGCGATATTACGTATTGGTGCAGAGGTCAGCCTTACAAACACCTATTAGCTGACAACAAAGTGGACACAGCTTGATTCGCCAGCATTTTGCTTTTTGCCGCTCCAACACTCAGCCCTGATGCTGAAAAAATAATTGTCACCTGCTTCTCAAAATAAGTGGGATTATCTTTATCTTTCGACGTTCTCAAACAGCAATTGTGTGCTTACTGCACGAGTGAATCCAAGCCTAAATTGTGTTGAAACTGTATTGACCCACAGCGCATTCAAGACACATCATGCTTTCTGCATACGCAAAGAGGATTTGTGGGAGCTCAGTGAGGTAAAAATAAATTTTTTCTGACAAATTAGAGAGTTGCAAAGATTCCGCTTGTGAAATCAAGAGCAGTAATTTGACTCTTAAGAGTGTACAAATCAACCTTACAACATTATTTATATCTGGTATGTCTAAGCAGCATTTAATCACTTAATCCATGTTGAATTATTTAAAGCCCGTCAGATATGTGCCGTTTAATTGGTTAAATGTGTAAGCTGCTCTGGCGGATAGGTCTCCTATATCTCAAAGAACAGCAAAGAGTTATAAAGTTGCTCTTCAAGAGAGTCTGTGATTCGCTGCAGCCAGAGTATGAGGTTACCTGAGGTGGAGGGACAGTTTACATTCCCCATGAGCAAGCCATTGAATTCACTGGTAGTGTGACTTTTAATCAGATGTACAGCCAAAAGAGAACAACAGTTGAAAACAGGGTCAGAGCGGCAGCGATGAGCAGTAAGAAAAATGGGTTTTGCTCTCGGTTTGCCCTGTGTGTCATGTTTGCATGATGCCAGTAACGGTTCGTGAGAAGGGACGCCTATTGTTGCCGACATTCCCAGTAAGAACGCAAGTAATGAGTGTCTCCTCAGCATAGCACAGGAAACCAGCTTTTTCAGGGTTATATTAAATGCAAGATCAAAACAGGCCGTTCTTATTTTGGTCCTTAAAAAAAAAATCAATTTCAGTTCTCGCCCCCATCTACGCAATCATTTCCAAACTCAGCATCAATCTAAAATAGAACACGAAAATGTGACGCTGACACACACACACCCACTGGCGAATGAGACAAAGCAGTAAATATGTGAGCAGGTAAACACATAAAAAAATAAAAAAAGAGTCTGGAGTGCTTACTGTAAACATCTGGAGGGGAAAAACAGTCAACTGCCACTGCTGCTGTATATTCAAAACGGCTGTGTTGAGTAAGGGACTGTTACTGTAGTTTCCCCAAAGGATCCTGTTGTGGTGAAGTCAGATTTAGAGTTAATCCCTTCAGTGTAGCGTTTGGGCTCTATTAAAGGCAGGGTGAGTCTGCCCTCTGCCTGTATTTCCTCATTTACTTCCTATTTCGCTGTTTTTGGGATGTTTCTGGGCTGCAACCTTTGGGCAGTGGGTGTGCAGCCCCAGCCACTGACAGCGCGCAGGTGAGGTCAAGACTTTTTAAAAAGGTAGCCACCAAATGCCAGACTGTGAGCAGCACGCATCCATGAGGAAGCTAGGACACAGAGCAGGAAAAAGCGCAAACACAGCGAGGCGAAGAAACAGCAAGCAGGCAGATCATGTTGCAGAAAAGTGGATTTTACCTGCTGAAGGAGAGGATGGGGATGAAGAGTGAAACGCGTTGGCCTGTTTTCTATTGGACAGGTAGGTGCGGGCGGTTAGCTTAGTTAGCTTGCTAACGTCTTTTTACATTACAACTAATGTAATGTTTTTACAATACTAGCTTGCAGTGTACAGAGAAGCAGTGTGCTTCTGGTGGTAGATGCAGATGTTCTATATGTAGTAGTGACTGAATTCTAGCGGCTGACTGTCATAATTATAGGCCAGGCCCATAATTACGCATAACTTTAAACCTTAATATAATCTACATGTGTGAGTTCTATAGAAATTCACCCTCATACAGCTGCATGTCAACCCCTCAGGGAGACAGAGGGGTTGGCATGCAGCTGGAATCGAACCATCGGCACTGCGGTAAGAACTCATGGTACACGCTCTACCAGCTGAGCTACGGGGGCGCCCTCTAGTGGACTCGAAAAACTTGCCTGCACTTGCTCCAACACAATCTGGGCAAGCCAACCTTGAACAGCCCTTCACAATGTGGCTCCTTTAATAATCCAGGAGCAGTCGTTACATCTCCTTTACATCCAGTTATTAATTGAGGTTCTAATAATAGAGAAGTAAATGTACCAAAATATCAAGCTGGTTTTTGAAACAGTTGCACAAAAAACTTTGCAACATGTACAAGACTGCACATGCTTTTTATAGACGTTTCACAGCTGGTAGAAGTGATGAAGCTTTTTAAAATAGAAATAGTTTTGCGTGCTATTAAGCGTGTGACCTACATTCAAGCTTTAAGTAATTACAGAGTCAATACAAATTATACAAGATACATAGATGTAGGCCTAATTTTAAGTACATGTTTGCAGTCCGCTGCTTCTCCACCCAGTCTGGTATTTTGGGCATTTTGCTCATCACAAACAGCTACCAGTCATGCACTTTAAGCATACATTAGGTCTTGAATGGTGTATAAATGGCCTGGGTTTAATGGAAATACTGGGGTGTAAATGTTGCTCAAGCAGGTTATCTGATCTTCTAGGTTGGAGCTTAAACCTACACGTGATGAACAATGAATGAAGCAATGAAACCTGATGTCGGCCTAACCCTCTTCGAATTTCTACCGTATTGTAAAGCTTAAGTAACTTTATACTTTTCTATGCGTTTTCTTGGCCTGATAATCTATCTGAGCCAGACTTTCTGAGAAGAAACCCAGAGCAGTTTGTGAACTGCTCCCTAGGTAGTAATTTTACATTTTCTTTTCATTTTCATTTGCATTTTTTTGGGCCAGCATAAAATTAGCTGGCCAGAAATCCCTTGAGTCATCGAGACAAGTGGAAAGCTACAGAGGGTGTACTTCACAAATCCCACAGAGATGCAACGACAATGCCCGTGAAGAGAAAGAAAACATCACTTGAGAATAAAACTGCTGTAAAGTTGGCGTAGATCAATTCACTTGTTCCAGCTAAAGTGAATGATCTCCGTGTTTCCCCTCTTTAATGTAGTGCAGTTCTCGCCTGAACAAATGCAGGTTTACACTCTTTGATACCAGTTACAGTCTCAGCAGACAGTGAGTAACAGTGCCTGCATGACCAAACCACGTCATGAAAACAAAACTAACAGTTGGGTTTTGGCATTGTGGCAAACAGCACCACCGTCAAGCTCCTTGACACAGAACAAATGAGGTGTGTTAGCCAACAGTCAGGATTTCCGTGCATGTGGCCACTTTCTGGAAACCCTCTAGCAAAATCCAGACCTGCTGAGTGCCTTCCTCACAATGAAAAGACATGTTTTACTCAGAACGTGTTTTGTTTCTATTTGATATTACTGTTTTATCAGTTTTTGTATCATTTTATTAAAATTGTAATTATTAACTGGCAGATTAATATTTTTTGTTTAGAGCATTACATTACAGCCCACAAATTACATGCTACTAATAAAATACTTGCAATCAGGACACGTGTAAGTACAAGGGAGGAAGACAAGAGGTTAAGGAATAAGCAAGTGAGTATTTTTACATCAAGTAATACATTTAATAAGTATACGTTTAATACATAACAAGGCAGAACGAATGGGGAACCGTTGATATTGCAATGAATAAGGTTATGGTGTTTTAAAATCATGACATTGTCAAGAAATATTTTGGAAAGTTAAAATATAAGAAGCATTTTCTTTAGAATGGAGCAGGCCTGCTTATTATTATTAATGTAGTGTACTGGTGATGAATTAAACATTTGGCTAAGCCTGACAGGAAGCACTTCTAAAGCTGTTACACCTGTGGTATATGTTTTATTTTTAAAATGATTACAGATAATGACACACATAAGGACAATGTGTGTGTGTAAATGGTCACCAATATATGAATTCATTAGAGCCTCTAGTTTGCTAGTAAAGAATTGTCTATGACCAAAAAAGACAAAATACATTAGTAATGAATCATTAGTTTTCTGTCACAAGAGCACAGAAAGGGGCCATGTATATTTAATTGAGATGTGGTTTAATAAGCCAAGCTTTCATTAGTAAAAGGAAATCCACAGAATGTGTGTGAACGTGCGCTCGGGAGGGAACTTGATAACTTTGATGATCCCGTCTCGTTTGTGCAACCCTCATTAGGTTTTTCGCTTATTTTGTTTTTAGGGTTTTGCCAGCTGTTGTTTTCACAGCTGATATGTGGCACACAGATGTTCTATTTAACAGGGTGAGTCATTCACCTTGCAATCAGAGAGAGAGACACACACACACACACACACACACACACACACACACACACACACACACACACACAGATCTCACTCTCTTGTTCTTTTATGCAAGAGAGAAAGAGTGAGACAGGATCAGGTGACAAATCCTCAGTTCGATGTAAATGGATTATAGAGGTTTCACAGCCACTGCATCTAAAAAAAGACGATCCTTTCAAAACACCTACATCAAAAAATGATGAGGAAGGGACACATTTGGTAGAAAGCATATGCAGATGCACCATTATACATATTTGGTGTTTGATGCAGAGGAGAGGGTGCCTGTCGTTCAAAGCAGATTGTGTGGCTTCTCCTAAATCTTACATCAAGCACATGGCAACTCTTGCTGGTAAACGTGTTTCTGCCTTAACACCACTGCCTTCAGTTACAGTAATCTGCAATGTTTTGCTTGTGGTAGGGTGAATTTGTTGGCGTGAGATTAAGCATTTCCTGTGTTAGCTTGTATATTGATACGACACATACAACAGAGGCAATCTCCTCAAGGCGATGTGAAGGGATTGATTGTGATCCAGATTCAGCGAGGAGAGCGGGGTCTTGTGTTAAGGTGTTGAGCTACGGTTTAAACTGCTGTCAATTATCAAAGAAACAAAGAAATGTCTCGGGAAGTGAGGACGTATATTTATATAATCTACACAGTTTTAATGAGGGAACATGGCCAGGATGTATAATGAAAGTCAAAACGAGCATTTTACAAGCGGATCTGCACCTTTTTTTTCCCCCCTGCAAGTGGAACTAGCTTTTATCTATGTTTGGATTAAGGATTGGGACCTTAAAAGCCAAGCAGTTAATTGTAACCATGACAACATAATGCACGTTCATTGCCAAAGCAAGCTTGAAAAATGAGTCTATCTTTGTCTCTGTGTCTCAACAACCATTTACAGTATTTATCCAGTCTGAGCTCGGCCAGTCGATGAGATGGCAGAGAGGAAGAGTGAAATTATTTTAGAATAAGGGCATTTTGGGGAGCGACTGACATGTCTTTTCAATTACCCGAGTCCATAAAAAACCGCGTGGACTTGAAGCGTTTGCTGGTCCCTCTGCTCTGGTCGGCTCGGTGAGGATGAACGTGAAGACGAGCGGAGGATCCCAGCAGCATCGTCAGCTTTAACATCCTCACTCACTGCATCTCCCTCTCTGCCTTCACCTTCATTCCCTGCAGCCTTCCCTCTGGACAGCAGCGCGTGTGCATATGTTTGTGTGTTTATTTGGCGGCACACATATATTTGTGTGCCTGTTCAGTTCAGTTTGCAGCTCTGATCCCAGCTCATTTTTCTGCTGGCGAAGCTGTCACCATGGATACACGCTGTGTTGTGACCTTTCGGGGTCGACCTATCATGTGCTAAGTGGTTGGTATACACTAAGCGCTGAGGACAGGGCTTAGTGTGGAGTTGTGTTCACACAAAGGAACACACACACAAACAGACACACACACACACACACACACACACACACACACACACACACACACACACACAGAGTTGTGTTTCCAACACTTTTGGGGACATTACACGGACATATACTAATTTCCTTGCGACTTAACATAACCAAAACAACAACTTGCCTAACCCTAACCCTAACCTAACCCTAACCCTTTTCCCGAGAGCCCGTGCCCTTCGCACTGCGCTTTTACCCAAACCTAACCCTGACTCTAACCTTAGTTGAAGTCTTCACCCTAAAATTAAATGACTTACATTATGGGGACTTGTGTTTTGTCCCCATAGGCAAGGCAAGTCTCCACAGTGTGACTATGTAAACACATTTATGTCCCCACAGCATGAGTTATCTACCCCCACACATATATGCATGCATGCATCCACACCAAACTGCTACGCACACACTCACAGACAGGCCAGGCATTAACCGTCCTGATGTTTCAGCAGCGCTGAAAAATTCAAATCATGCAACTACAGCAGCATCGCAGCAATAAAACGTGATCCTTTTATCTAAAACGTTTCCGGTTAGACAGGTTGGAAGCAACTGAATGTTATCTGAAAAGCTGGCAGATGTTGTTTTAGAAGCACCAACCTCAGGTTTCACAACAAAATGACACACAAGATCACAACTGTGTCCGACTAAAGAATCTGAGCTGACTGCATTCTGCCAAAGGCACTTGTATTTGCTGTCCGAATCGTAAAAAAAAAACCCTGACTGCCAATTGTGGCCTATGTGCTTTGCAGCAACACACACACACACACACACGGACACACAGACACACAAAGTTTCAGTTTCAGTGAGATAAGAACTGTGAGCAAAGGAGAAGACTCGCTGAAAAACTGAAAGAGAGAGGATGATTTTATTAAATACTCACACCTGGAGGAGACAGTGGACTGCTCATTTTGGGTACAAACATGGTGTGACGATTGAAGGTAAGCCCATGTGCACTCACCTTTTTCCATGATACAAATTCATCATTTAACCTATAGTAAGTAGTATCAGCTTGATAGACAGTAAGTTTCACTATGGTGCTAAAATAATTAGTCAATGAATTAATGAGTCTACAGAAAAACATGAATCAATCATTTATGAGTTAGAAAGGCCATGGCATTTGCAGATTCCAACTTCTCAAATGAGAGGATTTTCTGTGTTTCTCTGTTTAATATGATTCTAAATTGAATGCCTTTAAAGCTGCAGTAATCAATATTTTCACATTAAGAATGGATCAAGTGATTATGTATCATGTGTCACGTGCAGTGATGAACTCAGAGATGCTCTGCAGCTTCCCAAGTTCTGCTGAGCGCTGCACCGTCTTTTAGAGAGCTTGTTTGGTTTCATGGCCTGCAACTATACTGTTCTTGGTTGAGCATTTAGCAGATGAAAAGCCAGATATTTGCATAAGAAGCATGCACTTACATTCATCAGGTGACTGCTAATGTGATGTGCGAACAGGCAAATGTTTGCTAACATGCATCAATTTCATAAGGTGATAATATGCCAGTGTTGCGTTCAAAGGAAGTTCTGCTGCAACCTTCGTCCACCTTCTGTCATTGTAAATCTTAAATTGCTCCTAATGCAGTTGCGTTCTTTTGTATGAACGGTTGCTATCCTTATTGTGACCATCCACTCTGGCTAATTCGTTCACTTTCATATTCTCCACAACATCACTGCCTGTGTCTTATGCCAGGAGGCTGAGAGGCAGTTGAAAGAACCCCGTGCAAATGAAGGATCGATTGAAAGAAATGAGTTGGCTCTTCACATGCAGTGTGCTGCTTCAAAATGATAAAACCGAAGCGTGATTTGTGTATTAATGAGTCAGCCTTCATCTCAGCAGCACATTCAGAAGTTGGAAACAAACACCTTGAGAAACCGAAGGATGTGTCAGTCCTTTTTTGTGCATTGAATATGCACGCTTTCCTTCTTGTTACATGTCTGTCGGCATATTTTTTTTACTAAAAGCATTATGAAATCATTTAGATATAGTCCATTTGTTCAGTATTCTGTAGACTTATGTCATGATTTTTCTCTCCTTTCTGCTCACTGGCCCCTTATAAATATACAGATCTCAAATATGAGTCATCAAAGAGAGAGTTTGATTCATGCTGGAAGGAGGGCTTACTGTCGGTGGTGGCGGTGGGGAAGGGGTCACAGAAATAGGCAGACCCACACATGCACACACCCAGATGGGAAAACGGTATTCTTGGATGATGGTGATGTGATGGGATGAGTCACACAGCGGCCAACCCACACCAACTGAAACTTTACACCACAATTTCCATCATCAATCAAACTGCTACTCTGCTCCTCCAGTTCCAACACATTCACACATTCTTTTCATCTGATGCCGTGGATTTAACGGAATAACCGCAAACTGCTCTTTCAGTCTGACTTTATTGTGCACTCTTAAAATGTGTCTTTGATGTACACATTGTTCTTTTTATTTGTTCCAAGCGTCCAGTTTTTCTTCGTCGTGCAAAATCGGATTGAATTCGTTTTGCGCATTCGCTCCAAACAGCGGATATACTAGCTGCACAGAGGTTAGCTGTGACATAGCTAGCAATGTATATAATGACCATAAGTATAGAGTCTATCTATGTGTGTAGAGCTGTCAACACACGTAGACACACTCTGTAAGTGTGGAGTGTGTTTATACGTGTTGAGCTGTCAACGCACATTGACACACTACATAAGTATGGACTGTGTCTGTGTGTGCTGACAGCTCAGCCTCTCAAACTCCAGCTCATCCTATCATTTTCCTCTTGACTTTGCTCTTGACCCTGTCTCTTGTCTTTTCTTAGTACGTTAATGATTTTAGTCATGAACCTTTGAGTTAAGCACAAAAATTTTACTCAAGTTGAAACATTTTCAACTCATTGACTTTATGAGCAATCTAGCCACTAATGTTCAGGCCGTACACACTTTTACATCCCCAGGGGCCGAGTATGTGTATACCTACAAGGAAACTGACCTGTTTCTCTCAGTGTAGTTATATTAAGAACTGTGCTGCAGAACAATTCTCAGGAAAAGAGACAGAATAGACATACAGCTAAAAACAAGGACAACAAAGCTGAACAAAGATATGTACAAACAAACAGAACTATTGCGTGCATACAAGTGGGTGAAAAAAAAGAAAAGCAACAATGAACATCGACATGCAGTGTCTATACGCGAGTCACATTCTTTCTGCAAATTGTAAAGAAGAACATAATAGTGCAAGGATGCACTGAAAAACATCTTGTCATGAATGCATAAAGGTCCACTGTGCTGTTATGATGATGGCAAACAACGTTTTCATAAACTAAGCTGGTTTACCCCCATAAACCAGGGTTAGGGTTAGGGGAAACTGAGGTACATTATTTGGGAATTCAGTTTCCAGATGAAAAGCAAGCACATTTAAGTCTAAAGTAAGTTTTTTTTTTTTTTTTTTTTTTTACTTCAAACACTGGATATGCAAGCATACCTTTTATGGCTTCAAAATATGTGGGTTAAGACAAGTTTGGTTCTGTCAGAGTAACATCATTTCAGTAGATAAAACATTGCTTCTGGCTGCTGGCCACTACAGTATATCTTATTCATCAACTGGGCATTCAGAGACATGAAAACGAGACGTGAAAACAGTAAACAACAATTATGAATCTGAATGGGAGGAAAAAAGAAGTCCAGTCTAGATTGTAATGGTCTCTCAGTGATAATGTGTTCTCCATGGTGCCCTCTCTAATCAATGAGGTGTGAGTGTAGAGACATAAAAATGCTCAAGACGCTATAGACACTGAAGACTTCATTAGGATGGAGGACTCAGCTGAAATCAATGTCTTCCAAAGAGGAAGAAGAATGAGGAGGGTCATATATAAACTGCAATCAATCTCAGCTAACAACACAGAAGCATAAACACATTCATGCCAGAGGGCAGGCAAGTTTTCATACTGTATACTGCACTCAGTAGAAAAATGTCTTTTTTTTTACATTTTTTTTACTGTTTTAAGCAAAGCTTCACATTGACCAACAAGCAGAAATTAGTTTTTTAACATACGTATGCCACTCTTAATCACCCAATAACATTACAATGGAATATTATTATTAATGGAAATCAGCACCAGCAAAGCATAGCGTAAACATAACTAATAACTAATGAACACACAGTATGATTTATCTAACAAGGGACGAGGGTCAGTCATAGCATAAAACCTCCCTAAGCTCACATTATGAGCAGTCAAGTTGTATTTGCACCAAAAAACAAACAAACAAAAGTCTTGTTGAGGTGACTGTGGTAGGAGTGTGCTAGTTGTGTCAGAGGCAGAACTTCTGTGGGGACACATTATATCATCTCAAATGTGAAACCTTCATTTGACCGTCTGGCAAAATTGAGTAGGCAAAGTCTGTTTATTTGAAATCTTCTTGAACGAGGACTTTAGTCAGAGTGAGCGCTCTTGCTTTGAAATTAAGGCTCCTAGAGGTGACATGTGCCTCATGTGCCCTTTGTTCAGAGATGTCCCTGTTTCCTAAGTATTTTATCTTGATCCGTCCCTTCCCTTTTATCATTTATGACATTGAGAAGTCAACCAAAAACAAGGGTTTCATTACCTGGCTAATTGTTGCACTAATGAGAAGCTTGTTTATCTAGGAGGAGTAATTAGATGTGTCAATTAGCGTCAATTAGACCCATGGTGTTTTAATCTGCCATTAGGATGCAGCCAGAGAGAATGTTCCCATGCCTACTCCAGGTTGGACACAGCTATTATGAAGGATGCGCTGCACAATTTGCCCCAAGATGGAAGGATGAGTGCCTCTAATCTGAGTGTTAAGTGGATGGGGAAGATTTTACTGAGCTTAATCCAAATATTAACAGAGAGAATGTTTTGAAAGTATTATGTGAATACGTATAATGTGTACAGGGTTGATCTCTGTCGTCTGGGGGTCTGACCTCATCACTCCGTGCAACCATTCACACAGGAGAGATTTGGAAATGCCAGTAATAAACAACATGCATTAAATACAGAGCCTGGCTCCTTGTATTATATGAAATGTGTTACGTGGATATTTCACATAAGACCGGCTGCAAACAAAGCATCTCCAGAGAATTATCTGCTATAAAGCAGCAGCAATGACTTGGACATGGTTATGTTGATGTCACGAGATCATGCCTTGTAGCAGACAGTCTGTTCTTTTGAATTGTTATGTCACATGAAGAGTGAAAATGATTATATCTCCTCTGTGTGACAAAAGCCATCCTAGTTTCACATGAAAGCAAAATTGCAGCAGAACAATCACATTGTATGAATGGACAACAGTCATGTCTACATTACGATTAAGCTGATCTACAGAATTATAATGCTTATATAAAATCAAGTGTTAAAGACATAAAACAGGAAATACACAGTGCAATTACAAAACTGGATGAAAACACATAATGTACAGAATGTAATTCCCAATGGAGCATGACATTACCTTTTAACAGAAGCCCGAAGAGCTAATGGAAACTGCCACCACCATAACAATGGCAACAACCAAGAAGGAAATAAATCTAAAAACAAAAATTCAGCCAATATCACATATAATGCTCAAGTTTTAGTATTCATATTTCACCACAACTCCTAAGAGAAAAATAAGATCAGCAGAAGTTAATGCATTAATACGTTAAATGTGCTGTAAATGCATTCAGACAGCAGCAGCACAAGAGCCAAAAATTAATAACCAGCAGACACCAAGACTATCCAAACAGTTCAATACTACAGCCAGGAGCAGTGGTAGCTTATTTCCCATAGCTACTGCCAAGCACACCAACACAAACACTAACTACAAACCATCGATGTGGCAAACATCAAACACCAACACAGACAGTAGCTTGGGGAAGGGAAACAGTGCACCCAAGCAACTCGGTGTAGAAACAATCATTTGTCAGTGTGGCTGAAGATGCAGATAGCTGATATGGCAAACATAGATGTAGAGCATGAGCGAGACTATTTTCTCCACAAAGCCCTCCATCATCAGACTGTTGGCAGAGGAGCTTGGTTATGAAATGCAACAAGTATTCAGCAGCAGACGCAAGTTACAGCAGAAATAGCATAGCAACAGGCCAACACAGCAGAGCAAAAGTCTTGCAAGGTCCTTAATGTCTTAAACAGGCTGCCGAAAAGTAAAGGTGCCCGGCATACATGTCACAACAGAGGATGTCATTTGTGAGTGTGGCAGTGGACTGAACATGTTGTCCTGAACTGTGCACATCCTCTCATTTATGCTCAATTTGATATAAAAGTCCAATTAAAAAGCACAAAAGTGTTGTGTTGTTGTTGTTGACAGTACATTGTGTGGCCTATTGTCCAGAAAATAAGGCCAGAAAAGTCCTGTTTTTAAGCTGCTAAGCAGAGAGTCATTTCCTGTATCTCTCAGATGATTTTTCCACTGGCCCAGTCCTTTAGGAGGTCCAGAGTCTGTTCACTATGATGGAAGAAGTGAACGTGAGCAGACTGTAAATACTGAAGCCAGTTTTCACAATCGGATGATATCACAGATATTCTCCCAAAATTCTGACACAAAAATGTCATTTTTCAGACTGACAAATCAGGGGAAAATGAACTTTGTTTTGAGAGCTGTCTCAGTCTCAGGAACACACTTGCAAGATCTGGAAATCTTGAGTGAGCATACCAAGATAATAGATAAAAACAAGCATCAAATGAGGTGCAAACATTAAATTTGTACTGTGTTTTGACATGAGCATCAAATAGTCCATCAGCTGTGCGTTAGTGTTGCCCACTGAGGATGGCAGGAGAGGCGACTGTGCCAACTTTGGAGACAGAAAGTGTGCACCATTGGTGCAGCTTATAATGGGTATTTCTTCTGCTATAGGCCATCTTTGTACTAAGCACATTCAGTGTGCTGCATACCCCGGGCAGCTAGAAACTTTTTGGCATATGCACCAGGCCAACAATTCTTATTAGACTGAATAGGCGCCATCTTTGGGTCCAGTTTCCAGCTCTTATAATACACCCATGCCATCATCCTGGTACCATGCCACACGTTAATAGCCTACTTTGCTCTTCGAAAGGCGGATAGAAAGTCTGCTCTAGGTGATTAGTGCTCTAACAATCAGAGCACAATGATCTAATTTGCTATTAAGCTGTGCATCATTCATGCATGGCTGAAGACAGAGACAGGCACTGCCTGTGCAGTACTGTGAGGAGAGAGCGAGAGAGAGAGAGGGGTGGGGGCGTGGGGGGTGGGGGGGTAATGATGAGGAAGTGAAACAGTCAAATGATTGCCATGATTGCATTTGTGCATTATGATGAATATCAAGAACAAGTTCAACACATAACTGTAATTGTAGATTTCATCTCAGGCTTGTTACCCATCATGCTGCTGGTCGGAAATGTTCTCTGGAGCAACTGTTCAACTTTGTGCACATAAGTTTTAGGGCACCAGCTTGTTCCTTTGTGTGGTTAATTTCTCTCACTGTTGCCTATAGCCACTATAGCACCTACATATTGTGGTTACTAGTAGTCCTTCCGTAGGGCTGGTGTACAATATGAAAGGCGCATACCCTCACTGAGATAATAATATGTGCATGATTTATATTGTATGAGTTCTAAGAGCAAACTTTTTCATTGTGTGTTACAGTTTTAGCTACCAAAATAGCTAATCAGTCAGGCAATTTCTAAGACAGCTTGTTAAATTTGTTAAATTTGCATTCGCATTCACTCTGGGCTGTTCTTAGCAGTACAGTAACTGTAGATGAGGTAGCAGAAATATTTGTTGGATATCACACAGTCTGTGTTTATAGGCGACACAAGAATGTGTATCTTTGCGATTAACAATATAATTTGACAGATCTGGGACTATATTAGTAAAAAGTGCTGGTAAAACAGTAAATATGTTGGTTATATCGATGTCACACACACAAACAAAAAACCAATAGCACATTACTTGCCAAGACAAGTATGTGGCCCGCTGCACAGAAAGTATAATTAGTTTGTATTTTAGTACATTATATTACTCACTAAATACCAGGGATTTATTCAGCACAGTCTCTGCCCATTAATTAGTGACCTTGCACAGTCTCTCACAGGTTGAGAGGAATGCAGGAAGAACGCAGTGCAATCTAACAGAGTTTTTTCATTTGTATCACTGAGCTAACCGCTGAGTGCTCATGAGTCTATATACAAACACACATAAACAACCACAATGGAGAGTAGATCTGTGTGTGCATGTACGGTATATCATATATGTACCATACATTATACATTTGAAATTCATATTTACAAATGTCTTGCATGGAAATGTGCAAGTCAGCTCATGAGAAAACTCAACTGATTAAATCAAGTCCATTAAAATGAGGTGCACAGTAGTCCGGCGAATGCCAACTGCTTGGCAAGACGAGCTGTTTCCACTACAGTATGGAAACTCTCCATTCATTGTGCAGTATCTGCTGAGCCACAGAGCACATGCTTTGATTGGCAGTCATATTTCAATGCCCAGCGCCCCTTGCTGTACTGAAAACAAATGACTAACACTAGCTTGTTAGCTGTTAACATTTCTCTATGAGGTTTTCTGGAATCAAAAAAATGAAAACAGTGGTTTATTAGATTGTAATTGGGATATGCAACCAGTAGGTGTGCAGATTATATGACTGAATTATATCTACAACAATCTGGATATGAGACACATGATAATGACAGGTGTAAAGGGGTCTTATTTGCATAATATGCCAACAAGACTTGCCAGACTCTGGACTTAGGGCCCCAGTGCAATGACTAATAAGATAAAGCTTATCAGGCTGAAAGACAAAAGGGTGTTGCAGCAGATCACATTGCACAAACTCCCCTAAAGAGACCCGGTGTCCTCTCCCTGTTGATGGCCTAAATTAATTTCTGGCAAATAGAGCAGCGATGGAACATCTATCCAGTGAAAGCTTGACCTTGTAGCGATTGTTGACTGTACACCAGCTTTTGCATGATTCATATCTGAAAAAATGATTTTTTGTTGCCTTCTTTTTTTTCCCACAGGCTCTCTGGCTGTGTCTTGGTCCATAGTATCAGACCCAGAATTACGATTGTCACCAGCCATTCTATAAATAATTAAAGGCACGGGGTTATGCGAAGCCCTGGCAGAATTCTTTTTTCTTCTGCTTGAGCTCTTCCCTTTGAGTTGCAATAAGGTCCATAGATCCCTCTGCAGCTCTCTGACATGCTGCCAATTACTTCCAGGTTCCCGAGGAGAAGAGGGAGTGGTTCAAGCTACTGCTGCTGCCATAGCATGAGCTGTAACTACCGAGCTGATGACTCCTGAAATAATCATGATGTTATCCTTAGCCCACTGAGCACTATAGAATAAATGCTGACTGCTGTGTGAGGGAGTGGCTATGACAAAAAAAAAAAAACAACAAAGGTGATAGAAAAAGAAAAATCTTGTTTATTTCACTGCTTGGTGCAAACATCATCCATAGATTATAAAAGGTCTGTGTTCTCTTTAGACAGCAGAGGAGCATGAAATGTGCACGAGGTATATGCTTTCTCAAGACCATGTTAACAATGCACTACATGTGTGCTATGTGCTATACTGCATTTACTGTATAAGCCTTTGAAGACCACATGAAACATACTCTAAGCTGCTGACTTAAGTTCAGGGTCATATCACTAGACACCAGTGCTGCAATGAGTATAATGCAGACGACAAACACTGTGTAAGGATTGCCTTTAAAACTTTACAGAGTTACAAGTTCAGCACTTAAGACGCTTCTTTGGCCTGTTCATTCTTCTATTTGTGCACATGTCTGAGATTTTGATCGTTCAGCTGCAATGGTATGGGGCTGTTGCATAATTTACAGAGAAGCATAACCCTGTCTATAAATAGGACGCAATAGCTTTCATTAAAAAATAAATAGGCAAGATGATTAAGTAAATTCATATTTCATTACATTGGGTACTGCAAGAAAAAAAGAGAGACACACATAAATAGTGGCAACATTTGTGGCTTATAAACTTAAAATATGGATGAGCTGCACTAGGTGTTGCGTGTTATTCCCACAATCCCATGTCTCACATTGGCGTGACCATGTGAGCAGAAGTTAGAGGGAAGACACAATATAAATGATGAGTCACATTACTACTAATGAAAGCAAAAATATGGAATGCTGTCAGCTGAGTTGCTGCTTGCTGTGGTAAGCTGATGTTCTGAATTACTATGCTTATGTCATGCATATTGAATAAGAACGCCCCCAGCAAGACCAGATGGGTTTCCGGTCTTTGTAGCTGCTCTAATCTGAAGCTGCACACAATTTCAGTGCTTGAAGTGAACAATAAAATCCTTTCATAAGACAGCCAGGCAGATTAATGAGAGGTTAAATAGAGTATACTGATAAACGGTCTGTCATGGTGGGGGGAATTATTGTCATTCAGGCTGAATCCGTCGCGTTACGTATGTCAAAGCTAAATCATTATGGGTAAAATAGATTCATATGACTATAATACACAAATTATGATGTAACACTGTGCTGAAATTATTCCTTTGTCATCAACCAGACGCTGCTTGGCTGACTCAGCATCAGGTGCTTCAGTTCATCTTCCTGTATTCCTCTATAAGTAAGTAATGATCCATTGAAAATCTGCTCATGATCACTTCGCAGTTCTTTCTTTTGCATTGCCTCAGTGAAAACCCAATTCTGTGGAAGAGAGGAGAGCACTTTCACACACACACACACACACACACACACACACACACACACAAACACAGAGATACATGCTACACACACACACATTTTGTGAGAAATCAAGAGAAGGCAGAGGAGAAGTTGGTTTGGGAATCGATTGAAGGAGTGAAGAATCTCTTCTCCTCGACTGGAGTAGATGGTGCCAGGCAGCACAGGGAGTTGAAAGAGAAAGTGCTATTTCTATAAAGAAGTGGAATGGTTGCTCAGGGGTGAATTCTCACATGGTTTTATTTCTCCCCCAGACAGCAGAACGAGCATTTGAACATCTGTCCAGATGAATTAACAATGGACTATTGATCCATGCCTTCGAATGATGTTTTCCATGAATTTGTTTGACTAGTTTGCAAATATTTGCTCTTACGAATTTAAGATTTTCTTAGATGAAAATAGCTGCGTAAATCCACCAATTATGCAAATTCCGAAGATGAAGTTGCTGCATGATGCTGAAAGAATGAGAGAACTACGCCATTGCCTGTATGCCTATTTTAAAGCCCGCCATTCTGACGTCACAGTAGGAAAATCAAACGTCACAGTCATAACATTTAAGGAGACTCCATGCCATTTAAATGTCCCAGGAGGCCATGCCAGCGAGTTGTGATGCCAGGGTCCTGGAACACCTTAAATAAATGCTGCCACCAATAAAATTATTAGTTCCATGTCTGTTTTTCCTGTTATGGCATGTCACACTGCCTGCTGTGAAAAGGACTTCCAGGCAACATCCACACTGCCGTCTGATTTGTGCTGAACTGTGAAGAGTTAGTCTGCAGAGAAAACACATTTCACATACGGAGGTTTTTGTTCTTAGACGTCCATCTGAGCTTTCATAAAAGCCATGCAACAGTAAGTGGCTGCAGCTCAGGCAACTGCACATTAGCCATCCGAAATCAATGTGGCTTGACCATCATTTTCACGCTTATAGAAGCCATCTGTGTGTGTTTCTAAACATGCTTGTGTCCATTTGTCTGTTATATATGTGCGTTTGTGTGTCTTGTGACATGTTTAGTTTATGCATGTATATGTTTTTAGACTAAGATCAACATGTTTTGCATGATCTGTCGAGCTGAGCGTTATCATTTCCTGTCTGCATCTCCCCCAGAAACACACAAACACACTGCATGTACATAGAGGCACCTCCATAAAATGTTATGCTTGTGGAGCAGTACATTAACACACACACGACATGCACACACACCCATGAATACATATGAGCATGCATTCATGTACACACGCACACATACAAAATCACAGGTTCTCTCAGCTGGACTCTGCTGATCGTCCCTTGCAGTGTTTGCGTTAGTTCATTGAGTTCTGAATCGACTGTTAGAAGAGTCCGCAGTGCAATGAGGGAGGACAATTAGCCTAATGAGGTGCAGGAGCAAATCACACTCAGTGCTGTGCTAACAGTTGCTCAGTGAATATTCATGTGCTGTTGGCTTTGCAGATGCATTAAAAGGCGGCGCTGCGTTGCTGAATACCAATCGTTACATTTCCACCTGTCGCTCGTCTGCTCCCTCAGTGAAGATAACACCCTAATCAGCCTCATTGCTGTGAAGCTTTTTGGAGTGCATCGTGTACACAGGCCACATCTATTATTCTATCCAGCTGCATCTGCGGCCATTTAAAAACAGACACCTTCTCACCTTTTACAAAATAATTAGTTTGAGTTTTTAGAGGATAGGGTAGAGGGGTAGACTGCTTGTATGCTTCACTCTTGATACGATGATGTTTTTAATGTCAAAGCTCCTTTCTGTGGCATTTCTAGTTACTAGGGCATCTTTAAAATGATTCTGGTTTCAGGAAAATGTCCATCTGAGCAGTTTGAGGTTATATTTTTCTATATTTCCAATAGGAGTTACCAAAGTCACAAATATTATACATCATACACACCACACCAGTCAGTGGATTCATTCTCGGAAATCATTCAGCAAAACTTTGAGTCTAATTTTGAGTGATGAGTTAGAATATGAAAATATTACATATTAACCTCCCTCATTTTATAACAGTAACATGGCCCTGTGCACTACTGACAGGTCATTTTCAGCTACTTTATTTATTTATTTGCCCACATGGAGGCATAGGAACAACATTAGGAAGACATCTGTCTGGAAACAAGACCATTGAGAGCTGAATTTGTGGAATGGAAAGCAAAACAAGGACCTAAATTAGATTAAAAAATGTTTTTTAATACTAGTCTTTTGCATTAAACATATAAACTGTCATAAATATATAACAAATATGATAAATGACAAAATGCATATTAATATTTTCAAGCCCTCACCACTAATGTCATATACATACATTAAAAATCTTTTTATTTTTTTAAATCTGTCACTACATTAATGTTGATCTATTGGCCTGACAGAAAATATTGTCTATTTTAAAGCTCATAGTGGCAGTGGAATGGGCCACGGCTGCCTATAACAACACAGTGAATATAATTTTGCTTTAAGCAATATAACAGAATCTGTGTCATACTAAAGTGTAATTTAATAGCATAGGAAGTATAAATGCATATTGTTGTCTTGATATTACTTTATGCTCAAGACTCCTGTATAAGCTCACACTAAAAAGACAGGCTATAAAATATAATGAAATGAACTGCAAAAGCAGGCTAGTCGCAGTAGCCCTGTAACCTGCCCATCACGAATCATTCCATTTTCTGATGATATTACTGTGCAAATCTCATTTTGTGCCGTTTTATAACAAAAAATTAGGTTATGTTTTGTCTTTTTTTAGTCTTTAGAACAACTCCCGTCTGTTCCCCTGCTGTCCTCACCCTCGCCTCCATCCCCACAGCTTGTTTCGCTCCATGTATTTCTTTTTAGCAGAGCAGGAGACGGTTTCATCATTAGCTGCTACTCACCAGTCAGCCGGGCCAGCTTGCTGGGCAGAACAGACTGCGGCTCAGGGCGGCCAGATGGAGGTGAGATTATCCTCCATTAGGTAACATAATGGTACGGTGGCCCTCATTCCCCGGAGATGAGCAGACCAGTCAACTACACAGCTATTCCTAAAACTGCTCGTAGGTGATGATGATTTTTATGATTAGTTGCATTGTTAATGCTAATATTAATAATCGGTATGAAGGAGGAGTGATGGGAGGAACAGCAGCAGCAGGAGGACCGTGGTCATTCCAGTGATGACTAATACAAATAAAACTTTCTTTCCAGGGCGTAAAATTAAAGCGTTTTATATCATTCCGCAATATTTCTTTTATTGCAGTTTTCCCATTCATTTCACTTAAATGTTGCACATTTTGTAACAGTGATGGTCTTACATCGTGCAGGAGGGAGGAGGTGTTTACAGGGACAAATTTAGGGACTGTTAGGGATCTCTCAGGGCCCACCCATGGTAAAAGCACAGTATGTGTATTCAGGATACTTGTGGCACTTAAATAAATGTGTGCACTTAAAGGCATTTTCTGCTATGTTGTGTACGATGAGCAGTGCCTGCAAACTAAGCAACTGAAAAAAAAAAAGAAGAAGAAGAAAAAAAAAGAGCCAACCGAATAAATGTGTAAACAATTCTCCCATGAAACAGTCTGAGCAGTGAGCTGGGTGGGTCAGACTGAAGCTCCCCAAAGATGCTGATCTGATCCACAGTGAGCCATAAATTTCCTGATAATGACTCTAAGGAAGTCTCAAAAAAAGAAGTGGGGATGTAGTCACTGCTCCAGGGGAAATGTCAGGCTGTAGCCATGTGAACACACCAAAAACAATACGCAGTCTGCCAGGAGGTTATATATAACTCAACACTGTCATCTAGTGGTGCTGGGGTGTAAATATTCCGGGAGGTGATGCAAAACAGAAAGACACAACTCCTCGCTTGTATTGGTGCTGATTCTGCCCTTTCAGCAGCCATCTGGCTCCAATCAAGCTTTCTAACTTTTTGGACAGTAAATATTCCACGTGGGGAACGGAACAAACATCTCAAACAGTCAACTAGTTTGAGGTTCTGGCTTCAAGCTTCTGTTATTCATCCCTCTTTTTGCTATTTTGCATTAGTGTTGGGAACACAAGTGCAGACGCTTTGGCTCATTACCTGTTCTAACTGGGAAGATACGCACTGTCACCTCCATTAAATCCGCCTGACAAATAACCCAAGTGTGTGTGGAAATAATGTCAAAACACTGCGCATAAAGAAGCCTTGCAGCTGCTAAAGGATGGCATATTCAGCAAATTCTGCAACCACACTGGCCCAATGAAAGGATAAAATACTAAAATATAGCAAGAGCCGGGAAAAGGACTAATCAAAATTCTGTACTGACACTGACTTTATGACCATATTCATTTCCTATAATGTAGACATTTTTGCTCACAGATGTAGCTACACTTTTCTCTACATACAGGAAACGATCTCTGCAGATTGTGTTTAGGCCAAGCCAAAGCTTCGAACATAGTCCAAACAGGTATCCAAAGCTAACTTCCTGCCTCCCTCTTGATGGGAATGATGGGAATTATACTAACCTCAGTGGTCATTGGCCGGTGCCGTTTCACAGCCTCAGAGACCTTCCTTACTAACACAAGGAGAGTCTGTTGTTTGCATCCTGAATAGTGATTGATCACATTGTAATATCTGAGCACAACCTTTACAGGGATCGTGACATTTGCCTGTCAAATCAGTTTGCTGCTTCTTTGCAGTGCTTCATTACTTGAGAAGCAAACAGCTGTGCATATTAGAGCGTAACTGCGTGATCCTGAGCAACACTGTCACATGCTCTTAACATGCAACTTTCTTTATCCAAAATGTGGCCTTTTGTCCTCCTACATTGGTGATTTTAAAAACAGCGCGAAGAAACTTTGAGTGTAATGTGATTTTTTTTTTTTTTTTTCAATGGCACTATTTTACACACACAGGGAGTGAGTCACGCTGTCTTGCTTCTCTAAATATTACCACAGGAATGCATTAAATAAATGTGTCTTCGCTGTGAGAGTTACGAGAGTTTTCTAACTTCAGCACTTTGTGAAACGCTCGTGAACCCCTAGGAGAGGATGATCAGATGGTGAAGAGGTTTGAATGAGGACCCGTTTTAAAGGAAAAAATTGGAATTTTGGAATGAATTCCTTCTCTGAGGGAAAGAGAAGAAGGAAAATGTGAGAATGTAAGATGCCCCTGAGTGAATCCAGATGCGAGATATTGAAACCCGACTGCAAACTGGCTGAAACCAGATAGTGTACATACACGAATGGTGCGTGAATGTCAACATCCTGCTCACTTCTGTCCGACTGACAATGCCTTCAACTGTTTCTGAGCTCCCCAGAGCTGAGAAGACGCGAAACTGCAGAATAATTTGAAGCACTCCCGTCACCGCAGAGTGTGTGTGTGTGTGTGTGTGTGAAATGAGTTGCAAAAAGAACTCATGGCATATACAATGTTTTATTTGGAGAGAAACCAAATCAATACCCACGAAAGTGCAGCACTGAACACTTTCATACATACAAGTGAATGTAAGTGGTGCTGAAATTCAGGTTGGTTCTTCTTTCTTTTTAAGTCTATGCACAAGACAGATTCTACACACAGAAGATGCACACTGTATGTAAACACTTGGTCATACCAGAGAGCAGCCTGTGAGGGCAGACTGCTCCTGCTAGGTTTGCTTCAAATGCAAAATATCTCCTTGATGTCAAGTTTGTTGGAATAGAAAAAGCACTCCATGTTCATTTTTGAATTATTCATTCCTCCTAAGTGGGTTACCGTCCATTTAAGAAGCCCCCCCCGTGTGTGTGTGTGTGTGTGTGCGTTTTGTGTATGTTAGTGCAAAGAAAACCCAGAGGCGAGAAGAAAAAACACAGGATTGTGTGCTAACCATAAAACTGAGTATTTCTTCTTGCTAACCTTGTTTACATGATGTGGGATCTTGCATTTAGAAGCTTTTCTTACAATAAGGAAGTCAATCAATGCGGTTTTAATGTAGTCTGACCAATCCCCTGCACACACAGCTGTGGTTCTTAATCTGTCAAACACAACTGACCTCAACAACCACGGTTCCACTGATGCAGATGACTAAATTAGACCAAAATGTAATGACAATGACCGCAGAAGTCTGGGATATAATACCAGGAAGTGTGTGTGTTTTGTTTAAAAGCTGATCCTGACTACACCATTAGGGAAGAATCATGCATGGATTAAAGTATGTTTACGTGAGCTTGTGAATAAGTAGCACCTGCATCGTGTGCCAGGGTGTAAAGGTGATGTTTTTACTGACAAACATGCTGTTCCTGTCAATAACGACTCCCTAGTTGAAGATAAACAGAAAACAAACATTTAACAGCAAAATTCAATAAGTAGCCACAAATCACCCAATCCCATCCTGAACATGTGAGAGGTAGAAAGCTTTTAAGAGTGCTTGCAGCTGATGACTTTAGAAGTGGAAATATTCCATTACAGGGGTGAAGCAGGAGAGGTGCTGTGTGGTTAACGCTGCCCTCACCTGACCAAGCTTTAGCGCTGGAGGTGCAAACAAGTCCACAGAGAAATGTCTGCACTCACCTTTCATATAATTACAAACCTTGTTTTAAACCTTGAAGGTCTTCCTGACCTAAAAAGCCATAAAAGCAGTATGGAGCAAAGCACGCAGATTATTTCTTTTGATCTAGCAACCAGCTGTGATAAAATCTCCCCCAGGCTGTTAAAAACTGTCATTATGTATCATACACCCACTTCTTCCATGGCTCACCAGCCGTCCCTCTGCCACACAGCAGCCAGCCATGAGTCCACGGGACAAATACAGTCCTTGTTTCTGTCTCCCTCTAACAGAGGTTATATCGCGTCTTCAAATTATCTGCTTGACTTTTCAATGTAGCTTTTAATGTCACACGGCTGATAACCTTCAAAGACAACTTTAATGTGCACGGGAAGGCATGAACAACAGATGACACATCAAAGCATACAAAGTGAGTCGACTCTAAAATAAAGATATAAGAAATGCAAAGGATGCAACAATCTATGGAGACATGTCTGCAGTTGGAAATATACAGCATCTCTCAGACTATTGATTCTCAATGTCCAATCAAATTTGTCTGCTTTTGGAAATTTGAGAAAATACTTGTGCGCAATCAGTATTTATGTCTTCTTGAAAGGCATTAAAACTCAAATGAATTTCAAGAGAATATAATAAAACATTACATGAGAAGAAGATTGAGCGCAGCTGCTGTTTTTACATCGACGATCAGGTCACTGCTGTGTTGAGCAAACGATGAGATTCCTGGCTCCTCAGTCCTGGAGAAAATATAGAGGAGACCCGCCTCATTTTACTCCACCCTTTCTGGGTGAAGTAGAATGAGCTACTGTAGTCTTGTGCAGAAGGAAAGTTGATGTTTCCTGTTGTCTTCCAGCTGTAGGTGTTTGCCACAAATGGCTCACAACAGCTATTGCAAAAATCACGGTACGTGGCATTTCCACTGGCTCTAAATTGGGCTGCAGGGTTGGCTGAGGGGTGGTCCTTTTCCCGCCTGTGTCCAAATTAAACAGTCTCCCCAGGTTTCCATTGTGTGAAGTAGTTGCTCGCTTCCTTTCCCTTCATGTCCTTAAAATCATAGGACTGCAGTCGGACGTTTAAGGCTCAACATGGTCCACAGGAAAGTTAGTTTTCGCGCGGTTTATTTGACAGTCCTCTCCTTTAAGATGTGTGAGGGGAGCAAGGCGGAGAGACATGACATGAGTGACACAAACTCCAGCCAGCAGATGGTCGAGTCAGAATGTAGTGAGAGGTGGAGGCTTATAAAAGAAAAAAAAAAGAAAGGAAAAGACAAAAAAATCCTTGGTGCCATTTTGGACAGGAGCTCCCATTTCTCTGTAATAACAATGTAATTAGCCCATAATTATACTAATTCCACTGACACTAATTCCACTGAAATTACAGAAACGATGGAGCAGTTGTTTTAAACTCTTTTTTTTTCTTTTAGAAGACAGAGATGAGTGCAAAGACCCCGTATAGGAGAGCACAGGGGTAAGCAACTAACAGCTGCTGCCCATCCATCGCTAATGCCGAGATGAAGATCTTTGAGGCTGAGAAACTGCACCAGCCAATGATTGCTGCCGTTAATACAATCCCCACCATGCCCCTATAGAGAATAAGCAGGAAACAGGAAGTTAGCCTCTGATTATCTTAACACTTGCCTGTATGAATGCAGCATTTGTACAGTCCTACACATAAATATCACACTTAAGCTTTGCTGAACCTTAGCAACCAGTGGCCATTTTAAAGTCGTACCGTACTAATACACCAAAACCCTATCTGGGAAGTTTATGCTTCTAGACAGTGTCTAGTAGCGTGGTCTATAGTCTATAGGAAAGCCTTTGCTTGATTCAGGTTTGCCTGTGTACTCACTGTAAAGAGAAGAGGACTCCAAAGCTGGAGAGGAGGATCATTGGGAGGAGGCAGTATCCCAGCACGCTGGCCACACAGCCGAAGGAGACGCCCGTCATACTCATTAGGTTGAGTAGACAGTACATGCCGAGGCAGCCGATCGCACTGATACCGTACACATAGCCAAACTGGATCTTACCTGACTGTGAATGCAAAGGAAAGAAACACACATCCATCCGCACAGTCAGATACACACGCCTCCACGATGACAGATTTAGATGTGTTTGTACCAAACCAAATGATTTACCAGAAGAAGTGTCGCTCCGAAGGCCAAGCAGAAGACCATGGGGCCAGCCAGGTCTGTCTCGTTCATGATGCTGCCGTCCGCCACCTTCATTGGATGGAGCACCGTCAGGGTCTTCTGCCAGATGTGGTCGAAGTTGATTCCTAATTCTGAGACGGAGAAAACACACATCAGACACATTGGATGACATTCTGTGATCAAGGAGAGGAGTTCAGGAGTTGTACTGGAACTTTAAAAAAGGATGATAATGACAATACGATTCGCAACACTGTAGTTTTTTTTTATCAGTATTTTTTAAACACCCTCAGCGAGTTACAATAAAGAAACAGTTCTCTTCCAGGATTTCTCAGACTTTACGTTCAGCACTTTGTAAGAGGATAAAGACAGAAAGGACTCTCTCTGGGATTAAAGTGTGAGTTCTTCTCAGAATAGCCTTGAGGTGAGTCCAGGGAATGAAATTAGCGCCTCCCACTGGACAAACACAGGCTAAATGTTGGCTGCGGCAGGTAAACTTTTCAGGGAACCTGCCACCATGGCAGACAGGTTTCCCTTTCACTAATCAGTATTATTTTAAAAAGCAATTCAAAAGAATATTCAGGCATTTTCTCAGACTTACACCTTTTACACCTTTAAAACAGAAACAAAAACAAAAACAAAACTTCTTTGATTACTCAATCACCTAATTATTCAGCTGCACAGCATGTATGCCAATGAAAGGCTTTATCATGTGTGTAAGTTGAAAGAAAATACTGCCAAAGTTTGGAAAAGCTAAGTCTGCCAATTTTGTAGTCGCACTGTCAAGTAGCCAACCTTTCATCCATCAGTCCCTTCTATTCTATCAAAACTTGACTCTGTTAGCGTCTGCAACAGGTGAATGAAACTTTAATTTCACGCCTTAAGAACAGATCTTAGGTTCATGTCCTAGAAGTGATACTGAAAACTGATTTCAACAGGAACGCTGCAATTTTAGATTTCAGGAATTCAACTGGCGCTCTCGTAAAAGTAACTTGCAATTATTCCAAAAGCCGGTGAACAGTGCAACTAATTATCATTTTCATTAACTGATTATTTCTCCACTTTACTTCAAATTACCTGAGCAAACAAGAGCATTCAAGCCGCAGTAACATGAAACAGAGCAAATGAAGCAAATCCTCAATTTTGAGAAGCTGCAACCAGCTACATTTCAATGTTTTATCAGTTATAAAAATACATCAAAAGCAATCAACTGAAAGAATAATAACAAACAATTTTAGCACAGTGTGGACTGTGCCCTCATAGTCAGTCCCCTTGCAATATCCCTGCACTCCTAAATGAGAAATATTATAAGAGAGGAGTTGTATAAGAGCAAAACAGGTAGAAGTCATGGCCTCCAGGTTGTCGTTCACCCACCTTCTAGCAGCGGCGGCTCATCGTCAAAGCTGCTACTGTACATGGATTGTGATGGAGATGGAGTGTAAGTCTGTGTGGGCTGAAAGATTTGTCCTGTGTAGGGCTGCTGGGGCTGCATCATCCCCGGGGAAGAGTAGCCCATCGGCTGGGAGTAGTCATACTGACCATATGGCCTAGGAAACACGAAATAATAATGCTCAACAGTGCTCTTTCACTAATATGACTTCTCAGCGTGCCTATTTCATCTTAAAACAGCAACGTCACATACCAAGTGTGTTGTTTCAATTAGACGATAAAAAACAAAACATTAAAACTCTGCAGCCTTGCCCTTTAACTTCATGTAATTTCCAAACACACCTTAAACAAACAAACTGCCAAACAGTGTGTTCATTCAGGCAACAAAATGTTTGGATAGTCTTTGGAAATGGCAGATAATGGAGTAATAACGTCACTCTTGAAGGTGTTAACAGTAGAGAAAGCATCATGTGAGGAGGACCTTCTTCACTTACTTGTTGTAGGGGTTTTCAGCGTTGTTGTAGCCATAGCCGGCCTGGCCGCCCTGGCTTTGCTCATCTACACTGTAGCTGGACTGGTAAAAGTCTGTGTTGAAATTGTCAAACCCTGACATCTCTCAGTCTGCTTGAAACACAGAGGCAGAACAAGAAACATCACTTGTCAGCTGGGATGATCACAGTGAGGTGGTACAGATGGTAGTCAATATTACACTGTTTTGCTTTTACTCTTAAACTTTTAAGTGCTGCTATAGTGAACAAACAACATTATGCCAGTGGAAATAATCTTGTTGGCACCCATTAGGTGAAATAACGTTTTACGTAACATTGTAAATCATTCGCAAAACATTTCATGGCTACATCTTGCAAACAGATAGGCCCTGGACAAAATATTAGCCTAAAATAAACTACCTAACGGAAGTCGTTTTCTCTAACGAACCATTCGTTTTACATTTAACTAGCTAAGTTCCTAGCTAACGTTAAGTTGACGCTTAGGTGAGCGGTAGTACCGTTACTGCTTCATTAGTTAGGTTAACAGTGCCTCCGTATACATTTAATACAACTGTGAGCTAAAGCAGCTAGCTAACGTAGCTTCACACAAGAAAGCCAAGATAAAACTGAAAATCATTGGTCTATTATGAATCAGTTATTATTGACCGACTGTATGCACTATCTAACGACTCGACCATACAACCACCTAAAAGGATAAGCTAACAATCTTGTCAAAATATTGCAAAAGCTGCTAATCTTTGGGTGGCTAACGCACCGCTCACTCTGCAGCTAGCTAACCGCTCAGCTGATGCTAGCTTTAACAGTTACGGAGACCGGGTTTGCACGTCGTGCGGATAATGTCAGCAGTGGCTTTAATACTTCATTTACCTTTTCTTACGCAATGATTATTCTTAAACTGTAAAATCATCACAAATGTCCACACTTACCTGTGATGTTTGACAAATCTACCCAGAGCCCTGCCAACTTAGTTGAGGTTGCTACGTGTCAGGAGAAAGGTATATCTTCCGGGGTGGTACGTAGCCGACGGGAAGCCGTTAGGGACAATAACAAAATACTGTTTACAGAAAATGTGCACACTCTACAGACGACTGCTGGTACTGCATACTTTTCACAAACGCTTAAATTACAAACTGGGGTAATGTATGAATTTATGAAAACAGTAAGTACCATGATTTCCGATATCCGTTGTTGTACAGTTTCCTGGTTGAAGTAATTGCAGTGTTAGACTCGTGCTTAAACATGCCCTTATGCAATCCTCTTGCCTGCTTTAGAAATCCTGGCTTTTATGCAGAAAAACATTACAGAAACATAAATATTGCAATTCTAAAGGTCAAAAAATTTGAAGTGCTTGGACTTTCCTGTATTATGGATTACTCTGATGAAAAAAGAACATCAGCATTAGCCTATAGAACATTTTACACCAGCATGGATGCAGTGCAAATACTAATGAATAAGCTATTAAATGATTTTATGGTGATGCATACACAACGGAATTAAAGTACCAATAAGCACTAAAAGGTCAGTCGCTTTGTGCAAGGACACATAATAATTCTTTGTTTGAAATATTCTGTTCTTTTACTAATAATGATAAATAAAGAAAAAAAAAAGAAAAAGAAAAAAGGTTGAATGTTGTTGAATTCACAAAGAGATGTGCTTAGACATCTCAAACATCTCAAACTACTGCCTGGTTTTGCCCACCACGGGTAGGTATGATATCCTACTGGGTTCTGACCCACAGTCGAGAGAGAAAACTGTAGTCTAATAGTAACAAATAGAGACAGACGGTAGAAGGTGATTTAACTGGACATGCACAGGGCTCCCAAGCAAGAACAAAGGTAGTCTTTTTCATTAGGAGACAGAGGAACAGATCAATCACTCTGCCTGCCGAAACCAAATAGTGCAGGTGGATCCATCCTCTTTGATGATGACAGATAATGTAGAGTAATAGGCTGATGACCTCTGCTGAGAGGAAATAGGGATGGGAGGGAATGAGAGGCAGAGAGAGCATCACAGATGTGAGTTTGACCTGTGATGAATGGAAGGGAACAAATGGGGAACAGTAAGAAAGGAATCATTGTTCATCCGCTGCACCGCTCTTTCCTCTTTTTGAAAGTCTGGTAGGCACAAGAGAAATAGCCAACAGGAACAGCAAAATACAGTAAATATGAATTCAGATGGCACAGATTATAAATATAGAATGATCAAACTGACTTTTCGTGAAAAGTCACACCAATGTTCCTCTGTCACATCTGTAAAAATCCCTTAGCCAGGGCTTATTAAAACTAGATTATTTCTGCCACAGTGCTGAAACAAAACACCTCTGGCATCCATAACAATGTTTGAATTATAATCGTAGATTAACTGGTGCGGTGTGAAAAGGAGCTAAATTATATAGACTTGGCTCTGCTCCCAGCCTGGAGTTATAGAATTCTTTACAGAATGTAAAAAGGGAAAAATAACAGCATGGAGAATGTTGTCAGAGGAGACATATTCGGCCTCTTGTGTCTTTGACAGAGAAACTGATTGAGTTATGGGTCTCAGGGCAAAAATACAACAAGAAATCTTTGGGCCAGCAGTTCCCTCAGCAAGGTTGCATGAAAAAATGTCTCGCCAGGAAACTTTGTGACATCTCTAACATTTTCTTTCCTGTTGAAGGCAACGCTGGCAACTAAATTCCAGCCTTTATGTTAAATTGCTTGTTCCAAGACAGCTTCAAGGCAGTTCTATTACAGTCATTTAATGCAAAAACAAAAAATGAAAAGAGAAAACAAAAAACAATAAGCCCAAAAAAAAAAAAAAAAATGTCATTAAGAAACCTTTCAGCTGTGCAGACCCGACATGGATCATTTCTCTGCCTCATGATGAACAAAATCAATTTGATGCACGCAACATGAATTCCTACAGCACACACCCATGACTAATCATCAAGTAGAAATTAGTCGCCTCCCCTCCATTGCCTCTCATCTTCCTTTAGACTTTTAATCATTTCTAAACTTGAAGAACATGTCTTTCTTCTTAATCCACTTAATGAAAGAAAATTGAAAAGTGCCAGAGAGGGTAATTGAATTTAGGGCAGTGTATTACCATATGCTGTCATAATTGCCTTCTTTTATAAAGTCTCTACTGTAATCCTGCTGTCACTGCCTGGGTGGATGAGTGGATTAAAACTACTGAATTTCCTTTACTCCAGCAACCCCTCGTCTCTAACCACCTACTGTACCCTCAATTAAGATTTCTCTCTGCACCTCTTCAGGCTCAGGAGAGAGGAGAAAGCAAGGGAGAAGGCTATTTTGAATATATGCTCGTCTTGTCTACAAATAGGCAGATGGGAGGCGATTTTGCTCCTTCTGCACATGACATACCAAACATGTGAGTGAGCACAAAGCACACACACACACACACACACACACACACACACACACACACACACATAGCTCTATTTTTAGCAGACATTGAGGCGCACATTTCCTCAGAACATTCCCAAGACTAAATAAATTCCTTTAATTAATCTAATTCAATTTCCTGCCACCCCATTGATACGACTGCTGCACAGATCACAAATTAGTAGGCATCTGGTACTTGCAGGGTCTCCTCTCTGAAGCAGCTTTCTTCACTCTCTGAGTGAGATGCATGAGCACTAAAATAACAATCAGCAGCTGAAGAGTTTGTGAAGTTTGTTTGTTCCAAAATGAGATTTCCACCCACTTGATATTTAGCAGCTTTGGACAAAACGACAGTCAACATGAAAATACATCTCATTCTGGAGGGTAGTGATGGTGCTTGTAACACCAAAGCATTTAAACAGGACAAAAAAACATCAGATGAGGTTGCTCTTAGGTATTGTGGACAGATATCAGGTAACAGTTCTTGTTCAAAATGGTTTTGTTTTCATCAGGAATCAAATTATTTTGAGCAATTCATGCTGGAATAGAGGCGTTACTCAACAATGACAGAAAGCATGAACGAATATACAGTAAAGTGCATAATATAAATGATAGAATGTGTTTGACTGAGATGTCTGTGCTTTGTTTCTTAGTCAATATTTGATTAAAAAAAAATGATATTGTGATATTGAGTAAGTGTCATTGCCTTTGATACTGAAAGGTAAGTATGCTCTGATACAGGACTGATGCATTATGACGGAGCACACCGTGGAGTTTTGCCATTCTTGTCTGCCTCTGGTTGGCATCGGGGACAGTACCAGTCAACCCACGAGTGTTCTACCTGTCAAAACAGATTTAGAGGCTTCTAAAATAAGTCTCACATTATAAACAGCAGCATGGCCTTGGCTCTCCTTCCTCTTCCATCCTACCCGAACAGCCGTTCTGCCAAGTTTTACTTCCCAGCTCCTTTAACTTCTGTCACAGCTTTTGGCCATACTGGTTCCATTCACTGCAAGATATGTCACACTGGACATAAATAAGTTTTGGCCCAGTGGGTTAAGGCTGCTGTATTTTGTTATTGTAGATCAAATGGAAAAAAAATATATCATCAATATTTTCCACACGACAGCATCTTGGGGGTTGCTGTTTACAGCGTCTTCAGAGTGCAGAATCAACATCTTGCAATTAAAATCTCACATCATCCAAGTTCTTAAGTTGCTGTGAAGGATAAATCGAGATTGATCTCGGCCATCAGCCTTGATGCCGAGATCAATTTGTTTGCGAAGAGAACTGCTACTAAGAAAAATTTTGTGCTGATAAATATCTTTAAACTGGCAATTTTCACAAGCTTTCGATCTTCCCCATATTTTTCTCTTTAATAGCAGAAAAGAAGATAATATGAATATCGATAACACATTTCCATGAACATGTGATTATATGAATTAATATTTAATCAAAATGAACAGACAAGCAAAGCTCATCACCTGGGAGATTCCTCTCTCCTTCAAATGTACTTTTCCCCCCCAAACTGAAGCTAATCATTCGACAGAGGTAAGAGTGGCTCCAAGACTGAGAGGCAGAGATTTCTTCTGGGACTTGAGTGAAATTGCCAACATACATTATGTGGTCGTCAGACTGGCCGCTCAGTGCCAGACAATCCTCCCTCAGATGTTCTCACATGGTTTTATATCATCACTTTATGATGTTTAACGCATTTCAGAAGTTTCAGAAGTTACAATGAAGTGTTGAAATTTCTCTTGAGAATTTTGTAGGCCTACCCACTTTCCCTCAACCCGCCTCCTCCATTTCTGCTCCATCCTGTATTTCCCCCCGAAAGCATTTTGACAGTCCTTTGAGAACAGGTATGATCTTGTTGCCTCCGGCTGGGTTTTCTTCTCTTAGCTGGACATTGGTTGAGAAATAAATGATAGGCAAGTGTCTCTTTGACTGGATGCACACTGTCTTGATGCTTCATTGCATTGTTGCATTATTAACGTTCCTGTCAATGGAGGGATAAATATCTGTCCTTCAGTGATGGATTTCTCCCTGAATGGCTGTTGAACGTCACTGCTAAAAGATGAGTCCGGGCAGAAGCCCTTGCTCTGACTCTGTGGGACCGACAGAAACGCTAAGTTTAGAGTTTCTGTTTGAGATAACTGGAAGATTTGCCTCCACGAAACACCAGCTGCACGTTATATTTCAGTGCAATTTGAATGAAAAAACTCTGATTATCAGAATATTTGGCAAAGCTGTCAGTGCACAGGTGCGTTTCAGACTCCTTCAAACTGCAAACAAATTCAAGACTTGTAATTCATGTCGACTCTCGCTCTTTGTTTGGGGTGACGCCCCGCTGGACGTTCTGCTTTTCTGATGAAATTACTGATGACAGGAGTGAACTGAGACGCAACCACACACTCAATTATACATCTTCAACTCACTATCTCTCAGAAATTATTCATTTTCACTGTGTGTGCAGGGAGCTTCATAAAGTTCCTGACTGCTCACTTTATTCATCTTACTTTAAACTGTGTCTCAGTGTGACAGCGCTGTTGAAGATAGCAGGATCAAAAGCAGAAGGAGCTGGAAAGCTGTGCATATGAATTCTATGAGTATATATATATTAGATGAGGAGAAAAATTACAAAATTTAGTTTTCCTGTAGTTCGGCAACACATTTGCAGCATACGATATACTGAACATCCTCCAAAGCAGTTACAGTAAATTCCTGATGGTATTAGCTGAAGAGTAAAATTGGATAGTGCACCGTAAAAAGAGTTTTACAGTTCTAAGGACTTTTGGAGATTTGGCCCCATCAAGAGATTTGTCACACACTGACGACCTGTGGAAACCACACTTTAATCCCAAGAGCCAGGGAGTAAAGCACGGAAAATACTGGAGGGTGGAGGGGGGGAGTTGAGCTAACACACACACACACACACACTCACACACACTCCTACACGCTCACAGAGACAGAAACACACACTGCAGGAGAGCTGACTATGGCAGTAAACTAGCACAGCTATCTAGCCCTCCACAGAGCTCCCACGTGGCCTCGACGCTGGCCGAGGGAGAACGGGTGCTTAGCAACATCTCATCTACATGGTTTGCCAAATCAACAGGGTCAAGATCCCTTTAGGCTCTGAGAGCTCGACTGTGCCATGCACCGCCGAGGAGTGGCCTCAGAGACGGAGAGAACGGCATGGATATGGGCCGACTTTACTTGGCATGAATCCCCTCTTAAATTGCTTATTCTCAGTCTTTAGCCTCCAGGATTTATTCTCACAAGAAGAGGAAAATGGCTGCCAGTGTGAAACGATCCGTACGTTTCAAGAGCAATTTGCGTCACAATTTTGATTTTGAAGGCGTATTTCAGCCTCACGGCAGGCAACAATCTGCTTCGAGGGGTTTTTAATTCAAACTGATTTAAAAACCAAAAGATTTGTGTGAAATGTCTTTCAAGCAGGTTGACTCACTTAACCTTTTTTTAATTTGTCTCAACAAAAGAAGACTTGAGGACTCAATGCGAAATCAAATGACTGCTTTGTTTTTTTGTCCGGTTCGTTCACTCTTCTTAATCAAATTTGGGGATTATTTTAGAGCTGGGTTTAAGTACAAAAAGGGATCAGTCAGTGCCGCCCAAAAGCTTCTGTTAAATTACAATCTCAAAGATTTGAAAAGAAACAAATGTCTGTTATATCACCAACTATTGCCAAACGAGGTAACACAATAGTGACTGAGGCTATAGCCTATTGATGAAAGTACTGCAATATTTCTAGATTTGCTGTGTTACAAACAGGGTGTCTGCAGTGACAATCCCAGAAAAAACACAGCATTAGATTACTGCTAATGCAAATTTCCTACTGATGCAGCTTCACATTAAAAGTGTTTGGCGAAACATGACTTGACTTTTATTATGAAGAAGTCACAAGAAATGCAATGTGTTTGTCAGTGAAATTAACACTGACTGACTATCATTCATCAAAAATGCATTCACAGCCTGCTGTCTGCAGACTTGTGCTGTGTGCAGCATAAAATCAGTTCATGGGAAAAGGCCAATTATTGCTTGACGTCTTTATCAATATGCCAACAGCTTGTTTTGATGCCTCCAGAATTATATGACCTGTGGTATTAAACTACACTTGCTGTTACCACCAGTAACTGCAGGTGTCGCCAAATCAACAAGGACTGAAATCTTAATGATTGACACTTTAAATCCCCAAATCAAGAATGAATGGAAGGCAGTGGAAACGAGTCATCACCATCATTTTTGTACAAAACACACATACTTTCTCATCCTTCCAGCTGATACGGTGGTCTACTGAAAAATGTGCTGCACGTCAAGAATGTCATTTCCAATGAGGCACAAGTTATACATAACAGAGTTACATAACAAGAGTGACTTTAAATCCAGCTAATGAAGCAGTGTGTTCATAATTAATGCGTTTTCGTAATGTGAAAGGAATATTAAAGCACTTAAAGCACATTAAAATTAAAGCATGCACACTGTGTTTATTTCAATCTGTGACTGAACTGGAAACCATGAAATGCCGCAGACTAGACATGATTTCACCTTTTGGCAAGTGTTTAATGTCCAGTGAACATATATGGTTTGAGGATCTGACTGAATGGTTACTCCGTCCATGCTCATCGCGGCTCATCTGCGTCTGATGCAATCCGGACGGAAAGATGAGTCAGTATACACTTACACACACTCTGACTCAATTGATGTTTTTTTTTTTTTTTTTAAACAAATGAACAGAGATTTTTTTTTTTTTTCCATGGAGCTGTCAGATCGTCCGCCCCCTCCCATCCTTTCACTACACCCACAACTTGATCTTGGCCAACTGCTTTCTGAGTCCCACATGGTGCAAATTGAATCAAACGCCAGCTACTGTAAGATACACTAAAAACCTCCTGGTTTCAGCAGCGTGTACGCATTTGATTGTCTCTGTGAGTGCAAATGGGCTATGAGTGGAAAAGAACATTAAGAGAGAGGTCTGGCTGCAATCATCACTTTTCAGCAACATTATTGTTTGTCTCCATGTGGAAATAAAAATGCTGGTTAATCAGTTCTGCTGTGCGTCTAAAACCCACAATTATCTTTTTACTTAAAACTCAGGCTGTAGAAAGGCAGAGTAAATCTGTACATGTGATTCCTCTACCATCCGTTGTTATAGCATTTGGCTGATTGCTGATATTTTAAACCGTTGGAAGCCAAACCTCAGGGCAAAATGATTTCACGCAGTCACGTTCCTGTTATGTCTATCTACTCATTAACAGTCCCAGATCGTTTTCTAACCCGCAGCTGGAAATTTATATGCATGTGGGTTGTCATGAAAAGATTTGTAAAGAAGATAATGATTTGACTAGTTTCTTCCTCATCATGACTCAAGCAGTGTGTGCCCACACACAAGGCTGATATCACAACTATCTGCCTGAGAAATAAAAAGCGTGCAGTGAATGGACTTTTAACGGTAATCCTTGGTAATTCCTCTGCTTTATCAGCTGTGCCTGTGATAGAGTGGTGACCTGAAGGTACCCTGCCTCTGATCTAATGCATGCTGGGATAGGCTGCAGCCCTTCTGCAACCCTTGAGAAGATAAAATGCTAGGAAAATTGATGGATGGGTAAATTATCACTTTATCAGCCTACAGTTAACCTGCTGTCTACTAGATTATGCAATGCTATAACGCCAACCTCGTTAAGAACTGAAGAAAAACGTAGACATATTCTAGTAAGTGAATGCCTTGCAGTAAGAAGGAGAAAAGTTCTAACTTGTAACTCTGATGCAATCTTTTAACTTTCTGGATCAGCATTTTGGCTCATCATGATATAAGCCATAGTGTATGAGACAGGTGATTTAATGATCTGAGTCCACAGAGATGTCACTCATAGCTCCTCCGGCATGAAGCCCACAGGACACCAGAAAATGCAAGACGGAGAAGTTAAACAATGATAAAAATAACTGAGAAGAGAAACATCTGGATGCTTGCATTCACATCAAGCAATAAGTCTGCAGAAGAATATAAATACACCTTCGACAGACTGAACATAATAATCAGCTCTAACTGCCTTTTAAGTAAATGTTTCAAAGTTTATTTATCAAATAGAGAATCTGTGACATGCATTCATGTAAAAAAAAAAAATGGAGAAAAAAAATGGAGAACTATTTATAGAAATGGTCTTCGCTTCATTGTGTGAGCTTCATCATCTCGCATCATCCCCATTGTCAGATCCCCGAATTATGAAAACAAAAGTAACTCCTGGCTCATCTGGCTGCATCCAAAATAGCTTTGGATCCATATTTCCCTGCTCTGTTTAGACTTGGCTCCAAGGATACAGCCTCTTTCTTGATGCCTTCACCAGTACACAGTACAATACGCACACACAGAGACACCTGCAGAGTCAGTGTTAGTGAGTGGGATGACAGCTCTGCTGCTGTGTTTCTGGCCAGAAGACAAGCTGAGATGTTCAGCTTCCTGGCTCTCCGTGGTGTCTTGCAGGGTTGAACTTATCCTGGATCCAGGATCCGCTCGTCTGTCCCTCACCACCCTGCTCTCCTCCGGCTGCCAAAGCCCTTAACGTTTAGTGGGCTTCCTGTTAAATAGCTATGTCTCCAGGGAGAGCAGCGGACCTAGTTTAGGAGGGAAAGCTGCCTCGGCCTGTGCAGAGAGTGGATGAAACAGGGATTGTGGGCCAGAGCAGCAAAGTGACACAAAACAGAAAGAACCTCATTTTTTGACCTGCAGAAATAGGCAGAAGTCCAGGATCCTATTGCTCAGTAGTCAAGAGAATATCACACTGTAAAATTCACAAGAAACATGGCCCTAATTTGTCATTCTGCTGGCATTTAGTCTGTGAGGAAATTACTTTCTAGCAGAAACTGTTTGTAGATCATAATATTGATGCCGTCATTGAGATATGATGATTATACCGTGAGGCAATTAGATCCACTTCCTCAACTGACTCCTGTAGCAGATCTGAGTGAAAGTGGTGGGAAGCTGTACGTTTGCTGGGATCAGCTAAAAATATCTTGTTTTGACACCAAATCTGGGGCATTGGGACTTGTTGCTTATCCCCCCGAGGAATTCAAAGAGTTTATGTTTGAAGATCAATATTGCAGAGATGTGAAGCTTCTTAATGACTGTGAGTTCATCAGCAGACTTAAACTGAAAACCTTGTCACGCAGTCTTTGAAGACACATTTTGAGACTGATGAGTCATTGCATTAGTAGCCGGAGGTGTTGGGGTGTACCTGCTCAGGAGGACGGTAGGAGTTCAGTCTGGTCACCGGCCTGCTAAGACGATCTCATGAGACGCTGAGCATCAGGAGGATGTTTTTGTACTCACGCAAAAACTGAATAAATATACATTTTAATAGTATAACCCCACAGAACCACAAGAACTTTAAAATACAGAGCACTGCCTTACTGTAGGTTGTTGTAGAAAGTGGACATGCACCATTAATGATTACCTTATGCATTTATCGTTTGTCTTGTCTGATGTTTATTTTACTTTAATGCATTTTTACTCATTTTCCTGCTTTCCTTCGCGAAGTTTACCCTTTGCAGGACTGCCCTGACCACACTCACACGCTTTCACATCTGGAAGCTGCCCAGTACGACCTCAGTCTGATCTGACTGGGTGTCCACTGGGGGAGGAGGAGTCAAGTGCCTTGCACAAGGTTAACTCTATTTCTCCCTCCCAGGTACATCCTGCCAGTCTGGGAATCACCCCAACAACCTTCTCTAACCTCAGAGACATTACATCATATTTGCCTTTTCTCTCTTGAATGGATTTTGTTTGGCTCACATGCACAAACACACACACACACACACACACACACATACAAACAAACAAAAAAGTGGACTTAAGTGAGTAAGAAATAGATAATGAATAAAACAAAAAATGTGTGTCCATGTGCACTACATCCTGTGTGTGTGTGCTGTTATTTCAAAATGTGGTGGCGTATTGTCCAGTTTCAAGCAAATCACTATACCCTATTCTAAATGGGTGAAATTTGCAACGAAAGGATACTTAATGTCATACATACTGTGTGTACTGCAGCAAAAGCGCTATCGTGTGATTGGCTTGATTTTGATCATAAAGTTGTTCAGTCAAATATGGACACCGGAGCAGAATGTGTGGACAAATATGGAATAAACAACATACTGATATAACTGATGACTGCTGCATGATGTCATGGTCCTCATTATAGGCAGGTTCTCTCTCTCTGCTCTTCTCTCGCAGCTCTTATGCAAGCCAGCACACACACACACACACACACACACACACACACACACACACACACACACACACAGACACAAATACAAGCCTTATAGCTTGCCATCAGACCGTCTAATCACACAGTGACTCACTATACTTGATGGCTCCCTATTGGCAGCTCTGAAAAAAACATCAGCAATGTCTTTTCCATGTCACCTGTAATCACTTTCTTCAAATACAACATCCCACCAGACAAACACCATTATTCTGCCTTAGTCTCTTCTCTTCTCCTCTGATTGGTTGTGCGTTACGTATCGCGGTGTCTCTTATTGCCAACGGAATTCTCCCCTGTGTTCAGACTGTTTTCTTCCTGCTGAGACCAAATTAGAAATGGCTGACCAAGTTCAAATAAAAAATAATAAATGTCCAAGTTTGAGGGATAGCTGAGGCTCACATAGAAACTCATTTTGGTAAATACTCTGAGTCAACTGAAATTATGCATTGAATGTCTGCCTGCTGTACTTGCAGATTTCCCATCTAAGGGCTGGCATCATTCAGTGTGGCTGTAATGAGAGATGGAAGTGGGACTAGTGTGCTGTTTATTTCAACCATCTGTGACTGGCCTGAAAATTCCCTTTTAATGTTCTCTCCGCGCTGCGCGTTGATGTGTGTCAGGGAAGTGAAGTGCTCTGGATGTTACTCAGGGTGTAAGAGGTGGGTTTCTTTAGCAAGCGAAAAATTAAAAATCTTTCTGATATTGTGTCTCTCTTGGAAAAACGCTAAATTATGAATGTTGCCGCTGTGCTTGTGGAGTAAATATTTCATCATATATTTTGTATTGACTAATTTGGAAGTGAAGTGAGTTCACAAAGATATAAAACAGCAAAGAAACCAAGGAACTGGAATAGATGTCCCAGCCTGTTTGTTACAAATATGTCTTTTTAGCGCTCTGATGATCTTTCGCTGGCTGGGAAGGCTGAAAACTTAATTTCCAAAATACACTTTGTAGAATCCCTCTATAAAGTTACCATTAACTAAAATGTGTTTCGGTCTATGTTGACTTACTTTGAAATGCTTTCATGGAACATCACCATGGAGGAATGTGTCATTTGCTTTGGTGATGGTGCTGCTGTATGTTTTGCAAGCATTAAACCAAGTGCTCTGTGGGGACAGAGTAAGCGGAGATGAAATGAATTGTGTCGGGCCAAACTGCTTTAACCCTGTACAGGTGGTCAATCACCTGGTCTTTAAATAGCCGCACAGCAGGGAGCGGTGTAGTGGCTACATATATTTATGATGAAGCCAGCAGCGTGGCCTACATGCGGGTGACTGCTCAGGTCCCAACCAGGCTCACCTCCTTCCTTTTTTATCGACTTTGTTTTATATCATTCTCTCTCTCGCTTCATTTCTCTCCTGTAGTGTCAACTCCATCTGAATGGATAGTAGGACTTACTGTGAAGAGCCAGGAAAAGTATTTCAAATGGCACGGACATTTTAATTCGAGAAATACCACCAATATGATGATACTGGCTGACACAGACTTTACATTACTAATTCTATAAAGTGTATGCTGTGTATTATTCTTAATGGTGTATTAATGTGTCAGTTTGTGTGCAAGAGCATAATTTACTATTCTGTTTTGTGCAAGATATGATGCAATGTGCGTGTTGGTGGGTGTCACGCAGAGCTGCAACATTAGAATAACCACAAACTTCAAAGTGGGAAATGTCACAAAAAGTGAATGGAAATGTTTTCTCTGCCTTTTTAAACTTATTTGAAACACCACATCACAGATAAGGGCATCCACCCTTTTCGATAATCTTTCTGGACCAGACTGTCCATAGACATCAAATTGAAGTCAAATGTTTTTAAATATATGCAGTGTGACCATTTAAAACATGGTTAGCATTAGTATTTCTTTCAGAGGGAAAGAGTTGTTTAGAATTCAGGCTACGTACGGGCAGTGCTGCTTGAGCGGCTACGGAGGAGCTGAGGTCTTGCTTGCTCATTTACCAGTACAAGTGATGTCCAATATTGCTGAAGTGCCTCTGAGCAAGAACAACAATTTCCTACTGTTTCCTGTACCTCCAAGGTGCATGTGACTGCCTCTGTGGCTCCGTCGCTCTAATTCCAATTTTGAAATTTAAAGTGAAAAGCAGCGGCATCGTGTCCTCAGAGGTAGAACACATATAGCAAAGGAATGCCAAGAAATGCAGTTGTGCTCAAGGCAAGGTTGGTTAAAAGTGGACAGATGAAAGCCAAGGGAAAATAGAAGGAGCATACATGCAGAAGGCTGTAATAAGAAGACTGTTCGGTACAAACTAGACTTTCTCAGATGCAGCACACAATGCATATTTTATACTTCCCCTCCTCACAATATTTGTATGTAATTCAAGCTCTGAACTGGCCCTGCAGCTGGAACATGTGCAAAATGTGTGTGTTTGTGAGACTACTGATTATACAGTACTGGCTGTCTTGTTTTTGATTAATCACAAACTGATAAGTCAACATCATCTGGTCACTTTTGACTCATCACCTCAGTGAGTGTTGTTTATTTTTGTGTGTGGATGTGAAGCATGATGTAGCAAAGACAAAAAAAAGTAAAATCTTAGTCAAATTTCCCTGGAAAATGCACAAAGTGTTTTTAATTGCTCTGAAATGGACATGAAGACACAAAAAGTAACAATGGCATAAAAACACACATACATGCGCTCATGCACACTGAATGAAAGTTGACTTGCGTAAACAAAACAGCTTTTGCACACGATTTCAGTCCCTTTCCTGTGTGAGGATCTGCCCATGGTGCTGAAAGAAGTCTGGGCATGTCGCAATACAAACAGAAGGAGGCGCTGTTGCGCATCTAACACATCCTGAGACAAAACCCGTCATCTTCCGAGCCACAGGCAGTAAGTTCCATTTTTTTCTTGGTCTTGAAGACAGTGTTTTTCGTTAGGAGATTTTATTTTGTAAAAGGGTTCCAAAAATTAAATCTGCAAAACATTAAGGGAACGATATGCACATGTCGTACCATGCAAATCACATTATTTCCTATTTTTATGTATGCAAAGCAAACGGCATGCAAATTGATTCAAGCTGGGGGTCAAACTGCAGCAATGTGAGCGTTTAACTTATTAGAATAATGGCACAAAGATGGATGCAGCAGTTTCTCCATTATGCACTGAAATTGCTGTAAAAGCCCAAACTTCATTTTTTTTTAAAAAACATGCAGCCGTTTAACCTTTGCCAACACGAAATTTCCACATTTGGGTGTAGTGGGGGGTAATATTACGCATTATATACATTAATAATACCAAACCGATGTGTGATTCATATGAACATAGGGCTTTTCTGACAATACAGGTGAATTCAATGGTTCTTGAGACTTTCATTTCCCACAGAGCACCGTTTACAGCTTGGAATCACCCCTTCAGCTCTTAGTAGCCTCTCTCTCTCTCTCTCTCTCTCTCTGTGTGTGTGTGTGTGTGTGTGTGTGGAAGACGGGGGAGCAGCCATGAAGACACCACCCAGGTCCTGAGGGGAGGGGAGGCGGTACGAGTGTGGATGGGAGGGAAAGGAGAGGAAGGAGGGTGAGATGCTCGTTTCAGCACCGCGGACAGCTCCCGGTGAAAGCAGCCAGCAGCAGCGGGTCGGTCCTCTCCGCTGCTCTGGAAAGACGTCCAGAGAAAAATCTGAACTGTGCCTCTCGGAGACAACAAATAAGATATGCTCTTTCGAGGAGGGGGGGGGTTTAGTTTAATTCAGTCCGGAGCAGGCGACATATTTGTAGTGACAGGCTCCAGACAAAACCATTACAGGACTCCCGAGGTTTGCGTGTGCAATCTCTACGAAGTTTCTCGCCACTGAAAGGCATTCTGCCTCCTCCTCCCGCTGTTGTGCACAGCCCGGAAAATCTGCTGGTGTTCAGGGGAAGTTGAAGGGGAAACAAAAGTGACATCGTCGCACCAGCACCTTCTTCTGTTTGGACTATATCCTAAGAGAAGTTGTTGGACTTTTTTTTTTCTCTCTCTCTCTCTTTTACTCAGTCCCGCTGCGTAATTTTCCGGTTGCGTGCAGAAGGATTTCTATTTGCTGGATTGTTGGATAATACTCCTTGTAGCAAAAAGGCAAGCAGAGAAGTTTTTTTTTTTTTTTTTTTTTTTTTTTTCTTCCATTCGATGCTGTAGGCTTCTTTCTTCGCCCCCCCACCCCATGCATTAGCCACTGATGCAAGCCTTTGATGCGCCCGGATACATTTCTCCTCTCTCGCAGCACTGATTATTTCCTCCTCAAGTCACCCACCTCAGTCTTTTTTTTTTTATCTTTTTATTCAAACATTCACAGAGGGACGCCCGCACTGCCATCTTCCCCCTATTTTCGACAACTGCTAAGGACTGGTAGGTGATAATGGCCATGGATCGATGAAAAATGCTTATTGAGATTATTGTGAGATGAAGTTGGAGGCCCTGCGTCGACACAGACTAACAGAGGACACTGCTTAGCAACTTTTGACACTGATCCATCTTTTTTTTTTTTTTTCTCGACTTGCTGTAGAAATAGGTGTGTAGCCCGGGTGTAGCTGTTCATGACGGAAACGATGGCGCTGAGTGGAAACTGTAGGACTAACCCCAAAGATCAAGCATCAGTTCAGAACAGTTTCCCAGATGTGGTTGAATTAAACGTGGGGGGGCAGGTTTATTACACGCGTCACTCAACTTTGGTGAGCACCCCGAGTTCATTACTCGGTAAGATATTCTCCTCCAAAAAAGACGCATCTAACGACTTGGCGAGAGACCCCAAGGGCCGGTATTTCATCGACAGAGACGGGTTTTTATTCCGGTATGTGTTGGACTACCTCCGAGACAAACAAGTCGTCCTCCCGGACCACTTCCCGGAGAAGGGGAGGCTCAGGAAAGAGGCGGAGTACTTCCAGCTGCCCGACTTAGTGAAGCTCCTGACGCCCGATGATCTCAAGCACAGCCCGGACGACTTCTTCCAGAGCGACTATGAAGACGGGTCCCAGGGCAGCGACCACCGGCAGTGCCCGCCGCCCTCCCTCGTCCCCGCGGACAGAAAGAGCGGCTTCATCACGGTGGGGTACCGGGGGTCGTGCACCATGGGCCGAGAGAGTCAAACCGACGCCAAGTTCAGGAGGGTACCTCGGATACTGATATGCGGGCGGGTGGCCCTCGCCAAAGAAGTTTTCGGGGAGACCCTGAACGAGAGCCGGGACCCGGACAGGACCCCGGATCGGTACACCTCCCGGTTTTACCTCAAGTTCAAGCACCTGGAGAGGGCTTTTGACATGCTGTCGGAGTGTGGTTTCCAAATGGTGGCCTGCAACTCGTCAGTCACAGCCTCGTTTGTCAACCAGCACACAGAGGACAAGATCTGGTCCAGCTACACAGAATATGTCTTCTACCGTAAGTGACACTTTTTTTTTTTCTGTACAGCACACACACATACACACAAACTTGGAGTCACCGCTAGAAGGCGCACTTGGTTTATGCGTTCTGTGTGTGAGCGAGACATCTGGTTACTGGGATGGGCCTTTCTAGCGAGGGACCACCCCTCTTCTGAATGATGCGGGTGTATTGAACGCTCCAGTGTGGCGATCAGAGCTGCTTCCACCTGTTTCTATGACTCATAGCTCCTCAAATTTCCTCTCTGTTTTTTACTTGGACAGGGTCAAAAAGGCTTGCTCCAGTTCCACCTGTCCACGACCTCCTGGTGGTCTGCCTCACCTTGGTTTTAAATGCAAACAGAGAGTCAAACTTACTCGCTCTGTTAGTGGCTGAAGTTTTTGTCTGAGCCCTGTGGAACAAAACCAATTAGAGATCACTCCCGGTAATTGGGGTTAAACCAAGGTGTTGCTATCTCTCCCAGGAAGATGAAACCTTAGCAGCAAACACATCACAGACAGGCTGGTTCATGTTTTAATCTCAGTGTGTTCAAACCTCTTACAGCATGTTGCAGCATTCAGCACGCCCTTGCAGGCTAGTTTATATTTCACAAGATTAAACCAGATTTTATAATTTTACTCCCATCTCAGCCGCGGCAGTCGTCAGAGCAATCATTTGCCAATGCTTGCCATTTCTCATCTTGGTGCAATTTTCTACTCCACCTCCTCTCTGCTTTCATCCGTCCCATCCTTTCAACTTCTTGCATTTCCTCCTGGCTTTCCTATTGCTTTCATTCTATTTCTCCATCTTTGCTGCTCACTGGCTGGCAAGAATCTGGCAAGAGTGGTAGCAAGGAAGAGAAAATCATTTCTTATATTAGCTTTCATAAGATTTTATGAGGCAACAAAATAATCCATATTCTCTGATGTGACAGTGTGTAATTTATCAGAAACTCTCTGATAGCTGCCACAATGAAGCTGCCATGAACGAGACAGACTGTAAGTGATAGTGTGAATGTGCTTAGTGCCCATATAAACTATTTGGATGTTACAAGACAAAGCTTCTGAGAGACTAGGATTCTGAAAATAAATCAACAAAAAGGCCTCTAAAAATGAAACCAAACTCTTTGTTTCCCATGCTTAGAGTAAAGAAAGTGCAGTTACATTTTGGGATTGTTGTCACCTCTAAAACTGACTCAAATTGATAGTGGTTGACCATCTAGGACAATGACTAAGGGCCAGACAAATTATTCTGGATTGTGAATCACAAAGGGCAGTGTAAATTCTGCTTTTTTGTGATTTATAATTTATTTGACACTTACTAAAACTCTGCAGGTGTAGTGTAATAGATCATACCCCTTCTGGCTCTCCATGAATGTATGCTGTTTGTTTTGTTGTCTAAATATGTCCTTTTGCCCACACAAGCCCTGTGAGATGTATTTTTTTTATACACCATGTTTTTATGGATATTTGCAAATACTACTGGACCCTGTTTTGGGCATAGATATAGTTGCTATAGTTACTACAGTGACACCATTTTAACACATATGTGGAAGTCTGTCTGTGGATTTCTGTGAAAAAATCCCAAAAGATTAAACTGAGTCTTGTTACATAAGTAAGAAACAGCACAACAATGCACGATGTGCTGGCAACAGCTGCCTTGACACACTTAGATCAATGTGTCAAAGCAGCCATCTTGATATTCACTGATAACAGAGTAAAAGTTTCTATAGGCACAGTGGAAAAATTGTTTATATGCCCTAAATAGATTACAGTTCAATACAGAGTTGTGACTTATCTCTTGGGTAACAGTTCAGTTTTTGTCAGTGCTGAGTGGGTGTGGGTTTCATTGATATTTGAAGGCTGCATGTCGACTTTATTTGCAACACTCCCTGCGGTTCCAAGCCCTCTTATCAAACCATCCTCATTTCCATCCTCATTTCCAAGTAATTTGTGATTACAGAGCAGACAATTTTGGTACTTTTGGAAATTGCAATGAAGCGACGGACGCTGCTTCATATTCATAGGAAACATTTTCCAGTTCAAGAGGAAGGGCATCTAACCCAGTTCTTTTCACTGCTGGCTTTGCCGTCTCGTTTCAGTGCCCAGTCGTCCAGATGTTTGGCAAGCACAAACAGTAATGGGCTGATATGCAAACATCCTGAACAGGCAAAATTTTTATTTTGTAATATGACTCACAGAAGCCTCAAGTTGTGTTTTATGACATTCTAGCATGATCTGTACAATTCCTTACATTCCCAAAATATCTTTTATTCATCTTCTTCCAAGATTTCCATGTAATGACTCGGATGAGGGCCAGGGCTGCTGGTTAGAAACCACTGAGCTGTGCATCTACCACCACCTTAGGGAAAAGTACTGCCAGAATCATAAATCACATAAGTCAAATGATCACATGATCACAGAGCAAAAAAAAAAAGAAAGAAAAGAAATACAAAAAAACCCCACATGAGAACGAGTTTCTGGGCTCGTTCCAGGCTAAATGAGCTCTGCATTAATGGCCTGCATGAAGCAGCCACAATGACTGGGTGACTATTGGCTCTCATAACCCCCAGAAGTAGCGCTAACAAGCCAAATCAAGTGGTGGTGGGGGCTGCTGACACAGACAGTGCAAACACACACACACACACACACACACACACACACACACACACACCTTGCTTATGCAATATCTGGCAGTCTGTCTGTGGGCTGCCGCTGCCGGCCTCTTCTTGCTTACTGACAAACAACAACTGCTTTCTGGCTTTGTTGACGAATGTTCAGCTTGTTAGAGGGCGCACACTCAAAGGCGAGGGCACAAACGGTGGCAGATGTGTTGGGCCTGTATGTCAACACGCACATTCGCACGAAAAGCCTCCACGCAGCTACGCAAATAAATACACACTCATGGAGCGTGCGCACGATCACAGAGGCAGTTGTGCACACAAGCAGACACACACGCACGCAGGTAAGCAGGGAGTTTGTTAAATGCTGCAGTCACCCAGTGGATTAAATGTAGTCGCTGACAGTCTCTTGTTTATCTGCCTGTCACATTTTTGGCATGCCCTGCGCGCCAGCCGGCGTAATGGGAATGACTGACATTTTTGGCACGCTCATTTTTCCCCTCTCCTCATCCTTCCTCTTCCTCGCCTTCCCCGTCTTTCCTCTCCCTCTTCTCCTTTCATGTCTTCTCATTTTGCTCTAGTCAATCATACGTGGCTTTTCTCTTTCGTCTTGGTTCCCACCCTGCCTCTTCTCCAGCTTCATTTTGCTCTGTGCGCCACAGGGGCAAGGAGCAGTGCGGCGGCGCCAGTTGCCTTTACATGCCTCACTGCACCGTCACGCCTCCTGTCTCGCTTCTTATTCATATCTCTGTCTGTCTGCCTGTCCATCTCCATGATTGTTTATTTACCTTCATCTTCTCCTGCCTCTTTCTGTTTGTGCCTCACCTTATTATACATGTGTCGGTTAGTCTTCCTTATTTACTGGCCCTTTATTGCCCGTATTGGTCTCGGCCAACGGTAGCAAATGATTTGGCCTGGTCATTTTGGTCATTATGTCTTTGGATCTTGTCAACTTCTTGACAAGTTAAATGCAGTACATTACCAAAAGCATGTGCATATTCCTCTGTGTACTTTTGGATTGGAGCTGTTTTCATGTTCTTAGACAATAGCGCGCTTTTAACATCATGCCAAAGCTTTGGCAGAGGTCCATAAAGAATGACTTTCCCAGCTTGGTGTAGCTAAACCGGCCTACGCAGAGCCCTGACCTTAACCCCACTGACCATCTTTACGATTAATTGGAACATCAGCTGTGAGCCAGGCTTTATCCCAACATAGTTAACGCTGCCATTGACCATACCATTGGATGCTTTGTTAAAGTTGCCTGCTGGACAGTTAATTAACTAATATGACCAAAATAAATAAGGCCAAGCTGTTTAGGTCAACTGAGCAGACACATTTAGTCCAGACTAAACTTTACAGAGAAAAGGGAGGTCACTGTGTCGCAGAAAGCTAAATTTGGGAACAAACTGACCTGATTAGAGGGTTCTCTTTAAAAAGTAGCATTAATAAATCTGCCTACCGACCACAACAGTCTTTTTTTCAGGAAGGGTATCTCATTATTAGCACATTTCTCCATGGGGCCTCCATAATGGAGCCACATGTGTTTAGTGCTTTGCTTAAGGGCACTACAACAGAAGTTCACTTTCAGTTCCCAATTTGAGTGACAACTTTGCCAACTTCCACTTGCAAGCTTCATGTTTTTCTTGCTAGAAGCCTGATCCTCCTTTATCTCTTTCAGTCCCTGTTTTGCTTGTTATCTATTTCCCTGGATTCTACACTCCTCTGATTGTACCTATCAATCTCTTCCTCTGTTCATGGCTATTCAAATTCTGGATGGCCTCCGAAACCCCAGAAGGCAAATGTATTTACCGATTTGTTGCATGGCTGGAGTGACTGATAATTAATCATCGGTGCTGACAGTTGGTTGTGTGGTATTCACCGCAGGCGCTGACGAAGCCTACCGCAACGGAACCATCGGACAACGCCACTTCTGTTTGTTTTTTTTCATCTGTGTGGCAATAAAAGGAAACATATGTAAAGTCTGTTGAGAGGAGAGGAAAATCATATTCTGTGGCTCAGGATGTATTCCTCCAGGCTTTATTTTTACCTCAGCTGAACATGCCAGAGCGAAGTGCTTGTCATTGGAAATGGCCGTTTTCCTATGACCATGTGTGCTGGTGTGTGACACACTGTGCCATTAGCTTGTTATACATAGATGAGTAACTCCTTGTGTAGCAAATGTGTTTTGGCAGGTGGGAAGAAAATAGGGTTTTGGTCATGGTTATGGTGTTTGTGTGTGTGTGTGTGTGTGTGTGTGTGTGTGTCTAAATCTGTGACCCATGTTGCACTACCTGAGGCATTTACACACCCGTTGAGCCGCTGGCTAAACACACCTGCACTCCACCAACCCCTCACACATACACACACACACACACCTCCTCGCAGACACACACTCTCATCACCATATGAAGCTACACCACGCTCATCCTGCGAGCTTTTCCCGGCCCAATCGGCGACAACATTAGCAGCGGCGGTCCCATGCTGCAGGCCTGTAGGAAGTGATTAGCCGAGGAGCAGACAGGCCATGACAGCTCTGAGGAGAGTCTTGATAGGGACAGCTGCTACCCTGGCCTCAGCTCCACAGGGGAGTCCACCACCACACACTTCAACTCTGCATTATTCAGACTGAGACGAGAAGGAAGGAGAGCGGAAACAGGTGGACAACACCGTTTGATGTTTGAAAGAAGAGAAAAACACTACTATTCCTCTTATTAATACTTGTTATTGTGACTACTGGTGATGCCACTGCTCTGCCTACCATACTGTTAAAAGTTCTTTTAATATTTTTGCTATTCGACTGGATGGAACTACAACCAGTAGTACTTTGTTAATGAAAGTACTGCTGTATTTAAGACTACTAAAACTAGAAACACAAATACTACTAGAGTATCATTAACATTTTTACTGCTCCTGCAACCACTGATATTACTACTACCTACTGCCCTAAGTACTTATTATTTCAAAACAAACTTTAAAAGCACTTCATAAAGGAGTACAAAAAAAGCAAAGTCACATAAAAATCAACAGCAATTGCAGTAAACTCAAGGTTAAGAGTATAAAAGCAAGGCCAGAGCCATAAACACCATTAAGAATTCATTTCAAGTTATTTACATTGCGGGAAGGCTTCACAAAAATGACAATTTGAAAGATGAGACATATTTAGACTCTTTAAATGTATGTTGACCCTACAAACAACCTGTTGACTTGCTATAAAAGTGCAGAGCTTCTAGCTGCAGTTACGTCGTCGATGTAACGGTCTCTCTGTCTCTCTGTCTCTCTCTCTATACACATGCTTGTGTATATTGCATACAGTATACTATATGTGGCTTTGGAGAGTTAATATAGCAAAGTAAAACTGGTGTGAGCCTTTTCCAGTATGAATCAGTGCTGCTACATTTGGTACAAGCTGCAGGCGAGGAAGAGACATTCAGAGAGTCAAGAATTCAGAGTAAAGAAATGAAAGCACAAACGACCCTTTCCCTTCGTCGCCGAAACAATAAGAAAACTGCTGTGCACTGGGTTATTCTTCAGTTAAGAGAAACCAAATTTTATAAAGTAACTGCTCAATCCTGTTTGTCTGAAAAAGGAAGTGTAATTTAAAGCTGCAATGGAGAGCAGAAAGGAAGAGAGCGAAAGGCGATACGATCTGTGGGTGAGGGAGTGCATGATTGAAAATAAACCCCGAATAGTTGAGGGTAAACATAAAATGAACTCCATTTTCACTTTTGAAATAGAGTTTACTCACCTTTTCAAGATGAAAGAAAATAAGCTACAGTATACAATGCATTAAAAGCAAGTGAATTAGAGGATGATGAGCCTGTTCAGGGAGATAAATGTGGAGTAATCCCACCCTGAAACAATATATTTGTTTGAATTGATAATGTTTTTTTTATTGATTTGGGGTTAAAAGCTCATGTTAGGGGGTGCAGATGAGGTTGCATGGAAGTAAGGGGAGGACAGTAAATAAGAAATGATGGATAAAGGGCGAGTGGGTCAAATATAGAAAAAAAAGATAGACTTTCTTGTTTGTCTAGCCTCCCCTTGACCTTCTCCCCTGGAAGCTTAGTGTAGCTACGTAGTGTAGATTCCCATAATCCCCGGCCTCTGGAGGATGTGGGGAACTACAGAGCTGTGGGAGAGAGAGAGAGAGAGAAGAGAGAGGGAGAACGAAAAGAGAGTGAACACCGGAGCGTCAACAACAAGCTCCCCTAAGCCCTCTGCGACTCCCTCCTCTCCTCGCCGTCTATCAGCCCATTTTCTCCTCCTCTGTGACTCTTGACACTCTATTCTCTCTGCGGTGGTAGGCACAGTTGATATAATGCTGATGCTCTTCCCCTGTTGTGTTGGAATAAGTGCTCTGCGGTGCGACGAGGTGTGGAGCGTTGCCATAATGACAGAAACTGCAGCTGGAGAGCCTCTTCACTCGCTCAACCCACCGGCTGGCTGCTGCAATGCATCACTGCTTTAATAGTCCCGCTATGTGCGAGTCCAGATTGGCTGGAAACACAATGTAAGGGATGCACAGGATTACTATCACATCAGTAATCGCATCACCTAATCATACCAGTGGCGGTCTCTGCTGTGGCAGCGCATGTCACAGCTCAGATTAACGGCTGCTGCTGTTTGTTAAGAGGCAAAGAGGACCTACATCCTGTTTGAGAAATTCAGCGAATCATAGTTCTACTAATCCTAATTGCAGTGTAAAATATTGTGTGCTGTCTGAGGAATGATTCAAACATATTCTCGAGTATTCACTTGAGAAGGCCACCTACTGTTTGTTGGGGCTTTTGCCTCATTTAAGTACATTCAGTGCATTTATTCAAGTACTACAAATTTGAGGTACTTGAAATTTACTTGAACACTTCAATTTTATGCAAATACGTACTCCACAGCACCTCAGAGGCAAATATTGGACTTTTTTACTCTACAACATTTGTCTGTCAGCTTTAGCTACAGTTTTTCATATCCTTCCTGTCCGCTGAAAACCACACATCTCCAAAAATTGGTGATTTCGTGTTTGAATGTTTTTGGATAAACTGAAGGGTGAAGTGTTCCTTTATGGATTGAAAAACGTTTTCCCACTTCTTAAGATAAATAAATTCTTTAAAAACCCTCTTGGGTCTTTAATGCATCATCACGAGGGTGAAAACTGGGCTGTTTTTCTGAGTTCATTAAAAGTTGACTTTATGGACATACGTGGTTCTGCCAATCTCACAGGATGTGATGCGTTACTGCAGATTAAACTACCCAACAGTATATGAAGTAGTTAAAATTAGCTCAACCTTAAAACATCTACAGCAATAAAATCCAACATACACATTAAAGCAGCAATAATATTAATTCAAGCACATCCTATATAATAGTAAAACACTGAAATGGAACGTTTATTTGCATGATTTACTTTAATACATTAAATAAATTTTGCTGATAATACAAACTTTTACTGAAGTAAGCTCTTTAATGCATCGACTTTAGTATGGTGTTGGTACTTCTGAAAACTCTTCCCAATAAAGACACAACCACACCAGTGTTTTTAATATGGGTGCTTCGGGCAAGTCTCCGCTGGTGTAATTCATTTTCTTGTTCTCTCCTCAATTTGCTCAGCTCCTCATTTAACTCCACCTGCCCCTTCATTCATCTTCTTCAGGCTGAGGATAGTGTGACTGATGAAACAGTCGGTCAATATTCAGACTATTAGTGTTTAAACTTGGTGATGAAACTTCCCAGTTTGATGGTGTTTTGGATCATTCCCTATTCCTCTGTGACTCATTAGAATCACACATTGTCACTCACGCAGCAGTGGTCCACAGCTTGATGGAGCATATGGTCATACCGCTGTAATTTCATTCCACAGTGCTTTATAGCTTCCTAGGGCAAAGTGTCAGTGGCATTTCATTTGTAAGTGGCAATGAAGTCTTTATGTCCATTAAGAAAGCCAGGGGCGCTAATGTAGCAACTCCAGAGGAAATTAACTCCCGAGGAAATTACTGAAACCGCCAATGGTAACGAAAGTCTAATGTGTCTTGATGTTATATTAAAATATAATATCACGGTTGTTTTTTCTTATTTCTAGTAAAGGAGAGAGGGCAGTGTGCTGCATTCGTTTTCATTATGGACACAGTAAGGGATGCAAGTAAGGGTCACACAAAGACACTTTACTTATCTTTGCCTGTATTGGATGCACACAGAGGAAAAGAGAGTGGAAACATAGGAGGCAGAGTGGGAGGGATTTGTCAAATAATCACGTCTCCTCGAAATTACGTCCATATACAGCTAATTTGCATTCATAATCACAATGTGCTAACAAAACGTAATCACTGCCTGGATTATGTTCAGAGTCAACGTTTGTTTGAGTGAGTGAAGCGCTACATTTATGCACCGTGCTGGAGTCACAGGGAGGTAGTTGAGGTAGATGGTTGGTGTATAAAGTGCAGCACTGTGACACCAGACTCAGTTTGGTTCAGCACTTTGGTTAAGGGTCGGCAAAGACCATCATTGCTGCTGATGTTTTTGTATTCAGATTTTGTGTCAGTGCCTTAACATGATCATAAAAAAGAAGAATAACGCTGTAGTCAGTACGAGTCGATAGCGCTTTGAAAGATTAAACTTTTTGGTTGCAAACAAATGGAATATGTTTTCAGTAAACATATGTTCAGTATCAACATTTTTGCAGCTTGCCAGGTATATTAATTAACAACATTTCCTCATTATGTTACAACAAAATGTTCAGTCGCCATTATGTTTGTGCTCTTGCTAATTAGTTGTACATAAATATAATTTAGAAGAGACAGTTACATTGTTTGCATCTCAACCAAACCACAAAATGGATTATTAGTCATTACAGTTTCATTTTGCTGAGGTACTTTATAACAAATTTTGCTAATCATGAATGACTGTATACTATACTGAATAAGTAAATAGTGTATAACAATCTTTAGCACAATATGAGTACCTGAAGTTATGCCACTGCAGAGGATTATTCCAAACTCCACTGCTGTGTCTCATTAGTAATCCCTCGGTGTCATTTTGGAATACTCAGCTGCTTGCTAGAGCATGCTGTCATCACCATTTCAGTCCTAAGTGGCTGCGAAGCTCCCTGTCCATTAAAACACACACATGCCATACTGTAGGCATAGGCGTGGCATGCAGGCACACACATGCTCTCCCCTCTCACACGCACTTGGAGGTGAACTTAAACAAACAGCTAACCGATGAAAAATGACTCTCATTAGAGGGGAGATTATAGATCAGACCGCTCACTTAAACACACTCACTGTGTCTATAGATCCGCAATATCCCTCGCTGTTGTGCTCAATTCCTTCTGCCTATTAATGCAAATCAGACAGTGGACGGACAGTGAGAGCTTCCGAGCCGTTTTACGTCGACGGATAAGATGGATTCTGCTGAATTCTTCTGGATTCAGATACACGAAAAGTGTACAAAATATTAGGAACACCGCGGCATCACGGAGCTGCACCTCGAGCCACTTTAATCTGTTTCCTTTGCTTTCATCTGCAGCTCGCTTTTAAGACTGAAGGGGATTTACTGGGCAAATATATCAGAATGAAATCAGAGTTCTCACCAGAGCCGTTGAGTTCAGCCCTCCCCATTTCCTGGAAAGCGTACACACTGTTGCACTTGACACCATGTTACCTAAGAGACGCTTCACTGCATCGGCCATGGGTACAGCGTAGAGACTGTAACATGGTCATGACTAATGTTGCCTTATCAACCTCAAGCAGAAATGAGGACCAGGCTATAGAGGTCTGGCAAGCTCACATCTTTCCAGCTACACACCCTTTACTTATCATCAAATTCAACTTCAACTGACACTGCCTCTAGTGACATCACTTGAGGCAGTTAGTCAGAGGGGCAGCTCCCTCTGAAGACACAAAAGGCTTTCTTCCATGGCCGATGCTACACCCTTCCACCAGGTTTCATGAAAATCTGGCCAGTAGCTTTTCCGCAATCCTGCTGACAAAGTGAAACAGAAACAAAACCTCCTTAGCAGAAGTTTTTAATGCACGCTGACAACAATTAATTTAACAAGTCAGTGGGAAAGAAAGCATGACACAAAAAACAACTCTTTGCTTGCGACATGAGTTGGGATTGTAACAAATAAAGAAGGGAACATCAGCATCAGATTGGTTGAACTCCCCTGGCCATGCTACATCAGACAGCCAGTGTATCTGAAGAGTTTGTGGTTAATGACTGTGTTTTCTGTCTCACAGCGATGATGATTTATGGAAAACCAGAGTGTCCGCTATCTTCCCACTTCCGCACTCCTGTTTACTATTCATGATGCAATGAATTATTGAGTGCTGTTCACAGAGGATTGCACAGACTGTGGCAGCCACACAGAGGGCCCGACTGTTTGTTTGCAAAAGTAATGGGTTGCTACCTGGGGTCCTATGTACACATACTACCTGTATAATGGTCTCCTAACCACAGAAGCCTGTATTAGCTGTGTGTAGATAATGATTTGCTGGTTGTGAGCCTGTGTGATTACTCTCTGCAGACAGGTCTGTTGGTAAATTGGTTTTGCAGGACAACAGCAAACGCATCGGGGCGCAAGCACTCGATGGCACGTGCACACAAACGTTCACACATACACACGTTATGCAGATAAGATCAGACAGCACAGTCTGGCCTAGAGACACACTGTTTACTCCAGTATTAACCTGGCCCAAGCTTTAGAGGGATTAGTAAGAAGTGAATGTCTCTCTATGGCAACGCAACCAATGAACCAACACAAACCAACAGTTTGCTAATCTTTAGACCAATCTGCATGCATGACCCTTACACTGAAACTCTGCGTTGGATCTTCGGAGAGAGGTAGGTCTCATTTGTACATGAGCGCACTCCTGTGTTGGGCCGAGAAACAAGCAAATGGAGCAAGACAATTATCAACATCCATCACCTCAGAAACTCATTTAGCCAATTAAAGCCGTTACAGGCTGACATTTAGGTGCAATGATCCTCTTTAATCATTAAGGTTCTCCCTTTTATGCACGCACACACATGCACACACACACACGCGCACACACACACACACACACACACACACTTCAAGCTGTTAAAACGGTGGGATCAGAGCAATAATGTAGTTGTCTCATATTATAACGACATGTCCTTGTTGAAGAGCAAATCTCATTCGTCTTGATTAGGACTTTGTGTGTGTTGCATGTGTATGCTCTCTCTCTCTCTCTCTCTCTCTCTCTCTCTCGTGTGTGCATGTGTGTGTGTGTGTGAGGTGGAATAGAGGACACTGTCCTTTTCGGATCTGACTCGCCCTGTTTTCACGCATCCAACACCCAATAACAAATAATGGCACTTTGCCCTCCACTGTCAGATGTCACTCACACTTTGGAGAAGCACTTCTGTTCTTCGCTCCCCACACACACACACACACACACACACACATGCACACACTTAAACTCCCCTCATGAATATGCTGTTAGCTATGCTTTGTTTTGTTTTTTGTTTTTGTTTTGTTTTGTCAGAGCGAAAGATTGTACGGTTGGAGAGATGTGTCAGGTCGTGGAGGCAAACAGACCAAAAATAGGCTCAAAAACAGACAAAGTCAAAGAAAAATATGCATATTGAGTTACTCAACCAATGAGCTGCAGCTGAAGATTCAGAATAAATATTCAGGGAGTGTTTGTTGACAACAGTTCGCTTTGGAACTCAAAGTCTTTCCAAAGTTCTTTTGGCTCATCTGTTAATACCTTAACTCCTCAAGGGCATTACAGGGCTTTGCCTTGTTTGGTTTTTTGATTCCCAACTCGTTTTACTGATCAGGTGGTTTGTGTTCTCGCTGTAACACTTAGAGCATCACAATCCTGTGCTGTTAGATACACCACATGGGCCTTCTGAGTATTTGTTAATAGAGTGTCCGACATACAACATGTAATCTATTAAATTACACCAAACGACGCATTGTGTGCGATGTGCTAAGAGAGAAAACATTTAGAGAAGAGCGGAAAATGATGGTGAAAGGAGAGAGACGAGAGGGTGGGAGCAAGACAAGCAGAGGAGAAAAGAACATTTCACACACGCACACAAACACACACGCACACGCACGGGATATATGAGGCACAGCTTAATCTCTAGTGATGGTATCAGTGTATCTCTGTGCCTGTTGGCCTTTGCTAAGTTATCAGTTCTCACCATTTTAAAAGCTATGGGCAGTGGAGACAGCTGAGTATGAGCAAATCCATCATGGAAAACAAACAGGCTTGCAAAAATACAAATAGATGCTTAGAATGGACTCGCTGGAAACATAGAAATACGTTTTGGATTGAAATCTACAAGTGGGCGTCAAGTATGTACGTATGCCACAAGCATGTTTTTTCAGGATTTTTGTTTTTCTTCTTGGGTCTCACCTTCCTGTTCCGCATCTGATGCTGCTTTGAGCATTTGATTCTCTGCCAGTTGAGCAGATCAGATGTTTTTCGGTTTTTCTCTGGAGCATTTAAAGCATCAAGGTGTTGTGCCGAGAGCTCAGCCTTCTGTCTTCCGTAAACAATCTCTGGCTGGTGTTTCGATGATTTCAAACATGTCTCCTGGAGTGCACAGGGTGGCACAGCTGCCAGTGCTGAAGCTGCCGGCAGATGTTTTTGATTGCTGTTGCTTTCACTGCTTTTACTGCTCTGAGCTTCTGTTTCACTCTACAGCCCTCTCTCCTATCAACCCTCCTCCATCCCTTTCTTTCGTTCCCTGTATGTCCCCCTCTGACAGATGGAGTAGAGTGTTTGGCCAGTGTGGTTTTCACTGCTCCAGGCCTTTGTCTCTTTCTGTACCTGCCTCTTCTCTGTTTTTTTTCTTGTCCTGCAAGAGCTGGGGTTGGCTGTGATTTCGCTCTGATTTTCTCTAACACTTTCAATGCATTCAATGCTCTGTCTTTATCTTGCTGTCCCTCTTTATTCGGTTGGTGCCTCTGTCTCTTTTTCTCTCCAAGCGCCTCAGGAGTAAAATCAGCAGCAGCCAAAACAACAGTGCTACTGGTCCTTGTCATTCTGCTGCATTTTATTTTCTGCTTCTCTCTCACTCAACTCTATTGGCTCCATTTGTCTCTTGACTGGATCTTCGTGTCTCCTCCATTGGTTACGATGACAAAGGTGAGAGAGGCAGAGACTCACAGCAAGCAAGAGCAATGGAAACGGCGAGCCTCAGAACAGGAGATGCACTTCTTGGCTGTTTACTGCTCTTATATTTAAGCTATACAACGTAAATACTTGGCCTAACTGACCGTACATTTTCAGTTATCCACGAGACCATAAAATAAACCTCTAAAGGTCAGTGCAAGAAAGATGAGTGGGACTGGGAGTCATTTGTAAGTGAGGTTGGGTGCCTCGTTAGGTGTATTCTGTACTCAATTAGGAGGCATCGCTGCCCAAGTGTGAAAAGAGGAAAGTTGAAGGAAAAAGGTCACAGTTTGAACAATTTCTCAGGTTCCTCCACTGACTGTTAAAGTTTATCTTATTGTATTTTAGCTTATTTGCACCCTAAGGCATTTTCCACTGAAAAACGACTTCATCATCTTTGGTTTCTACTACATTAATTTATTGTTTTGGTATAGGCAAATCTGACTTTATTATCTAGTGACCCCACTGTGATTTCTGAGTCTCCTTCATCCAATAACTGGTGCAAACTAAAGTGCATCCAGTGCAGCTGAAGAAAACTATGCATGCAGCCTAGATGCTCTTTTCCCCACCCACATCCAGCCCTTCCTGAGGGATCATGAGGAGTTTTCAGGTCAGATGGGATATGTAATCCCTCCAGCATGTTCTGGGTCTGCCCTAGGGTCTCCTATCAGTTGGACATGCACAGAATATTTCCACAGAGAAGCTTCCTACTGGCATCCCAATCAGATGCCAAACCACTTTAACTGGCTACTTTTCATGCGAGGAGCAGCGCCTCGACTCCAAGCTCCTTTCAGAAATCAAAGCTTCTCACTCTGTTCTGAAGCGTAAGCACCAACACCCGTGAAGTAAACTGATTTATGCTTGTGTGTCACGGTGAAGGAATTGATTTATAGTTGAGTGTTGGATTTCATCCACTGTTGATTAATATCTTGCTTTCATGCATCCCAAAATCGCTGTGTTTACATTCGTAGAGAATGAGTTTGTAGCCTCGCTAGACGATGACATATGTCCATCAGATGTTGTCACCTGAAACATGTAAAAGAAAACACAAGCATTATAAGGTGACGTAATATTTCTTGCATCTGAACTGTATCTGCGTAGACACACAGCGCCAATGTGAGACATATCCTGCACATGTAGCTTCCAAGGATACGGTGTTGCTTCTAAAAAAGGAAGTGTGTTGAGTTTGCACAGCAGTGTGTGTTTAGAGGTCTTGGAGAGTACTACAGCAAAAAAAAAAAAAAAAAAAAAAAAAAAAAAATCTTGTATGAAGCCTTTTTGTGGTTTTAGAAGGAGCTGCGGAAAGTCTGACAAATTGCCTCAAGTGACTGAGGAGGCAAAGTTAGTCGGGGTTGAAGACTACAAGCTTAAAAATGGATAAATTCCGGGGGGTGTAGTTAGAAAGGAGTGAGCTTACTGGACCTCTGTAGGCCACTACTCATCTCTGCCTGAGGCTAATGGATTGAGGCTACATTGGCCACTCCTGGCACAACACTCCCAGAATCTCTGGACTGTCGGTGGTCGAGTTGCATCGTGGGCCATGCAGGTGGCAGGTATGCTTCAATTAAAAAAGACTCTGGCTCTGTTTCTAGATCGATTTTCACCCTTTATCCTTTTTTAAACTGTCCAACAATGTTACAGGACTGCAATGCGAAATCAGTGGAGTACTCTTTTAATGAACAAGTCATGCACTAAAATGTGATTTAATTTTGGCTGTTGGATGTGTCCCATTCCTCTGGTTGCTACAGCCAGTGATCACTGATGACAGTTGGAACACTGCTGTCTTGTTATCCTGTCATTTTCGTTTTTCTTTTTTTCCTGGTGAACATGTACATTTTTATTGGTTTGCCTTGTGGATTTCTGGAGTCTAGGATTTTGGATTGTTTTCACTTTGTTTGGCTGTTTCTTCCATTCTGTGTCTGCAGCGGTGATTTAATCCCGTCTCCCCACAAACACAGACAGAAATGCCTCCTACTGTAACCTTCAATCTCAGGATGAAATTGTCAGCCTGTGTGCTTACGTGCGCCCGTCTGTAGAATACACTAAATAACTGACCGGAGATTGTGTCGGTCAGACCTGTCCGCTTGTATTTACTACATCTCCGGTTTATGTTTCTGTTTGCTTCTGTCCTTGCATGCTTTCATGTGTGTTCATGCAAAGAATGACCACAGGAGAAGTCATAGTGACTTCCAAATATTGACATCAAAACACTCTACGATGCCATCCAAAATCCAGGAAATGAGGCCGGATATTTGGGAACAAACTGCTTTACCAGGCACACACACACACACACACACACACACACACACACACACACACACACACACACACACACATACCCTAATGCTTACGGTAAGACAGGAATCCATTATCAATATGGAGTAGCCCAGAGAGTGTGAGTGATGTGGTATGAGTGGGTGGGGTGCTAATGTGAATGGATGCCTCTCATATACTGCATGCAGTTACCAGCCAACTGAAGTGATGACTTTGTGCATCCACGCTGAGCGGAGGACTTCCTGTGATCAACTTGGTTACGGTGTGATGAATGCAGTTCAGTTCAGCTTCATTTTGGGGAGACGAGGTGCTCGAAGCCTCTGCGGCAGGATACAATGACTTTGTTTTTGAGTTTAGTTGAGAGCAATTTTGAAATTGACAGGCTGGATGAAGGCTCTCATTTTATTTCACTTACTGGGAGACATACAAAGAGACACTTTAAGAATATCTTTCATTAACACCTTGGTTCTGGTTGCCTGAACTGGAGTCATGTGTGTCTATTATTACTTTTTTGTGTTTCACATTATTTCAGATTTATTTGTGTGTCACATTATTTTAAGTCTAAAGCTAAAATACTTTTCACAGTGCATTTCACTCACCTGTTCACCCACTCTTCAGCTAAGGCCTGGACACCTCAACTTTAAACCAGCGAAACTTTTAATTTGTGCAAAAGGTCTCATAGAGATCAAGTTTGGTGAACTTTGACATGTGAGAGCCAGAAAGTCCAAAACAGCTAAAGCTGTGTTGCACCATTCACATTTACTAAACCTCCTCTGTTCACAACAGATCAATGATTTGCAGTTATGAGACGGGAGTCTATGGAACAAATGTTTCTTTTAAATAAACCTGAATGTGAACTTCCTCTCTTATTTTCCCTCATCAGTAACTACCTATAGAACAAAAACATGTGCCACGGTGGAGAGAAGCTGCTGCAGCTGTATGTAACTGACTAGTGCTAACCCAGCCAGGCTAGTATTGCCTAATGCAGCTAACAAATAAGTATTTGGTTGGCAAAATGATAATATTTTTGAGACATCACAAGATAGTTTTGAATCAAAATTACTGTCCAAATAAATTTCAGGTCATGTTAAATTTTGGATGGATTTTTTATGCTTTGGAAGTGGCTGCAATTGCTTAGCCATGTAGGCCATTTGACTTGATGTCATTCTGCATTTTAAGTGACCACAGGACACCGTGTCAGCCTCTTGGCCAGTAACGTTTTACCACTGTCACCTAGCAACGCCACTCAAAATGCACGATGGGATATTTGCTTTTTAGCTGGAGGTGCATGGGACTTTTGAACGCTGCCAAGTGGCTATTAGACAGAATGCTGTGCACAGTTTCAGTTTAATATATTTTTAATATTTAACAGCAAAGCAGTGCCGTGATTAAGTCTTAAGAACATGATGTTCCGTGCGTGTTGTTTTTAAGGAATATACCAAAAAAAGAAGGGATAGAGAAAATAACAATTTCTTCAGATTGCCTTGATTTATTAGCTGCTGGGTGCAAACAGTCGTCTAAGGCACTCCGCAGTTATAAGTTTCAAGAGTTTCAAGCATTTCTCAAAGGAGCAGCAGTGGGGGAGAGAATTACTTATTTACTTCTACTCCTTAGTATTGTTTTGTTTTTTTTTTTCTGCTTCACACAAACATCTGTCTAAGGCAACCTATATAATCTCTGTCTCATCTGGAAGTTTCCCCACATGCATCACAACATTATATGACTCATAAATTGCAGGGTCATGTGTTATGAAAAAGGGGATCTGATTTGGTATTATCGAATGATATTTCCACTCTTTGGACTGGCTTTCGCAGCTGCTTCAAACGCTCATGGATCATCAGATAAGGCAGCACTTGTGCCTCTGGAGACTCTGCCACTCTGCTCACACTGGCAGCAGAAACGGCACACTTACTGTATGCACATGCACGCCCACGCACACACATACACTCCCAAAGATGCACAGATACATAAAACACAGAAAGAGAGACATGCAATGTTACGTAATAATCACAGCCTGTTTTTTTAAATTATCTATATAATTCACATATAAGTGGGGAGTCTGTGGCTCAGGAGGTGGAGGGAGTCGTACATTAATCACATGCTTTGTGGATCGATCCCTGGCGTGTCCTTGAACTGAACCCCAAATTACTTCTGACGGTTGCTCCTTGCACAGTAGCTCCCTGCCATCAGTATGTGTAAAAGTAAAGTGCAGTCTATTTATCACATTTACGAAGATGTGCAAAAAAATCCAGCTATTTATTAAGAAGTCATCGCTTTAAAATGTGACTGTCGTAACATAAATGTGTGTTTAATAGTGAAATACAGGTTGTGCTAAATCTTGAAAAAGCCTTTTATACACTGCATTACACATATAGATATGAAGACGGTGAAGTCCAGTGTGAGATTTTCTGTCATCCATTTGTTGGCAAATGGAGACTGTCAGGTACCCAGAAAGACATAATCTTTACATTTGTGACATCTCATCTGAGACAGTCACCAAGGTTGAAAATTACAACAATCAATGCACTGTCCTCAAAGGCTGCTCAGACATTTTAAATGCTTCTCTTCTTCTTCTTCTTCTTATTGTGAAAAGAGAAAATGAAAACAGCAATTAATGAGTCTAGTTTTCACCAGAGTTCATTTTAAGGCAGTAGAAACTCTCCAGTACAGAACCTCACACAGAGAGACATGACCTTGAGGTTTGCCTCAAAATGATTTTTCACCGTTGCTTTCAGGGTGGGGGCCTTTGAAGTCGTGATTGTTCTGGCTGGAACGTACAGGGTGTCTTTTGTACATTATGATACTAGAGCCGATGGCTCCAGGAAATGTCTGGTCCCAAATGGAATTCTCCGTTGAATTCAATTTATGTGTGTCTCAGCGTGCTCTGGGGACCTCTAGCTCCATAGCATACAGTGAAAGAGATATATATGGGGCGGATTTTGCAGCTCCCAGCTCGGGGCCCGAAATTGCAACAAACAGGAGATCGCCTGGTGAGCAAGTAAGCACGCTATTGGAGAAAGTTGTTTTTGTTTCAGTTTTTGCTTATTTTTTATCCCCTGAATGTTAATTGTGAGGTTCTCACATGAATGCACCACGTTTATAGCTATCTCTATATCAGCTTTGTGCTTTGCTCATTCTTTTATTAGACTGTTGCAGCTTAAAATTGTCCCCTTCTTTGATACTAGCACTGCCTCATAATATTTAGCTTCAGAATACTAAACACTGAATTAAAATAGACAGCATCTGATAATGTGAGGAAAGCACTCTAACATGAAGGATGTGGGAAATTAAATCCCAGTCATACATGCATGTGAGATCCTTTCAAAGTTAACAAATTCCTGAGCCCAACGTGAACATCTGGGGCAGCGGGCTAACAGCAGGAATTCAAGCTGACAGTTGATAAATCAAGTGTCATAAGAGCTGCAGATGCCTTTGAAACATTAAAACTGTCAACAGAATACCTCCTAGCAGTCCTTACATGTGTTGAGATCTTTTTTCAAACCTCAAGCTCATTCGCTGTCTGCCTCTGCGACAATAATGCTTTCTTGATTTGTGAAAGAAGTCAAGAGCTTTGAAAAGTTTTCACGTCACGATAAATATGTCATTTCACAAAATGCAGATTTATTGCAGTAAAAACGTGAGAATCAGCAAACATTCTATAACTGTCATTCTAATAGCGCCTGGTCCTTTATTATTTATTTGAACAGTGAGGCCTGTTCTGCTCTCATTAATTCAGCGAACCGTTTTGACCTGCAGCTTTGTATAATCAATTGCAAGGTACTGTGAAGGAAAGAGAGATTCAGGGAAAGAGACAGATATTGGATTGAGAGTGGGTATTTGATTGGATAGTCCTGTGGACAAAGTGCAATACTTCATCCTAAACATACAGCTGTAATCAGTAAATTGTTGAGGTAAAATGAAATGTTATTATGCACTCTGCTCTCATATTTTTCCATTTTCTGACACATTTCTGCACAAGGAATTTACAGCTGATTAAGTAGGCCATTAAATTCACTGCTTGTCTCATGAATTAAAGAGTTGGTCCCATAGTGAACCTAATGTACTGTACGCTGTTAGCCTTTTGCCACTTGCATTCTATGTCATCAAGGAAAAGCTGGCTGTAAGCTGTAATTACTGTATGTGTCCTTACCTCTGTATCTGGTGATTATGCGATGTCTGCTGAACGAAGAGTTTGGTTCAACTTATGAATTTCATGTGGACGTGATTTGCATAAAAGCCGCTGCTGCCAATGGACAAATTAATTTGCATGTAAGTACATGATTGGATAAGCACCGACTCTCTTCTTGACATCAATGAGTGACTGGGTGACCGCATTTGAGAATGTCAACCCACAGTGTAAGTCTATAGTGCCAAGAAAGACATGATTGAGACATTTTGTGCAATTACCTGACCATGTTGTACAGAGTGCTCTCTCACGAGATAGTCTACCTTTTAGCGTCACTTGATGAAGGGTCGTTAGACAGAACACCAGGCTGCCTCTTCAAGGGCAGTCCAACCATGCTGTCACTCTGTTACCACGATTTATGGATAAAATTGAAAATGTCTCACAGCAGTTCGAGCTGTGTTGAAGGTGTATTCTGTCGGACTTTGCATGGAATTCGCAGGTTTGTGTTTCATATCTTCTCCGTTTAACATTGACTTTGTTGCATGTTTATTGCAGCTTAATGTAAATACTTAACTGAGGAATGCTTAACCTGCACTTTCTGCTCTTTTCTGCTTTGCTCCTTTTTCCTTTCCTTTCCTTTCCTTTCCTTTCCTTTCCTTTCCTTTCTTTTCCTTTCCTTTCCTTTCCTTTCCTTTCCTTTCCTTTCCTCTTCATTGACTTTTACCAAACCATGGAAATTGACAAATTGTAGAAGCACACAGGCAGTGGCCCCTTGAGGCTGTAAGGCCTGTTACATAAACCAATGATAATATAAAGATCAATCTGACGTTATTTAATTTGGAGCAATTGAAAGGAATATGACTACTTCCACCTCATCACAGAACTTTTAATAAATATCTAGGGCCTAATTTAGCCTTGGCAAAGGTCAATCTAATTTCCCCCAAAAATGGCATCTCCCTCTGTGAAGGAGCTGAGGTGCATTGATGTGGGGGCAGGGAGTGCACTGACAAAAACAGGCAGGTAAAACACAGCAATGATGTACAAGAAAAGATGTATGTAAAGATGAAGCAAGCATCAAACATTACAGCTTGATTTGCTGGGCTGCATGCAAGCAATGGCATGAGTGTTGTCTGCATAAAAATGGCAAAACACATCATGATTTGAATACCGTTGAATAAGAGGCAGCACGTAAATAGAAAACAGAAGGGTGCCAAGAACTGAGCCTTGGGGGACAACGCAATTCAACTGAGCCATCAAGGAAGAAGAGTTACCCAGAGTGACAAAAAAGAAGTTCTGTTAGAGACGTATGTGCGTGATGAGCTAAGTGCCGAGCCCTTGATGCCTACCCAAGGCCCCACACAATGTAAGAGGTAATTAACTGAAAGAACTGAAATCAAGCAGTCGCCTCTGTCTGCAGTAAGCAGCAGGTCATTAGTAACCTTAACAAGAGCTGTCTTGGTACTACTGTGTAAGTGTTCTGAAACCAGACTGAACACTGTTAAAAACACTATTATTATTCATAAAAGATATCAGCTGGGATGAAATTACTTTCGCCAGAACCTTAGATAAAAAGACAGTTTTGAGATTGTTCTGTACTTACTTAAGGACAGGGGGTACAAATTAGGTTTTTTTTTATTTTAGCAGAGGGTGAACAATGGCATCCTTAAAACTGTCTGGGAAAGAACAGGAGGCCAGAGAGTTGTTAAACATTGGCTAAATAAGAGGGCTAACAGTGGGGAAATACCTCTTTGAGCACCTAGTGGGCATGATGTGACCACTGAAATTGTAATGAGTTGAAACTGGGTAAAAGAGGCAGAATTAACATGGGAAATGTAGAGAATGCCAAAGGTCAGGCTGGATTTGGGACCTGATATTCTCCACCTTATTCACAAAATGAGCAAAAAATGATAGCTCACGATCAGGTTCAGGAGAAGAAGTGGAAGGACCTTTGATGACAGAATCAATTACCTGAAAGAGAGCTTTGGTATTATGGTTATTTCTACACATCAGCTCAGAAAAGCACTCCGAGCTCACATCCTTAACTGCTTTCTGATACAGTAACATTTGGCTTTTAAGGGTGTTATGGGTTGTTTTGAACTTTTTGACCTCCCATTGTTGATCAGATCTCTTTTCATGGATTGAGTTTGATTGTTCAGCCAGGGGAGGTTATTTGATTTTTATTTTCCTAGTTCTAAACAGTGCACTTTGGTCAAGGATGAATACGCACTGACTGTTAAATGAATTCAACGGTACATCTGGACTGAGAGGAGATAGAGTGGAATTAAAGGATGAATGAGTGTGTTGTGTGGCAAGGACTACTGTACATACATGTACAGTATGTGAGTGTATATAGTATGATAGGATACAATGATACGATTCAATCTGATACCTTAATACTTAATTTTTTTGAGTGGACCTTCAGAGAAGTGTGTGGCAAGATTCAGCCGTCTAAATCCACCGACTGTATGTCACCATCATATATTTGTCAGCACAGGATATCGTCAATAAGAAAATGGAGTCTGGTGTCCTTGCAGCTACTGTATGCATCATCATCAGGCCATCACAAAGGAAACATGCAATGCCTGTGTCATTAAGAGCAGAAAGTGGTGAATGAAGAGCAGGTTTAGTGAAGATGAGATCGTCACAATATTGTGCCACACAGATTTTCAATGTGAAGGCCCAGCTGTTTTCACACATGATCAAGCAAAACACTTTTTATATTGACAATGTAAAATTACTATGTGTCATTTGAAGGTGTCACTCATAGTGAAGAAGCCACAAAGAATAATCGTCCGACTCTGCAGTTAACCTCAGCTATACAAAGCCTTTAAGTATCTTTCAGCTCATTGATTTTGTTTTTATGGCCCACAACTTTAGTGTTATGATTAACCCTCATGGCTCTCACCACCACTCAACCATGAGCTCCCTGCAACAGCAGCAACAAACTTAGTGACTAACTGTTGAATATAGTGCAGCATCATCCCTCCAAATAAATGCTAATGCCACTCCATGTCTGCTGAAATTGCATGTTCACCGTATCACCTTCATGAGGTGACAATAAGCCAGTGTTGTGCTGCTTGTTGCACTGACCCTATATGGCCAAAATCAATTATTGGTGGATTAATTGTACCTTCACCGCACAAACTCTCATTTGCATATACACATGTGCACACACGAACAAGCACTTAGCATAATAGACAATATGAAAGCTCCGAAGATGAATTAGAATGCACAAAAGAAAGTAGTTAATGTAATAACTATGTCGCTAATTCTCAATCATTCCTCTGACAATGCCGGGGAAAATATAATTGCTACAGAGACTTGGCATTACACACAATGGAGAACTCTGGATGGAAGCTATTTTACAGTCGCATGCTATTAATTAATTAAAGACTGCTCTCAACAAGAAGGAGAGCGAGACACACAAAGACAGAGGGAGAATTTATTTTAAGCAAAGTGCCACTGATAGCCTTTTTGACTGCAGGGTGAATCCTCTCTGTGACAATGAGGAGTGAGCGAAGCTGCTGTCCCTTTATTTTCAGCGAATGTCATTTATCCAGGAAATTAATCTTAATTTTCCTCCCCAAGCATGCTCTTTACAGCAACACACTTTATATTCATATCCTCACCTTGGGGAGTTTTCCAGAACAACAACTCGTTACTAAGCAGCTTCACTGGAGCAATTGGAGGCTGTGTGCCTTGCTCAAGGGCACTCAGAGTGTAAACACCCATCTAACCTCTGAGCTACACCTCCAGGTACAACAAACCATAAGTTAACTCAACTGGATGGCTGTTGTTGTGATGAAAGAAACAGTTAAATGGAACCTTTAACCTTTTTGCTCTGGAAAAAGAGCAGATCAGAAACACCCTATGAAATGAAACCAGTCACCGTGTTCCTGACACTGCCACACATGACTAACATTACGTCCTGCAGTCCACGACCAGCCACCTCCACTTTCACTCAGACAACTGTAAAGCTTTTTTTGTTTCAACTCATATTTATGAAACACAGAATCATGAAACTTCAAAGACTTGGACTTGAAAGACGGTTTTAGGCTTTGAGGCTTAATTTGATATATTGCACGTCTTGGAAATTGTTTGCTTCGCTCTTAATGCACAGAGGGAACTTCTGAAATTCAGTGTTTGCCGTATTAGAATGTAGATGAGAGAGCTTTTTTGCATGCATTTGCAGACAGTGGAGCTGATGTCCTACCTGACTTACTGGTAATCAGCAGTGTCTGTTTTAATAAGTGATGGCTAAAATAATGGAAATCTTTTATACAAGTAGCATTAGCACAGTGGTCAGAGGTGCTAATGACTTAAACCCACAATATCTCATATTTCCACATTAAAATGTCTAAAATCAACTAGACCTGTGCTATATATTTCATTGAGCTGTGCACTTACATTATCTCAAATGTTTACAACAATCTTCAACCATAAGAAATCTGTATTTTTATTTAGGGGAACATGCATTTCATTTGGTCGTCTGTCAGCGGCAACACAGGAAACACAAGATGATACATCAGAGAGTGAGGAAGGAATTTGGCAAACGTGACCGAACGTAACGTGAATGAGACTTTAAACCTTCAACTTTTCTGCCTGAGTCACATCAGGTAGATTTTCATGAGCAGTGGTGGGTGTTTAACAATACAGACAGCAACTTTCACGATCGAGATTGAGAGATCCGTAGCAGCAGAAATCACATACTGTGCATTTAACAATAAAGTAGCATTAAAATAAAGCAAAGAATATTAAAGTAAATGGATTACCAATAAAGTGGATTCAACTACTTTTGTGAAGATGAGTGTATTTGGTTACAATGACAGCTTTATGTTGCTTTTATCTCTAATAAATTGCACCTGCACCAGCAACTAAAGCAGTCAGATAAAGGTAGTGGGATAAAAGTACAATATCATCCTTCTGAAATGCAGTTATGTTGAAGCAGTGCAAACACAATAAACTACCAGTACTTTAAGCCCTGTGCTTTACGAAATGAATGTGCTTTTTTTTTCTACTTCTGGTTTCAAATAGAGACAAATAGATGATGGCAAAGTCGAGCTAAAGGAGCATCCTCTACATTTCCACTAATGTTGTTAAAAATGATTTAAATTCACAACGTTTGAGACATCCCATCATAGGTTTTTAATGTTCTCCATGCTACAAAATCAACAACATAATTTGTATATTTGATCAGTTTTGAAACAAAGACCTTCGTAGAGAAAGCACTGTCTGAATTTTCTGTAATCCTCTTTATGTAATGTTTATGGATCTATGGTCACTGTGATACCAACAAATTTCAACCTTTTTTTTTTAGGCCAGTTAGTTTTTGTGGGGTAAGTTAGCGTGGTGAGTTGCCAAGGTGAATTACCAGAGTGCGTTGCAAGGGCCCAGAGTCCCATTTTGATCGACAGGGATGCAGATTATTCCGAGCATTCTTCAGTGACAGTTCAGCGCTCTCTGGGACGCTGCCTCCAAGCAGATATCCTGTACGGCAAAAGGGACAGGATGATGACATGCAACACTAAGCTGACCCAAACAGGAGGAGAGTGCACTCTCTCCCCAGAGGGACAAGCACCTTAACTTGTTCCCTGTACGCCATGAAGGCATAATGAACTTAGACATATGCGACCTGGCAAAACATGAAACTTGAAGTTACCACTGGCTCATGTACTTCAGAGGGACAGATCCGAAGACTGCATTAATTCACTGGAAAGAAAAGATTTAACAACCAGTCAAGAGGGGAGGATGCATCCAGAGAGACTGATGCTTACTGTCTTCCTTCATTATTTATTTCTGAATCATAGTGGGAAACAATGAGGCACAAGTTCCCTTAAAGACCACCATGCTTCACAGGTGCATGAGATGATTGAATAACATCCAGACTGTTAATAACACACGTCTGGGAGTGCAGACTTTTCTAATGGTGTTTTTAGTCAGTGACATGAAAGATTTATGTTTTTTGCATAGTGACGCAGCTATTGTTGTGTCGGCCTTGTGCTCCAGACCATTTGATTCTGTTAGTGCATCAGAGTAATAGCCTTTTTTATACATCACTGTCCAAACACTACAGTGGATGGAAGAACAGGGGTGCTAGTTTCCAATTCTTGATGGCTATTAACTTGAGTGTACCTAATATTATTTTATGTTGTAATTATTTTTCCATCTTTTCATTTACATTTTTCTCACGTGCTACTCCTTTCACTGCTATGTCGCTGCGCAAGCACATTGAAAATATTTATGACTTTTGGTGGCAATCTGGGACAACCTGTCCCCACACTGAATGATGGGATGCCAGTTAGGCTAAAACTCTGCTCTTGTGTTGTCGTACTAGTGATTAAAAATGTTGCCACCTTTTGTGAAATCAGCTGAGGTTTTTTTCTCCGCTCATGCGTCTGATTAGAGTCACCTGCAAACTGGTTATGTTATCGATGACAGCACATTATTATTGTTCACCAGTGTGAATTCACAGCATTCGTGCGTATTCAAAACCCCATTTGAAACGACTTTATAGTTTGGAATTGGGGCACAGCTACTTTAAATCTCTGCCTCTCTCCGTGGTGCTGAAATATTCAAACAGTCTCTCTATGTGGTTCTGAAACATTGAACTGCTCTCTTTCTCTATAGTGTCTAAACATTCAAACCTGGTCTTTCTTCCTGTGTTTCAGTGTGTCTTGGTGTGTATGTGGGGAGGTGTATGAGTGCATGCATATATTATAAGTCATCTATTGTTGCATTTAAACATGCTGAAGTTCATGCATAATGTTAAATAGTATGTTTCAGATGAGCATTACAATTATATCATGGAATTCACCGCATTTATATTACAGAATCATTTCGCTTTCATAGCTAGGATCTGTGCTTCCCACTCACCCACACACCATTAGGCAAGTTTGCCTTCACCCTTCAAACGTTTCTTCCCCTGTTTGGGGCCTTTGGAAGGAGCTGAAGTTTTTTCCTCGGAGTCTCACGCACATCAAAGCAGTCAGGTTACACACAGATAGAAGAAGAGAGCGCACAGTGGAGGAGATGAAGAGAGAGAATGTGCTGCAGATCTCATCAGTTGGATGTATTTCTGTTTCCACAGTCGCTCTCATGCTGAGGAACGGCACACCGCCTCTTCATTCCACACCATCTTCTCCTCTGCTGTTAAACACATGAGCACACGCACGCCCTGCACACACACACACACACACACACAAAACATATACCAAAATGAAGTTGCGTAGTAGCACAAAAGAATGTCACTCCATCAGTGGTGATGTGGAAAGAGTTTAACTGAGAGAAAACATGTCCAACTGTCTGCAGTGATTTAGTTGATGTTGCTACCAACAATCAACAAAGCTGCAAAATCACTGTGGTTATTTGTTGCCTTTGATTTCCTACTTCTGTTAACTTTTCTCTGCTTGCTTGTCATCTATCTGTATCCATCTCCCTGTCCTCCTCTCCACTGCCACTCCCATCTTTTGTTCCATATTTCTCTTCATGTTTCTCGATTAGTTTTCTGTCCTTATCGACGTCTCTGTTGGACCAGCCCTTCCCCGGCTCTGTAATACCCCATCACCTCCTCTGTCTATCTTTCTTTGCCCGTCTTTCCCACCGCGTCCGTCTCCTCATTAGCCTGTCTCCTTCTCCATCACCCATGATGCTCAAGTTCAGCCCACTGCACCAATTTGCCCTGACAGTGAATTGTGTCGAAAATAATTCCCGTTGTTGAGCGGCCCGTTCTGGGCTGGGGTTCAGACAGATAGGACATGATGGGAAGGGCCGTCAGCCGAGAAACTGTGCTGCCAGGGAAAACACAGAGCCAGTGCAGGACAAAGCAAAATAATTACACCACCAGCTACTGGTACAGTACATAAAGAAAGACAGCATGGAATCAAAAAACGGTTGTATATCAAGCTTGAAAGAGCTCTATTTACTTATTAAAAAGAACTACAAATTGCATAATGAATTGTGGTCTGCTTTGCCTTCATTTCTATTACTTGCATTGAGTCTTTTTTATAAAATACATAGTGTACAGGACTCCCTTTTGTAATAATTAATAACACTGAGCAATGAATAAATTGAATTTCATGTTACTGTAGCTATTTCCTGCACATTTAAGAACAATGTGCTCCACAACTAGCATCTTATCTCTTTTTCAACACAAGCATAACAAATACGCTAAACTAATTTATATAATCCGCTAATCTCACCAGCAGCGTTCTCATCTCGCAACACACACATGCACACATGCACACAGAGACAAAACACACAGGCTCACACAAGCATCACACACATACACACAGACACACAGACACACAGACAAAAATGGCATAGATTCACCTGACAATCCCAGTGCATTCCCCTAAATTCATGTATTTGGATGCGCGCGCACACACACACACACACACACACACACACACACAAAAGACTGACTTGTGGGGTGTTCTTCGCCACCGTGTTGTCTGGCTGACACAGATCCAACTGTACTTGGGTGCTGGATGCTGAGTGTGTCTGGTCGTACTGTAGCCAAGACGGCTTCGGGGCCAAAGTCTAATTCCTGCACGTTCAATAGCAATCTGATTAGAGCTCTAAATGGCTTTTCCGCTCAACCTCTTAGCGCTTTCACAGTTTCTCTCTCCCCCAACACCCTATCTCAGTCCCTTTCACTGTCTCTCTTTTTTCCCTCAGTCGCCTTCTATCTTTATAATTACTGTTCGCCTTTCTATCTCTCTCCCTTTATTTCCTTATCCTTCTCACTCTCCTACTACCATACTGTCTCTAATACTGCTGCGCATCTCACTTCCTTTCCCCTCTGAATCTTTCAATTTCTTACTCTCGCCACTTCGTCTCCTCCTCCTCACATCGCCTCTTACTCTTTCTTCCCCTTACTTTCATCTTTTTTTTTTTCTCACCACCACCACCTCAGTCTCTCTGGGTTTTTCCTTATCCACACCAGTCAGGGTGGAGGCTCCAGTTCTCCATTCTTTTTCACACTCGCCCCATTAGCCCATTAGAAGCTGCAGCAAGATGTACATTATACTGGTGTCAGGGGACAGCCTATCACTTTCACTACAGGCAGAGAACCATAGAGAATGGCGTGTAGTCAAGGCGAGGGGTCCGGCACGCCTTGTTAGGTGTGTCTCAAGCTTGAACGATTAGCAATTACACTGTCTGGCTAAACTTCTTGGGACTGGATGGAGTCAGCATGCTTGTCCAATCAGATATCAGAATGACGCTGTTTTCTCCCCAGAGTGACTAAGCATTTGGTGGTGGGCATTACTGTGTAGGCCAACATCCAATCCTGGAATGCAGGCTCTTTTCTAAAACACATTTCATGAATATGAATGGCAAAGCATTTCTGCTCCATTAAGCAATATGCAGAGGATATAGGCTGGTCAAAGTTGAATGAGTCGTATTCCTTTAACAATGATAATATGATACCTTGGTGATCACTATTGGGAAGTTCTCTTTTCACCACTCACCCTCCAGCAAGGTCAGAGCTCAAGCTAAAGAGATGCAGGATGTGGTACATTGTTGTTTGAATCCTCTTTGTTTATGTGTCACAACTGTCAGAATTTGGTGTCCTGCTCAGGAACGTCGAAATGGTCCTGTTCTACACGTAATCACTGGAGGAATCGCGTTGTTTGTCGCCAAACCTCTTGGCAGTGTTGAACAGTGCGTTGTAAACCACTCAGATTTTGGTTCATGAGACAGATCCTAGCTATGCACTGAGTCTTTAAAAAGATCCGGGGCTGAGACATTGAGCATTAATGTGTAAAAGCAATTTTTGTGTGAATGCGTGCCGCACTCTTTGATCTCTGAAGGACATAGATGTATTTTTTTTCTCGACACAGCTGTGACAATGTGTGCTTGAATGGTGTTTCTGGAAATGTATTTTCTCCTCATCCCAGATTGTGGATCATAGAAAACTCTGATCACAGACAGAAGAGGAGGCCTGGCTGTGATAATCTCCATCCCTCTTCATCCCTGACTTTAAACATCCTCAGCCTGCTGCCTTCTCCGGCCAGCTCAGCCTTGCTTAGCATTATCCCATCATCCCACCACCACACAGACAGGGACACACAGACACAGACACACGCGCACACACAGACACACACACAGGACTTCCTTTCATCCCTGTCCATCCCTCTGCCTCTGTAACCTAAAGCTCTTCTGCACCTCTGTAGCCCTTCAGCTCTCTGGCCTGTTACCCGAGCAGCAAAATGATGGATTTGTTTTCATCAGACCTTCTGACCTCCCCTCTGGCCATGCACTGGCTACACTGCCCAGAGTGTGACTGACATTTAGCCCTCTGCCCCCCACCCCAGTCCCGACTGTGGAAGGACTGTAGCTGACCTTTAAACTCTCAATCACCACCGGCATATTTACTCTGTGGATACAAACACATATATAGGTGGAGAGGAATGGAGGGTAGAAATGAAGAAAAGAGAGGGTGGTAACTTGAGAGGCAAGGGTTTAAAAAGCCAGGGCAAGTTCACGCCGTAGCCATTGATCACTGTCAGCAGTTTGCTGAGATGATAGAATCAGACAGCTGAAATAAAAAAAACAAGTCAACCGGCATCAGCAGAAATTCTGCAGTCATGCAATCTTGATAATTTACTTTATATTTAGTTAGCTTGATGTCAGCTGATGAGCTCTATTTCATCTTCATGAGTCTGCCACCCAAGGCAATTACATATTCATTCGATTTGGATCGTAAGCTGAAATCTTTGAGGACTGTGGTCGTATGTAAAACACAACCCGCCCAGTCCTGGTGTTCTCCCGGCGTGTGCTGCGGTGAATGGTCTTGGGGAGGCACAAAAGTTGTTTTTTGAGCATCTCCTCTCTAATCAGCTGACTGTAGATGCAGATTCAGCAGCTTACACTTGTGGAGTAATTAATGGATGGGCCATGCTTACATTTCCTGCAGCAATATCTCCACTGATTTACACATCAGAATTTGTTCACTCATGGTCACTACGACCCCGATTTCAAAAAAAGCTGGTGTGGTGTTGCTGTGGAAAACACTAATAAAACAGAATGCGATAATTTGCTTAATACTCAATTGACAACAGTAAAAAGACAATATATTTAGTGTTTGGAACATACTACAGGTAAACAGGTTCATTGGTAAATTCCCACCCATAGGCGACCATAAAAAGGCTTTTAAAACGACCAAATTCAAGGGATTATTTACATATAATACAATAAATCACAGCTAACTAAAGATGTAAGGTCAAAAAATAACACAGAATCCAAGTCTGAGAGGCAGCCAGACCAGCAGTGCCCATGCCATAAACCTCTCTTCTGACGCAGGCACAGGAGCTTTTAAGCACTTCAGTCCCAGGTCAGGTGCACCTCATTCAGCAATCAGATGTAGCACACCTGGGCAGAGCTAGAGAGGAGAGGAAAGGGACAAACAGCACAGGGAACACACAGCCGTAACATAACAGGTGATGACATCGTGATTGGGTATGAAAGGCTCAGTCGTTCACAAGCAAAGATTGAGTGAGGCTCACCACTTTGTGAAGCTGATGATTGTATAAAGGATATTTCTACATGGGCTCGGGAACACTTTGTAAAACCTTTCTATGACTCTGGGGGCAGATTTATCTGAGTCTGAGATAATATCACTTGGGTTGTCTTGATTGGGTCTACACCTTAATGACATAAAGGTTTTATCATAAACTGGGGTGTGTAGTTTTAAAGATGTGGCCTTTAAACGCTTTTGAGTTGTATTATGGAAAGTGTAGCATCCAGTGTTTTTGGATCTTGATCCGCACTAGAGACCTCTGCTGTATCAACCGCTCTTTCTTTAATCTGTTTTCTCAGAGCTCCCTCAAGTTCATGGAGGTATTACACTTCTTGCTGCAATACTATTAAATAGATACCTGAAACAGTCGTCAGTCAATCCGAAAGTTAATGTGGCACGTTACACTAACACAGTGCAAACTTGTATTGAGTGTAGCTAGATTTTTTTCTTTGTGCAGCATCTCAACAGGATTGCAAAAGACTAAAGGACACCTTCCAAAATACAGTATATTTAGGTACAAGACTGAGAAGCTGCAGTGGTAACACAGTGGGTATCGAAAAGACAGGACCACTTACCCTTACACAGAAGCATTGTGTTCCACTATTGGACATGTTGTAGTAATACAAGGATTTCTCAGGTTTTTCCCTGCACACCATGTAGTGTCTACCAATAGCAGGCATGCAGATTTTACAGCCCTGGCACTGCCCCCTGCAGCGACACAAGATGTGTGCTTCATCATGACAAGCCCTTAGACCCTTGCAATTGTTCTGCCATCACTTGAGCTGTCTCTTTGTCTTATCCCGTCTCTCACTCTCTCTCCTCTCTGTCTCGCTCTGTTTCTCTGTCTCGCTTACTTGCTCCATGTTTCTGAGCCACTCTATGACAAGTCCTCACCCCCCCCCCCCCCACCCTCCTCCCTTCTGCGTGCTTTATTGGTCCAGGCAAGTGGCTGTGAAGATGCCCCAAACAAATGTTAAAGAGGGATGTGTGGGTGCGAGGAGGAAAGGAGGCTTCTTCAATTCCATTCCCTCGAGGCCTCCTCATATAGCAAAATACCAGCGCTAGAAATGTCAGACACACTCGCTGCTCTCTCTTTCTTTCTCTGTGTGTTCGTCTGGCTCTCTCTGCAGAGGCACATTCCCCTCTCCCCATTTTTTTCCCAGCTCCCGGTCTCCCGCTGTCCATGGTTTTGACATGCACCAAGCTTGTTTAAGCCATTGATAAGGAGGCTTGTCATTGATGTGTGGTCAAAGTGTTCTCTGTGGAAGGTAGAGGTGGCTGTTTTGACAGCAGATAAGGTGGAAGGTGGGCGTCTGAATGCTAATGCATGCCAAAGGAGTCAGCAGCTTCTTTCATCTATGGAGAGCTGGGATGAAGCACAGGAGGTGAGCTGAGGCATCTGGTACAACACAGGGCAAGAACTTCAGGTGGTGTTGTTTATTTATACACACATTTCAACTACTCTTTGACCCATTCATGTCTGCTGGTACACTGTAAGTAATAGCTAAGCCTTTCGAACACTCATAATTTCATGTTTGTAGGTTATGAGCACGCAAATAAAACGACTGTGTTTTTTTGTGAGCGCATATGAATTGCATTTGAATGCATCTCTTTCTGTGCCAGTGCATTACGCACAAAGATAATTACTATGAACAGTCCTATTACTTTCTCTTTGTATTTTAGTCAGTTTTCCAATTTCCCTGTAATATTCTGAGAAAGGCAAGCCAATTACAAAGGAGCACTGTTCTAATTACATAAACACTGATATCTAGCTTTGCAGTAGCAGCTGGTTGAATGATGTTCTTGTTATTCTTAGCCGTTGTTTCATTCCTCTCCTCACTAATTGCATCCCCAGAAAACAGGAAGTTAAGAAGGTCAAGTGCCTCCTAAAATAACCCCTAACGTTCTGCCTCTCTCAATGTAAGGAGTAAAAAGCATCAAGGTTAGGAGAGAAGGAAGGATCAAAGTGAGAGTAACAAACATGAGGAACAAGAGGGGAGGGAGCTGGGAAGGTAAGAAGAAGCACAGGAAGAAAACAGACAGTGAGCTAAAACCAGCTGAAAAAAGTGGGAAATGCAAACAAAAAAAAAAAAAGAGCTGCGCTGCTCATCAAGTCGCCCTCAGCAAACCTGTGGGTTTGACATCTGGATACTTACTATTATCACCGCAACCTCACTTTCCTACGTCCACTGATATCTTCTTGGGGGCAGCATATTGGGGTCAAGGAGGATGTTGTACAGTGGCAGTGGAGGTTTTGTCCAGGGGCACAGCACAAGATTCCAGACCCTGTACACAGGCATTCCTCTATGGGCCCCTCCAAAGTCATCCCAGTATCTTTGTGGGCCCTCCTCACATGTTTCCTCCAAGTACTACGTCCCTGGCTGCGTCTGTGGCCATACCCCAGGTGTGCCGGGCTGGAGATGAGCTCAGGGCCTGGCTCTCGGCAGGGCTGTGGAGAGGTAAGCAAGGAGATGACTCAGGGGACACAGGATCACAGTGGCAGGTTTGCTCAGTCTTACGCAGCCAGTCGATGACCTCGCTCAAACTGATCTATCCAGACGCACACACACACACACACACACACACACACACACACACACACACACTCTGTACTTTACTGCAGTGAAACCATCATTATAACCAGCAGCAGTTGCCTCACAGGAATCAATTTTCACATTGAAGCCCAGTGAAGGAATAGCTCATTCTGTTTCCTAAATGTTCTCATCATTGATCCAGGTTTTGACTACTTTCTGATGAATGGCCCAAGCCTGTATGGTGCACACACACACACACACACACACACACACACACACACACACACACACACAGTCATATACATACACACAGACGAAGGTACTATTTGCTACATTGTTTTCAGTACATTAAATAGTCAGCGCTCGTGGTGCAACAGCAGAGTTAGTATTTCCTGAAATGACTGTAGGATGATTTCCCATTAAACCTGCTGTGACAGTGTTTTTTTTTTTTTTTGCTCATAGGTTTTCTGTTTTGCTATCAAAGTTAAGCTTGCTGGAATTGGTCCTTCATTAGCCTTTTAAACATTTTGCTATCTCTCTTTGTGAGAATCTCTGAAATGTTGAGTCCTGTTCTGTAAATCAATCCAGCAGATTTCCTGTCAAACTCAGTGACACTGTAAAAATGTGAGTGGAGGTTTTGATAAAGACTGGCAGTCTCTCTATAACACTGTGCTGCAAAGTACTGCGTTGCCGCAATGGCAGCCGAGAGACGTAAAGTAGTTTAAATACCATTTAACTAGATTGGTTAGTGATACACAGAAAACTCACTGTGCACATTACTCAGTTAGTTCACTACATAGTAATTGGGAGGTAGAGAGCAGTGTGATGAGAAAATTAGACTGTTAATTCCTTTCCAGCTTGAACTGCATTAAACGCCTCATTCCCACAATTAGTGCTAGTACATCCAGTTTTCAGAATTTAAGGACCAGCCCGGTCCTCACCTGTGGAGGAAAATGACACAAAAAGGTAGAACATTCAGACATCTGATGCAACAAATGAATGAATTAATGAATAAATAAATAAATAAATAAAAATTTAATGTTGACTTACTTGGCTTTTCAACTCTCATAGATGCAGTATGTTGTCATTTTGTTGAAAAATCCTCTGACTTGTGTTGATGAGATCGTTTGCTAACATTTCTTCAGTTTGTTAAAAGCTTCCTGCAGTTACAATCTTGATTCCTGCAGATTTGACCTTTAGTTTTTTTTGCATATGGAGTTTTACATATTTGTCCGCTTGTATCATAAATTGTAAAAAAAAAAAAAACATACTTTGAGAGGCAGCTTAATTAAGGAACCACACGATGCAAGAATCCATGTTGCCAGGCTACAAGTTATACACTTGTGGCCATACCTATGAGGAAGCACTGGTGGCGTCATCAAAGCGACAATGGCGTCTCCGAAAGAGGTTAGCATAGATGCTACTATAGCATCAGTAAGAAGTAGGGAGTATTTCTTCATTGAGAGAAGAGCAAGGAGCTGCACTCAGGCTTTTCTCAATGGAAAAGATGTTTTTCTCTCCTCCCAAATGGTTTCGGCAAGAGTTTCTCTCTCGTACTACATCATATGGTTCGTTAATGTGATTGGTTGAGGTTAGCCCATGATAGATGGTGACAGACAGATGGTACGTCCAATCACCTGCCAAGTGTTTTTTATGAAGTGCCTGCCCTTTTTCAGTTTCCATAGGACGACTTTCCAGATGGTTCCATGTAACAAACCATCTGGCACGCATTTGTTGTTAGCTAAAGCGAACCCGAAGTGGAGAAGTGGATATAGAAAATGGATGTAAGGATGGAAATTAATGCAACATGCCAAGAGCATCATTTCATAGGAGACTCGGGCCAGTGGAGAATGATTAAATATTTGACAGTAGAAATCAAAAATTGTATTATATGATAAAGATTTGTTTGGAATGAGTTTCTGTGGAAGGACGTTAAGCAATATGCAGAAATACAACTGCACTAAAAGGTAAAATAGAGAACTGTAAACAGCCCTGACAAGCATGGAAAATCAGATGACCTCAAACATCAGCTAATGCTTCTGTGGGTGAAGAAGATGTGTGATGGACGTCAGGATCTGAGGACTGAATATGCATTTGCAGCAACACTAATAAACACTATAATTATCATCAAAGTGTGTGTGTGTGTGTGTGTGTGTGTGTGCAACTGCTGTGTCCTGTAGTGAAAATGCAGCACCACAGTATAGAGTGAACCACGGCTCTCATCACAGAACTGACAACTGGGCAAAGCATGCAAATACACAGTACTCTAAATGGGAAAAAAAAAAAAACCCAAAGCAATTTAAACTAGTTCCACTGCGTCTCCACAAACATAATATCTGCGCTCTGCCTGCAGGCCACTTCCTCTGTAAATGAACAATGAACAATCACAATGGTGTGTTGAAGTCTGTGTAGGGAGCTCTGCCCCACTCTTCCTTTTTTCCTCACTCTCATTTGCTGGCTCCTTTTTTCTACCTCTGTTTCTCCATTTTCTCTCGTCCACACCCCTTCTTTCTCTGGCTCCCGCATTCACTTTTGAATGAATATGAAAACTTCTCTTCCTCTCCCTCCCTCTTCCTTTCAGGCCTCTGTGTAGCTGCTGAAGTGAACCTAACATTATTTGCATTCTTAATGAGCGCTCTTTGAAAGGCACTCTGCTGTAACGGCACAGCCTGGTGCAATAAAATAATACAATATAAACAAAACATACATAGCCTGCTCTTTTTGAAAAGTAATGAGTCACTGGGGGGAGGGGCAGCGCCAAGATGCTCTTTTCCAATTAATCATTTCAATAATTTTTAAAGTAAGTGCATAGAGTATAATCTTGTCCCTTCATGCTGCCTAACTTACAGCCTCCAAACTCCTCATTTACATCAAAATCCTCTGTGACAAACAGAGCTGCAGAGGCCTGAAGAATGGTACGACAAGCTTACAAGATGTGAGATGCAAACTGTTCACATTGTCCCAGGGGAAGTCAGTTCTCAAGTCTAGCAAAGGAAACACTGTGAGTCATAGGCAACAGTAGACAACATACACCACGCTGAGAGGTAAACAACATTCTAAGATTTCAGTTTAGTAATGCCAGCTCCCTGCTAAGCTTATTTTACAGGATTATTCCAGACATGGTGAATGCTAAGCCCTGTCTCCTTCATGAAATTCCCGTATATTTCCTGCTAAACTCTAGCTGGGATGATTTTATAGATGTCCTACATTTTATTTAAATTATTTTCAAAAAATGGGGGCAGCAGTTAAAGACAGGCTTAGCTACAAAATCCTATTAACTGATGTTTGGATCTACTGTACATGTCAGAGCATCAGACCTGCTTGCTTAGCACTATATTCTAACACATTTTACAGGAACTTAACTACACGGCAATGTGATTTATTATTGATTTGTCTGACCTTAAAAAGCGCCCGTAAAGGCCTTGAGACATGATTATGTCAGCGAGCTGCATGACGTTAATAGATGTTATCTCATTTTCTTTGCAGAGATGACTTGAGAACCCATTTTTCTCTTGTTCTTCAGTTGGAAGTTAACTAACTTCTTGAACTACTTCAGGTGTAGGGGAGAAGGATTAGATTTAGGCAACCAACAAATCATGAAGATTAGTTTATTACAAAGCCTTCTGCTCAACACCTTTATGTTAATAATGATTAAATTGCCTCTGTGTATAGAATGTGTCCCTTCTACTGATGAAGACACTGAGAATTGTATTGAATTTCTAGTATATACAATATAATATATAGTTCCACTCAGTTGTACAGAGCTTTATTGCCATTGTTTAGCTCTTATGGCCCACAGCTTTATTTTCTAAGGTCACCCTCAATGCCATCATCAGCGTTGTTCCCAGATGTAACAGGCAGTTGTGGTGAAAATCTAAAAACCCAGCACCAAATAATACAATATGATAGCTACAAGTTGTTGGAAGCACAGCTAAAAGGAGACTGAATCCCTGCCCTGAGTGTCCAGAAACATGACTCTAAATGAATGCTGATGCTGCTCTGTATCTGGATGTGTATTTGCTAACAAGTCTGACACATCAGCTTTATTATGCCAAAGTTGTGTGTGCAAGTTGTTTCCACTTCCCTCAAGTGGCCAAAAATTTTTGTTAATGCAGGTTTGAGTCATTGTAGGAAATGTCTTTTTAAAATCTAATACTGTTGTGATGACACAGCTTTTCTCATTCAGTCTGTGTTGAGGGTTTCTGAATGCGTGCACTCTGTGGAACACTGAAACTCCTTTCACAAATCATTGAAACAGCCTGGATTTGATGTTATTTAGAAGACGAAAGACGCCACATTACATGTAGAGGTGTAATCCTCTGTGATAATGAGACTGGTGAGAGTTCTGTGGGGAAACACAACCATCAAACATGTAAATAATACCAGCCAGATGTGGTCTTATCAAACAGTCCTACATCATATCATTTGGACAAATTTAAGCACTCTCCTGCACAAATTCATTTCTCACTCCATTTCCCAGAGTCCATCCAACCAGGAAGGAAGCTCTGACCTCCTCTACCTGTAATAAATCAAGAGCAGGTACTGTAGATGGAGTGTATCCACTCAAACATGTTTTGATGAAATAATTGTTCCCGAGAAAGAGGCTGCTCATTTTCATTGTTTTCCAACTTTATAAGCTGCGATATGCTGGTAAGAGGGGAGGGAATTGTCCTGCTGCAATTTGTCTATTTCTATTACCATGCATAATTTAAAACACAGGGCTATTTTAGGGGCATTGTGCAGGCTGGCAGGAGTGCAGGCACAGTGTGTGCCAAGTGAATCTGCGAACAAGACTAATGATGGTAATGGCTGCAATTATATATATGGCCGTGTTCTCACTTGGCTCACAAAGTCACTACCCTTTCCATCTCTCTCCCCTGCCTATCTCCTTTTAACTCGCTTTGAAAGACAGCCACCGGATCTGCCTCTCCCCTCTCTTTCCATTTCTCACTCCTCTCTGCATCTCTCTGTGTCCCTCTTGTCTCTGTTTTACCATCTGTGTCTGTGCAGACAGGTGAGCAGAGAAGTCATCTCAGTTCTGCTAACCTATCTATCTATAGCCGCACTGACACTGCCGCTACAATGACAAAAATCCCAGAGTGCGTGACACCAATCAGATGGAGCTGCTCTGTCATCAGCCGTCACCAGGCTGGCTCTTTGACGTCTTTAGTGCACTTGTTCTAAACTTTAAGAAGGAGACAACGTAAACATTTTCAAATTCTCGCAGCCATTTTTAAGAAAAGCTTAATAATGTTTTACAGGAGCTGGCCTTTAAATCTTGACAGGTTATTTTTTGGGGGGATTTGATAAATCTTAATCAGAGAACTTTTCCATCTAGGTGAAATGCCATACGTTCATCTTATCTGATGAAAATTAAGTTTCTGGGTCGAGTAATCTCAGCTCAAAGGAAGACCCTAGTTTATATTTTTGACTCTTCTTCCTCCTCTCCCTTCCTGCTCTACCTTTCCCAGCTACCTCTTCATTATAGTAATTATTCATATGCGGTTTGAATATTTCAAAAACTTACATACATTCCATTACACCCCTGCACTTATTACCGTATTATAACACTGCATACGCTCTCCACATCAGCCTAGTTTCATGGGCATGCAGTGCACGCTATGAAACTTTCATGTTTGGCCGTCTCACGCTTCTCAACATCCAGGTTTTTCTCCAGAGGAAGATGTTAGCTCAGCGCTGAAGCCAACAGCCCGGGTGTCACAATGTTCTAGAGGGAGCAAAGTCTCCCTGTACACACACACACACACACACACACACACACACACACACACACACACGTTCATATTTCTCTCTCTCTCCTCCAGTAGTCATCACATGCTGAACAGGTTGACATGATTTATAGAGTTCTCTCTGAATAAATAATCCATTGCAGTACTGGGGAATTGGTAATAGGGGATGCAAAGGCTTACTAGAGTGATGGAGAGTAGTGGGAATGGGACAGTATGGAAGATGGGATGGAGAGATAGAGGAGGAGGGATGAAGGTTAAGATAAGGAGAGAAGAGGGAGGCTCAATGAGGTTGTTTGTTCACTTTGTAAGCCTTTTACTTATGCATTAAATTCAAGTATATCAGCAATCCAGTCCTATACAATTGGATTGCTTTCAGTGACTTTTGGATTGGTTTTCCATCACGACCCATCAAATATTAATTTTAAGCCACTGTAACAGTTCATGTGAAGCAGCTTTAGTGGCTGTTTAGTGTTCAATGCTACCGTACAAGTTCCTATTAAAATATATTTAAGATGCCGGGGACTGTTTTAACTTCTGCATGACGTTGTTTGGGTCGACAGTCTGACTTCAACACGTAAAATTATTAAATTATACGCAAACTGAACAAAAAGAACAGTATATTCCTGTAACTGATGTTTGTAAAATTTTAGAAAGACTGTTGCAGATTATGGAAAATTTCCTCATGTCCTTCATGACTGTTACCAGAGCAGATGAAATGTGAAGGTGACACAATAATACCTGCTGCACAAATGGACACGGTTTGGATGGTAACCATGAATATGTGATATGAAGCAGAGGCAAATATGGAGTGGGGAATGCGAGGGCAATACAGGTAAGTGAGGGTAATAATATTCAGAGAGTCTTTAAAGCAATATGAGAAGCAGAAAGGAAGATAGAGGACAGGTACACAAGATATTTTTAGTTTCACATGAAAATATTATGAGTATTTCTGGTATTTGCATGTACTGTACTTCTCTTCCATTGCAGAGCTGCAGTTGTTTGAGCTTTGTGCATCCATTATGCATGTTACGAGGGTGTTTGCAAAGCATTTATGCAAATGAGACTCATGTGAGCATCTGGCTAGTTCAAAGGTAAGGTGAAGGTGATGGACAAAGAGCTACAGTAGTGAACAGAGGATAATAGTGAGGGAGATGAAAGCTACTTACTTTGTTGATGGTAAGTGTCTAATGAAATGGTAATGATTATGAGAGGAAAGATGGATGGAGACCTGCCACATGCACCTTCATCTTACTCTGAAGTGAACATTTTGGCCATGTCTTTGATGTGAAATTGAGCCCTTGAACTCTGCAGTAATTTGCATAGCAAAAAAAGCCAACTTAATGCTGGATATGGTGCATGGAACATATGGTCATCATGGCCAAACACATCACAGAGAAGAAGTAGATTGCTGTACAGGCTCATGTGAATCACTGCCTCAGTGATGGAATAAGTTCTTAGTCTTCAGTTGATAGTATTGTGGGCATCAGCACTGAACAGAAATATTTATTGAAGGCAAGGCATCCTCTTTCAGTCTGAGTGGTGCTTGAACTCACTACTATTTTCAAGAATTTCATGATCATGTTTCTCTCGGTTAAAAAGAAATGGAGAAAGGATCCCTCTCTTTTTCATAGATGAAATGAGAATTTCCAGAAATTACAAACAGATGTTTTAAGAGTTGTTACTCACGTCATCCAATAGATTCATTATTTATGGCGTCATTTAAAAAGTTAATCTGTTACCTACGGTACACTTGTATGTGAATGGTCAAGGAAACCACATGGCTCTGATGCACAGTGTTCCTGTAATCACTCAGTTGGAGCAAGGAGAGGATGCAAAAGTGTTTTTTTTTTCATCAAGGCCAGCTGGATGTGTGTGGGAAGGCAAGTAATTATGCAAACTTAAATTTCATGCAAAAAGCAAGTTCATGGTGAACTTCAGAGAGGGCAATAAAACACATTTTTTTTTTTTGATAGGTAACTAATAAAGTGATAAAATAGTATTAGTGACTGATTTATTATACAACTGTTCCAAGCTTTACCAGGGGAGTTGACAGACGTTACTGGTCCCAGCCAAGAAAGAGTTTGGGAAATTACCCTCTGTAAAATTGCCAAATTAACACTTTGATTAAATCAACAAAATATGACATCTTAGTTAGCTTTTGAGGTGATGATGAGGTGAATTTTAGAACCATTGGGTAGAGCCAAGCTAGCTGTTTCCTCCCGATTCCAGTCTTTGTGCTAAGCTTTACATCTTTATTTAGTGTGCAGAAGAAAGTTTATTGCCAAATGAGGGATCCTGTGAGTTTGCAATCATTATACTCCATCCTAATTTGCCTAATTATCAGCATCTACGTCTATGTGCGGTCACCTCAGGATAACATTTGTGGTTGGAGGCAGCGTCTGTATCCCTGTGGATCCAGCTGTTTGATGTGAGAACCCTGTCCCTTGCCTCATCAGCAACTGTCTGCACCTTTCTGACAGGCCGTGTAGAAATTATGTAAGGGCTCATCGTTTAATGTGGCGGCCCCTCCGCTTTCCATCTCAGCTGGGATCTTAAAAATCTCTGTAACAGTCAGTAAAAATTGTCCAACATTTGCTGCCAGTTCTTCAGGGAGCCCAATCAGAGTGTTTTGGGTGTCTTATAGTCTCTCATTACAGTGATGGAAGACCGGATCAATCTCTCTGTCCCTGAGATCATTATCCAGTCATTCTGATTCTGGTGCTGCTTCCAGACAGACTACTGCTAACAGACGTGTGGAACTCATCTCACCTCCGAAACTTCGGTTGCATCATTATGCTTCACAAAGTCATTTGGTCAAATCAGTGCATCGCAATGGCGTTTGGTTGTGTGGATATCTAAGGACAGCCTTTGAAGAAAGTGTTGTGTAATATCCAAATTAATATGCAGCCCCGTTAACTGGCCTTTTGGCAGGAGTTGCTGCAGAGATGTGAGAGGCGGATATGACTTGTGAAATTTTTATTGAGAAAGCATTCAGAAGTGTACAACAGTCATTCATGTATTCATGCTTTCTGTTGAAAAAAACAAACACAGTACTCGACCACAGCTCACAACCATTGCAAACCAAATGCTGGATGTGATTTCAATTCCCGAATGGTTTGCCTGACCTGTGTCCCACATTTGAGCTGTTATTGGAGTGGGGCAGTAATGCATCACTGGGAACCAATGATACGTCGGCAGAGAGCACCGGAGCATGTTAACGTCAAACTGAAACCACCCACACTGACCGACCCTCGGCAAGCCAGAACGGAAAGTCAGGCAAACAAACTGCGGTCCAGCAGGGATATAATATGTTCTTGTTGTTCTTTTTATCTTCCCTTCAGAAGAATCCGGTGTTCTCTTTGATATTCGTCCCACACGTTCTTCAGATGAGCACAAGTGCGGAGTGGAGTGTGTTTGAGAGCCCTTTGTGATCGTCTGTTCTGCTTTGTCTGACCCACAATCCCCCATGAGCACACACACACACACACACACACACACACACACACACACACACACACACACACACACACACACACACGCACTCTCTCTCTCTCCTCCTTCTCTCTCTATCTATCTCACTCGATTGATTGCTGTAATCAAACAGTGGGCTGTAGCCAGGTCATATGAGAGTGCCGTGCTATTTTCCACTTCTCTGACCCATGCTGGGTGGAACACTCCCATTTTCTGCACAACCAGGTCGCAGAGTGAATGAGGTCACAGGTAAAAGGGGAAACAAAAGACAAACACAAAAGCATCACAGTGGGAACAACACCACTCCCTCCAGCAGGCTCGTTTGCTTCAGAGGCGCTGATTGGTCGAACGCGCACAAGCCCATCTTTCCGAGTTCTTGCCTATTAAGTCTCAAATTGCTGACCACCATTATACAAAAGAGAGTCTGGAGACCTTTGATGCTTCTATTTTCATCCCTATCTTATTTTTATTATTATTATCAAGTGGTTTTATTCTCTATCAAATTTTCCATGCATGTCCTTTTCATGTGATGCGCTTGCTACATGTGATTTCTTTGTTGTAAAGCACAGAAGCAGTCGTGGTGAAAGAGCAGGACGGACATGTTTTGATAGAGTTTAGATGGTAGCAGAGAAAACGACACAGGAAACAGGTGAAATTAGCATGTTTATTCATTTTATTCCACATAATGCTTTCTTTGAAAGAGACAAAATATTCCCTAGTGGCCTGAGGGGAGACAAGTTAATCGGCTGGCAGACAGGCAGCAGATAGGAAGCCAGAGCAGACAGGGTGCTTCACAGAAGACAGACAAAGGCTGCATTCAGCCCACAGAACTTCAGGTTCAGCTTTGACTCAAGTTCATGGCTGATGCTTTTGGAAGGCTGTTTGTGCCTGATCTATGATGCAACCCATTTCTCATACGAAGAGGTAAACAAAACTTCACACATCAGTTGCTGTGCTCTTCTCACTTCATGGTGTGTGTGTGTGTGTGTGTGTGTGTTTTCCATCCACCTTTTTATGTGCACATTTTCAATTTGTCCATAACACTCAATGCAAACCCTAATGAAAGTTCTCAGAAAAACACGTAGATAATAATAAAACTGTTTTTTTTTTATATATATATACACTTAGTAGGGCCGGGAAAGTTGGTGCATCAATAAAAGGAAGTCTCCAGAAAAAAATAGCAGCAGATGGCAACCCCATGTTATTCACAGACAGAGGAAACAAACTGCAGTAATTAATAAAGGTAACAGATGGGAAGTACCGATGACATGCCATGATCTACTTTATATAGAGTTACAAAGAAATTACATGGACATGCACTTCTTTTCTCATTTTGTGTTCCACTCCTGTGGTTACATGTTGTGGTGCCGTCTTCTGAGTGCTGAAGCAAACTCACATTTAGATGCATTACAGTCCATCTATTATCCTTATGACGATTGTCAAAAGATTTTCTCCTTTGGCTGAAATGCACCATAAACCACAAGTAAAATCATTTTCTTTTGAGAACTGTATTTGCTTTTCCTGCCAGGGCAGAGAAGCAAAGAAGCTGCATACGCAACATCTGGCATATCATCGCCTTATAAAGTTGTTTTGGCAAAGTTGTTAGCAAGCAGTTGCCAACTGACACATCCAGGAGTAACATTAACATTCATTTGGAGTCATGTTTCTGGGCATCAGATGAATAAATCCAACACACTCTCTTCTTTTCAGCTTTGTTTTGTTTTCTTCCAGCTCCTTAGAGAAACACCCAGCTGTTTAGCTAGTTGCTAACGCTGTCTGTCTGTCTTTTGGTGCTGGGCAGGTAGCTTACTGTGGGTTTATCAGAGCTTGTTTTTCCTGTTAGCAGCAGGAAGCAAGGTGGATGAGGGGCGAAAAAACAAGCAGAATGAAAACAATGAGGCCCGAAAATAGTGAATTAATACCAAATTAGCAAAGGATGAAATGCTCACTGCTGTGGCATTAATGTCTTGCAGTATTTCTTATTAGAGTGTTTGAATAAAACTTCTATAAATGTCTCACAGCATCTCTGCATAGAGTTAAGTGTGTATGTGTGTGTTTGTGTAAATAGTTTCTGATCTTTAGTTTGCTAACGTCTTTCCCTTGTGCCCTTCACACAAAGTAGTGGTTGTTTGATCTTGTGAAATGATTATAGGAATTTGCGTGCTTGTGAGCATGTTGGTGTGAGCAAACAAGGACAGAGTGAGCGGCAGCAGAGTTGAAGGGAGGAGGCAGAGCAAGGGAGCGCCAGAACAGTCAGAAAACAAAGGACTGAGACAAGGCAAGACCCCATATGGATACGACGAGACGCGAGCGAGCGAGAGATAATAAAGGAAGAAAAGAGAAATGAGAGCGAGGGCAGAGACGAAAAAAGTATGAGTCAGAGCAGAACTGAGAAAGCGAGAAAAAGAAAGAGGGAGATGGAGGAGTGAGAGGGACGCGGAGGAATGTGTGTGAGTGTGTGCGAGACTGAGTGGAGGCAAGATTAGGGAGGCAATATCAGACTGTCCATCAATGTCACAGCGCTTGTGTCCTCTGTAAGCCATTTCATCCATCAGCCTGGAAGGCCTGGCTGTGTGCAGACGGCACTCCCCGCCTGTTTACCCATTCTACATCGACACTCAAATCCCCTCCTCTAATACCTGGTCTAGATTAGGGGCTTTCTGGAATCATGCTACTGATGCTATTACTGATAAAGTATTTAAAACTCTCCCCAACTCCTAAATCAGAATATTTTGGCATACGGGAAAGGAAATGTGCAGTGGTACGTTATGTAGGAGCTGCTTGGTGCTATTTCTTATGCAAAGAAGAATCTCCATCCCTGTATCTCTGTTTAGCATCTCAAACTGTAACGCAGGTTCAGATTGTGTTGCTGAGCACAGGTTTCGGTTTTGGCCTCCGCACAGGCACAGTGGTACCAAACCTGCCAACCAAGTGTGTAATGTGTCAACAGTCTTTCTTCCTCCATTGCATGACACACACTCTTAGATCTCACATTTGTGGGCAACCGAAAAGCTAGAATTAATATCAGAGAAGGCATCGTTTAGAAAGTTAAATATCAGATCGTGAACGGATAATGTAGAAAATACGTTTAAAGCAGAATGCGCGCGTCAAATCACCACCCAGCTCCACATTTATCCGCTGTTAACTTTTGACAAGGTGATTAAAGCTCAATTAACACGGGCTTTAATGACTGAGCATCACAGTCTGTCAGCGTGTTCTTAACACCGATGCTAACAAAAAAATCTGAAGTGCTTCGGCTGCAGAAATCCCCTGTGTACCGCTGTCTAAAAGTGACATTGCTTTGAAAATGGAGTAAGGGCTTTTGTAGGTTACAAGTGCTACAGAGTGAGTCCGCGCTGATCCAGCTTGCAGTGATTAACCCTCCATCCGGCCTCCTTAATACAGAAGTACTGGCTCAGGATAAGGATATCTGTTTCCATGCTCAATTTGTAAATATCCTTCGCTCCGCCAGACAAGTTTTGACAGAGAGGCTGTCGAGCACAAGGCGAGTCTACAGTACCTAAGGGGCCCTTTGAGGCCGTTTTGTGTGCTGTGTTTTAATTGGTCTGGAGAACAGTAGGAGCTTTTCAGGAATATTCACAGATTACCAGGCTGAAATTCAGAAAATGTCCTAATTAAAAGACAACATGCAAGCAGCAGTTTCAGCAGCCCGTTCCTCGTAAAGGAGCTGCTATTCTTAGCTTGCAGAGATGTTACACAAGGTTCAAATGTGATTCTGGTAGTAAGAAAAGGGCAATACCTATAGCGCCGGATAAATGTGCTCATTTTACAGTTCTCGCCGTGTTCTATCGAGATCTCTCTGTTTATCTTGCTGTTTTGAAAGCAGGGAGCCATGTACATTTTTTTTTCACCTCTGGCTGTTTGTTTTCTCAGCATATGGAGTACGATCTGTAATGAAGCGCTGGTGCTGCTTCATGCCAGGAGATGGACTGACAAAATCTCAAGTAAAGAGGGAGGGAAAAGCTAAACTGTGTTTCTTATTCCAGGGCGCAGCAGCTCCAGCTTGTCCATCTATATTTATTTCCGTGTTAATTCTGATTTCTACTTTTAGGATTAACCTTAAAGAAATGTAAGAAACATTGTGTTTTGTTTTCTCTGAGCAGTTAGAGATCACAAACTGTTGTCATAAGCTGTTGAATCCGTTGACATTGAAAGATACTGACCATGGGATTTAAGCATTTTTATAAACTTTATGAATTTCTCCCTCACTCTCATCCATCATCTAGTTTTTTTGTTTGTTTACTGGTATTTGGTCGACCATGACAGAGCTTTATGAAGTTCTGCCCTGCGCTAGAAATCACTGATTGTCACCATTTTCTGGCTCCGCTTAGGAGAATAATCTGGTGAGACCGCTCACTGCAGGCTTCAAATAAGATTTTCAACCCTACATAATTCTCCCCGGGGAATTTATTCATTTTCTGCTCTGTATGCATGCACATATTCGAGAAGCTCAGACGTGACAATGGTCCAAGAAGTGCAGTCTATTCACACAGCTTGGAATGAAGGTGCCTTTATTCAAATGGTGTGTGTAAAGTGCCGCATTGCAAAGAAAGACAAAGCAAATGTTAAACCGCAGCGAGGTGCTACACTGAGGCTGTTTTTATTTGCGTCTAAATGAATGCGGCTAAACTGTCTGATGATGATGTTGATAATGATGATGATGGTGGTGATGATGATACTCATTTGCTTATTATGCAATGAAAAGAGGGATGAGCAGGAAGTGGAAATGATGAGCATCTTTCTTTGTCAGTTTGTCCCTGGTGGCTGAAAAGTGAATAGAACCATCTTCATTTTGCTTAATAGACATGAGCTATCTGACCCCTCTCTCTCCTCACCAATCGCCTATTCTTTCTATTTCTCCGGCATGATGTTCCCTCCATTTACATCTGTCATCAAAGTCCATTAAAGGACTGTTCATCAGACAGGCCGCACTATGTCATGCCGTGACACACAGTGAATAATGCATAATTTGAGACTGGTGGGGGCTGGTTGGCATTGATTGAGAACCAGGTTTCCATTGATAACCTCTGCGCTGATGGAGGGACATTTTGCAAACCTTTGCTCGCTATTTCTTATGGAGAGTGTATGAAATATGGAAAGACGATGAAGAATAGAACAACGGGGCAGTAATAAAGACAAATTAAAAGGAGTGCTCATTTCACTGTCGTGTTGAGATTAAATGGCTGTTGCCTTGGATACCATGAATTTAAACAGAGAGGGTGATAGAGATAGCAAAATGGGCAGAGGCTGAGGAATAGGCAGAGAGAAATAGAGAGAAACAGCAGGACACATCGTTTAGCATTGTGCCTCTTATCGATTCCACCCTGTCATGGCTGAGGTAATGGCTGAGGCTACCTACCAATTAGAAGATTAGGGATGTGGTATATCTCTCACGGACAGCCGGGTGGCTGGAGTGTTGAGGGGTAGAAGGAGGGTCGCATTGAGAATTGAGGCTAGTAAGAGTCCTCAAAATCCAATCCAACACGACGAGCAACATACGGTCAACAGAGCATAACAGTAAAAAAGAAAGACGGGAGCGACTCAGAGAGACTTTCATTCCTTGTGTTGTCCTGCTGAGTCACAAGTACTGCTAAAGGGAACTGACAACTGGCACATGAAATCCTTCAAGCACACATGCAAACACAGCACCAACACCTGCCTCCTGCAATCAACATTCACGCTGCAGTTTTTCAGACAAGCCTCAGTGAGCTTCAGCTTTCTCTCTTACACATATAGAAAACCTATATATGCATATAGAGAAGGCTGTGGGGTTTTCGTCAATAAATGGGCTAGTGGGACAGAAAATGGTTAAAATGGATTGAAATTCAGTAAAGATAAAAACACCAATTATCCAGAATGCCTTGACTGGTACAGTGCAAAGACATTTTGAGTGCAGACAGAGACATTGACATCCTCATATAAGAACTGTATGAACTGTCAGTAGAGCACATTTTTTGTGTTGCTCCCAAAAAGTTACTCTAGTAAGACGTGCTTATGTATTGCATGGCTACAGTGGACCAACCACCCAGATAACAGAACAGGTTGACTGTGTATTACTTACATCGTATGTTAGAAATGCTAGTTTTAGCAATAATAGGCATTTTTATAGTAAAGATTTTGAATAGTCACAGTAGGAAAATCTTAAGTGTTACTAATAGTATAATACCACTGCAGAAGAAGAAATATTTTAATATATTCAATATTTACACCTGCTTTTTCTTACTGTGACATGCTGAAATGTCCTCTGTGAGAACGGCCTACATTTCAGCCAATGCCACATGTCTGTGGACAAAGATGCATCTAAATTTCCCTCTTGACAGCACAGAAAAGCTGTTTTTCTTGTCTACCCCCCAAGGAGCATGTTGCTGCTGCCAAGGGTCGTATGATGTACTGTGAATGGTTTATTCTCGGTGGGGAGGACAGGAATACAGACCCTCCCACTGTGCCATCTGGGCTCATTACAGGACAGTATCTGTATTTCATTGAGCAGTAGTACTTTACCTGAGGGAAGCTGACTCTGTGCATACTGTATCATTATGCTAGAAATATCTGGCTATATGTGGTTTAGCATGTGTGGTGAAGACAATAAGGGGAGCATGGAGAAAAGATGCCACCTGGGGATTGCACCCCTGGAAGTACTGTCAAGAATCTTGAATATGGTTTTGGAAATTGATAAGGCACACAGACCAATTACTGACATAACACGTGTTTCATAGCAATCCAGCTGTTTTACTGAAATAAGCAAAATAATCAAATGGGCAAAGACTGGAGCTGCTGGGGTGGAACGATTTTTAATGGTCAAATGCAAATTACTGCAAATAAAAAGAGGAATAAAAATCATGCTTTAAGCCAAAAAAGAAAACCATAAGTGAAACCTGGAAAATACCTGAGACAAACATAGCCCAACCAAAACTGGGGAAACTGAGGCCATTTATAGAGAGGCAGACAACACTGAGGGGTACCCAGGGGTGCTATCGCTTACTCACTTCAGGTGCAACACAGCAATCCTCGCAGCAAAAATGGTGCAATCTACGTTCATGTCCCAGGAGCTTTTATTCACATAAAGTGTGGGGACCTCACCATGGGTGCCTAGCCTTCCAATAATATGGCACTATCTTGCATTGAAAGTAATGCAAAAAGAGTCTCAAACAAACAATCACAGGTAAAAAAACAGAATGATAACTCAAGCAAAACAAAGCAAAAGGCCAAACACAATAATAAGGAGTAAAACAGCAGCAGGTGAGCCAGCTCTGGTGTGGAGCATTCACACACTGAATCACTCAACTGGGTGGGCAGGACAACAATGGGGTTACAGCACACAATACGCCCAGGAAACATGCTAGATCACATTTGTAACACCAAACACTATCAGCCACGACAGAGACAGGGGATAGGAACCAAAGGAGGGAGCGTAGGCCAACAGGTGCTTTACATAACAGGGCCCTGATGAGGGAATTGGTTGAGGGGGGAGTCAGTCCTGAGGCTGTATTCACCAACACAGGTATTACTTGCATGTACTGCATGTACAGTGCAGTACGTGTGCTTTTCTACACTGCCTCATGGCTGGAAGCTACATAAGTGGCTTGGAGGCATAAAATACATCTGTGCTGCTTTATTTTCACTCACAGAGTAAGGCTGAATGGATGAATTAATAGAATCAAGATAAACATTGTGAGATTTCCACCCATGAACTTGCCAATATTAGTTAACATTGTGCTATAACATCTACTATTAATTGACATGTTAAGCCACAGTGGAGAAATAACCTTTTGGAGAGTTTAATGGTGGTTTTCATGTAAAATTGGATTTATTTCAGTGTGTTTCAATACAAAATAAAGTAAGTATCACAATTTGAAAAACGTTGATGACTTGCATAGCTAACAACAGTGGGCTATTTGACAATATTTGAAATGATAATTGAGTCTTCTTATTCACACGTAATATATCACGCTTATATTCCATGTAAGCCTGTAGAGACAAATCAGTATCCTAAAATAAAAAGAATACAATGAGCAAATGATATTTCAAAAATATAGTTCAGCCATGGCGAGCGTTTCCATTTTCAGTATATTTAATAGCATTACACATATCACTTCCAAAGTGTCTGTCTTTTTTTCTTTCAGCTGGTGTATCTGAAAGTGAAAAGTTGCAGAGATTATATGTGAGGGAGAGCAGATGAATATGTGGGTTGGATTTAATCTTTGACATAGTGAGCAAATCATACTGTACACTCACGCTTCAGCTTGATGAGCCAAAGAACTTCATGTCATATTTAAGAACTAATAACTTTTTTCACAGTATAAAGGAAAGCAGGTATTTACTTACTTAGCTGACGTACTCACCAGGTGTAACAGCCTGCAACATACATGAGGTTAATTGTCTCTTTTTGTAAGTCACCAATGCTTAAATCTTCCAAGGAAAGTGGCTACTTTAAGGGGGGAAATTTCATTTTTTTTTTTTTTACTGCATCCTGTCTGTCAGTGTTTGTAGGGGTGCCTGCCTATTAAAAAAGCATAAATCACACATTGTGATGGGTGCATGAGGTAGAAACTGAGAGACACCATATGGAGCTTTGTCAGTGAGCTGTAGAAGAGCTAAATGTAGGGTGTCGGAACACAGCCTGCGCCTAGTATATGCACACACACGCGCGCACACACACACACACACAAGCATGCACACACACACACACACACACACACACACATCTACGCACACTTTGAGACGTACACACTTGTGCTCACCAGCTGCGTGAAAAGACGAGCAGCTTAATGACACTTTGCATGAGATCAACTCTAGAGACGCTCTAAAAGTCACAATGAACCAAAGCTGTTGCAGCTAATGACCCAACACTTTCACACACACACACACATGCACACACTCACACAGATGTATGTGTACATCCATGAGCGCACACAAAAACACATGAATTTAATTAACTAAACTGACAAAATAACAACGCTGGGATTTCAATTAGATCCTTTAGCTCTTGCAGTTAAGAAATTTCAAGTGACACTCAGTTTTTTTCTTTTTTAAACTTGTTTCTGGCATTTGCATGGCGCTTGGTGAGCACAGCAGCCCTGACACATCAATTTACAGCCAATGACGTTTGCAGACTGTCATGCTCCAAGGCCCCTGCTATGGGTCTGCCTGTATGAATGTGTGTGGCCCATAGAGAGAGACAGAAACAGCATATATATGTGTTAGTGTGTATTCATGTGCATATGTGGGTGAGAACGTGTGATTTTGGGTCTGTGTGTTTGGTAACTGTGCCCCACTTCCCCCATCTACCCATCATAGATAGTGCCTAATGAGGCTCCTGGGAAACTGTCCAGAGTTTTTGGTTCCCTAAAATTGCCCCTGTTCCAACTCTATTTCAAAGCTGTTGTCTTCAAGGCTGCGCCGTCTTTGAACTGCCATGGTTGGTAACCAGCAGTGCAGCTTTGTCATTGTCCTCGCTGACATTAACACCATCAGTTTTGGCCTACATACCCTGATGATGCTTGAAACAATGTTGTGCGTCCATTTGCTCACAATTTGCACAAATAGAGAAACCGCCCAGACAGCAAGCTGACGCTCACACACAAACTGCTTACAGCCGCTTGAATGATTTGGACGTTGTTTGCCCAAGCTGTTTCTTTTTCATTTTTCCCTCATTTCGCTCTCGTTTGTCTGTCATCGTGAGCGGCACTGGAGGAGAATCAGTGGTGACTTAAAACAGAGCAACCACACGGAGAGTAAAATAATGCCTCTAGTCTGAACAAAATGCCTGCAAATGGGCCACACAATGGATGACTGGCAGGGAAGCAGAAAGAAAAAAAAAAAAGCTGCAAAATAATTGAGGAAAAGAGGAAGAAAGAGGCTACGAAACGTGTGAGCTGTAGAGAGACAGAGGAGGGAGCATCAACATGTAGGGCTTTACAGTAGGTTATGTTAAAGAATGTCACGTCCCCTCAGGGAATACTCCTTTACTTCTGGTTCACTGAACATGCTTTTTCTTGCACATCCTGTCCTGTGCTGTTTTCTTTAAATCCTCCCTGCTGGGAATACTCCAGGTAAAATGGGACAACTGCGATGAGCCATTTACAGACGATGCTCCAGACTGAGGCACTTAACACAGAGTAGATGCTTGGAGTGGAGTGTAAAGAGGGAAAAGCAGTTCTCAAGTTCACGTAGTGTTTTGTTTTCGCAGAGTTCATGGGGATGAGATGTTAAACTCTCATAAGCATGCACTCTCACAGCCACCTGCACAGAGAGGAAGCATAAAAGAGAGAGATTCACATTACCAGACGATGGTGTAGTGGTAAAATCCTGCTCGAATGCCTAAATTGAAAATTATCCTTGGTGGCCTCAGAACAAATCTCTCCAGAGCTCATCGCATCTGTTTACCCTCTCAGCTTTTTTCCTCTCAATAAAGAAAAACAATTCTGAACCATGTAGCCGCCCGCTTAAGAAGAGCAGAGCAGATCGAGTAAAAAAGAAAGCGTGATGGAATCAGAGATAAAGAGGCCAAGTACAGGGAGTCCTGCCAGGACACGAGAGGATTTAACACCATGATAAGGTTGTATTGATCAGACGCCTTTCAGTCTGTATACCTTTCAGAGCCAACAACAGCCCTTCTTAATCTTTTGATTCCTCCACTTTTCAGTCAATCCCTTCATCACTCCAACCAGCCATCCTGGACATCTGCATTGATTCTTTCTGAATCCAGAATTGCTCATGTTTGCTTTAAACTCTTATTTGGTCTTTGAGTTTTGTGATTCAGAGGTGTGATGAACGGGTCCGTGGAGTTTGTTCTCTGAACTGATTATTTTCTGTGTCTGCTGTATTTCAGACGTCAGCGTATGATTATTCCTGACAGTCCAGCACTTCTCACAGTTGCCTCAGTCATGCACACAAGGGCATCCGGGGCACAAGATGGACAACACATTTGCTGCCCAAGCACTTGAGATGTCTGGCTGTGGACTCCTCATGGGAAATCAGTGCCAGTCCCATGAATTGTTAAATTCAAATGGTCACATGGGGCTGTGGTTGACTGTTTGTGAACTCCTGTGTGGCAGTATCCACCGAGAGGCAGTAGTGCATTTGTCATATTCATGCACAAGAGGCCTGCCGTGTACAAATGCAACAAAGATACCACAGCAGCACAGAAAATGAAGCATAAACAAGCCATTATACTTTATTGGTATCCATTATTTCGCAGGTATTTAAGTAATACGCACTTTTCAGGTATGTCTTTTATGCTTTATTCCACCTCCTTGTAGTTACAGTCATTCATGCAGTATTCAGAGTTTCAGTTACATTACACCAGACAAGTTGTGTGACTTAATTAACTGAACGTGGTATTATCATTACCGCTTGGAAACAGCCAGCCTGCTGGGATTTTTCAGTGTCTTTAGCCTCCTGAGAACGGCAACAAACAAAAACATCAGCCGTCAGCGTCAATCCTGTGGATGAAAACATCTAAAGAATGAGAAATGTGAGATGTGGAAGTGGTGACGTCTCCCGCACAATGTTGACTCCGAGCCTCTCAAAAATTCTGGAGGGCAAAAGAGGGTCCTATCTGCTTCTAAGTAGGTGTAACTGATACATGAGCCACCGAGCACAGAAGGAGGCATGAATGTTTTATAAGTCGAGGTGGGTTAGTGCTGTATGTAGCTGAAGTCTTGCATCACATGCACAGACTATACTGGGTCTAGGGGGCAGGCCTCGGCTGACACTCATTATTATGGACACCCAAATAGGCTGTCACATCCCTCGCTGTTGCATCCAGCATCACAGCAAAAACTTCTATTGAAGCTCCATCATCAGTACCCATCGAGGATAGGGCTTGAAAGGACAGTTAGAGTGGTCAAAGAAAGAGAGCGAGCGACTGGGGATGAGGGAGAGACGTTCAGAGAAAGAACTGAAAAGTGAGACTAAAAGAAAAAGAGACAGAGAGAGACAAGTCTGTAAAGGCACTCCATTTTGTTGGCAGAAGAGGATAAGAGGGGTCAGATGACAGATTGGGGAGACAAAGAGTGGAGTGATTGAGACTGGATGAAACAAGCGGATGGAAACCGAGTGAAAATGAGACTGATTGTGGCCAGAGGGAAAAGGAAAAGAATAAAAAAATGAGAGACAGCAAGGCTCAGTGTTGCTAATGATGGAAAAAAAAAAAAAAATAATAAAGCCATCTTTTAAGAGATGAAAAATGGATGATCACTCTTGCGAATGACGATAATAGCGGAATTAAAATGAAACCAAGCGCCATTTAACCTCAGATTTCAGATATAACTGTAACCGCCACAGCATCCGCATAGTGTCAGGATTACTACAGTCATGAGGAAACATTCAGTAATCTGTAAGCAATTACAGTTTGAAAGTAACCTTCCCAACCTTGTGTGTGTGTGTGTGTGTGTGTGTGTGTGTGTGTGAAACAGAAGGATAATGAGTGAACGTGTCTGACAGAGGGACAGAGATAGCGTTCTGGCGAGCGCTCTGCTGGGCAGCGATAATGCCCGTGCAATTGTTTGCCGATTACAACCTGTTTGTTGGTGCTGACATCATAGATAATTCAACACTGGACACCGTGCCAGAGTGCTTCTGTTTGTCAGGAGCAATATGCACCCTGCACTTTCATCCCCACCAACGTAACGTAAGCAAACTGTATATATTTAACTGTTGTGTGTACACGTGTCCTCACGTGTTGAACAAATGTTTGTAGTGCGTGAGCCCAATCATAGAAATCAGATTTTTTTTTTCAGGGGGCTTTCTTAAGATATTTCCTGACTAACTTGCACAACTCTGTGCTGGAGAGATCAGTTGCTGTATTTATTGTTTACGCTGCTGTATGTGCGGTCTGCATTTCCTTCCATCGCTGGCTTGCAGGTGCCAACATTTTCTGCTGCTTCAGGCTGCCTGCTCGGTTGCTTTCAGATTAAAACCCACTCTGTTTTACTCACACTAAAGAATCACCTGGTCATAGGCTCCCGTTAATCACCCATGTTAGCCCGCAGGGAACACATGTGAATATTTGGAATCAGTGCAAAACAACGGCCAGACCAAATTGCAGACATTAAATCTCCATCTGCTGATAATGGTGCAGTTATTACTACTGATTATTATTATTATTTTTTTTTTTGGATTTGGGGGCATATTGTTTAACTCTGAAGGACATTTAAGCATTTGCATAAATGTTGTGTTGATATTTAGAATTTTTTTTTTTTTTTTTTGCACATTTTAAATAAACGTTTGCTGTCCCAATTCACAAACATACAAATGCACTGAATATATAGAAGGATCAAGATGAAAGAAGAGATGGATAGATGGATGAGGAATCAATGGAGGGGTCAAAGGTAAAGTAGTTATGTAGGAATAGTAGATGTAGGATTGATTGCGAGTTCTGTGCATTGATGGATGGCTGTGAACACACCTTAAGATAATGCAGCAGACTCTTAAATAGCCAAACACCTAATTACCAATGTGAGAGTAAAGCTGTGGACAATCCATACATACTTCACATACGACTGGTTCATGCGATGATAACATGTACGTCGTGTCAAGTCTTACCTGCTGGGACCAAAAAAAGGAGAATGCATGAAGCGGCTGATTCATCTCAACGATGTTTGGAAGAAATGCTGCAGTTCGTACTTTTTCCTCTCTAACGTGTATCGATATAAGCAGGCTAGTTAAGAGAAAATCATAAATAAATAATAAACAATCACAGTAAGGGTGGGAGCACTGATGGCCTGGCTTTCAGTGTGCGCTGCGAGAGACAGGCCAGAGCCGGAGCTTTCTTGAAGATCCTTAATTTGCATCAGGATGAATGTTTAAGAGAAGCGTCTTGATATGGTGGTTTGAAAGGCATAATTTGCATGAGTATTATTAATGAATGCAAAAAGAGGTTGGTGCCTCTCTAAAAGCTCTAAAATTGAAACTTTCCGAACATTTGGAGAGGGGGCTTGATTAGCAATCAGGCGGACTGGTCTTCAAGAGGAAAGTTTCATGGCGCCTGCATCAGCACAGCTGCTCTGTGTTTCAAAGTGTTTCAAACTAAGCAAGTCCCCATTGTTGCAATTAGCTTCCGTGCATGTGCGGACAGGGCGCTGCTGGGCTGCTCCACGTCAGCCGCTAATTTTCCTTCATGTTCAGATGATGTTGAATTTCTCACCATACTTCTGAACATTACCAGCTCTCTTTCGATATCTATTTTATCTTTTCTCCACCTACTCTGCTACTACTAATAGTTTCTAATGCTTGAAATGAGAATAAAAGCGAGTGCCAGTGGTATCACATTTGTTCTCGGATATTGTGCCAATTTGCCGAAGTACCTCATGTAATCTCCGAGGAATAAGCTTGCCAGTGCGCTTCTGTAACATATGGTGAGTTATGCATGCATTTTCATGTGTTATATACATTTTTAGACCCAATTGTTACGTTACTGTGGCTTTATTATGATGGTCACACTGAGATTTACAGACTCCAGGAGAGTCAGAGTGGAGGCAATCAATAGGCAGAAAGAATGAGGGATAGAAAAGAGGGTAAGTGGGAAAGAAATATGCTGCTAGAAATGGCAACTCCTGTCACCACATAGTGTCACTCTCTGAAGCGAAATGTGACACCTGCTTCTAGGCAAGAGAGGCATTTTCACTCAGCAAACACACAAAACAAAACAAGCGCGCGTGCAGAAACGCACACGCCGAGGCACACAGTCCTTGAATATAGGGGAGAGAAAATCCCGGCATAGAAGAAGTGGACAGTTTAAGAAGCTGAACAGTCAAACACATCATTTCACGCTGCCTGGCGAGGGACTAATTATGCTGCAACAAGAGAAAGACAGGGGGGAGGAGAGGAAGAAAGAGGGAAGGAGGGAGAGATGAGAAATGCTTCATTTTCGTTATCTATTATGCCAACCTTGCAAATATTGCTGCAACCAAAACAGTCTGCTTAGGAATGCATGCCTCTTGCATTCTGAATATGCTGAGTTTCTGTTTGACGGCTGACGTCTTTGTCCAGAGCTCATTCCCAGGGCCAGGGACAGTTTAATCAATATCTGACCAACCGAGCTTCTTCCCACAGCTACAAACCAGACAGCTGAGATGTAAAGCAGGCTCCTGCAGGTTTGAGACTCCTGGCTTGACGAGCATCTGTCATGCTGAAGTGTCCTTGGGCAAGACTCTGCATCGCTGCCAACTTAAGTTGCTGCTCTTTTGACCTCTGAATGGAGGAGGGGATATAAAAAAATCGATCTCCTCATAGGGATAAATACATTATCACATATTTATTACATTTAACCGGTGATGACATGAGGTTGTGCCTTCGCGCTGGGAGCTGCAGTGGAAAGAAGTCTAACTTTATGGACCCAACGAGCGTTTGTCTGAGCTTTTCAACTAAAACAAAATCCATTTCATTGTAGTGATATCAGCCCTGAACCAGAAAATAGACTCATATGCCCAGAAAATCACACAGGGTACAGCCAGCGTCTCATTTTCCCTCTTTTCTGATTGATTCTCTATGGTGCTACACATTGGTCTGATGCTCAAGGGAGGAACAAACTCTTTCTTTCTGTCTCTCACTTTGTTTTTGTTAGGGTAGACTGAGCACTCAGTCATATAATCTCAGCTTTTCTTGGGATTGTAGTGATAGCCTAGCATCCATTTGTAATTCTGTTTTAAGTTGGAGTATGGCAATCGATCAAAGCCACCAGTCTCCTGATGTGAAATATAGTAGACACTGTACTGTATGTACAATTTGAGGCTTATGCAGTATAGACACTGAGGCTTATTCGGAAAGGCTTGTGGCTTATATTTTATCCTTGTGGTATTATGTTGTTATGGCACCCTTTTACAAAGCCCATTTGTACAATAGTCTGATCCATTCTGTTCATTAAGTGAACAGTGTCTCTGAAAAGAGACACAACACAGACATACTGTACAGCGCTATTGAGTTGAACAATCCAAGCCAGTCAATATCACAACTGCAATCCTAAAATTTGAGCACTGAAATCACTGGCATACCCGCTGTGTATTGATAGAATAGCCTTGGACAGATGAATGTTTATATAGGCAATTAACATTTATGCACAAACACAGACAATGGGGCTAGCTGAAAGGCAGTCACAGATATTCAGGCTAACACTTTCTCCTGTTTTATCGTCCAGTGCCTGATAAAGGTTAAGGTTAGGCCACATTCAAAGAGGGGAAATAACAACTTATTCTCACTCCCAACTCCTCACATATGGACGCACAGTCAGGACCCCTTGGCGTCACTTTTTAAGGCACTGGATACCCCTTTAGGGTCATCTTTCAATACGCAGGACACACAAAAACACATGCGGCTACATCAAATTGACTGCCATAAACTGTTACTGTTAGCCTTATTTGTGCTTTTGGCTGTTTTACTTTGTTGTTTGGTGTGGTACACTTTTCTGCACTTAACTGGATAACGACTGACGTAACATCACATTGAGATATTGTACAACTACAGTTGGTGTTAATTGGAGAACTGGAGGCAAAGTTTACAATTATCTCAAACGTGCACCAGTGTTCACCTGTCATACAGGGAGCCATCCATCACAGAAAAGTAATGCAGCCAGAAGACATATTGAGTGTGACTCACGTTCCCTCAAGTGAAATTTGCTTTCATGAAACAAATTCAGAAAGTCTCTGAGCATTTCTGAAGGTTTTATGCAAAATGCCGGATTTAAGTAAGGCTCAGGGGGACTTAACTGCAACACAAAATAGGCTTTGGTGGTATGTAAGTAAGTGTCTGATTTCATATAGCAACTTCATTATTTTGTTCAAATCAAATGATAATTACTGTCAAAACAAATGCAGAATTTATTTAAATCACTTCTGGTTTCCTTTTTATTCAAAGCTGTTCTCTGTGTTTGTAGATCACCAAGCTAATTTTCATCATTTTCAGAAACGATTAATGATCTGTTGTCCATTCAAATTCAACTACAACACTGGACTGAACTGCTGCAGTGGAGAGGAGTGCAGGGAGTTGACACACAGAACCTGCTAACAGGGGTGTAGACTTGCCAATATTAAGCAAATAAGAAGAGAAAGTAAAAGACGGAGAGAATAAAATGACAAAAATGGAAAGTGACTAATGGAGAATGAGAGGAAGCAAAAAACGAGACTGAGGAAGAGACGGGAAGGCCAGAAGAGAAGGGGTGGGGAGCGAGACACCGTGGCAGAGAGCTGCAGACGCCAGAGTTGAGGTGGGACTCGGGAAAAAAAACTGACAGGGAGGAAGTGATAGATAGAAGAGGTTTATTTGCTTTTGTTGAGCCAACATCATTTATCTCCGACGAACAGCCTCCCAGTGCTGAGAGGCTGCATGACAGAAATCAATCAGAGGGCAATCGTCCATACTCTTCCACTGATGCGCCAACCCATCGATAGAGGCAGTGGGAAAGGAATGGTGCGGGAGAGATGCACGGGGAGGCGGTGAGAAAGGTAAAGGTAGCAGCCAAAATATAGAGAAGGTACAAGAAAAGGAAATAAATAAAAAGACAGCGGAGGAACAAAAGAGAGAAGGGAACTCCTTTGCTGTGCGTGTGTTTATCTACTCATTCAAGTGTCAGTCAAAAGCCCTTTCATGTTTGCATGACCACCAAATACTCCAGCAGTTGTTGTCTTTCTTTCATTTTGAAACTTGACTCGAGAGGGAAACATAATTAGGCCGTTTCTTTTCCCCAGAATAACCCGACATAATAGGGTAAATATCTGAGTCTGCTTGGAATCACCATGTAGTATTTTGGGAACAAAACAGTTGAATCATGCTGTATGAGTTGTTTAAAGACAACTAAATTGATGTGCTTTTTGGATCTCTACTCTGTTTGATTTTGCAAACGTCTGTGTTGTTTCATGTCAAATGGGGATGGAAGAAGGTAAGAGAAACAAAGATGCACATTGATATAGTTTCATGGCCAAATGACATTAACATATTAGATAATATGTTTTTTTTAACAAGTGCTCAATTAAATATATGGATTAACCTTTCAAATGATAAATGGTGTGTGATTTCCTCAGTGTCGTGTGTCTGAATGTGTTCATTCTATTGCAGTGTGAGTGTGGTGTGAGTCAGTCAGGACTTTTTACTGGCCAGTGCTAACACAAGTTGTGGTCCCTGCTGAGATCAATACATCAGAGCCTCAAGCACCTGTCAGGAAGCATTGTGTGCCTGTGTGTGTTTGTGTGTGTGTGTGTGTGTGTGTGTGTGTGTGTGTGTGTGTGTGCATGCGTAATAGCATGTGACAGTCATTAGACTTCAGTCAGACCTCCCGCTCACCACCCTGGAAGAGAAACAACATGAGATCACATGAATCAACTGCTGCACATACAGTATAACACTGAATGTGCAGCCTACACACACACACACACACACACACACAAAGCGAGGGTGTGTGTGCTGAGTGATCCTGGCCAGAGGCACGGCCGACAGTCTGACACCTCTGATGACATGAATGGGAACCCCACCTGACATCAGCCTCCCTTTCTCTGCCCAACGGCATACAGATAATAGTTCCAAGGCCAATGTCACTTACACACTGAGGGATGACCACAGGCATGCACACACATGCTGTTAGTGTATAACTCTCACACACACACACACACACACACACACCCACACACACACACACACACACACACCACATTGAAAAATGTATGATGTATGTGGAGGAAGGGAGGCTGCAGTGAAGCACACACACTGACCAACATCAGGCACATGGTGCATTATCTCACGCATGTTACATGCATGTGCATATATGCATTCCCATGTGCACTTAGAGACACATCCACACAAGCATGCACTCAGCCCTGAAGGAGAACACGACCTTATTGTCACATGAGAGCACAGGCTGTGACATACAGTATACAAGGCCTACACATATATAGCATTTACACACATGTGCTGATGTATGTGCAGAGACACACATGTAAACTAAAGCACACAGAAATACACAAATTTACTTAAAGAACATGCACAATTATGATATTTTTTCTGTACTACTTTTGTCACTTAGGTTGGAATGTGGGATATAATAATAGAAACACAAGAGCACATAATGAATGTAGTCCATATGGTATAACAAAGTCAGGAAGGATTACCATAGGATAAACATATATAAGACTAAATCATGTGTCAAGGCTGAATGTTTGTTCATCTAAGGTACTGCAGGTTTGCTGAGCAAAAATGATGTTTTTCCCTGCCTGTAATTTACACAGTTAAACACCATCCCACCCAGGAGCAGCTCAGTCTTTGTTGATGGTCCCTGGAGCAGTTTGGGGATTAAGTGCCTTGCTCAAGACTCAAGGCAAGTGCTTTCTTGCCCAATTTGCTCCTGAAGGTGTGACTTTGAACCAGCTGCCTTCTAACCACAAGCCCACTTATCTACCTTTAGGCAGCTGTTTTTGCATTAAACAATGCAGGAGATCTATTGGACTGTGATGCAAAGCACACTATATATCTGTGCACACTCTAGTTTGAATAGATTACTTATTTGTGAGGTTGTTTGATGTCAACACAAGACATGTTTTCCTTGTTACTCTAATTCAACACATACCTTGTTTTCTGGCTTGTTGGGATTTAATGCATTTAAATGAATTAACTAATATTATTCATTGGGGTTATATTATCAAGAGGCAGCTGGACCATTTAGTTGTTGAAAAAAGTCATTATAGAGAGAGACATAAAAACTCTGGCTTTAGAAGTGTAGCCTACAGTACAATGAATCCTTTTTATCCTTTGTTAAACATATATATATATATATATATATATATATATATATATATATATATATTTTTTTTTTTTTCTTTTTTTTCTCCCCCCCCCCCCCCCCCCCAAAACATATATCTCATATCATATATCTCTAAGTACTTTTTTAAAAATCTCTAATTTTATTCTGTCTTTAGTCTCATGTTAATTGAACAAGCAATGAGTAGGTAACAGGATTAAGTAGGTGACGGGATTTTAGAATTTAAACACTTAAAGGTGCCATAACTTACAAAAAATAACATTAGTATTCCAATTTCCAACACATGCTTGCTGCACCTCCTCCTCGCCTCTGGTGATTTATGCTACATTTTTCCAAAACTGCTGACATAAACGTGGGCGTGATTGACAGGAAGTGGGGACGCCCTCTCCCCAAGACATCTCCTGATGAACAATGAACCTCAGGTTATTTTTTGAGTGAGTGGATCATTCAGGAGAGTCGCCTGCCTGTCACACAGAACTGTCACATTCCTGGCATTCAGGCAGCTAAAATGCCTCGTCTATGACAATAACTAGACAGGAAATTGGTCCATCCTTAAAAAAATATATCATATATGCTTTTTCCACATGGGGAAATTCAGCTTTGTTGTGTCAGAGCGCATGCAAGATCTACATGACGCCTGTTATACAGCAAGGCCACCAACATCTCGTGTCAAACCACCGACTTAGCCGACTGCAGTACATGGACAAGATATTGCCCCATTAAACAGGGAGATTTATGACTGTTTAAATGGCCTCAGGTGCAAAATAACAAGAAAACTTTCAATTAAAAACGTCCACCTTGAGTGATGGATGCGGGCATCCTTTGGGCCACTTAGCAACAAGATGCATCACTCCTCCCCAGTGTAATTAGAATCAAACAGTTTGGGTGGCAGCTATAGCCTTTAGACTGTGAAACCTTGACCTTTAATTATGGCACCTCCATCAGTGTAAATTTGGAAGCTCCAGAGCACACTGCCAAAATGCATTATTCATCTATGGTTGGGCAAAATTAGATCAAATATCAAGCTTGAGGCAAATAGTTTGACCCTTAATACTAGATCAGACCAACTGAAGAAAACAGTGGATTGTTCATTGCAAATCAAATTAGCAGTGTTATTACAGTATCAGTATTAAGATTTTAATAAGTTATGCCTGAACTTCAGGGTACCCTTGCTTTGGACTTGGATCAAATAATGGAACAGTTTACTTTGTGCCTAATGATGGAGAGGAGTTTTGATGTAATGCAGAAAACTTGAGCAATAAAGAAAAATTGTTCAAGCAGACAAGCAGAAAAGATGAACATAACGTAAACAGTGGTGTAATTTTCACCTCAATTAGCTAGACGATCTAACCATACAGTGGAAATACCAGTGTAAAAACGCAGGTCTACACATTTACAATTATTTTTTTTACTTCAATTAGCAGAGGAAATTGGTTTTACTACTAACATGACTCGATGTGCTACGGAGCACTAACGCTGCACCACATCCTTTCTGGAACATAATTATAGTATCATTGTGTAGGTGAGGGTAGAGACACCGCTCAGTGACTTATTTTACTAATCCCAGTTATCAGCACTTGGATTTTAAAGTCCCTGTAAGTGGTGTCCTCAACTGAATTATATGGCACTCGATAGGAAATCCAACTGGTCAGAATGATAAATCAGAGCCCTCCGTGGTAGTCTTTACTGTTAGCGAGGCTAATAGCCATTCACAATACCTGTAAATTAAAGCAGCATGTCACTGTCAAGACTTGACAAACTAGTATGAAGAGCTATACGCAGGTGGATATATTTACTAAATGCCAAAGTTTAATCAGAATGTCATTTATCAAGTTACAGATGCAAGGCGACTCACTCACACAAGGCGACGCACTCATCCCAGTTATCACACACACACACACACACACACACATACATAACAAGGCTCTTGTGACATTTGTTATAAAGCGGCTTTACCCGCCTGATCGTGTTAATTTTATTTGGACAGGCAGATTGGCTACTGGCAGACTCAATAATTCACCACAGTCTAGGGCCATTTTTCAAAACACAAATTACAGGTCTGCATCTCATCGATCAGCGGGCTACCTATTCACTCCGAGACATAAATTAACTCATGTGTCCCGAAACAAAGGTTGGAAAGATGAAGAGGACCAGTCAAAAGTTTGGACGTACCTTCATGTCCAATGGTTTTTCTTAATTTTCTGCATTGTAGATTAATACTGAGGACAAAGAAACCACCACTGAGGGAGAGCAAAAAAAAAAAAAAAAGAGTTTTTATTATTGTATTCGTAGCGAATTGCACTGCTGTAGTAGTGTATGCTGTGTCTTTGTCCAAAGCAAGTGTATTTGTGTATAGAAGTGTTTGTGTAAGTGGGAGCTATAAATGCAACTGGTAATTATAAAAATGCAGAGCTGCATCACTATGGGTGACAAAGGGTGTCACGTTCCATTTCTGTCACTGCCTCTGATGAGTGATGTTTATTTCCCATACAGTTGGCAGCCATGTTTGTGTGTGTGCGAGCGTGCATGCATTTCCAGTTCTGCACTGGATGTTAGTCCAGCTGCACTTTAGACTTCCAGTGGGAGTCAGTGTCAAAGTAATATTTCCTCTATTTATACTCACATAAACGCAGTTACGATATGTAGCTGCTTGTGAGAAATACTCGGAGGAACAAATCTTGGCTGGATGAATTGATTTCTGTTCTGCTGTCTCTCCATAAAAAAGCCAAACACGCTGCTGAGGACAAAAGGAAGTAAAACTAAACGGGCGTTTATTTTAAGCAGCGTTATTTATAGTCTTGTACTATCTCGTTTGAAGTGAAATACTCAGCAGCGCATGAAAAGAAACGATGGTAGTATTGAACTTGATGCGGAAGCCTGTACTTGTGCGCGTGTGTGTGTGTATGTGTGGGTGTGTTTGATAGTGTTGATGGTGAGGGGTGGGGCTCAAAATCAGAAAGGGTGGTGTTGCACGTTGTTTGCCTCAAGGGTTTTGATCTCTCTGCTCACTAAACAGAGAGGAGTCCATCAGCAACAGATACCCTTTTAATAATTCAGGAGGCTAGCATGAAAAATAAATGGCTGCTTCCTACAGTTAGAGGTGTGGTGCTGCTCTGGTTCCTCTGAGTCTTTCAGCCTACTGTATGCTCACACAAAGGTTAGACTGAGCAATTGATTCCTTTCAGCGATGATTGCGGATCACTGCTTTTGACTCGTTATCGGTCAAGACCACAACTACTGGGCAGCTGCCTCAACCCCATCTCTGAGATACTCTGCTACATTTCCAAAATGAATTCCTGCTCAGTGTGTGCTCCGGGTCTGGTTAAAAGAAAAAAAAAAAAAATGCTGTGGCACTCAAATCTACTGATCGTATGTTTGAGAGAAAAGCAGTTCAATAGAAACTCTCCACTGACTTGTACCGCTTCAATTCCAGGCATTGCACAGCATTTCAAAACATTTGAGGGGTGATGGAAAATACTCCAGAGGTTTGCCAAGTAATCATGGATTTGGTGGTTTGCGGGTCAAAAGATTTCTAAAGATCCAAATGTTTTTAATTACTTAAGACTTACTAAAGACAGCCCTTTCTACGATCTAAAGTTTGAGATTAATAAATTGGCTGGTGAACAGACTAGCAGACGTCAGAGAATCAAGCTGCACATACAGTATTTGTACACCTCTATTCACCTCTATTCACCTTAAATTGACGGGCTCCACTCTCCTACATTTTTTTTCTGTACCAATACTGCCACAATTTCTCCTCCAGCAGTTAAAAATCTTTGCAAAGTCACAAATTCTTCCACTTGTCTGCAGCGACTCGTCTTTCATTAAGTTTAAATACCATTGCCTTCAGCGTTTTACTGTAAGTACATTTACAGCATGTCAATCTGGACCTTCAGTCTGTTCTTGCAAAGCTCTTCCACTTGTCTCAAGTGCCAGCAGGGATCTATGAGGGTAGTTCTCTGAACAATACAGGCTTGTCACACAGTCAGGCAGCTCACTTCCATGATTAGACTGGAAGCAAGCCAGTTGTCCCTGACGCCATATCACTTTATTCTAGGTGATAGCCGTTTGCTATTAGCTGACTTTTCTTCCTTGTCTGTCTTCGGTACTTCTTACTTTGCCTTTCTTCTCCCGTCTGACTAATTTGTGGCTCTTCTTTGTGTCATTGTCTCATTTTTCTCTTTATGATGCTTGGTCCTGAATGAAAGAAAAGGTGGAAACATATGGCTCTGCCAAGATCTAATCTTAGCTCCCTCTCTGGTTCTCTCTCTTCCCAGGTGGTCCATCACGTTGGTCCTCTCCTCCATGTGACTGCTGCTGCAAGAACCACAAAGGTGACGGCGAGGGTGAGAGTGGCACCTCCTTCAACGAGCTCTCCACCTCAAGCTCTGAGAGCCAGTCAGAAGCCAGCTCTCCCCAGGGAACGGTCATCTGCGGCCCGGTCAGCCGCCAGTCACACCCCCACGCCAACGTCCAAACCCTGGACAGGCCGCTGAAAAAGGGCCCCATCGCCATGCTGCAGCAGTCCGAACAACGGCGGAAGAGTGACTTGCTGCGCACGCTTACGGCGAGCGCCCGTGACACCAGCACCAAGAAAAGGCCGGCGAAAGAGAAGCTGACAGTCGAGGAGGAGCTGGAAAAGTGCATTGAAGACTTCCGCAAGATCAAGATCCCGGAGAGGTTCCCCGAGAGGAAGTACATGTGGCAGGCCGACCTGCTGAGAAAGTACCGCCTCTGAGCCAGGAAACAGGACAGAGGGAGCAGACACATGAGGCCAAGGATCAGTTTACATGTTTTTTGATCAGGACCTTTGCAACAAAAGGGTGATAAAACTAAAATCATTTGAATCCAGATTCACTGGGAAACTTCACCTTGATGCCAGTAGGTTGAAAGTCGACACAGAAGCTAGTGAGAAGCAGAAAAACCAGACTGTTCTATTATTGACATATGTAGTACGTACGTGTGTGTATGTAGCTTAGGCCTACTGTATGTACTGTAAGTATGTGCTGTACCTTGCTGAATGCTTCAGAGCTTTGAATAATTTATCCCTGAGGACCAATCCAGGTGGGCACAAGACATCCTCTATGAACCCATCAACCAACTGATGGCTGGCTAATGGCTACACTGGGGGTTACTGAGGGTTACTGGACTGCACACACTGTCATCTGTCATCATTTCACCAAAAAAACACAAAGACACTGATTTAGTATGTGAATGTGTGTGTTTATGTATGTGTGTGTGTGTGTGTGTGTACGCACCCAGGTGGCCTAGAGGTCACAGATAAATCTGCATCAGGACCATTAATAATTCATGCTGTCCCGACAGTGCTCTCACTATAAATACACCCAAAGCTCTGTGCTACCAGGGTGGCGTAAACAGCTAAGTGGATTACTTAACTTTCAGGCAACATTTGGGGACTTGACTGAGGCAGGAGGAGGTACAATTTCATCAGCACCACAATTAATTTTCTTCTTGTAATATCAGTTATACTGCAAACGTACCCCAAGTGAATGTAAGTGCCCTGCACTGCATTGATTTTTGCCGTGTTGGCGAGATGTGGAGCAATACCCAGGTTCCTGTGTGAAGGATAAGTGAAGGAGTAAAGGATCTGATGTTCAAACCATGGGGAAATATAGAGGTTCAATAAAGAAAAGTCCTGATTTAACACAGCTGTACACACACACTTACAACATGTATTTTTGCCAATAACAAAATGAGCACAACACTCCTTCATGCCCACATACAAACACAGAAAATGATCAATCATGAGGTGATTTAAACCATGCTCAATATGACACCAGTAAATACAGACAGAATAGGACAGGATTGCTACACAGACTAACCCCATCAACGCATAGACGGATGCTTTATACCCTGACTGCTGACATGCTAATCAATAATTATTAATGACAGGGTCCGGTGATAGAGTTGATAGATGTGGCTCTTGTTTGCAGTTATTAATGAAGCTCCTGGGTTACTGACAAAGACAAGCTGTTTGTGTATTATTATTATTCATGTATTCATTTATATACTCCTGGCTCTGTCAGAGTCGATGGGATGTATTGTGATGTGGTTACAGAAACAAGGCAGACGGCTATTTTAAAAGAGCACAATTCAAGAACAATTTCATTTCACCAGTTGTTGTTTATTTAACTGGACGTTCACTGGATTGAATGTTACTGACAGAACGATTTATTATTTCAGGGTGCAAAGTAAATTATTGACCGGAGTAATTGAAAGAAGTACACGGACATTCGGTGATGATGTAAAGATAAAACGTTTTCTTTTTTAGAGTTTGGTGGTAAACTTTTAAATATGATAAATGCATTTCAATCACTGTCATATCAGTTTATTTAAACAGCTAGATTTATTCACATCACAATCTCTGTTTTAGGAGAGATATAAAAGGAGAGAGCACATATAAATAGGAACATATTGTACAGCAGGTTGCGCAACAGTCAAAAAAAAAAAAAAAAAAAACAGGAACAAATACACAATGCAGTGAAACGTAATGTTAAGATCTTTGATTGGCACAAGAAAATCAAACGTTAACCTCTTTTGTAATTTAGGCCATCTGTGATGGGTAAATAAAAAGCATGCTCTCCAAAGTACTGTAGAAGCAAGCTTCCAAACCCTCATTATGTCCAATGTGTGAGACAAATTTGATCAGATTTAGTTTCCAGAAGAGGAAGTAGCTGCTTTGTTGATCCCAACTTCAGGTAAGAATCAAGGTATTTATGAATCGTATGACAGACAGCTGTGATGAAACATGTAGTTTGGCATAGGAGGACATAAATACTAATGAACTGACTTGTACAGATGAATGTTCAGAATGAAGGACAATAAAAACAGAGACAGACAGCGGAGAGCAATTTCCCAGAGGAACTGGACAAAAACGTCTCATTATTTGTTACCGCAGCTCAAGAAAGCGCAGAGGAGTGGGCTTTATAAACAATCACAGCTTTTACAAAGCACAAAGTATAAAGTTGATTTAAAAGCACTGAAAAATAAGAGCAAAATATGCAGAGTATAAAGTTATTGAAAGATCAGTTTATTTAAGAACATCCCTGATATGTTAATAGAAGAGAACAATTTAAAGATATGCTCTATTATACTTATTTTTCTATCTAAAGACCTTTAAATTAATGGTTTATCAAACGCCCATATGTTGCCCATAAAATGTATTTCCTGTGAGAGAAGAAATTTCTAATTGTATTCAGCCCACATGTCTGCTGTGGTTCATTATAGTACAAAGTAAATGCAGTTGCAATAGGTGCTAGATACAAAGCAACCATTTTCCTCATGTCAATACAATGAATATGACTTATTTTTCTACATTGCGGGAATATTACATTTTCATTTTAAAGTCATTTATCTTATCAGTTGGAGTTGCTATATGTTCATCCAGACTACATATCATATGTAAATAAACATCATAAATCATACCTAACCAGAATAATGTATTATACTCTCTGTAAATAACATGCAAATCCATGAGGTGTGGCTGCTCCACTGTTCTTAGTTATGCAGTAGACTGACGCTAATGTAATACAGCCATTCTTGTTTTATCACTTAGAGTGTTTGGCCATCAGGGATGAGGGAAAATATAATACACACCTAGAACATATATATATATCTACCACTATAACAAATGATGAGCTGCTCTGTTTTCAAGACAACAGTGTCATAAGCAGCCTGTCAGCACAGTTGCTGTCAGGTGACGTCTCAGTGATGCTGGACAGCAATCAATGGATCTGAAAATGAATATTCAGGCCCTAAAACATCAATGAAAAAACAAAAAGCTGACTCGAAACTGACAAAATAGAAACTGAACCCTGAAGCTTTTTATTTTTTTTGTAACATATCGTGCAGTCAGAGAGTGTTAGGACGGTGATGTGTTTTTGTTGTTTGGGCTCTGTACTCCAGAACATTGGCTTTGAAATGAAGCAATGACGATGGGGTGAAAGTGCTGACTTTCATCCTCTAACAGTGTTTGAGGGTGTTTACATCCATACTGAGTGAACAATGGAAGACTCATAGCTATCCCTACACCAATTAAAAGACAATGCAGCAGGACAATGACTAATCTGCAAAGTGTTGTTGACTGATCAAGTCAGTCACTTCACCTCAGTCCAACTGATGAAGTGTTTTACTGATGAATACCAGACTGAATGCAAAAAGCGCCTAAAACCGGCAAGAAGTGACAGCTGCAGGAGAGGCCTGGCAGAGTGGGCAGCATTGACTGGATTTGCAACCAAATATTGAAAAAGACAACTCTGTTTGGAGGCTATGTTTCTGCATTTCCCAGCCTGTTATCTCCTGTGGATGTAAACACCCTCAAGTTAAAGCTGAGAATCAGAACTTTAATACCGCAGTCTGTTTCATTTCAGATCTCTGGAGTAAAGAGTCAACAAACAACGCAACTGACTGTACTTTATATACATCTTTGTACAGGTTTGTATGCCCTGTTAGTTTTCCTGGTCTGAACTAAAGGAAGAAGTTCACTTCTATGTTGTTGGACGACAGCAGTACAGCAGGTTCACACTGCCCGGTTACAAACAACGAGGGCTTGTGATGAAAAGTCACATGTATGCTGGTCTTCCTATAACTTAAAAGTGCAGGAGGAAATAGCTACTTTTGAGCATTAGGCCAGACAATAGTTTGCCTCTGGTTAATTGCTGCTTTGTAAAGCTTTCTAAGAACAGCATGCTGACATTGACACTATACCACGAGTTTCTCCTTCTACTCATAAAATGTGTGTTTTCAGTTACTGGTACAATTATTATCTGGCCAAAAGATTCAAACACAGTTTGAATAAACTAGTGCAAACATGATTCATGGTGATTGTTGGTGAGAGAACTGTTGCATCGCTTTCTGTATATTTTTTTGTGAAGTTATTTTTGACATCTGCAGTAGTTAGTCTTGCGCTGCTCATATTCAGCCCAGTTAAATTGTGAAAGCAAGTTGATATTAGGGATCGTGTTTGCTCGACTCTGCCTGCAATTTTACAAATGTGTTGGGTTTGTTTACTTTGAGATAATTCAACAACAATGCCGATCAGTCACAGAACTCTACCTGAGAGCATTTTCAAGCACAGATTTATCATAAGACGTATTCAAATGCTGTTGAACAGACACGGAGTGAAAATGAATATCAAGACACCTGGTGGCCTTCTAGAGTAGACTACAGCTGTTTTTGCACAATGTATAAAGCTAACAAAGAAATACAAGCGAGAAAGTATTTGAAAAAGAAATAAATATGTTAATAATCACTTTACATGCACAACACAGCCAAAATTAATGTGTCTGTCATGAGAGAGAAAGATTGTAGATCATGCTGACCAGTTTTCACCCTCAGAGCACATGACATTCAGTTCTTTGGGCCTGAAAAGAACACAAGATCATGTAAATCTTATTGATAAATGACTTTTCAGTCAAATGTGATGTATGAAAAGGAAGAGCGACTGTGAACTGATGTTGAGTTTGTCAGTTTCTGTTGTTTTGGAGTGCCCGACTACAGTCTGTGATTTTCTTTCCTGAAGTTATAGTCATGCCCTGCTAGTGAAGCCTGTGCACATGACTGCAGGCCCGTCTTTATTGTCCTCCTGCCTTTGAGGAGCCTGCGAACCACAAAGAAAATCACATTATTCTGATACCACCACGGTAGATCTGGCACATACTGTTCAAAAACAAAAGGGCGTCTGTTTTGATTATTGTTGTTCTGACACGAAAAAGAAAAAAGATAAAATGGTTCAGAAACATTGTGAGCATGTTGGTATACAAAACTTATAACAGATTTAACTTAGTCTGTTCTTGTGAAAAAGGTTATGTCAAAAACTGATATTTAACAGAAAAAAGAAAACTTGCAAAAAAAAAAAAAAAAAAAAAAAAAGATAAGCACAAATGTGTTGATAGTGTCTGCTGTTCCTCCACAGGTGTATAACATTATCAAATAGAAAGTGAACTCTGCAGTGTGACCGAGCTCCTGCAAGACAGAGTGATTCTCACCAGGGGCACGGGATCGCAGTTCATGGAAACACCATGAATCATTCAGAAAATAATAAATACTATTTTTTGGTAACTATGGAGTTATTTAACAAACTGTCTTTCGAGTTTTTCTGATCTGAAAATACGTAGATTTAGTTCCAGAAATTAAACTGCATGTTATTTGTCAACAGCCAAACATCCGTGGTGAGAGTTGCCCTGTATTCCAGGTGTTACTACGTCTGCCTTTAGAGACAGTACAATTCATCTGAGAGTCTTTAGATACGAATCATATAGTAATTTTGAAAGTGTATGACAACAACCAATAAACAAGACATTCTGTACAGCGACTAAGACTTGTATTTATTCCCAGTTCTTATCTGCTTTGGCTGTGGAGGTCACTAATCCTCTGGGGTCCACGCATTAACAAGAAAGTAAATAATGAGTATCCATGTGGCATGTGCACTACTTCATGCTCACTATCCCATGATGCAATGCTTCCCATTTTATAAATGATTCTGGACAAATCTGTGATGACATAAACTATGATTCATGTGTTAAAAGTCTTAACATCTTAATTTACTGCTAACTATAAAGTAAAATAGGTGGTGTTTACCATATAGGGAGTAATGAATGAACAAGAAGTCTATTTTCATTTCCCACATTTAACACGTAGCCTAGAATAATGTGTTCTTTAAACATGTCTGTCATTGATTTAGCTTGGTGTTTTTCTTTTGTCACAGGTCACAACGGACCTTGGACGCACATGCAGACTAGATGAAATAGGTTCAATTAAAAGCCTTCACCAAAGGGGTTGGGCAGGCAACAAGCTGATCATAAACAAACAAAAGGGTGGCAGGCAAAAACACAAAAGCCAGAAGGTAAGGCAAGAACAGGCAATCAGACAGCTAAAAGTGCTAAAGCAAGCAGGACAATCTGACAAACAACAAGGCTTAACTGCCCACTATATGTACTGAGAGGCTAATGAGGAAATTAGAGGCAGCTGTGCAGGTGAGTGATGTGATCTGCAGGAAGAGGAATGCTTGACAATGAAGGGGTCCAGTCCCACTGTTGCTAAGTCTATGAAGGTTTAACAATATCTGGGACCATATCTATGCTCCCTAGTTAGTTCCCTAGAAAGTCTGATGATGTTGACTGAAAACAGAAAGGGCATTATTAAATTCAGAAACAGACCAAGCACTATGAAAGGCCTCTGCTCCAGCAGGTAATTATATCAAGCTCTGCTGTCCCAGACTTCATGAAGCGACCTTTCCCACTTTAGGCCCTTCCACTGATCATGCAAATGATGTCCATTAAAGTCTATGAGGGATCAGTTCTCTGGTCGGCCACTGGGACCAGCCATCAGACGTAATAGATGCAAATAGAGCAGGAACCATGATGACGTTTTTCCTATCAGTGAATGATGCAGACACATGCTGTTATTTATTTAAATCGTCATTTAACATGAAATACTTGTCTTCCACCTACTCCAAGTCCTCTAACAAAACTTCAGGACAGCGAAATCATCTTTTTAGCAACAGCATATGGAGAGATATCTGCTATTTCTGTCAGACTGGCTCGTCCCCTGACAATGCAGTTAATTATACTGATTTCAAAGTCCCAATCAGGAGGAGAAAGTCTGGTTGTGAGGGAAGAATGCATGTTTCATGTCCCTCTTTGTAGCTGCCAGCTCTCCATGGAGGGGAAGAGCGGGGAGAGTATGCATGACAGGCTTAAAATAGCATCAGTGGGATCAGCTATCTTCTCAAGATCAGGCGATGGGGGCTACATGTGGTTCTCAGCGCTGGCCTGAGCAAGCGATGAAGAGACTGATAAAAGAGGAAATGGGTGGGTGAGGGGTGTGGATGGAAGTGTAAGGGAGAGGTGATGAAGAGTGTTGAAAGAGGGAAAGATAGTGAATTAGGATGAAAGGTGAGAAAAGGAGGGGAAATGAGGCAGAGGCAACGGACGGCGGGAGGGAGAGGTTAGAGGGTGGAAAAGATAGATGCAAGTGGGCCGGGTAGATGGAGGGAGTGATTATAAGGCAGGGAAGAAATACAAGATAAGTCACAGAAATCACGGATAAGAAAAGGCACTTTGTAGGCAGAGGAGGAGCATAAAGAGGTGTCGACACAATTGGACTAAGGGTGGAAAGTAAGCAAAAAAAAAGGCAATGCGATAAAGATAAAGAGCTACGAGGAAAAACAAAAAAAAAACAGGAGCAAGTGCAGGGAGCCGTGCTGGTTGTCAGCATCCATCTCCAAGATAAGAGCTCAAGCTACATGATCTGTTTTCGAGCATTACAGATGAAAGCGAGCGCTCCTGCACTGCAATCAGATCAGCCGTGTGTATCGCCATTGTTGCCACTAGCCGGGATGATTTTCTCAGCAACACAGCTGAATGATGCACACTGCCAGGCATTGTGGAGCAAACAATGGTACAAGCCTGTGTGCACAATGGGCTGATCCAGCTTCAGCTGTGTCCTGGAGCCACTATTGCGTTGACAAGATTAGTAAAAGGACATTTAATGCGTTATCTCTTTTTCTCTGTGAGTTGAACCAAGCCAAACATCATTTGAGGTCATGCTGTGCAATGAAAGTCACACAATAGATATAGCAAGCCCGTTAATATACTGCAGCAGACGTGTCAGAGAAGGGCTAACAATGGCAATGACAACACAGGAAGAGACTTGGGACCTATTGTGCTATTTGCCCATCTTTTCAGTGTTGGACTTCAGAAAACATGACATTTTCCTGACTTCCTCACTCACTCTGTATTTTTTGAGTGTCTCCTCATAAAGTTAAAGTCTAACTGAAATGACACTGTTATTTCCTTGCAACAGGGTACCAAAAGGGAGACAGTTATGTAAAAATGACAGGTTAAATTGATAAAGGTTTATCCTGGCACAATCAGTTTGTCAAGATTTGTCAAGGTGCATCGCTAATGTCAGCTTGCAGGCTAGATAACTAATTAGCGAGTTAGCTGCAGCACATTACAACACTTTAAAAATGCCAAATGTCATTTTTGGTCATTTTGAACCCGCTACCAAAACAACCATTTCTCATAGCTTGCTAGCACTCTCAGCACAGGTTGTGGTCTCTCCACGGCGCCGCCGAGGCTCAGCCAGCTGGCTCCACACACATACACCAACATGCTCCTTCAGAGGCCAGTGGACCAAAGGAACGGTTTCGATCTTTGCCCCAAGACCACTTTCCTTTCCTTTAATGATAATGAATTATTATAAATTCATTTTAAAACCCCTTTAGGAAAGACAAAGCCTTACTGTGATTTCTGTTTGACCACCACTCGCCCTTTTTTTGATGGAGCCCCATTTAATTGTTCTTCTTGTTTTATTAACATGCACAAAATGACACATGCATGCACAAACAAGCTGGTGATGGTGTACACATCCTCCCTGTGATGCAAATGCAAATGCGTAGTATGACTTCCAGCGGTTTCACACCACTCCTGGTAGCACTGGACTGGCCAAATGCAAGGGAGAACAACATGGATTAGCAGGTTTCCAGATATTTTTAATAAAACAGCATTATAAATGTTTTATTAGACAGGAATTGCATTCAATATCTTTGTTAGGCCTTAATGATCCAGGCAATGCATTTAGGTTAGAACCTGTGAATGTAAATAATACATTGTTTGCTACAAGAAAACTCCACAGGGAACCTTTAATAAGCCTTTTATGTCTCCTGGGAGATTTAGGTTAATTATGGTTTGTTTCATTATCTTTGGTTTTACACATTGCCTCAACATTTGTGACATTGCTATTGATTTGAGACTTATGATAAACCAATACAACCACAGAAGAAAACATTTGTAAATATGCTGATATTTGCAATTCTGATTAAATGCGGACAACATATTGTCTTATGCACATTTAAAGCTTAGGACAGTGAGCATTTCAAAGAGCTTTTTTTAATTGAGTGTGTTTTTTTATCTGCTGCTTTCCTCTCCTCTCTCACTAACACTTGTGCCCTATAAGGACATATCTCAGAGGAACATACGGGAACACAACGAGGAAAAAAAAAAAAATGAACAGAATAGAAAAGATAAGCGCAGCACATGACAGTTTGCTAAACAGAGCTCCTGTTGCTGTTCTGTAGGTCTGAGATTTCATTTCGTTTGACACATATCTTCAAATTTCATAGACATAAAGTTGAAATTGAAATTGAAATGTTAAAGGACACAATAAATTGGAAGACTGACTATGATGGGTAAGGCAAGTTTACTTTCCGTAATGCATTAAAACATTAAGAAAAGAAAGAAAAACAGTATAAAAACATTAAAATGCAAATTATAAGGATAGAAACCTAGAGGCATAAATAAAGGATAGACATGCACATTAAACAAATGAGATGGGGGGGAAAAAAGCTTAAAAGCCTTTTAAAATTCATTTGTTATTCCATTTGAGCTATAATAATTCAGTATTTAAAAACTGAATACAAAATGATTTTTGAAAGGCCGCTTTTTTTTTTTCCATTTAGTTTTTAATGCGTCATTTAAATTAAGCAATTCATTAATTCATTATAAATCAACACTGAAAAAGACTGTAATTATTTCAGTGGAACCTGCCACAGTGCATAATGTATGAGGCAGACATAGGATAATGGGTAACTTTCAAAAAAAAATGTTTGTTCATCTCTAAAAGCCATAATTCAACACATTAATTTAGTGATGAGATTAATGTCGGCATTGTACTTTCTAATGCGACTTCTAATTTGCGTTGATTTAAATGATTCACCTGTGAATTGCAAATACTGCGAACGTTCCTGATAACTGGTTTTCACGCCATCAGGATCATTTAGCACTTTAGCGTCCGTTTGTACAGTGTGTTGTCGCAAATGAAGGGAAAGCCATTTCCAGTTAGAGGAGTCACAACCCCAGTCCATTAGCCTGCTGTTGTTAAGACTGACTGCAAATTATAGGGTGAGATGTGTTAAACGCATGCGAAGTGTTGATGCTGTGTAAATGAAAGATTCATTTGCTGTCTTGTGTGTGTTGAGTGTGGGGTGAAAGATGGAGGTTTTCATGGGGTGCTGGATGTTCCTCTCTCGTCACTGCCTATTGATCTTGAAATGACTTAGATGACATCAATCAATCAATCAATCAATCAATCAATCAACCAATCAGATACTCGGACTCACAACTTCATTTTGACTAAAATTAAATTTGATTTAGAAATCAATTAAGGGGACGGACCAATACTCTACTATTTTGTTTTCATTATATATTTATTTATTGTCAACATTCAAATTAAATGATCTTATGGTAAGGTGGTTTCATACTGTACTATAAGATACTCTATAAGGCTGTATCTGGAACCACCTACAACATACTACTGATGAATGCATGATGCAGAATGTACTCCATATTGCTTCTCATAGTAGTGTACGGTATGGAACTGCTTAGCCGGTTTCCGGTTTTGGAAAGTGAAGTAAACGACAACACGGCTAATGGCAAATAACCACTACTGCGCAGCATCTCCTTATACTCCAAACAAATATGAATTATAGATGTGGATTTTCACAGTTTTGTTGAAAGATGAACAATTTCCTGAGAGATGGGTAATGCTTTTGTCTGCATACTATGTGCCACATTTTGCCCAAATCAGTACAACCTGCTGGTATTGTAGGCAGTTTTGAATGCAGCCTGTGTCTCGGTTGCTGAGTAAATGAAGAATTTCATAAAGCTTTGTCAGCTGTATGATATTGGCATTCAGGCTTTATTTTTTTGTTTAACCACTTTCTTGAAAGTTGAGAAGATGCAGACCAAGACGTTACACTTCAGAGTTTGCAGTTTAAAAATTGGGATCTAATGAGTTTTATCCTGAGCGGCAGGGCGAAGGTGAAAAAACAAGCCACTGAGAAAGCACACAGTCATTTCTCCAGTCACGCTCCAAACTACAGTCTATTTTTATCTCATTGTTGACTTGGTGTATTTTTAGAAATGTTGACTTATAATATTTGGCTGCATCTGCTGTCAACAGCTTGTGTATCTTTGCCGCTGATGGCGGATCAACAAAGCCAATCAGCTCATGACGGCTCAATCAGGAAAACGTGTCATTAGCGCCGTTTGAAGGCCTTGGATATTGGACTGCATTGTTATTCCACAGAATGTTCTCCAGAAGCGTCTATTATTCCATCCCAACACAGAGGGCCAAATTTATCAAGTGCCAAAACAAAATTACAAAATAAAAATCAGCCGCCATTGCTGCAGTGCTTTTGGCACTTGGCTGGAAACTGGATGTTGAGGTGTTTCCAACACCCCATGAGTTTGAACAATAAAAGAATTCCTCAAAAGCAGATTAGATACAAACACACGCACACACGAACATATTCTATGTAAATGCACACACACACACATACACATACAGGCAGCATTATGCAAACAAAATGAGGGGTGGGGTGTGTGGAGGGGTAGCACCATGTGAGGGACATTAATATTGCACCATGTTGTAATATTTAATGTGTTAATTAATGTGCCCAGTGGGAACAGAATCTAACATGCTTCACTGACTTGGTGCAAAATCACCTTTAAATTTCTTGAGCCAGCAATGTCTGTGCAAACTGCATTATTGTATGTTAAATTCAGCGTTAGTTTTACACATTGTGATCAGGCCCTGTTAGCTACGCTACGAAGCTGTGACTATTTATGTAACACTCTGTCGGATTAATAGGGGATGCTCATTAATACAAGCAGCGTAATTAATTGTGCTATGCATGGAAAGGCTGCGAAACAAATACAGTATCACACAGATACGTTTAGTCTTGTCTTGCCTAATAAATCATGTTAGATCTGCAATGTCGATGCACATTTTTTAAATTCTACCTTCAGTCTGTGCTGTATGTTTTCTTTCATTTGACTTTCATTCAACAAAATAATCTCCTTAGTACTGCTCTTCAGGTAAGTGACAGTAAGGTAAAGAAAACACACACACGCACAAAACATCATTTAAAAAATATCACATACCAATAACAGAAATGAAATCCTGCAGATAGATTTGCCTGTGTAGACAGTGGCTTCTCATATTTGCCAGAAATTATTTCTAGGTGATGTCGATTGCACCTGTTGCTAGATTTAGCTACTGCCCTTCAGTGAGCACTGGGGGCCGGTCATTGACCCCACCTAAAAAGAATGAGTAATGCACAGACTTATACACACAGTAATCAACATAGTTACTTTAATTCTGTGCCAAAGAGTGTCAATTCCTATAAGTAGTCTTATCTGTCGATAACTTGCCGAATCTGGTCCAGCCGTGTTTTGTTACACTGCAGCATACATGAGGCCAGACTGTTCCACAGTAAAGTCAGTAAGAAAGAAAGAGTAGCTGTGAGAGGCTTCCTGTTTACATAACAGTTTGCTCTACATCGGTTGCCCAAACCAGCTGCAAGTTTTTAATCTTAGTCATTGTCACATCTAAAAATGAAGAAAAACCCCAAACTTGATAGTTAAAGGGTTTCCATCAAAGTTTTTGAGAAAGCTCAGACAGCCTGGATTTAGATTTTGGAGGATTTAGGAAAAGCTTGTTAACTCTAAACCATAAAGCAGCTCTTTCCACATCCTCTGTTAGAGCCTGCTGACTCAAGTCTCATTCTCACTGAGCAGTAAAGAACCATGTCATCTGCATACGTAAGGATTATGCACTTAGGCAGCTGTGTTAGACACTCATTTATATATGCAGAACAATAAAGGTCCAAGTATGTATTCCTGTGGCATGCCATATCAACAGATGATAGGTTGAAAATGATATTTTGGAAATGAGCATATTAGCTTCTTTCTTGCCAAGAAGATTTGGATTGCTTAATTTTTATAACATCAAGTCCAAGATTATGCAGTTTCCTAACCACTGGGATTATCTTTGTTCTGCTTCATAAATATGTGACAGACTTTTCTAATGTTATTTACTTTGTTCAGAAAGTTACATCAGAAGAACTACAGTGAGGGGCTCTGAACGCCTGGTGAAAAAACAACAGGGCCACATACATAAATACTAGATGGAGAGAGTGACCTGGATGCAGTACTGTTGATTACAGCTCAGGCTACTGATGCCCAGAACAATGCATTTCAGAGGAGAGATATAGAAAACAATGGCTGGTGAAAAAGAAAATGTTATTTTTTTTGACAGATCAGAAGTAGCAAATGTAAATGTAAAAGCAAGCAAAAAAGAGCAGCCCAGAGAGGCTCATTACTCCCCCAGATATGAAACTGTTGCAAAAATAAAAAGCTGAGTGTCCATTTTTAGAACCTCAGCGATAGCATGGGGCCCTGCAATTTCACAACAAACTGCACATTAAATTTTGATATTTCTTGCTCAAGAGTTGGGAAGTCCAACCAGATAGCAGCACTAGATAGAAGGTCAGATGATCACCAAGCTATTAGAAATCATTCTCTGGGGACATGAGATAAATGTCTGCAGGCCAAATCCCCTGTCACCTGGTCAGTAGTTGTCAAGGCAACTGGTTCTGCACCAGGGTTGCTGGACAGACCAGCAGACTGATTAAATAACATTGCCAATCTCACTGTAGGGAGGCCACGTTGGTAGCAGGGCAAATATGCATCTGTAGTTTACAGATGTCCATGTCGACATTTTGTAAAAATTTGATTTGAAAGTTCCAATGTTTAAAAATCCTTACACCTACCACTACTAATTACCTGATTGATTACTTGCATTGCCTGATCCATTAGTGGGCTTGTCATATTATACAGCTTCCAGTTGGAAAGAATGCAGAAAAAAAAAAAAACCCCAACTCTAAAATAGACTCATTTCCCCTTCCTGGGCAGAGTGACAGCAACATCAAATTTAAATCTGGCCAATGATTACAAAGTGTGAAGTTTGAAAGCCAACATGTTATAGCAACAAAGAAGCTGTACAGAGAGTCTGACCAGAGAGATCTGGAAACAGCCTGCTCTTTATGTGGATACCTGTTAACCACTGCCAGGGAGGCCACTAGTGATTTTAATGGTGGAGCACACCGGAGCCTGCCAACATGGCAGTCCAGTTATTATCGCGTATGAAGCCTGAAATCTGAGTGTGGCTCTGCGGAGAGCATGAGGGGCCTTTGTTAGGTTGGCAAGGTGAGTGCTGTTGAGATTAAGAGACCCTCAACTCCCCAAGCATTGAACCAGGGTCAGCAGCTCAGGGCAGACAGGTGCAAGCAGACAAATGAGTTACTGCTTCGTGCGTGAAGCTCATTAGTCAAGTCGGTTCCCTAAACTGTAATACAGTGGTATGAAATCCAGAGTTAATGTCAGCTCAAATCCCTACAAATTGTATTCACAGCTTGAGTTCATGTTTTTTTATGATTTGAGGGATCAGATGGAACCCTGATATTGAAATAGTCATAGTCTGGCTTCTGCATTGGCCCTGTCATGGTGAATACACACAAAGTAACTTTTTCTTACTATCTAGGATTCAAAAGCTATGACTTTGTACTTCTGTACTATTTATCACACATACAATAGCTGCTATAAACATTTTTTTGTGTGTGCGCTGTCTATACTCGAGGAATGTAGGACTGTTTGAAACAACGTCCATGTATTTAAAGGTGAACGGTATCATGAATTTCTCCTTAAAGTCAGCTTTAATGGTTCTCAGTCATCTGTTTATATGGTGCATATATATGCTATCTGCTGCGGACCTGCCATCCATCCATCCATCGACCACTGAATCTCGTCAACATGTCTACGAGTTGACAGTGGATCGTTTGCGTCTCCTCAGAAACAATAACAGAATAGAGATGGGAATTGCTTTTGGCTCAGTGCTTTTATTTTAGTGAAAGTCAATATTAACTCAGTAAATAGAACAGAAAGTCTTGCAGCGCTCCAGGCCGTCATAATAAGATAAGATAAGCCTTTATTGATGCCACAGGAGAAACTTAGGTGTTGTAACACATGGACAGAAATATGTACAGATAAATAGAAAAAGTAATGATTAAATAAAAATAAAGAACATGAATAAAAATAATGAGCTTGTATGTATTTTAGCTGGAGGAACTATGCTGGCTGCAGCATACATAATGCTGCAGCCCCATTAAAACAAACACTAAGAAACATCTGCAAATGTTGACCCTGTTGTGTTTTCTGATATGGACAGGAGATCAAGGAGAGAGCGCTGCGGCAGGATTACTTGGAGATGGCAGTCAAATCCTTTCAGCACCAAGACGGTATTACTAGGCAACAAAAGGAACTGCACAACAGCAAAAAGGCATTTTCCATGCAATAATCTGACTGTAAAATGCCCCATAAAATTGTAGGGCCATCCAGACTCTGAACACCTGGAAGTGAAAATGGAAAAAGTTTGATTTGGTGCATTGAGAGTTGTTTGAAAATTGAAATTGCTTGTGTTGTTTAAGTTTAACCTTGATTGAGGGAAAGAAAACAAATTGCTTCAGTGTTTTCTGTCTTTTGGACTGAACCACAGTTCTTTTGACATTAAAAAAAGACACTGTTTTGATTTGAAAATAGATAAACTGGACCGCCACAGTTCAGCCTTCAGATTCACCAATTACATTCATTCCATTCGATGATTACACCGAGGAAGCTGGCAGGATAAAAAGGAAGCTTTTTATTTCAGCAAAGGAACCCCAGGCTCCTCCAACGTGTGATGCTTTCTTGCTGCCACTGGGTGACAAATCAGACGTAATAACTCCAGCTATTAGGATACTGTGGCAGAGCTCTCGCTTTCATCCATCCAATTAAATTGGCTCAGTCATTACAGGAATGAGATGTACTAGAGGTTAGATGCATCTGCACAAAATGCAGCCAATCACATTTAATGTATTCACTGATTAGGTCTGTACCCTAAAGAGACAGGAACCGATGGGACAGGCATTTCTGTTGACAGGGCTTCATTTTTACAGGAGAAATATTCTAACAAGGCCCAACCCTATGATCTCCAACTGAATGCCTGGGCCGCTGCGTCATTGTCACGGCTCCGACTCCATTTCAAGCCATCACAGAGGAAGTTCCAATCTTTCTGCTCCAGCAAATCTACTCCTTTCAACTATTGTTAGAGACTAATGCACCATGCCACACAGAGAATAGCCCCCTCTCACACAGCCCTCTATAAATAGCTTTCTACTTAATCTATCCAAGATTTCATAGATTTATTTCAGATAGAGCTTCCAACCAGCTGAATTGTGGCAAAGGCTGTGAAAGGCAGTGCACACATCCTCTTAAAGTGATTGTACTGCAGTGAATGCTGAAGCCCCCTCAACAGTCCTATTTGGCCAAAACCTACTTAAATTTTGGTAAAGACCTGTATGATTTCAGTTTGTGAAATAATTTCTACCTTCAACAAAGGAAATTTTTTCATTTATTTGCCAACAACCAAATCACTGTATTTGTAGCTAAAATCAAAGGGAAAACTGTTTGCACACAAGTACATTAAGCATGGTAAGCTGAACCAGACAGTCAGTCTGCTACCAGTGATGGATATTTGAAAGAATCCCTCAGGACCAGCGCTGGGCTGTGAGGTGATTTCGGTGTGGTAGCATCAGTCAGAATTGCAGGTCATGTGATGCCCATTGGCCCAGAAAGTATTGTGTTTTTCTTTTTTTCTTCTTTCTGTCTTTTTTTTCCTGAGACTGACTCTCTGAGAGACTCTCAGTATTATCATGATTTGAGCTTTTAGGGCCAATAAGAATTGAAAAGTTGAGAGCTGAAACAGTAAACTATTGCCTAAACCACGCTGACATATTCTAAATGAAGGAACTGCAGTTTAACTAAAAAAAATAGCAGCAAAGTGTGGAGTAATGTACATATGTTTATAGCATAAACGGTAAAGGGTAGATATGAATATACTTGTATGCGGTATGGGCAGCATGAACATGTGTATGTGCCCAATGATTAACTTTGTGCTGTGTTGGGATAAGGTATTCAGTTTTCTTTACACATCCTTGGTTTACAAATGAATACTTTGGGTAATATTTTCACTGTCTGCCTTCATTTCTCTTCCAAATAACCTGAGGTTGGGATTAAAAACTGTCTGATTGTCTGACTGCATGTGTTTCTTGCCTTGTTCCTAAATCTCACTAATTAAGTCAGCATCATTATCACAGTATTACTAATCAGAATGACAACCAAAACTATAAAATTAAGAAGTTGCAATAAACCAGAACGATCCTTAAAATTGGATTCTTCACGGTGAAATCTAGGCATAAATAACATTGTGTGTGTATGAAGACTTGTGGGCAGGAAGTAAACTGTTTCCACCTCATGTAATATTGAAGCTTTAATATTCGTTTGGCCCCTCATGTGACTTTTGTTTGATTTTTCTTACTTTTTTGCGACATCATTGCTGTCCGTTGTAAATGCACAGCTTGGACATTCATGAATGAAAACACAGAGCCAATTGTTTCTGTAATAATGGCTTGCAGTTTTACCAAAGATTTCTGGTTTCAGATCCCCATATATTCCCTTACCTGCCATGGGAAAGTAGGACATATTTTTGCTTTGTTGTACAGAAAATGGAACACAAAAAGATGAACGGTGGAGTGTATGGCATTTGGCAGTGGGTGACAAATACATTATTGCTTTGCACACAGCAGCAAACAATCCAAGTGCTGCTTTGGAGAGTGAGCTGTCACAGTCCCCGCACCCAGACAGCATCACACCATAAATATCAATAAAAGAGAGAAAGTGAGATGTCCTCAGGGAGACTGCGGCGAGGTACATGAATTAGAAATGTCACCAATAAGTTTGGGAAGAGGGGAGCAGGTCTACAGCATGGTTCGCACTTCATTCCTGCACAAAACAAATTTTACCTTGAGGGAGATAACATCAAATGATAGCAGTCTGTGGACTCCTGTCAGCTGTAATGAGAACAACTGGATAACCATTAATCAAGAGCCAATATACACAGAATATTCACATATTTTCTGTATGTATAAAAATGAATAAATAAAAATGAAAAAAAAAAAAGAAACAAAGTAAAAGGATCTCACAAAATAGAGCATTCTTATAGACAGCCAGAAAATGACATATTATATGCCATAATTAAGGGCTGCAGCTGATTATTTCCATTATTTCTTAGAATAATATTTTTTCTATGAAAAGTCAAAAAAAAAAAAAAAAAAGTGATAGAACAATGGAACAAGGAAGCTGATGATCACAACTTCTCGGAGGGTGATGTCCTCAGCTTGGTTCTGTTGTCCGACCAACTGTCAAAACCCAAAGATTTTCCATTTCCACTGATACAAAGCAGAAACGAAATACAGCCAGTCTTCACATTTGAGATCAATAATGTTTGCCATCACTGCAGGACAAGTGACTGAAGGGGTTTATCAATTATCAAAACAGCTGACTCAGTTTCTGTACATCAACTTATTCATTAATCGACCAATTTTCTCATCACCACAATACATAAAGTGTATAATATTGAGGACTATGCGATGGTTGAAAGCTCTGAAAAAAGATAGTCACCTCTGAATTAGGATTGTTTTATTCTGTAAGTAAACAGCACATTTTTTACTGTTTTTAATGTGATTAATTAATTAAGTAAAATTAAATAGTGTCTAAATAATGTTGGAAAAAGGTGTCCCATTGTTTGCATTTACTTAGAAACATAAGTAATGCTGTGGTGTAAGAAAGCGATGGCTGACTGGTGAAATGTTTTATATTATTTAATAAGTACTGCAACCTATAGCTGTGCTCACAGCGAGAGGAATCTAATTCAGATGCTGCACAAAGCTGCAATTATTAGTTTATGTCTTCTGAAGATTTTTAATCAAAATACAACCTCTACCTCCACAGCCTGTGGTCATGCATATGCAGTAGTAGCAGCAGCAATAATAATGATAATAATAATAATAATAATAATAATAATAATAATAAGAAGAAGAAGAAGAAGAAGAAGAAGAAAGACAAACAACAACATCAAAACTGAAAATCAAATAAAGCACAAATATTCAATGGTAAATTAATACAGTAACTAGGTATAAAATCATTATTAATGCAACACAGATTACACTGTGACATCTCATCCTTGCATTCACTGACTCTGGCTTGAATTAAATGCATGTTCACAGTGTTTTCCCCACATCTGAAATAGGTAAAAAGCACATCTGTACTCATAGATCTAAGCCCATTGAGATGTAAGAAGCGTTTTAACTCGAAGGTCTTACCGTGTAGCTGTGTTATTTCCTCTGAGGCAGGAATTAAGAGGCATTATGAGCCACACCTGGCAAGACAGATGTGTGGATGGGGGCTATCTGGAAGCCTTTTGTCCCCTTCTGGTGACTTCACCTCTGAGACGCACTCATAACAGAGATAAAGCAGCCGATTGGAAACTAAACTTTAACCTCTTGTGCTGCTGAGCCGAAGACTGATGTGTTTTCTTTTTTGGCTTGTCTTTGTGTAGCGGCCCTTGTGCTACCGACTGTGAAGCTGGTTGGTTTGTTTTGAAATGTATTTTCTGCAAGTTGGGAACAGATTTAAAAGCAACACTTTGCTCATTCTTGATGAATTTTGAATGATAGAGTATATATATTTTTTTATAGCATCTTTGTTTCAATTCACTACTCCAGCGTTCAGATTCAGGTGCACCAGCTTATCACAAAACACAGAAACACAGCAGCCCTATGATACTCTTTCCTCTGTGCTACTCCTCTTCATTTTCTCAGCAGCTGCTTATCTATTAGCTATCCACAGTAGGAAAGTTAGTCACAGACCTCCTCACCTTTGCACATCAGTATGGAGAACTCTTGGGCTCTGTTTCTTTTCATAAGATTCCTCCACTGGTTAAAAAGTAATTTATTAAGCTCTGCATTGTCACCCACTGGGAAAGTACACCACACACCTTCTGACCCGCTGCTCATTTTCACTCGACAGGCTCCGCTCTTAAAAAGAGCCTGGGATGCATGGAGTCATAACAAAGATGGTGCGCACAGCCAGACGGCCATTTATTAGGCTCTATTGTTTCCCACCGAGGGAGACTTGGAGAAACACCCATCTGACCTGCAGCCTGATTTCGCTTTGCAGTGCCTCGGCATAAACAGTGCTGCAGTTGTGGTGTAGTGCAGTGTTTTCCTCTAATAGACACGTTTTTCATTTGAAGATTATTCCTGCAGTGGTGTAATGTGCTGTCTGACAGCTCAATCCTTTTTTCTTCAGCCTGAGGCAATGCATTGTAAATGTTTTCCCCTATGCTTCTATTGAAGGTATTGTAGGTAGGTTTGCATATTGAGAAATAACAAAGGGGAGTTTGTATGTTTGGCTGTTGAGACATTGTGGATTTTAACCTTGAAATATTAGTCACGTTAAATGTTTGCAAGAAACTCATATCAATCTTGCACTGACTTATTTCATATTGATTATAATAAGTGCAATCACAGTCAGAGATATTTGGCAATAGGCAACACATAAAATGTTAACTTACTAAGTGTTGCTAACCACATTCAGCTAGAACTCTCATTTAGTTTTGTACCGATGTGAAGCAGTCACACTCACCCACTTCAACTGATGTGTAGCAGCCAGTTTCTGGCACCAAGGTGTGTAATTATCTATTTTAGCTGCCCCGGATAGACAAATCAAGACAGCACCAGCACCAGCCATCTGGCTGTGTGAGAACTCAAGTCTCAGCTGGCAGAAACACAAATGTGTTTTCAGCCTCCCTGTCCAGACACCCACCATAAAAACCTCCGCTGTTCTTGTTTTACAGATTGTGTAATTGTCACGGTCACCTGGATGCTGTCTCTGTGATTTTGTGGGCTCCTTTATTCCAGCTGCCAGTCAAATGGCCAACCTGGCTTGTTGTACTCCTCCTGGCCTGACAAGAATTTATAGAACATGACTGTAATTTTCAGATAAAAGGTGACTTCTTTCAAATCTTTGTAATGCTCACAGTGGAGGCTTTTTACGAAACGCGAGGAGCAGAGTGTCGGAATGCATTGTGTAACAGTCCTCTTTCTAGAATTATACAGTCGTCTATGCATGTGGTTACTCTGAAGTCTCTTTATCAGGTCTTAGATGAGGAGCATGGAGGATGTTAAAACATCATCAAACAATCGAACAAACAAACAAAAAAGCATTCAGCCTCTCTTTCACAAACTCATTCTTGGAACTGCTTTAATGTATGTTGCTGCGTTCCTCCGAGCATAACGACGGGCTGCAAACCAATTACCCTAAGAGCCTCGCTGACCTTAAGTGACCTTGTAACAGAGCCCACTGCGTACCATTTGCACATGCAATCAATACATCACCAAATAAAGCAATTTTGTTGTGTGTGATTGAAAAAAGGCTTGATCTTAGGGACATATGCATAGGTCAAAGCTATCTTTAGTTGAGACTGAAGGCCTATTGCAGTTGTTATCTGTGTGAAACAGGGCCAGATGGGGCCTAACCTTGGCTCATTCCCCAATGGGCATTCATCTTAGCTCTAATTAGCTGCTTTTAGAAGCTTGCAAGGCTAGTTATACCACTGTGGACACAGAGTTCTCTGGCTCTCACACCTTGGCTCACAGTGGAGCCCAGGTGGCGTTCGGAATAAGAAATCTCAGCTGTTTTGGAGCTGATGACATTCTCTGATCAAACAGAATGCTAATGCAGGTGATTGGCATTCATTACACTGTTTAAATGGAATGTAAATGCATGATTTATTATGTAACTCATTGAAACCCAAGAGTGTGTTCTGCTTCTACTGTACAATGCTCTGACAAGTTATTCTTCCCTATCCATAGACAAGAACATCTGCATTACATACAATGACGTTTTGACATGCTTTCTACAATATCTGAGCAGGGTCTAGGGTATGGTAGGAGAAATATTGTGAAAAAACTTTGGTTAAGGTTGGGGAAACATTGTGGGTATGATTTATAAAAAAAGCAGTAATTTCAGGTCTGACAGGATACACGCCCATCCACCACCCCGATCTTCACACCCCCTGCTATATGAAGGGCACACCACTTCCTCCTCCTCTGCTGGCACTGGACATAAATCATGAGGTGTGGAATCATCCAATATTAATGTAATTCCTTGGGACCCTGGGATGCAATACACCAGCCCGGCAATAACTCCCGAAAAGCTAATATTGTTCAGTTTTTGTTGACATCATGTCAGTGAGGTGTTGATTCAACTTTCTGGTTCTTTTTGTAAGTTTGTCAGAGGACAGCGGCCTGTAGGGACCGCTGATTCAATAAGGTCTTGGATGAGCAGTGAGCGAGAATCCCCTCTGACAGAGCTGCATAGGAAACACTGGATCTGCAAGTCTTTACAAAAATAATACCTTTCAGCATAATAAGTCCAATTAATGGCATCACGATGTGCAACCTCAACAACTGCAGCAGACTCAGTGTCAAGAAAAATTGATTTTCACAAAGGATGTAAAGCAGACCCACTGCATTGAAAGCAGTAGACTGTCAATTGGCTGTTGTACTGGGATGTGCACCTGCTAAGCATACAGCTCCTATGAAGGTATGAAAGAAACTGAAATGAAAAAAGGAAGAGACTCTGATAGGAAAATATCACACAGGAGCTCTGTTTTGCTTTATTTACAGTGAACTTCTCACTCTGCTACCGACTGAGTTGATGTGGTGACTCATTCCACGATGTTAAACACTGGAAAAGCAGCTTTGCATTTTCATGTCATCTGGATGAAAGCATTTGCAGGTGCACACATTCAACCACGGAGCGCAAAAAAGATATTTTTTCTGCATCATTTTTTAGAATCACTGTGGACTTTTCGGTTACTCAGAATCACTTGATTTACCCCACAAACGCACAAACTGCATTAATGAGGCCACAGCCACCAGCTGCAGCAGTATTGATTGCCATTCCTGCAGCTGATGATGGATTATAGATCTGATAGATTTTAGCCCTCAGACAGGCAAGACATGACAAGGTATTCTGTTAACACAGAGAAATCCATACGAACATTCAATTGGACACCTCCCACCCTCTCTATCTGACTCCTTCCATCCATCATCGCTCCTCTCTTTCTGTCACTTGTTCTCCTTCCCTAAATGTTACCTCCCTGTTTCTTTCTGGTTTTTTGTTATTTTCACCATCCCTCTTCCCTCCATTATGTTTTCTTTTCTTTCATTTTCATGCCTTTCTTGGCTGAATTCTTCTTTTCCCTTTTGCAGGGAAACCACCTCAAATATCTGAAATCAAAAGCAGTTGTAAGACCTCGCCTTACTTTCCCTGTGTGACGAGATGTCGATAGGAGGGAAGAAAATTACCATGTGCACAAGTTTTCTCACACATATACGTGTGCATGTACGTAGAAATAATTATGACTTTCTTGGTATTGTGAAGGAGAATATAATACTGAAAGTGTAATGCCCATAGAAATCTGCAGAACAGCATGCATTCGCGAAGGAAAAAGAGACAAAAGGAGCCGTCATTTCCTCTTTCCAGGATTCAGATGAGAACAACACGGCTCAGCTGCGCTGCGAGGAGGAGAAGCCAGCAATTTTATGTCATTTTGAACATGGCTGGATTGGTCATTGATCCATAACCTATAATAAAGAGTATAATACATCTCAAAGAGTTCATGTGGGTCAATGCTACAGTGCTGTGCATTTGTGATTGTGAATGAGTGTGCGTGTGTGCGCGTGTGTGTCGTGGACAAATTAAGACGAGTCCATGTGACGTTTCTTTTTCTTTTTTTCTTTCTTTTACATTATTTAGCTTCTTTATATTGTTTTAGGTCAAAAATCAACTGATGCCTTTTTGTACATTCAGATTGTACATTTTCGGATGAAACCTTTTATTTGTGAAGTTATGTGGTTCTGCTGCAAACACGGCTTAAGATGCTCCTTTGCACTGTGTACAACAAGCTTCTCTTGTCTTTGCACCATACAGAACGTGTCCCTGTTTGTCGTCTTGCACAATGAGATGAAAGCTCCCTGTGTTTCACATTTCATTTCACTGTTAGCCAGTAAAATTTTCACTTAATTTTAGTCTAGTTTAGGTCAATGTTTTAGTTGTGCTTTTCTCAGACAGTTTCATGACACTGTCATAGATTTTGCTGAATGAATGTAAGCATACCTTGTGACAATGTGTTTAGTCATCTAGGCTGATAATGTGTTCCTGACTTGCTGTAATTCTTTCATATCATATAAACATGAATGCTTAAAGTTGGTTTTAAAAGGTGCAATACAATCACGTCCTTCACAGGTTGTATTAATTTTCTGCACATATCTACAACAGTTATTTATGGCCTCTGCATGATTGGTTGCACAAAAGGGGCCCCTCTGTCACCGTGTCATGTGATGAATTATAGGAAAGGTCACAGTCTACTTTATTATAATGGTTAATCTCATTTTTTACTCAGTAGAACTCGGATTTCATAAATCAGCAACTATAATAGTCTGTAAATTGTGTTGTTAAGGCAGAGGAGCATTTTCTTTAGCAAGGCAATTTGATCACTAAATTTAGTCCTGAAAGGGAATTAACATACATACATACATGTTATCAAATCAGTCAGCATTGGAAACTGATATTTGTCTCTTCAGACACGGCAAGAATGATGTTTCCTCAGGTGACTTTTCAAATTGGTTGTGTGTTTTCAGTCCATCTTCCATCAGCTTTACAGGCGTGCTGACATTTGTCGCACTGGAGGCTGGCATTTGCGCCGGCACCAGACATGCACCGAGCAGGAAAAAAAATCATCCAATGAGAAAGATGCATGGAGGCGGTGAGAATTTGTACTTGCACTTGCAGATAAATGACTGGCACAAAAGGAAAACAACCCAGGCTTTGAAACGGCAACTGTGCTCTAACTTAGGTTGTCTGCCCAAACAACTATTTAGTCATCTTGTCGTTACCCGTCGGTGCATAACGAACAGAGATTTCCCCAATATTTTACATTTACATGGTCATTAGATTTTGACTTTGACTCTGAATCACTACATCTTGTCTTGTGTCTGGGGAACTGGGATGCTAAACTTATTTGACAGAAATTACTGTTCAATGTCCAATATATGTTAAATATGGATCCCTCATCTTCTGTGACATTTAGGCAGGAACTTTCCATCAGGGGAACTTTCAGCATTATTATAGGTTAGTCCAAAGGTGAGCAAGACCCAAACCACTGTGATATTTGTATTCTACTCTTTAATGAGACTGGCTTAAACCAGAATACTTAAATCCACTTTTTTAAGTCACATTCAGATAATCCATTGATGCTAGTGAAGTTTAAAATATTTATTTTATAATGGCCGACGTTCGAGAAAGGGATGCGATTTTTAGGATGTCCTCACAGGAGTCTCATCTTCATTATAAATCAATTCTTTCCTGATGGTGTGGGATGATGGAGGCTCGTATAACATGGCGATGCAGTGTGAGGAAAACACAGTCAGAGAGAGAAAGTCCAAATGTCAGGTAGCTGAGGCTACAAGCTTACATTCAAACCTGGGAAACAAACAGAGGGAGGTTTCAGCAGTCCTATCAGCTTCAGTGTGAGAGCCAGAGCCAGAGATGTCAAGGTCGCTGACAACTCACAGGCTTTTAGTGTAGACGCCACAACAGAACGCTTCATGCAAATGTACCTGTTTGTAGCTGAAAATGAAGCACTGAAAAGAGACAGTGATAATATCTACATGTAATGAGGTCTCGTACATTTTTGCACATTCTTCTTCTACATCTATTTAAGTTCAGGTGTTCTCCTTTGTCTTTGTAGGCGACCTTGCTTTTGTTTCTTTTGATATTTGGACTCCTTTTTCATTGGATTTTTGTTTGTTTTATGGACATCTTGCTGTGGTTTTGACTCTCATCGGCCTCACCTACCCGCAAGTCCTTGGTTGCCTTATTTTGCAATAAATTGTTTGAACTACATCTGCCCTGCCTTTTGTTTGGTCTGCATTTTGGGTTCACTTCCTGTTTTTCCCTGGACCATATTAAAAAAGGAAGGTTGGGAGGCTTCTCTGAGTTCTCTCTTCTCAAGGTTATTTCCATCTACGTTCTTTGTGTATAACGAAGGGTTGCAATATGAATTCAATATCTGGATACAAGCAGATGATGCACTCTGAAAAGAGAAGCAATCCAGTTGAGCTGTTTTTAGCCAAAGTAAATAACAGTCTGAAAACAAAGAGACCATAGGCTTAAAAAACAGTTTTAAGTTTGATGTTCAGTGAGTTTCCCTCTCAGATCTTTTCACCAGATTTGTTTTGCAGCGCAGGTCAAGATAAAGGTTGACCGATGTTTCACAGGTGTTATTTTCACCTCACGATCCAATACTGAAACCTGACACCTTCATAAAAGTGCATGGAAAACAGCCAGGTTTCAGATTTTTGTCAATAGCTTTCTCAATTATTTTATCCTCCTCCCATTATACACAACTTCTAGATTTTAAAGAAAAATCATGCAATATGGCTCACTGCAAAAACTGTATTTTTCCACTGTTGAGACCTGCTTTGTGTCCTCTGTTCGATAACTCATACGTGAGCTGCATTAGAAAACATTTTAACACAGAAAATTATGCAGTTTAAACATTTTCCAACAACGTTCATTGTAAGTTACACGCACTTCATATTTAAATCTGAATCTGAATCTGAACAGATACAAGTAGCAGCTTTATGTCTACTCGTCCCCCTCTGCAGAAATAATAGCTCTACTCTAGGTTTGCGACATACTTCTACCCGATTGTTCAATCTGCAGGGTTAGTTTCTTGGGAAAAGAAAAAAAGTTTGCTGTCTTTTCAGCTAGAATAATTTGACTACATTTGTACAAGACCTGACTGTTACGCCCTGAACTTCGCAGTGTCTCTTAACCAAAAATGTCCTTGAAGACACTGATGCAGAAATGAAAACCTCCTTGTTGTAAGAGTGAAAATGGGTGTTGTATAAACTTTGAAAAGTAGGTGTCACGCTCTGTAATGAATGATCTTTACTAATTTGACAATTACTGTGCAAGTTTATGCTCCACAGCACTTGGCAAGACTGCATCACTTACAGGCACATAAATGAGTATATGATTTTCATATTAAGTCACACATACACACACGCTGACGTGCATTCTCAGAAAGTCCGACATTGACAGTACCTTGAACTGCAGCAGTACCCATGATCCCTCTCTCCAACCTCTTGACCAGCTTGAACTCTGAATCCAAGAAACCATGGTGATTTACATAATTACAGGAACTCAGCTGACCTGCTGAAAATGGTGTGTCATCACACTGTCAGGAAATGATTTCCATCTGAAAGACCAATAATAGGGGATGGCGAGAGGAATAATAGCAAACCCCTTGTTATTAATTGGACAGAAGTCACGGTAAAACAACCGTCTGTACTGATTTATTCTCGAGTGAAATGAAAGTTCTGCAGAAATGAAAGCCAGGAACACCATGATGACGACTACTTACCATAAAGGACCTCACAGATTGCCAGTTTATAGTGAAATGTATAATTAACAGACAAATCAAATGCATTTTCCTCACAGGTGACCCATGACCTCTACTGCTGGTTAAAAGTTGAATGCGGTTCTTTAATGTTTGTTTCTTTTAACCATGAAGGAAATTATCTTTTAACTTTGTACATTAGTTGCCAAAACTAATCCAGATCATCCTCCAAGTTTAATTTAGAAGGGCCACAAGAATCTTCTTGAGAAGCACTGACAGATTACAACAACAAATCTTTCCATTATGCAAGTGTTAGGTGTTATGTTAACGTGAAGCATCTAGTGACTGGAGGAATAATGACTCCTGAGTATTGGGAGACAAGAAGGAAGCAGTGTGACGTTCTTAAGCCGAAGGATTAAGGTGCATTTTCAACTCTGAATCAGGTGACCTTTGTTGCATGTCATACTGCTCTCTGTTCAATGCTTCTTGTCTCTCGGTAGACTTTGAAGGCATAAAGGGAAAAAGAAAAAAAAAAAAAAATGGAGCCACAAAGTCAGCAGAGAGAAATCTGTTGGTTTCTTTAAGCCACAGTCTTTCCTCAACCATAGCCAAGTAATTTGTCTCGGTACAGACAAAGGTCCCCTAACCTTAATACAGACTTCTTTTAACCCAAATCACAATGTCTTCCTAATCCTAATCCTAAACCTAAACTATTTTTGTACCTAAACCAAACCTTTACCATAGCTGTGTCCGATGAGATCCTTTTGCTTTTGTAAGTCTAACCTGTCATAATTTTTGTAGGCAGTGACAAATCATGTCTCACTGCTGAAAGAGGCGTCAGATCAAAAAACTACGAATTTTATGTTCCAGGAGGACTTGTTGACAAAGACATGACTGAAAAAAGAAGAACATCGTACAGGTTTTTCATTGCCATGATCTCTTTCTACCCAGTGTAGCTGGTACTGTGTTGTCTTTCTGTTGAATTTTCCGCAACAGTTGCAGTTTCTGCAGGTGGATCTGGTTTACAGCACGCCATTTCTGAAAGCAGCTGTGCATAAGATAGAGCAGTCAGTTTTAGTGACCAAGAGAATAGAGTATAGAGATGTATGGATCAGATTGTAGAGCAGATAAGATATAATTTAAGAATCTATAACCAGGTAAACGAGCGAAAAGAGCAGTAAAGTGGAGATGACATAAATCCTTTTGTAGCCTCACATGCTTGTACAAGTGTGAAACTGATGTGAGCACCCAGTGGATAAGGTTTAGAGGATGAGTGACATGTGAGAATTGGTTCAGGCTGAAAACAGGCGGCGCTGAAGCGTTCGAGTTAAAAGGAAAGGTTGAAGGGTTTTTTTTTTTTTTACGATCTGAGACGAATCTGTGGTCGGTCTGGATGGGAGATGAGGGACTGGAATAACAAACTTGGGTGTGGAAAAATCTGGAATTTTGGCGAGATGAAATCTGCATGATCCTGACAGGTGGTTTGGACATCAGATCTCCAGGTCTCAGGTCTTCCTTTACAATTCTGACATTTCATTTTTATTCTGTCACATTATGGCCTTGCTACATGTGTGTAAAACATACCTGGTGATGCCTTCTTGTGATTCCCATGCTAATACTTCTAGCAGACTGTTGGGGTTACCACAGTCTTATCAGTGTAGATGGCAGGGTGAGGGCACGGGCAGGGTTTTCCAGTGAAAGAGCCTCAGTCTTGTTGAGTATGAGGCTGAAATCTGAGCCAAACATCTACACTGGAGTTGTCACTCAGACACTCTTCAGTAAATCCACTTAAGTAGAATCAGCTGTTTTAAAAGGACGGGACAAATAAAAACTGATTCTTCTCAGATAACATGACCACCTGGAAACCAGCTGCAGCAAACAAGGGAAGAACACTGAACCTGTGCGCCAAAACTTGAATGTGAAACTTCACACATCTGAAAGACCTGCGTGCATTATGGCTAGCTGTTATCCTTGTGATTAGGCAGGGCACTGTTTGCAATGGCACGGAGTCCCTGAGGTTGCTGCTGCTAATGACTCTGGTTCAAAAGGGGCAACACTTTCATGTCTCTTTTGATTAGGCAGGTTAGCTGGGACTCAGAGCTAGAAAACGCTTTGGAAACAGAGTGAAAGTGCAATAGCGGTGTGACCTGGATTGTAATGTCCTCTTGGTTTGGCCTGAAAAAAACTGTGCGCAAAGATTTTTCAAAGTCACACCGGATTGCTGGGGAGATATGTGGCCATCCCAGCATGAATAAGCAGTTTGTCTCTTGTGTAGATACTGATCACATCTATTTTCTCATCCTTTCTTCCTGCATTATTTTTGAAACTTCAGACCCTAAGGATCACAATTTGATCAGTCTGAATCTTAATAAGCTTCCAACATGAAATATTAGATAATTTTATTTTTTGGGCCATTCTCACTCACCCTCTCTCTCTCTCTTTCACTTTACCTCATCTTCCCTCCGCACTCAGTTGTCTCTCCCACCCTCTAATACTCAGCTGTGGTAGAATGGAACATACATTTACTTAAGTACTTTGAGGTATTTGTACTTTGAGTATTTCCATTTCATGCAACTTTATACTTCTACTCCATTGGATATCAGAGGGAAATATTGTACTTTTATTCAACTGCATTTGTCTGACAATTTACTTTTGTTAGATATTGACTGGATTTAAAAGACCCAAAGTGCCAGGCTCAGATGAATGAGGCAAGAGGTGGGAAAAGAGTTTAGGTATCTTAATGAATAAAAGGGGTAATGACAGAGTTCAAACAAAAACCAACGTCCTTACACAAAGCTGAAGGGTAGACGGGTCCAGACCTCAGTGAGAGCAAACTGACTGAGCACCAAACTGGTAGGACACAAACAAAGCAGGTGTGGGCTCGGCACCTGAACACAACACACTGGGTACTTAACATGAAGTTCAGGTAGGTTGTTGCCACACAGCAAGGCAGGCGATACAACAAAGACTGGTAGTAATCCGGGTGCTTATATACAGAATGAGCAGGTGGGTCTTGATTGGTGATTGTGTGCAGGTGAGATCAGGAGGCTGGTCACAACCTGCTGACCACACCCTGCAGGGACACAGACTAGACAGACAGGGGAGAGACAGACAGGAGACACCAGGAAGGGGAAACACTGGAGCACAGAGGGGAAAAAGGAGGCAGACTGCAGATCCCCACAGAGTTTCACATTACAATTTTTCATGCCTTTCCTAAAATGAGCTTAACCTTAAACATCTACAGCAGTAAAATGCTACATACCCATGAATGCAACAGTAATATTAATCCAATAGTGTCATATATAATAGTAAAACACTGACAAGGAACATTTAACTGCGCAGTGAATATTTTTACCTCTCGACCTTTAAGTACACTTTGGAAATAGATGAGAGAGGCACAATCTAATATCACTATTTTAACCCAAACCATGATATTTTCCTAAACCTAACCAAGTAGTTTTGTTGAATAAACTGATTCAAGATTCTTTTGTCCTGGTCTGCCGTGTCTTCATCATCCCTGGAGTCAGAGTCCTGGTCAGAGATGCTGTTTTTACTGTTGTCAAACTGGCCTCCTTTAGTCTCAGAGGCTGTGTTCAGTCCTGATCCAGCCATGTTCACTGGGAGGCTGCTGAGCCCAGTTCTGGTGCCTGTGGTGTAAACTACAACAATCCTACAGTGCTCTGAGCTCTCAGGTGGACTCCAGTCTGCATAGAAGCACTAGCTGCATTGCTAACTTGCTAACTAGCAACAGCAGCTAGTAGCTACAGCCAAATGCCACAACAAAGAGCATAGCGAGCAGAAGTTAGAGGTTATTCTGTTGATATGTTACGCTATCCTCGTTTGGAGCCTTCGACAGGTGGCCTATCCTTACATATTGTTCCTTTAAGTAAGGGATCTGGATACTTCCATCACTGCTCTGCAATATCAATTATCACACTCTGTTGAGGAAGAAAAGTTTGTATTCGCTGTGTATTTGTATCTCTTCAAATAAACCCATAATTTCTCTTCCAGAGAAAGCGATCTGCCAAAGTCAATACTCACACCCTTGGGAGAGAGGCACAGATGAACAGAATACTAAAAATGTCCAGGTTTGTTTCGCCTTGTGTTGAACAAAGCCAGCACTCACAGTGCCATCACAGTTCGCAGTAGGTGTTGTTTGAGTCGTTGTTGTGTGAGCAGATTTGCAGTTTAGCTGGATGCATTTCTGTTTTAAAAGTTAAAGTTAAGAAGAAGGGCTTCAAATCGGAGTCGGTAGGGAATCTATTGCCCCAAACATGAAAAATCAGGCTTGAAAATTGTGTTTTAAAGGTAGAAACCTCAGCTGCTCATGAAGTACACACTGAGTCAACAACATGAGACGCCACCGGAGAGATGACTGTTGGTTAGGGCATTAGAAAACCTTCCTGATATCCCTCATTAGTGCCCTGCTCAAGGGCGTCACGACTGATGTACTTGAGGGAGAATGATCATTAGCCATTCTGTCTTTGGTTCAGACCTCTACTGCCACAGGTAGAGGTCTGTGTCTGTCTACTCGCCTGTTTGTATTCCCATCAGGGTTAAAGGTCCATACTGTACACTAAGAACATGCTCAAAATGCAGAGCATCAGCCTTGTGCTATATGTGAGCTGCATTCTGTTGTGGCCTGCACTGTAAAGCAGTTCACATCAGTCCAGAAGCACTGTTAGCATTCATCAAGCAAAGCTCAATCTCTTCAGCTTCAGCAAACACAAAGCAAGCAGACAAGAAAAATGTGACAAAAATAACTTGCAGCAGTTGGGAAAACAAATTAAGTCGACCTATATGCTGGTGGCTCTGTGAGGCTGCCCTGAGGTAATGCCAACACATTCACAGTGACATGCTGATGTGTTCACCATCTTAGTTCAGCGCATTAGCATGCTAACATGTGCTAAGTAGAACCAATCATGCCATCATCAACAATGTCATTTGATTTGAAGGTATTCAGCCAGAAACTTAAGTGCTGAACAAATTAAAATTTTGACCTGATGATGGCGTTAGATGAAAAGTCAGAGGATCACCAAGGTGATTACAATTCATTGGGGGCTCTGTTTTTTGGGGGGGTCACCAATGTTAAAACAGATAGGCATGTGGGAAAGCAAGAGATACTGAGTTGAATGTTGCTTTGACATGCCACTGTTGCCCCTCATGATCTCCTAAGTGATAATAGTGTAGAATATAGCTTATTCATGTTACATCTTAGCCTACAGGAGCCTGATTTCTGCACATACAACTCATACACACACAGCTTTTCTCTCAATATTCCCATATAAGCCAAATTAATTGCTCATTTGTCAGTACAAGTCATGTTAGGACTGGGAAGTTCATGAATTATTTTTACACAAGATTACTCCATTTTAGAATTAGTGCCACCTTGATAAGGACACAGTGGGTACCATAATAACTCAATGCCTTACATAGTCTTTAATTTTCTTATACGGATGTGACAGCGCGTTCATTCACTTCTTCTGGAGAATGGAATTTCATGGACAGAATAAATGGAGATTGAATTATTCGTTATTACATTTTATCCTGAGATTACATGAACTAGCAGAACAAATACAATATTTAATAGTGTCCGATTCATTCTCCTCTGGGCGCTGACATCGCACTGATATTATAGACTTCATAATGTGATAGATTCAGGCCTCAGCACCATAATTGGTTCTTCTTCCAATGAAAATGCCAAAGGAAGAAAAAGGCAACATCTAAAAGAAAAATGGAAGAGTTTACGATTACACATTATATTAAAGTACACATATTCTCCATTAACTAGTTACTTATTAGCACACATATTAGTAGCATATTGACTTTAGAGCACTTAATAATGCCTTGTTCTTCTTGACCATATTCCACAACTACAAAGCCATTAACCTCGTAATTACAGTTTACTGAGAGTAAGAAAGTTGTTGTACATGAATTGTGATCTTAACAACATAATCCTAACCCTTACCCCCAGAATAAGGCATTTATAATTGCTTTATAATGATGAATAAAGAGCAAATATGCTACTACTATGTATGCTAATATGCAAACTGTTTAATGGGGGAATATGTGTACCTTAATACAATGTGTTACAGATTTTACTTTTAGCATTAATGCATTCGTGCATTGTTGTGGGTGGTAAGACTTCTCCTGCTCTGACTCCTAATTGCCGTTTGGAGATGTATGATGCCCAAGTGCTGTTTATTTGACCTTTCGGCTGAAGGTGCGTTTGTCTTGCAGCTCTTCTTGGCCATTAACTTGACCACTGGAGTGCGGGTCATGACCTTCTCACTGTGGTTTATATCTCCTGTGCTGATCCCTTTCCATAGCCACATTTTTCCCTACTTTATTTCCTGACTGCTTCTTGTGCAGATTTCCATCTAGTGCCCTCTTTAAGGACTATGTGCTCATGTCCAAATGCCAAAGTTAATCACAGAGAAGGCTTGGTTTCATTTTGTTTCTCCGTCTCCTTTCCCCTTGTCTCATTTTTGTAAGTATGCAGCCATGCACGGTAGTTGAGTATTGCCCCATACAAGTGTAATACCTGAGTGTTGACTTAATGTCTGGCGAGAGATAAGGTACTCTCGGACTCAATTCCCTCTCCAGAAGTTGGCAAATACTGTATGTGTGATATCCCAGCTGTATACAATTTGAGAAATACGGAAATCTTTCACATTTAAATGCAGGCTACCCGAGACGGTATTCTAGGTGCATCAATAATTCATTTCCTTCAAAAACAGACAGGCAAAAGCCTGGTTTAAGTGTTTGAAGATAAGCAGTGAGGTTGTAAAACAGCATCTGTTCCATCTAGAAATGAAAAAAGAGAGAGAATGAGCTGTTTACAGGCAGCCACACAGGTTCATACCCAGGCAGCTGGCTCTTTTCTTCTTTCCTGTCAGTTGCATCTTGTGGCATTGATCAATACAGTGTCTTCTTAATTTATTTATTTATTTATTCATTTATTTTTTTGGGGGGGGGGGGGGTCATGGGCGACATCCCATAATCATGCCAACATTATAAACATAAGGCCTGAAATAACCTGTTCCTTGAGGCAGTTTTGAATTTTTCACATGCTATATCATAGACAAATGAAAGCAATTATATAAAAGTTGAAGATATATATAGAGGGCAAATATGAGCTTCACCATAGTGCATATTTATTGTAGCAGAGTGAGTGAAGAAGAACTTTACCTCTTATTTATAATCCACAGTCACTTGGAAAGTGGTTCTTCCTCCTGTGTTCTGTCCTTCTGGTACAGTCCACTAGTCACAGGCTATGTGACTTTCTCATTTAGGTGGTTACGTGACTTCCTCATTTAGGAGTTGATTAGTGGAAAATTACTCTTTTTATTCCGTGACAAAATCATGAATTGTTTTTCATTAACTTAGTTCAGCTTACAAAAACCTTTTGCTTGATTCTATCACTCTTATTCATATGCTTCATTGCATTATTTGGTTACTTAAATCCAAACATTGTTATAGCTTATGATATGACAAAAGCTCATTTGTATTACATTACCATATCAGGACTGGTTGATAAAAAGTCCTTTTACTCAGTTCTTTTGTGTCTTAGCGGAAAAGGGATCCCAACCTCTTTTGACAACTTATATACTGATGAAACAAAGCAATGAAGTAGATGAGGTAAAACATTATATGTATTCTTTGTACTGTACTGTATTTGTGAAAAAAGGATTTATTTATATGTTTACAGGTTTTCATTCAGTTTGTGATAGAAGCGAGAGTGGGAGGGTTTGTCTCATTTCATTACTGAGAATGGACTGCTCTATGCAATCACTATAAAAAGAGAGACTGAGTCATGATGGAGATCAGACAGGTCCATTTTCGCAGACTGCTAATTGTGCTGTATTGCCTGTAGACAGATTATATTTAGAAATTTTTCACTGGTTTGGTCCAAAACTCGGAGGAGATGGCCAGTGGTTTTTCTTGTTAACTCAAACACCAACGTTATTGTCTCCTCACAGCGAGAACAGCAGTTCTTTAGAGGAAAGTACAGGGCAACACATTTAAAATTGTGCTAAATGATGATGTATTACAGAAGTGGCCACAACAGCCCACATATTAATGTGTTAGTCGGGGTTTAAGCACTGACAAAGTGAACAATTTTACCAGGCAAATAACTGCAAATAAACAAACTGAAGCACAATTTAAGCCTCATAGCAGATAAAACTGCATCTGTATAGATGATATAATGAATAAATAAAATCCCATTGACATACTTCATTTTCAGGGTCCTGGCGTTGTGCATGCTGGCTCATGGTCACTCAATATGATCCTTTTTTCTTAAAACACCTTCAAGGTTTTCAAAGTTTAGGCAAACTATACCATTGTGTATTTCAGATTTTCAGTCACTGTTTTTTCATTAATTTCAGTACAGTTTGAAAATCAACTTGAAGAGAAATGTGGTTTCCTTAGATAATAAATCACAGTGAGCAACATGAGGCTTTGTTTGTTTGTTGTTTTGGGGATTTGCACTTTGATGCATTCAGTAATGCAGAGTATGTATGCCTTGCAGTAAATGGACTTAAACATGAAATAAATGCTGGTTTTGTCATTTAACACTTCCTATTGTGGGTGCAGTGATACCCATGGAAGACCATCCTTTCAAACTCACTTCTTTTATCCATGCTCTAAGAGCCCCTGGGGATCCATGGTCTTTGCAAACTACTAATTATGTAAGTCTAGTATATTTAAAATTGCTGATCACATTTTTTTTCTTCATCTATAACTTCTTTTTGTGTGTGTTTGCTCACATGGTGAACTATGATTAGAGAACAGTTCCAGCAATTGTGGCCCTCTGGTCACAACATGGTATGTAAGATCAAAGGGTGTTTTCATGGCGTCAAAAAAATTCGACTGCAAGCAAAACCGAGATGGTCTGTGTGTTCTTGTTGTGTGTGTACAACAAGAAAGTCCAACTGAACACCACAAAGTGTATGTGCTGTAATATTTTAGACATAGGCCTTTAATTTGTGGGAAAATAGGTGGGTGGAATCAAAAGAAAATCTACAAAGTGAACCATTCCTCCATTAAAGACACAGCAGCCTTTAACACAGTTCTCAAATGTTTCCAGAATGTATGACTCAACAAACTCACCTCCTCTTTCTCCCTTTCTCCATATACCCCCTAAATCTCCCTCTTTCTCCGCTTCTCTTACCCTTCTCCTCCCTTTATCTTTACTAAACCCCATCAAACCCTTCATAAGCTTTGATCAAAGCCTCCAGCCCATGTATTTGACAGCTTGCATACATAGTGAATTACCATAAACTGGCAAAAGCGGTCATTTCCCCAACTTATTACCAAGCTATACTCCCCAGGAGGCAATTGAATAGAGATTGATGTCTTAGTAATGGTCATTCAGGTATCAGTCTGCATTAAGGACTGCGAAGGGGGAGATATCCACCCTGCAGACCCAATCTGATAAGGGTCATGCTGGTGGAGGGTTTAAATTGATCCTATTTGAGAGGAACACCTGCTGGCTTGAGGACAGAGTCAGATGGCTGATTATGTTGTGGTTACTTTAGAGTTTAGCCTCCTAATTTTCACTTGCAGTAACTTTGATCTACTTCCACCATAACTCCAGTTTTGTTTGATTAGAGAATATTTCAGTATGGCAGGTTGTAAAACCAGTAAAATAAACAAGACTGCTAACTACAAACTCATTGTCAAGATGTTATGGATAGAGAGTGCTAAGAAATCATATTGAAAATATAACATGCAGCTGTTCACAGCTTAATCACCCAATTAGGGAAACTTATGTATCCTAAAATAAAACTAAGCATGTAACTGGAACACTTACCACTTATCCCCTTTCAGTAAAACAGCTGCTCTGAGCTGTGCCCAGAAGGTTGTTGGTGCCTTTCATGAGAGCAGCCCATGGAGAAACCTGTAGAGAAAACCATCACGTTGAGAGCAAAGAGGTATCAAAGAGCAGACAAGTAGCAAAAACCTGTGTGTGCAAGATTCTGGAGAGGCCATGGAGAAAGGTTTTCAGCTCTCAAAACCATCACATGACAGAGGAAGTGAAGGCTTTGCCCCAGTCTGATATCATAAAGGGTGACGAGTCAGACTTTGAGAATCTCCTGATCCTGCCTGCCCTGCTCTGTGTGGAGATGCATCTCGCAGTTTATGATCTCTGTATGGTAGAGGTAAAAGCTGTGTCCACACGCTTGGCATTTGTTGGTGGTTTTCATGTAGACTATCAAGGTTCAGACAAGGGCTGGAATGTGGCCTTTGTATTTTGTCCCGTGCTCCGATTGCTGATGCCATAGTCCGTCTGGTGCACAGATAAGATGAGTGTAAAGTGGTTGGGTTGAGGTTCATTGCCTCAAATTGTGAGGCGACATCGAAACTAGTGAAATTCCCTGTCCTTATTTGGAGAAAGTTGTTGGTTGTTCCTCGTTGCCTGTCAGCAAGCAAATTGGTACAACATCCGCAGTTATTGTACATAACTATAGCAGTGAAGGGGGAACTGAGCCAGAAGGTGAACCTCTTTGTTTACTTGGGAAAAAAAACCCTTACATTCCAACCCTCATTTATGGTCCTATGTACTTTGAGGAATGAAAGAATTGCAAATGCAAGCAGTCAAAATGTTTCCTTGGCAGGGTGTCTGGGCTTGGCAGGGTGAGCAACTCAGAGTTTCAGAGACATCTGATCAAGATGCCTCCCGAACTCCTCCGTGTGGAGGCATTCTGGGCACATACAACTGGGAGGAGACCTGGGGAAGACCTGCTGGAGGAGTATGGCACATATTAATCTAGACTGCATTTGAAGGATGTGACTGGGTTAGTTTGTGTAGTTTGCTGCCATCACTCTGCACTCAGTGAAGCCATTGAAAGAAAGGATGGGCAGATTAATGGTTAGATAGAGGGATAGCTGAAGAAATACATTCTTGACTCATGATCAAATACCAAAGATTGCAATCAAATAGGCTTTTGCATCATACTGAATACTAAAACACACTTTTTCTTGATTGCACGCTGTTTATCTTCTTTAGGGGATGAACTGTTGAAAGTGACAGACAGGAGCTGGACCAAAATGATAGATTACAGTAAGTCCTTAACACCTGGCAATCAATTTTCATTGTCACAGAATAAAAGAGAAAGGCATGCACATTAACTTCTTCTTTCTTACCATATCAGATTTCTCGTAACTATATTTCATATTACCTAAGACATAAATCAAACTATCACTAAATTCAGTTTATGGATTTAGATTCAGATTTAGATTAGATTTATAGATTTAGTTTCCTCCTCTCGAGGATGCCATTTCAGCAGGTAAAACATAAATGTATAACTACATATGAGGAAACCACAGCTGAGTGCTTATACATTGACCAGTCTTGACACTTCAGCACATCACTCCTCAAGACTGATTTAAAAAAAGATTAATTCCTCTGACTTGACAATGGCAGCGGGCTCTAAAAGCAAGCGACTGGTTCATCAGCAGGTGAAAGAGGCACAGTAGTTCAGGCACTGCTGTGGACACAAAAATTCTTTGGTTATTGGAGAGAGCTTAAATCTGAAAAGAACGATTATCTGCAAAAGAACACTTGACTGCCTCAGCCGAGTTATTCTCACAGGGCGAAGATGAACGAGCTGTGCCAGGATTTGCACAAAAGCTGTTCTCCATTCTAAGACGCCACATGGCTTACCTCAAATTATCCTCAAATTTAATATACCCTTTCCTAATTGACCTTAACAATTAATACACCTAAGAAAATAGCCAGAACAGTTCAGAAGTAGGAACATTTACTGCAAAGGTTTTAAAGAAAATGCTTAATTGAAAATATCAGAAATCTGTTTGGGACAAATTTAACAAATTAATTACACAAGCCAAGCCACCATGGCAACAGGACTACAAATATTCTCGTGAAAGAGCTGAATACACAAGACAACTGACACATACACACCAGTGCGTAGGATGGAGTGTGAGGTTGCGGGGGGATAAACAGAGTGAGGTGGGTGCTTTGATAATGGATAACTTGCAGAGAAAGAGGACTATGTGAGGACATGAGAGACAGGATGAGGGGAAAACAAGATGGTGGCGGGCATGCAGCATCAATAGGAGGGGGCATCAAATAAAACAGTCCAATATAATGTTGCTGTCTGTCTCTCAGTTACTCCAGGAACTCTTTGAACGCGAATATGTTTTTGGGTGGAAAAAGGGACAAATGTTGGTAAATGGAGACAGCAGCAGTGGCAGCAGCAGCAGTCCAGCCAGTCATTGAGGTGCACCCACACCTTATTAACCTCGGCCTTTACGAGTGTGATTTGAGAGCCGCCGTGGGAGGAACCTTGTCGATCTTTGTGCCGGCGAAGTGGGATGTGTGTCAGTGTAGAAAGCCTCTTTCTGTAGACTCTGAGACAAACTGTTGCACATGTACTGTGTTTCTCCGAGGGAACTATCGATTCCTGTTGGATGTATCCCCAAAAGGGAAGCCATGAGTGCAGAACGCTTTATTTATATTGCATGCATGACAATAAACAGATTGATCCTTCTGCTTCTTGTTAGAGGCTGAATGTTGTTACAAAGTCTCAAGAGTCTGTAGGGATATTACTGTTGGGTAAGTTTAGCAATTTTGTTTGTCCAAAGCACAAATTTGACAGTTGACGTCTGAGTGGTTATTCAGAGGGTGAATCTTCCTGCTAAAACTCTGATGTATCTAACTTGACAGTAAATAATAAATAAGTGTCTGAACTGAATACAAATATGGTTGCCTCATTTTTAAGTAACACTGAAGTCCTCAGTTTGACATCCAGTGTTGCTATGTAGGCTGTACTTGGAGTTTTTCAGGAAAGCTGTCAAGTCCATTTAAGAAACCAGAGTGTAATTCTAGTTAAATTTTGCACATTTTTTTTTTTTTTTTTTACAATCAAATCTGCCTCTCACACAAAAACAACAGTTTATATTAAGGTACACATATTCACCATCAACTAGTTGTTTATTAGCATTTATATTAGTGTCTCATTGGCTCTTTGTTAACCATTATAAAGCACTTATTATTGCCGTATTTTGGGAGTTAGGAGGTTGGGGCTATTAAGGGTTAGGTTAGTAAGATCATAATTCATTTAAGACCACTTCCTTACTTACTATCAATAAGCAGTAATTGGGAGTTTATTCAGGGAGAACTCTAAATTAATGGCCTAGAGGTTGTCGAGTGTGGTCATATTCCACTGCCTGCCCAAAATAAAAAAAACAGGTGGGAGAAACACCTGTGCAGCTTAATTAATGGCACGATCTTGAGCACAGAGCTCATCTCAATGTGACGATGCTTTGTCATGCGTCTGTTCCCTTTCTCCCAAGATGACAGAGGAGGAATGCTCTCTCTCTGTTGGCTTGGTACTCTCGGACTCCATAATTACCTCAGGTTGAATTTAAACCAAATGTTACACCACCTGATTTCACTGAATATCTTCCTTGAGGAGGTTTGGTGGTCGGTGAATGCTTGCAGGGTTAACACAATGCAACATCAGAGATCACTGCCCATCTTTTGAAGTTTAGAAGTTAATAATTTAAGTGAGCTCTCAGAAAGAAACACTCCAAAGCGTCTCAAATTGTTGGGTGTCCATGCTAGTGTTTCAAGTGACATAAGATGCCAGCAGGGCACAGCGGCACACTGAGTGCCCTACCTGTGTAAGTCTAAAGGGTGTTAGGTTCAGTCCTTTAACTTTAATTTTCAATGCTGACGGCCAGATTGAAGACTCAAAAGCTGCCACAGAGAAGCTCCCAGCACAGAGGGGAGTTGATGATGGCTGGGCAGTGTCATTTGAGACCCGTAATTGTCGTGTTCAGGTTTGTTTTTTTTGCCAGTGCTGTGTCCCCTAGAGAGACAGAAGAGGGCTCACGGGACACAAAACAACAGATGGCCACCTTTCATCTAAACAGCGAAGATGAATCAAGAGGCAGCGAAAAGTATAACAAAGTTGTTTTACCACTGGAGAGACGCTTTGGCCCTGAAGATGAATAGCAGCCTTCAGGGCCACACAGAAACTCAGAGGTAAGTGCTCACAAAGAGACAGAGCTTTGAAAACATCTGCTTCTTGATGTGTGCTTTTTCATTCACATTATGGTAACACAACACAGTGCCCATAAGTTATTGAGGCACGAGTGAGGAACTACCTGATGACTCTTTAATGAGTACTTCCTAAAATGACTGATTGATTTGAGGACTAGATAATGATTTGAGTTATGAGAGAACAGACTGTGAATCAGACCACCCACTTTCTTAATGAGTCATCACTGAGCTTTACTTGAGGGGACACAAAAAGGGTTAGTACTGGTCAGATAAGCATAAAGGAATGGGGGACTACTTGGTAACTACTATCACTTTAATTGAGGCATCACACAAGAGCAGTCCTTGACTTCCACCGTGTGCATAACGTTCCATAAGCAACATGTGTACAACAGAGCTAATCGCTACCATTCTAGTCAATGCCTGCAATTCCATCAACGCATAGTGTCTCCATTTCAGACGTGTACCTCTGCTCTGCTCCCTGGAGAAAATGCACTGAGTTTATTCTTTTACGGACGACCCGTCAGTCTGCACAGAGCAGATCGAGGGAGACAGGAAGGCCAACACCAGAGTGTTGTAGTGAATCTGGTAAATTTTCAAAATAAAACACCCTGTGCAGACACCCAATCATACATCAATGCTATTAAAACAGGCAAACCATTTAACTATGAAGACTACTTGCCCATGGTGGAAACACAAATATAAAGGAAAATTGACCAATCAGCAAGTTCACAAAATAGGGCAGGCAAAATGCTCTGCTGCTGAAAGGGTTTGCAACAAAAATACGTTGCATACAGAAAGTTGCTGTTACTCCAATTCACAGATGCTCATGAACTAATATTACCTACTGAATCATTAATATAGTATCTCTCTGAAATGCTCATTCCTTATTAACAATTCACAGTTTTTTCAGGGAGCATATTGTAAAGTGTTACCCACATTATTAATATTTACTTAAAGTTTTGGACATTTATTTAGTCATTATTTTGATCCAATCAGCTGGCTCCCAACTAAAACACCAATGGGTCACGCCCCCCTCGAGCCAACATGGATGTTGATTGATAAAGATACAACATAACTGCCTGTTAACTCAGAATTTGATATTACAGCGTAATAATCTTGAATAATGCTAAAATTTAATGACTAAAGTATGTTTACCGAACACATTAAATTTGATTTGATTTGACTGCGGCATATGTTATGTCAGACATTATGAATAAGTGGCTGCAGTGCATCAGTTTAAAGTTCCTCTCCAGGCACTGATTAAACCCTGAAAAACATCTCTCTTCGTCAAAATTATGTATTCATACATTTTTTCCATTTTTTCCTTAAATTGGGTTAGATGTACAGTGACTCTCCACCTTTGCCTTCATGTAGTATGTACGGATCCAACCCCTCTGCTGCTCACTTGGTGTATATTTTTCAATCAGTTCTGTTTGTTTTCCTATCAAAGTGTTACAACAGTTGTCTTGATCATTGGTTTTCTAAAACATTAATCCAGTCAATATTTCTTAATTGGTTTTCAAATGCTGGCATTTTGTTTTTTGGGAACGACTGCGCTCCCTGATTTTGTCCACTGCTAGACGCTGTTTTAAGAAGTGTCTGCCATGAAAGAGTATGCCCCCTCCCCCTACCCTATATATTATACTCTCTGCTCACGTTTGATATTGTATTCCCTATGTTCAAGTTTCAGATCGTATGGTAATACATGACAGCTCACCATGTCATTTCTTTGCAACAAAAACCAGAACAGTATTGACTGCTTATTTCACTCGTAATATGTCATGTAGCATATGGAAAACACCAAGTGGGCATGTGAAGAAGGTTAAAAACTTGATTTTCACTGGAGAGGGTCTTTATCACTCTCTTTAAGATTTAGTGTTTTGACCACACAGGAACACTGAGGCCTATTTAGAAACCAGACTGAGGAACGAAAGATTTCCACATTCTATTCAGAGGAGCCTGCGGGTCAATCAATCTAATGTTTGATGGCAAAAGCTGATGTTCTTGAAATAAAATATGAGAGGGGTTGGACGTAATATTACCTGCCAGAGACGATATTCTTTTAGTATACACAGCTTGAAAGCTCCACTCAAGCGTTTCACCCACAATCTTTGAGCAGATAAGTAGCAGTAACCATTACTGTATGTAAATATGCCTACTGCAAATAGAGGAAGTTCTTTTTTTATTTTTGGCTTCATCGAAAAGAACCAAAATATCTACAGTGTGCCTGGAATTATGGGCTGAAAAAATACTCAAACATTTCCATATCCTTAAGCCTTGATAGCCTTCGAGTTACAGAGGAGGTGTGCCGCTGACTGTTAAATGTGCTCAGGCTTGATGCACAGCAGGTGTTAGCAAGGCAGCCTTTTACCATCTGTATAACACATTAGAAATCATGGCGTTCTGCATTAGCTGGACAGCACCCGTCACTATATTCCGCTGGTGTTGGCCCTAACCGTGTTCACGTTATTCTCAGTTAATTGCATCAGTCTTAAAGACTTAGAAGCCAGAAGACTCTTTATTGCTCATTTTCCACATTGTAATAGGAACTGGTGTTTCTGCATATCTTCTCTGGATCAACATGCATTGATTTTTAACAGAAGGGGGAGTCAATAGTACAGTTTGGTGTGTGCATTATGCTCAGAGATGAGAAAAGCAATGTTTAGTAATGAAATTATTATTAAAGAAATGTGAATAAATCAAAAAAAAAAAAATCATACATTATCTTAGCTTCCGTTATTTAAAAAACAAACTAAAAACAACGTATTTCTGTTCGCTGCAGTGTCTTTTCAATCATCTTCAGTACTGTGTATACATGTGTGTGCATGTTTGATTACGTACACCTTTCATATTCAGGACCAGGGGGAGTTACAGAGGGAATAAGAAGTATTGGATGTTTTTAATAAGTATTGAATTAAATTAAATCAATGGAAAAAATGGGAAAGTGAAGTCAGAGCAATGAAAAATAGTGAAAAAACAATAAATCTAAGGCATAAAATATATGCATGCGCACACACACACACACACACACACACACACACACACACACACATATATATATATATCACTGAGGAGGGGCAGAAAGAAAGGAGAGATAGTGAGAGAGCAGATGAGAGGAGTGGAAGATATAGTTTTCATTTAGTAGTTCAGTCTTCAAAGAATTGATTCCCCAAGGAGAACTTGCAGGGAACTAATAGCTGTGAGCTTCTTTGAAAATTAGGCTACTGCCAGGGTTTTGATGACAAACCCAACAGCCCAGTGTGAGAGAAGACAGGAATTACACAAGGTGCTACTGCCATAAATATGTTAACTAAGAAAATTATGGGCTTGGCTGTAGATTGTGTGCATGTACAGTATATCCCTCCACGTGAAGTGCATCCCTGAACGTTTTGTGATCATATTGTGTGGTAAAAATCATGCTTGTTTTTGTCCTCCAATTTGATGTTATGCAAAATCAACTTCAAGAATTGTAAGTGACAAGAAGAAGACACAATGATTTATTGACAGGGTCAAGGTAATAAAAAAGTGGGTCAGTCACGCTTCATTGTCGTGTGAGTTTGGTTGAGAAGAAAACACAGCAAATGCAACCCCTCCATTAATTAAGCTTCTGAGCAGTCTTTGTCTATTAATATAATAACAAAATCCTCCTACCAACTCCGTACGCCTCCACTTAGTGAGAGATATGTCAAGATACAGTAACAGACAGTATTGGTGATGAGAGTGCATTTTCTGCCAAGTAAATGAGACTAATTTCCAAGCATATTAAATCAATTAGGGATGCAAATCTCTCTCATGATAATGTTTATCAACAATGAAGCTATATGAAGGCTGCAAGCCCACTGGGTAACCATTATTCTTGTGCTCTCACTTTGAGAAGCCACGTACATTTGAAATGGATTTACAATAACACATTCAATTTTGACATTAATCTGCATTCAAGGATTAATTAGTGGTTTCAAAAAAATCACATTTTTACCTCTTGAGAAAAAAAGTTACAACAAGCTTTTCTTTTTAAGTGAAGAAAGCCAACAGCACACTTAACAAATTTAATGGATTATTTCCAAACTTATGTCAGTGTATTTGTCATGGTTCACAATACTTGTCAATGTTCTCTGTATGGTTTCGGATGTCAGTGGGTGGAGAAGACTACAGGGAGGCAGCGGCAGAGATCAACTTTGTTTTTCTCTCTCTGCCGGAGGGCATCGCTAAAGCAGTCTGCTATTGCAGTTGACAACTGTATTGTGGAGAACCAATGGATCACTCTGGGTTTTATGACATGTTGTCAGAGTCAAAGTGTAGGTTACGTGTATGAGCCAAAGTCCATCACTGAAGAACTTCTTCATGGAGATGCAGATAGAGCCACTGAGAGCCAACAGGTGGCTTGTATTGACTTGTATGTGCGCTCCACCACTGATTAAATACTTTATTACTAATTTTGCAGCATGTATGTTACTTTTTTCCCCTAATCAAACAAACGTCGCCATCATTCCATTAAATGTTACGTCTGTTCTGTTTGTCTTCAGTAGCTCAGTATAATAAGAAGCTATAAAAGACACATATACGTCACAAACCCACTGCAGTCGATCTGAGGGTTTGACACGCAACGCATACTGTGTGAAAGTAGCTCTCTATCAGTTTGAGGGCTGCCAAAGAGGTTTATTTTAATGAACTAAATGTCACAATGTGCCACTTAAATTCTCTCTGAACTCCTTTGTTTAAGCAAAGGATAAAAAGGTCTGCTAATAAACATGATAGAGCTGGTGACAGCGGTGACAATGCTGCTCTTATCTCCTCCTTCCTGAAATCTTCGACAGAAACCTGACCAAAAATCCAAACGTTTAGTCAATAATGATGCAGCTCAGGACCCCAAAGTAGAAATGATGTCTCTTGTGAACTCAAGTTCACTCTGCCTTCTATGTGCTCACTGAACTATTTACGCTTGGTCCGTAGGCTGATCAAAGGCCTCAAACTTGAGATGGTTTTAATGAGAGCTTCTGGCAGCCAATTATTCAGAATGACCTAATTGCATGGGATACTTCTGCCACACACACGAACACACGCACACAGCCCTCACACACAGACAGAGTTATGTTTCCATCAATTCAGATGACATTACATTGACTTATATTCATTTCCTGGAGACTTACCCTAACCGTGACATTCCCTCAAGGAGGACACTCAGTCCAAAATATGTCCCCTTGCTTGCTTGCTCGTGATAACTAGGAAAAACAAACTGGATGGATCAAGCAAGACCTACCCAAGATTAGAAGAAAAAACACAGATCTCCACATTTTCTGTACAACCTTCATATTCTATGAGTGACCTCTAAATGACTTCAGCTTAATACCTTCTTCTTCAATATTCTCTTCTAAATGGAAGAAGATCACAGGAACCCCCCAGTGAGAACATGACACAGGCAACCAACTGTCCAATGGCTGAAGTAATGGCTGGAGAGAAGACCAGGTCTCCTGATCTTCATGAATCATGCCCCAGTGTAACCTCTGTCTTGCATGGAGTGTGGCATATATTTTCAATGAATTTAGGCCGATTTCTAAGCTTTCACTAATCAGAACCATCACATTGTTTATCAGAATAACCACCTGTAGAGATTGCACCAATAAAAAAGTTCTTATCATCACCATCATAAGATAATTCTCTTCTACGCTACCTCGAGCCTGATGGATAAGCCTGAGATGGGCTATGGGAATCACCAAGTCCCAATCCAAAACCTACTGACTGCAAAAATCTATCTATGGTGGGTTTATAGCATTTGCTTTTAGAGCTAAACTCTGTTAAGTTAGACTGCATTTCCTGAACCTCTGGGAAGGAGAGCCTTGAAGACAGGAATTCAAGGTAAGGTAAGACATAAATATAATTCAGTTTATATACCTTACTGGGTCAATATAGGAATGGAGAGCTGCTGATGACGTGTGTCATGCGTTGTCTTTGACTCCTCATTTCTTCTGCCCAGTTGGAGGGAGTTTCAACTATCCTAACCTTAACCCACGTCTTCGTCTTAAAATTGAACAGCCAAGTTATGGGGACTTGCCATTTGTTCCCACGATGCTTGTGTGAAGACATTTAAGTCCCCCATAACATGAGTAATACATACACACACACACACACACACCTCCTCCATTCCTTTTCCCTCTGCTGCTTTCTCTCTTCAGTGTTTATCCATCTGTCTCTCTCCTCTGCCCTTCTCCCTCGGCCAGATTTCCTGCCTGCTCTCTCTTTGCAACATGCATGATTGATCCGATCGAAAAAAGCACAGCTGCATGTCAAAGAATAACAAGCCTATATATTCCAAACCAATTTACCTGCTCCTTGGAAACCCCCACTGCAGCTGTTTAAGTAGTTTTGCTGCACTTGATTAAACTAAGAGGTTAAAAAAAAAAACACACACTGCAGCAACATGGTGGTCAGGAAAATAACAAACAGTGTAGTAGCTTATGTTTTCAGCATTTTGAGTTTAAGTTGCATGGAAGGAGCATTTTTATGATGTCTCGCTCTCTTGGTTCAACGTATTTCTGAATGAGCAGGTTAGACCAATGTGGGAAGGGAGCATGTTTAACAAGGAGACAGTAGACTGCAACAGTAATGTTAATTTTGTTAACAAACACTGATGATAAAAACTAACAAGGACATTTGACTTAATAATAATTCATTTTCCACCACAGTCTCTTGCTTCAGTCTGATTGGTTTGTTGATCTGAATTTTACATAAAACCAAAAACTTCTGTTTCCCTGTTTCTTCCACAAGGTCATGCAGTCTGTATTTACACTCGTCAATTTAACAATAGTGAGAGACGGCGGTAATAATACTTAACATCTGATTTGTAAATTTCAATTAAAAGAAATATAATTCTTTAATTGGAAAATCTCCTTTATTGCTTGATTTACTTTATTCCTACCATCAGAAAAAGACTGTACAAGTCTGACTTTCATGGGAGGTGTGCAGAGAGGAAATCCTCACTGTCAAAAAAACCAAAACCAAAAATCAGGTCCACACTGGAGCTCTCCAGAGAACACATAGACAGAGACCAGGCCTTCTGGAACAATGTGCTCAGTACAGATGAATACAAAGTGGAATTTTTCGGGCACAGTAACAGACGACAAGTTTGGCTAAACTAAAGACGGCGTTTGAGCACAAGGACCTCATCCCAACTGTGAAGCATGGGGGTGGAAATGTCATGGTTTGGGGCTACTTTGCTGCAGCAGGGCCTGGCCAGCTCACCATCCCAAAATCCACTATGAATTCTTCATTGTATCAGAGGGCGCTTGAGGAAAATGTGAGACCATCTGTCGAAAACCTGAAGCTGAAGCGGATGTGGACCCAATGACCAATGACAATGACCCAAAACAGTCCAGTAAATCCATGAAGGGATGGCTCAAAAGGAAGAAACGGAGAGTTCTGGAATGACCCAAGTTAAAGCCCAGCTCTTAATCCTATTGAGACGCTGTGAGGTGATTTGAAACAGACTGTACTTGCAAGAAAGCCCTCAAACATCACACAGCTGATTTTTGCATGGAGGAGTGGAGAAAACTTTCTCCCAGCCAACGTCACAGACTGGTGGGCAGTGCAGGAAACATCTGAGTAGAAACTGGCATCTTTGTTTGTTTTTTTGTTAAATAAATGTTAAATTTTTCATTGCTTTTGGTTCAATTACATCACCTTAATCTGTAGATATTGATTGAAAGAAGATCAAATGATGATTTCTTAAAAAAGAACTCAATATACAGAATGTATTTTCTGGCTAAAAGGTGTGAAAATTATAGAGGTGATGGACAATATGTATTTGTGCAATGAAGCTAGACTTCACACTTCAGTAGAGATGCAGTATCTTAGTTTACTTGAAATAAAATTCAAGTTTTAACATCTGAACCAGAGGTACTTTTGCACGTCTGTGAAAAGACATTGCAATTATGATTTTTAAGATCTTTGAAGCACTTTTTCAAAGACGGCTAACATGAAGCAAAGTCAGCTTTGCTTTCCAAACCTTCTCTTGAAACTTTCCCTAACATTGCTCACTACTTATTTAAGTTGTAGGCAGTTGATGAAGAAGTCATTGAGCTCATCGTGTTTTTGCCTGTGAAGTCACACATCATTGTCTTTTATCACAGATAATTACTCCCATTGCTGCCCTTTATTCTGGCCTCAGTGTGATGGATGCCTTTCTCCTTCTGCAGATAACAGCTCTGTTTGGTTTCGTATTCTGAAGCATCACTGCTGTAATTCTTAAATCATGTGAGTGCAGCTCTGAAACAAAGAAAGAAAGAAAGATGCATCTATAAAAGCAGCTTGGGAAATGCCTTTGTGAGCAGCAGGATGAAAAACAGGGAATGCATCAAAAACAGGGAGAAGATGGGATGTGTTTGGGAGGTGCTCTTTCTCTCGCTTTCATTTCACTGTATAAATATACATGTTAGATATGTAAATGATCTCCATATGTATGCAAAGCTCAGTCCAACCATTTGTTTTCACCGCTTGTGCTGTCATTACAGCAGCAAAAAGACAAGTGCTTTTCCCTCGCTTACCATCTACATCTGTGCTAGCTGATGCTGCAGTGTCAGTGTCAGTGTATGTGCAAGCGAGTGCATGCATGTGCGAAAGTATGTGTGTGTATCTGCGTGGGCATGTGAGACTGTGCGTGTGTGCGTGTGTGTGTGTGGAAGTGTCTGGCAATTGTGTATATGAGGGATCAGGGTTTTCTGTGGAAGGGTGTGATATGCTGTGAACACAAATCTCTCAAGTTCGACCCATTTTTCAAGCTTCAAACATTAGATAGGCCACCTGTCCCATATTCTCTTTTCCCTTATCAACCATGTGTTGCAAAACACACCACAGTGTGCAGTGTGGCTGTGTGTGTACAGGGATGCATATGTGCATGTAGACATCTTCATCTTAAATCATGGCTATTATAATGTTTTAATCCTTGCTTTCGTGAAATTGTATCTTGCCAATGTTTAGCGTGCTCTGCTGCAGTTTGCTCTGGCTACCAATGCGAGGTCAGTGGCCACAGAGGAAGGTTGTAGCATTAGCAACATGTGCAGAAAGCAGTAACACAAAGAGTAAAGCTGGATGTGCTGTGCTTGAGATCCACTCAGTAAAACTGAACACGCGCATTGTTTTTTATTTTTCATTATCAGCAGATTTAAATATGTTCATCATCTGCTGCTTCAGCATCTGTTTTGACTTTGTCGGATGCCAGCAAACTCTGCCTCAGGCTAGCCAGCGTTCCAACATAGACAGCTCATCCAGATGATGTACAGTACATATTGAGAGAACCATCTGAGTTGGAAGAAGAACAAACAAGTCTTTTCCTGAGTTAAGAAGTTGTACAGAGAAAAAGAAACTAATGAAATGTCAATGTGGAGGACTTTCATCGAGTATGATATAATCACAATGGTGCCGTGGCTCGGCCCTCTGCGTCGCATAATAATTCTTCAATCTACATGCAGTTGCCTCAGCCTCAGCTGCTCCGCATCTCCCTGATTACTCTCCAGATGCTCTTCATTGCTCCAGAGTATTTAAGACATCCTCTGCAGCCGCTCTTCGTTAAGTTGCTCTGATTGCCTAACCATGTGTTTTTGTAGCCCAAAGTTAAGATTTTCCTACACTTAATGTTGACTCCCAGCCTGTGTAATCCGTGGCCAGATGTCGGTTTCTTTAGCCTTTTGGTAGCCTAACTTAATCTCTCAGTGTCCATCCTACACTCTGCAGTCATCTGCCTGCCTTCTCCTGTGCCCTTCCTCTTGTTTACCAGTCTCCAGTCAGCACCTATAGCCTTCTGCAGCAGTCTGCAGTCTGCATGCTGCTGCAACTCTGCAGTCTTCCCCTAATGACTTGAGATCTAAAGTTATGCATGATGCTCTACACTTGCTCTACACACTACACTCTGACTCTTGAGTACAGTGTCCTAAAACTATTTCTGCATTACTGCACTGTACTGTACTAGCTAATTTTATGTTTTTATCTGTATACGCATGAAGGGTATTACCTGTGGACCTTATGTGATTTGTAATGACTGCGGGGGTTGTGTTCTTAATCCCATTGTAATCTCTCATTTGGAATCTGTGCAGAAAAAATCCCTCTGCAACTGACCTACTACATTCAGCATAAAAGAAACCATCTGATATTAGCCCAAGGTGCATTGATTTGTATCTGTAATTTGGCTTTTTTCAAGGTTACCTTGTTTTTTTGCACATTTTAATCTGAGTAGTTCGAGAGTTTGTCTGCAAAAGGTCAACAAAGCGGGGAGATGGAGCAGATACATGACAGCATGGCTGCATTTTGGTCAAGAACATTTTCTTTTTTAAAAGGCAGAATTCTAATATCTTGGTGGTTCGTGCTATATTATGATTCAATCATATAATCTTTAGGTTTGGAATGTGTCCATAAATGTGAGTGTGACATAGACAAGACATAGATGTGAAACTAAAGCTGTTGGGATAAATTTCTACATCATATAAGTTCCTCAAATAATTTCTAGTTCAGTGAGAAAAGGACTTAAACATACACGAGACAGCATGAACTCTCAGAAACATATTTTGAACTCTAGATTACTCATTTCATGAATTACAGGCTGAAAAGATTTATTCTGATTAGTGGCTCTCTGTGTAATCCATTACGTCTATTACTATAAATGTATTTCCACAGGCCTCTTTGTATGTGTCTGACAAGCAAGATCTGAGTTCCACAAGGTTTAAGGTCTTTCTGGATAGTCTGTTGAACCAAAAGATTAATTACAGTGGAGAGAAAAGACAGTGTTTCTACTCCTATTCTAATCATATGATCCATTATTGGACTCAAATGAGCTGCCTACATGACAATCCCATTCATTATCATTCTCTTCAAATGGACTAATTACATGATGGCTTTTCCACTTTCCCCCTCACTGAGGTCCTGCGGAGCAGATTTCCAAGTTCTTTAATCTATTCTTCATATATTGATGGTGCAGTGTTTCTTTAACTGATTGGCAGAATGATTGCTTGCACTCTTGCATTGGAGACTTCATCTATGTGCAATGTGTCATTGCACTGAAAGCATTTCTGCAGTCAGTAGACAATGATTAATACTGCTGTTGCCCACCAAAAGATATATTCCTCATTCATAAATATATATGCATACAATAGATAACAGGCTTTAAACCACCAGCCATGGCACATTATTACTTTTAGTCTGCATTCAGTGGAAAAAAAAACAAGTTCCAGACATGCAAGGCTACAATAAAGCACCTGTTGGTCAGGCTAGATTCAACATGACACTCAGTCAGGTAAAGCTGATGTACAAATAAACAAACAAACAAAAGCATGGCATGGAATATATATATATATATATATATATATATATATCTGTAACCCACTATCAATCATGATGGAAATGACTTGCTAATTTTCTTTCAATTCAACAAACAAAGGAATTCAACATCCTCCTGTGACAGACAGACCCTATTCTCCCTCCGCCACATCTCTTATTTTCATATTCTCCTATATTTATATTCTCAAATGAATTGTCCGCGGGGCCTGTTATGAAGCAGGAAATATGTATAAATTTGACTTGATAGCCAATAAACATCCTCAAAACAGTATGCACACAAACACAAATAAAGGAGAGAGGGAGGGAAAGAGGAGAGGGGAACAGGAAGAAGGAGGAGGAGGGGAGAGAGAGAGCGAGAGAGAGAGAGAGAGAGAGAGAGAGAAAGAGAGAGAGAGTGTGACCGAGAAAACAGAAAGAGATCAGGGAGGAAGAGAAATTCCATTATCCACTCTTCTGGCAGAAAACAACATCGCATCATATTTGCAGAGAGGGGAGGAGCACTTGCTAGTGCCGTGCTGTTCATTAGCATTTACTTCCCACAGCCAAAGAGCATGGAAATGGACCAGTAAGTTCCAGAGTCCCCCATCAGCAAGACATACAGTGCAACACTACAGTACACCCACAGGGAGAAGCTGGACTACGCTGGATCATTTACTCTCCCGACATGAAAGACTACAATATATTCACAGAGAAAGAAATAAATCATGTGGGTGCCACATGCGTTAAAATGTACATTGACCTATATTAATTTCACATACTGACATAAATACTGATATGCATACTGTGCATGTGGGCCTAAATCTACTGGTTAGTGTGTTTTATATAACAAACACGACTATTATTATCTTCTTTTTGCTCCTCTACATTATTGCACTTGATACCAGTCAAAATCCCAAAACATCTGTCTGAGTATTATATGATATAGTATAATATATAAGTTTGAAAGTCATGTGATTGTGATTCGGGTGACCCTTTGTGTGTCACCTATCATGTATACCATTTTCTACCTGTGTGACTCAACTCTAAACACCTACAGTGGACATGTGCAGTGTGCTGTTACACTGAAAATATGGACTATACAAATATGTCAGCAAAAATAATCTAGGTGACACAAATTATACTTTTTGAGCCGTGGCAGAATTTCTTGCATTTAGAATTAAACTGAAGTCCCCAAATGTGATTCAGCAGTTTTAATTAGACACACAGACAGACACTCAGCTGGAGCCCCAAAACATACTGGCGGATCTCTCTCCCCCTCTGTGACCACTTCTTCTGCTACTAATACTAATTAAGTGATTCTTCAATTGCTTCTCATTCTGTTTGCTCAGCTGCAAATATGGTGCTCAACATTCAAATGGTCTCTGTGTCTCTCTCTGTCAAATTATACTGTATGCGCTTTATTGGCCTGAATGTTAAGGTCAAAATATAAAAATATAAATAAATTCAACTAAAAACACAGTGCTGGATAATTGTCCAAGACGCATGCACACATACAAAGAGTCTGCTTTGGGTGATACTCAAAATTCATAGTACTGTGGCTGTGATGATACAATAAACAGTAGCGATAAAGGACGTCCTCAGCGTTCTGCCAATGTTAAGCACAACCCATATAACTTAAACATACATGAAGACCTTAACCTTTTTTCATTTTGATTGATTTGCAGATAGAAGTGTATTGATACATGAGGCACTGAAGCATACGCCTTCAGTACATGCCACATGGGACCAGAGCAGAGACTGTACCGAAGGCAAGGATGAGCTGAACGTCTCGCCACACACAGTAAATTATTGGATATGTAGCTTAACTTTGAATTGGTTCTTCTTTTATTCCAACAACTCTTTTCAGCACCATCATTCACACATAGTGACGGTGACAGAAAAGAGCTACATACTATACATTTAAAAATCAAGATAAAGTTTTATAAAGATGAACTGCTGCTCCATGGATTATGTAGGTATATACCATCATCTTTGTGGATACACTAGCAGTCATTAAACAGCATGGTTTCTGAATGGAGTTTGGTTTGTAGTTTCTTCAAATACAAAGGGCTTTATGAGGGAAGAAGCTTCTCACCCTGACTTTTGTCTAATTATGTTGGTCCAATGTGACATGTAAATGTTTCAATAAGTGCTGTAACCCGACTAGTTTCTATACTGAAGAACTGGCAAACACGTGGCAAACTTCAGGTTAATTTCTGTGAAGTGATCATCACTAAGATACCTGAGACAATAAACTTGCCTGATTGAATTTACTCACTGCGGCTCAAAAAAGCTTTTCAGGTAAGACGCAGTGAAAGCATGACATATCCACGAGATTTTGTCATGGTTCTGGTAAGCGTTCTGTGCTGCATGTGCTGACACAGACACGGCAGACTCGTATGGGCTCAGAGATAATCACTGTGTCGCTTTCATAATGTCTTACTTTCATATCGACTCTACCTTAAGCCTGGCGATGTTGTTAATCACAGAACATGACAGAAAAAGGAAGTTCTGTGGATATACTTCACTTAATTTCATGTATTACTCACGTCATCCTGTAATTCTTGGTTTCATAGAACTTTTTAGGCCATTTGAGAGCGATGCAAATGGTGGCATACCAGTGTTATCTTTCTGGTTTAATATTATAGGTTTGTTTTTGTTGTTGATACCATATTGCCAGAGTTGCAGAACTGAACCTGACTGCAGTTGTAGTTTGAATTAAAGTGGATTATAGTAAAATGAAAGGGCAGAAAAATGCAGAATGATATGGATTGAAAGTTGAAAGACAGTAAGAGATGGAATGAAGAATAGAGGTAGAGGATGAGATGGAGTGAGAGGTACAGAGAAGGCCAGAAAAGAGAGTTGGACGGTGGGATCTATAGCCACAGAAAGAAAGGAAGCAAGAGGGAAAGAAAGACGAGAGGAGGAATCAAAGGCTAGTATCTTCAGAGTGGTTGAGCAGCAGGTTGAGACAGAAGCAGCCTTCTGAGACTAAATGTGTTCTCCAGCTCTGGCTCCCTGACTGCCCACCGTGTCAGCCCACACAATGTCTGCCTGGTCAACCATAACGTTCTTCTGTGGACACACACATAAACACACGTACATGCACAAGGTGCACATGTTCGCACAGAAAGTCCTCACTGCTCCCCTGACTTTGTGTTACCTCCGGCTTCCACCATGATGAAAACGATTGTAGGCTTTTGTTCACACCCAGGGGAATTGGCGCTCCTCTCCTCCACCACTTCTTTTATTTCTTTCTTCTCTCTCTCCCTTGTTAAATAAATCCACGGTAAGTGGTTGCAGTCAGGATCTGTTCTGATTCTTTCTCATTGACTTCTGGCTCTGTCTCTCTTGCTTTTGCTTGTGTCTCCTTCCTCACTGTCAATCACTGCTTCCGTCATTGAACCTTGCAACCTCAGTCATATTTTAGACCTGAATACTGAAGGCACTGACATCAACATATAATTAGACTCAGCTAAACCTGGACCCAGGGGTGTGATTTTGAACGCACAATGCATGAATAAAGTGGAGCAAGCCCACGCAAACCCCAGAGAGCTGGGTCATGACTGAACCCAGGACCCTCTTGATGTGAGGCGGAACTGCTATCCACCGGGACAGCACAAATGCGACAGTTAATAATAGTTCTTTATGGATGTTATATATTGGTTTTTCACAGCGGGTACACACACAAGCCGTTCTCCTCAATCAGCTCTTTAAACAGCAAGGGACACACTATGGAATTTTTGCAAGGTTTTAATGCAGTTCATTCTTCTAACCCACCGGTCAAGACTGTTTCCAGCACTGCCTTCCGTTCTATCGCTTTCTGTGAGCGTGCATGCACTCTAAAGTGAGTGCCAGGTGGAGTTGTGTGTTGTTCAGAATGAGTGCGTTTTTCAAAATGAGATCATTTTGGAAAATGTGCTGTGTGAGTGTGTGTTTGAAGTTTGTGGCCATATTCATCACCTCAGGACAGATTGTTCAGGCTCTCCTCTCTACAGGCCCAGCCAGATGAAACGTTTGGAATTTCAGGTTTGTGTCTCCCCTTTACGGAGAACCATGGCTACACTTTTCAAAGAGATCAACAGCGACTGAATGTGTGATGCTGTGGCTGCATGCTTCTTTTCAGAGGTGAGATTATGCAGTCTGTATCCCCATATGGGTCTGCCCTGCCCCAGAAAAACAATGTGAAAAGGCCAGTGCATATCAGCAGTTTGGTAAACAACCTCCTAATTAGACTCATTGATTACACACACCTGGCTCAGTCAGCCATGAGATAACCGTGTCTGAGGGGCCAGCCAACATTCTGTCAATCCAAAAGCTTTCATACGGTAGCCCGATGCAAGGCCCGCAAGAGAGAGAGAGACTCTGTTTGATATCTGCATCGTGTTGTTTTGGGAGATTAATATGCGTTACCCAAATCTCTCTTTGATCACAAAAACATTTATTCTCTGAAGACAACCAAATGGGAACAGCAGCACTTATTAGTTGTCCAACTGCATAACCTCCAGTTCTATTTCCCACTGGAGAATTTGAAAAAAGAGGCACAACTGTGTTATACAAAAACACTCAACATTTTGCTCTTTCGTGGTAGACAAAAGGTAGAGGCTTTGCATGGATTTAGTTGAATTTCATGCCTTATGGTGGCCATGGTAGGGTTACCAATTCCTCCAAATTAAATAACACAATACGTCATTTGTCATTGCCTTCAAAAGCAGCACATAGAAGTGTTTTTTTGGAGGATAGAAGTTGTCATCGCCTCCCAAAGCTACAAACACCGAGCTGTGACTGATGCAGTCTAATACAACAATCCTGCAATAAATCTTCCCTTCATGAAAGTTATAAGGTTCACTTTTTGTTGTTTGTAGAGAAATATTTTGCAACTGTGTGGTCCTTTTTGAGGCTGCAGTCTGTGGTGCTTCTGAACTGAACTGCATTATATTGAGAAGTATTTCTATTAGTTTTTTTTCCCACCACATTACGGCCCAGACACAGCAGGCATAAACACAGTTTTTTCATTACAACCGAGTCCGTTTTTTTCAATCTGTCACCACAAGGGTCAAGATTTGGTTCCATTTAGGCACAAAAACTCCTGGGTTAAAAACTTGGTTGCTTCGGGTTGAAATAAAATGCATAAAGCTTTGTTGTCAAGTGTGTCTGGAAATAAAAGGACTGTAAAACTACACAGGCTGCAATAATGTAAAATGTTGAGGCCTAGAAATGTATGCGTCTGTGAATAAGTACAGTGAATGTACAACATCTATGTGTGTGAGTTTGGAATACACCTGTGTGCATATGTGCACCATTATTTAGTGTGTGTGTGTGTGTGTGTGTGTTTGAGATACTCAGGTAATTGGACCATTGTTGTTATGCAGATAAGGAAGCTAGTCTGTTGCCCTGAAGCCAGCAGCGGTGTACAAAGTGTCACAGCAGGGAAGAATTACCCATATGAAACAAGTCACTGTTATATTCAGATTGATGAGTGCCATCGGGAACAACAAGGCTTTGTTTCTCTGTCTCTCACAGAAAGGACAGTCCTCTTTTTGGCAGTGAAAATGTGGCTGCTCTCCAAATCTTCTCTGACATTCAGAGGAGGTTTGCAGCTCCTGCAGAAAGTCTACTGGCCTATCCTCCCTGCTTCTGGCCTGTTCTAGTATTATGAGTATTTAGTCTACCCATAGCTGCAAGGTAAAGTACAGACTGTCCGTAATATATGTAAATTTTGCCAGGAATAGTGCATTAAAATATTACTTCAAATAGATCAGTTTTCCAAAAATATTCAGCTTCCTGTTAGGTTGATAGTGAAGGACATTGGGGGGACAGAAACTCTAATTAAAACTCGGTCCATTTGGGTTATTAAAGCATTTTTTTAAAAACAAAGGAATGGGCAAACAGATAGTTAAGATGTAAATATGCAATGTAACGAGCTGCTCTCTGCTTCAGAAACCAATGACCACATACTGTACGCCTAATTACTGGAGTGAGTATGAATGCTTTATTGGAATCAATAGTGCTACTTCAGAGGTTTTGTGTGTGTGTGTGTGCATGTATGTGTGTATATTTTACAAATAACCAAACAGTCCAGAGGGACTGATCTCTTCCTCCCTCCTCCAACAGAAGGACATAAGTAGCCTTTTCTTCTCATCTATCAAACTGACCCCACACTCACCTCTCTTCTCCTCCTCTCTCCTCTGCATAGAGTTTGTCTCAGTTTCTCATTCTTTTCGATTCCATTATTGCCTCCTCAAACATTTTAATCCTGCAAACATGTTTACTTAAGATATTTTGCATGCTTTGTAGGTGGCATACTGTCTTACTGCATTGCCCACGTGTTTAAGTCACATCTGCAACATTACTCTGCTTTATCCTCTATATTGCACTGCCCCCACGCTCTCCTCCTCCTCTCGGCCATCTCATTACGAAAGCTAAATTAACCATGGCGCGTACCTTCAGAGCATGCAGCGGTTTTACAGCGCCATCGGTCTCGCCTCACAAATACTCCATCATGTAATTGAATATCAAGTCTACCGGGGCCCTTCATAACTGACTGACCCTCTGCATGCACATAATTGCACACGCAGATGACTCTCTGCAAACAGAAACATGCAGATGCCTTTCAGTCAGCCGTCTGATGCTCTTATCTACGGCAGCTTACAGGGAGCACGCAGCGTCTTGCTTAAGGGAATCACATGTGTGTGCTGCTGGGTCTGAAGCCAAATCAGGGCAGTGAGGATGGTGTTTCTGGCTGGAGAGCTACACTGCTGCCAGCTCACACTGCATGTAGACAAGAGCACTGGCAATAGATGGGAGAAAAAGTCTTTCAGTTGGGTTTAGTTTAGTTGATACTGTGGGGAGGAGGACAACACAAGTACAGAGAAGGATGACACTAAGAGTTATTTCCATTGGGATCTTTGATGTAAAGATAGCAGAGACACAGCAGTCCATCATCCATAAAATCTATATATAAACATAAAAATACTCAGATTGTAAGCCTTCACTACCTTCATTACCTATCAGACTAGAAACAAAGTGCACATACATTCATTTCATATCAGATTCAAAAGGACATGGAAGATGTAGAAAATCCGAAATGTCAGGCTGACAGCCGAATCTGCTTGGGTAATGACGCCTCAGTCTGCAGAAGTATTGGCAGTTTGTATTAGCTATGCAGACATATTTGCAATCCCAGAATGTGCACACATGCTAAATGTCAGACATGCACATCTATATGCATTACTGTGCTTTAGCCCAGCTGTAAGGACGAAGACGCAGTATTACACTGCTGGAGCTTGCCAGCACAAAAATGTTGTGATCTTGAGGTTCTCTCAATTCAGATCTCTCTACTTTACATATCCCTGTTTCCCAAGGCTTGTGTTCGATTTCATGCTTCCGACTAAAAGGCTTTATAATATCACAAACTGCAATCTATTTTGCTATTAGCTGTTGATTCTTTACCATAATCACTGAATTTGGTCCATCTTGTCTGCCCCAAATCCCCAAAAGCCTCCAAGCCTTACTGATGCTGCATGCTGCCCCCTACGTTCATCCTCCAGTAATACAGTCTGTGCAGCCAGCTGTGGTGTAATTAATTTCTCATTAGTGTAGGCAATAATGACAATCTCGCAATCTTGCTTGTCCTCTCTCTCTCTCTCTCGCTGCTTGTGTATCTTTTTTGCCTCCCCCCGCACATCTCACTATTGTCGCCAATGCCCTGCTGGAGGGGAGTATTTGCATCTGTAAAAAAAAAAAAAAAAAAAAAAAGGTAAGCAAACAAACAACAATTAGCTTCCTGTTGACATGGAGAATGGTAGACTCATCTCCTGCAAATTACCCCTCGCTGAGGAATGGCCAACTGAGACTTTCACATTAGGTGTTCTTTAATGAACCGTCTACATCGAAGCTAATCATTTACTGGCACGTGCCAGCATATCCCGCGCTGACACCACATGCATGCACAGAAAACACACAGGACAAAGCAGCATCGCCAGCAATTCAGACAGCTAGACGTAATAATTATCAGACCTCTTAAATGAAAAGCCAATTCAACTCGTCTGTCTTTTTGCTACAACTCTAATAAGAAAATGTGGTTTAAGTTTTCCTATATTCTCCTATCAGTAATAATGTGTGTACCACACAAAGATTTTTGGAAGATACAGTAAAGACATAATAATGACAATGATGTACAACATCTTTGAATTATACAGACTATAAATATTTGAAATATGGTAAAAACAGGACATGGCATGAAGGGGGCAGTGTGGCCTCCTGTCTGCAGTTTTCAGTTTTTCTCATGAAACAATGAAGATGTTCTAATTGAATGGGAGAATATGATCTTTTTCTGGCAATCTTGAGATTATTTTAAGACATTTAGGGAAATACATAGCTGTAATACCGTGACATTTGCAGCATAAGAGCATGAAATTCTGTTCATCCTGCGTTTCATGAGCTAATGTGTCCCTCGCTCTCTAACTGCATCACATCCATCTGCTGCGTGTTTCAGTTCTTTTTCCCTTCCCTCACTTTCCTCCACTCCTTCCCCTCATCCATACTGGTGCGAGCCCGACGAGCCATCGCTCAAACTGCAGTAATGTTCCAGATGAAAGTTAGACTTTGATCGCTCTTTGACTTGGAGCATAGCTCTGCTCCTCACCCCTCATCTAACAGATTTGCCATTTCACCAGGCTGAACCACCGTCTAATTTCAGATCAGCTCAGAGCTTCTTTTCCACTTGTTCATTATGCATCACTGAGAGCTGATGAGAACTTCTTGGATACCGTGTGGCATCACAGTGAAGTGAACTCATCGCGCACACAGCTTGACCTTGAACAGTCAGCATTTGTACAGTTCTGTTCAGTTTTAAATACCGCTTGTGTGAGTATGATTTAATCAGTAGCATTGTCTCATTTAGCATGCCAGAAAAGTTAAAAAATAAATAAATAAAATGGTTGTTGGTGGTTTGTGACCAAAACAGGAGGCCACATTTGACCTCAGTCGTCATCAGACTGCACAGGCTGGCTGTGCAGGCTTCTGTTCGCCACTGACCTCAAATACAAGTTTTGTTTTGTTTGTTTTTTTTACTTTACAGCTATAAATATACACTAGCTTTAGTGTTTACTTTCTTTTGCTTCTGACCTCTTCTATTCCTAAACCTGAAAGCACACCTGGACCTGAAGTGAGTGCACTTGCAAGAAGTCCTTGAAGTGAAAAATGGAAATCTGAACATGTACAATTCTAGGACAACTGGGCAAACTTCATCGACTGAGGAATAAGATTTGTACTGTGGATGGAAACCTGGTTAATATTAGAATTGTTGCAATGAACAGAAAGATTGAGGCAAACTTTATTCTTGAGTCCAAGGTTCCAACTTCATTAAAAAAAAAACAACTTCTGTCTAACCTTCCTGCTGTCAGAAAAGTTCTTTTGGTTCAGTTCATATGCGATAATTTTTTGCTTAACAGTGGCATATAACAGACATTAACACAATTATTTGCATGACAACAATCAACTAAAATTTCAGGATTGTGAGAGCAAACCATATTAATGTATTTAGTTTCCAGTGAGATGCACTTTTTAAAGTTTGGTTCAGTCTGGACAGAGAAAGGAGCGCTTGCATTAGCTGACTGACATCAGCTGCTTCATTCATTCAGGGATCATTCATCGGCTGCTTGGCTACCATTATCCAAACATATTCATAGAGGCGTACAAAGCAGCCTTCATAACCTTCTACCATCATGCCATTAAAATGTTGTTGATGGTCAGCATCATCGCTATACAATATTAAGCATTCTTAAGGTTGTTAATAATTAATTCCAGCAGATGTCCTTTGGTTTCCAAAAACATAGGTGCAGTCTAAGCGTGCAACTCAGCCAGGTCTGAATGATATATAACACAATTAAAAGTTAAAAGTTAAAACCCACCAAGTCGAGGAAGCTAAATAATTTAACACCTGTCTTACTGTGAATCATATTATCAATTAAATCGAACCCATCCCCTCTTATATAATGGAGCCTTTGATATTAAAGGGAGACACTTTCAATCACTGAGTGCTCTCCCTAATCGGGTAAACAACAGAGCTTATTACAAGAAGGATCAACCTATTAGAGGGACTGAGAAGCAGAGATCTTTACTGTTTCCTTTCTCCATCTGCTTCCAAAGCCTGATCACACACATTAAAATCATGTAATAAAATCCTTCATAGAACTGAGGGGAGTGTTCATTTTAGAAAAGCTCAGGAATGCAAGGATGTCAAAGTGCACATAAACATCGATAAACAACTTGAGCGTAAAAGACAGTGTTAGGTCTGCTATTGCATGTTGTGTTCACATTGTTTTTCAGGGCAGAGAAATTAATCCAAATGAACACCATAAATGAGACGATTCTGCAGTTGGACTGTGGTTGCACACACTCTCTCTGCCGCTGTGACGGATGCATCTGCAAATCTGCATTTTAAGATGAGGTTTGTGTGGTTAAGTGCATTTCTGTGTGTGTGTGTGTGTGCATATGTGTATCCGCGCAAATGGGATTTGCCTGAATCAGGAATCCTATCCAGCTCTTCAGCCCAGTGAAACTCAGTGGCACACACATTTGACAGGAAACAGAAAGCACTGCTGACTCAAGAGAGCAAGGAGGGCAAGGAAGAAAGCCAAAAAAGAAGATTTTGAAGTCTCTAGCCCATCCCACTTCTCAGATTGCCCCTGCTGTAAATGATGATTAATCTGTACAGAAAAGCGCCCCCAATAATTTAGTGCTATTGCATGAAAAACAGCTATGGTGAATATATCATCTGGAATAGCAACATTATGCTCTCCAGCTTTTCATTAGAGTGATTGAAATACTGTACAGTGAGATAACTGAAAACCGGAGCATTATAGTTTTTGTACTGTGGTGTTAAGGAATTAAAGCTGATTAGGGTTCAAGTCTCTGTCAAATCTTCAGAAAAGCTAATTGTACACACTCTCAGCTGAAGTGGTGAAAAATTAGGTATACATGAAGGACTCGCATCCCCAGAGAGTTAATCAATTCCGCCCATAACACTCATAACACTCCAATATGAGAATCCATATTTTGCAGCTTGTATCACAACAGCAGGGCACGTAATGCACATGCTGAACAGCCGAAGAAAAGCAAAGTCAGCCACTGCACGAAATGAATTCACAGTCGATATCAATGCAAATACTGAATATAGGTGGCTTTAACAATTAGGTCTCCTTCCCCTTTAGCCAACATGTTAACAGGCTTTACATAAATCAATTCAGAATTGATATGGCTTATAGTGAGGTGTGCCCTTTTTGTGGTCTGAGCCAATCTTTTACAAAGTTTTATGCAAATATTTGTCCTCTGTTTTGAAATCTCTTGCTAACAAAAAGAGTAAAGGAGGAATGTGAGACAAAGAATCTCCCAAGAATAGCGATCCTACCTTGACATTATGTTCACGTTAAAGTGAATTCAATGGAAGTAAGAATTATGGCTCTTGTCTGCTTGGAGCAAAGGAGGAAGTTACATGATGTAGGAGCAAGGTCAGGGTGTTCATTTCCTGTTTCCTACTGACAGTCAGTGTTGGTTTCTTTTAACCATGACCACACGCAAACCACGATCTTTCCCTGGAAGTAGTTAGTTTGCAGTCCAGAACAAATATTCTGGTGTATAGTACAGGGAAAAAAAAGTTAATAGTTAAGTTTAGCTTTATTTTGTGAAACTGTACATAAGAACTTGCATGAGATAAAAAACAAAAATAAAATAGGACAAATAACTGTTTCATCATCTTGAGAAAAATGCTTTTCCCTCAGATACTGCTGAACGGGGTTTCTCTCCGTACTCAAAGGCACCCAGAGATACACTGTATTGACCAGAGACCCCCATCAGACAAAATGCTGCCGGTTGCAGTACCCACTTGAATTAATAATTTTCCAGTCTTGGTAAGGACTCATGTTTGGTTTCCTCTTGTTTTCCTCCTGCAGTGTCAAGGCTCTCAGCAATATGTGGACGCCTTCCACACTCCTACGTAAACAAAGAGGCACTACATGCTTATGAATGTAGATGTGTACGTTTAAATTCATTCATGTTTGTAGGAATACTTGTCAATGCAAACTCCATAGTCAAGACAATCACCAAATCACTTATCTTAGAGCACTTTTCATATAGAGAAGGCCTAGACCCACCTTTACTGTTTAGAATATTATTTACAGAGACTCAACAATTCCCACTCACGGTATGCACAGCCATCGGTTTATTTGACGTTGCTTTGCATTCCACCTTAAGCTCGCTGCACAACCTCAGCAGGAAAAGTTATTCATCCAGCAACGTCTGCAATCAGAACATTCCTTGTTATCGAGTAAATCTTTCAGCTAATCGTGTAATCTGCTGTGCTTGATGTGAGTTTGCAAGCATTAGAGAACATCACGTTCTCCTCTGAGTTGATCTCCGAAGCCTGTTCTGACAATAACCAGAAGCTCTGCTTCGCTGTCTAGAGTGTAATGGAACAAATAAATGATGCATTAAAGAGTTTGTGGGGAGAAAAGAGAGGGAGGTGGAGGGAAGCTGGGAGTGAGAGTGAGAGAGAGAGACAAAGACAGACAGTAGCTGAGTATAGTCCCCAGTACTTGAGCAGTGTAGGTCCAAAGACCGATGGTTGGGGAGACGGGCAGGATGGGTAGCTGATCGATTGTGGCTTTATCTCCAGGAAACTTAACAGAATAAGAGAGAGAGGAGTCTGACCACAGATCCAACTATGAGACTCCAGAGGGGTGCCATAATACATATTCTTTCAAATATAAAGTTGAGGAATTGATTTGAAAAACCAAGGTGCCCTGAACTTTCTATCCAAACTTATAGGAGTACTTCTTTTTACAGACGTAAGCAGCACGCAGTGGACTATATAGGGTCTTGGAGCAATATTTTATTTTTATTTGACATTCTCCTTTTCTAGCAGTTTCGCCATGGCAAGGCTCCATGTACTGTCAGCGTGTTAACTATAAATGTTCTCAGAGGATGCATACAGGAGGATGAGCACAGAGTTCATTCTTTATTGTTGAAAACTCCAGATATCGTTAAAAAATGTGCACATTCAACTGCCTTTTTGGGTCGACTATTGAAATATGGTTCTTGTCTCAGAATAAGTAAGCGTATACAAAGTAATAACATCAAAGTAAATACGAATGCATGAAGTAACTTAGTGTTTGCATTCTCTTTTAGAGAGGGCTGGATAGAGAGATACACAGTAATGAATGAGAGTGCTCAGAAACCTGAATGAGGACCAACTGGTCAGGAGAGCTGACTCTGTCCTGGACTGCCTTCTGGACAACATGGAGGAGGTGGGTGAGAGGAGGATGCTAGCCGAGCTGACATCAATCATTGACGACCCATCCCACCCCCTGCGTGAGACGGTGGGGGCCCGAAGCAGCACCTTCAGCTGCAGACTGCCGCATCCAGCAGAGCATACTCTGTAAGAAGGAACGCTACTGCAGGTCCTTTGTTCCAGCTGCCATCAGACTGTTCAACTCCAGCATCGTTTAGTGTGGCACTGTGTTTACATGCCTACTGTTCGCACTACTGTGTGATTTTATGTCTCAACATCCTGCTATTTCACCCATACAGTATCTATGTGTTATATTACATATTCTCTTCATTATGACATATTTTTTGATCTTTTTTGCATCTAGCCTATGCATTCATTTTTGTTATATACTGTGTTTCATATGTTTTATCTACTTTTTTCCCCACTAGCAATATTCGTTTTTAATACACCCTCCACAGACTTTTCTATTTTGTATTTTTTATTCCTTTATATGTCTCCTTTTATATTCCTGATACTATTGATGCTCCCTGTAACACCCTAATTTTCCCTATGGGGGATTAATAAAGTGTTATCTTATCTTATCTTCAGGTATACTAAATAGAACAGCATTAGCGACTTGGACTTGAAGACGCCCTTCACAGGTGTTTTCACTTTTCCTGGCTAATTAGACTTCTGCTCAGGTGCAGCATAACAGATCGAACACACATTCACGTGCAATCATGCAAATAAGTGACAACACCTGAGTGGATAGACCGTTGGTGTGTAAGGCCTATAATGCAAGCGGCAACAGGTCATCATTGAAGGGTAATGACGAGAGCTGCTTCTGGCTGTCCAGGCCTGCCACTGGATTGTTGACCATTTTTGATGCACAGTACAACCCACAAGCATGAGTTTGCACACCTAAAATTGTGGTGGAGTCCATGTGGCCAGTGGTAACTCCCAACACATTGTGAAAGGGTTTAGGAGAGTTATTGAAAACTTCAGTGTATTAATGACCATAATAATCAGTTGTAACCCAAGTGGGCTGATATGAGGGATCATTTGCATTTCTCAGTTTTTGTCTTTAAATGTGAATGTTGCAGTTCTGCCTCAATAAAAACATGTTTTAAAAAAAAAACTGCAAAAGCTTTGATCAGACTTCCCTTTTAAAGTGCTGAATTTGTGCCATTCTCCATTATCTCATGAAAATATACTGAGAATTAATGAACCCCATGATTTCATTCATGGCAGCACAGTACCTTTCAAGAGCAAGTAGGTGCCATTGCCTTAATCTCCTCCTTCATCTGAGTACTATTCCATCTACTCCCAGTACAAACATTTCATTTATTGAGACTTATGGATGAAAACACAGCTGACTGTAACAGAAAACCGCATCAGCACTTAAGCATGTGCAATGCTGTGTGTGATGCGCATGTCCCAGCAATACACACATTCACAGCAAACAGTCACACACGAACACACCCTAACTATATTCTCAGCACGATTCCACAAATACTCGTTAATCACCTGTGTTCCTGGATGCTGTGGTGTCCCGCTCCTCGGCACTGTCACTCGCTTCATGCGGAGGCCTGCATTAAAGGGAAGAGACAGGAAATAGGAATCTGTTCAACCAAGGCGTGCTGGCAAATTATAGTCTCTTGCATCTCTGCAGACACTGGCTATCACGTTCATTGCTGAAAATAAGGCTATAAATGAAAGAAGGATGTGGAGCGGAGGATGCAGAGAAACAGGTAAATGCAATGTAATCAAAAAGGACTGTTTTATTTATTGAGCTACATTTACAATTTGATTTGGTCCCAAATAAGAAAAGGGTTTGAGAATGAAATTCACTGAACATTGCCAGCTCTGAAAAATACATTCTAGTTGTGGTACTAATGTCGCTCACAGCACAGTCTTTACCAGTGCTGTAAATGACATCTGGTTCTCTAGTATCTTGCAATTTCCAGCTTCCTCTTACTGTCCTGGCCTGTGACTCATTTGTGCTGTGGTGCTCTGGCTTCTCCACAGAAAAGGTCTGCGGCACAATTGATGGTTCCTGTTGTAGAAGAATAGTACCAATCTTTATTCATCATACGGAGGTTAAAGTCAAATCAATCTGTGCCTGTCTTGTTTAAATGAAAAGAAATTTCTGCAAAGACAAAACAGCCCCATGAATGACAAAAGCATATGATGGGAATCCTCTGTTCTTATGAGGTCATTAAACTGGAAAAGATACAATCCACTGAGATATATAAATTTCATATCTGGCCATAAAGTGAAGACAGGAAACAGGGCACAGGAGTTAAATTATATATTGGTGTTGTCCTGTTGCTCAGGGCCCATAACAGTGTGATAACAGGGACCTAAGGGCCCTCACCACTGATGGAATATAGATTACATCACTTGAAATGGAAAAATTTGCACACGCATATATACACATCTAACAAACGTGCAGAGCTTACCCACACTCACACAGAAAATAAGTCCCTACAGTAATTCATTTTGTGTTGACTGTTGCCAGAAACTGCCTTCGAATGGCCTCCCAGCCAGCCCTTTAAACTACGATACCCATAACTTAAGTCTGTCACATGCTAAACATATTCTTCTATCTATTCTTGCATTTAAAAGAATCTCTGGAAAAGAGATTGGTTGTAATATGCAAATTCTGATGTTGAAGAGCTGTGCTGCAGCTCCCTAATGGACGATGCTCCTTTTATCACCACTGACAAAAAGTTCTATTTTTAGGAAGCCCAGTTTCAAAGACCCCCTGCTTAAATCTTAAGCGCACACAAAAGGGACATTTTAGAGAAAGAGAAAGAGGTACAGAACCACAGCTTGATTTCACTGCTGACAGGCAGAGATTCATGTGGACACTAAAGCGCAGTGTCTTCATCTCATACAGGTCTTAAACTGCGCCAGTTTGCCCGACAGTGTTCAATTATAATATGCACTCCAAATGGAACATCAGTCTGACCTGTGGGACTTGCCCCAAGCAAGCCCAGGTGGAGCTGCACCAAGTCCAGTGCCGCAAGCTGCTCCTAGGCCAATTGGTGCAATTGAGGTGAGGGTACTATCCAATCGCCACATAGAACCAGAGACACCTGAGCCCAATTCCCTGATTACAAGCCTTGCTGCAAATGAATTTCAGGTCTGCTGGCAAACACTGTACATAGAGACCACAGCCCTGTCAGAAGCACCCACAGACGATTGCAGTGTCAGTTCTGCTACCCACAAAGTTGTCTACTCTTAAAGCCTGGCAACTTAGCTGTTATCAGCAAATAGCCACTTGGAGAAGCCAGCGAATTGGACAGGAGGCTTTGCTTACTACGCTCTTCCCCAGGCTCTCTGTTTTCTCTCCTACCTTTTAGGTGCTTAAAGGGGCCATCTTTAGCGTGCTTGGCAGAAGAAGATTAACCAGAGCTCAGACCAGGAAGAAATAAGATTTGTGTTCTTTGCAGAATCTCTTTTCCAGGTTCTTTCTACGCTTGTGAATGTACACCTTGGTTGTTTTACCTCTGGTTGTTCTCAGTACTGCCTGCTGGCAAAGGATAGTCTTACATATGGTCAGTGTAAGGCAATTTTCCACTGTGCCTCCACTTTCTCTCCCTTGTTTTATGTGTTAAGCTGTAGCTCAAGGGCATTGATATATGCTCTTTATTTGACTCTTTTTCTTTCTGCATCTCAAAAAAAAAACCCTCACTTACTCAGTACCTTATTTATATCCATTTCACAGAAGCTGATTTAAGGCAGGAAAAGTGTCCACGCTCGGCGAGCTAGCTGAGCATGTCCATTCAAGATAAAACGTTAAAATAAAGGGGAGTTTATCACCAGCTGGCTCTCGAGTTGAATCCCAAACCAGTCCTGTTCTCACAAGTAACTGCACTCTCCCAAGCCTCTCCTGTAGTCACTGCAGCTCACCTTGCAAGTTTGCTGGAGTTAACTTGCAGGAGAAAGGAGAAATCAGAGTCAGCACAGCACCCAAAGCGTCTCCAGATCTCCAGACGAGAAGTCCATTTCTAACCTCCCAAGCACTGAAAACACTGCATCCCTGCCAGATCTCTCTCTCTCCGTCTGTCTTTCCTCATCTACGTCCCTCCCTGTCTCTGCTCTTTGAAGTATATGAAACATATTACCAACTTGGCAACTTAATTTTCCCAATCGTATCATAAACTGAGCCCTGAGCTATGCATAATTCTCATAATGCACACTTTCACACTTAAAACTCCAGATGAACCTTAAACCAAAGTTGACCACAACTATTTTTATTTAGGATATGCATACGATTAAACAGAAAGTGCATTCATTTTATATAATTGATGTAGCTTTCTGTATCAACACATATTTAATTATATGTACATCAACAAGGCCTGTTTGTACCATTTTACTTGCAGTAGTATATATCAATATTAAGCTTACATACCCAAAAGTTTGATCATTATGATTATATTATGCTCCACATTAATTTTCAAAGTCATTTGCTTGAAAATATGAACAATACAGCACATTTTTTTTTCAACATGCAGTGATCACAAAGCTAACTTACAATCTGATCGATTAGTATCTCACTGTTGCCTGCTGAGCTAAATCTTGATGCACCTCGTCTCATGATCAGTTTAGCCACTAGATGACAGTAGCCTAATGTTTTCGTCTGACACTATTGTTAGTCTCATGCTTCATGTACGTCATGATTTATTCACCAAGTCTGTTTCCATTGCACTTTGTCACATTTAGTTTGTAATGATAGAGAAACTTTACCTGGATCTCGACCAAGTGTAAAACTGTTCTGCGACATTTCTTATTGAATTTACAAAATGTGCATTAAAAAAAGTATTTTTTTGCGGTTGTCTTTATTTCAGGTGAAGTTTCTGTGAAAAGCCCTGCAGGGAATACTGTTTAATGTTCAATGTGGATTTGAACTTGAACTATGAGACAAACGCCAAGTGATTCTGAATAAAGATGTACTGCAAATTCATTCTCTGAAGGAGGTCACAGCAAAGGATGTGTGTATGTGATTGTTTACAAGGGTATTTTTGGGAAGGGAGGGGACCAGAAAAATAGATTTCTCTGTGTGGGAGGACTGACAGAAAAGATTTGGGAACCAATGACTTTAAGTAGGGCAGTCTCATTTCCAAGCTGTCAAGTACCACCGCTTTGTCATGCCCCTTTTGCGTCTCATATAGTCGCCCAAGGTACCCTTTAGAGTCAGCGTGAGACGTACCAGACTTTCAACTAACTCCACTGTAAACCTATTAAGTAGGTCCACAAATGGAGGAGGGTGGGGTGGATGGATGGGTCAAACAAATGCATGACTTTTACCCAGGAGACTGGGTTGCTTTTTGGTGGGAATTCTGGACTCACAGGAGCAGTCACACAAAAAAGTTGGTGTTGTGTCTTCACTCTGGAGGATTATTCCCATATTCTATCCATGAAGGGACTTTTGGTCTTTGTGTATACAGAAGAGCTGTCTCTCTCTCTCACACAGACACCATGATTCACACCCTATTCCATTACCCCCAAAGGAGTTGTTAGACAGATAATGAAGTCAGCAGTCCAAGGGATAACTAGTGGTTCTTCAGTATAAACAAGTCACTGTCACTTCTGCTTTAGAATTCACTTTATTCTATCAAGGATGTCCTCTAAAGCGGTCTGCAGGCTATAAAGTTGGCAAGCTAGAACAGCTTGAAAATTTGCTTCACTTCAGCTCAATTGGGCCAATTGACAGGAGAGAAAAAGATGGAGAGCAGAGCAAGAGTAGCCACACCAAACAAACAGAGTAAATGCAGAGAGAGAAATCTGGCATCTGCTAAAAGAGTGTGTTTTAAGAAATGAAAGGTCAGTCTCTAGTGCCTCCCACTGTCATCAAAGGCAAACAACATAACTGTTTGAAGACACTACAGCCCATGTTGGATACAACAAGTAATATTACAAGAGGTACAATTGGAAAATTATCTTCCACAGTTGGTCTCCACCAGTCTTTAATGCACTGACTTCCTGTCAGTTATCTTCCTCCTTCGTTATTACTGGATACGAGGCAGAACCAGAAGGCAACTAGGAACAAACGGAGGACTCACCGCCTCCATCTGCTTGTAACAAGCCAACAAATTAGCAGCAAATAAATCAGTAGAGGTGGCACTAAAGGAGCCAGCAGAGAAAGAAGCGGGCCAAGGGATCAAAAAGAACTGGCAGGCACACAGAGATTAGTTTTCCTCAAGTTAAAGACGTAAGAAATTGAAGTGAAACTGAGCCCATTTGCTTCATCTGTTTGTCTGCGCTCTGGCAGAGCAAGCCATGGTGAGAACTTTCCATCTCCGGCTAATTGTTCACAGACATGCCGCTTCAGACTGTCAGCAAACAGACTGCAGGTGGGGTTAAAGATTTGCCTGCCAACAGCTGCTGGAACTGTTGGATAACATCACTGGCTTGTCAACATGGCTACCTGCTTTAATGGGGAAGATACTAGATCACAACATTACAGGCGGCTAATAAAACGGAGTGGACAATTGACAATATTGCTTTGTAACACAAGAAATGCCAGGAAAGAAAAAATATATACTCTGTATATATATGTAAATTAATCAATAAATTGTGGCTGTGCTCTTTCACCTTATAAAACCATCTTTATGAGCAAAAGGAAAGCTGTTGTAAAAACAGTCTGAATGGCACAGACCCACACACTCATTCATACCACACGCTTGCACCCTGACAGCTCTACAAAACTATGCTTATAACGGCCATTATCATCCAAAGTAACCACCCTTTTGTATCAATCAGCCTTTCTCTCATAATGTAATCTACGGCTGCAGCTGCTTCTCCCACCACAGCATCTCTCTCGCTCTGTTTCCATCAGTCTGTCTCAATCCAAGATAGACTGGAGAGCAGCCCAACAGGGTGTAAATTGATGCCTCACCCCCATCTCCTTTGCTGATTGGACTCCAGCTCTTCAAAGATGAGCACCTTCCCGGCAGCTTGGCTGGGGTTTCCGAGGCTGGTGTAGTGGGATTACGGTGATTATTCTGTGGCACTGGCAGCCGGTGGCAAATGATAGCCTGGTTGACTCACTGCCTCTCGTGGTTACCTTTGGGGAGTTGTTATGTGTGTAAAATTTTACCTTTTTTATTTTTCAATGGGAAGAGACAAAAGTAATGTAGAACCTCACAGTATTTCTCATAATTCCTCATCACTTGATCTTGAAAATACTGTCACACATCTGTTCTCATGTTGACTTGGAGGAAGGAATATTCTTTACTGAACTCATAACGTATCCTCAGGGACACAGTTTTTGTGCGGTCAGTGTCATCTGGATTTGTCAGTCATATGTGGTCTCAGGTTTTGAGTATACAGGTCGTTCAGTGTCATCAGATTTCTGTAAAAACACATATAGATAGAAAAGGATAGGATAGACTATCACTGTCTTTAATATCACACATGCCACATATAATTTCTTCTAAAACTGAGCCATTATTTACACTGACCCTCTCGGTCTGCTGTTCCCATGAAGAAGCTTGATTAACCGAGGAGGGAACAGGTTTTTCAGGCTATTGTGTGTGTTTGTTAAAGGTCAGGGGCTCACACTCTTCATCTAGCATGGGGGTCTAAATAACTAATTCTTAAGAAAATTAGACATTTTTATTAGCATTAAATATTATTCAAGTAAGATTCCAAAGTTGCCCTCAGTTCAAGATGGATGTGCATATCCATTTATAAAGCTTACATCTGAGAACGAACAGTGCATTATGATTACAACTATATAAATATATATAAGTGGGCCCTATTTGATATCCATATCCCGTGCTATTGATTTGATTCACAACAGTTTAAATTCTTAATGTGAAGAGGGATATTCATGGTTGTGATGGATGCATTACCATATCTACAAGGATAAAATGTTCGAGTCTGAACTGCAGCAGCCTCTATGTTATGCATTAAAACCTCTTGAGTGGTGTCTCTTCCGCCCAGGAAGGAGGCATTGATTGTATCTTTCTTCACAGTAGCGAGCCAATGGATTCCATTTCTGCCGTGTTACACATTTATGACCAAAATAATTGCAAATACATTCAGAGGAACACAAAGTGCATGCAGAGTGAAGGCTGAGTGAGAGCGAGCTGTGTGGAGGCTTCAGTCGCTCTCACTCTACAGCATTGAGGCATAGCCTTTTGTCAGCCTCTTACCTGCTGCCATCGTCGCCTCATCTGCTCACCTGCTCTGCCAGTAGTTTTCCACACTCAGCCAACGCCTACCTGTCCACTTACTTGATCACACACCTGAAGCTTATCGCAATCAGCCCTGCCCTTAAGCTGCTCTCCCACACACAATCAATGCCAGATTGCAAGATTCTCCAGCATTTCATATCAAATTGATCTTTCATTACTGGACCCGCCTGCCTTTGACTTCCCCCGACTGCCCGCTCCCTGGTACATGCCTTAGCCTTCAGTGTTTGACTACGTCTGTTGCCCTGTATTTGCTGGATCAAGGCCTGCTAATGACTGTTGCCTGTTTGGTCTGCCAAACCCGAGCCTCGCCATTGTTCCGGACGAAACAGCAATAGTCTCGTATCTAAGATTCTGTGTGACTTCCGTGTTCTGGTGGTTCTACAATTGCTTCTGAAACCCCCTGTTATACCTTTGGGTTTGAAGAAGCAAGGGTGCAACAGTTTGCATTCCTTTCATTTGATTAGATCTAATCAAACTGGTCAATTAAGAATAAATTCCATAATGAAATCTGTCTTGAGGGTACAAGTGTGACACACTGCAGTCAACGCAGGAAGAGATGAAATTTTGTAATAGACAACTTATCTGTAAGTTGCCAAAACAGCATCACAGAAGTGAATGACTAAGAAGAAAAAATATTTTATCAGTCAGATCAGCTAAGGAATTAGGGCCATCACATTTACATCGTGCGAGACAGATGGTGGTGGGAGCTCATATAATCAGCAGAGAGTTGATAAAACAAATGTAAAATCCGCTCAGTGAGGGAGGCGCTGAGATGATTACCAATGAAGCCTCGCAGTAACTCTGAAAGAGCACTGCAGTCACGCTCACCTCCAGCTGAAAAACACCAATCACATCCATGCAAGCCACATTCATTGGAGACAATGAGCCCGTCTTTCTAATCCGACTATGCTCTCGCATAACACTGGCCTGCTGGTAATGCTTTGCTGCTACCTGCTGCACACCGAACAGGATGACTGATTTCTCGCTCCTCCAGTTCTTATTACACCATTTACACACACTCTATGTCTCACCTTGTGCATTTTGTACATCCTGCGTCTCAGTGTTATGTGTCTTCTGGGCTCTGTTTTGTATTGCTGTGTGCAGGCTGTTGTGCTCCCCTCTGAATCATACGCAGCTGCTTAGTTTCACTGGGGAGCACCTGTAGGAGCAGAGCCTTTTTCGCCAAATAAAAGTGTAAACTATTTATGAGATAAGTAGTCCTCTTCCCTCTGATATGTCTGACAGATTAAAAAAACATGCGAGACAATGCCACATTTCCTCTCTTTAAGGCAGAGGTAAGCTTTGAAAGTGTCAGCACAGGTGTTCATGTCTCTGCAGATGCCTGAATGATAATTGGGAAATTAGATTTTTAAATTTTTCAATTATGGTGGAGCCAGCAGTGTGACATTTGTGAGTGTGAGGCAGTGGCCTTTTCACTGGGTAGTTTGTAAACAGAAGGGAATAGAGAGAAACTAATGGAGCACTATGCATTTCAATGCAGTTACGCTACTTTAACTTATAATTCCAGTTTCCTGTTGGACAAACTTTGCCTTGTAAGTTCCTAAATTCCACCAGTTACTTGGCAGGCGTTTTTCTTTCGAGATCAATTTTGCTTAGACACCCATTTCGACTGATAAATATTCAGCGTGTGATGAAATTTTTTGCATTTGCTTCACGCTGCAGCAGTGAATAAAGTTCCATCTGAGAGTGTGATTGTATTGGTCTGTGTTTGCTTAGGGGGAGAGACATTTTGCTGTCTGGCATTTTCAAACTTAAACAATTAAACCTGTGGATTCAAGACACTCTGCATGTTTTAGTTGCTCTTTTCCCCTCTTTGCGTCTGCACCATAAAACACACACGTCTCCAGAATTTATGAATCAAATAATGGCTGTGAAATTAGTTGGTAACATATGCAAATGCTAATGGGAGAATGTGTTGAGGTGCAGCCTTGAGGATCTTCTTCATGTATTTGGCTTGATAGTGTTTTGCATTTATGGACTTTTCCATTTAGGAAAAAAATGCTTTTAGTGGTGAATTGCATAACAGTAGCAGAATGAAAAAAAATGTGGTGGTAATAAAAAATTCACTTTAGAATGATTCAGTGGAGAAAATATGCAGATTACCTGTCACCATAGTATTTTAGTTGTTTTTATTACGTACTCCCAAACAGACATGGCGGCATGGCCAATCGTATTGCCACTCAGCAGTTTTTAGGTGATTATTGCACCTCTCTAAATATTGTGACTGCATAAGTTTTTGTTTTCAGAAAAAGAGATGCTCCTGGTGAGAACTGGTGCAATCTTTATTTTGCTTTTAGTCCATTTAGCTCAGCATTCCCAGGACCCTGAGATCCCAGGCGGTATCCACGGCAGGAAGTGTCATTCTACCTCTCGGGGACAGCAAAGTTGGACAACAAGGCCTTGTTTGTTACTGCCTTCATAAACAACTCATTTTGTTAAGATTAGAAAAAGATGGCAGTTGTGTTTAAAAGAAGAAGAAGAAGAAGAAGAAGAAGAAGAAGAAGAAGAAGAAGAAGAAGCCCAACCTCTTCCTGCAGCAACACCACACTACATCCACATTTTGTCCTGCCTCCTGACAAACTCTAGTTGTTATTCACAGCAGCAACTCCCTGAGAAACTGGACACACCACACTATACTAAAGGTGTTGATTAAAGGTTCACGGGTTATTGCTTCATTTTAATCATATTTTAGCCATTTTAAATGACAAACATTTCCCTCTCAGTGAATATGTGCTTTAGAATGACCTGTTGACTTTATACTCCAAACAAAAAGGGGATCAGCATATCATGAGATTAACTGCTAACTGCTGCTAACTGTAGCTGCCGTTAGCTAGTTAACTCACTCACTCAGCCATCAGTCAGTTAGTGGTCCTGTTAGCTGACTGTGCCTGGACTGGGAGCTCGGAGCACTAGTTAATTTTAGTGAATATGTCAATGTTTTAAACTAAAATTCTACAGCACCTTCAGATGTTTCTCCACTCTGTATGTTCTGTCAGTCAAATATATATTGCTCTGCAGCTTTATAGCATGCGCAGCTCACACTAATACAAGAGACCAATCATCTGCAATTCCGGACATGCAAGCAGTAAACCAATTGTTTATGAATGATCTCCATAAATTGCAGCATTATTACATTTTCTGTGTCTCGCGGTAGCATAGAATTTTCCCTTCTTCCGTCATGCAAATGAAGACAGAATTTGCTAGTCAACCCTCTAGAGTACAAATTAGATTGTGTAAAAGAAGCTATCTTTGAGTGTGGTTGAAAAGTGACGGGGGGACTTTAATTTGTTCTCTAACTTCCTGAACGTCTCTCACTCCTTCTCTCAGCATGAGCAGGTGTGCAGACAGGGAATAGATAGATTCATTAGAAGTTTCTGCACACTAGCAGGTGGAATCCAGGGATGTAATTTGAAAGATTCGTCACAGTTTTAGTATCTCTTAGACACCACAGACTAAGAATGCTCTTAGTTCTGGGTGTTTCTATGTAGACTTCTCTTGACGGCAGTAGCCCCAGCACACTGTGACAAGGAAAGTTCATTTCACATGACACAAACTTTCACAGGATTGCTTTATAAATTCAGTTTTTAGCTGACACTCTCATCCAGAGGGAGTGACCAGGTAGGTGTTAGGCATTGCTTATAACACCAGACGTCATAGTGTCACTGTTATACAAAGACAGTGATAGTTGATATTTGATATTTGAGTCTCATTTACTAATACAAAGTGTGACCTTATAGCATCCATAATGCATCAAGTACAATTATACCACAAGGTAGAAAACCCAATACCGTAGAGGAAGAGAACATCAAGACAGAGCTCACGTGTCCTCTTACATCGTGGAAGTGCTTCCTCTGTGCTCATGACACTTGGTGATGATCAGTATTATCTGAATTCCCATGTGAATTGTTTCCACATATAAAATCTGAAAATACATGTTCTTACAGAGTATGTGAATTTATCATATATGAAATGCTTGTAACGTTCTTAGATGCGTGTGTGTAGTTGATGTTTTCCTGTGTGATGTATCACATTTCACAGGAGAACCACCACGTTTTCCTAATATATGGAGAACGTTATCACACGTGATTACCACGTGCCTGTACATGAATGTATTACATGAAATTATGTCCTTGAAGATTCTCATCTATCAAGGTTAAGGTACTTTCCAAAGCATACCAATATAAATTTGTCATGAGGTTTTTTGCAAGCATTACAAATACAGTAGAGTAACGTAAACTTTACATTAACCACCTGTTTCTTAAAAAGGGTTAGAAACTTAACGCACATGGCTGGACCGTGTGTGATCCTGAGGACTTAACTGAGGATAATTCACATCTATTCATTCTGACAAAGCAGCAACCAATGAGGAAACACTTGACTGACCAATGGAACTTCACCAGTTACTCAGTAATTAGCTGCTGTTCAGCCAATAAGATGTGAAGAAATGATAGTAGTACTGAAACCAGTCAGCCCTGTTATTTAACTTCAATAAATAAATGAAGACTGTTTCTACCTGAGTAAAATGGCTGTTATTCACTCAGAGCAAAAGGTCTGTAGAACAGAATTAACAGCAAACTACATGTTAATGGAAAATTATATGGCCAATAAGGTGACAGAATGATCTTTAGTAAGCAAATAAAGAAAGTTAAAGCGTTTGCAGATAACATGGGGCTCCCTTTCTAACGCTGTGCAAAATATTCTTGCATGAGAGTTTATGATTAATGAACGCAGTCTGCTCCCAGTCTGCTTCCTGTGTCATATATTACAACTGGGCTATAAGAGATCACAGATATATCTATAAAGCATCATAAATGATGATCCTGCCACCAGGGAAAGTGTTTCCCTCTGTATTCATAAGCCATTGTTTACTAGCTGCTGTGATTAAACAAGGCGTTATTTGATAATGGAAATCTCAAATAAATGACCATTTTATGTAATGTTCCACAGTATATCAAAATAATAGTAGAAACAGTGGGAGTGTGCGTCCACCCAGTAAACAAAAGACAAGTCAGTGAATTAGTCAGTGAAAGTCTGCAAGAACGCTATTGTATTGCTTTGAAGAACAGTATAATTGTATAGACTTTGAGCTCTGTTACTAATAGAGGGGTATGACCACAACAGTCTCAGTCTCCAACAGTCTCAGTGAGAATTTTGATAGTAAGCAACTCTTCTAGGCCTCTCCTCCTTAAAATCCCATGAATCCTCTCTTATTAAGGGCATTTCCGATGTTTTTATTTGTTGAAATATTGTATTGTATTTGTAATGTGACTGTTATCTTGTAAATTGGAGAGTTACAGTTTCATTTTCGGGGGATTGTTCCTCTCTTTACTATTAAATTTGCGCATTGTTGTCATTTTATGCTATATTTCTCTTTTAAAATGAGTTTTCTAAGTATTTTATTTGAATCATCTGTGTGTGTGTGTGTGTGTGTGTGTGTGTGTTGTCTTTGTATTTGGTTGACTATACCTCACACTTGGTCATGTTGGACATTTACCTGGTGTGTTGAAACACTGCCTGGTCATGCTAGTAAAATGAGACACATCCACTGTGTAGATGCTCTTTGCCTTTTCACTTTACGGCTCCTGGCCTAAATATAGGAAGGGGTGTGCACACAATTACCATTCTACATCTGCAAAGTGTGTGATCTTCATGCTCCACCGATTATCTGTCTATATTTGTCTGAATTCCCCTTTCCGGAGCCCACAGAATTTTGTGTAACACTTTTGTATTTTTACCTGCTCCCTTATCACTTTGTTTCCTGCGGGACAGAGGAGGCCAAAAACAGTTCTGTGATTTTCCATCACTTTGGCTCCCTTGTGGAATACTGAGCGAGAATGAGAGCTGGAATGACAAAGTTAAAAAGCTCAGTTTTAACTCCAGTATGGGTGGTAGATTTTTCGGCAGACCAGTCAGAGAGAGAGAGAGTCGAATGAAAAAGAGAGAGACTGGAGATTCAGGTTCCTCTTCTCATCCCAGAAATAGCAGGTATTTGATTGCCGATGGGGCTTTTGGCCAGTGGGCTAATAGTCTCCTCTTTACCTGAGTGTGAGGCCATCTAAAATAATAAGACAAGAATAATGGAAATGCCAGCACAAAGATAGGTATAGGGCCAGGGATAGTGGGCTGTAATGGTCTGGGGTGCTTGTTCTGGCGTGACTTTGGGCCACCGACACCTCAGAGGATGTGGTCAGTGCTCTCCACTGCTAACACTGATTTTGATTGATCATCTCTGCCTTGCAGCATTAGGATAGTGGTGAAAAATGCCATTTCAGCAGCCACTGAAAACTATCATATGGCTCCGCTCAGCTCATATCTGATTATGGAGTAGGTAGGAGTGCTAGAAGGGCTTCGTTCATTGTCATGAAAAAGCAAAACTGGTTTACTCCCGTACACAAAATGCATAATTGCATGAAGGTGATCATTGAGCAGTTATAGCAGAGTTTTGTGCTGAGGTGATATTTTTTTAATTTTGTCTTTCCTTCTCTGTTAAATCATCCTGAAAAGGAAAGATACAAAACACTGTGGTTGATTTGAGGCTCAATGACGAAGATGTAATGACTGGGAATTATGCAGTGCGTTGCATTTGTCGTTATTGTTATGTCTCATTCACTTTTCAAGCTGAGAACACACAAACAAACACTCCTAACCCACTGTGAAAACACATCAAACATTTAAGGAATGACTTTCACACTCTGCAGTCACAGACGCTGCCTTTTGAATTATGATACGGCTCCGACTGCAGGATGCATTTAGATTAATCCAGATTCCAGCCATAAAACTCAAACATGTTTGATGCGATAGTGACACCTTTGACAGATCTGAGGGTCGGTGACGAAGCGGGAGAATGAATCCTTGACTTATGCACGCTGCAAGAAAACAGAAGATGACGGTTTATGAGCTTCGTCGTTTTTTATAAACTGGATTTGCTACGTTTACTCATGAGGCATCAGTCACCGAGGACATTTTGGTGTGTTGCTGATGTTATATGATCATTTTCAAACAGCAGTTGTTGGACGCAATAAAAGACGAGACATTGAAAATTATTTCTGTGTTTTATTTCAGTTATATACCAAAACTCTGTGAATAAAGCTTTGAAACAAGATGGCAATAACCTGAGAATGAAATTATTAATTAAACATCTTCCTAATCGCCATCATTTAACCTCCTGAGAAGACCTTCTATTATCATTTATTTACCCGTTCTCATTTTCTCTATCTCATCTCTAAGGTCTTAAAGTGACACTCTGTCCAGAATCTTTATTTTTGACTTGAAATGTTGCATGAAAAAGTTTGTAACTTCGTTCCTTATTAACAACAGTGGCTGCGGTCAGCTTGCCATTTGCCATTGTTGGGTGGAGTGCATTTTAATCATGGTTCAAATTTAATTTGTGCTGTTACACTCACTCTCATCCTCTCCTATTTTCTCTTTCCATCTTAAACTCCTGATCTTGCAGTCTCTTTCCCCCTCGATTCTAAAAAAAACAAAAAAAACAATGAAAGCATCAATTACCCTCGTACAGTACATCATGTTGGGGTATAAAAGACTTCATTCTATCTGGTGAATAGAGAGTGGAGATGGGAACAGGGCCGCCTTCCCAGTAAATGAAATAAAATACAAAATGTTTGCATCATTTTAATTAAAATGATAACTCTGTCGTGGAACCCAGCTTTATCAGGAAGAGGCGCACAGATGCAAAATAATGTGACAACAAAAAAGTGATTATGTGTTTGTGTTATCGTAAGCCATGTTCACTGCACACAGTAATTGTATTTTATGATTTTGTGCCCGCTGCACAGTCACAATTCCCCTTTCCAATGATGGCTTATGTTTCCTAGTAGTGCTTCGAAACACCCCACCAAGAACATTTTGGATTAGAGCAATATTGCGGCTGAGACAATTCTGACAAACCGATAGCACATCGGGCATACACTCACACACACAGCTACACACTCTCATTCACTCGCTCACTCTATCTCTGCCAGACATGGGTGTCAGCCAAACAGTGCTATTTGCTGGAGCAGGACTGGCACTTCTCCAGACCATGGGGGTAGCAGGCTTGGCAACGCAGATCACTGATGGACTCATTGAAGCGGTTCGCCAGCATGGACAGCTTGCTACCGTGACACAGAGAGCAGGGAGCGCAGCCCGAACCGCCACAATGCTGGCAGCTGTCGGCCTCCTGCAGACAGAAGAAACACATTAAAGGAGAGAAGAGGAGAAGGATTAGGTGAGAGGGAGGAACTATAAGGTCAAGCAAAGGGGAGGAAGAGGTTGAAAGAAAGACTGAAAAAGGAAGTTTGGACAGCGAGGGGAAGATTTTGTCCGCCATGTCTTAACAACTGCTGTATATATTTAAATGTACAACCAAATGCATCAATAATCTATAATATAGTGCCATTTTACATTTCAACATATTACTACTTTTTACTCTGCAACTGTTTCAAAACTGATTAACTTACTTTAGCCAGTTCATTAACAGTGAACATTAACACAGCTATCTAGTTTGACTGGGCTGCCTGCTGGCGAACACTAAACAACCTTAACGACATCGCCGATTTTTCCAGTATTAATTATAATGAAACGCCTTTGGTAAGTAGCTGTGCTAATGTACAGCCAGCCGGTCATTTTTACAGCCAGCTGGTCATTACGGCAAAATTTACAATAACGAGCAGCTGCCGGTAGATTTTCAACAAGATGAGGGGCGGATAGTAGTAGATGTGCAATGAGGCTCCATTTAAATCTTTACAAACTACTGGATGTTGTAAATCGGCAGAAAATAGTGAAAACCCTAACCCTAACAAGATGATAACATATTTAAATGCCACAAACCAAATGCCATTCACCTCTGATCTCTTAGCACAGTAGATAGGCTGCTGGCGATGCATGTTAGAGTTCATTGGAAGAAAACGCTCTATTAATATAAAAATCATGGCCTCATAATTACTATAACCATTAGATGTTGATGCCCAACAGTAAATGTAGATATGGCTCGTAATAACCTACTTGCAAGGCGACCTGTGCAGCCTTTTTTTGGTGAAGATGGGCTGGAAATGCAAGTACTCAGCCTTCACTAATATTCACTGGGATTCCAAAAAAACTTTCAGTATGGTCCACAATTGGCTGGTTGTGTTGCTGCAGCTGTTGTGAAGTTGGATTTTCCAGCAGCAAGCAGCCACAAAAGTCAGACTGGCTGAGGTTCACAAGGCAAACCTGCACACAAGCCCTCTGAAAGTTGATGCTTCGACTTAGTGCATCAAGACCTACATTAGTGTAAACTGCATGCAGTGTTAGAGATAAATTGTGCTGATCGGCTGTTGTAGCGATAGTGAAATGTGCATAATGTGTGCACATACCAAGTAGAAATCTACTCCTGCGTTACAAATTAAGACAGTGAAAAATTAACTACCTCGGAGTTTGGACAACAAAGGCAAAGGCGATAGAGAAAAGAAAGTGACAAAGAGGAGTGAGATTGCCAAATAATGAAAAAATAAAGCTGAGAATGAACTTTTTTTCTAGAGGCAGAGAAAATGAGAAAATAACGAGAGAGGTGAGAAAAGAATGGAGGAAGTGAGAGGAAGAGAACAGTAATCAGGAGGAGGTGAGAGGGAGGGGATAATAGCGAGCTGGGTATCCTTGCAGGCTGGCAAGTGGCAGGCAAATGCTGCAAGGGCAGAGGAAAACTGTGGACTCATCAGTATCTGTTCACAGTTGACAGATAACACTAGGACAATGGTAGTTGTTAGAGCGGGAGGGGGCAACGGGAAAAGAAAAGAAAAGAAAAGAAAAGAAAAGAAAAGAAAAGAAAAGAAAAGAAAAGAACAGAAAAGGGGCACAAGGAAGGTGGCAGCTACAAGGAAACAGAGGAGATTGTGGGATGAGAATAAATACCCCACAGTGAACAGTTACAAATTACAACAATATGGCCGCAGAGACGATCCTGCAGTGATTCTCTTGAAAGCAAAGATAAAGTGAAGAAAGGATGGCTGAGGACATATGCAGAGGAAGAGGAAGGCAGGAGGGGGAGGAGGAGGAGGAGGATGTGGTGAGAGTGGGAATACCAAGAAACAGGGTGATAAAAACGCTACCACACCACTGAGAATAATTTGGCCAAGGATCATTACCTTGGTCTCTGTGCCGCTGATCTGTTTCTCCTCCTTCTCCTCCCCATCTTGTGCACCAAGAGCTTTAGCCTTCCTCCTGCTCCCCCTCTCCCTGGCCTTTGGGTATCCCTCCAAGTCCACAGGAGGCACGGCGTGGTGCCGCAGTGCTTCGGGTTTCCTCAGCGGTGCTCTGATGATGCGCAGATTGCTGGTGTAGATGATTATTTTGCCAAAGTCCAACACTGAGGACTGAAAGCCACAGAAAAAGTCAAGATAACCCGACATCGGTTAATATTAACAACATCTGGTGTGTCCCTACACTAAGCACTTCAATTAGCCTGATGTTAGATATTTCCTTCATTTCCCAGATTTCTTTTCTGCAGCTCTCAGAGAATGCACCCACATTTAGCTGTGGGCTTTTTGTGTGGGTGAGAAGAGGTTTTCTACTTGAGTGCAGCTGAAGAGTCACACTCCTTGTGCAAAACACAGCGTGCTTTGTAGCTGTGTTCTGGTCTACTGAGGATTCTGGTCCATAGTTTCTGTTTTGGGATTGTGTGTTTGGATTTAGGGGGCTCAACTGGCAGAAATGGAATATGATATGTGTTTTTATTAGAATGAGCCCTTTATCTCTACAGAGTCAGCCATACTGCACCGTCATGTTCCTACGGTAGCCCAGAAGTGACAAACCAAACACTGGAGAGCTTTTCATGTTAATTGTGATTTTAACGTGAGTTCTCTCACACGCTTGGAAGGATTAAGCTTTGCAACCTCACCACAACATGCCACTAAATCCTACACACCGGCCCTTTAACATGATCTGATAAGTTGCCTTTTAAAACATTCAGAAATGGAAATCAGATAAAAAGCTGTTTTTTAGTGAATCTCTCTTATTATAACACAGGGAGAGAAAGCACTTAAGTCATGTTGGGAGGAACTCATTAGACCTTGTACAATAGGGGAGTTCCTCCAGGACCACCGTGCCATCCTTTCAATAATGCCCTAAAAAGATAAACTAAATCCAGATTGCTGTTTTCAGCTGATAAATGTGATAAATACTGGCCTTGGTCACCAGGGCCAAGCATGCCTTTGTTTAGAGGATAAAAGAATGAAACTGACACTAAGCCAGCAGGCGATGTAGCTGACCTCCCTCTCAGCCTGCTGCACTAATGAAGCCGCGACCACAGCAGCTCAGTAACAGTGGCTTTTTCCTGTCAGATGAACAATTTTGTTGCTGTTATTGTTCCACTTCAGCTGTTGTACAATTTCCACTGAGCAGCATGCAGTTGATGCTTTAATTACCCAAGGATTCTTCCCATTTTCTATTTTAAGTCTCGATTTCTTGTTCTGTTCTAAAGATGTAGGAATTAATTATTAAATTAGTTTGCGTTGGCAGCTAATTGTGTTTATTGTGTGTTTGTTTTGTCGGGTCTGTTTGCTTTCCGGCATATGTAGACTAGCTATGCTCTGTGGGGTTTGAAAAAGGAATACCAACTCTTCCAAGGAGCTGTGATACTTTCTTATTATAATTCCCTTTATGTAAGTACATCCAAAGAGACGCTGCATCCTGATCATGCTCCAAAATTAGCAACTTACCATTCAAAGGGTGTCAGCTACACAAAACCATAGTTTGAGGAGTTGACTGATTTTTTTCTGTATGTGTTGTTTGAAATAGGAGAGAATAATTCCAGACATCACATACATAAATAAGTACATATGTTGAACTGATGATGTTTCTGTTAATTTGCAGCAGTGCAGGAAAGATTAAATGCATGAATTCAACATGATTCACGTGCGCAGTCTTGTTTCCATCACTTTTGGGGACATTACATAGACTTACATTCATTTCCTGAAGACTTACCCTAACTATAACCATCAGCACTACTTGGCTAACCCTAACCTTAACCCAAGAACTCACCCTAACATTTATTACAATGTGAGTAATACATGCACACACACGAAAAATATCAAGTTAATTGCCATTTTCAAAAGAGAAATTTCCACTCACACAGGACGCACAGTGGCGGTCATAACCCTGACTCTTTCAGAAACATAGTAATTCAGATGGAATGTTTTAGTTTTAATACCAAACTTCATTTTTTACAATCACATTAAAACAAACTGTTTCCATGATGGACATTTCCATTACCATTGAGCTAAATCTTATTATTTTCAATTCAGTTCATTCAAGCTGCACTCGAGAGTGAATTAAGACAATTAAGACAGGCTTTAGCACTTGTCATTCAGACAAACAAAACTGACACTGCTAGTCCAAAATATAATCAAAGTTGATCTTGATTAATATCAGAAAATCAAACCCAGAGAGCAGCATCACTTACTGTGGCATCTCCCTCCGCCTCCTCAGTCTGGCTTGCAGCAGGCTTGTAGCTTCCCATTCCTCTGTACACGTTTATTCTCTGGGCAATGAGCCCTGTTGGAGGATAGGCACCTGTGTACAGAATAAAATATAAAGTCACGGTAGAGTGAGAACTTGTACCAGAGATTTCCCAAGTCCTGGTTTCAGCCACAAACTGCACATATTTCTTATACAGTGAAGGCACTGTCTGAATTTTTGGAAGTCATGATAGACTACAGCAGCTGTGTTACTGGTAAAGTTACTGGTAGCAGTCAAGAAACAGCTAATTGCAATTTTTATGTGATTTTTCTATGATTGTGGTATCAATTTTCAAAACAAGCTCAACAAAGCAAATGAGCATACTTGATTATTTCTTCTTTGAAAGTGGTGATGTTGTGAGGTTACAGTTTGACTGCTTCTGGTGCATGATCTGTGATTCCTTTCACATGAACTACCAAAGTAGGCGACTGTAAAACATTTGCATTTCGGAATAAGTTAGAATTTATTTCAGCCAGATTAGCAAACAGTTCATTGCTAACAACACGTTTCAGCTCATCTTGTTCTGCTTTTCCATCCGTAAAAAAACAATAGCATATAGAACAGGTTACACCTAAGGCTGAAAGGTGAGCCTGTAATTATAGCCGTGAGATGTTGCCCATTATCCCCAACACAAAGACTGCTGAACAACAAAGTCTAAAACATACACAGCCAACAGTAGAGGCTTGAGTACCATATGCAAATGTAAAATACACTTCTTGCTGGTCTCACTGGCCATGCATATAGAGACACAGTGGTACGCTGTGTTACACAATAATGAAAACCCACCCTGTTGGTCCCCATGAGTATCCTCAAACCCACAGAGCTGCTCCACCTCCAGGTGGCTGGGAGGGATCTTGCGATGAACAAAGCTGTGAGGGTATTTCTCCTCTGGACTGTCCAGCTCCTGACCGTCCTCGTACACATGCTTCAGCACCCGGCCGCTGTAGGATGAGGCCAGCTTGAACCTCACCTGTGGTTTTGAGTTTCAGGTGACATGTTTTTATTCCACTAAAGGTTTTACATTCTCAAATGATGCAGCGGCATGTTGTTGCGACTAATTTGCACAGCTTGCTGGCATAGAGAATGAGTAGAAAAGGAATGCTGTTTGATCAGACGAGAGCAGTGCATGCAAACATTTCAGCTAGTTGTGTGCTACAACGTAAAGCAATATGTCACTGATATTGAAGCATTAAAAACCATTTCAGCAGAAAGCTCGGCAGTGACCTCAATATGTCTTTTACTAAACACGGTACTTTATGAAAGCAGTTCAAAACCCATGAATTTGAAAGAAAGCGCTCCTGTTAATAACTCACCTTTCTGGGCTTGGTGCCTTCATAGCGTTGATTCAGTTTTCTCTGGAGTTCCTCCATGGTGGCTGATTGAGGAGGGGACGCCGAGAGAGCGTCAGTCCATCCAAGAAGCTCCTTACATGGGACGAAGTGACATCAGCTGGACACCGGGGTGTCTGTTGTGAGGACAGAATGCACAGATGGATGGAAGAAACAATGGATTGATATACAGCTTGATGGAAGCACAGGGTGGATGAGAGCCCGAATGAATAGCTGTGTGTCAGGAGTGGGTGGATGACTAAATAAAGATAGAGATGAAGCTCTCTCTGTGTGTCCTGCCTCCTGAGTTGGACTGCACCTGCCGTTTTAAGGGACCACCTTTCTAGCTCTCCGTGCTAAATTATTCACAGCTAGATCGTGTGTACAAAAGCGTGGTTGAGAAACCAGAAGCTCCGTCATCAAATAATTATGATCACCAGAATAGAAGGAGCCTGTGTGGAGCACTCTGTGTTTGTGTGTGTCAGGAAGAGAAAGAGAGAGTGAGGCTGTGTGTGTGTTTGTGTGTGTGTGTGGGAGTTGTTTGATAGTTGTAGGACTGCCTGTCATTGGACCAGAGCCGAGTGCGTCAGTGTTGAAAAGTAAACATGACATTTGATGTCTGTTGCTGTCATACTGAAAACCTTTACCTTTATCAAAATATATCTATGATATACTAAGCTGTCATTGAAATAACACCTTACTTTTAGTCTGCTTCTTTGTATTGTTTATACGTGTGTGTGTGTGTGTGTGTGTGTGTGTGTGTGTGTGTGGCTGAATGTGTATTTCTGTGTGCACTGGATGTGTCGGTGCAAGTCTAGCTCTTAGTTGAGCTCTAAAACTTCAGTTTTACTTCATGACTCAGTGGAGTCTAAGTCAATCTCTTTGAAAGTCTAATCTAAAAAGCACCTGTCATAGTATCTCAGGTGTGTCAAAGGCACTTTTTTAAAAAATGAGGTTTTCACACATCCATGAGTGACTGAGAAGTTTTCCCCACCTGTCAACGCTCAGGGACCTCGTCTGGAATCCAAGAAGATTCAAAGACAAATCAAACAGACTCGTATCACAAATTCTCGTGCTTTCGATAACACAGACCACACATGAGAAAGCCACTTCAGTCCAGATGTTAAAAGGAGGTGATCCATGAAAAAAACTAATCTGTAACTTAAAGTATCCTGTGAGTCTAAGCTTATGGGCTGAATGGGTGAAATTCAGCAAGAGTGATATTTGCATCATTTCCTCCTACAACTCAAGTAATAGGTGAGAATAATAATAATAAGAAAGAAAATTACAAAAGAAAAAAACAGCAAAGGTGGAAAGAATAGACAGAATCTAATCACTTTAATTTACAGAAAATTATTTCAATTTAAGGAAATCCTGAGAAGCATACAATTAAACTGTTTTCCCATCCTAATCCTACAGTGTAATTACTTGAACTGATGAGTCACACAACAAGTGTTTTAACTAAATCACCATGTGCTTTCCTAAGTGTTTTCCTGTCTGGTGTAATGGCTTTAATTAGTTGGCAAATTACATATCTTTATTTTGTATTTAACTTGCAATTATGTACAATTTAGTGTGACAAATAGGAAGGGTTACCACACATTAGACACAGTGTAACGACTCATGGCGTGGTACAGCAACATTAAAGGATAACTTCACATTTTTTTTTCCAAGTATGGCTTAAAAGAATCTACACTTGTCCATAAATAAATATACATAGAAAGCAATGCTGGTCCTTCTGTTTCCCCAGCAGGTGTTTCTAATATCATTATTCAAGCGTCCCAGTATAAGCCATGACAGTATGATAGTGAGTCAGCATGCACCCTGAAACTGAAGCACCTAAATGGAACTCAGCCCTCATTAATTTTGTAATCTCCACCTGTGTTTTTTTCTATTGTGACGTGTCAAAATGTCTTGTGTGAAAACAAAACCCTGTGGCATGTCTAACAGGCTACACTACCTGATCGGTTAGCGCGGTCTGGGGTTGAATGGGAAGATAACTGTCGTATTTGTTATCTCTGGAGTTGTCTTAAAATACTCTTATCAAGGCTAATAGGGTATGATTCATGCATCAGCACACTTTCAAGCATCATTTTATCACCAGTTCAGACTAATTGAAGACTTGAATCACACTGATGAAGACCAGTGCTGAAACTGAAGTCTGCATCACTTCAGTCAGTACGAGGTCACATCCTGGTGTCGTGTGTTGGACTTTTGTGTGTATGTCTGTCAGTTGGTGTGTGTATCTGTCTTGTGTTCTTGAGTGCCAAATGTCCATGCCATGAATTTACAGGATTTTCCAAGGCTTCTCCATACTGGTATCCAACTGCAGAAAACAGTGGCGACTTGAATCTTCGAGGGGCCATTTTATAGAACAAACACTAATCTAACAAATGGATGCCATTAACCCCATGCATGTCGAGATCAATCTTACAATTATCCTTACAGATGACTGTTATTAAGCTGAGAGTGAATGGATGGTTTAAAGAGAGAAAGAGAGAGAGAGCACTGCGAGACGACAGAGACCCTCTCTTGTCTCCTCCCTGACCGAGAGTCGGCTTAATCAGATTGCAGAACAACCAAGTACGTTCACTCAAGCGAGAAATTGTTTTGGGTGCATCGCTGTGAAGGAATCATTTAATGTGTCAGGATTCTTGCTGCTTTCGGATTAAATGATTGCCACTGTAAATCTGTCTCTCTGTGTCTCCACATTAACAGCTCATGTACATTCTATTATCCCCATTATCCTCCCTTAATGCAATATGCAATATGAGCTACATTGCTCAGGTACAATACATGTTCTCTGCTATAGCTATAGATCCTCATCCAATCCATTTTCAGTGCTCTGATGGTACAGATCGAAACTGAGAAATAATAGTTTTGCTTGCTCTGTGCTGGTGATAATCCATTTGGACCTGAGTGCGCAAGACAAGCCTCATTGAGCCGCAAATTTAAACCCAAATGGAAGTTTATTCCCCAGATGGCCTGATGTAACATCTACGCGCTAACTGTTGTGGATGTGTGAGTTATAATCTAAACTCTATCTTTATGCTGTATCCGCAGGCTGCTCCTCTCCGTAGGTGTAATGCTGTCGGTGCACAATGGAACGACGCTCGGCCACTTTGGTTACATAGAGAAATAGAGTATTATAGTTATAATAGTTCACATAATCCTGTTGAAATTCATATACATTTTTTTAAGAGCTTGAAGATCCAATCATTGTTAAAGAGTTTGTCAAGAGAGCAAGAGAGCCAGCAAAAACGAAACGAATAATAATAAGTTGTCGTATTGAGACCAAAGGTGTGTTCATTGATCCATAAGGTTATGCATTAACATGCAAGAAAGCATTCCACCTTAAAAGTTACCTGTAGCTGCTGGTAGCCTTTCACAGTGAATTCAATTTTTTTCCCCTCCAGATTATAACCAGCTGACATTAACTAAAGACGAAAAAGCAGCAAAGCAGCCTTTTATTCCAAGCCAGCCTGTTAAACTTGGCCAGTTTGTGCTCCATCCACAATGCCTGCAGGAAATGAAAGCTGGCTTAGCTACATTTTCATAGCCTACTGGATGAGACTGTGACCTCTGCCTGCACTGCAACTTATCCTCAGAATGGTTGTTTCGAATGCAGCTTCATTTCCTCGGCACAAGAAAGTAAATGAAATTGTTCAAAAAGGGCCACCGTAGGAACACTGGCTACATAATCTTTGAAATGAGCCACAGCAACCGACAACACAACGCTTGCACGCATCATAGGTGCACTCTGGTACATAAAACAAGTAGCTCTGCACCTCTGCTCCTCTTTAAATCTATTCAATCTACTTCTGGTTGTCTTGCTCCCAGTTGTTTACGCCTCAAACCCTCCACAGCTACTGTACCACATCCTGCTTTAACCTGGCATCAATGGATGTTCATTATAGTAGTTGTTTTGGGTTTAAAGCAGCATGTGTGCGTTGAGTTTGATTATTTACCCCCAAGGGTCAAACAGTACCCTACGGAGGTGTGTGTATCAGACTTGGCAGGTTTCACTGTGAGAGCCTGGGGGCAGCATACATCCCTGCCACCCATTTCTGTTATGTACTCTCTGTTGTGCTCTGCCTCGTCGCTGTCTCTTCCTTTCTCTCTGAAAGTCTGCCCTGTGTAAGTGAAGCACAAAAAGGCAAAAAAAAAAAAAAAAAAAAAAGGGAAGGTGAAACTCTCACTTTTAAAAGACACCTTCTATTTTGTCTGTACTATTTCTGACACACTCCCAAGGGGAAAGGTATTGACTGACTCTCATATCAGCAGTACCTATTTTCAGGCAACAACAGAACAGAGATCAGTCAGAAACACTGGCTTAAATTTCTCCATAGCGGTCATTATCCTGAAGGCACATGGAAACCGAATTTCTCGGGAAAGGTGGAATGACCCGATGTGTCACGCAAGGAGTTTTTAAGGATGAACTGTCTCTTAAGGTAAGCAGACCTCAGCGAGAAGGTAATGATCACTTGTGTTTACCACAAAAGAGAGACAAGAGCTTTAAAATTTTAAATGGAAGCCACTACGATTCGACAACACTGAACTCAGATAATACATTTTCACTCTCGCTCTGCCCTCAGATGGCTTATAGGCAGGAGGGAGGACAGACAGACATGTAGACAGACAAACATAGGTAGATGGACAGTGTTTGAGTAGTAGGTTATCCAGGCCAAATAGCTCAAAACATCATATTGTACAGATTTATACAATATCTATAGAATATCCATAGAATACACAGTTTCAGAATATACTAGGGTACGCCAAATATAAAATATAAACACACTATATGCATTAGACAAGAGACGGAAGGAGAGAGACAGTGATATTACAGGTGGGTGGGTCTACGAAAGAGAAACAAGGACAGATAAGGTAGGAGTGATGGAGCTAAAGATGAATGTGAAAAAGCATATTTGTCTTAAATGACATCTCAAGACACAAATGTCAACATCCACTCTGAAGGTTACAGACAGAAAATGAGAAAAGATCGGCACCTCAGGCAATAGTTTATGGTTGTGGTTCATCTAATGTACGAGTGACTTTCTCAAGTTTTATCACCTCTGAATGGAACATTTATTCATGTGTTGTTCATGGAGAGGCCCAAGTGTATTAGCTGGTAATGGATGATGATACGAGATGCTCGTTTGTATTAATGTGATAGCAGACATTCAACAAATCCTCCAAATGAAATGACAAAATGCTTGGTTTGTCCATGACCTCTGGAACGACACACAGAGGAGTTTTCTGATCAGACGCCCCCCATCAGGAGGACATTATTTGCATGTGTCTTCAAAACCTGTTAATAAATGAACTTGTTTGATGATGTGACAGTGTGAATCTCAGATCTAGTTGGGTTTAGGTACAAAAATTACTCGTTTAGGGAAAGAGAAAGATCAAGGATTGGATTAAAAAAAGTACCTAGTTAAGGTTAGAGAAACATCATAATTTCCATTAAAATTCTTACCTCGTTGAGATTAGGAGACCTTCGTAGTACCATAATAAACGCCTCAAGAATGATTGTGGTCATGCTTAAAAAAAACAAGAAACAAACACTAGTCTCTAGGCCAAAGTTTCGTTGACCCATCCATCATCCCTACACGGACCTTGTGGCTCTATAATGACGTCACCTTACTTCCTCCTTTGCTCTCATCGTAACTACCACCATCACAAGAGGCCTTTGTCAGTTGGACATCATTTTGAGGCACTTGCTAAAGAGGCTGACACTGTTGTTTTCCCTGGAACAACAGTCTCGAGACATTATTAAAGACACATCTCAAACCTAAACAAGGCATTTCTTTTTGACAATTTAAAAGTAGCTGCGATACTACCAGGTACACAGATGAAACCTATGCGAGTCTCTGAAGAGTTCACAGCAGAGAATGCGTTTGCACTAAGTAAATCTGTCTAAGGTGTTCACTGTCTGAACAACTAATAATAAAGCTGAGACCATACATCATGTTGTACACAAAGGAAAGCAAGACAATTCACAGTGCCACGGATGACTATGAGGAGATGTGACTACAATTTTAAAGTGGTTTGACTTGGAAGCCTCACAGTATTACCTGCATAGGACTAGATCAGGTAAATTGTATATAGAGTATGTATGTACTGATACTGCATGAGTTGGCCAAGTTCAAGGGGACTTAAATAACAATAAAGCGGGACTCTTGAGCACTGAATTACATTAGACTGTCATTTAGAAGATTCTGTTCTACAGCAACGTTTTAAATAGAACTACTAATGCATTTAAACTTTATTATCTTAATTACAGTGTCTATCAAATGATAGATGTTGCAAGTCACAGTCGAGTTAATATTTAATATTTCACTGGGACTGATTTTCTATCTCGGTTTAATTAGCTGTATGGTGGTAGTGATGGCTCCCATGAATCCTTAAGCCCATGCAGAAACTTGCGGTCGGGATGCTACAGAGGTCTCCACCGGTGACCTCTCCACCCATTCTGTTACATCATCTGCAGAAAAAGTCCCTATCAAAAAATGATGCATGAGTGTCTCCACCATCTGCAACCCCAGCCAAAATGAGATTCAGGACAGCAGCAGGGGAATCAGGACGGGGAAGTGGAAGGATACAGCAGACAGTCCTATGATGCTTTGGAAATCTTCTGAAATGACTGTTGTTACATTATTGAAAAGATGAATTAAAGTGGTGCAAACAAACACGACTCTGCTGTTGACTTAAATGTTCCTGTCTGTGTGATCGAGTGTAAAGATGAGCAAAACTCAAATAAATTGGTCTGTTTGATTTTGGAGAGATTTATATGTTTGTGCCTTCACCAAATAAAGTGACCAAATGTTATGGAACAAAAGTACGCTGAGCTATCAATCTGTTCTGGACAGGCGGGCGGCGGACAGCACCAGACACATTCATTCTTGGCACCAAGAATGCAGTACGCATGACAAGTCAACAAGACACCAAATTGGCACAGTCGAGCAATCCTCAGTGTTGCAACAGGAAAATACAAGTTTCCTGCTGGGACACTGTGCACCATGGCCTAATGTCCTTTACATAATCATATAATCTTGCTTGTGAACGACTGAGCCTTTCCAGGATGCCCCTTTCATACGCAATCATGATACTATCACCCGTTACCAATGAACCTGTGGAACGTTCCAAATGTGTGTTTGGAGCATTCCACAACTTTCCCAGTCTTTGATGCTCTTATTCCAACTTGATTAAAAGTAATGAAAATTTTGATTTGGTGATGGGTGAATACTGAGTGAAAATCATCCTGAGGGGAACATGAATGTCTGTACCTAATTTCATGGTAATCCATCCAATGGCTATCAGGATATTTCACTCAAAACAACAAATGCAAACCTTACGGTGGGGCTGACGTTTGACGATCTCCTTTGTCATGAGAAATAATCTTCTGGGCACCATGAATATCTGCATCAAACTTCATCATCGTAATAGCTGTAACACATATTTTACTTAAAGGCAAAAGTGCCAACCTGCTGTTGGCACTAGAGATAAAGTGAATAAGTAAATAAGTCCTTTGGGAACCATGAATGTCTGATTTCATGGAAATCCATCAAATACCTGTTGAGATATTTAGTGGACAGAATGACATTGGCATCCCTCAGTCATGCCACCAGAGCAAGGCTACAAAACATTTTTGAAAGCAAAATAGCGCACATGGCTGACACTGCCACCGAACTTCACTGCTCCAGTAACATTTGCTTCGCCCAACAATATCAATCCCCATATCAACTTCACAAGTGAACAGGAAGAGAGAAAATGGTAAAATGTGAAGCTTGACAGGAGGATAAATTTGACAGCGTGCATGAAACCCACTCACATAACCCCGTATCCTAAATGCAACTCTAACCACCAAATTACTACATTAAAGCTTGGTGGTGAGGACCCGCTCACACAGAGCAGCTCTTACTAGTGAAGAGGAGGACAGAGAGAAAGAAGTGCACTCAGCACCAAGGGGTACAAAGAATGGATAATGAGAATCCCACCCCATCCCCACCAAAAGCATGCCACTGGGACTCCATTATAGGCTGGGCTGTCAGAACATCCAGCCAGAGTCCTAAAGTCACAAAGTATCAGTACATATCACAACCCATTTAACACTGTAAGATCTCTGCTCCTGCACCCTACAGATAACCTACAGGACCCCTCTGAGAGGAAAACCGCAGCCTGTATGACATCACATGCAGCAGCTATGGGGAAACTACATCAGTGAAACAGCAGGAACCCTGTACAAGACACTGAATGAACTCAAACTTACGTCACATGACAACTGAGCCATCTCCAAGACAGCTGAGCAAACTCCGTCTGCATTTTGTCAAATGAAACTCTCAATTTCCCACCAGAAAGAAGGGAGTTGTTCTATCCACTGCATAGATGTCTATTTTTACACAATTGGCAGAAATTATTTTTATCTTTTTACTCCAAACCACGGTTCACTTTTCTTGTCATAATGTATCAGGCAAACTTGAGCTTGGCAAACCTGTCTTATTAGCATAATAAAGGATGTCACAGACAAATGAATAATTCATCATTGTTGAACCTGGGTATTGAAGTGTCACACTATTTCTGTAGGACAGTGGCTTGGGCTGTGATAGGCTGGACAATTTCTGAGAGCAGTGTGCGGCGAAGTATCTCTGAATTGACATATTGCTTAAACTGCTGAGTTCAATTTTAATCAGCCAGTAAATTCAGTCAAAAATCTATTTAAGTATTCAAAATAGTGTCTGAGTAAAAGAAAGGTGCAGAGGCCAATCCCTTTGCAAGATTGTGTGCACTAGTCTTATTGAGTGTATTCTTTTGCTTTTATGGTTAAACAAAATAAAATCAACGGAAATTGGAGGATTTGTTGAAAGAACGAATGATGCCGATGATGCTCTTGAGGATGCGCTCTTTTAGTATCAAAGAGCACAATCAAACCAGCAGGGCTATACAGAATTGAACCCCACAGACACCCAAGATATTAAATAGAAATAGCAACAACAAATCCCAGTATGATGATTAAGAAGGCAGAACACGATAAGGATGGACAAATCATTACAGTGATTGACATGTGTGCAGCATGTAGTAAATAAGTAAGTAAAACTTTATTTATAAAGCACTTTTAATCAGGACTACAAAGTGCTTCACTGTTACCAAAAAGATGGAAGAATGATGGGCATAAGAATAATTAGAGTAGAGAATGGGAGCTTTAATGACCAAATGATGACCAGAGATTTGTCATAGGACATCATGGGCATAGTTGATTGGTCAATCAATTGTACACTTTGACAACATGATAAAAAATAGCATGAAGGCCTTATCACTTCAACTTTGTTTTATCGCTTCACCTATAATCAAAATGAAGCATCGTGGAAATTAACAACATGTCTCAAATGTGTCTCTGGTTAATCAGATTACTTGGCTGAAAAGCTCACCCGGCATTAAAAGAAAAGAAGTCATATTAGCCCTGTACACGGAAGAATCCAATAGCAGATCGGGAACAATCCCAGCGGGCTGATAACTTTTTGGCGGTAACTACCGACTAACTAATGATAACAATCTGTCCAGGAAAGTGATCAGGCAAGGTCAAGAACAGAGAGGTTATGGAAACATGACAGAGATGCAGTCACAATCAGAAACAAGGATGTCAGTGTGTTCGTGTTTGATTTAATCTGTGCCAGACCAAACATTTTTGTCTCCAAAAATAACTAAAGGAGCAAAGGAAACTCAGGCAGCCAAATGCTCCATCTAATGGTTTTCTTGGCTTTGGAAGAGGCCTTCGTTTCAAGAGTGCCTGGCTGCATTGCAAAGAGAAACAGCCGTGGCAGATGTCACTCAAGAAGAGGGAGTTTACTCTGGACTGAAATCAGGCAAACACACAACCCTCAATCCAATAAAAACACAATGGGAGCGCACAAAAGGTTTACAATTACAATGGACCAAATGCATAGAAGACCAGAGCAGATACTGTATCTGCATTTTTTCTTTTTTTCTTTTTTTTAAACTTTTTTAGCATGTATGATGTACTACAGCCACAGAAGTCCTCTTTTCACCCAGCACCCTACAGCACAGTAACAGCTGCAGCTTTGGTCATAATATTCCCTGGATAAAAAAAACATGAACCCATCAGAAAAAGGTTGCCACAGTGATGTATCCTTTGTCCTTTACTGTTTATCCATAGCTAACTTAATTCTTCCTTATCAATACTTCAGTGAGCATTTTTTTTTTTTTTTTTTTTTTTGCTGATGACACTATTTTATACGCCCCAGGCTCCACCCCAGCCCAGGCACTGACTCATCTTCAGTGTGCCTTTGATGCTTTCCAGTTATCTCTCCTTAATCACAGACTAGTTTTAGTACATGGTATTCTCCACCTCCACCTCCACCTCCAGTGACTCTGACCGTCCTGCTATTAAAACTTGAAAGGGCCCTCAGATTAGTCTTGTTGGGTAATACAAACACTTAGACAGCAGACTGTCTTTCAAGAATCATAATCAGAATTTGACTCAAAAATGAACCTCAACCTTCATGTCTGTGCTTGACTATGGAGACATTCTGTATCGTCATGCTACCCCACCAACACTTCAGCAGCTAAACTTTGTATATCATAGTGCACTGCGCTTTATCACAAATTTCATACGCATCATTGCTCTCTGCTGCTTCCAATTCTTCTCTCATTTAAATCTAGTGTCTACAGTGCACAATCCAGTAACTATTTAATCTTAGATATCCCTCATGCATGCACTACTATTTGATCTAGCTTGTGTAATAAACTCAACCTGAGCTTTACATTTGAACTTTGATAGGAGGCATTATGTTTCAAAGAGCATGTTTCACATTACCTCTTTTATGCTTTTAGTACAATACTCACTCCTTTTGTCACCACCCCTCTACCAGAGCTCAACAAGAGTACACTGTTCGAGGACACAAAAAGAGGACATTTTGCTCAAAAGACTAACTTTATAAGTAGGCTAATTTTCAGCAGACAGCTGGTACAACTGGCTCCTGATGGAGAGATCCGTGCAAGAGGAAGTGTTGCACAATGAATAGGAAATCAAATGTCAGAAATTAATAACTTAATTAACTCTTCATACCTTTTGCAGAGCTTGCTCTTTAGTGCCATAGATTACCCACCATAACAAGTCTGCAGAGTTCTGGAAATGTACTTTGTGATAATGCAATTTTTGCAAATGAATTCCCTGAGGTGTCACGTTTGTTTTTCACTCTCGCTGTCTTTCTCAATCTCTTTTTGCTCCTTTCCCCTTTCCCATCCAGCATTATAATTGGTCTAATAATGGTGTGGATGACAGCCTGTGGCTGGGCCTCTGTGCCCATGTATTCAGTCTAATGCAGTGCTTCAACCTGTCATAGATTTCCATTATTCATCTCAGGGAGAACTCGTAGTGCTGTCTCTGAAGGCCCCCTGTTCAGAGATCACTTTTCTCTCTGTTTGTTCGCCGCCACAAGAGCACTACACGCTGCGTGTGTCTGTTTATTTTTTTATTTTCAGGAAAACATCAGAGATGAATAAAAGACAATGTGTGTGTGTGTGTGTGTGTGTGTGTGTGTGTGTGTGTGTGTGTGTGTCTGTGTGTTGGCAGGACATTTTTCTTAGTCAAAGAATACAAAATGAAAATTGCATGTGGGTGCAAGATTTAGTATTTTTCTAATTAAAATTGCTGCATTTGAAACAAGTTCACCCCAAGATATTATACTTATACTGTAGCTAAAGTAGTCCGAGACACAAGCATAGTCCGAATACTCCTCTTCCTCTTCTGTGTTTACATCCTATTGGCCATTACAGGATCCAAACAAATCCACTGATGACCTTTAGAGAGATATCACTGTACATTCATAATAACATGAGCATGCACAATGGGATTATGCCAGAGCAATGACAAAATAACAAGCATATTATTTATTATGGCAGAGGCTACTGAATGTTATCGCTGCAGGTTATTTCAGTTTCAACCTCCTCAGGAGACCTTACTTCACCTTTATAATCTTCAATAGCACAGTAGGAAAAAAAACTACACGTAATACATAAAATAATCTCTAAGAGCAGGATGCAAAACTATGGCTATCGTATTTATTATCTAATATTGACTATATTCATTATATGGGACACGCATGTCAATGATTGAAAACTGTATGTATGAGAGACATTTCTCAGTCCTTGACACATCAGAGCAGAAGCAACAGAGAGAGAAACTGGGGCTGGTAAGCCTCTGAACCACGATGCTTGACTGGTTAGAAGAGCGACAAGGCAGTCAGGCAAGCAGTTTGCTATTTTTTTATACTCCTTGTCTAACTAAGTCTTTCGGTGTCTGTGTGTGTGTGTGTGTGTGTGTGTGTGTGTGTGTGTGTGTGTGGCTAATGTTTTTTTTTTCTGCAAAACAAAAAGCAGCTTACCATCTCTTGGTTGGCTCTGTTGTCTGCTTGCACATTCTGTCTACTTAGCCTGTCCATCTCCTCCTAAATCCTGTACATAAGCCCAAAACAAGAGATATCACCACACACGCACAAATGCACATGCACAAAAGAAGCTCTGAATAAAATAATTCAGAAAGACCAGCAACAATGAGACTATACGGCAAAAGCGAAGCAAGTACTGGTTTTCCAAAAAAGACATTGGTGCAAGAACAATTAAAAAGCTACTGCTTGCCTGCTGAAAGCACATTGGCAATCTAAAAATAAAACAATGAAGCTCTCGACCACATTTTAACAACGGTACTGCTAACATACATGTAAGGTGTACTACAACATTAACTCTAGTATTTATTCTAGTATTATCTAGTAATTCCGGAAAGGTGCAAATATCAAAACACAGGCGAAGGTGGAAGTATAGCACTGCTAAGAAATCTACTGCAATCTTGGGTCCACACAGATTTTAACATAATAAATACAGACAGGAAAATGATTAACCTCTAACCATCTTGAGGTTAAACAAGACCCTGACCCAATTCTGCACAAGCTCGGGCTGCTTTGTTATGAGCAAATGTGTTATACTTGTAAATATGTGCCGTGTGGTAATGAACTTTAGCTCTGCTGTAGTGTGTTATGCTCTAATAGCTACATTGTCTCTGATGGATATTGAGGCTAACCTTTGTCTTCACTCCATATCTTTTTTTTTTTTTTTCCCAGGTTGTTGTTTTTTGTGTTACCGCTGCACATGTCGTGCTTGGCTGTCACATTAAAAAAAATTAATTAAATAACAACAAAAAACATTCAATTATGATCATACTGCTTGGAATTTCATGAGAGCCATCATAATAAGGTATTAACTCAGTCAAATGTGTAAATATAAGCAGGACTGAATATGAATTTTAGGCCCTGTTAATAAAAAAGCAAGTAAGCATCATCTTATTATTATTTTAGGGATTAAAAATGATATTAGCCTTCTTAAATAAGAATTTGTCTGAGCCCGGGCTGCTAAGGATGTAAGCTGGAACTGCTCCTCTGACTTCTTGACACTCTCCTTAAACACATAGTGCACACTGCAGCAAAGAGCTTTCCTCTATCGTCTTTCCAGTCCACTGGCAAATTCTGTCAGAACGGTCCTGGACACACTCATGTAACACCATGACGGATGATGTTGTCTCTTAACTCTTTTCCTCTCCCTATCTCCTCCCCCATCCTGACCTCCATTTCTGCTCACCTCCTCACTTCAGTCCCCGATCTTCCTCTTTTCTCCTCCCTCTAAACCCGATTTGCCTTTTACGCTGCCACATCCCCCAGGTCCCCTCTTTCTCCTCCCTTCCTTACTCAGTCCGTTCCGTCTCTTTCTGTACTCTCGGAAACACTCAACCATGCTGCCTTCTTCTGATTTTGGCATCCAATTTATGTGATACTCTGAGGCTTCCCTTATAAACCTGGGCCTTCGTGGGCCAGGTTGAGTATTGCACAAATTCCACTCCCCCACAAGCAGTTTAATTACACATGGCTGTCTGCATGATTACTGAGCACTGACAGAATGACACAAACCCATAGTGACAGAACACATAGGGAGGGAGAAGTGCGGTAGAGTGGGAGAGAAATTAAGATAGTGATGGTTAGATGATGAGGCTGAAAGAGATGCAGGATGAATCAAGAGAGAAATATTTGTCATTGGGCCCTTAAAAGATTTAAAGGGGAAATCAGCTCTGTTTTCATACAATACAATATCATAATCTACAAGGTTTGACAGTTACCTTTTCCAGTTGATGAGATGGGATTTGTCTCTGAAACTACATTGACGTGAACTCTAATCAGACCGAGGCAATATTCTGATTATTCCAGCTGCCAAATATCACTTTAACCAGGTTATCTGACGTGCATTGGTGTCTTCATCAGAGCACATCGTTTCTGTCAGTTACAGGCCACCAGTTTTTAGCACAACAGAACACAGGCGGGGCATGTGGACTTGTTTTTTTTTCCATGTCGAAATGGTTGAATCACAAAAACAGTGATTCTCACAATGATTTACAATGGCTTACTGGGCCATTCCACCTCTGCACAGTTTTTGATAGAAATGCACAACTGCTGTAGACGAAGTATAGAAGCAGTTTTAAGTAGAGGAGAAGTTTGTAACTGAACCACTTCTGACTTACCTGACAGAGAACCAGATGCTGTGATCTAACCAGTTTCAAATTAGGCATAAGCATCGCACTGAAATACTGTTTTCTGCTAGGGAACATTATGTCATCATTAGATGAGAGTAGCATGCGGTATTCACTGATTTTAAAATGGATTTTGCCTCACAATTAGTTTACAGGGAGAGGTATGAATTTAAAAACTGTGGGAAACATGAATAATACTATCAGATACATTTCACAAAAGATGCATATGAGTATCACAGTTCCCTGCACATTATATTGTCTTTGTATCACTATTTGGCAAAAGCCTGCCATTCAAACAGTAGGAGCCGCTTTTCATTTGCTCTATTAAGATAATATTGATGCAAAGGCTTGTAGGCCTTCCTTGTACAGCCACCACGGGTGTTGACTTCAGTAAGTTTATGGAAATTTTTTGGATGGAAATTTAGTTTGAAATGATGAAATAAATATTACCACATATCTGACAAAGCACAGTTATGGAACAGAGACAGAAACAGCAAGGGCTGACATTACATTTTATGAATAAAAATGAAATTTGGTTACTGAGGCAGGAACACACTGGCAGTCTGGCTTTAGTTTGTGAGCTAAAAAAAAGAGGGAAAAGAGGGAGACACGGCCAGGTGTGGTGGTTAGATAGATCTGCATAAGCAGTTTGGGTGTACTTTTAACACAAGACAAGTCATGCCTTTTATATTATATTATGTAACTGTCTTACCAGCACGGCACCAGCATGGGCTCTGATCATGGCTGCCGACTTCGAAACGGCTTGGTCTACATGAGCAACTGCGTGTCAAAGTGGGGCAATGGAGCCAGAGTCTGTGCACACTGGCCATAAGCATCAACAATGTACATTTGGAATAAAACAACTAGAAAATGCATTTCCTGAGGAAAATGTTTGTGAATGCTGATCGCTGAAATGCTGCATTGCTGAACAATGGAAGTTTAAGTGCATTACCCAAAGAAGCTCAGTGCTGAAACACATTGCTGGAAAAGCTGGTAGTGAAACCGTAACACTATCAAAGCTGTAAGATGAAACGAATTCCTTTAAAATACTGAAACATAAATGCTTTTTTTTTTTTAATCAGACAGGTGAACTATGCTGCTAAACACCCAAAACATTTCCCAAAACGGCTGAAAAAAAGAAGGGGGGGGGTGAACACAAGTTTAATAGTTCAGCGTGACCCATTTAAAGTTGAAGTATGTAGCTGAAAGTACACTTAAGCAGTAGAACTTCAAAGTGGAGTGGGTTTGAAGAGAAATTCCTCACATTTACTAAAAGCTGAATACAAGCATATAAATTTGAGCTTAACATTTTTACATTTGGAAGATTTTTGTCACTGAAAGTATGCCGAAGAAGAAGAATATTTAAGATAAAAAGATTCAAAAATAATCGGAATATAACGCAATTCAATATAAACCAGACAGTCTCCAAAAGAAAGGGTCAATAGAGTTGAATTAATACCTCTCTGACGCACAAAAAATTGAACATAATGGCGTGTAGAGAGTGTGCCAGCGCTGCACGGCAATCTTGTTGCAGAGGACGACCACGAATTATGGAATCTGCTCAGCGCACCTGTGTTCTGTCATGCTTTCATCAAATTATTTGGTTACGTACTGTAAACCTTTTTTTCCACTTTCATTCAACATTCCTTAACAAAATGATCACACAAAAAATACACTTTCATTCATTTTATTGCATTTTTGCCAGCCAGAAAAAATAAAGATTAATGAGCGACTCTTCCGCGCATCTGTCATCCACAACAACTAGCAGTCTAAGCCGACAGCCTTTCATTTACCCTGAGGACCCCTCTTTACAGCAGCTGAAGGCTGCAGGTTACCTGTTTTATGTGCAGTCTATAATATGAGTGATTATGTGACTGTCAAGCCACAATTACACATCAGATCCACCAGCAGAACCCTCCATGTGAATTCAACAAGTCGAGCCTAAGCACCACTTGGCAGGTTCAAAGACAGCAAAAGGAAATTGAAGAGAGCGAGCAGAGTGTGCTGAACGCAGTTTCACTATGACACACAAGAAGCAGTGTTAGCAGCGATGATCTGACTGATTCCTCTTCAGCCACAGAGTAATTTGTAGTGAAGGTCCACATCCTGATTATTTACTTACCAAAGATTAACCATGACAGGAATGACACAGTTTTCTAGAGAATAGTTCAACAAATAACTGAACACAAATAATTAGACATACATTTTAAATTGTGTTCACAGGGGATGGACGATTATGTCAAATGTCAGGTGGCCTTGCGCTTATGAATTTCCTTCCTCTTGTCCTGCTAAGCACAAAATGTCCCTTTCAGCGATGCCATTTTTCAAATGTCCACTAATTTGTGAATCTTTGCAGGACAACTTGGAGCTGTTGGTTGCCTTGACTTGCTTTTCTCCAGGGCACATTAATCGAGGTCGTCAAGGGGACAAGCAGTTCTCACTCACTTTCCCACCCAGATTAATCTTTTATGTAAAGATAGTGACAGCATACGTTGCTCCAAATGATGCGGTTTAAATATTAATAGGGGTGTTACACACGGTTTGAAGTGATAAATATAGTCAATATCCTCACTAAAAAGATATATAGCCAAAATATAGGTATAAATGCCTTAAATAGGAATATAGATGGCCAAAATTTAGATGCCATTCATTTAAATATGGATATTTATGTAGATAAATATAGTCAATGACTTTTTGTTTTGGAGAACTCCTGGTATTTTGATCATTTTTTATTCAACTTGGACTCGGGTAAAGCTTCATGCTGTGCTCCCATTGTGTTTTCCAGTTAATGAGGTCCAAATAAAGTCAACTGCAAGCATCTATTTGCAAAAAAAATATTCAGGTGGATTTCATTTCAGTGTGTTCAAACTTCTTACTTCTGTAGTGATTCTTCCTGCTGGGGATAAAGGTTCAGAGTATTACCTTTCAAAGGAGACCAAAACCATGCATGTACTCCCAATGGTTCAAGAACAGCTTTCAGTTTACCCTGGGTATGCTCTGGATAGGCATTTTAGGCCTATTTTCACTAGAATGGTAGGATGAGTTTCCATATGCATGGGCATTGGTATCGACAACACTCAGAAAGTGTTGTCGATACCAATGGGTTTCCCTGGCACTGGTGTTACAGCGGAGAAGGCCTGCAGACATTAGAGACAACAGAGCACTGCTTTTTCTTCTTCTTCTTCTGTTTTACGAAACACATTTAGCCACTGGTGGTGTCAACAAATTCATACACTTCCACTTCATTACTTTCATACAGGCAGAAGACCATGTTTCAAAATGACTGCAGTCTTTATGTTTTTTTTAAATGAGAAGCTCTGTCCTTGCTCATGCTTTCTCTATTTTTACCTCTTTGTCAGATAGCAACCTTCATCGAGACAGTTAGCTGGCAGTCCTGCGTCATACGCGTTTGAGTGGACTCAAAACACGAGTGAATGGTTTGACACACAGAGCTCAAGTGTAACATAAAATAGTGCCTCTTTACTATTCATTGACTAAAGAATCAGTTGTGAATTGAGGATCAACTGTATGAAATCCAGTCAAATCGTGACACCAAGCAGAATCCCACCTGTAGCTACAAGAGGCAGCACCTGGACAGTTTTTTCTCTACTCCTAATCAGAGTTGGGCAAGTTACTTTCAATATGTATTATATACATATTACTTTACAATGTGGATGTCTGTGTGGAGTAATGCAGAACTGATTCCACTACTTCTCAGTTTACAGTCACCAAAATAACCACAGAAGCATGACGAGCATTATATTTGGTTATATGTATTGTGGTTATATTACGTTTGTAATAATAATGTTATTGCTCCTATAGCCTCAGTATTACCTGGTCTCCATGGTAATGTTAACTTATCGTATGATTGCTTTTGATAGGAGTTTTGCAAAGCTGAACACTGGAGCTACAGTGATGGCCCACATTTCCCATCATGCTGTGCTGAACTCTTTGCTGTCTTATATTCCCAAAAAAAGGGTGTTTACAGTGTCATTTATTTCTCATTTTCTTATCTCATGTCTTCCTTCCTACTATCTATATTTTTGTTGATATTAGTAAATATTTTATTGGTACCTATGTGCAACAAAATGACTGCAATTAATGAGCTTTACCAGAAATAACACAGTATTAGATCATTTTTTAATTACCTAAAGCTGTGAAAATGATCTTGCAAAGTAATAGAAGCAAGTAAGATGCAATGATATTTTTGCTGTATTGACATCACTCATTATGTAGTCTAAAATATTTTGTATGTGTCTCAATTTCCATTGAGAAAACTGATTTAGTGTGTGAGCTTTACATTCTGATGGCGTCTGGATGCTTATTTCATCCAAACTATTACCAAGATATGGGCCTGTATATCAGAGAGAGGGACCAAAGGTGATAGATTATGCCATTATCCACAAACAGGTTTCTGCACCAAAATTTCTCATATTCCTGACCTTGGCTGCTGAAATGAATAGTACCCTCACTTTGCCATGCCACCATACCTTTCATATATTTTGCTCTATTTGCTACTGATGCACCAACTGTCCTGTTACAAACAGAAAATACCCGACGTGAATGACAATATAGTGTAAGATTTGAATTTCAGTTAAATGAAGCAGTATGCAGTAATGGATGCAGCACAGCGAAGCCCAGTGGGATCAAGACAATGGGCTGAATAAAAGAAAACCGGCTTGCAGAAATTGCATTATCTATAACTGCTTATTCTTTGGAGGGTTGCAGTGACCCAGAGCCAATTCCAGCAGTGAGGTGGGTTACAGCCTGGAGTGGTCACCATTTCATAGAGACACATGCTCATTCATACCTGCGGGAAATGTGTTGTCCAATTGCCCTGCATGTCTTTTGACTGTAGGAGGAACATGGAGGAAACTCATGCAGACACAGGGAGAACAAGCAAACGCCGCACAGAGGGGCTACTGCTGGCTGGCAAGTTTGAACCAAGAACCTTCTTGCTGTTTGACAGTGGAGCCACTGAAAATCACTCTCCAAACTCTGCAAGACTTCATGTTTTTGGTAGAACCTCCATTCGTACTCACATTGTGTCTATCCTGGATGTGGAGCTACATTCATGCACTCTGGTTTGCATTTTGTTTGAGACGATAACAGAAAAAAGAATGAATAAGTAGCTGTAACTCAAAGAAAAAAAAAGTGCAGCGGAAGTGCATTTATGCTGGTGCTTTATATGCGTCACACACCCCAGAAAGCATAAACGAAGACATTGCCATCTAACTTGCCCTTTTACACGCCTGCCTAATTTTAGCCAGGGCTGCTATAACTGCTTGGATTCCCATCGAAAGGGCTAATCAGGGTTAAACTGCTGCAGGGATGTGATCATGTTCAGCCAGAAAGAGAGCAGATAAGGATGCTCAAGGACAGATGATTTCAAAGGCACTATTTGAAGTTATTGATCTTTTTTTTTCCTGCGCAGGTGTGAGTACTCATTTGAATGACCTTGCTGTGCTGTTAATATCAACATCAGCATCATTAGCTTGCAGATTCCCGTATATTTTAATTACTGGTTAAAACATTTACCTGTGCTGGTGTTAACACTACTTGACAAGAAAATGTTCTTTTCAAGTCTCCAACTTTTTTATTTTCCTTTCTGCTTTCTTTTTACCATCCGTTCCTCTTGACTTTATCTAATTCCTTGACCTTTCTTCACCTCCATTCCTTTTTCTTCACCCACCTTCTGTGGATATCTCTCTCAGCTTGCTATTACCATGGCATAGTGAGGGGTGATTTCTTTGTAATAAATTACAGCGTAGGGCATTGCATGGAAGCATTAGTCTAAAATGCCTTGCAGTACCAGGGCAAAATCCATATTTCTGGCATGGTTGTCTCCAGTGGAAAATAGACTGCAAACCCTTTGGTGCCACATTCTCTCCATTCAGCTACATTTGTCATGGACAGTGCAGCAGGTAGTGAAGGCTTGGAAGGCCAGACATGCCAATGTGTGTGTTTATATGTACCTCTGGGGTAAACTGTTGGGGGGGTTAGCAAAGATATGGGTTTTGATGAATAAATTTTCAAATTATACCTGGTGAAAAGTGTATTCGAAACAAAAATGGCCTGAATTCATCCACAACCACAGATTTAAAAAGGACAGCTTCACAATTTTCTCGTAAACCAATAATTGCTAACTTGGTAGAAATCCTGAAACTTTTTTTCATGTGCTCACCTGATTGTTGTTTTGTTAAAGGCTTAGTCCCCAGTTTGTACTACTACAAATATATATACAGTATCTATTGCAGTACTTTCATCAGCAGACCACAGGCTCAATCACCACTGTGTTACTTCATTTGGTGACAGATGGTGACTTAACAGATATTCGTTTGTTGTGACTTTAAACTTTCTTCAGCAGCTAAAATGATAAGGTTCATAAGCACTTAGTTATCTGTTTTATTATGAAACGTTCAGTCCTGAACCATCATTCACAGCACATCATCATCTTGTCGCCTTAAAAACAGACGAGGCTGCAAGGAGAACATGCCATTCTGAACAGCTGACAGGAGGATGTTGAAAGGTCAATGCACTCCGGAGCTCCAAACCGGAGCTTATCTGAAGGCAGATATTTACTTTTTTTTATCATAAACCTCAGCTGTGATGAGCAACACGTTGTGAGAAAGAAAGGACTTTTGGAAGGAACTGTGAAAGACAAGAATGTGAAAAATGGAAATGAATTCTCACCGTAAGGGTCCATTTGCTGTTATCACTGGAAGGCAAAGGAAGTGAGCTCGACAATGTGAACATATCAATGCTTTCAACACACTAATATCATATTTTTCTCTTCCTGTCTGTCGTGTGTATGATCTGAGGAGCTTTCTACACTTTGCCTGTCATTTGTTTTCCCTGCATTTCATTTCACACCGAGTCTCTGTGTCTCTACCAGCCTGGGCCTCTCTCCTTGTCTTTTTTTATTCTCATCCTTGCCTCCTCATTCCTTTTCGCACATTGTTCCACCAGGTGTCAACTTCGAAATGTCAACTTTTTCCTCTCCTTCAGATTGTCAATGAAACACGGAGAAGAGGAGGAAGTGGAGCACATTGGTGGCTTCATTTTCCTTTCCTCTGTCATCTCTCTTTCACATGAATATTTGTTTGTCGTCTTTGTCTCTATCTGATTACGTCTTTCTATTTTTATCGCCCTCTTTCTTCCTGTCTATGCTTTTGGTCTCCCCTGTCGCTTTTCTCCCCTTTGCTTTGTCTCTCTCTCTATCCTTGTACGGCTCTCAGCCGCACTAATGAAAGGATGACTGATGTAGGTTTGGCTGGGAGATGGAGCCTGTCATTTATTTTCTGGTTTTCTGCAGGGCTTGCCTGGGGCCAGACTCACCTCGACCACAGGCAATGTTACCATGAGAGCTTTTAGTCCACGCTGAGATGGAACACACGCGTACAATACAATGTACTGCATCCATACACACACACACACACACACACACACACACACACACACACACATCGGCCTACTGCTCCCTTCTTGCTGCCACTGACAGACCGATGTTTGCTGGTGTCCCGGAGAGTGAGAGTCACAACAATACTCTGTAATTGAATCCCTGTTGCCACTGTGTACCTCACTTCAGCTCTCTCAATGTGGCAACAATCTCTCACAGTCAGTCTCTCTCTTGAAGACTGTTTGCTTCCTCGGCTTCCTCGCTGCCTTTGCTCATCTGTCTGAATATGCTTTCTTCTGTGTGTGTCTTCACCTGGCCCTGTGTCTTTTCTCACTTTCTCTTCTCCAGTTCTTTCAGATTTTGAGTTCTTCCAGGGGCTACTTTAGTCTGCATCCCCGTCGTGAATCACCATTCCTTTCAATATCTATATTTGTGAATGGTATGGCATGCATGTATGAGTTGGGTGTCTCTACTGGGTAAAATTATTTAGATCTTTGAGTCCGTTTCTCTGCATGTGGGCATGTACACCACTTATGTGTGTGTGTAAATATACACGTTTTCCCATACGTGCATTTGTGTCTTGTATATATGTGTGTGTGCCCTCTGTGAACTGAATGACACCTCAACCAGTCGGCCTCCACCATGCCTCATCGCTCTGCATTGTTTTCCTGTTCGTATGACTGGCATGTCATCCTCAAAAGATGTTTGCATCGTCTAGGCACTCTAGATTGGACACGCTTGTGTGATCTCAGCCTGAGCTGTGTTTGAAGAAAGACAGGCAGTTTGGTTCTGGTTTATTTATAGACTCCTATACTTGTTCACACTCTGGAGACCATGTTTTGATTAGACGTCTCACACGGGGAGATCAGGGCCGTAGCAATTGTGCATTATCTGTAGTATTTGTTTAAATGTTCTGAGATTGGTGAGATCAGGATCAGTCAGATCATTTCTTCGAAGTTTCTCGTCATATAGAGAAAGTCTTGCTGGAATGTAAGGATTGTTGTGCAGCATGCTACATTGCATTGGGGTCGAACATACACAGTGAAGCCAGCTGTCTTTGCAAAGAGTAACAATATATAGTGAGCAAGTTGCAAGTGGGCCACATTAAACTTACAGATAGATGGGCCAGATAGGGTGTCTTGTTCATCAGCCTCACTCATATCACTTTAAAATGTCTTTGCCAAGGGAGATAATGCAGGTCATAGTCCCAGGGTGCTGAAAGACACTAATGAGCTTTATTAAAGGTCTTGAATGCTGACACAAATAGAACTGTACTCCCAGGAAACTGATGCCATGTTAGTATCTTTATTAGGCTTTTAGCTACTCTGGCAGCATTGTTCTGGAGATGGCAATTAGTCCACTTTGGCCCCGGCTGAAATATCTGCAAGTCCATTTGGTGGTGACCCCCTAACGTTTCCTCTATTGGCCCCATGAGGTTCGCATTTGTGGTTTTGAGTGAAGTCTCAACAACAATTCGATGGATTGCAGTGAAATTTGGTACAGACATTCATGTCAACCTTGGTGATCCCTTAACTTTTCATCCAGTCAAACTTGTACAGTTGTATTGTTATTATGAATATGATACATTGCTGATGTATGCTTCATATTTCAGTACATAGCCACATACCTCCTACCTGATCTGTAGAGCACGTGTTGTTGAAAATTGCATTATTATATTGTTGAATTTATTTAATTAAAGCCATGGAAATATATATTATGATTTGTTGACATGCACATATCATGGGAGTTTGTCCACTCTTAGCTGCAGTCAGATAACCGGGCCACTAGCTGCACGGCTAACTGAGCTAATTAGCTAACAGCAGCCTGGAGATAGCTATAGCAAAAAGCATAGTGAGCAGCAGTTAGTGGTGTTGCTGCCCTCTATTTGTTTAGAGCAACTTCGCCAGGTAACGAATTCTTACTCGTCATACCTTTAAAGAATACAGGAGATAATTTAGGGACATTTTGAGGCTTATGGATTGCTTAAGGGAGAGAAAGGTGTGAGAGTTGCAGACAGGTGAGCAAAAGCAGCTTATAGTAGCCCACCAACCTGTAAGGAAAATTCTCTGGTCATATCTCTAAGTGACAACTGTGACAAGCATGCACACACTCATCTAGAGGTCTGTGATAAGGTAATCCATTTACTGGAGAGGGCTAGTATCCTGCTATCATGCTGAATGATGGAACCCAGCTTTCATCTTTCAACTCTCCCTCCACACACACATCCACACACAGTTTCTCATTTTCAAGCTTATGAGTATATGTAGGTGGCCAGAAGAAAACTCAACCCCACACAGATAAACAGTGTAAATGATTTCTCTTGAGCCAGTAGGCAGGTATAATGCAATTCAATTACAGATTCTCAAACAGCTCCTTGCCATGATATATCCAGTTCTAGTTTACAGGGGGGTTTTTTTATTATTGTTAACCCACATTCTTTATGCTGAGTTCACTTCTTCCAAACTGTTTAGACAGTTCTGTTTATGGACATTTTAAGGGCTCAGGAAATGGCTGGTCTCCCGAGCACAGAGCACAAACATTGATGATTTTAATGATAAAAAGAATTTATTGCCACAAAAAAGAAAAAAGGATTATGATCACTGGGAGACATTCCATATAGATTCAGAAAGGAGCGGGCAGGCAGGTGAGGTGAGTCACCAGGTTTTCTGGTGGTGGACTGGAGCTGGGCAGACAGGAGGGTGAAACACAAGGAGATGATACCGAGACGCATTGAAGCAGATTTAGCAACTCGGAAACAGTAACGCAAACAGAACATAGAACAAAGCGCAAAGAGAGCCATGTGGCAGAGACATGTTACCAGGCTGATAAGTACAACAATCTGGCAAAGGCTGGTGAGGAGATCCGGCCTTTATTCTGTGGCTGGTGATTATGGATTGGCTGCAGCTGTGGTGACTGATTGGCACTGGGAGCAGGTGTAGGTGAGCCATGATTGCAGGAAACCGCCCAGTCCATACACACACACACACAGATTAACTTGGCACAAAGGGATGGGAAAAATCACTAGGAAACACAAGGAAAGGGAGGTTAATCTCACATCCAAAATGCACTAATGCAACCTAAACATTTTATGCATATCAAACTGAACTCTTGTACCCAAACACTGACATTTGTCTGCCAGCAGAACACTTGGTCACTCATTGCACAATGACATTGTTTGCCAATCTCATCTTTTCATCCACATTACACCTCATGTCCTCTCTTGCAATCCACCTGGGAATGAATCTTTTTGCATGCCTGATCTATCCCTGGTAATCCTCTGCAGATATGTCAAGACTTTCAGAATTCATTGCATCCAAAAAGGTCCTCCAATCATGGTGGTCATGAACCTCACACCTCCATCAGGACAAGCATTCCTTCATAGAGTTGAAGAATGGACAGTAAGGTGGAAGGAAAAAGAGCAACATGGGCTGTAAGTCTTTCATAGAGGTCAACAAGGAATTAAATGAGGCTCTCAGTGTTATACAGTCTAATTAGCGGTTTATGTAACAGCAGATCACCAGAAGATACTGCTGCTCACATTGTGATGTTGGCACCTCTCTGATCTGGGACATCCTCTGTTACTCTGTTTCCAGTCACATTTCCTCTTTGCCAACGTGTTTTGGCCAAGTTGAAACACGCCTTATCCCCAAAGATGTATGTGGGGTGTTAGCCCGGCCTCAAGCTCCATACATACTCCTCTCCATCTCCTGGCCAGTTTTCCTCCTCTGCCAGCCATCTCTCTGTGTGTGGCTGGGTCCATGTTTACTGAAAAAGCGAATTCCAAACACTTGCTCTTCTATACAGTTGGCATGAAATTGAAAACAGAACCACCTGAGTAGATGCTCAGCTAAAATGAGGATCAGCTGTGGTTGGTCTTTTCTCTATAGTTTTCTTTTTTAGGTCTTTTTTAGTAGGTTTTGAACTCAAATTTAGCAATTTTTACAACAGTATGCAAACATGTGCAATGACTGTAATGTAAATAAACAGTTTTGGTGGTTTTGAAAAGGGGAACTCTGTAGGTCTACTGAGCAAATGTGCTATCAATTGACAAAAATGAATTGTGTAGATGAGTCTATAGAATTAGGTTGACATATTATAGAGGTTGAACATAAATGAAGGATGTTTTAAATTAAAGTAGGTTAATGATGTGCAGAGAGGCGGGATACTTCAGGAGTTTGGGAAGTGTATGGGGAATTTATTTATTGACTTTATTTACTCAGAAAAGACCTGGAAATACAGAACAGTCAGCCACACACACACACACACACACACACACACACACACACACACACACTCATGCTCACACACCTGTCACAGAAGAGGGGCTTCTGACATTTAGTTTGTTTGTTGAAAGTCTTTGAATTATGCCATGGTCCATCTGTCATTTTGTGTGTGTTTGTGTGTGTGTGTGTGTGTGTGTGTGTGTGTGTGTGTGTCTTAATGAGCTCCACACAGCTACTTGTTTTGATGTTTTATTCTATTGTTTATTCTATTGAAATCTAGTGCATTTGGCACCATGCACGTTTCTTTTTGTGTGTTTCTCTCTCTCTGTCTCTCTATCTGTGTGTGTGTGTGTCTGTCTGTCCGTCCGTATCCACATCTCTGTGTGTGTGCATAAGCACTATTTGTTGCTAATTAATTTTTTTTTTTGATGTTTTGGACATGGAAGCCGATTGACTAATGTTCCAGCTATAGTCCCAGAGGAAATTCAAATCAACCAACAAGGACCTTATTCTGAAAAACACAGAAAAGGCAGCCTGCAGCTTGATCTCATGGTAATTCTTAGAAAATCCTTGAAGAAGCACTGAATCTGGTTTCATCACGCTGTATGAATATTTGATTGGAAAAATCCACATCAGCAAATATAAAGTAATGCTTGAAAAGGCTGCTTGAACATTGACATTCAACACTGAAGGTAAATAAAATGGAGAAAATGCATTTAAATATATTAAAGGGTATGTTGGCTTTAATCAAACATGTTTCCACCACATGCTGTCAAATACACAGGCTGTTCTCCTTGCGAGGGCATTTCAATCTGTGCCTTACATTGCTTCATCACTTATTAACACTCTCAAGGATACAAACTAACCTCCCATTGGGGCTATGTGTCATTTAATAAGTTGTCATCTTTCTCTGAAAAGTATCTTTGTACATGTTCCACTACGTTGAAGCTACCATTAAAACAAACAGCTCGATTTTGCAAAATTCATGAACGTAGCCACAAGGTTACAATGCTGTGGGAGAAACCGGAAGTCTGGGGTTGAATACTATATATATATATAAAACAGCCAAAGGAATATTCCACACTGGCGATGCCCATCCTTCCTTTATCTGCTCTTTCCGTTCATGGCTCTCCTCCTCCTGGCCTGCCATATCTTCATTGTCCTTGGAGTTGGAGTCCTGTAGCTACTGTAAATCAAGTCAAAGACGTTAAAATGGGCTCCTTTGGTTTGTTCAGGCTGGTTCAATGGCAGGCTGCTGAGCCCAGTTCCATTGCCCACGATGTTAACACCAACAGTCTCCCGGTGCTCTGAGGTCCTCATCGTGGGAAGACCCCAGTAGGCTGCATGGCAAACTGAGCTAAGTAAGCTAGCTGAGCTAAGTAAGCTAACTGAGCATACAAGCTAACAGCAGGGTGACATATAACGTGAATGCTAATAATGAACATGACCAATACAATTCATAATACTTTCACGGTGTTTATGCCTGAAACCAATTGAATTAACATGCATGTTGCTGGCTATTGTAGTGTAGATTTTTTATCACTGATAGAATTATCATGTCAGCAGTTGCAGACATGCATGACTCACAGGCTTTTATAGTTTAATCATCAGTGTTCTGCAGCCCATGTGTTTGTAGTTAGGATGAGAAAATGTCTCTTGACCACATCTGAGGCTGCCACACAAGTCTGGCATAGGAGAGATGAGGGAGGGAAGGAGTATCATTCGTTCTCTCACTCACTCTCTTTTCCTCTCTGCACGATTGCAACTGCCTTCACAATGCACACCTACACATTTTTTCCACACTTACTGAGGCAACGCACCCTTTTGACATGTAGTAATCATACACACACACACACACACACACACACACACCTACACAAACACACATATGCACACAGACTTTTGAGGTGCCAGATGAAAGAACACCTACATCAATGGTAGGACTGCGGAAGCGTGTGTGTCGTAGAGATAAAAGTATTATGCAACGAATGCCAGCCTGTAACAACCCTTCATGTCATGTCAGCTATGAGGCAGCCTACACACACATGCATACAGTATGCATGCTTACATCACATGATGTTTGATTATGTGTGTATGGAAAGACATATTGTACGGAAGAGTTGCAGAAAACTAATGTGACAGAAGTGACAGATTGAAGATGGCCTGTAGGCGTCTCCTTGGCCCAAAAGATGATGATGGGCGACAGCATAGCAGATGCACATCTTTATGTCACATACATGATATTAATGTTTCAGAGAAGTCCAAGACAGAGAAAATAGGTGCTCATCACTATGCAGCTTACAGTTCATATGTACTAAATATTAGCATATTTGCTTCCCATGCAAAGAGTATGAGATTGACAAGCAGGCAGACATGGCGCATGAATAAGAATGATTCATAATATAGATTATGACTGTTAACAGGGGAATCAATCACATGCACACAGATTTCACAATTTTTTTTTGGTTACTTTTCAACAAATAAAACTGCCCGAATACCTATGAAATCCCCTAAATGTGCTGTAGGATCATAAAGGCACTATCATGACTTGCTTGTCCAATAAGATATCACTTTCCATAGTTTGTTTTTCAGCTTTATTTACCCAATGCCGCACACTTGACCTTTTCCAGGAAGCAGTTTTCTACTGTTGCCCACTGACGGTATGGAGATATTACAGGATCGAGGCCCCAGAGCTTAAAATGAAGCATCATTCTGTCAGAGCTGCATGCCATCTACCCTCCTATGTCACATCAGCAGTAAATAGAGAAGATAATGAGCAGTAAATCCCCTGGGACAAACGTCAGATCTTGTTTGCAATGACAGTTTCTACCACTCCGTGCCGAGTTATGTAGTGCAACAAAATATTTTTTGAGTCATATTGAATATTTATTTTTCTTTTTTGGGGGGAGGAATCAGTGGCCTGGGTTCAGTTTGCAAATATGAAAAATACATCACATATGGAAATAATTATTACAATAAATCAAAAAATGCTTCCCTGGAAGTATAACTATTTGTGAGGAAGGCAGCATTCATTGACATCAACTTCATCCTGATGAGAAGTGTGTTGAGGTCATTTGTCACCGACTTACTTTGACAGTTGTATTAATGAGTAGCCAAAGAATTCTAAAATAATTAACTGCACAATTATGAAGAATTAGAAATATTTTGCACATTTGTACATGACACTCATGAATGATTTAAATTGTGTTGTAGAGTTAGGACAATTAACAAAATGTACAAAACAAGACAGATTTTTGGGACTTTTTTAGGACATATTTTCACTCGAATTATTTGCCATGTTGCCATGAGCACCACTCTCATGTCTGTGCTTTAAAAATGCAATTCAAGCCAGGAAGTGAGGATAACCAGGAACTCACTGCTACTGTTTGCCAAGAAATAGTTACAACACATATCAGATAACAGATTACATACATGAGAAGAAATGACCTTCAAAAAGTAAAAAATAATAAAAAATAAAGGAGTTGGGCCTGAACTTTCCTTGAATCCTCCTTGTGTTTGATATTGGACCGACATCATCAGGCGAAAAAGTCTTCGTCTTTGAGGAATAAAGGAAGAAATCCAGTTCACAGATTTTAAATAGACATTATGATTACATCTGGAGACCAGGGAGGCATGAAGGACACCCAACATCACTGTCAGACATCACCATACATGGACTGTTCAGCAGTATGTGTGGGTATATTGGATATTATTAGGATAATGCGTACATCTACCTGTCTCCCTGAAAGGTTTGAAGTTCTTGCAGACCAATCAGATGCTTTACAGCTGGCAGAGTGTGTTGAAGATGTAAATGTGTCGAGTGGGAAATAGATGACTCATCAGACCATGTTACTGTTTTTCATTGCTCATGGGTTCCGATTTGCACACCTCGAATCCATAGATGGATTTCTTAACGGGCCTACCAGGCACAGAGCAGAGGCCCTCGAGGTCAAGGGGAATCCTATAAGCAAAACCTCTGTGTGAAGTGGCTGATTTCTCATTGCACAGTGAAATGGAGAAAAGTCCTTCTGGCAAACTGAAGGAATGGCCTAAACATTCACTTTGAAGTTGTTACAAGAAAGAAGCCATCAGGACACCTTCAAAGGGAGTGTTTGTCCCCTCGGGTTTTCTGCTTGACGTTTAGGACCAGTGCTCCGTACTGACATCATGCGATATGTGTCCTCCAAGTCTGCAGGGAGAAATCAAAAATGTGATCACACAGTTGCAGCAGAAGGAGGCATCTTAGGCATTCCTACCCAGGGACCCATCATTTCATAATCCATGCACACATTAAAATATGCATTTTGGAAGAGGAGGATTCAAAAACCTGGGGTACCATGAGCATTTGGCTTTCTGTGTTGGAACTCCATGGGAGCCCAGAAAAGTGAGGAAATGGTGGAAAATTACAAGAGCGAGAAACGTAAAAATCAGCATGCCAGCACAACTGTAAGTGTTCAAAAGGATCTGAGCAGGAGAGCAAGAATAAAACAAGAAAACTCCTCATCTAGCATCTACTTTCTTTGGGGTGTTCAAACAAGAATGAGTGACATTCTTGGCATTCAACAGAGAGGCATTTTGCTTGCATAACCTTAAAAATACAAGCGATTTGAACATATATATAAAGGCTTGTGCTCGGAGGCTCTGCGTTGTCTTGCCGCAATCCATTATATTTCTTGTCTGCAAGAAACCTCATAAGCTATTTGACCTCTTCTGACCTCTGTTTCTTGCCTCGTATTGCTTCAGTTCAGCTCGTAAATGTGGTCACATCAGACCTCCTTTGAAGTTGACACGTACCTCTAATTGAAATTTAACTTTGAAGTTAAATTCTTTTTCCACTTGGTGTTTCTGCTTCGTTATACATGAACTGTTTCAACATTGAGTTATGATGAACAAAGCCATTCATCACCTCTGGATAGGGCGTCTAAATGTAACATATGTGACCAATACTAATTTGCAACCGTATTGTTGTAACTGAATTAATCATCAACCGGTTTAATGTTTTCAGATCATTTATTTTTCTAAAATACAGCCATATAATTCAGTATGATCCATGACCAAATTGTAAACATAGCCCATATTTGTTTATTTTTGATTAATGCTGCAGGGAAAAAAAAAGGCATCTGCCATGTTTTCTAGCTCTGGCAACTGCCACTGTTTAATGACCTCCGAAGACACACAGCTTACATCGTTTCTTGTCATCCAAGGAATTCAAGAACGAATTCTTCTGCAGACAGGAATATAGTCTTGCTGAGGAACAAAAACTACAAAGGCAGGCCAATCTCTATTATTATAATCTTTGTGTATGACAGCGTCAAATCATTCCTACAATGAAATTCTCCCCCTGTCTGTCTTTAGGAAAAAGAAAAAAGAAAAAAAAAAATCTATAAAACCGCCTGCTTAGTCTGAGGAGTGGAGTGGTGCCAGCAAGTTCCAAGCTTCCATCAAACACACACACATGCAACTCCACTCAGTAGTGGAGCACACAGACCGTTGTACAAACTGGCAAAGCTTCTGTAGCTGCAGGCTAACCAGCAGCCGAATGCCCCCCCTCCCTCCACTGATGATGATGTGGGACGTGGGTGAGAGAAAGACAGAATGAAAAACAGAGGGAGACATAGGAAGGGCAAGGATGAAACAAAAGAGTATCAGAGAGAAAGTGATATGAAGAGAGAGTGTGAGGAAGTGTGTGCGCGTGTGTTATGTAAACCCCAGGTGGTGCTTGTTGTCCTGGATAGAAGTATCACCAGGGGGACGGCTGCTCCAGCTTAGCAGGTCTCTCTGTACCTCTCTCTCTTTCCTGTCTTTTCTCACAAACACACGCCAGCATCAGTCGGGGAGAGAAGACGGAGAAATGAATGCAAGGGAGCAGCGAAGGAAAGGTGAAGGGACGAGAGCGGATGAGATTATTGAGGGGAGAGGAGGGATGCAGGGAATGTAAGAATGAGAGACAGCTGAGAGGAAACACATGCAGGAGGCAGATGTAACTGCTGGAAGGAGAGATGGAGGAGGGAAGGAAGAACGATGTGAAATGCATAAAAACAACTTTCAGAAATGTCAGCGTGAAGTTTGAGAAAGCGCAAACGTTCCACCTTCAGCTCGCTGTCATTCGGTCACGTGTGTGACTTGGGAGGGTATGTTCTGTTTTTCCCCAGTGCTGCGTTATGTATTTTACCTCTTTAGGTTTTTCTCTGCACCAGTGGAAGTTCACAACAAGCACAGTCACAAGAGCTTTTCTTGATACATCTGCATATATCACACACATTTCCACACCCACCCACACACACCTCCCCCAGGGGCTATTGTCGATAACAGCCTGCACTGTACACCTGATGCATCTGCGGGGATGGTCGTCTTCACGCTGAAACAGCAGGAAAGAACATCAGCAGAGACGTTTTATAGTCCCTGTCCGACTGCTGACTAAGGATGGGCTTCACTGTTCCAGATCCTGACCTCTAGTACTGCTGCTGTGGAAATCCCAACTCTGACCCCAGATCAGCACTTAAGACTGATCTCACTCCACTGAGCAGCTGTGGGAATAGACAACAGACAGCTGGCAGGGGGGGGCAGATCTGGGGCAACACTGCCCCCTAATGGTTCAGGCTTGGAAGTGTATGTGGAAGAGATGACGTAAGGCCAAGCTGTGTGTGTGTGTGTGTGTGTGTGTGTGTGTGTGTGTGTGTGTGTGTGTGTGTGTGTGGTAATATAGTAAATGTAAGTCTAAATGTGTTTGCTGTTTAACTATAAGCGCATGCAAAGGTTTCAGTATTCATTTGATATATTTTTAGATTTGTTCCGCAAAACAGAAGTAAATCATATACATGAGATGATTACTGCACATTCAGAAAAAAACTGCATTGACTGACCCTTTAAAACTAGAACTGTGGCACTTACTGGAACTGGCCACAGGCTTCAGAAAGTGGTTGGAGAACAGGAACAGGTACTTTAAACGTTGCTTGTGGTGACAGCCGCTGCTTTAGAAGGAGCAATCAAGAACTGCAGCTCCATGTAGGTACGTTTAAAAAAAGCCTGTGTAAATATAGATAGAAAGCCTGAAAGAGGATGTATGACATTTTTAGGGTGTATTTGGTTTGCAAAGCAAACACATTTCCATTTTACCAACTCAATTTAGAGATGTTGATGCTGAAGCAATAACATTTGGTCATTGGAGGGAAAGATGTTACCAGAGTGCCTGAAGGCAGCTCTGCTGAAGGCAGATTCTGCTCACTAAAAACCCCCAGTGGGCAGAGAGGAGTGGAGCTGCAGGAAGAATTATCCATCCAGGGCTGCTCAGGAAACACTGGAGCCTAATGCAGATGTAAGTCAGATATCACCTGAAGAAGAACAAGTATTCACACCTTTTACTAAGGTAGAAGTACTGATACCACACCCTACAAATACTCTGTTACAAGTAAAAGTCCTGCATTTAAAAGGTTGCTTCAGTTAAACTATGTAAGCATGATCAGGAAAATGGGCTCAAAGTATTAAAAGTAAAAGTATTCAATTAAGAAAATAAGACTGTTTTCTATATTACATCATTAGATTACTATTATTAGTAATTCATAATGTAAAAGTAGGATTTTACTGTTGCAGCTGGTTGAAGTGGAGCTCAGTTTGAACTATTTTCTATAAGACTGCAAGTAATGATCATTTTCATTACGGATTTATCTGCTAATTGCTTTTTGATTAAGCGAGTGATTGTTTGGTTTGTAAAAAATTAAAATAATGCAAAGGGAAATTAAGCAAATCCTCACGTGAGAGGATGAAACCATGAAATGTTTGTTGCATGAAAAAAAGATTGCTAATTAAATTCAATCAACTGATTGACATTTCAGCTGTACTCGTATACACTGTTGGTTAGTTTAATTTATAACAAAAACATCATATTCTATAATCTTTTTGTATGTTTTGTATGCAGAAATCTCAATTTATTAAGTAAAAAGCTTTCAGATAAATGTAGTTAAGCAAAAAGTACAATATTTCCCACTGAAATTTAGTGGAGTAGAAGTATAAAGTGACATGAAAAGAAAAAACTCAAGTGAAGTACCTGAAATTTGTAATTATATACAGTTCTTGAGTAAATATACTAAGCTACATTCCACCATTTGATGCCACTGACCTTATTACCATTTTGCCATCTGGAACTAAAACTTTTTCACTTCAATGCAAAAGTGAAAACTGGAAAAAAAAAAAAAAAAAAAAAAAAAAGCATGTAAACAAGCAATGAATCTTGTAAACAACCACCGCTGCTTTAACATCGCAGCTTGTACAGATGGTAGCTACAGCACTGTAACTTATAACTAGGTAGCTTTACTGATTAGCATAGTTAAATCCTGTGCCAGTGTGCTACATTACACAGTGCATGTTGTTTTAAAAAATGTTTTTCCGCTGAGAATTTGTGCATAGGACAATGTTTGTCTGTTTGCTGATGTTTCTCTGAGGTGCAAAGGTACACAGCAGCAAGAAGGGAGCTGTTCCTGGCTGACTGTATGGTGCATGAACTCACAATATCCACAGTGGGACGTGAACTAGTGGGTGAAATCCTTAAAGGGTTTCTCTCAAAGCAGCACTCATAGGCATGCACACCACTATAATCTATACTCTAAAATAATTAGCACTCATTGGTTTTGCATAAGAGATACTTCATCAGGCTTTAAGTGAGTAGCCCTGCTGGATCTGGATGAGGGCTTCCAATGCACTCAAAGCCAACAACAACATAATCACATAAGAAAGAGATGTACACTCATGAAGTAAAAAAAACACACGTTATTTTCACTTAGCAGATTAACTCCTTGAAATGTGAAGTGTACTGAGTGTAAAATACAAATCATTTTTATTATTCACATCTCTCTTTCACCAAACCCATTTTCTCTCGTTTCCCATTTAATTTGAAGCAGCCTGCAGGTGGGGGACCACATCCGTAAGAGTTAACAAATTACATATTTGCCCTTTGAGGACCCATCTGCATTGTGCATGAAAAACATTTTCCACATCCGTTCTTGCTGGTTGGCATTTCGGGTTCAGGGAACCACAGCAATCAGGACTGGTATAATAATATGATTGAATGCCTGAGGTAAATCAAGGAACAAAAGGATAAAAGAATATCAGAAATATGGAAATAGGCTTTATTATCATCAGACTGTACTTGAACTGTTGACTGTGATCGGAGCCACGCTCTGGACGTTTTGCCGGGTAATCAGACAAGTGGTTCTGCATACTGAATGGACTTGAACACTTGTTACATCCCACTGTCTGAAATAAATAAAACAACCCTCAAAAGCATTGATGCTCAATCAAGCAACCAAATGAATGCTTAGATCACACTGGACAAAGAGTTTCTGTGCCTTTCTTACACATACTCAGAAATACTTTTAAATGTGATGTTGAAAGTGAGATTTATTCGTCTCATTTAGAGGTTTTGTCTCTAATGTTGAGTTATGTCTCCATCGCACACTTTGCGCCTCAAGGTCCGGAAAGCTTTATGCTTCCTCACCTCATCTTCCCTTCGTGTCTGCGAGGGACTGAGCGCGATAATGTGTCTGGTGACCTTTGGCATGCCAGACAAAATTAAAGGCTCGGTTCACTCAAATCACTTTTCTCGCTTCATTTCTACGATTCGCTATCGAAGAAATTGCCCCTGTGAACTGCTGCAGAGTGTTTCCGAAGCTGATATTTCAACTGAAACCAAAACAAGTGCAGGCTGAGATATCACTTGTGGTGACTGAGAAAATGTTAGGGAGGACTGATCTTTAATAGAAATCTGTCAAAGACGTTGTCGTGCTATACAAATGTTCGACAAAATCCTACATGTATTAAAGTGAACTTTAATTATTGTTGTATCCTAATTAAAATGACCAAAAAAGCTCCTTATGTGACAGTCTCAGGAGTTGGAGTATTGCCCCTTTTTGGTTCAAAATATTCTGAATTAAAGAAAGTTGACTGTTTTTTGAATATTTCTGGAGTCTGACTGAGAGTTGTACCAGATGTTCAGCGCTGTTTGCTGCCAGTGACAGCTACTGAAACCAAAGCAGCGTGCATCCTGCCGCTCGCTTCTCTGCAAGAGAAGCAGAATATCATTATGAAGTTTAGTCATAATGTTCTCTCAAAACAGAGGTCCAATGGCAGTTTAAAAGTAGTTTCAGTTCAAATCTAACAACCTCCAAGACAGTTTGAAGCCCTGCGTACTGGTTCAACTTACAGCTCTGTTAGTCCTTTTCAGTCGTCTTTGAATGTTGTAGGATAGGCTTGCTTTAACAGTCAAGGCATCCTCAGAGGCATTTAAAATAAGTTCAAACCTTGTAGTATTGGTTTTTTGTGCTGTTCATACCAGAAATGTCAGTTGGCCCACGTCTCTGTCGCATTGCAAAAGGACAGGCCTCATTTACATGTCTAGAGTTTCTTCAGGAGCATTCGAGGGCAGTGGACACATGATACGTCTGTGTCTTTAGCCTCAGCTTCATCTCTCTTATCATCTGACATACAGCCAGAGGATAGCAGCAGCACACTGTGGTCCAGTCCTCACACACACTGCCCTGTGGACAAACATGCAGACAGGCACACACATACATGCAGACATGTACAGAAGAAGCACGCATGCACACAACAATGCAGCACGAACACGTCCGTGAGGTACATATACACGAGAAGACGTTAAAACATAAACACAGAAATTCACTGGCACAACTTAAAGTGAATCTATGAGTCATATGATGACAAACTGCACAATGTTTTTGAATTGATCATCTACATTCTTGGTAGCCATTGCATTTCCAAACTTCATTTTCTATTTTTAAAAGCGCATTACCATTTTGTACAGTCTACCTGCTGGTGTGTTCAAGGGCAGCCTAACAAGCAGCACAAATCCTCACTTCCTATTGACTGATGTGCTTTTTGCATGCAAAAAACACACACTCACCCGTATCTTGTACCTCTCCCGTATCCCGACTCGCATGGCCAAAGTGGATCCTGGGAGCAGAGGCATGCACACACACTCGCCAAACTGGTGAGCCAAACTCAGGTCCAAACAGCACGGCACCAGAGCCCCGAGGATACCTGCAAGCACAGGCAGAGGGGAGCACAACGCATGTCTGTGACTGACGTGTTTGCTCGAGAGTGACAAAAAACCCATTTGAATTTTTCTCTTAGGTGTGAGACAAAACTCAGAATGAATGATGATTTGTTGGTTCTTACATGAAATTCACTTTGTAGAAACATAAAGTCAAAAAAGAACAAAGGGTCATAGTGATCTGATTGTGCGTGCTGTGCTCATGAGAAGGCACTTTCTGGCTGTGTTGTCATGTTACATGTAGTCTTGTCTCCGCAGATGTCAAACAGGCCGGTGCTCCAGCCTCCTCCCGTCTGCGTGATGGTGGTGACGGTTGTCGTGGTGACGCCGAGGCCGGGCTGTGTGAGTATCAGGTCTGTCACTGCGGGGACGTTGTTTGACCTCCGGTTATCTTCACTTCCTGTGGTGAAGTCCCCCACTTCCTTCATTGATTCTGAAGCTTTGGTGACTGACAGTCTGGGTCTGAAATTAGATTTTTAGCGAATCTGTCTTTATTTAACTTCGGTGGTTGATAAATTCACCACGGCTTGTCAAGCCTCTGACATGTCACTGATACTCAACTGCAGGCTTAATATAACAAGAAATAGCCTAAAATTGGCAAATTAGTCTCCGTTTTGCTATCCTGTAAGCAGGAATTTAATTAATTTCATTCATTCAGCTAATTTCTTTTTCCTAGAGCAGCCTGTTTTGTACTCAGCTGGCCTTCTCTATGAAATCTTAGCAGCATGCTACCACAAATACACGAGTATCCTGTTAATAATATCCTACTGCATACAATACAGCTTTTATTACTCCCTTCATTCAACAGTTTCAGGCCTTCAACAACACTTATAACAGCTAATTGCAAAAATAAATTTTAAATCTAGAAGGACGGAGTGCAAAAGCAGGAGCCGAAGCAACGTCTGATTTAAGAAATGCTCCTGTTTTAATTGGTATTATCGTTTATAGAGGAAACACAGCAGGATAAAAAAGCAGAATAAGGTAAGTGAGCTGTTTTCTGTAATTCAAATGTGCTCACTGGTGACAACGCTGCTAACTGGTAGGGACAAAAAAAACACTTACTGGTGTGTGACTGTTGTCTGCTCCATGACTAGAAGCTACTGGCATCCAGAGAGGGGTGAGGCGAGGAGGCGAAAGAGGAGAGGGTGAGCACGGAGTCAGCAGGAATGAGGAGTTGGAGGGGGAGGGGGGTGGAGTGACACTTCCCTAGTGAGAGGGTGTGTGTCGGAGCAGATAAACCAGCAGTCGGATGGTTCGGCCAGAAGCTGTGTGACAGAGATAAGTCTTGTAGTTGTCTTCCGTCTGAGACTCTGCCGTGCCCCCCCGCTAATACAGCAAATGCATAGAGGGCAGATACCCATCAGGGTGCATGAACATGAATATCTGGCATAAAATAATCAGATGTGAGTGCATGCATAGCCTACACTTAACAAAACTCACCAGCAGGTCAGAACAGGCTGAAATCTTAGTATTTATTCGCATGATTACTTGTAGTGTGTAACACTGCACATCTAAAACAAATGCACAAATGTGAGAAATGAAGATAAACACAGTAATTTTCCTTGCTGCTGAAATGCAAGAAATCAATCCTTACAGCTTGTCTGACATTCAAAGACATTCACTGTCTATTAAACAGATTTATTTAAAAAAAAAAAAATATATATATATATATATAGGGTTACACTTACCCTTAATGCAGAAGCACAGACTCATACAGTGAAGAGCTGGGAAGTGAAAGATGCATTTCAGAACCAAAGAAACACCTGTGGTTGATGTTTAGAGAGGATCATCTGCATTCATGCATTTCCTGTGCTCTGACGCTGACCTTTAAATTTAGACTGATGGTGTGTGTGTGTGTGTGTGTGTGAGTGGGAAACAGAAAGAGAGTGAGAAGTGAGGCGAGCTCTACGTGGTGAAGAGACATGTAGTAAAACTATCATGGGTTTGGAGACTGACAGCTCACACACACATCCCACATCTGCGTTGGGTCTTAAGACAAAATTGGGAGAAGCATGTCGCACATGTAAAGTGGGCGCTGCCTCACTTGGTTTAGCTCATTTTCAGGATGATGAAAATGTTTCGCCGTGGCGTTAATTCTTAGTATGCATCAGAGAAAGTAGCATCAAAAAGGATTTACAGCTGGACTGAGTCTTTGAAATTAAAAGTAGCACTTTCTGAAAATGATGTTGTTGGCAGTCATTTGGCTGATATGGCTGATGTGGAGTCAGTACAATGTACTGATGTACATTATATAATTTGTTGAGAACAAAATGATGTAACAACGACCAATGGAAACCAAAATCATCAACCCACAGAGGGCAGGATTCAAAATCACACCGAAAATCAAAGTAAACAAGCGCAGGTCCCACTGGAGGACGTCGGGCCCTCATGCCACCCTCACCCTCTCCTCCATGCTTTGGAGACTGTGCTGCGAGACACAGCAAACCTTCTCGCGACCACACTTATGGATGTGCCATCTTAGCAGGACTGGACTATCTGTGCAACCTGACTGGGCTGCTGGTGCTGCCTCATGCTACCAGTAGTGACAAGGACACTAACAGAACTGAAAACTAGAGAAGAGTCAGTCAGAAAGGATAAGGAGAGAGCAATTGTCTGTGGACACCACATGCAAAACCATTCCCTTTTGGGGGGTTGTATTGCACCTGTTGTCACTCTGATTTGCACCAGAGCAGGTGTGAGTGAGTCCCGTAGTCTCGTAGTGTGTTTTTTGTTTTTATCAAATCATATTTTAACATGAAGCCTCATGAACTAACCCTCTGAAACAAGCATGCTTTTATCATGTACCATGTCGCTTGTACAATTTAGTTTCAGCGCTTACCTTCAGGTTTAAGGAAAAGCTTGACTTTTGCTCTCCTGCCTTAAGCTGACGTCACAACTGTTTCTTGACGGTTGCCAGGCAACCAGTGGAGACTCCAGGAAGTTGCTGGTCTTCAGTCAGACCATGAGGAGTTAATTGGTACTGGTATGGCAGACTTTTCCAACTTTTGGACACAGCCAGGCTCGCTGTTCCCACGTTTCAGTCATTGTGCTAAGCTATGCTAGCCGGCTGGCAGTGATAACCCAGCTCGGGATCTCGAGATAACAGCATTACAATAAATAATATCAAGCATGGCCATTCTCAACTTCTGCAGTATCTTGACCCAAATGATAACAAGGAACAGTTTGCTTATGCTAACATTTTATTTATTCAGCTGCCTGAAGGAGTTTATTGGCTATCTGCTTTGCATATCACCACTCCAAGTCACCCTGAAAGATTGCCTGTAGGTGTGTCTGCTAAACTGTTAACCTCTACTCCATCACAGCTCCATTTTTCTGCTCAAAGTCCTCATCAGAAGACTGTTCACGCCGCGGGATCATCCTCACCATCGACACTACAGGGGAAAAGATCCAACTTCGCAAAAAAAACCATGACACACTATGTCAAGAGTCTTATTCTTGAGGGGAACGGTTGTCTTATTTATGTCCTTAGAAGAAATAAAACAACACAGAGAAAATAAAGAAACAAGAAACAAGGGGGCTGAATATTTTATAGGTTTTATTATTTCTCTGGAAAAGCACAAGTCAGACAAGCACCATCCACGGCTAGAAAATAGGAAAGCTGTCTGACAGGCTGACAAAACATGAGGGAACAATATACCTCACCCTCAATGTATAAAACAACACAGCAGACGCATTACCATCTATATGAAAACAACAGGCATTCAGGAAGATGCAGGAGCAGTCTCACAATGTGATAACAAAAAAATACGTGGTTGGCCAGCAACAAAGTAGGACACGGTGGTAGATGTTTGTTGCTTTCAGGAGAAAACTATTTAAAAGCTTCATTATACAGATAGTTGCTTATTTATTGTGCACCACATCAGACAGGAATAAGAGTTGCCCATGGAGAAAAATTATGAGATTCAACTTTAATTTAACAGACAATGAAGAGATGGCACAGAATACAAATTCTGGTGTGATCCTCCAATACCAAGTCCTTACGGGAAGGTTTGGGATCATTTCAACATTGTAGTTTTTTTTTCACACCATTAAAAGAACCTAATTTAAGTACCAATGACTCAATAGTCTTGTGTTTTTTTTTTTGTAAAGGAAGATAGAAGCACACTGTTCAGGTCCCATTCGTTTCAGGTATCCATTTAGGTCACAGTCAGCAGTGAAAAGGTGCAACCCAGAGCCTGTACATCTGTCAAATCATACATTATAGATCATACATTTACTTTTGAGTCAGTGTTTTATGGCTTTGGGTCAAAAGGACCCACTTTATTGTAACATTTCATGGTATATTTGAACCTTTCCCAAATGATTCACTGCTGAATGTGCCCCCATGTGCCTGTGTGTGTGTGTGTGTGTGTGTGACAGAGACAGTGAATGTAACTCTATTGAACCAGATAAACCAGAGTGTCCCCGATGTCCACGGTGAGGCCATTGTCAGCCAGGGTGACCCTCTTCTCCTCCAGATTGATGCTGAACACAGATTTGTTGGAGATGGGCAACTTGCCCTGTTCCTCCTGTCCCAGGACGGGCACACGGCGAGGTCCCAGGACGGGGTCCTCGTACCTCATCAGCTTCACTCTGGACAAATCTGGTGGAGCGGAGGGTGGTAGAGTCAGAGGTGGGGTGAGAGAGAGAGACAGACGACAGACGGACAGACGGAGGAAGTGCAGAGTAAGAGATGAGAATAAGAAAGAATACAGAGAGAAATAAAGGTAAGCAGGGAAGTGATGGAGAAGATGAGAGGAGGGAGGAAGATGTTAGAGGAAGACAGGAGAGGAGTGAAAAGGAGAACAGGTTACAGAGCAAATCTGCTAACTTTAGCTGCAAGCACCTCTCATCTTGCATTTAAATCAACGCTACTGGAATAAAGTGGAAAAAGGCCTGCATAAACAACCCCGATTCAAAAAAGAGTTATCTTTGATCAGGATGTATTTTAACTCCCATGTAAAAGTCTAAGCATTTGTTACATCCAGGCTGAGTTACTGCAATTCCACACTGTCAGGCTGCCCCAGTACTGTCACCACTGTCACCATCGCCTCGCACGTTCCCGTGGATTGGAACTCTGCGGCCCTGCTCGACTGGTACTGTATTATTACTAACTCTCTAATCATCATCACATAGATATACACAAGTACAAGTTCATTTTGGGTTCCGAGCCACAGTTTAGAAATTTCCGCCGTATGTCCGTTTATCTGACTAACCTTTGATGAGTCTGTTGACCTTGGCTAGCCTACGGATGATGCTGTCTCTGCTGTCCCCCTGTCGGATGTCAACCTTTGTGGAAAAAAGCCCGTTGGACGGCTGAGGGTTGACCAGGGAAACACACACTCCAGGCTAGAGACACAGAGGAACGACACAAATGCACAAACAAACAGTATAATTGTCGATTTGAGCGTACAAGAAGCACTTTATCCATCAGGGACGCTCCTGCGGGAGGGTTGCGCACAGTTAAACAAGGACCTACAGAGATGAACCCACACAAACACAAACATACTGCAAAAATATGCAAACAAGCTGATGAACAGGTGAAGAATAAGCTTACATCTGTGCTCTAACACATACACACAAACACACACTCAAAGCCTGCTTTGAGAGCAACCGACACACAACCGAAAGCATTTACCTCTGATCTGAAAACACTGAACGGTTTCCCTGGGCAACAGTCCTCCTTCACTTTGTCGTCAGCCTCGGATGCAAACAAGATGTCTATCTGTTCCAACTATAGAGGAGAGATGTGAAGAAGAACGATCATCGGCTGATCAGTCCAGCACCAGACAGTGTGTACACAGGTGTGTTTGGTGTGCACGCTGGCAAATGCTGAGGGTGTTAACCAGGCTCTGGCAGTGATCGGAAACCAAACATCTGGCTCCGCACTACTCTGTCACACATCCCCAGTCATGGATGGTATTTCAGTTTGAGACTGCAAATAACAGGATTGTAAACTACTTCTCTAAATTTCTCAAGTCATCTGCAGCATAAATCACAGCATAAGCTGCAGCATACATCAATAAAATGCATCAAGTTTTTTTTGGTTCTACATGATACAGCATATTTCTGTATGGATTTGACTTTTGTGTGGCAGCTTATCTTTAGCTATGATCAATCAGAAACAAGGGAATTGGATTCAGAGTGTTAGTTAGACACTGATAATGTACAATTTTCCTTTTCTGTGGCGAAATCTGTGCTGGTTTCAGCAAAGAACCTCGGGGACTTGGGCTTTACGTTTTCACTAGGCTAAGCTGCTGTGCAGACAGAAGTATTAAAGGCTTTCCTGACTGAGCTCAGGATTGTCTCAACTGACTTTTGCAGAAGTAGTGAAACTCAAGCTTTAAAGCCGAGGAAACCAAAATGCTGCGGCTGCACGCTGCAGCTTGACATTTATCTAAAGACAAATAGAGCCTCATCAAGTGAACTCGCTCAGTTTATTGCTCATATCCTGGGATATAAAATACTGCTCGAGCTGAGATGTTGCTTTCCAACCTCAAATTTAGTGTCATATTTCCAAGTTTGTTCAACTCTTGGCTAAAAAACATGTAGACCTCCTCGGGTGCGTTTTCGGCTTGGACAGACACTTTTGAGCGGGGTCGGCGTTAACCGTCACGTCTGATGTCAGTGTGGATCATAAAACATACCTCCAGAGAATTGGTTAAGTAGACCAGGTTCTCCATCAGGACTGCCCGCTCATCAAACTCCAGCTCCAGATCCAAGACCCTGGGCCCGTTCTTCTCCAGGTTCTCCTACAGAACACAAAGCAGAGCCCAAATAATCAGAATCAAGCATGGAACACTCCCATGAAGGGTGGACAAGAATAAATAAATAATCTGACCTCTCCTGAGAAACGAGCAGGATGTATTCAGTTGTAATTTGCTACATTTTCTAACAAGCCAGCAGCCAGAAGAAAAGGAAGAATATTTCATGCACCTTTTGAAGAAATCAGGTTTTTCAGCATTATGCTGAAAGTTCATTGTTATGCTCATGCCGCCACCATGAGCTTATTAAAGGGGAGAAAATAAAAGCTATGGGAACAAAAGATACTAAAACAAACAAGGAGAGCTGGGAAGAGAAAACAACTTGAAAGCTGAAAGACCAGTTTGAGAGACAAGCCGTGGACGAGCACAAAGCTCATCATGACTATTTATTAGCTCCATTCTGTTTGATCCCTGCAGCGAAACAGCAACACCTGAACAAAGCCGTGGGCAGGTGGGAGAGATGACAACTAAAATTTTAATAAGCGCCACGCTTCCACTCATTTATTAGCAACTTGACCTTAAGTGTACATACAGCTTGAAATAACAAGCAATAACTGCAGTGACACTTTAATTTAATGTTATTTTTTTTTACCACCTTGTCATGCTTACACCCATTGAGTGAACGCTGCTATTACATCAAAAGACCGCCTCAATGAGAAAGGCTGCATTTTCCCATTTGAGAGGAACTTAATATAATCTGAATGCAAAGCAGCCACAGTGTAAAAGGTGGCATGTGAAGACGTATGGAGTTGTTGATGGAAAAACCAAACATTTTCAGATTTTTATGAACCCAGCAAACAAACACAGGAACAAGCTGAGACAGCCCGTCACAAGTGTGTGTTGTACTCTTTTAATCAATAAACACATTAAACTCTGCAGACAAAGCATATCTGAAATCTCTTTTGAATTTCAATGCGGCGCTGTTGTTCAGTCTGTTTTATCATTGGCTACAGCTTTGTCAATGTTCAACACAAAGAGGAATAAAAAAAAAAAAAAAAACCCAAAGCTTTTGACGATGCAGTCTCCAATCTTTCAACATAATCACCAGGGCAGACTTTAGACCAATCTGAGGCAGAGTTGTGTGTAAAAACTAAGGATAAGCCACTTTTCAGACAAGTTGAGTAAACAGCTTCTTAGAAAAAAAAAATGTGTACAATGCTGACATTAAAAAATGATCACATAAAAATGACACATGCATTTATTCATTAGGGATAGACGGGTGGAGAGGGGGCAGGGTGTGCCTGTGCACTGACACCTCTGCTTCCTCCAGATTTACCTTGATCATGGCTACAAAGGGCATGACTCTCTTCATGTACTTCTTCAGCTCAGGCAGAGCTCCCAACTCGCCCGCTATCACTTTGTTGTCTGGAAGGACCCCATTGTTGCTCTGGACAGACACCAAGGGAGGGAAAACACAAACACAGACAAACGTGAATGCAGAGAGAGATGAGCTGAGCGGTTAATGGAAAACAGTCTAACTTACATGATCATTCAAGCCACAGGACTTATTAAGTGCACCACAACGCTTGAGACCCCATTTACTCCTGGTATTAAAACTTGATCTATATCTCAACTCAACAACTCACAGAACTCGGATGGAAAAAGACTCTGGGGCCCATCTGACACCACCTTAAATTACTCCTGTGCAGGTTTTGCTCTTGAGGACAGAGATTCGATCTCAATGAGGATAATGAGAACGCTCTAAAAATACCATTTGTAAACACAAAGGAAGGATCAGACAGTTTATTATCCGGCAATGTGTCCGGATGCAGATTCCATTTTAACACCAGGTGTAAATGGGGCGAAACATTAGCGCGGTGCATGAGTGTTTATTTCTCACCTTGTAGTGCTTGCCGAGCAGGGATAAGGCACTGTGCTGCCACGGAGGGTAGCTCTTGGCAACGTAGATGGTGCAGTGAGAGGGTTTGGTCGGGGGTTTTGAGTCACCTTTCTGTTGGAGGAAAAAACAGCATAAAAAAGGAGCATTTGAGATTCCTTTACGCACATCGTCAGGTACATAGGACTTTGATGGTTTTGCATCTATTCAGCGCAGTGACAGCACATTTCCAGGCTGGTTGGGGGCCTCAATGGGAAACACACACTGCGTATGGATTATTCAAGAAGCAAGCTGGTGTGTGTGTGTGTGTGTGTGTGTGTGTGTGATTTTCCACAATGAAGATGGGGATCTGTGAACTTATTTTATGTGACAGCTGTCAAGTCTACTCTTGTCCTGTACTGTATGTGTGGCTGCATGTGTGTTTCCACAAATGAGTCTTGATGTGACAGTGCATTATCATTACATTAAAAACTACGAAAATGACATAAAGCTAAGAAAACACATTATTACCTTCATAGTGGTAAGTCACACAGCCTCTACTGTATCAATGCTATTGCAGATGTGCCTTGTAAAATTACGGTCACGCGCTCCCTGAATGCTCCAGCTCGGGATGCTGTTTGCAAACAAAATCTGTCCTCCTCCTTAACATACATGTATGAGAACATGGTTATGTTCCTTTTCTCCCCTTTTCCCAACACCCCTCCATCTCGCCTTCGTAGCAACAAAGCATTTGCAGCAAAATCGATAACCTGGAAGCCTGAGTTGCTGGCTGTCTCAAATCTCATCAATACCTGCTTAGCTTTTCTCCCAGCTGTCTACAGCCACTTATCGACATACCGAACTGCTCGACAATGGGCCAACTTTCCCGCTGTGAACACAAGCCAGACTTCGAGTGCATCTAAGGGGATAGTCAAGTCAATTTTTATTCATATAGCTCAACATGACAAATTTGCCTTGAGGGGCTTCTGCGCAGCACATGACACACTCTATTCTTAGACCCCCAATATACAGCACAAGACGCTGAGTGGCGGAGAAAAGGCGTCAATAGTCTATTAAAGTTCAGTGTCCAACTGTTGAATGTGGACCATTAAAATAGGTGATTGCTACTCACTTAGCGTGCATGCTTAAAACATCCTCAGAGACTAAACAGACTTCACCGAGAGCAGGATTTAAGTAGAGCATTTTGTGTTGAAAACGTAATTTATTTTGATTCAGTTCCAAGCAGATTTTCAAAGCTCTGAGTCCAAAAAATACATCCTCTCTCTTTTTAAGCAGCAAAGGACAAAGTACAAAACAACTGTTTCCCTAAACTGTGAATATGTTATTCAACAAAGTGTGAGTTTAAGTTCCTGGTTTGAATCAGTCGAGTTATTTACAATCCTAAACAGATTCAATAAACGATTTGAAATTCAGATTCAGATAAGAGGACTGCATACTGGAACCAAATACGATAAAATGCTTCTGAATCCCAATTCTTCTTTCGGCACGCTGCCTGATATTTTCAAGCTTCTTATTGTGCTGTTTTTATTATTTTCTGCCTCATTGTGCTCCCCATCAAACAATCATGAAACTGTTAAACAACACCCGAGGGAGAGAAGACTGTGAAACAACGCTGCCTCCGATTTAATTACCACACTTGATGCACTTCGAGACAAGTGCGGGATTTCATAAAAAACTATTAAAAAGAAAGCAATCAATTCTGAAATCAATATTCGTTTTTCACAATTACTTGAAGAAAAAAAAAAAGCCATTGCAGCAGTAGAAGGAAAGTGGCAGTGAAGCATGTGAAACAACAAGCGGAGGCACTTCTTACTTTGCTTTTGGGGGGCTGCATGTATGCCTTGAGTCTCAGCCGCAGGTCGTGCGCGGTCTCCATCAGGTACTGAGAGGAGCGGATCAGGACCTCGTCAACTGGACCCGCCACGGGCCAGGATGCCTTCCTCAGAGAGACGGCCTATCAGAGGAAGAGGGAGATCCAAGAGATGGCGGATGAGCGACGGGGAAAGACTGTTGGTAGTGCATTTTGGTATCATTATGGTGTTTTGTGTGGGGAATGAAAAAAATAACAAAAGTTGGAGGTCGAGCAGAGGTTTGGAATCCTATTAACTGCACAGCCACCGGTCGCAGCACCTTCATTACCAAAAGAGCCACACGCCATATTAGCTGAGCATGTGTGAGAATCCCAGAATGATGTGTGTACCTCTGTGTCCACTGAGTGCCTCTTAGCTCTTTAGCTGCCGGTGCTGAACACATGATTAGAGTTATGGGGCTTTTGTTGTTGCTAAGCGACAACCGAAAAACCCATCTGCAGCGCAGCGGCACTCTTTCATATTCATAAAATTGAGTGTTAAAAATATTCCTGGCTCTCTGTGCTGTTGGGAACGTGCAACAGCGTGTGCGTTCCTTTCATACCGGCGAGAAAAAAAAAAAAAAAAAAAAAAGGACATGGTGTGAGGACAGGCTCCAGGTGGACATGTACACCAGCAGAGGGGAAGTGTGTATGCGTGTGTGTGCGTGTCTGTGTGTGTGTGTGTGTTAGTAGCCATTTCACACAAGTAAATGAGCTGTGGGACCCGCGCTTCTGCAGACCTACATGAAGTATGTCGCCTAGCTTGTTGCTCCCAGGTGTGTTCGTGGATATGAATGAACACAGGAAATGTTTAAATGCTTCTTTCATACTTTCTGTTTTCCAGGGCAGATGAACACCAAAGACAGAAGGGACGAGAGGATGAAAGTCACATTTGAACCCGCAGTCAGAGCACGCAGGCAACTCAGAACGTGAAACCCACTTTATGATGCTAAATCCACAGTTTCTTACCTTGCCAAGCAGACCCCAGGTGTATTCACAAAGGTGTGGGCAGATGGGGGCCAGCAGCAGCGTTTGTCTCTCTATGAACTGGAAGACGAGCTCTCTGTGCATACCCTCGATAGCCAGCTCACGATATTTATCTTTGGCTGCCTGCAAAACATACAGAAAACAGTTTAAAAGGTTCTCAGCTATTGTGATTCCTTATCTTCAATCCAGTGAATTCACCACATGTTCAGGATGAGATCTGAATCCTCAGTCATGTTATGCTCCATCTACTGTTTAATCTGTCACTGCAGTAGCTAGAATATCATCTCATTAAATGCTTAAGGGAAAGCATGCCCGTCCTTAAGATATAATGATGATTTTTTTTAAATAAGGGATGTTTTATTTACCTGGAACTCAAAGAAGCCGCTCTTCAAAGCCTCCTTGTACATCATCCTGTCATAGTGCTGCTCTGTTTTCAAGATGCCTGCATTCATCTCGCTAGACAGGACACAAAATCCTTTGAATCAATCTGCAAAGTCAGTTTACCATTCACTTTTCAGCCCTGAGAAGTACAGAGTCGCAAAGGTCAGCATTTTCAGAGGGACCCATCGTGAACTCTGAAGGACTGGCCATCTTCTGGGGTGCCTGGTTTCACGTCTTGCCTCTGAGTGCTAACTGACCACAGTTATATCCTATTTTTACTTTTCAACCACAAAAAGAAATCAATTCACCTAAGCTCATGGAAACACACTGCAAGGCAACATGAAGAGAAACAGACTCAACTTGAATAAATTCACCTCCTTCCACTTTACAACCCTGGTCGATGCATCTGACCAGAAGTAAACATGATGATGTTCTATTTCTGCTCAATATAGACCAGAGCCAAAATGAGAGAGACAAAGTCATTTATCAAAGTAAAAGTCTCAACATTTGTAGGTTTCAGTTTTACCAATGTGAACATCTGCTGCATTTCCATATCTGATTTTGCTAATGAATAAATAGGGTAACACTTTATATCAAGGCACACATATTCACCATGGACTAGTTGCAAGTTAGCATACATATCAGTAGCTTCTTGGCTCTTTATTAGTCATTATAAAACACTTATTAATGTCTTATTCTGCATGCTTTCCTTCAATGACCTAATTACTGCTAATTGATAGTAAATAAGGAAGTTGTTGTTCATGAATTAAATTAATTACCTAACCCTTAAGCTCCTTAACCCCCTAAACCCCAGAGTAATAAGTGCTTCAGTCATAGGCTTCACATATATTAACAATTAATCATTTCTGTCATTTCTCAAGCAAAAATGTCAAATATTTGCTGGCTCCAACTTTCCAGCCTTTGGGTTTTGGACTATTGGTTGGGCAAAAGAAGCAGACGTCACTTCAGGCTCTGGGAAATTGCAAATTTCAGAATTTTTTGTCATTTCAATTAACTGATGTGATCTACAAATCCAACTCTATCTGCATCTACCTGGCAAAGACCCGATCGTTGAAAGTGTCAGCAGGTCCTGTCCTCAGGTTGTTCTGGTTGGCGATCATCTCCTTCACCCACTCCACCCAGGTGTAGAGACGCAGGATGCCAGCGTCAGCCATGGTCTCCACAAAGTTGGCATCCTCCACCGTGTCCCCGGCATCGGCTAGCGCCAGACGCATACCTGAGCGAGGAGGCAGTGTTAAAACAGCAGGTAGTACAGGATCCAACAGAACAGGTGTAATATAAGGTGTTTGAAGTTGTGGTTAAGGTTTCAGAGCACGACCAACGCCTCCATTCCCACTGCCTTTGTAATTTACTCAAATTAAATATCCAGTATGGGCCCCTTAATCGCATGGCACACACGCAAATCCTGAACGCAGCACTTGTTTTCTCTTCTGCATAATACTTCTTGCCAACCAGGTGAGGTTCAGAGGCTTTGTGGAAAATTCCACCGTCTGAGAAAACTTCAAATACCCAGCAGACATCACTCCAGGCTCTCAGACAGGAAGTTGACTTAATACGTCGATCCGCTGTCAGACCATGAAGTTCTTTACATCCACGGCAGGACGGTTTCTGGAGACATAACAGACGCATCTATCTATTATTCAGCTCATTCAAACACAAAAACGCGGGGTAGAAATAACAAACAAAGCAACACGGAGGGTGGATCGGCTAATCCTGAGGTATACTGAGGCAGGAGGGATATCAAGGTTAATCTGAGTCCCGGCCAGATCAGATACCCATAGCTAGAAAACCGAATAAACATACAGAGCCGAACAACAAAATGGATTATCATTATCAATGATGCCAGACATCAGGCTTTTGTTTCAAACTACATTTCCAGAAACACATCGAGTCTCACTCTCACAACAGCGAAAATCTGTTCTTCCTCTCACGCTCCATCCAAATATTTATTTTAGAGACCATGCTTTTCCTTCTTCCCTCTGTAGCTTGCTGTCCTGTGGAGAGACCAACAGGAGGGACTACCTTTCTGGAATGATGATCAGGCTAACACATGATAATTCATGATTGATTGGAACATTTTGAATGCAATAATATCATAAAACTGCTGGATATTAATTTGTTGCTTCCAGTGGAGAGATCATGTTGCACATACACTGAATTATTGGTTACACTTTGAGTAAAGCATGCATTATAAATTATTCTACAGAAGCTCATTGCTTACAGTGCAGTATACGGAATATGATATATGCAACAGCTCAAAGCACCCGATATCAACACCTCAGCTATCCTATGAAGACGGGCCGTTTTCTAATTATCTTCAGCAAGGGATAAAAGATGCTTATAGTGTTATCAAGTGTAATGGCCCGTGCACTATGAGCGCACATTGTAATCTGTTCTAGATGTACACCTGATGTGTTTTTCTCCAGTGTTTCAACGAAACGTGACAGAGATATTGAAAGAAAATCATGCCAGAGGAGAGGAGTAAAAGATAAGAAACAGAGCACAGGAGGGTGATAAATCAAGAGGAAACGGAGTGTACCGTCTGCTGAGAACTTGTCAATGGCTTGGGTGAGAGTGAGGAAGTTTCCAGTTGATTTGGACATCTGGTGAATAGGAAAACAGATGTTAGCAGCCAGAATCTTTCAAGTATGCCCGCCCACACAAATTCCTTACAAAGCTGAGTGGAATAAAACCATCGTGTCACAGACTGTGTTTGCAGTGCAAATCAGCAGCACACAGTAATTAAAATTCTTAACAACATCAAACACTAGTTAATTACTGGCACATAAGAGGAGCAGTTTTTAAACACAAAAGGTTTGCTGCAAAACATAACAGTCCTAATAGAGTTGCATAATGTTTCAGCTCTGTCTGCGGTTAAACAATCCCAGAGCACATCAGATAGGACCAGACCTTTTCCCCTGATATTCAAACCTTAATTACAAATCAATAAAAACAACCCCTATTCCTACAAAGCCCATGTACTAATATCCTTTATACAATCATGTGTTCACTAAGTGGTGAAGCTCGCTCCAACCTCGCTTGTGAACGGCTAAGACTTTCCAGGATGCCCCTTTCATACCCAATCATGACACTATCACCTGTTACCAATGAACCTGTTTACCTGTGGAATGTTCCCAACAGGTGTTTTTGGAGGATTCCACAACTTTCCCAGTCTTTAGTCGCTCCTGTCCCTACTTGAAATTGATGAGGTCCGACATATACGCAATATATGCATATATATACACACAAATATGTTTTCTTTGTACTGTTTTCAGCTGAGTACATGTAGTCTTATTTATGCTTTACTCAGCTTGTTTGGAATTGGGGATGTATCAATATATACAGGTTAATATTTCCCACACCTTTTCGGAGTTGAGGAGCAGATGTCCGTTGGCTCGCACTGCCTGGGGCCACTTCCCGCTGCGGATGAGAGAGGATGCTCTCCTTAGTGTCATCTTCACCATCATCATCATCGATATAATCAAGGTAACCCAGAGTTGCTGCTCACATTTTAAAGTCAAATGTAATGCTTTTATGAACAATTAAAGCTGATAACCTTTCCACAGCAGCAGTAAAAATTAATATTAGTGGGTTAAAATCATTACCATGATATTAATAAGGACATTTTTCCATTATTAATATGTATTGCCATTTAACAAAGTATACAACACTGCATAGAAATTAATAAAATTAATGATTAATGCAATTAATGTTGCTCCAATATTATGCTTTACATTAGATAAAGCTCTACCAAAACCTCAATAACTTGGATTAAATTACAATTCACTTGGACACTAGAATTATGAAAATAAATTAAAAATATGATAATCGTGATGCAATTCTGCTAAAAGATGACAAACTAGAAAATGTAGCAAGAAGAGCAAGGCTCGAAAAGCTGCAATTACGTGACGTAAGGGTAACTCAACATTGTACATGTTGTACTTGCAGAGCAGGGATTTGAACAGAGTGTTTAATCAGTCGGCTGCGATGCTGCAACAAGGAAGCTAATGTCTAAAACACAGATCCACGTCTGCAGGGCTGCAGCACCTGATTTTGCTGAATCTGCAGATCAAATTCTGATGTCACAGTTTAATGTACAAAATGTCATTAGACGGCATGGCATGAGACGGTGGGGGCCCTAAGGGGCACCTTCAGCAACAGACTGCTGCATCCACTCTGCCCGTCATTACTTCAAATTAGTTGTTTTGTCTTACCAGCAGTCCAAAACCCAAAGAAATTCAATTTACACTGATGCAATACAGAGAAAAAGAACATCAGAGAAAGAGCAGGTCATCACATTAGAAGAGCTGGAACTAGTGAGTGTTTCAGTGGGTCGTTTCAGCAGAATATGTCGGTGGAACAACATTAAAAAACATAGCTTGGCGAGATGCAAACTTGAAAACAAGTCAGATCAAAGTTTTGAATACCCTCAGATACACCTGCAGTGAATGGGAGAGAGAGAAAGGCTGAACACCGTCCATCTGTGTGAGCCCCAAAGCGGAAAGTTGTGTCCAATCAACAAACTTCAAGTATCAGAACAGCGGCATCAGGAGCATCTGTGTCAACCATGAAGAAAGCTGCCCTGAATGGGGGGGGGGATCTACCATTCAATTATGAGGAAGCAGTGTTCAACACGGAGCCAGAATGTCTCCAAGGAAAATCCTAAACACGCTCACATTCTCCTGAGAGGAAGCTTAATTGCCCCAAAGCTTAAGCTTGTAGCTACAAGATTTTGACAATATTGGTGGAAACAGATGTAGCTGAGCATGAGGATGTGGTTGGTCATACAGAGTTAAAATTAAGGGGAAATCAGCCATAAACGCTGATGCTCATAAGAACAACATGAACGCAATGATTAAATTAAGTGAATTTGTTAAATATTTGCATGAATGGAAAGGCTCCAATGATCCTATGAAACATTAGTGTGAAATTTGTCATAATTAGCGAATGAATGCTTGAGCTATGTCCAAGAGAATGGTGCATATGTATGTACAACCCAAAAACATAATGCCTCTGGTCATGGCTGTCGCTGGCACAGAGGCGTTAAAAACCACAAGGAATAGCAGACATCTGCTAAATGAGCAGAGTGTGAGACACAAGTTCAAATCAAGAGTCAGTCCAAATAAGCTTGACGACGCTTACAGGCCTGGAACCAGCTACAACCAGAAGAGGATCCAGGAAGTTACTGGTCCCGGCCAAGAATTAGTCCAGCACATAACTGCCTATAAAGTGGCAAACTGGGCCTCAGAGGTGTTGGTCGATTTCGTTATGGTAAATGGACTGTATTTATAGCATGAAAGTGGTCCTTTCATCTAACTCTTGGTGAGTCCACCAAACATGAAGGAAATGCCAGCTAAGAGGACCCTAACTTGAAAAGAAAAATGGGCAAACTCACTTGTCTTTGGGCCACATAGCCACGTGGTTGTACAGGTAGTAAGACAGGTGGTTAGGCACCAGGTCTTTGCCAGACACGCGGACGTCCACAGGGTACCAGTATTCAAACTCCCTCCTCAGCCTCTGTAGATGCTCTTTAGGGATGTCTGTCTTGGGGAAAGGAGACGTCTTGAAGAAGATGAAGTCCCACACCTCTCTGGTCATCTGCTCCGGCCTGTGGAAAAGAAAAGAAAAAAAGAGGAGACGAGCGCCGTCAAGGCTACAACGAGGGATGTATTGGATTGAAGCAAGGTGAAAAGAAGTCATGAGGTGTGTGTGTGAGAGCGTGTTTCACTTCTCTTTGCCCTTTCGTCTTAGTGCTGAGGAAGAGATTTGGTGTTACCTAAAACAACATTGAGCTATGAATTGATTTTTTTAAAACTGTTTCTGAAAGGCAGCATTTGTCATTGTGTGGACGTTTATTCATTTTATTATTTTATTTCATGGATGAATAACGGGCGAGAAATCGACAAAAAAAAAAAAAAGTCTGAAAAGCAACACCTGTCATTAGAAAAGATTAAATTTAGTTATTAACTCGGAGTCTTTCCTCCCTCGGGTGAACCACATCGATGGCTGTTTGAAGGCACAAAGAGAAGGACGAGAGACGGAGAGGCAGCGAAAAAGTCAATCAGTTAACCCTCATTCATTCTATTGTGCAGGTGTGTGTGTGTGTGTGTGTGTGTGTGTGTGTGTGCATGTGCACTGTGTCCATACTTGATGCCCAGTGGTGAGGCTCCCTGCCCGTTGAGCACACCCCCCTGGAGGAGGTGGGCCACAGTGTAGTAAGCCATGTAGATGGTGGAGTCCGATAGTGACTCAATCAGCCACTGCTCGTCCCAAGGCAGCCGGGTTCCTATGGTAACCAGGAGGCGTGCGCGCACAAACACACGCAGGCACGCACGTAACCACAGATCCAGACACAGACAGGCGCACGCACACAGCCATGCGAGAGAAAGCGAAAGAGACAGAAAATTATGAAGACAGACAATTGTTGTCTCCTCTGTGCTGACACAATCTTTTGTTGCATTTGCCATCTTGTCAAGCTGGTTACGCTCTGGTGCCAAGAAAAACGCTAACACAGTGGAATAAGTCCTGGGCTTTATTATGTAATCCTTGGCAAAACAAGCCGAGATGTAAAACTTGAAATAAACTTAACTCAACCAAAGCACAGGAGGCTGACCTGCTGCGGTGACAGGCGCCGCTAGTTTGCTTCTTTTCCTCTAATTTTAATGTTGGGATTTTCTTAGGGCAAAGATTGTGTGGGGAAAAAAAAAAAAAAAAAAAGTTATGAAAGACATGGTGCTCAATCAGTCTAAAAGGCACTAAGCTCGTGTTTTTGTGTTTTCAGTGAATGCCGACTTGAGCTCTTCTACTCGCTTTCGATGGTTAAAAACAGAAAATTACTGCGGTAATTAATTTTCCTCGGCAAGAGCTACATAAATGAGATCTGGGCAACATTCATTATGAAATGTTGATATGATCAAATAAAAAATGAATGCACCTACTCTTGCACACCATATTTTGAATTCATTTGAATTTAACTCACGAAAAATAAAACCTAATTACTGAATTAATTTAAAACACATCTGATCACATTCATCAAAACTCCATCTGCATCTTCACGTTTGAGCTTTCAGAGTATGAATAATGTCGGATGAGGACAACGGTGAAAACATCAAAGTATTCTGAAAATGTGTGGGGAGAGTGCTACAGTAGGAGTCTACAACAGGCCTGGACTGTACTGCACTGGCCTGCACTGTATGCCAGCTGGCCTTCAGTCTGCATCTATTCCTGTACGAACAGAGAGGCAGACTGTTGCTAGGTGCTTTATCAGCAGTCCTTTGTCTCCATCTATAGACCAAAAACATCAGTCATACAGCAGTTAGAAAATCCTCCCGTTCATCTTCGGCAGGCTGGCGCATTTAATCTCAATACAAAAAACAATATTACTTTTGAAAGCTGCAGTAATGATAGCAGATGTAATTGTCACTATATCACCCATATTAACAGTTACTGCACTCCTGACAGTCTCTCTCTCTCACACACACACACACACACACACACACACACACACACACACACACTCACCGAGTCCGTAGGTGCGAGAGCAGGCATGCTCCTGCAGCCAGGCCAAAGTTGCCTCAAAGTTTTTCCTGGTCTCCTCACAAAATCTGTGTAGTTTTTGGCAAAATAGAGCACATGAAATCTTTTAGACTTTAAATGTGATTCTATCTATTTTCTACTCTATACTATGTTGTCTAGACTTTCATAGAAATTCTGGGGTCGGGGTCTTACGTCTCCAAAGGCTTGAGGGCTTCATTAGCCTGCTGCTTCCACTCTGCATCCCCATAGTCCAAATACCTGAAAGACACATATAACTTTAGCTTCCAGCTAATCAAAAAAGGCCCAAATGGAACGAGATATTCTACGCCTGAACCATTTCCAATCATCTCAACTGTATTTTGTCATTATTTAGTTGCAGTTTTGTTTCCAGCATGAACCCATTTAACAAAAAAACCTCACAAGAAAAGAAATCTTTATTTTCACTTGTATCGCCCTTATTTCTACAACACCACCACCACGCAGCTTCAGATCCACTGAGTGCACTCACCACTGGTCACACAGAGCCACAACACACTCATCAGCCGAACGCGACATGACCTGTTTTTCAGGCTCCATGTAGATCATGGCCTCGCCCTGTGATAGACCAATACAGAGCCAACATCATTACAGGTGAATGCAGAACATGTATCATATACAGTATGTTATGAACTAGTAGATACTCGAACAGTGCCCATGCATAAAAAACCCAAACACACTCCAGAATAAAGTCAGACTTTGAAGTTCTTCTACCACACAATATCTGAATACACTTTATTATAGCTTTAAAGATGTTTTCGGATAATAAACAAAGAATGTTTTACCCTCTCAACCATCAACTTCTGGATGGGTTTTTTGACATCCTGGACCTTCTGCCCCTCGTAGCCTTCAACCAGCATGATCTGACAAAGGAAGAAACATTTCAATCACACGGACGCCTTTCTTTCAAAAATAAATGGGCCACATCTCCGCAGTGCATTCTCCAATCACAAAAGATCAGAAACTGCTCAGTGAGCCGACATGTACTCAGAATACACACATATGTACTCAGAGTACACACATGAATGGTGATCTGCGGTGTGGCCCCTTGCAAACTGTGGCATTTAAATTTCCAATCTGCTGACGGTGAAGGCAGCTCAAGTTGTTTCATTTCAATGTCTCTAATGTTATAGTGCGACAGGAAAAAGCCAGCGGCTTAGCAATAAGTGGAAAATACAGCACAGTTTTTCAGGAGTAGACAGAACCAAACTGTCCGAGGGCAACAGTGAGGATGCACCGATGTGACTTTTTCAGTCCTGATACAGATACCTGGGCTTTGGGCGTCTGCCTGACTTAAAGCTTGCTTTCCTTGTTTTGTCAAAGAAAATGTAACAAATAAATACACAAATATAAATGTACTGAATTCTTATTTATTAAAATAATGGGATCTGGTAGCATCAGTATTGGACTGATAACTGATATTAGTATCGGTGCATCTCTAGGCAACATGGATCCTATAGGCAGTTAATGAATAATTTAGTCCAGCCTTAAGGTGTGAATCACTTGGTTTGTGTCTGGGAGATAAATCATACAAGCTTCATACCTAAAGCTATATCCACTGGGGTTGCAGAGGGCTTACATTTTGCTGACCTATGTAGCTGTTTTTTTACTTTTTTTTTTTTTTTTTTTTTTAACTCATTAACCATTAAGTCGACTCACCCCTTCATAGAATCCCTTCAGGTACACTTTCTCCTTGGCTTCAGCCAGCTTCTCCTTGTCATTCTGGCTCTGGATCTTCAGCTCATCACACACCAGAGGAGCAGACAGGTTCCCAAACCCTGGTATCTCAATGATAGGGACCTAACATGTGCACACACATTAAAGTCGCATTTAGATATGGTGGACTCACCACAACCTGACTGAAATCAGACGGCACAGATCATCTTACCGGCTCAAAAGGCAACACCATCTTGTCCTCAATTCCATACTTCTCCCGCAGAGCCTTTGGGGAATGCAAGCGTTTAGAGCAACGTTATTAAAGTGTGAAATGCTGTGCACACTTAAACAATGGATGCATTTTAATCTGGGCTCTGTTGTCTGTGTTTCTCTGCAGCAGACTTCAGCCGAGGTATGAAGGCTCCCTGAATGGTGGCACAGTGGAAACATAGTTAAAGGTCACCTGTTTTTTCTTGATGTCTCTCAGAGCCGCGATGTCATCAGGAGCATCAGAGGGTACACTTGTAACGACCCCCGTACCTGAGGAAAACACAGACGAGGCAAAAGGCCAAAACACAAAATGTATTTATGCAAATCGGGTAGTATGTTTCAGCAATACTGTGATTTACATTTTGCACATTTGCAGCCACTAAATGTCAATTGCCACCACATTTCTGGGAACTGATAAATGTCAAAGGTAGTCCCACATTCACTCTCACTCATTCCTTCCCATGACCCTTAGAAACAGGATGACACGCTGGGCACGGGGAGATTTCGCTCTTATTGAAATTCTGACATTTCAACTTCGTCAGAAATTCCAATTATCGCTATGTACATAAATTCGTCAACAGGACACATAAACACAAACAGACAAACTGCACCCCTGGAGCACCACAGAAAATAGATAGCACTGACGTCTACTAGAACAGAGGCACTCTGAGTGCAATTAGATCTGTTTTATATGTTTATAAATGTTCTCCCTCAGGGGAAAAAAGCAGCCATTACTTCCATCATTTGACATCACAGTACAGCAGTTTCTAAATTATAAGGTGACCTTGGCCTGCTATTTTGAGTCTCCCTAGTATTTTTCCATAAGCTCCTCCAAGAATATCTAAGACAGGGAGAGATAAGGGATAAATCTCGGTGCAGACATTCTGCAGAAAGTAATACCTGAAGCAACATGAGCTGGAATAAATTATCATTATTTGAAACACAGATGGATATAAACACATTTCAAGTAGCTTATGTTGAACCATTCACCAACTGTCAGCTGAATTTCACTTAAGGTCAAGCACATGAAAGATGGAGTACGGCGCCCCCACTCAAGGGTGTTCTGACTGCTGTGAGCAACGTGAACAAAGATGCCTTTCAACAGCTACGACTCTTGAACCACTGTGACAAAGTTCTGCCTTGACAAAAATAAAGCAACGCAAACTCTGTGAATAAACGTATTTCTGTGCTACTCCTTCAAACTTCTTGACTCGTACCTTTGTCCTCCTTGATGGTGAGCATGGGCAGGGCGTAGATGATCTTATAGGAGGTCAGGGGAGCACTCAAGGCACAGCCAAGGATGTCCTAGAATGACACAGAATGATGCAGAGCAGAGGGTTTGCAGGTTGTTTGTGTAACAGCATTGACACCTTGTCCCTCCAACGGTCTTCACATCAGCCACTTAAATTCAGAGTCTTCAATGACTGTTACTACAGAATGTCTTGGACACATGTTTGCTTGTTTGTTTGGTTCCTGAATGAAGGGCTAAAATGATCCACATTTTAGTTCTGGTACAATTCCTGCTCTGTTGACTGAACAGTTTTGGCACTCTGCATCATCAGGACCCACGTGGGGAAATCAAATTCCAGTGAGTTTATGCAGCACTTAAATGCTTCTGATGTGTATATTTATGCTTTTTGGCGTCACAAAGAGAGTGTCACTATTGAATAAGAGCGAACTGAATGAATTATTTACAAGTTATTTGCAAACACACAAAGTGAATACCTGTCCCAGTATTTCCATGATCACTGGCACCACTCCATTCTCTTTGGTGAACCCCTGGTAAGACATGTTCCTGGCAGACCTACTGGTGCAGATGAAGATGTCTCCGCTGGTTGTCTCAAAGGCAACGTACTTCATGTCGGGCCTCACCCAGCAGTTGGTTTGACCGAACATGGTCTCTGGTCTCAGAGTGGCAGCCACCAGGAAGATGTTTTTGCCTTTCATGCCGCTGTGGAAAGCATTAGCACTTTACTTTAATTAAGAGTTACTAACACTGTGTTTATCAAGATGAGAATAATACTTGTGCGTGTAAAACTTGTCTGTGGTATAGTATCCTTCCTAAAAAGATTTGTTGGCACTACTACGTTCGCAATTTATTACCTGCTATAAAAGACTTTGGACTTGAATTTCGCTGTGAACGGTTCAACCATTTTCATCTTGATGAGCGTGTACTCCTGAGGTCCAACTCCCTGCAGGGGAAGAAACATGTTAGTTCAATAAAGATCAATAGTGGTAAATGTATACATAATGTCAGTGAGCCAGGTAAGTGTACCTCTCCTGTCTGTCTGTCATGGTCCATGCATGGCTGCCCATCCTTGGGGGAGTAGATGGTATACCTGCAGAGGAGTTGGGGACAGTCACATAATATTGCTAAGACCATTACATTAAACTGCCTGAGACTAAAAGTCAAACTTTAACATCAGTTATCTTCCGCAGTTATAATTTCAAATATTCCCTTTTCTTTTACCCCCATGGAAATGCGTGACATTGGTACAGGACATTGTTTCAGGCAAGACAGTTCAACTGATCGTGACAGCAACAGAGATAAAGTGCAAGACATTACCATATTATATACTTTGGGGCACTTCCTACTTTCCTTACTTTTCCCTGTATCACTGCAAGGACAGCGCTACGGAACAAGTTGTATAGAAAACTCTAAACCATCTCACCTTTTGCCAAACTTGATCTTTTTTCTCTCCTTCAGTGTGATGAACTGCCACCTGACGAAGGAGTCATAAAAGGGGTTCACATCTGTGGTGATGAAGGAACGCCTCCAGTCCACCTGTGATGTGATGACATGACACCAGGATTTAGGTGCAATTGATTAAAATGAATAACTTGATTTCATTATCCTCAGGAGCAAAACATTCTGGACAAACAAAAAGATGATTGTGTTTTTGTTACTGGGGTTATTTAGTGTGTAACTCATATATTTAGATACAATCCTGATTCCAAGAAAAGTTGGGACACTGTAAATTTAAAATGGATTACAATAATGTTAATGGTTTTACAGTGTTCCTGATCCAATGTAGTGATATCCTTTAAATCATAATCATGTGTTCACAAAGTGGTGAACATCACTCCATCCTCGCTTGTGAACAACTGAGCCTTTCCAGGATGCCCCTTTCATACCCAATCATGATACTATCACCTGTTGCCAATGAACCTGTTTACCTGTGGATGTTCCAAACAGGTGTTTTTGGTCTTTTGTCTTTGTACTGTTTTCAGCTGAGTATATGTCAAAAAGGATTAGCAAATTATCACATGCTCTTTCATTCATGTTTTGCACAGTGTCCCAACTTTTTTGGATTCTTGGTTATAAAATTCATCACCTTGACTCCCATCTGTTTGAGGTCTTTCACAGCCAGAGGAGGGAAGTAGTCCAGCCAGTGTTCAGCACTGGCAAACTTGGCAATCTCCTGGTCATGCAGGCCCAAAGACCTCATAATGTCCCACTGGAAAGTGGATGTTCCAGATTTGGCCACCGCTTTACTCTAACAGAGGAATAAGAACAGAGATGAAAGTAAGGTAAATTGAAACACCCCTTATGAATGCTGAGCCACAAGAAAACTTGAATTCTGTTTTTTTCCATGCCCACTTTTTAAAAAATGCCCTTCGCTCCTAACCTTCTTGCCCTTCGCTTTGTCCTTGATGATGATTTCATCAGATGCCTTTGGGTTCTCCTTCTCCACTTCTTCCTCGTCTGGAAACTGTGGAGGGTTTCCATACAGCTCCATCTCTCTCTTCAGCTTGTCTGCACAGGCCTGGTAGATACAATGTGGATAAAAAAGGATAAATGAAGTAGGCGAATATTTGCATGTCAACATTTGGTTGATAAAGCAGAGAATCAGTGAAAATGCAGCACTAGCTAAATTAACACCAATTGTCATTTTCCTTTAATTCTGCAGGAAAGTTAAGACAAGATCATCGGTTGTGACAACGTGCATGTTGTGTTTGTTGAATGAAAAGTGCATTGGTGATGCAATGAAAAGTACCAACAATTACCATACAAATAATTATGAAATTACCCCCTACCACTCTCTGTCATTGTAACTACACACACAACTTCTGCGATGGACTGAAGAAAAAGAAACAATACTAACTTTGATTGGCATTCCTGTGCAGTGCAGCCCGAATGGGAAGAGGCATTTCTTTCCTTTCAGAGACTGGTATCCAACAGCAAACTACAAAAAAAAAGGGAACAGCAGCAACCAGTGATCACTGCTGCTGAGTATTTGCGTCTCAAGTATCTGCCACAGGTGCAGACTGAAGACGTTAATATCAGTGTTCATCTCCGTCTGCTTTTGTATGCCCACCTACCTCACACTTTGACAAGCTGAACGTGTGGCCAAGGTGCAATCGACCATTCATGTAAGGGTAGGGGAAGGTCACAAAGTACTTGTTTTTGCTGAAAAGGAAACCAGAACAGTTTAAAAAAATGTGTTTGAGATCAAAAGGATTTCATATCTGGTATCTCTGCCAAAGCAAAGTGCTTGTGAACTGGGAAAATGTTGGTGTTCACGTTGAAGGCTCACCCTAAAGTAACTGCCCCACATGCTTTGAGTTTCAAGCCTCACCCACACTTGCATGGCTTGTTTTTTCTTCTCCCAACGGCAACAACACAGAAAAGCTACACTACATACGTACTACTACACGTGAGGACACCAGGTGCTCAGAGTTGCATCAGGAAGATATCAGATGAAGGAAGTACACCTGCAGAAACTGCTATGTTCTCGAGTAATGCAAATTATATAAACTGCTTGCTTCACAGACACTCTTACATATCTGCATACTGAACCACTTCTGGACCATGTGTGACAGAAAGTAACAGTCTTTAGGTACTGAACATAGTATAGGTCCTTCCTCATGATAGAAAACACTCACTTTGTGCTTTCCCCAATTGTTGTCGGTGCATCCTGCTCAAAGGCTTTCTCCTTCTCCCATTTCTCCTGGATCTCGAGCTCAATCTTTCTCAAAAAGTCCAACTTTGCTGTTCCCTTCCGCTCCTGGAATACAATGATGTGCAAGATATCTCATTAGAGGAAAATCAGTACAGGGATAGCCGCAAGTAAACTGAATATAGATTATATCGTAACAAAACTGTTAAGTACCAAAGAATATAAAATAGTAGAAAACACTAGACTAGAATAGAAATACTGTTCAACACGTGTTTAACAAGAAAACAGATGTAATCTCTGTTCCAGCTGAGTCAGATTTCTTTCAAGTCTATTTCTGCAGCTGTCTCGACATCTAGCTTACGTTAGCTAACTTAGCTAATAGCTACAGTAAGTTAATAAGGTGTAACGTGTACACTGCCTCTACACCTACATTAACCATTACAAACGGCAGGTAATTTATCATTAGACCTACCGTCATTTTGGGTCAAATTACCGGCTATTTACTATTCTATTGTTTAGACAGAAGAAACAGCACAAATAGTTTCCAGTTTGACAAGGGGGACCCACGCCACCGGTGCTTGGCTGATGACACCCACAATCATCTTCTCGCGTGGTTTTCTGGGAAATGCAGTCCGTAAAACTTTTCAGGCGTCGTATCTTGAGATATCTAGCCAACTAGGGACTTGATTCATGTCGTAATAATGTGGTAAATCGTACATATTTAGATATAGAACTGTATGGGCGCTGGTTTGGATTAAATGAACCGCAATTGACCATAGATATGTTGTTGTTATAGCGTCCGTCATCAGGCCTGTGTTACGACAACTCAACTTGTGTTGCTATGCCGTAAAACACTTTGTCCGACCTGCCAGAGAAGAGAGACATACGGCCTTAAAGCTTATAAATTTATAGACGATGAAAGTAGGGTTATCAAAACGCACTTTCATTTTATAGACCGTATTATAGTTTTTCTCACGATGATCATAGAGAATGTCGAAGCCTTGAAGTCATGGCTGGCAAAACTCCTGGAGCCAATGTGAGTATTGAATTGAAATGACATTTAGCTTGCATGCTACGTAGCTGCGTTAGCTAGCTAGCCAGTGGGTTAGCCAGGCATCAATGGGGGGGTTGCTAGAATCTAATGGCAAATTCTTGCACGAGTTAGCTTACCACCATTGCCGCTAGCTGCCTTTTCATAGCTAAGAGAGATGATAGGATTGTTCTTTGACTGACTAACGCCAAAGAAATTGCAATTGTGCACGACATAGTACGCTTGATGCACTGTTATTTTAGGGCAGTTAGGCACGCACTTGGCCCGCGATAATGTGACTGTATCACAGCTATGTAGCAAGCCATTAAGTTGCAACAGATAGCCTAACTTGTATGCTGCTGCTTGTGACTAAAATAGTTAATAAGTGTTGAGTCTGTTTGGGCTATGTCCAGCGTTACGTTACTGAGTTATAGACCTGTTATTTAAAGACAAATAAGACTCGTTTGCTCTTTGAGTTGCCACAGTTACACGCACTCTTTTACTCTTTATCCTCTCTCTGGATCACTTTCAAATGGAAATTCATGAAATTACTTTGTTACTTTGTAATTACAAGACGACACAGATGTTGCCAAAGAACATGCATAAAAATACTTTGATGGGTTTGGATATATAACAAAGTGATTACAGAGGGGTTGTCGTGCAGAGGAGGAGATGCTGTTGGACACACAGGCAGAGGATGCAGTAACAGTCACTGTTTGTCTCGACATATTACGGCATGCATCGTGAATGTACTGCCAGAGTGCTGCACTTTCATTGTCTAAAAAGAAGGGAGAACATTGCTTCATATTGAGTTGAACCTTGATGAAGTGGCTTTGTTTCCAAAAGAGATCTCACTGCCATTTTTTGATAGTTTTCAAATTATAACTAGCCATGTTTCAGTAACACTAGTCTCCTTTTTAACAAATCCTTAAGAGAAATTTGCAATGCAATGTTCTTTGCAGTTGCTAATTTGTGATCACAGCGGGTTTGCCTGGTCAGTGTTTTGTCTGTGTTATCAGGTATTCTGACCACATAGGTTTATAAAGTCAAATGAAATTCGTTTTGAGAGTTAATAGTCTTATCCACTATATTAGTCATGTAGTTATAAAGTTAGTTATATATTAGCACGCATTTGTCAACAGTGAGTTTCTGGGGCTTTGTGTGTTTGTAATGTTATTGTAATAACCCCACCACATGCAGGCTGAGAGGAGTTTTTGGGTGATCCATTAACTTTTTTAAAAGGAGAACATGTGGTGGAGATTCTGTTGGATTGAAACTATGGAAGCTGTTTTTTGGAGTTTGTGTAATGTTCTGCCCTGCAAGCATTGCCAGGGCTCTCACTTAGTACTGACATGTTATATTAAATGTGTTGTACTACATGTTTAGGCTTGATATGTTTTTTGCATGCATGGACAGCACACTTCATTGACACACAGTATAAAGCAGTTGGTTTGACTATAAATTTGATTTCAGTTTTGTCCCCCCTGTTCCAGTCATTGAATAAATTGGCAAAAATGAAATTGTTTTTTCCATTATTAAAGTAAGATGCTGAATGGCTGAAATTCTAAAATCCATATATTTTAACCTACAGATGTGATGCTGACCCCTCTGCGTTAGCCAACTATGTGGTGGCTCTTGTGAAGAAGGATAAACCGGAGAAAGAGCTGAAAGCACTTTGTGCAGATCAGCTTGATGTCTTCCTACAAAAAGGTATGAACCCCACACAAAATGTCTGTGTCAGCGTGAGTGAACCACAACATTGACCCAACCTCTGGCTGGTCCAGAAACTAGTGCAGAAGATTTTCCTCCAGCAGATATTTCCATCATTTTGCTAACAAGGGAAAAGCATATCTGTTACTCCCCTCATTCATCCCACAGACAATAGAGACTTTGTGGTTATGTCACAAATCCCCTGGAATTACAGCCAGCGGACATAAGTGAATTGATTATTGACAAATCGGACATGAGGATCAGGTTAGCAGAAGTAATCATATTTAGCTGGACAGACACAATGTGTAGTTTACATTCTGCAAGCAGACATAATGCTAATGCAGCATCAGATTAATGTAGTAATATGGCCAAAATGCACAGAAATTAATGGTGTTTTCTAAAGTTCTTTCCAGACCAGCTTAAGTTATATAATCAGAGATGCAATCAGCTGCACATTCTCACCATCCATCACTTGTGGGTCCCCAGTATAGCCACCAGAGGGTGTGTTAGATCATTTGAAAGTACTTTGACCCCTCTAATGTCCCGAGGCTGCGTTACATGAAGCGTCAACTTGTTCAGCTCGAGTTGAGCCGTGCTCTCTTTCCTTGCATCATTGAAATGATTTAAATGTTTCACTTTACTTTGAATTGTACTGCAGCCAATCAGGGTTGACGTAATGAGATGAATGGGCCTGAGGGATACACAAAGGGCATATCCCAAAAATTGAAATGAATAAAAACTACAGTTCAGTTCTGTGTCTTTGCAACAACACCTTAGATTTAGTTCCTAAACAGCTGCTCAATGAAGTTCAGATTTCCTGCTACCTAAACTGTTCCTGAGGCACACTGCAAGGCTGTGATGGAAGTTAGTGAGTCTGAAGTCTTTGACATAACATACTTAAAGATTACAGTGAAATAAATGGTTCATATTACTTTGAATGCACTTTCAGTTTTTTGTGTATTACATTCTTTCTTTCATGTTGTGTTTATTGTATTACATTTTTCTCCCTGTTTCATCTCTGTGCTGTTTCTGTACTTGCTATTAATTTGGTGTTTATTCGACTTTGATATATTTAGCGCAGCCAGAAGCAGAGCAATATTTAGTGTTGTGTGATTCAGGAGGAATGTCAGTAGACTTCATGCCTGAGGAGCAGTTTGCTCTTTGAGGGAGAACGGGTGAAACTGCACATAACTCAAGTAAAAGATTCAGTCTGTTGACAACATTCACGTTGTCATTGCAGAGACGATGGGATTTGTCGATAAACTTTTTGAATGTCTGACAACAAAGAACTACCTGGGAATTCCTGCTGCCAAGGAAGCTCCTAAAGAGGAGGTGAAAGCACCCACAGTCAAATCTGATGTTGTGGAGGTAAGAAGAGCCAGTGTGTAGATTTGTTGGCCACATTTGATGAATAGTTTGCCGGTGATAATCAGTCTTTAAAGTGCTTTTGTGGATAAGTAGGTAGAGCATAACACAAAAATGGCAACTCTGATGCTGTGTAATTTGATAAATGTCTCATCGTGTGTTATAGGAAAATTCAATTTTCCAGAATCTTGACTCAAACGAGTCTTTTTGTTGTTAAATCTTCTTCAAGTAATGTTTTTTTTTTGTTTGTTTCTCTCAAGCCGGAAACTCCAGAGGAGGAAAGAGAAAACAGGCGGAGGAGAAGTCCTCTGAGGAACCGCTCTGACTTCAATGAATCCAGGTATGTTTCGACTTGGTTTAATGACCAGGCACGAGGCGTGTGCCGATTAGAGCTGTGATCACTATTCGAGCGAAAGAAAAGTTGCTATTTATTTTATACTGTTTTGAAAATCTGCAGCTATGTTGAGATATTGATTCATTGTGTCAGTCATTTTTCAAGCAAAAATATTAAACATTTGCTGGTCCGAGCTTCTTAAGTGTTAGGATTTGCTGCCTCTCTTTGTTATTTGTGATAGTAAATGAAGAGTCTTTGGGTTTTGAACTGTCAGTTGGACAAAAACAATTTGAAGATGTCACTCCGGGCTCTGGCAAACCTTAACTCCAGCCTCACGCTGAAACTTCCAGTGCGCTGGGCCTCGACTTCTCACCGCTGATAGAAACCCATCATTTTGCATTGTCTCGTGGTGCACAGGTCTTAACATTTGCATTTGCCTCGATAGTTTAAACTCCCATGAGTCCTGCTTTTAGCTCGATGAAAGCCCAGGTGTCCAGTAGTGTGTCCCTTGTCTGTAACACACCAAGTCAATAACAGATAGGACAACACAATACCTGTTACACTATAATTCAAAACAACAGCTGAAGTCTTTCATGTGCTTAATACATGCATTAACGACATAATGATACTCATCACTCACTCTGCCTTTATGACAAAAACAATAGTTGTTGCTGATTTAAATAGAAGCCACTAGAACTGATTTGATTTCAGTGTGCATATTCATACATATAGATGAAAATATGATCCCTGTGTCCTTGTTTGATATAGTCATTAAGACCTCATTTGCCTCAGCTGGTTTGAGATTCAGTTCAGCTCGGAGCTGTCGTGGCAGACAGAAATCCTGTTGCCGAGTTGGGGTGAGATGAAGAGCAATTAAATACTGAGAGGTAATATCTGTCTTTGGCTCTTGTTCCAAAGGATTATTTAATGCTTGCAAACAAGAGCCTCCACGTACATCTGGGGAAGACTCACATGAGACTGAAGAGAAATTGGTTAAATTGCAGCTTATACTTCAGTATTTGAATATCGCTCTTTGCTGCAAACAGTTGCATGTTTATCAGCAAGGTCAGATGTTGTTTCTTAACACGCTCTCTTCTGCAAAGCTGCTCTCCTCTGCCCCGCCTTTACATGCTCACAGACCTCACATATATGGGGAGGTGTGTATTTCTCACAGACACATAGAGAGAAGTCTCATACTTCTCCAGGTTTTTATGACATGATACCATCATGGTCACTCTTAGGTTATACTTCATCAGTACCCATAACGACTCTTGAATATGTCTGTCTGACTCTTTAAATTAGGCATCAAGACAAAAATTCAAATATCTTCCCTCTAACTCGTCGACCACACAGGAGCCGTGATGACAGGAGGCGTGATGAGCGCAAGCGCCGCGACTTCGATCGGCACGGGAAAAGCGGCAGCGACTCCCACCGCGAGCGGGAGCGCCACGAGCGTCGCAGGGGCAGCCCCCGCGGGAGGAGCTACAGCCGCAGCCGGAGCCGCAGCCGGAGCAGGAGCGGCAGCCGAGGAAAGAGCAGGGACAGGGAGCACAGAGGAGGCAGAGGTGAGAAAGTTCCCCCACAACCAGTAACAACAGCACAGGGGACCAGACCCAGGAGTGCACAAGTTCCTGAAGTGCCTGTCAGCACAGTCGAACGGCGCATGGGTGATGCAGACGCGCTGCCGGAGACATCCTGGGTGTGGTTAAGATAGTTGAGACGAGACCGAACGGAGTTCTGGATGTAGCCGATTGTGTTATTTTCTGTGGGATTGTTGGTCAGTGTTGCTGGGAGTTGTTCTCGATAAGGAACAATGTGGACAGCTTTGCAGTCATATCAGTGGAGACTCAACAGCAGGGGCGGGAACTGGCCTTATTACCCACAAGGTTGTTCTACGTCTCCAGGTGTTTGGCACAAAGAGAGAAGTCACTGCTTTTTTCCAAAAACCTTACAGGGTTTCAGTTTCGGCCAATGCTCTGCTGTGAAACTTCTGTTTTGTTGAAATGTCTCTGTTTCTGCTCATCCTTAACAGACTTCAAGTCAAAGTTCGAGCTGGAAAGGAAGGACACGGACTGCTACAACACCTCCACCACATCCAGCTCCCAGCAGCAGCACCCGCCGCCTCTCCTGCCCACACCTCCGCACCCCTTTTCCTCCTCTTCCTCGTCGTCCGCTGGAGTCCCGGGAGCTGGGGGCGTTCCCATAGCAACACCGGCTCACCTGCCCGATAGCACTACAGACAGCTGGTCCGGCTACTATGGCACCCAGAGGCAAGATGGTGTCGGCAAGCCATTCAGCAACAAAGGCGGTTCGCTCAAACAGCGATGCAGGGATTATGATGGTAGGAATGAAGTGAAGAAAAAATTTCTCTTTTCATTTAATTCCTGCTTTCTATCATTACTGCTTTTTTTTGCTGAACTGCTCCTTCCTGCATCTCAGATCCTGTTGATGCTCAGCCTGTTTTCCCAGTATGTGACGTGGTCATCGAAAAGTTTGTTCTGGCGATGGTGTAAACTGTGCCATTAGCTTCCCGCGAGGTCTATTGATTGCCTTGTTTAGTCTCATCACTAATGGCCACTGTTTAGTTCTCCCTCCCTCCTCCAGAGGCACAAGACGGTTTAAAATTACCCGCTGTCCCTGCGGCACACTGCTATCTGTCACAGTGCTCAAGCACAGCCCCTGGGGACTCGGTTCCTTAATGAGACTGTGGGGTAAATACATGCACTGCAGGTCTAAGCTGCTTTTAACTACGACAGCCTTTCATCTTGTTTATTTAGTCTCATTTGTTCTTACTTTCCTTCATACTTTTGTGAATGAATCCAACTTGTAGGGGCTGAAAACTCCTGAGAAGGATTACAGAGGGTTACAAGTAGATACTCAAGTGTATCTGAGGAGAAAGTACTGTGAAATATTGTAGTTCTCACTTTTGTTTATGTGGTTCTAAACTTCAAAAATAATTACTTGTACATACTTGAAAAGGCTAAATTTTGACATCTGTTTCTTTCCCTCACACAGAAAAGGGATTTTGCGTCCGTGGCGACCTTTGTCCATTCGACCACGGCAACGACCCTCTCATCGTTGATGATGTCAATCTGCCGAGCATGATTCCGTTCCCGCCCCCGCCTGTTATGCCCCCGGCCGGCCTGCCCATGCCCCCAATCACTGAGCCACCCCCTCCCCTAAGGATGCCTTCGATGCCACCCTATGGCCAGCCGCCACCACCGGGCGTCTTCCCCATGACTGGTGAGTTGTACCGCCTCACTGGTGGATAGAAACTGCTTATGTTGTGCCATTTGATGAGAGCAGTGACTTTGTTTTTTTCCTCCTCCTAAACACTTGTTTGCACAGAGCAGCATAATTTTTGACCTCTTGATTGTGACTGTTTTTTGTAGCTTTTATATTTTGGAGCTAAATACTTGAGTTTCTGCACTGCAGTTTAATTGTGGCTTATTCCTCCTATAGCTTTGATTACACTGATTCTTGAAATTATGTTCTTACTATATTTTTTTTCTGATTTGCACTGAACAGAACTGTTGTTTCTCACTCTCGTGACATTAGCTTCACTTGTGTCTCCCTTAGGACCCCCACTGATAGCAACCAGTGGGATTGATACCCCCAACCACCAATCGGCAATCACTTCTTCTCCTCCCATTGGACCGCCTGGTGTGGGGCTGCCGCCTACTCTTCCTCCTCCTCCTCCTCCTCCACCTCCTCCCTCCTCATCCTCATCTGTGTCTCTTCGTCCCCAATATGTCCAGTCTGAATGTAAGCAGACTTTTCCTGTTCACACTGGGAGTGTGTGTTTGCAGGAGACATTTGCTATGGCTCCTGCTCAATTTCAATTTCTTTAATTATTTTAATTAATTAGAGTAGATGGGACTTTATAAAGTTGAGCAACAATGACAAAGCAAGCGTTCAGTTTATGTCATTTTAAGTTGGTTTGCGTGTGATGTTGTAGTGTAGGCAGTGTGTGTATTTCTTCTGCCTGCAATAGCAGCTGTTGACCAGACGGTGGCACTGTTTATTCACCTAAGAGACAAAAGTTGCTGAGCAATTAACATTAGCTCTGCCACAAGTTGTTGTGTTTGAGTGCTTTTCCCATAATTCAGGTCATGAATAATTAGACAGTTATTCAGAAAAGCTGAGGCTTAGTTCAAATGGAGTGGGTCTATTTTTAGTTTGTTACAAGCTCAGGTTTTTGACCTTAGTTCAACTCAGACAGACAAAATCTCAACACTCAGGAAAAATCCCATTTTGTTACAATAAACTGTGTTTCAGGATAATCATTATCATCGTACGGTGTTTCGTCTTGTTTAGAATCTTTTGATGACATTTTTTACTATTAGTATAATTGTACTGTAATGTATTTTCTTCATTTGTGCATTTGTTTGTTTTTCAATATTACCTTTTTATTTTAATTACTGCTAACCTTGAATGTCACAGGCTGCTGTCAGATGTTTTTTATTCCCTCTAAGCATGTGTGTGTATGTGTTCCATTTTACACAATAGATAACTATGATCCAGAGGGCTATAACCCAGAATCCCCAGGCCTGACTGCTGCAGGTCGTAACCCGTACCGTCAGTTCATTCCTCGGGTGCAGAGCCAGCGATCCAACCTCATCGGCCTCACCTCCAGCGAAGGACAAGGCTCCAGAGGTAGCAGCTGTAGGCCTTCTGAACACTCTTTTGCAAACTATTGGTGGGCAGTGGGCACTGTTGGGTTGATGTGATTTGATTGGAAAAGTGTGGATGCTCGTGTAAATAAAAGGAGACTTGATGTTCTTTCTGTAAACCCTAATTTCAAATGAATTGGAAGCAGAATCCAAACATAAAAGTAAATGTTCTGTATGTTGTGGTGGATACAGCGACATGCAAAAGCTTATTATTGTTTGTTTGTGTGTTCGTCTTCCAGCTGCCAACATAGTGATCCAGACCGAGCCTGCCACTGCAGCTAGCACTCCTGGAAGTAACGTCTCCCGTTTCAACACAGATCAGGACAGCAGGAAGAGAACTATGGGGCCCAGCACAGCTGAGGGGCCCACAGCTAAAAAACCCTGGATTGAGAAGTAAGGACTTGAATACGTGCACATTTGAAAAATTGTTTTTTTTTCCATACAGAAGCATGATTATTTCATTTGAAACTGAGCTTTGAGCTTTGAAATTTGCACTACTGCAGCTGAGACCTCAGTGACCAGAGACACTTTATACCTCCACTGAACGGGTTCTTCTCTTGTGAAGACATTTGAAGAAACTAGCTGGCCAGTTGAAATTTGATCAAACAAACTGATGCTAAGGGAGCCTCGTTTCAAGCCAAAGTGACTCATAAGTCGGGAGCCTATCCTTTGTGTGCACCTGCTTCCCACAGCTGAGATTAAGATCCTCATGACAGGCCTGCTTCCATTGCATAGGCTCTACTTGTAATCCATCTTGGGTGTCAAACAGGTTGACATGTGGTCAACTGTTATGGCTTGTAGGAACTTCAGTATGAAGGCAGAAACTCGAACCTCGGGTCATCGGTCTGGGTTCCATTTCACTGCCTCTCATTGTTAGTGATCCTGTCCAAAATGTTGATTAGCGTGTCTGCTTTTTCCATCAGTTTTTCTTTAAAGCAAATGCTGTGGCAAATGTCAATATCGCACTCCTTCTTCTCCTCCTTTTAGGCCAAGCTTTAACAACCAACATAAGAGCGGTTTTCCCAAGAGGTATCACTATGTGAACACCAAGCTGGAGGTGCGCAAGATCCCACGTGAGCTCAACAACATCACCAAGCTCAACGAGCACTTCAGCAAGTTCGGAACCATCGTCAACATCCAGGTAAACCGGGGCAGCACCGTTTGGTGCCGTGCATTAACGAAACCTGCAAAGGGCTTCAGTTTTCATCGTTGAAGGGATCGTTTTGATAAATGCTGAGATTTGGATTAGATTTAGCCAAAAGCCTTCACGCTCCCAACATAACTGTTTCATCATACACACATACCTGACCCGAACACTTCTCCAGGTTGTGTTCGGCGGAGACCCAGAGGCGGCGTTGATCCAGTACACAAAGAATGAAGAGGCCAGACGGGCCATATCCAGCATCGAGGCGGTCCTCAACAACCGCTTCATTCGTGTTTATTGGCACCGCGAGCCCGGCACCAATGCCACAGGGCTCCAGCAGCAGGAGCAGAGCTCAGGGAGCCAGGCAGCTGGGTCAGTGCCCAGCCAGGGGCCACAGCACAGCAATGTACATAAGGTCAGTATAAATAGGTGACACGTATAGAAGCACTTCATCTTTTCATCTCTAAGCCTCACCGTGTTTCTGAGACTCTGCATCAGGTTTACTTTTTACTCCCTTTTTTCTGCAGGGGATCAAGCAGCACAATCCAGCCGCCTACGTGCTGAACAAGACTGTACCCAAGCATCGCCTGCCACCAGTGGCTGGGATCACAGCTACAACCAAGGCAGACGGCCTGAACCCAAACGCAGACACTGTCACTGTACGTTTTAGTCTCTATGCATGTGTGTCAGTGTGTTGTTGTATCTCTGTGAAAAGCTAACTAAGTTGACCAGACCACACAGCTCTGCAAGGCTGCACTCAAGCACATTGGTGCATTGCGCTAAATGCTAATGTCAGCGTGCTAACATGTTTACAGTAACAATGCCAACATGCTGACAAGTGACACATGCTGGGACACACCACCATGCACACCATTGCATGTCAATCCATCCAATTTTTGGACGATTGGTTTGTTAGCAAAGCGTTCTTGTGTCTATGGCAGCTGCCTACAAGCTCTATCTGATTAAATGTGTCGCTCTCTCTTAGGTGGCGCCTGCACTGACAAACACCCAGAAGGGACCCTACTCTTCACCAGCCCTCAAGTCCTCCTCAAAGAGCCTTGGGAAAACAGGAAAAGCACTAGAAGCACAGGAAGTCCTCAAGAAGAAACAGGCATGTCGTTGAATTTTTTAATACGTATTTTGACTGGTACCAGAATAGCAGAGCTGGGATTAGTCATTTGTTTCTCTCAGGGGCTGCTGTTGAGAAGTGAAATGTCCACCAACAGCAAAAAGTGTTATTTCCCCCTCAGTGAATTTATTTTATGTATTTCCTTTTTTTTCATTCAGGAGGCATTAAAGCTCCAGCAGGACATGAGAAAGAAGAAGCAAGAGATGTTGAAGACACAGATTGAGTGTCAGAAGGTAAGACCGGCCTCAGCCCCCTTTACCCTCTCTGTTCCTGTCTTTTACATCTTCTCGCTCACTGCTTGTCCTTCTTCTTCCAGGCCTTGATAAACCGCCTGGAGAAGAACCGAGGGATGAAACCCGAGGAGAGGGCCAACATCATGAAGACCCTGAAGGAGCTGACGGAGAAGATCGCGCAGCTGCAGAACGAAATGAACCCGAACGCTGCCTCCCAGGTGCCCAGCGCCAAACCCAACAACAACCAGCCCAAGACCAAGATTGATGTAAGTTTGGGCCCCGAGTGGCCCGGAGTGCTTCCTTCCATTTGCACCAGAGATACTGTTACCATGTAAGCTGTGGGTAGATTTTAACACTCAACATACATTTTTACGTGATATGGGACCAGACCCAGAAGGAACTGCTGGACGCCGAGCTGGACTTTCACAAAAAGATGAGCTCTGGAGAGGATACGACAGACCTCAAGAGGAAACTGGGACAGCTACAAGTGGAGGTGACACACACGCACACACAAACGCACACAGTACATCACCACATAACCAATGATCGGAGAAGATTGCTAGCACCGCCACAAAGAGGTCGACGCGTACACACATCGATGCTTTTCTTCAGAGCTGAATTTGAGGATGTGATACCAAGAAAGGCCTGAGAGGAAGTCAGCTGATAAGACAGTACTCACAAACAGTATTCAAGCCCTGTGTAAATGGCTAGCAATGAATTAATAAAGCGACGCTTTGATCTCCAGGGAGGAATAAATAATACAAATAAAATCCTCAGTTTTAAGTTATTTGGGAACAAGTGTGTACAAGAAGTCTTACTCAATTTTTTGGATTATTGTAGTTTTAACTGAAGAAAATGTGTGTTATTGCATTAAGCACTGATGCTAACTGGCATGTCAATGGACTTGACAATCTTATAATTTATGAAAACCCATTGACACTAATGGAAATTGAGTTATAGATTCACTGGGAGTGAATGGGAGCGTTAAAACACTTGTGTATTAGACTTTAATGTGTTACGGTATGTGATTCATAAGCTTTATGGTCTGAGCAAGCTAGCTGCTGGGTGCTAATCAGAGTCACACAGTTGGATAGAAATCAAGTTGCAAGTGTGGGAAATCCCCAGATGTGTTGTTTTGCACACTCATTATGAAATGTGCAGAAATTTAGGTGCGTGCAAATAGAGTTTGACCCAAATTTTGAGGCATGTGGATGCTAACCAGCTTATCGTCTTATTGTTTCTGTCACGATTAAGTTGATCACTGAATAAGTACATGAATCTGTGAGTCTGTTTGCTGAGGCTGCTCATCAGAAAACGAAATGAAATGTTTTATTTTCCTTGAAAAGAAAAGTTCCAAGCTGCATCCAAGGCTGTCAGTCAGCTCAGGCTTGGCCCACACCTCCTCTCCGCTGTAAACTTACAGCGCGGACGAGGTCGGCTGTGTCACAAGATCAGCCGAACAGGAACATAGCTTTTGTTAGCAACACCCTCCCTGGCATGTTTTTTCCTCTCTACCCCTGTGGGTCCTAAATTAGCTAGTTGTTAAAAATGCATATCCCCCACCCCCCCACCCACCCATCCATCCAAACCCAACCCTCCTTCTGCACATTAAACTGCAGCCACTTAAGCAAGCCCAGAGGAACAGCCGCTAACGAAGCCAAATCAGACACGGGTACTACGCTGATGGAGCCACGTCTCATTAAAGTTTGAGCCGCTGGTCCTTGTAAGAAAATCGCGGGATGACAATTAGAGGGAGAAGTGAGGGAGGGACGAATGGCGGAGAGAGTGGTTGTGAGGTTGTGGAGTGGTTAGAGAGTGAGGAGATGTCACTTTAAAAATGGAGGAGTGACAGCTAATGGTAAAAGACAGAGTGACGGAGGAGGAGGTCTTTACTGAGTCGAGCATGTAGATGTAGGTGTTTAAGCTCTGAGGATAGGGAGTGCATGTCGTAATATTATACCTGTTATCTGCTGTATAAATTAAGATTTGATCATTTTGTTTAGCTTTTTTTCTTCTTAGACACGATAAATGAACACACTGTAGTTTCCTGACACGTTTGTCTTCACACTGAAAAGCACGACAGCGCGGCATCAAGGCGCAATCTGTTTTCCACATCTGTTCATGATGATTTTTTTAACACAGCCAGGTGGCGCCTCCGTATTCATGAAAAAAAAAGCAACCAGCCAGTCAGTCGTTTTCTAACATTAAACGTCCTGATCTGTCCTCCTCTAGGCCACTCGTTTGGGTCTGATCCGGCCTCCGACGGGTCGAGGTCGGGGCCGAGGGAAGATGGCGCTGGAGCCTGGTTTGATGCCCGTGGGCCGGGGCCGGGGCCGAAGCCGCGAGATGATGGCTCGTGGCGGGCCCGTGAACCGCATGGTGGTCGACCACAGACCCCGAGCCCTGGCTATTCTGGGAGTCACTCAGGAGGAGAAGGAAGAGCTAATGCCGCACTTTGTGGTGAGGACTTGTACTTTTTTTAATTTAGTTGAAGAAGATTAAATATTAAAGAGGATTTAGACTGAATTTGAACTTTATTATAGAACATTTATACTGAAATTGATCTTTTTCTTTTTAATTTTAGAAATTTGGTGAGATCGAGGATGTCCGCGACCAAGACGCCACCAGTGTCGTCATGACCTTTAAGACACGAAGTGAAGCAGAGAATGTAGGTCACATGACTCTGAATCAGTCAGACCTGTTCTGTGATTTTTAACTGTACTAAATTGGTGAAAGCTGTCGGTATAACTTTTTTTGTTTTGTAGGCAGCTAACCAGGGAGCTAAGTTTAAAGGTCGTGTGCTGCAGATTTCCTGGTACAAGCCCAAGACGCCCTCTGTCACAACAGAGCCAGAGGAGGAAGAGTCTAAAGATGAGGACAATACGGTACGACACATCACACAGACGCCGAATCTGCTTCACGTGTTTGCGTTAGTAACATAAAGCCAACCAGAAACCAGGAGAGTAAGTCCAACTTAAAACCCTGAGTGGGGAAACTTTCCGAAGTTTTAGTTATATTCACAGATTTCACTTGTACATTTCTTTCCAGTGCCTCCTAAATTTTTCACTGCAGCTCCCAACAGAGAATCAGGGCACGCCTCTCAGTACTAAGAGCATCGGAGCCCTTTGAGTAAAACTGCATTACTGTCAGGTGAAATCCTCATACTGTATTTTCCCATTTTTGAGGTTTGCAGTCTTCCTTGTGTGCGAGTAACTTTTATGGCTTTAGGTTGCCTAAATATGTCACTTCAATACATATTTTGAAAGTATGCATTGCCTCCATTGCTGGGAAACTCACAAAAAAATGCAAAAGTCCCTCCTTTATAATATACAGCTGTACAATCTAATGCAATTCAGTACGACGACACTGCTATAAATACTTCTTTTGTGATCTTTTGTGTTCCATTTTAGTTTACTCCCATTTACATGAGGGAGACTCAATATTAGAAACAGTTGGAAGGACGGTTTGTGTCACATGTAAATACAAACACACATTTTCTAATGTGAACTCTACACAGTGTGTGGAGTTGCCCTTTCACACACATGCAGCACACAGCTTGAAATGGTCCGTGTCAGACTCCAGTTCTCGCTTACTGGAAATACTGCGTGTATCTGGATGCATCTGCAGTAACAACCGAAGAATGGAAAGCAATATACAGGCGAGCAGAAAAGAGTACGCAGCGGCTACGCCATCAACACGCCCACTCGCTCACTGTGAATTCTCCGGACAGCGAGTGCTCGATCGGACATTACGAGCACTTTGTATTTGGGAGCTGGCAGGGTAAAGTCTGGTTGGTGCAAACTAACAGCGCTGCACAGCCACATACTGGTATGTTTGAGTTACTACACAACCAGCTGATAATTACCTGGTCTGTCACACGTGGAAGCTGTGCCTAGAGAGCAAACATGTGGCACAGTGGAAAGAGCCGACACATCATCTCATCAGTGTGAGCGTTCAAAGCTTAACAGCAGATTCGTTTCCTTTCATTTAAACAGAAGGAAGCTAGCTCTTATTTGCCCGGTGAGGAGGAAGAAGAGGAGGAGGAAGAGGACGACGACGAAGATGACGAGTACGAGAGCCGATCTTGGAGGCGGTGAAGGCGCTGTGACTCTGCTCTCCGGCAGAATCGGTCGTTCTGTTCTTTCCCCGCGCGCAGACAAAACCGACAGAACTCACATTTTTTTTTCCTTTCCAGTATTTTCAAAACGAAGTAATTTTAGACGACGATTAATCAAAATTTAAAAAAAAAAACAAAAAAAAAAACACGCCTTTACTTTCTCGTACGTGAAAAGAAGTTTAGAGGGCCGATAAATTTTTTTGTATCCCTCGACTGAACAATTATTTAAAACATCTCACTTTTGCTGAGAAAGATAAATGTTAAGTTGTTCTTATAGATAGAAAACCCTATGTAAGTTTCAGTGTGCTTACCAGATGATAAATATCAGTAATGCACAACATTTGTGTCTACTGTGAATAGGTATTTTTATACATACTGTATTTAAGCTCTTTTCTCACCAGTTTTTTGAAAAATCTTGTCCTCAGTTCAGGGACAGCCATTCCTTCACCGGTAGAACGTTCTCTGTTGCTACCAGAGAGATATTTATTTATTTTTCCACTGCATAGATGCACTGTGCAGTACCTATATTGGCACAGTATGGTGTGGTTTTCAGTTTCACTCTGCTCACAGTTTGTTTTGGTATGGATTCGCCCAAAACGTGAAAGGATCCAAATACTTTTGACAGTGGCTCTCTGTCCTGGCAAGAATACGTGCTACTATGTGCATGTTGTGTTCCCAAATAAACAGAGCCGCCCTTGCCCAGCGCCCAAAGGTGCTGCTGCTGTACCATGACCATATTAGAGCCAGTGCAGGTACAGAAAGATACCAGTGCAATAGAAAAATCCAAACTATGTTTACAAATGGCCGTGTCCAAGCACGTCAGATACAGTCTTGTAGTAAATATTCAAATATTCCCCGCTTGTATTTTTTTTTTGTTGCTCTCCAAATGTCCGGTGCCACTCTGTGTAAATATAAACACCCACGCGGGTGTTCTACATTTTCTAAGAGTGTGTAACATTTTTCCACTTGTTTAATTCTGTCTCCTGGTTGTCCAAAGGACCAGACAGGACAGGGATCAGATCACCCATTTCAACAAAAAAAAAAAAAAAAAAAAATGTGAGATCCATAGACAGGTGTTTGAATGTAATACTGAACAGTTGATTTTAATATATATGATTTCTTTGCCTTACACAATCAGCGGATGGCTGAATTTTTACAAGATTTGTGATTTACTTTTGTAAATTTTGTAAATGCTTGAAAGAGAAATTACTGTTGTATTTTTTTTTTTTCCGTTTCTTTTTGTCATTTTAAATGAATGACATGGTTGTGTCAGGTAGAAAAGGTCAAGCAAGAGTGCTTAGCATCTCTGCTTATTCATAAGAATTTTGCGTTTGTGTTCAACCAGTCCATGTTGTTATTTCACTAAAGTTGTCATCTAAGTAGCACATTTCTTTTAAAGAGCTGCTCTGAGCTGTGGAAACACTCTGTAGGAAGGCATTGGGAGGCACGCACCTCACGTTATTTGTGCATTAATGCAGCTTCGCCTGCATCTTGAGTATTGTCAGTGCTCTAAATCTCAGTGTGCACCTTTCATGACAAAATCTGAACTTGTGTTTTGCCTTCATTACGTATACTGTATTTGAGAATCCTCAGGGTGGGAGGGAAGGAATCCATTGAAGTTCATATAGGAACGTGCTTGATGCGAGGAAACACACTTATGACAGTTTTTTTTACTTTCGATGCTTCATTTGAAACATGTTTACATGCAGCCTGATGAACTGTTGTTTGCTCTATGCTTATTGGAAACCAACTAAGCTGATCATATCCAGTAACATAACCAGTCAGATGGAAGCACCGAAAGAAAGGAAACATTAATTTATTAGTTAGCTGCAGCAGTCTCACTACTTTACACAAGCACGGACGCAGAAATCTGCATGTCGAAGTCAGTAACAGAGAACATTTTCACAGACGTTGTTGTCTCCTCTGTCCTCTTGACGTTCACTGACGCCTCATGTAAAAGAACTGTTTGAAACACACTGCGTGATTTCCTCCCACCTGCGGTGTCAGTAGCGCTCTTGTTTGGATTGCATATCTCACTGATGACTCAGACGCCTCCTGCCAGTGACCTCACGTCCCACTAAAACCTTTGAGTTCATGTTTTTGTGTGTGTTTCTTTGCCATCACTGTGTCAGTCAGAATGAGGTTCAGGTGTGCGACGGGCGGCCGAAGGGTTCGCCTTCGGCACTCAGTACTTTAATACGAACTGCTCGTGTGATTTTGTTTTCTATATGAGGTCACTGGTGGTTTAAAAAGACGAGCCTTTACTGGCAGGGTTCTTGCTCGTGTAAGTGAGGATTCAGGGAAGGTCTCTCACCCACTTTTTGTACTATCTTCTGTATGCTACTATCACACAACGGTGTACAAAAATGTAAAATGTTTATTGGATAATAGTTTTGGATTTATTACTGTTTATATTTGCAGGATGTGGATGTATTTTCTTCATGTATTTTGTTTGTAAAAAATGGATTTCTAATTTACTAGCATGTTTGCTTTTGCCAATAAAGATGGAGGAATGGGGGAGCTTGTAAGACGATAAAAAAAAAGAAGAAAAGAAAAAAAAACAATTTGAATTGGAGGTCGGAGAGAGAGAGAGAGAAAAAAAGAAACACTTTGAGTTAAAGAAAGAGAATTGACCAAAAAAGAAGTCAACATTGGCGAGGGGAAAAAAATGCAAGCAAAAGCATTCCAGAAAATATTACCTTCAACTCTGTGTGGTCTCCTTCATTTTGCATGTTATCTGATAGAAATGTGTGTGGTACTTTAAAAGTAGTTACTCCCTTGGACCTCTTTGCCGATTCTCAACACTGAATCACAGAAAATAATATCAAAGTGAAAACTCTATAAAGTACATTTTAAACACTACATTGCACAAGCAGCAACATCCCTTTACCATAAATCACCACTGGTGCAGCCAGATGTAGTAAGTTGACAATTTCTGATTCAGTGTGTAATCAAGTGATTTAAGGTAAACACATCAACCTGTTCATCAGCTTGCTGACATGAAATGATAACACGTGACCTACTGTAGGCAGAAGCCTCCATATCTGAGACAAGGTGCTCTAATCTACAGAAATCAGCCAGTGCACTGATTTAGAAAGGCAGCTTGTGGTGACCTGAGAAGCGTTATCTTGATGTGTTTTGGTGATTTCTTGCCAGCCAATCAGAAACGTGGCCATGGAAAAGTAGACATGTACCACAATCAATCCAATCAATGTTGCTATGAGTTCATTGCTGCTAGTGTTTACGTAGGTTTTAGAATCATTATAATTACATGTGGGCTTTGGGGCACAAATATGAGCCTATGATAGTGAACATAATTCAGCACCTAGCACTGTGTCTGTCTAATGAAGGAGAATAAGGCCGTCATTGCGCTCACAGACGCTCACATTGACACCCGTGCCCCCAAACAAATCCCACCACATCACAGGAAAAGACCTCTGACGCTCAGTTTAATTACAGCGCCCAGCGACTGCGACATATTCAAATACCGCTGAATAATGCATGAGCGCTTCTTACTTAAGGAAGTCAAGTGAAAACACTCAGAGTCGGTTTGGTTTAATGCAAGGACTTTGGGCTCTCCCCGGGGGAAGGGATTTCAGAACGGGGCCTGCGCGGCGCGCCGCTCCGGGCTGATCCCGTGGCGCGCTGGTGACTGGGAGGTGAGGGAACAAGAACTGGGGGAATTGGGCCCCATTAAAATTTGATATGGGTATGAATAAAAATGAAATAACGAAATAATAGAAATAATTTGACAAAAATAAGAATGATGATAAAACTTTTTTTTTTTATTTTTGTGAATTATGAGAATTGATTTTGTGGATGGGACAAACTTTGGGTTTTTTCACTATTTGCAGAGGTGATCAAACAATCAAATTCTCACTGTCATGATAAATACATGCTTTTTTGTCGATGTTAAAGGGAAAACTGGCACTTATTTTCAGCTATGATTGGTGGAAAAACAGAAAGATGCTGCTGAGATGGCTCCTCACGGCGGGTAAAGGAATGACTGGTGTGCCGGCAGTCAGGTCATCCGGCGGAGTGAACGCAGGCCAGATGGGGCGCTTTGAAAGGAGAAAAGCCGCTGTCACATTTGGCCACGAGTACGACAAAGCTCTCCATAAAACGTGTCAGATGCAATCTTCAGAATATGAAAAGCACAGAGGCGACAGAGCTGTAAACAATGAGCTCTGAATTATGAATGGCCCCAGCCATATAACAGCTATTAAGGTGAGAGGGGAAGGGCGATGTGAGGGTGAGAAAAGGGACCTCAGGCTTTATTCAGACTGACTTCTTATGAATCCAGTGGGATCCAGAGACGCAGCTTCTCAGATGTGGGCTTTTTTTCCCTGTCGGACTGACATTTTATCAATGCTATATGACTACATTTTTTATACACACTCCTCAGAAAAAAAGGTCAATCATTCAGTCCGTGACAAAAAGTTCTGAACCAAGCTTAAAGTAAAAGTAAAATAAAGGTATCTTCTTCTGTCTCTGTTGGGTAATATGAATGCAAAAATGCACAAATCCGTGTTAATCTGTGTTGTCTCTTCTTGTGCAGGTAGCCAGCCTGCATGCAGCTCTTAAAGTTTGGCTCCCCGGCCTGCAACAGGTTTTGCACGGTGAGAAAAAGACCTTGGCTGTTTTAATCTGTGTAATGAATGAGGACATGCCAACGTGGTAATGGATGCCTGCCACCGCGCATGCTAAATTATTCAGAGTCTGGGGAACCAGAGAGGAGGCCGGCGGGATCGGATGGACCCGCGGTGTCATCAGCGCACCTCTGCCCGCCTGGCTCCTCTTTCGGCCCGTCCAGCCCCCGGCTCCGTGACTTTAAACCAGGTGGCCACATGAGAAGTCTGGAAGGGGGGCCCGAGGATTGGTCGTTCACAGAGAGAGACCGAGGCCCTCGGGTCAGCAACCCGCAGGCCTTAGATACTATTTGAAGCATGCAGTACCAAAACTGTTGTACAATTACTCTGTCCATCCATCCATCCATCCATCCATCCATCGGTACTAGTACTAAACTGAGCGGTGCTGCGCTGTCCATGGTGCTGAAATAACTGGCGCGCTGGTCTAAACACGCTAATGTGTTCAGACCAGACCTGATTCTTTATAACAGAAGTGATAATACAGGCTGCAATGGTTCATATAATAATAAAGGTCCTGCAATAAATAACATCTTGTGAAGGACAGAGAGGTTTTACTAATTGTTAACTTGCACAAAAACATTCCAAGAATATCAGTCAAACTTTTAAAAACGCCACGTGAAGTCAGGATCATCAATAAACAACGATTTATTAGAATATTATAGTGATTTCGTGTGGGTTTATTTGACGCTTGCGCACAGAGAACCACATTTTGCAACCTGTAAGTTGAGCAGAGGAGCAGGTGGGAGGGAGGGAGGCTGAAAGAAGAGGAGGAGGATGAGCAGGGGAGGAAGAGGGGGGCAGAGAGGGACGGCCGGGAGGCGCCGCCGATGTGAGCCAGCTCAGTCTGGTGAAGGAGAGCAGAGGAGCTCTGTAGCTGCGTCCGCTCCCCGGCGTTCATGTCAGGGGCCACACTGCTTGCGAGGTGCTTGCAGGGAGGAGGATGATGACCATGAACGGCAAGCAGCATTTCTCCATGCACCCGGCTCTGCACGAGCCCAAGTATCCCGGCCTGCACTCAGGCTCGGAGGGCATGCGCAGAGTCTGTCTGCCCGCCCCGCAGGTACGTTCAGGTCGGGGGGGAGAGAGAATGGCTGTGGAGGCTTACTGGGTGAGAGGAGGGGGAAAAATATCACACTGGAAATGTCTGTAAAGTTGATTTGACAGGACTTTGTTCTATGCGCTATCTCCCTCTCTCTCCCTCTGTCTGTGCTCCCCCTCCCAACCCCACTCCTCCTCCTCCTCCTCCTCCCCCCTCTCATCCACATGTCTATTCAAGCAATGCTCTTGCTTTCATATTAATTTTTATGACCTGCGCTTTGAGGAGGGTTCTCTCCTCTCCTCGGCGCTGCTTGCCTTTGGAAAATGTTTTTTAGATCCTGAGAGCTGCCTGACAGAATTCCCCACTGACTCCAGTATGCGCACTCTTGCTTGCAGCTGCAGGGCAATATATTCGGAGGCTTTGATGAGAGCCTGCTGGCACGGGCAGAGGCTCTGGCGGCTGCTGACAGCATTGTCTCTCACGGCAAGAGCCACCCGTTCAAACCAGACGTGACTTACCATACCATGAGCAGTGTCCCCTGCACCTCAGCCTCCTCTTCTTCCTCCACCACCGTGCCCATCTCCCACGTCCCCTCCACCATCGCCTCCCACCATCACCACCACCACCACCTCGGACAGACCCTGGAGGCCGGGGACCTCCTGGACCACCTCTCCTCCAGCCTGGCCGTGACCGGGATGGGCGCTCCGGAGCCTCCCGGGATGACCACGCCGGCGCACCACCACCAGCACCCTCACCACCACCTGCAGACCATGGGGCAGCTGCACCAGGCGATGGCCAACATGGCCCACCCTCACTCTCTGTCAGTGCACGGCGGCATGGCATGCGTCAACGACGTGGAGTCGGATCCCAGGGAGCTGGAAGCCTTCGCCGAGCGCTTCAAGCAGAGGAGGATCAAACTCGGGGTGACCCAGGCGGACGTCGGGTCGGCGCTGGCCAACCTCAAGATCCCCGGTGTGGGGTCCTTGAGCCAGAGCACCATCTGCAGGTTCGAGTCCCTCACCTTGTCCCACAACAACATGATAGCGCTCAAGCCGGTTCTCCAGGCCTGGCTGGAGGAAGCAGAGGCTGCGTACCGGGAGAAAAGCAGCAAGCCGGACCTTTTCAACGGGAACGAGAGGAAAAGAAAGCGCACCTCCATCGCCGCGCCGGAGAAGCGCTCTTTGGAGGCTTACTTTGCCATCCAGCCTCGGCCCTCCTCGGAAAAAATTGCGGCCATCGCCGAAAAACTGGACCTGAAAAAGAACGTGGTTCGAGTGTGGTTTTGCAACCAGCGGCAAAAACAGAAACGAATGAAATACTCTGCGGTGCACTGAGTTTCACACATCATGAATAAAATAGCCTACTACATTTTTGATCGAGTGATTAATAATAGCCTAAGTAGCCCAACTAAGAGGATTTATCAACAGCTCTTCACGTCTCATCTTGGGATTATCTCCAGAAAGACTCATTTCCTGTCTCACTCTTCATCGTCGCACTTTCCTTTTCTTCGATTTTTATTTCTCAATATTGGACTTAAAAATGATCGTGTTATTGATCTGTGAGGAGGGTGATTTTGATGTTGTTGATCATGTTATCTTGCACACACTGAATACGAACCTTCAGTAAATCCACCCTGGCAGTTTGTCACATTCAGGGATATTAATTCACCTTTTTTATTATTTAAACCACGAAATGGAGTTTGGAGGCGACGTTTATGGTCTGTTTAATTGTCAGTGGTGTTAAACTGATGGAGTTAGTGAAAAGATAATTGATTTTTTTTTTAGATGTTTCAGAGTTTATCCTCCACATCACATGTGCAGAAGTGCACCGTCATATGTTAACTGTGTTTTCACATGTTTTCTTTCTTTTAATCTACGAATTCCGACTATTGTCAGTTCACCGATGAGGGGTTAAAAAAATTCACCCACCTTTTTAAAGCTCCATTTTTCTTCCTTTCTTTATTTGCGAACGAATCTGCCCTCTTCCTGAACTGTCTGATAGTCATTTACGCACAAATGTGAATAATGACCGTAATTTTCACAAGCTATGACACACTGAGTCTGTTTATCTTGAATTATTTAGAAATGGAAATGACACCGTCATATATGAGGCACATCCGTGTGGCTGCTGCTATATTTTAGTATTTTGATGTGAACATGTTTTGGAGCATTACAGATGAGCTATATATTTGTTATATAGCCCTGATACATAGTGTATAGGCCTACATCACCTAATTTAAGTATTTATTTTTTTTCCCCTCACTCTTATTTCACTTGGAAAAAAATGTGTGAAGTTTAAGCTTAATAAATTATTGGTTATTTTCTAAAAAAAAAAAAAAAAAAAAAAAAAAATTCTCCGAAGAAGCGATTTTATTTTTGTGCTTTATTAAGATGTTTTATTCCAACCAAGGCCTATAAATAAGAACTTTGCCAGCACTCCCTCACGCGGGGTGTTGTCGTCTTAAAGGTATGAACTGTCGTATCCATCCAATGGGCGATAAAATCTTTGTTTTCTTTACAGGAACTTGCCCGCCTGTTTTATTTATAAATCCCCAAAGCTCTGCTGGGATTAAATATGTATTGTCGTACATGATATAAGCACCACAGAAAATAAAAGGGCCTCCATTTTCACAGCGGTTTTCACACCGCGGAGCGCAGAACGCGCCTCCTCTGCTGCCGCTATAATGGCCCCTTCCTCCCTGTAATTAGTGCCGTTTTTTAATTATGGATGCCTTCATGTCACCGGGTAATGTCGTGCATGGGGTTTGAGATTATTAAGTAATGACGATGTAATATTAATTATATATTGGTCTAAAACCAAGTAATGTGGAGGAGTTGGGAACTCTGGAGACTCCGAGGAGAGACGAGCACAACAGGTTAACGGAGGGAAGAGGGAAGTTAGAAGATGTTGTTTTTCTTGTTTTAATAATCATTTTTTTCTGGTTTATTGTGTTATATTTGTTTTTTTTTTTTTAATTTCATTTTCAGTTTTTATTTCAGCAGATAGAGGCGTCATTTCACTAAGGTCTGTTTTATTATTTATTCAACATAGGCCAACTATGCTATTATTATTAATGATTATTATTATTAATACAGTTGAAAATATTGACTCTTCATTGCATTTCATTTTTTCCTCGTATAGGCCTATAAAATCCACTGGGGGCCATCTTTATTCATATTGATAAAATTACATTTTACTCCCAATTCCTGATTATTCTCTGCGTAACATCCACCCTGGCCACCTTCTCCTAATATTAATCAAACATTTCTATGAAAAAAGAAGAAGAAGAAAAAAAAAAAAAAGAATTAATAAAAAAACATGAAAAGCTTCCTCCCACAGTCAACATGACCCCCGGTTGTGTGATTTTCCCAGTGAGACGGTCGGCGGGCTGCTGACAGCCAGGGGATCGATACTTTGCAGTAACACGGAACCGTTTGTGGCTCTTATTAATATTCTCTTTGATGCTGAGAGGTGATTAATAACCGTCTATAATTTATGGCGTTAAATACGACTTTTTTCCGCGAGGGGAAAGGAAGATAAAAAGCAAATGTTAATTGTTGCGCCTCTTTCCAAAACTGTGCCACATTTTTTCACGACTTTTATTATTATTATTATTAAGAATAATACAAATCAGGTCCTCAAACGCCTCACCTGTGTGCTGAATGGGGTGTTTCTGACGTAAAAAAGCGCGTCGCCGTGTGAATAATTGATCTTTGTAATACCCGGACAGATATCATAACGCACTGGCTGTGTGGTAAGCTGAGCTGAAGGCTTCGCGGCATGTGGCGACTGAGGGCACTTCAATTATTCAGCAGCAGCTGAAAGGTATATTGCGTTTTCTCGTGCAATAATGGAGGTGTGCCGGGCCAGTTTGTGTATTATGTTTGATGGGAAAACTCGTTTCGAATCAAACCTCATGCAAATTGATTTAGAGTTAAAGCAACCGAATCACCAGAGCTGAAAAAAAAAAAAAAAAAAAAAAAAAGTTAGGCACGTTGTTTGAGACAGAGGAAACACTGAAGAGAGAGAAAGACAAATAAAAAAAGGACAGGAGAGAGAAGTGTGTGTGTGTGTGTGTGTGTCTCTCTCTCTCTCTCTCTCTCTGTGTGTGTGTGTGTGTGTGTGTGAGTGCTTGAGATGTTTTCATGCAGGGAAGACCATTTTTGACAGAATGAGGCTCCGTTTAATTGCTGAAGTATGCATGCACATACATGTACACATAGTCTCTCTCTCTCTCTCTCCACACACACACACACACACACACACACACACACACACACACACACACACACACACACGGTGGCTGTCATCCTTGGGAGCAGAGTGAGGGAATGCGAGGGGAGGGGTGGGAGCCCCAAACACCCCGAACTCAATAATTCATCCAATGCCAGTAGCAACAAATGTGACCAGAGCGAAGGGAGACAGCTACCTCTGCGCTCTCTATTAGTCACCTTCTATCATCATCAGCAGCCACACCGGCTCGGGACCGACCTACTGCTGAAGTCTACACACACACACACACACACACACACCTGTGTGCAGCACCAGGATGGAGACACACACACAGTGATATTGTGTTACTCTCTGGAAACCTGAGGCCCGGTGGTGGATGTCATTTAAAAAGGTATAGAAGAAGATGCTGTCCATCTGTAGCTCCTGCTCTCCTCTCTGTTCTCTGCACTGTGGTGCATAAATCCACGTTATGAATGTCAGGAAACAGCAAACTTAATGCTTATTTTGGTTAGAACTAATCACTCACTCAAGTACTGTCTTATACACGTCTGAGGTATTTTCATTTTATGCTAATTTATATTCATACTGGATAGAATTTAAGGGGTATAATGCCAATCTTTTAAACAATAAGATCTTTAAAAATATATATATAAAAGGGTATAAAGCACAATGTGCTGTTACACAGCAAAGTAAACTCCTAAACAGTCTGGAAAGCAGCTCAGCTCCACCTCAGTCAACATGAAAATTCAACTCACATTTATTGCACTGGTACTAGTCTAATGGCATGAGATAACTCAGACTGAGGTAATTTTGCCTGCAAAGTCTTTAATTTTACCTTTACGCTTAGTGTAAAGGTAATACTTAAATAATACTTTTTAAATGATAGAGGATTTTCACTGCTAGTGTTATAAAGGAGTGGTATTAACTTTACTTGAGTAACGGATCTGAATACTTCTTCCACCACCAACAGAGATATGGTGAAAGCAAGGTCTGCCCCCCCCCACAAAAAATCAATAATAAGTTTGATAATCAATTAATCATTTTTCCATTCCAGCAGCTCAAAGGTGAGGGTGTCCTGCTTTTCACTCGGTTATTGTAAGAGGATATTTTGAGGTTTTTAATGTTGGTCAGACATCACTTTGGTCTGATGGGTGAATTTTCTGTGATTTTACAGCCTGAATCAGCTAATCGAGTGAATTAAAACAATGAAAACAGTCGCACAACTAAAATGAACTTGCTTACAGTAGCTGAATCCTTTTTCTGAGCAAAGCAAAACTTGATTCCATGTCGCTTCTTCTTACATATTATCAAATAAAAAATGAACCAATGATTTCCGAGTTCAGAAAAGAAACATACTGCCATGTTCTGAAATATGATCGTCCTCCTCCTCAGACATCATCATTAATCTGATATTTCCCTGTGAACCAGTGAACTTCAGCGATGGAGAAACATTTAGAGTCTCATGGTGTGTGTGTGTGAGGTCAAGCTGTCTGCTAACTAACACACCATGCATTATGCAGAGACTATTGAGATGCACGCACACACACACATGAAGGGGGTGTGAGCACCAGGAGAGAGGAGTGAGATCCTCCCTCTAGCATGATAACTCATGTGATCTGTATTAATAGCTATTTCATCACTTTGGCAAAGTTCTCTCTTCAGAGCTGAAGCGTTTATTTCTGTTCAATTTCCAAAAATACAAAATAAGAGCATGGGATTGAAAGCAGAAAGGACGAGCGCAGGGGTCTATATTAGAGACACTCACAGAAACTCACTTATAGGCAGTTGTTTAATTCATTCAGCGGGCCTGAAGAACAGTATTATACACCCCATTCATTATTCAAGTCCTCTCCATTATCAAAGTGCCCAGAGAAATAAGATTAACCCAGCCAGAAATAACTCACTGTGGCGTGATTTTTTTTCGACAAAGCACTTAGCTGGTCGGGCGCGGGCCTGCACACAAACTCAGATTAGAGTATATGAACATATAATCACCATACAGTCTGCTGAACATAATAATCCTCTCCAAGAAAATGTGGCTGTCGTGTAGTGAGACGCAGGAAATGGGGGGGGTGGGGGTGGGGGTGGAAATGAGTGTAAGAGGCAGGAGTTAAAGAGGAGGAGGAGGAGGAGAGTGATCACAGCCTGAGAGAGGGGATGAAAGAAAAAGATAAGGGAAGAGAAAGGGACACCAAAGTGAGTGACAGGAAGGACGTAGAAGAGGAAGGAGAGGAAAGACTGAAGGAAGGAAAGATGGATGGAAGGGACGAAGGAAGGAAAGGGAGGAGGAAACCAGAGAGAATGACGTGAATGAAAAGAGAGGATCACGGCACAGAAAAAGGCTGAATCCCTAACGGTCGACATGTCTCTCTTCCTGACCGTCTGGATTTTGTTCTTTTCATTTCCAACTTGATCATGTCAAGGTGAGTGCGTCCCTGCCGGCCCGAACGGTCTGACACTAAACTCCTGTGACAGCAGGCGCACCCGGAGGACCCACAACCGAGAGTGGAGGAGCTATACGGAGGCTACGCCCTCCTGCAGATGAGGGACATCATCTAATCCAAAGTCATGACCACTTACACCACACCTTTAATTAGCTCTACCAGCATGGCTGTCACATTTTGCTGCAATCATGAACAAAGGAGTGATGGAATCACCTTTTTCCGCCATGTTTCTACAGAAGCCCAAAACAGAGAAACCAAAATCTGGCTTTAGAGATGATGCCACTTAATCCTAGACTCTGAGCCTTTAAATGTCTCTGCTCCACCACAAAGCCCAAAAATACACTTTAAATATGGCCGCAGACGAGCACCACACACTGTACACACAAACAACATACAAAGTACACTATAGGAGTGAAGTAAAATGACATATCTATTGATAGCACTGTGTACTCTCTGCATCTCTGATAGCCTTGAGGGTGAAATGCATGTAAACGAGGAAGTGGAAAGCAGCTCGGTGCTGACACGCTCCGTCACCCCGGACCCGTATACTGACTGAGGGCATGTGGGAAAACAACAATGGCAGCACCACTGTCTTCCCTTTACTCTCTCTGCCTCCACGGGGCTGTGCTTTTGAAGACAGACATGAAAACCGAGCCAGGCCACAGTGGGGCCCCTGAAGGAGGTCCCCTGGCAGATGCAGCCACCGGCCCCTCCCCCCCCATTCTGCTCCCACTGGCCCCAGGCCCTGAAGACAGCCCTGAGGCTAATCGACCAGCAACACAATAAAGAAGCAGCAGAGGCAGCGAGCGCTCGGCGCGTATGTCTGTGCTGTACAGATCAAGAACGTAACAAAACGATATCTATCAATACGAGTAATGATCCTGATCAGCTCGGCCTTTTGGGCACACACAGAGATTTATGTTTACACCACGCTGGTCGATGAGCAGAGATTTGAACTGCTGCTGTGAGACGCACAAACTATTCTGCAGCACTGACAGCTTGATACCTGCTGGATCTCATCAGATCAGGTAGAAGAACAAAGCTGGTGTGATATGGCTGAATAACGGGTGAGGTTATATTGCCTCGGGGTGATTCAGGCTCATCTGCATATTTGCCAACCTGCCCACATGGGGCTTGGATCGGTAGCCATGATAACAGATCCAAACAAATATAAAACAATTATTTTATCCTTTAATGAGGCCGTGTGATACACAGAGTCCTTTGAATGACTTCATTAACAAACATCATTCTGGAGGCTGTAACTGGTATTCATGGTACTTTCTGCAAGACGACTTATTAAGATTTAGCAGGGTCGTGTTTGCCGCAAAAGGAAATGACATGACTGAGGAAAGGAACTGAGTAGAGGGCCGGTTTTTAATGAAACTTCAGCTCCTCAGACCTTTTGGTTCAAGGATGGCCTCCATTTTCATAGCAGCCGACTGTTAACTGCTATCATTTCGCCTACTGAGGTGAACTTAAGTGCAACTGTGAGGCAGTTGTGCTACATCAAAATGCTGCTTATATGTTAATGCACACGTACTAATAATCAAATGAAAATAATACATAATAATATGACACTGACAGGCCAATATGCAGCATAATGAGCAGCTTAACATTTGATACTTTCTTAATAATACTTCTGTACTTTCACTTTCACTCTGTGCTTGTGACTGACTGTGAATGTACAACTTTTCCCTCTAACGATGTGTTTTCTTATCATAGCACTGTGAGTTTTACTTCACTCTGTTTATCAGTCTACGCTCTGTATGCAGTGTAGTGACCCAGTGAGCTTTTCAGAGGCTTATCTTCTCGTCTCATCTGTGACTTTATTTGCCCTTTGGAGTCCTTCAAGAAAAGCATGGAAGGGAAGGTTACACAAAGTATTGGGAATATTCCAACAGTTCTATAAAAAGCTCTGTTGAAAAGGAGAGTGACTCTCTTTATTTAGTAATGAGGGAGCCACGGTTCAGTAGCACACATACACACAGCTGAACGCCACACAGAGACCCAACCACCACCAAGAGCAAGCCTCCCCATAGCTCTCACATTGCATTAAGTCACTGAGTGACGGGTACATTGTCCAAGGCAAGGGGGAAAAGAGTGGTGAAAAATGTTTCTCTCAGAGCTCCTCAGTCAGTCAGGGAAGCAGCTCACCACAGCCAGGCAGGGAACATCGACACAAATGTATTTCTGGGGTGCGCCGATTGGTTGAGTGCACTCCACGAGAACAGGGTTCTTCAGGAGTTCTTCGGGGACTGAATGATTTACACAATCATTAATATTTGAGCCATCATTTGAACTTCTAAACGTTTCTGCATTGCTATTTCTGCACACATAAATAAGAAAATACTTTTATTGTGTGTTTCCCGCTGGTCCGATTGAAACTTAAAGGGTCAGCTGGTAATGTAATTTAGAGCCGGAGCTCACATTTCAAGTATCGCTTGATGTTTTCCTGTCTTTGCTCTTGTATTCTGAACTGATTATTTTGAATCATCCCGGTATTATCTAGCTTGATTTCATTAAAATGACACCACAAAGCATTTCCACACACGCCGTATTTATGAACAATGAGATTTATTTTTCTGTAAACACCTTACAACTGTATTTCAATGCTGTATGGTATGATTAAAATAAATATGTCACTCAAGTATACGTGACGGCCGTTGCTTAATAATTTATGTTAAATACAGTAAAGTCATAAACAAGCAGGTGTATTTTTTAGCATCGGTGGATTTCAGCTGCTAGTTTGGAGTTTGGTCCAGCTGAAGTTTCTGTGCTGGACACAGTGTTTGACATGTTCCAGAAGTCTGGACGGCCTGATCTGGTAACCGGTGCTCGTCATCCCCTGGAGTATGTTTTCACACTGCACCTGAAAGACACGAAATCAGGTCAGACCTTCATAAAAGTTCCTCCACTGTCAATGCATTTCACTTGTTTCGCCTGTCTACAGAAAGAGTGTGGTACTTTAACCTCGATGTCACAGATTTCTGCCGTACTTGTCAAAGGAAACCAGTTCTTACATGTCTGCCGTTATTATACATCTGCAGGGTTCTCACGAGCAGCTCCCTGTTCTTCTTATCACAGATGTCTTCATGGTTATTCAGGATATTGTGCACTTTGCAGAAGAACTTATCCTGTATGCAACATAAGCGAGGATTAGCTTTGAAAAATGAAACACGGAAAGGCACTACAGCAAAAACACACGCTCCTAAAATCACCAAAATCAGTTATCCTCTGCAGAATGTTGATTTCTGTTCTTATTACTCTCCTGCAGAGGGTTTGAACATGCGCGCGCGATTGTGTGTTGGGGTATTGCAGACACCATTGTTATGAAAATGTAAGATAGTAATATATAATATTACTAATATTGTTACTAATTATACTAATAATATATGTAATATATATTATAAATAAGAAAACAATACACAAAAGACATAAACCGAACACAGATAATCGTGTACAATGAGCATTACTTGCTTCTGTTGGCTGCTTTGCAAGAGATGTTATTATAATGTTATTCTGCAGTTACTGTGTTTGCTGATTAGAAGATGTATAAACTAACACAAACTCACAAACAGGAAGCTGTCCTCGGTAATACTTCTGGGGATGATTTTAGACTAAATATCTAAAAATTTGATAGTTTTTTTGGCCCAAACTGCATCAACAAAAAGGATTAATATTCTTCCTCAGAATTACTGTCGGTGTTGAGGCCTTGAAACCACATTTTAAACATAAGAAAGGGCATTTTTTTGCGTTAAAAAATAACTAATAATTTCTCATGTAGATGGGGCTCTGCAGGGGAAATATGGACTCATGTATTTTCCTCTACTTCTAAAATCCTGGCTATGGCCCCGAACACAATAGTGCATCCCACATAAGTAATATCTGTGCTTATTTATAACTTTAACTGTTGCATTTCCTTTACCAAACAGCGCAGCTCATGAACAACCACCAATAACATTGCAAAAACGCTCTCCTTACCCCACATTTGTTCCTGCCTTCAGCCAGATGCGATACATCCTCCACAAAGACTTCCTGCAACACATATGAGAATAATGAGTTACGTTTTGACATAAAATGTTTTAAAAAGATAGTGCATCAATAAATGGTGGAGATTACAAAGCAAGAAAACAGCTGAGCTCTTACCGTCTTGTGAGACGTACTGCAGTTTTCAGCCTGGTCATATATCCTGTTTAAATTTTGCCGAACAACATCAGACCCGTCAACGTGACGAGGACTGACAACAGCTGGATCGAGCAGCAGAGCCACAGCAGATACCAACAGAAGCATCCTCATCGTCATGACACCAGGTTATTAGTCGTCGATTTCTAGATGGAGTTACTTCAAGAAGCCCTTGAATTGATCACTCAGCTAATTCTGAGACCTTGGCTGAGAGCACATGATTTATACTTGCTTGGCCCACGCCTTTGATACATTTTTCCACTCATGAGAAAGACAATGCCGTCAGTCAGTAGCTGAGATGTTACTGATTATGGTGTGGTTGATGAGCAAATTCACCAAAACTAGGGTATGTTTCTTTGAATGTAGCATATAGGGCAGCCACAATACTCGAAACAAAACCCCTCTAAAGAGCAATCATTTACTGACAGTCACCAGAGATTGTCAGAAATTAAAGCATGGGTGTTTCACGTGTATTTTAATGACAATGAATCATGAGTTTCCAAAGAAAGTGGCAATTCTTTGTGCAATGACCCTTTGTGACAGCCTCCAAACACACCTTTCATTTTAGTTAATACGGGGAACACAAAATGAGCATGGACTTGGACTTTAAGTCAGTACAGCATAGCAAAAAAAAAAAAAAAATGGTAACGGGTAAACCTGCTCTATTTCTAGGTCATTTAATCTAAACAAATCTTATCGAACATTCAGCTTTAAAATAATAGGACAGTCAGTGGCAGTAAAAGGAATAAAAGCCACCTGACAAATTTCTCAAATTTCATTCTATGCCGACGATTGTACTCTTTATTTATGAGATGTTGAATCATCACATTCTTTGTATCAGCTGAATTTTAACAAGCTCTTGATACAAACTGGACTATTATGGGATACAGCAAATACTGAAATGTCAACCTTGTTTTTAAAGTGTTACTTGTTACCATCTCAAAGACCTGGTGTGATAGTTTCCTGTCCCTTTTTGATCATTTTAAATGGCATGAAAGCAAAGGCAGATCCTCACATTTACAGCTGAGGAGTTTAACAGTTTCACAGTTATCTAATATAGTGAAAAAAAAAAAAAAAAAAAAATATATATATATATATATATATATATACTGTATATATATATATATATATATAAGGCACAAGTCTGCTTCCATATTTGCTTTCGAAATCTCTTTTGTTTTTTTCTTTTGGTCACCTAAAGTAAAAAAAAAAAAATGCAATTAAGCGATAAGATTTAACCGTGTAATCTCAACCTCATGCTGTACATGAGAACACACACTTCCTCTTAAGCCACTAACAGATGGATTAACCCACTAGGGGGCCTCCTGACCCCCTTTCCCTTCCACTTCCTGTGCTTCCTGTGTGCACCCAGTTGCCTTCAGGTGCCCACATGGCCGCCTTTACTTTTCCTGGATCCCCGTCCCCGTCAGCGGGTTTTACCCCATATCAGATTTTTTTGGAGAACCATCATCTTTTTAAAGTTAAACATTCATAATATTTTATATATACCGATTTCTCGGCTAGTTCTGCACCATAAGCCACTACCAGCACATTTGTCTTCTAAAAATCCTGCAATACAAATGACAGCGGCAGCATTTGTTCATACAAAATCTGTGTCATATTGATACACGACAAAGACATGAACTGATAGGAAACTCACAGGGACTGGCTTTCCTGGATACCAAGAAGCACTTTGTCTCTTATCTCATCTGATGCTGATAAACTCTGTGGTTTGAAAGCAGAAAAATGACAGCGGTATAACCAACAGAGCCGTTTCTGAAGCCCATTTATGGTTAATACAGACAAAGACTTCATGCTTTGTGACCTCTGATACAAAGGGTATGAACCCTCAAGGAAAAACATGACAAGTAAGACTATTAAATATCATATTTGACAATGAGGAAAAAAAGCGTTGGCCTACTATTGACATTGGATGTGGGTGTACAACTAGTGGATCATGATAAAAACTTGAAAAAGGAAAAGAACACGCACGGTCATGTCAAGCTATTAGAATTTAGGTGAGCTGTAAAGAAAAAGGACCATTTTAAACATGGTTTACAATATCTAGGACAGAACACTAGTCAGCATCAAAGCCTCTTGGATGAGCGGGGAAACATCTTCCAGGTCACAATGTCTCTTCTGTTAACAGAAGAGACTCATTCTGTGCTGATGTCCAAGGCAAGCGGTAAAAGGAGTTTTATCTTGGTCAGTTGCTTTGCAAACAGCTAAAACACAAACAAGATATTTCATTGTGTGGTTCCCCACTAGTCCCATAGCATAGGAAATCAATCATTTGTATTATCAACCGGCCCTCTATAAATTTTCTTATTTTTGCATTTCACGATGCTTTCTAAACATCTTGGTTTAATCCATAATGAAATCAACAGATATCTAGTTAGTTTTCATAGGACCAAAGCCATTTAATGCCACTGAGTATACAATGAGGTCAATGCAACACATGTAATGCATTTAAAGAAATAAAAAGTGAATATGAAAAAAAAAATTCTCAGCACATACAAAAATTGTGAATGAAGTTGAGTTTAAATGTGATTCAACACATTTTAAGACTTTTTTCTAAGACTGCAAGAGGTCAAAGGTGTGTGAAGACTGAATGAGTAAAGGTGAAAATTACAGCATCATCATCAAAAAAAAAAAAAAAAAAAAAAAAAAAAATCAATGCAACAGCTAAAAAGTAAACATGAAAAAGTGTCTTTCTGTAAATTCTGATTAACAAGCCTATCAGCACAAAGCATTTCCATACACGCTGCACTTGTGGGTAATGAGATTTATTTTTCTGTGTACACTTATTTCAATGCTGTATGAAAGGATTACAATAAATATGTCATTCAAATATATTAAAACAGCCATAACTTATTAACTTATGTTAAATACAATGAAAAAAATAAATATGCTGGTGTATTTGACAGTGCTCACATCTGTCACCGCAGTGGCTGCTGCGCTGATTAAAAACAGCTAACTGGGTAAATATCCGTGAAATGACGATGACACTGTGCTGTTGTTTGTAGTATCTAACTGTGCTGGCTGTGCATCATGCAGAGGGACTGCAGACATTAAATATCTTTAGGGTAACTCAATACAAATCAATCTTTGCAATCGCTCCGAAATAAAAACAACATTAAAAGAAAGTGAAAAAAAAAAAAAAAAACACTCAAGGACTCAAGTGATTGGCTGACAGTGCGGCTGCAGATCTGGGGGTATTCAGGAGTTGAAGTTCCTGCTCTGGATACACTGGATGAGGTATCTCATCAGGTCGGGTATGGGCTTTTTGACACGTGTAGGTGTCAAGTCCTTTAGCAACTCAGTGCAGCTTGGCTGAAAGACAAGAAATCATGTTGGTTCAGTGCACTGCCTTTCATTAAAGCTCCTCTGCATTTGCTCTGTCGATCTAAAGATAAAGTATGTGTGTGGTACTCAGTTAGCATGTGGACCTCTAAACCTTTGTAACACTCATTGAGCAAATGTGATGTCACAGGCAACTCTTACATTTCTGCCGTCGATAAATATCTTCATGTTCCTCACAAGCTGCTCCTCCTCATTCTTTTTACCGAAGTGCTCATGCTTATGCAGGATATCATACACCTTGCAGAAGAATTTATCCTGTGTGGATCACAAGCGAGAAGATGTTAGCCTTTAAAAAATAAAACCACGTGTGCAAAAATGTGCAAAACACGGCACTCATCTCACCTCACACTTGTTTCTGCCCACAGCCAGATGAGACACGTCCTCCACAAAGAATTCCTGCAGCATGACAGAAGAATGGGATCATTTATTACTTCAGGCTTTTGGACATCAGAGGTTTTAAAAAGATAATGCATCAATAAATTGTTGCAAAAATGCAACAAAACTCTTGCGCTTATCAGACGAGCTCTTACCTCAGTGAGAGATTCATTGTATTTGTGAGCCAGATCAAATGTTCTTTTGAGGTTGTCATCCATCCTGTGATGTGTTGGACTGGCAGCTGCCAGACTGACCAGCAGTACCACAGCAGGTACCAGCAGAAGCATCCTCATCTTCATGATGCGAGCTCGTTTGGCTGTCGATCTTTAGAGGAAGCTATTCAAGAAGCCTTGAACTGATCAACCAATTGTCAACTTGTTCTGAAGTGTCGGTCGAGAGCTCAAGATTTATACTTGCTTTACCCACGCCTTTTTCACGTTTTTCCCCTCATTACCAGAAAAAAAAAAAGCAGTGACTCTGCAATGTTTGCGAGATAAGATGTGGTTGATTAGGTTGTAGCTCCACTAAAACATTGCAATGTTTCTTTGAACCGAGTCTGCAGCGCTGTTGCCATGCAAGTTATAAAAAAAAAAAAACCCAGAGAGAAGAGAAACCGCCAGCGTCCTTCACAAGCAATTTAATGACAGAAGATTATGAGCTCAAAAAGTGGCAAACATGGAAACATAACTGCAACATTGCCCTGACTTTGACGCTGCTGGCCATCACATGGACACTTTGTAAAGACTACAAACACTGGGGCAAGTCTCAAAATGACAATATTAAATAAGCCTTGATCCACAGAACATTCATGCTATTGATTGAGATCATAACTTCAATGTCAGTTTGTCTGAAATATTATATTATTACTGTTTTTAAGCTAAATCAACTCAACATAGACTTTGCCCAACCAGAATGAATTCAAGAACATCAAAGACGACTGTCTGCTCAGTGGAGGTAGGATGAGAGGGAGGTGATGCTGCACTTTGTGATCTCAGAGTTCTGGTCCTGGTTCTTACGGATGCGGTAGAAGTGCTCGATGTAGCTGGACCGGCCCAGCAGCTCCACAAAGTCTTCGTCGTGGGTGATGATCAGCAGCTGGAAGTTTCGTTGGCGAGAGCGGCTCTTAATGATCCTGGAGAGAGCGAGCGAGAGGAGATAGAGGAGTACGTCAGATTCAAATAGTTCACACGGTCACTGTCTGAAGAGTAAATTAATTTTCAGGGAAGAGTTGGGCTTATGGCATGTAGATGTGACGGCGAGTCGAGGTTAGAGGTTGGTAAATGCACCGTGTCAATGAGGGTCCTCACAAGAAGTAAAAAAAAACTGTGTGTGGTGTGTATACTCACTCTACGAGGGCGTGTGCCAGTGACTCAATGTTGTCTCGGTCGAGGTTGGTGGTGGGCTCATCGAGGGCCAGGATCCCACAGTTCAGACAGAAGGTCTCCGCCAGAGCTAGACGGATGATCAGGGATGCCAACACCTAGAGGCACAAGAGCGTATTCAGAAAAAAAATTCAGACTGAGTTCACTTGCATAATAATTCACTGGAAAAGATTGTATTTTTTGATGCTAATACAGAAAACCCTGTTCTGGTACCTTCTGACCGGCACTGCAGCGTCCTCTCATATCCAAAGCTGTGTCTCCTTTCACCATAACTACTCTGTAGTTGTAAACCCTCCGCCTCACTCCAGCAGACGAGTTTTCGTCCACGTCAGACCTGATCTCCACGTATTCAATATCTGGAGAGGGGGCAAGAGGGAGTGATGACAGGCCGAGAGAGGCAGGAGTGAACATATGTGCATGCAAATATATAAGTGAGATGTACCTTGACCCCTGTAGGTGCTGCGCCACAGGTCTCTGATAATCTTGTTGATCTCATCCATCTTCATGCTGTGGAACTTCATGATGGTTCTGAAGGAAACCAACAGGAAAACAAAGCTCATGTACAAAACCAATGATGGACGAGATACAACCCTGATCCTAAAAAGTTGGGACGTTAATAATGATGTTAATAATAACAATAAGGAACTGAATTAATTGTTAATAATAACGATAATGCAGATTTACGTAGGTTACACAGGTGTGCTCTTACACATTTACATACGGCTTGACTGAAAACCAACAATAAGATATTTTATGATAATTTGGTTACAAAATTCTAGCAACAATTTTTAGATTTACTAAATCCATGCAACATTGATACAAAGATATATGTTGATATAAAAGATATGAAGGCAGCAAGCTGGATGCTGCTTTCCGGCATACCAAGAAGCACTTTGTCTATCATCTAGCAAACTGACGAGAAACTCTGATGTGGTCTGGTAACTGTGCAGTGATAACGGCATAACCAACAAAGCTTCCTTTGATGCCCATATATGGTGGATAAATGGAAAAAAGTATGAAAAGACAGAGGCAGCAGAGCCGTCTTTATCTGTCCATCTGACCTACTCTGTCTTATTTACAGAACTGTTTATGTGACCTGATCAGAAGAATAGAGTGATTTTATATTTGAGACACAGCATATTATGAAAAGCGTTCCCCTCTCTTGGACTTTTCCTGCTATATTATTGAAGAATACTGGATTTTAAATCATTCCTCCCATTCATACTCGCAATTAAAAGATCGCTTCCTAATGTGCCAATTTAAGAGATGGAGGATAAAAATCCACAGTCTTTGCTCTGTGAAGAAATGTATTACAAAGTTTATCAGAAGCAGATCAAACTGTGGCTGTACTGGGCAGTGTCCAGCTGTATATGTATATATATTTTAACACATTTTTTTTAAACACATTGCTCCACAGACAATATCTGGTTCACACACCCACAGCGACTGCTCTCCATCTGTGACCCAATGACCTTTAGGCCTGCTTCAAGATACCTTCAATTCCCTAAATGTACTCGAGCATCAAGCTTTAACATGGATTCTGTTTCAGTATCGTGTTTAAATACGTGGATAGCTGTGCCCTTGTTGCAGGAAGCAAATCTGTTCACACTGAAACGAGGCTGCTCCCTAAAAGTCGATCATCCCAGTCATCAGACAAGGAGACGTTGAGTCGACTCACATTTTGTCAGCGAATCCCACAAAAATTCTGGTCCTTGAACAAATGAAGCTGAGGAACCCCACCGTACCTCGTGTTATAACGTAGTAACATCATCACGTGACATCGCGGGTTTTGCAGTCTTAGTTGCAGAGTTAATTCCAGACATTGATGTGTTTAAAATGTTATAGGAGATTTATGTGCACTGCCCACTATAAATAGGAAAACAACAACAGACACGCACTCACAGAAGCTTGAACCAAATTCACTTTAGGGCAGTGAAAGAGATCACAGCCTCTTGACAGTCGCAGCAGCGCCTTCAGGGTTTTGACGCATCATGCACAGACAATAATGTGTTGCAAAGTGAGTAGCAGAGGAAGTTTCATATTCCAAACCAAAATCAAAACATCTCACCATGAAAACCTTTTCTGTCTATTAAGGCAGAAACTGTGACCTGGATGTATGGTCTGCTGAAAGGCTGCTGAGTCCTGCTTTCAATCTTGATAACAGTGCAGCGACTGATGTGTCGACTAACCCACACATATGGGTAAATGATGCTTCTGCTCTCTTCTCAGATGATATCTCAGACAGTGAGGTCACACTTCCTCACTGAGGCTCACTGACACCTTTCCCCCTCAGTTAGTGTCTCTCTCATACTTATCCATATATCCAAGACCAATAAAAAAGGTTTGCCAGCGGGACTACACGTCTTGATGTTGATTAGATTTCGACCTTCTCTATGCATCCAATGGAAGGCCACTGAAGAAGCACAATGAGCAAAAGCCTGACCGCTGAGTGCTTCGTGCCGCCCTGCTGATAATTTTCCAAGTATCTGCAAATTTTTATCACCAGAATCAATTCTGCATGCAAATGCAGAGCTGATGCCACGTTACAGTGATGCCAACGATAGTAATGCAGTACGCTTCTTGGAAACAAACCTGATAATTTGTGATAAATCTTGTAGGGTCCATCATTTCCATCATTATAAAAACAGACAGCATCAACTGTAAAACATGGAATATTGTGGAAATTGCAAAAATGTGGGTGCAATTTATAAAAATAAGGCTTTCTCCGACCATTCACGTACCAAAAAATAGTGCAATGTTGTGTTACATCAAATGATTGATGTTTGTGTTCACCAATTATGATTTATCAGAGGCTAATGTGAATTTAACTTAATTAAAATGTGACATCTTATCTGACCAACAGACCATTTTCACTTGAAAATGTACTAAACCTATTAATCAATTGTGAGAATTGTTGCAGATTAATCTTTTCTTGATAGATTAATCGCCTAAATAGTTGAGCTCTAAAATGGACAGGATTAAGGTGACATTGCTGACAGGGTTATTTGTACAAAGACAATGTCCAACAACACTAAACTACAGCTACACACTTTGCACGCCCATCGTAACTACAACAATACTTTCCAGTGCAGTGCAACAACAAAAGTTAAGAGAAAGTTTAGACTGGTTACTGACGTGTCTTTCTGCAAACACTTTGTACACCTACACATAGAAAAGAAAAGTGCTATAACATGTAATCCCTTAACCACTAGTTCGTCACTATTTTGCTTTGACTGACGTCAGATTAACTGACTTTCTAGAGGTGCCTTCCAGTGCCTAAATGTCGCTTTGTGTTTATTTCACAGCAGCCTGAAGAGAAACAAATATCTGAGTGTGCAGAGTGCAAATCCAAACCACACATATTATATTATATTATTTATGATATTTTTGCACACTACATTTATCACATTGAACAGAACTTTAGTCCCTGTGTAAACTCAGAATTGTCTTCTTTTTCGTATATTTGTACATAGACAAATAATGTTCATAAAATCTGATCTTAATGTATGTAATCTTCTTCATATCCTTATTATGTTTTCGTGTTTCTTTGTTCTGCTGTACTGACACGACCTGGACCAAAACAAACCACATGTGTGTGTGTGTGTGTGTATATATATATATATATATATATACACACACACACACACACACACCTTTATATATATATATATATATAAAAAAAGCTACAGGCCACAATTTGTGGTCTACGTACTATTAAACAAGATATGATGAGAGCAGTTAACGGCGGACCGCTCTGTACTGCATCTGTTTGAGGTAACACAAGCGTCACACACTGACAGGATGGTCTCGATTCAGAGCTTTAAGGTAATAAGCTTAAAACGATGATACGATGGGTTTCAAATAAGCTTAACTTGCAAAGAAAGGCCCCAGCTGGTTGGCAGGTGCTGTGAAGTGAGAGTGCACCTCCGTGTTGGTAAGAGTCAAACGCTTTCCTGTGGAATCTCTCAGCTGATGAATTTCTAAAGCCTCCAGTGCTACTGCCTGGAGGAGTTACAAGAGAATTGACATCACTGCTCAATCTGAGAGTCTTCTCATCATGACCTAAACCCCTCAAAGGGCCTGATAAGGAGGAGTACGGGCAGATGTCTCATAACAAGAGAACAAGATGGTTAAACACAGGATGTGCTGAAGTTCAAAGTAGATCTTACCAGCTGTACTACCTACTTGTAAGCACTAAGCCTCTGCTGAGTGCAAACCTTTTTCTATAAACTATTACTCTGCAGTAATTGTTGTATTTGTATGTGTCTTTGCGATTGGAAGAACTCATTTCAGAACTGTTCATTAATTGATTAATTATATTAACATATTTGTGTTTGTTAATTCAGACAAATAAATTGCTGATTACAATTCACAACATTACAAAATAAAGACAAAAACGGTGTTAATACTTATGTTCCACTACAATGCAATCCATGAAAGCCTGAACCAGATTGAGACATATTTTGGGGTTAATACCCGAAGTTAGTGTGCGTACATGCTAGCGCAGTACTTACTGATCGAGGGCCTTGTAGTAGAGATCCAGGTCTTTGATGACCAGCTCTGTGGTCCTCATTGTGATCATCTTGTTTTTGTAGCGCTCATCAGCTTTGTCATACTGATCTTCTCGTAGCTCTCTTCTGCAAGTGATCAATTCAAAGAGCAAGTTCAGTTCATGAAAAGAAGTGCAGGACAGAAGCAAGTGAAACAATCACTTGTTGCTCTATCATAAAGTGATGAAATGTAAACAGGAAATCATTTATTTTCTCAGCGTGACAGGAGCACTGACATGATAATGTCAGATAGATAATAACAATAATAATAGATAATCTTAGATAATAAAATGGTATAACAGGGAATATCCCATCTGATTTGAGTTAAGCTCTGTACTCTACTGCAACAGTGGATCTGCATATCTCACCTGTAATGCAGTATCTCCTCCTCAAAGCCTTTTTGACGACCCAGCGCAATACTGCGGTTCTTCTTCAAGTCTTCCAACTTGCGTTCTGCTTCACGTCGTTCTCTGGATGAGCACAGAAAGCCAGGAGGTGAACACATCATGTGTAACTTCTAATATTTCTACAAGTCTGACAGTAAACTTTACACCCAGAAGTGTGACACTGCAGATATAAAAGCGATTGTGCTTCTGTCCAGCTCGCTTCCCGTTTATCACTTATTGATCTTACACATGATTGATAACAGTGTAGTGCTCTTACTGGCGTAGCTGCAAGACTTGCATGTTCCCCATGTCTTTGAGAAGAACCTCTCGTTTAGCAACAACCTCCTTCAACTCCTCAACGCGCTTTCTCAAGGTCAGGTTGTCCTGCAGCCAACGCTCCTGGACCTATAATATAAACAAGTTAAAAACACATACTACTATGTACTATGTACTACTATATACCATGTCCCTACAGATGCTTCATGTGTTGGTTGAGTTTTGGGCCTTTAGGACAGCTTTCCCTTCTCCATGCAACTTGTGTAGTTGTGCCAGAAATCCGGAGGTAAAGAACATACAGCACAGTGTTTGGATGCAACATCGTTAAAATGGATAACTGAGGCCTTATTTGTACAAACCAGCACATTGGTGGATTGAACTTAAAGCTGTCTTTAAAAAGTAGAAGAGACAGAAAGACAAAGATGAAGACAATAACCTACCTTCTGAGTGTCTATGTCCTGACGGATGTTTCCCATCTCCTTGTTGATTTTCTCTTTATTCTTCTCGGCCTCGTGGAGCTGAGTGTTGGTTTCTTGAAGCTCGGTCTCTTTTTGCTGTGATAACAGACAAAGTCAAGAAAGTTGCTCAATAATTTTGAGTAATGCAACATAACTGCACCCAAGATGACGGCAGAGTTATTCAAAGAGAAAAGCAAAGCTGGTGTTTCAGAGTGAATGAATGCAGCATGTGTTTTACCTCTTATGATAATCATACGTATATATCCATCATAAAATGATCCACGGAGGTACAGACGTATCAAGCATGCCAGTAACAAACACGTTACCTCTTTGTATTCGTCTTTGCCTTCATTGACGTATTTGGTGATTTCTCTTTCCAAGGTGGTGATCGCCTTCACCCTCTCTTTGATGCCATTGATCTGTCGGTGAACAAGTGTCAGAATGGAGGCCAGATTAAGATGAATCATACACAGCACAAGAGGTTAAAAGCTGCTTTCCACTCTTACCCTCTGACATTATTTGCTTTATTATTTTTGAACTTCGGTACACACAACAGCAGGTATGTGTTTTTAAAATGATTCTAACTCACTGCTGATTTAATATTTCACTATCAAATATATTCAATAGTTCAATAATTCAAAGGAGGTGGGGGGTATAATCTACCTTGTACACTCCCATGTGGGTGAAACAACAGTTTATTTCTGAATTTGTGCTACGTTTTCAGTACAGTACAGTGACAGACAGAGCAAAGCGAGATCGTGTCCACCTTCTCTTGCCCCTCTTCCTGCTTCTGCCTCTTGCGCTCCACCAGCTCCTGCTTCTCCTGCTGCAGCTTCTCCAGAGCAGCAGACAAAGGGGTCAGCTGTTCCTTCGCTTCCTGGTGGAGGGACAACATGGCATTTTTGTAGTATAGTAGTAAAATATGCTGTGCAAAATGTGCATTGCATCCTCAGTTACACGTCAAGAGGGTGAACTTGAACTTGTTGCCTCCACAACAATCTTACACAAAGGCGCTCACATGAACAAAAACACAGTAAAATATACCCTGATGTCCCTGGTTAAAGCCTGTATTTCAGTGGTGAACTCGACACTCTGCTCCTCCAGCTGCTGCTGTTTCTGCATATCGCTGCTCAGCTGGAGCTTCTCTGCTCTCGTCTCATTCACGGTACTTTTCAGCATCTGAATCTGATCCTGCTGGTCCTGGATCAGCTTACGCTTCAGCTCCATCTTGCTGGAGGCTGCGAGTACACAAAAAGTTACAGACAGGAAAAGACAAGAACAGAGAAATATTACAACTGCTTCAACTCCATGGTGACAAATAATGATTCATGATTCATTCATGTTTGTCTTTTTGCATGTTTGAATATGTCTGTGTGTATTTTTTTCGACTGCAGCAGTTTTAAAATGTAACTTCCACAAATCCACAGGACACTGCATAAACACAGGCCAGAGCACAGCTTTGAAACAAGCCCAGTTTAACCTGATTATCTCCACCTCTGTGATTAGCTTTGCGCAAATGAAAGAGAGGATGATAATAATGAATGTTTTGTGTGTGTTAACATTCATTCTTACTTTAAATTTAGAGGTTACGATAGTTAACTTAAAGCGGGTGCCATGTGTGATGCATTTTTAAGCTGTTTGGTACATGATGCCCACTTACTGGTATCTAGCTTGTGCTGGGTTTCTTGTTTCTCCTGACTGACTTGCTGGGTGGTTCTGGTCATGTCTACTCCCTGGAGTTTGGCTGCATGCTGAGCGATTTTCCTCTCCACCTCTTTAAGGTCCATCTGGAAAGAAAAATAGGCAAGACTTTTCACAACTTTTCTTGTGCGATGCTGCTGTTATTTGCAACTTATATAGGGAAAACAGAGACAACGTCAGGTAAGAGATTCATAGGATCTATCTGGAGGAAAAGGGGATGCACTTGGGTGGAAAGATTAAAAGTGAAAGAGAGAGGAGAGACACAGCCAGGAACTGGTCAGACTGTACTGGATGGAAAGAGACAGGTGGTCATAAAGAGTGAGACAGATTAAGAGGATGGTACCAGGTATCTGTCCATGAGAGATATGTCCTGCAGGCAGGCCTTGGCTGTTTCCTCCTCTGACATCAAGGTACCGAGCAGAGTCTCCTGCTCCTCCACGTCGCCCTTAAGCCTCTCGATTTCCCTGTTGACAGTCTGCAGGCGGTTTCTCAACTCAGGCAACTCCTTTTCCTGTAGCTGTATAAGGGACTGTCTGGAGGGCAAGAAAGACAATAGAAATACACTTTGAGCAGAGAATAAAGGTGTACGTTTCACAAGTAACTTGAGTGTGTCATACACCGAAAGCACCTTTTTATTGCAGGCAGTTCTGGTCTATCAATTAAATGCCGATTTATGCTTTGTATATATGTTACTTCTAAATGAGATTTTTTAATTTCAGTAGGTTCAGCTGCTCTGAATATCATCTCACTTCTTGAAAGGTCAGCAATAAAAAGTTCTTTATTCAAAAGTGAAGGGATTGGCTGCTGGGTCACTACACCCTCTAAGGTTCTGCTCAGGTCATGAAAAGAGAAACGCAGATAAAATCTCAATCGTATGAGAATGTAGCTCCATCTAGTGGGTTACACATCATAATACCTGTGTTCTACACTCTGAACAGACAAATGGAGGAAAAGGGAAAGAAGAAGTTGAACCAATGAATCAGTTAAATGTGAATATACTGATTAATTGATAATGAAATGGTGACACCAGTACACTTGTGACACCATTACATAATCTGTCGTCACACAACCAGCTTCCTCCGTACCTGACAGGTCTGAGAGCCACCATGTCATCTCTCCTCCTCTCCTTCCTCTTCAGGTCGTGCTCTGTGTTTTTCAGCTTGTCTGGCACCAGGCGGAGTTTGGACTGCATGTCACTGATAACTTCCTGCAGATCAGACTCTGAGGGGAACGTCCGCTGGCACACAGGGCAGCAGGGCTCTCTGTCCTCCGTCAGCTGGCTGATGAACTGGGTGTACACTGCTGTGGCTCCAGCTAACATGGCTGGAAGAACACAGTTGGAGGAAGAGAGAACACATTTATGACTTGACTATGAGGTTAAAATGACCGCATGTGTAACTTCAACTAGGCTTGTTAGAACTAAGATCTTAATAATCTTATCGATCAGATCTCCTATCGGCAACCTCAAGTAAGCACGATCGGACAATATGCAAATCGAAACGATTGCCAAACCCCAACTTCAACTGCTACTTCACCAGTTCGTTAGACAGTAAGCAGCACTTAAAATTCAGACACTCAAATAAGATAGTGATAAACGTAGGACACAAGGAGGCTTTTAGGGAGCATTTTCAAAGAGAGATACAGACTTTTGGAGGAGCTTAAAAACAAAATTTATGATGAAGTTCGGAGCATATGAGGGGAACGAGGACCGGATTTGTCTGGGACTCATCCCATCATCTTACTTAGCCGGTTTATTCTTGTTTTCTTTTAAATCTACACTCCAGATGTCATCTTATCTCTCATCACACACTACTATTAGTGTCTGTGCAAAGAAGCAATTTCTGTTTCATAGCATTCACCTCTTTGTTTGGAGATCTTCTCTAAATCTTCTTGCAGTTTGCCCAGGTCCTGCTCCAGATCCTGACTGCCACACACATTGAAGAACTTCTCCTGGTCGTTGGTTAACTGCTGCTCCTTCTTGCGTACCTCAGCAGCAATGTGGTTTTTATTCTGCTCACTTGATGCCAGGTCCTTACTAATTATCAAAATCATGCCATAATACTTGTCAGTGCAACAGAAAGGGATTTTTTTGTCACATTTTCTATTATCATATATGAGCTTTAATGTAAATAAATCTTACTAACTTCAATTTGGCAAGTTTGTCCCTGGTACCGTTAACTTCCTTAGACTTGGCATAGATCCAGTCCTCTAGCTCCCTCTTGTTGGGAAAGTGGCCCAGTAAGGACACCAGATCCTCGCTGTGCCGAGACTTGATCTTACGTACCTGCTCCTCCTTGTCCGTCTGGAGGAACAAAAAGGAAAGATGAGAGGCGAGCCAACAGAGAAAGGACAGACGACAGGAGTGAGCGAGGAAGTAGGGGAAATATGAAGAGGGGAAGAGTAAAGCAGAGACAGGAGATAAACATACAGAGTCAGGCTCAGGTCAGAGGCCAGAGAGAGACAAAGTTCACCAGTAGGCTTCCAGTGAATCTCGCTTGCACATTACCTTTTCCCTTTTCAGCATGTCCATCTGTGTGCGTGCGGTGGTGTGCATGTTGAGCATTTCCATCTCTTTGTCGAGCTGTCTCTGTGTGCGGTCAAGTTCAGCTTTTTCTCTCTGAAGCTCCACAACCTCTGCCTTCAGCTCCTCCACACTGGAGCTCTGAACTGTGCTCTGAAGCTCACGCTCCTGAGGAGGAAAACACATAGAGCAGTGTGATCACGCCACATGGTACTTCAGGATAAAAAGGAGCCGTATGTTATGTATGACCTCAGACAACCTCATCATAGCCGTCTGTGTATGTACACTCACCACTTTAGCCAGCTCACTCTCCAGTTCTTGCAGCCGACTGGACGAACCCTCCAGCCTCTGCAGCTCTGCCCTGACGTTCCTCAGTTCCTGCTGCTTCTTTCCCTGCAGGTCTCTCTTCAACTCCACGGTTCTCTCCAGGCCCGTCTTCTTATCCCTCATTTCATCAATGGACTGCTGCTTCTGCTGCTCCTTTTCCTGCAGGTCCGCCTGAGTGGACACAATAATATCCTGATCCTGATCGAGCCTCAATACATGAGAGTTGGAGGCACATGTGCAACCACTGTTCACCATTAACATATTAAGAGAGCATCTTAATGCAGCAACTATCAATCTGAATAGATCTCTAACACTGGTTTCCAACATTCTAGTGTATTAAATGCATGAATTTTAAAGCTCTGATTAAATATCAAATATCAAACCAAATCAGTCCTGACACTGATAAAGGCTACATCATGTCTGCGGTATATAATATTACACGAAGTATGAGGAGGAGAAGTGCGATGACTTTTCCGTCATGTTCAGAAATCAAAATGAGCATTTCTTACCATAACCTGACTGACTGTCTCTTTTTCCTGCTCCAGTCTTCGTGTGACGTGCCCATGAAAGCTCTCAAGCTGCAGAGCAGTAAAGGGCGTTCGGTCGTAACCCTCCATCTCCAGATAGGTCGACAAAGAGCGAACCTGAGAAGAGACACTGCATGTGAGTGTTCACAGCAAACAACTTTCAAAATTCAATTCATTATTTTGTAAAACACGGTTAACTGTTAATCATTAGGTAGAGATACGGGTGCATAGAAGTTAATTAGTCTGTCTCACCTGAGCGTCCCGGTTCTTGATGTTTTGAGTGTGGCGGTCGGCCTCCAACTGTAGACGACCTGGGAAAAGAGAGGGGGATTTCAGGGTGTAAGGTGCGCTTAAAAGTGCCATTTTGGGGTTGACTGGTTACCCTAGTACAATGTGTGGGTGTGTGTACCTTGTTCCACCAGCAGATCAGCCTTGACTCTGTTGAGTCTCTGACACTCCCGGCCAGCTTTCTCCAGTTCCTTCTGGCAGTCTGTCAGCCTCCGCTCCTTCTCCCTCACCGTCCTCTGGTGGTTCTGGTAAAGCTCCTGCAGCTGCTCATCTGAACCCTGGAACACCTGCCGCGCACACAGTTCAGTGGCTTAATAAAACTATATGCACCAATACATCTTTTCAAAATGAAATGAAAATACCTGCTTACAGTAAGAGCATTACATCATTACTACATTACATGTGAGGCATTAGTGCAACTACAGTAAACAACAAAACTGACAGGTTCTATAAATATGATTAATTGCTGGACAGCTCAAAACAGGAAATATTTCATGGTGCAAGTCATTCTACCTCCGCTATTCAAATTCATATGGACGTGTTTGATCTCCAGGGGAGGAGTACGTGAATACAACCATAGACAGCATGTAATTATGGCCATATTCCTGACAAACACAAAATGTCAACATCACGTTATCACACTGACAATTCACCTGTCACTCACAAAAAAAAAAAACACATGACAACACATTCACAAAGAGCCCTCAGCTGCTGACACTTTTACTATCACAGACATAAACAAACGCTCTTCAGCCGCAGACACAAACACGGCTCAGAAACACCAAACAGATGGAAGAACAGATTCTGGGCTCCTGGAAGGCAGAGGAGCAGAAACATCCAAGAGCTGTAAAAGACATTCATATCAATAAAAGCCAGTGATGAACCGGTTTGTCGGGGCAGAATTAAAACAACCTCATTCACCATCTGCAGGCGTTATATTACTTTCCCATTTTGGTTAATGATACTTCACACAGAGTGGAGGCTGGAGTCTTATTAAGCAGGTGTTTAGCCAAATAAACCCTCACACAGAGAGAAAAATAGAGGGTTTTGCTGTGTTTTCCTCATTTTAACCTCATCATCTTTGTTCATGCATTTCATTTTCTATCTAATCTTTTTTTTAAATCCAGCCTTAATTGTCTTTTAAGTATCTTGTGAGGTTTCCCAAAACATTTTAGCTGCATCCACAATCAGCGTTATCTGTGGAAAGTGAGCAGTTATTCTGGTGTGTTTCCCTCCATCCTTAATAGCTCATTTCTGTTTCTAATTGCTCTTGATTTTACTTTTTTCCATCATAAAAATAACTAACTCGCGTTTGTTTACATGTGCATATATTACATATTTTTATGTTACCTGTTCCATTGTTTCCTCCAGCTCCTTGTTGTCCTCCTCCATCTGTTTCTTCCTACTCTCTAAAGCCTTGATGTCGTTGTCCAGCTTCATCACTTTACCCAGCTTCATGTCAATATCTGTCAGTCGGTTCTGAAAATTATTATAGAATATACAACATAAGTGGCAGGACTGTAATACTTCAGCATGCCTACGCCTGCAAACAAACAGTGGGATCTGCCATTTTTTTGGACATTCTATAGTTTATAAATCAACAAAAAAGAGTGAAAAACGACAGGTACAGCTCTATTCAAATCACTTTTTTCCGATGTATACACTGCATCAAAATACTTTGCTGTACAATTTTACAGAAACAAAGGTGCAGCTTCTTTCCATTTAAGCAAGTGGCACAACTGACAGTTTACATTAGCAGTGAAATCGTGTGATAATGACTGTAATCTCACAATGATAAAGAGATCTGGCAATGTAAAACAAAATCAGCTGCTGTGTCACAGCACTCAGTGCAAACTAATATTTCATGTATATCAACATGCATACAAACATAAATCATCAACCAACCTCCAGTGGATCGATCTGGTTCTCTATCTGCTGGACGCTGTCCTTAGAGGACATCAGCTGAGACTCCTTGGCGGCAACCGTCTCTCTAATCTGCTGGGCTTTCTCCTTGTTCTGCTTCAGGTAGCGCAGCTCCACCTGACACTCTTTGACTGTGTGACTCTGTTTAAGACGCAACTGACGCATCGTGTCCAGAGCTTTGATATATCTGGGAGAATCACAAAGAGACTGAATTTCCCTTCTGAACGGCATATGCGGGTTAACAGTGTTGCTTTGGATTTGGAGGTCATGTTTTTTTTCTTTTTAAACATGTAAGAATGAGTTGGCTTTACTTGGTTGCAGCGAAGATGGAGTCAAACTTGTCTTTGAGTGCTTTGCCCTCACTAAGTGGCCAGTTAGACTCTTCTTGGTGACAAAAGATGACATGATTCAGCACAGGCTTCGATACACCCAGTGAAGAAATCATCTCCCGATCCAGCTCACCGCACTTTGACGACAAGCTCACCTTCTCGCCGTCTCTGGATGAATGATGATAGAGGTCACATGTAGACGAAGGGGTCATGGGACATTGATATCAGTTCAGAAAAACAGATTTTTTTTCAATATTTAACAAAAAACGAGTAAAGACACTTGAGACTGTGGCTTACTTATATCTGGTAATGACCTGCTCCAAGCTTTTGAAAGTGTAGTTCTTTGCCTTCTGAGTGCACGACATGGAGCGATGGATGGTCACTTTCTCTCCATTGACGTCACTGAATAAGAGTCGAATCTGTGCTCGCACGTCCGTCTCATGGGCGTCCTGGAATTCACACAGCATGACTTTCATTTAACACAGACAGCCTCAGTAATCCTCATCTGACTGGAACTTCAAGGAAATGCTCTGATAACTTTAATAGTTCCACATCGATCTTAAACAAGAAAAGAAAGGGATTATGAGACTTTTGTGAAAATCCACAGTTAAGGTATGAATATAAATTAACCTTCATTCCTTGAAGGAAAACTTTATGGATTTTCAAACGGCTTTGTATCATGAAAATGTGGAAAGTAGTGCTCATGCAAATGACAAATGTTTAACATCCCTTCATGCTGCCTGCACCATTTGCTGGTGACCCCGGTGACATGTTTTGTGTCATGTCATGTATTTTGCCGGCTTTACGGCTATTATTTGAACTACAGATTGCACTTGTATGCAAAATGTTTTGACATCCCAGAGAAAATCATTCAAAAGAACATTTCAAAGCCACCTTTTGTCACTCAGCTATTGTCACTCACTGACACAAGAGAGCAAGCTCACCTTTGGATCATGAACAAAAGCACCTCCTTTAGATCCAGGAGGAAGCTCTCCTGATGTTGCATACCTTAGACACTCAATAATAGTCTGGAAACAAAAAAGAAAATGGCCAAAAGAATTAACAAACAAGAGTTGTAGTTTTCATTTTGAAAACCCAATGCATATGTGTCATCTCAAACGCATACTGTCGACCATCTTGTTCCTTCTCCACAGGTCGCGCTTCACAGTCAACCTTTGCTCTTGTCAAATCATGGTCTCATACCGTTTTCCCCGCTCCGTTGGGTCCGACCAGCACAGTCAGAGGACTGAAGAAAGTGATGACTTGTTTGTCTTTATCCTCAATCCCAAAGCTCCTCACCCCTAGGATACTCATCTTGTCTATCTTTGACATTTTGGCTTTCTGAAAGAGAAAAGGGGGAGAGAGAAAAGGAAAACACGACTTAAATCAACAGCAGTGATGAAAAGAGGACAGGCCGTGCCAGAGCATTTCACTGTGGGATCAGCTGAAGAACATATTACAGCAGTGGATGAATACTGACTTCTTATTCGCAATGTGCCCTTAAAATTCAGCTGCAGCTACGCTGACAAACGGGCATATTGTGGTTACCAGGCTATCAGTTAATCTGTTCACTGCAGCATTTTGTTGCTGTCAGTTTGCACTTTGCAGCTACAAACGCACACTGTCGAGTCTTGCAACAAATCGGAGACAAATATCACACTATATATCGAAAATTACTGTGCTGAAAAACTGAATAAACTGTACTTGAGAGAATAGTCAGCTATGCAGAAACCAACTGATTTGCAAACAATTTGGCATATTTTTCAGATCACAATGGAGAGCAAAACTGCAAGAAAAATAGCAGAGCTACAGAAATTCAGCCAACAGTTAAACTGTTAGCTGTAATTCTGAGAGACAAAACATCATACTGAAAGTGAAACTGATTTGAAAAGCAATGTTTAACTTTGCAGCACTGGACAAAGTCAATGCAGGTGGGCAATGGATCATATTTATCCCAGCAGTGAGAAGTTAAGTCACACCTTGTCATGCATTTTTGAATGAGCAACAGAGTGAACAAAATGTTCCTAACTAAATCTACAGATTTATCAAATTTGACATCTCTTCAGCTACAAGTCTGAAAAAAAAGGAAATTGCAAAGGATGCTTTCAACTCTTAGCTCTAAGGTCTTTTGCAGGGAAATCTGTTTTAATTCACAACTTAAGTATCAAGCAAAATCATTTTATATTTCTAAATGAAACTCCTTTAGACCACGACAACAGTGCACCATTTCTTATTGAGTCAATCCTTCACAATTTATGAGGGAAGCCAGAGTGCGTAAAAAAGGAGGTGGAGCTGCCTCAAGTGGCTCAAATCTGTGTCTTTATTTATACAATTCACTGACTTCAGTATATTACTTATACGAAGCGCATAGTTTTATTAGGTTAGGAGACAATAAATTCTGGGCATTTAGCCGAGCTCATTTCGAGATGTGAAGACAATTAAAGTATTATATGAAGTTAATCAGGCAAATACTGGTCTTAACTTCCTGACGTTACTTTCCGAACTTCAATGCAAGTCAAGCTAAAGAAGAAATCTGGAAAAACACCCGGTTAATGTTTTAAGAGACGAAATGTTTACGTGTTAACGTTACTACCTTTAAACGCCGTGATGTTGTTGGGTTGAACGTGTAATGTTCATCTGTGTAGGATGTCCGGGAAGCTAACGTACCACATAGGTAACTACCTGTCAACTCAGCAGGCTAACGCTAGCTAACAGCGCAAGTTTAGCTACATGCTACGTTGCCGTGTTTGACGGTTAGCGACTCACTGTCCAACAGAGGTTTCCTCCGCGCTGTACAACGAGAATGACTTTGGTTGGTAGCGGTCATCTCCAGCTCAGTTATGCTATGAATTCAACTCACCTCAGTGTTGTTTTGGTTCAGGCGTGAAAGTACAGTTTTCGCGCTGCGGGGATGTGACGCGAAAAGCGGCGAGTCCTGGCTTCCGGGAGTCGCAACGAGGACATAGAATAAGAACGTATAGATCTGTAATTCCTATTCCACTTTTTATTTTTCTTTTTTTTCCCCACCAAGTTAGTGCGCTGTCCACTCATGAAATATATGTTTACTTACAAAATGTTTTCAGCTATTTCATGGGAGGAATTTTAACTGCATCAAAGTAGTGAATTACCAATATACAATTACAAGAGCGTCTTCTATTCACTAGTTTCTATGGCCATGAGTCGGCTCACTGCAGTCTTCTTCTGTGGTGGACTAGTCAACTCTAACCAGTGAGTCACTTTTTAATCATATGGTGACTTTTACTGTCTCTCTTTCACTCTTCTTTGAACCTATTTCGTTCTGCCTTTTCTGCTACTTCATTCCCTTGTGATACTCATATGCCATCCCTGAGACTTCAGATATGCCACCTCTTCTTTTCTGACTGGCATTTCAATTATAACATCTATTCAGCTGCTGCAGTGGAAGAATTATGAAGCTGTAACAAGACACTACAAAATTAAACCCCTACATACAATCATCTTGCATCCCTAAAATCTTAATGAGTAATGGTGATGTTATTATATTGTATTTTTATTATTCTCAACAAATCCCATGAAAAGACCAATGCATTAGCAAATGCATTCTCGCATTGGTTTATAGAATATTATAGCCATATCCTTTAAGCATTACACAACTTTTCTTGTCTTTGGTGCTTGTTCCTATGTTGTGCCCATCACTATGTTTGTAGTTTTTCATGCCTTATAACAAATTGTCAGTGCTTGTTCTTGAATTTTAATTTGACATACCATACATAAAGAATAAGCTTCCATAGCCCGGGACTGTACTCCTAGCTAAACATCTAAAAATCATTCATACAAGCTTATTCTTATATGTTCTTGAAGATCTCTCATCTCAAAATATTTACCACAAGAGGACAGTGTTTCCCTGTGGAAAAGCCATAGCTTCCAAGTCTCAGAGATCACACAGTAGTGTCTCCCCTCTGCACCATTTGTATTGCTGTGACAGTTGTAGTGAAGCTGATGGCCCCAATTATTAGACGCCAGTTACATTCCACTCACATTCCCATAATTTCCATAAGAAATTACGATAGATTGCAACCCCAAATGTTAAAACTGTGCAATACTTAATAATTAATAATGATAATAATAACTTAATAATAATTAGGGACGTAAACAAATTTTCTTTAAAGTCTTCATTTTACAAAGAAAAAGAATCAATTTTAACTAAATATTTTTCCTCCGCTCTTCTTCCACATTCCAGTACTTAAACTAAGCTGAATAAAAAAACAGATGGTACGAGTAAGAACATAAAACTTGAAAGACAGCGGAGCAACGGTGTGTGCATCTGTGTGTGAGACGGGGAGGGGGAGAATAAATCTAATTGGAATAAAGGGACATGAGTTATTTTCAGCCTGTGTTTGGGGTTGAGGAACAGTTCGTGGACGTCCACAGGGACCTGCAGGACTGGTGTTCACCACCCGGAGCTAACCCCCTAAAAACCTGAGAACATCATCTCTCTGACTTCCTCTCCCCCTTGAAAGAGAAAACACACACACACACAAACACACATACACACTCCCACAACCCGTCTTCTGCTTTCAGCCCACTGATTCAGTCTGTCTGTGTTATCAGTCCACTGACTCATTGTGCCTCAGTCTGTCCAGCTCATGGCCCTCTTTCTATTTTCATCCCGTCCTGACATGAAAATGCCATGACCTTGTGTCTTGTGTTGGACCAATGGAGGTATATGTGTATGTGCATGCGATTATGTGTATGTGTTTGAGTGTGAAAACCTAATCCCACATGCCCACGGTCACCCTCCCTGCCTAAATGGCTAATGGAATTGGTTTCCTCGCCATTTTTTTGATAATCACATGGACGAAGGGGAACCAGCTGGCTCTTGCCTGCTTACCGTCAAAATATGGTGGGAGAGTAAGTAAGGATGGAAGAGAGAAAGGATGTGGAAAAGAGAGATGGCACAAAGAAGCAAGGGGAAGATGACAGAGGGCAAACAACGTAGATAAAGTAACGTAAAAAACAGCAGCAAGCTACGTTTTCTTTAAATAAATAAATGAGATGTTCTGGACCGACAGTCAGCAGCATTCATCAGACAGAAGCAGAACTGACAGACTTACCTTTCCCTGAACTGTCTGTTTTTTGACATTTTATAAACCCCTTTCACAAAAATTGCAACACTGATATTTTATTAAATCCAGAGGGAAGGCTGGGATGGCAAATCAGCGTTGTGGTGCCCACTCGCTGGAAAACATCTTCAGAGAAAGAGAGCTGATATGAAAGAGGAAGAAAAGCTCATTGATTTGGTGGTGCATCAGTGTGTTCTCTGTGATGGATTGAAATTGTACATTTTCATGGCAAATTATACATTTCACAGCAAAGACACCAACACTAAACCTTTAAGGGGATTTTTTTGTCACAAGCAACCATTTTTCAAAACAGTCCTTTCTTTATTCAGCAAATTGCTGGACTTAGTTTCTACCCCACTGAGTGCTATGAGGAGGGCCCGTCTTGGCCAGTGGCCTTAAGATGGTTCTGAGCTGAAAATAGAGACAGACTGAGCTCTGGAAAGCAACATTTTCCCCTCATCTACCCAGCTTCTTCTGAACCTTATCCTTTAACATCAGCCCTGCTTTCTCTGCTTTTTACATACATACCCAAAGTAACAATGCAGGACAATAAGGCTGAAATCCTTTTAACTACACACAAACTCAAAAAAGAGAAGAATCACAACATTTCAGTTGAACCTCTCTGGTGCTATGCAAGTCGAGTAAGTGCACATACATCTGTGTATGAATCATCACCCAGCAAGCTATCTTGAGTATATTCTAGTGCTTTCATGTGGAGTGGTGTTGTGCTTTAAGGTGGAACGTCTCAAACATTTTTTCCCTTCTTTTTGATTTGAAAGTCCTGCTGCTTGTGCATATCTAGTGCAGCACCTCCCACACAGTCAGGATTTGTCAAAATGAGTTTGACTTTCAGAGGAGGAGGCTGTCTTCTGATAGGTTTCAGTTTAGGGCCATAAGAAATAAAAGCAGAACAGGGACAAATTGCTTTTCATCAAATAACCTCTATTGTATTTTTCATTAATTGGACCTCATGACATTAAAGGGATCGAATGAATTTTTTCAATGATAAAACAAACTCCTTTCACTAGGTGGTTTAATGTAAGACATCCCAGTATAAGTTTCTGTTGCACCTTTCCTCCTTCGTACAATTTTTTTTTTTAACCTCACTTTACTCCCATCAGCTCGTATGAACAGAAATACTCCCTTGGCCAATACCAGGCAGTTTTTTTTAGCCACTTTCAGTGTGCACTTCAATAGAGACCCTGCTCTTTGTTTTCATGCGTGGCTACACATTTATTCACTCATTTTGGGTCAAAAAGGCAGCCAAGGACATGACTGATGACAATTACGTAAGATAAAGGCAGGATACTTCTAGACTGCCCTTAGCTGAATATGCCTTCATCAACGCAGACAGTGCATGTCGCTGGCTGATGTGATTATAATGTAATGTTATTAAAATCCGAAACCCCTTCCTTCCACAACTTTTCACATTCTGCGACTTTCCCCAAAAAAGCTGACATTCACAGCCACCTCCTGATGTGCAGAGGTGAGAAAGTAGGCAGGGTTTCAACATCTCTCTCAACCACTCTGTTTATTGTTCGCACAATTATTTCTTTGTGATATACACAAAGTATGAAACTATTGATACTTACGAGGAAAAATGGACCTAAAGTGTGCGCCATTATCCCCATATTTCAGCAATTATCACATCTTGCTGTTGTCTGTAGGTGCAGGCTTGGACATGGTCAGGCTTAGGACTTGGGGGACTGAGTATACAGGCCCTCATGTGAGGAGGACCCACAAAATACTAGAATGAAAAGCCCCAGGTGAGCCCTATGTACACATCCAGAATTTTGTGCCACGCCCCTGCCTTGGACAGACTCTATTTGCATCAAATTATGTCAAATGAGATGCCAATTCCTGCCCACTTGACATATCCAACATATCCACAATCCCTCTGTGTACTTCAGAGATGTCCTGTGCCTCCAAATAATAAACCAACAATAAAGAGCTGTTGGTGGAGCATTTAATTTGCTCTGAATAGCAATTACACATTTCTTACCAAGCAACTGCTTATCAGAGAGAAAAGCCAGCATGCTCGCTTCTTTGCCCTTGGGTGTGTTTCCACTCCTGGTGACTTTGTGATCAGGAAGACAAGTGGATGCTATTGATTTTGAACCAGGCAATTATGAGACGGTGAGAGAAAGAGGGTTTGGTGGATATAAGCAGGCGAAATGGGCAAAGAGGTGGTGGTGGGGGGGAATAATTAATGCACAGGTCCTGGTTGTGAATGGCAGTAATGAGGTCACTGAAGTGTCCTCTCTGTTTGTGTCGCTGAATGTCCAACTGCCAGCCTGTCTTTTGTCCATTCTGTGTAAATTACCGTGTGCTCCATAACATTAATGACAGTGTTGTCAAAACATAAACTGTATAATGGGCAGCTGCAGCTAATAAAATTAAAAATGGCTATGCTTGATTTAGGAGAGCCAATTATCAATATTTGCTTGACAATACAACTGACTATTGTCAGAGCTTGCATATTGGCACACCTGAATGACATGGGCCCATTATTTATCTTATTAGCTGCAGCTGTGCCTATCCCGCAATGACACTGTGTGAAAAGGATTTGCCTGTAAACCATTCTGTGGTCATACAGTGGGTTTTGAATTTGGACCATGATGCCAAAGCTATTACTGTCCTGTTGCTGTCACCCTTGTTTGCTTTGCATGCTTGCTCAGATTTGATTCCAGCTTCATAATATTAGCGCTGGATACACAAGCCAGCAGTTTCATTTCTATTGTGTTGGCCTGTGTAAACAGCAATGACACTCTTGTTTTTCTCTGAAACTTTCATCAGCCATGAGACAGTTTCATTAATGCATATATAAATGTTCTTATTTGTTTTGTCGGCAAAAATTAGCTGAGAAGCTCCATACCAGTTTGCTACCTGTTTGCTAAATATAAAGCTTGACTGCTTACTGTAACTTAGCTTAGCATAAGGCTGGAAGCAGGGGGATTAAGCTTGTCTTGCTTGGCCCAAAAGTAAAAACATCTGCTTGTCAGCACCTCAAAAGCTAAGTGATTACCACATATATCTCAAGCCAGGGTAGCTGTTTCCACACACTTCTGGTCTTGATGCTAAGCTAAGCTAGCTGGCTAGTTTCACGTGTAGCATACAAGCATACAACAGTGTCTCGATCTTCTCGTCTAACGCTCAATCAAAAAGCAAATAAGTGGATTATCAAATATCAAAGTATTCCTTTAAAGGCAGATTTGTGACACTGAAATCTGGTGACCTTTAAAACAGTTTTTTGAATGAACGGCACTCTATACAGCTCAGTGGTTAATTGTATATGAACATGTGTACATTTTTAGCCTGTCTGCTACCTGTGAGTCAGACTTGAGGTACCAAGCAAATGCTATTCTGATAATAATTTCAGTGTCTAAAAAAGGGGTCACAGATACCTTCCCTCCTCTCCTCTTCTAATAACAGAAAAGGTGGAGGTGACAGGAGTAGCTGCTGGGAAAGAAAATGATATTGAATGACAGCCTCGGCACACTGTCACCAAACACAGGACTATGAAGTGTTGGTGTATCCTGTCTCAACGGAGCTGCAACTAAGGACATATATGGAAGCTCTGTTTCATTGAAGCGTCCACTTAAGTATCCACTATGCAAATTTGTTACTAATAACATTAATAATGTCTCAGTTGTCTAAGTGTCCCACGACAGTGAGACAATGAGCCAGCCCTGAAACTGAAGCAGCTAAATGGAATTCAGCCATCATTTATTTTATTATTTACACCTGTGTTTTACCCACTGTGACATATCAAACTGTCCTCTGTGAAAAAGGGCTGGAAACGACACTGCTAAATGTTGTTATTAATGTTATTAGTTATGCCCGAGTCCTCCATCAGAAAAGCCTGTTTCAGGGATTTTGGAGGCACTCAGTGTCTGACTGGGTCTGCCAGATTTATAATTTACCAGTATAATTATGACAATATATACATTACTTGTTGAATAAGAAAAACAGAAGAGGATAAGAGACATAGACACATAATACACAGGCAAACACACACACTGCTCTTTCAGCCTTTATGGCACCAAATACTGCAGAAACCACTGCAGACAGAGATAGAGCGGATGAAGCAGACACAGCCACACAAAGCCAGTGAGGGGGGGACCATGTGCTGGACCTGGTAATTAGCCTCCCTCTGCTGAGGTGTAGTGGTGTCAGGAGAAACACAGCATCGATGGCACAACAACAGTGAGCAACCACGCTGCCACCTCAGGGAATCTCTGAGTGAATATTCCCTGAAATATCAATGGAGTTTTACAGCATTTGTTGCAGCTTTTAATACAAATTGTAATTGTCCAGCACTTAAGAAACCATAAGCTTATTATGGATTTAATATTTCTGAAAGATCACCCTGGCTTTCAGGCAGCTGCTGGCCTCCATTTGTTTGAGTGCATTGTTAAAATGGACTCAGAAAGACTTGAAATGTGTGTGAGCAAAGTAATCTGTCACTGTAAACGTCAGATCCACTTTATTATGACAATGGTTTCAGCTGTGCAGTGATTCAAGCCTTAATCAGAATTTATCAGCCTTGTAGATTAACCTTCTATCAAGCATGTATTTAGCTACTTTGAACAATTAAATATATTGTTTTACTGCTGTTAATCATGCATGTGTTAAATGATCACAAAGACCACTCAGATCACATAACAACATGGATCACAGAGGTTTATTTGACATGTACTGTAAATTACTTCCAGTTCTTTTTACTTTTGAAAAACAAATTTCTATTACAACATGAAACAGAATGACGGCTGAGCTGAAACTGCCGGGGTTTCCGAGTATTATTTTGAATTTCAACTCTTGCAGACAGCAGTGAACGTGGTTCGACGAGCAGAAATCTGGATGTATTGAACAGATGCTTCAGGGCCCATTGCAGGAATCTTCCTTCGTATTGTTTGTACCTTCCACCTTATCTCAGCCGCGAAGCTCGATGTCCCATTTTGATGGATCTTGTGTGATGGAAAATGAGCTGGTGCGTGAAATCAGCAGAGGTAAAGTCACCAAGTGAGTTCACCCAAGACAGCCTGCTACAAAGTGAGCAATTATTATGAACAAGAAACGTGACTATATGCTGTTTCACTCCCATTTGTTCTTCATGATTTCATTCATTGTATGAAATGATGTGTTATAATGGTGTCCAGGGGAAAACGGGAATTGAACCCAAAAGCAGAGCGCATGGCAGGGCAGGTGCAGTTCAATACATTTATTAAGATGGCTAACAACAAACCCAAGACCTAGATGCTGGTGAGGGAGGTGAGGGTCCAAACCACAGTAAAAGAAAGTAAAATAAATAAGTCCACAGAAAACAAGCAAAAATCAATGAGGCAAACAATACATAAACCAAGGGAGCAGAAATATGTACAAGTAAAGTCTGGGGAACCAAAGCAAAGTCCAAAAACCTCAGAATACCAGCAAAATATTCACAAACTGACAGGAAACATGACACATCATGTGCAAGGGACAAACTGGAACACGCTGACTTATATAGACAGAGAACTAATTAGACACAGGTGAAATGAATCAGGCAATCACAAAGGCGGGAAAACACAGGAAGTAAAGTGGAATCTGACAAACAAGGGAAGACTACAAAATAAAACAGGAAGTGACAAAACTGAACAGACCAGATTGTGACAATGTGTTATTATAATTATTAGCTATTAATTCTGTAGCAGGATCTGAAAGGCCAGTGAAGCAAGTAATTGGTAAAGTTATTCAATTACTTTTGAGAGAACTAACAAGTAACTATAACTAATTAAAAAGATTCAGCAACTTGCACAGCATCAATACCAATCATCAATCCACTATGTGGAGTTGAGGATAATATGTTCATTTGCTTCCTTCCATGTCTTGTGCTCCTCTGTCGCATTAAATTACTGTCTGTTCCTCATAATTTCCCTTGCATGTATTCATGGTGAGGAAACAAATTTGTCCCATGTTTCAGACACTTCAGCGCACATATATGCATATAATCAAGTGATTAGAACGATTAGTAGAATCTGTGAAACTGGGCTGGAAGCCTGCTAATATCTCACATGATTCATCATGGTATGATGTCACTCTCCGTAAGTGTCATCATCCCACATACATTTGAAATTACTACCATTCTTTCATCCAACACATTTGCTTGCCCTTCGTATCAGTTTTACTGAGCGTACAGGTGTTGACAGTCCATCTGAAGCTTTATTAAAGACAGTACTCCAGGACATTCTGTGATGGCCGATATCAGGGTGACAACAGCATTGATGAAAGTCTGGCTTTCACAGCAGTGGATGAAAACAGTCGCATTGATGTCTTTCTGAGTGATGTTTTGATCTTCAGAGCCCGGCCGGGTTCACTCCCTTCCCTCGAGTCAACAACAATACTGTCATTGAGAGCCTGTGATGGATGAATGCAAAGGAACGACACTTAGCTCACTTGAATGTCGTCAGGTCTTAACAGCCGGTAATACAAAAAAAAAAAACTGGATATGCCGAGTGTATATGTTCTAATTTAAGTTTATTTTATGCTATTAAACACTGGAATTATAAATTCAATCTATATTCAGACTTGAGAGGCGTCTATACTCATCAAAGCTTTGCTCGTGCACTTATTGAACACACAGAATCCATGAGTAGAAAGCTGCACAACTTATTCTAAAATAATCCCGTGCCTCAGTTATTTTTTTATTTTCTTGTGTGTATATGTGTGTTGGTGTCAGCGTCTCTGTGGCGTTTGTGTATCTGTCAAACCAATGTGTGTCTGTGTGTGTTTGACAGCATACAGATGTGTGCTGTGGTCCTGCAGCAGCAGATCACAGCTTGTTTCTAAAAGTGATTTGCACATCCAGCTACCAGCCCAGACTCTCAAATGGAGCAATTATTCTCCCCCGATACACTTCCAGCTCCTAACGGCACAAGTCGCTTCCATTTTATGATTGTGATAAACTATCATCCGGGGGAATCATCTTTATAGAAGTTGTTCTCATTCTGTGTCATTTCCAATTCAGCATTTTTCCATGAAACGACAGTCCAGTGTTGCCTTTTCTCCTTTCATTGCTCATTGCTGACTATGCCCAGTGGCTGCTTCTTCCCAGACTCCCTAGCTGAGAGGCACAGACTTCCTGCATTTCTACAGCCAGAGGCCATACAGTAAGAACCTTTTTAGAGAGAAACATATTAAGCTTGTCAAGAAGGTTTCAACAGAATATGCTGTTGATGTGCTTCATTCATCATCCTTTTCTGTGTAATACCTTGTTTCACACCACTGCATGCTGCTATAACTAATAACACACACCTAAAGCAGAACATCCCTTGCCTGGATTTAAGCGAGGTTAAACTTTTTGTGTTCATTCTGCAGCGGGATGTAAGCTGCACTGGCTCAGATTCAAAGCTGTGTGCACTCAAGCTGAGATGCAAAGCCCTCATGATAAGAAGGATGCAATACTTAACAAAGTGTCCGCTGGGAGCCAATCCCACTGTATGGTGTTACGTGGAGATGTGAGAGTAGAGCAGCAGTGATAGACAGATTAAAGATGGCACACAGAAATTAATTAATTCCCCTTTGCAATTAAAAGTCATGGGCAAGGCCATGAAACTCTCAAACAACCTCAAATCAGGTGGTGATGTCCTGCAAGGCGGCCCCAGCGAGATCAAGACAGCAAAGCTTTTCCTTAGTTGTCTGATCCTTTGGTGAAATCTACCAGCATATGGCATGCCTTAGGACATCTCTGAGACAAATGACTGGAGAGTGTTATTAAAGATACAAAACTTTTAGCATCAAAGTATAGTCCAGTCAAATCCCATTATTCTGAAACCAAAAAATGTTCTGATTGGCTCGTGTTTGTTGCTCGGTCAGGGTTAAGGCAGACCTGTCAGCCCTCCTGTTTTTCCTTGGATTCTCCTTTATTTTACCCATCTCTCCTGCTGTCCTCCTGTTTAAATCTCCCGTAGTTTAGATTTTCTTAGAAAAATCTAAAAATCAACTCCCTATTCGATGTGTTTGTTAGGTTCCCTTTTACATTAGCTGTAATATCTATTGATGAGGAGTCATTCATTCAAACAGCACCCAGCAATAAAACAAGAAGAAGAAGAAGAAGGATGAATGTGAAAGGGATGGAGTACCTCCTAAAAGGCTAAAAGTTTATGCAAGTATCTTGGCAAATGTGAGGGGGCTTACCCGAAAGTTGGTCAAAGTGATGTTTTTTGTAAAATATGCCACATTTTAGTGTATCACATGGAGGGAAAGCAACAAATCTATCAAGCATAAACTCGCCAAAGAGGCACAGAAACGTGCTCCGCTGATGACTGCATTTATACTGTCTCTCCCATCCATTTTCATAATCACCCTCTCCTGCCAATGGACTTTTTTGCAGTAGCCTCTCAAAATCACAAGTGAAGCAAAATAATAATACATTTTTAAACTAAGTACTTTTGTGTTGTTCTTTATATAACACAGGGATGATCACAACATTTCACCTTCGACCGCTTATCTGATTGAACTTACCGTCAAAGAACAATGTCACTGAATTTCCCTGCAGTGAATAGTCTCATTACATTACTGAAAACACTGTGTGTGAAAGCTGATGCTGCCTGAAAACAGGTGAAAACAGACGAGTGAACTCGAGCACACACTTCTGATTTGTGGATATGACAGGATAAACTCCACAGGTAATTGATTTTGATGGTTTCCGCTGAAATGAAAACAAATCGTCCCGGCCCATTTGAATACGGTTGTGATGACATTGTCTTAAATTTGACCTGAAATGTTCTTGGATTACTCAAAAGCAGATCTGCCATTATAATACTGTCAGAAGGTCGTCTCTCTTGCCAGTCTTGGAAGGCAGTGTTTACAGTTAGTTATGAAAGCAGATAGAAAGCTTTTGTGTGCATGTGTGTGTGTGTGTGTGTGTGTGTGTGTGTACGCGCGCGCAATATATTTAGAGATTAACCTTTTGCGTGACTGGTGCCTCCACTTCTTTATAAACCTACTTTATCAAATCAAACTACCGACAGATGGTCCAAATATCATCAACTCTTTTATCCTCGGATACAAAGGAAGAGATGAGTTAGAAAGAAAAGAAGGAGGGGAACTAAAACCATAAGCGCTTATGTGGGTATGTGCATAAATGGAAATGCCCTGCAATACGTGCACTGCAGAGATTAAACACATATTACAAAGGTAATACATGATGCACGTTCAAACTTGTGTTTTGCCTGTTTTCTTAAGTTGCAGTGCCTTGAGCTCTCAGGGCCACCGTAGGAACCTTTAAATGTAATGTGTGTTTATAAATGTATACTTTATAAATAGTCTTTTACCCGAGGGTCTGACCTGACTGAGCCATTTTATTGCTCCAGCTAATGACAAAAAGGCCCTTTCATCCTGGTCACTTTCACGTCTGTTCCCATTATCTTTCACAGTGTAAATAAATATCCCTTCAGCTCTGAGGGAATTGAAGCATAGCACCAATTAAGGGCCTCAATGAGATTGGTTCGAGGTCCTTTTGGAAGCCACAATAAATTTCTATCACATAAAAAGCCGTCGCACTCTGCAAAGAGCAGCGAATACATGTGATGACACACACGTGTGCACACAGGTCATAGGTTTTGATTACGCCGCCTCAGATTGCCACAGTGAGGGTAATTACGTTGCTGAATGTTGTGAGAGCTGTTGCGTGTGTGTGTGTGTGTGTGTGTGTGTGTGTGTGTGCGATTATTTAGCACACATTTGCTTCATGCTGGGTGTCTGGTGGTGAGAGGCCATACTATAACAACCTGGGACCTGATGGATGTCACACTGACAAAGAGGATTTGGGAGAGGGAGGAGAAGAGATTGAGTGTGTGTGTGTGTGTGTGTGTGTGTGTGTGTGTGTGTTTTCATGTATTACTGACAGTGTGGGGGCATGAATGTTTACACAGTCACATTGTGGGGACTTGACTTCCTTATGAGGACAAAAGTAGTGGTTATGGTTATGGTTAGGGTGAGTCCCCATGAAATGAATGTAAGTCTATGTAATGTCCCCAGAAGTGATGAAAACCCAACGGTGTGTGTGTGTGTGTGTGTGTGTGTGTGTGTGTGTGTGTGTGTATGTTTGTGTGTGTGTTTGTGTGCGTGTGCGTATGTGTCTGTCGCGGATTAGTCTCCTCTTCATCCCTGGCCCTCTTTCTCTCTCACCTCTCACAGATAAACACACACACACACACACACACACACACACACACACACACACACAGATGCTGCTCCATGCCCTGTAATGGTGATGTCAGACCCTTGTTGTTTTTTTAATACTATTTTCATGTGGTCGTTTCACAGACGATAATCTAATGCTGTGGACAGGCTTGAAAAATGGTGTCATTTTGCGGCAATCACTCGGATAGAAATCTCATCAATTTACACTCATATTTCATCATTGCGCTTTACTGTAAATGAGATTTCTTGTTCTACACAGACAAAACAATACACCTTTGAAAAGCCATCTCTGCAGACAGTAAACGCCAAGTGGAGGAAGAGGAGCTAACGTTGTTAACTGTCTTCTTCTGACTGTAGTTTTGGTTGTTTTGCTCTGTTGACTTTGGTTTCAAGCCATACTGCTGATATTATTTTACCCTACAAATAATCATATCATTGATACAACTGATTGAATATAAACATTGACTCTAAAAATGACTGTGTAATTCCTGATTCCACAATGAGATTATGCTTACATCAAAAGGTTTGCAGGCCACGGCATTTCACACACTGATTTTAGTTAGAATTTCTTACCAGATCTGCATCACAGGAGGTAAATAATGTTGTTTTGAAGTAATTGTCCCACTTGTAGAAGAAAGTAACTAGGCTCCAGCTAATGAGAAATGAATGCCGCCTCTGGTAAATGTCATTAAAAAGCCATAATTTTAATTGGTTTCTGCATTAACTGCTGTTAATTTACTGCACAAGATTTGAATTTCAAATGAAAGCACCCCCATAACATTTGGTTTGGACTGTCCCTTAAATAAGGGTTTTTTTTTTGTTTTTTTTTTGATTTAAGGAGCTTGGCTTCACACATCCCTTCTGGCAGCAGGTATCTTTTATGATGACACTAATATAAATGTATATGCTCTTAGATCATTGCTGTCTGAACTTTATTCAGCATTCAAGCGTATTATGAAACTTGTGGTGAGTGCCAAAAATTAATCTTTGAGGTGTCCCCTGCAGATTTGGCTCCCCAGCAGCCTTAAATCTTTGCCATTTCCAAGTCATCTTGAATGGCTGCCTCTTTGCTTGTGGTAATAGTTTAAAATTGGACTTGGTTGGGGCTGGATAGCACTTTCTTCCCCAACGAGATCAGCATGTACCATACATGCATGGTCAGAAACCTTTCCAGAGAGTTTTCAGGTTATCTCCCTTAAGTCACTGCCTTTGGGAATAACTGAGGATCAGCAGAACGGCAAATAAGAGTAACTTGATTAACTTCCTGTCAGCAGGTGAACTGCTGCACACTCTCATCGTGAAATGTTACACAAACTTTTGTGAGACCAGTTTCTTGGCAAACTTACTGCAATAGACTCAATTAAAACAGCCGACGTGTCAGACGATTCTCCTGCTCACTGCAAATGCATCGTGAAATAAAGGACATTCAGTTCATTGCAGAGAGTTTACAAAGTAAAACAACTAAAGGGGACACTTTTCGTATTTAATGTTGGGTTTATTAATGTAGGGTACCACATAGGAATGCACAGAGAAAGACAATAGCATAGTGACAGAACTACAAAGCCATGTTCAGAAAGATGAAGGACAAATGAAGCATCTGACTCATATACATATGTGGCAAAAAGTCACCCCGAAAAGACATTTCTCTATTCTATTCTATTCTATTCTATTCTATTTTGCTCTATTCTATTCTATTTTGTTTGCTTTTTGGAGCAGACATAAATTACCCTGCATGGCTGGTTGTGTGTGCGTGTGTGAGTGAGTGAGCGAGTCTGTGTCTGCGTTTGTGTGTGTGTGACGTGGTCTTGGTTTGAACTTTGTCGGCTGCACGCACACCCTGGCTCTGTGCTACAGGGAAATGTGGGCGTTGTGTCTGCCAGGCCTCTTACACTTGGCTTGTCTACATGCATTACTCACACACACACACACACACACACACACACACACACACACACACACATGCACGCACACATCCTTACACACACACAAATATATGTGTACACATCTGCAAACACACATATTTACCACAAAGACACACATGCACAGTCATAGATGCACACATACAAAGTCAGACACACATACATAACACGAGTCAGTCACACACACACACACACACACACACACACACACACACACAGAGGGACAGAGTCCATTGAGGATTTCATCTCGCTAAATAGTTAATATGCAAACTGGCCAGGCCTGCCAGGCAGCTAGCGGCATGATAACATTAGCTTTTGTAATTCACACACACGCACACCCACACACATGCACACCCACAGTGGTGTGTCCATCACTTCAGAGGACATTACACTGACTTACATTCATTTCCAGGAGACTAACCCTAACCCTCACCCTGACCTTAACCCAAATCTTCACCCTAAAATGTAATGATTTACATTATGGGGAGTTGCATTTTGTCCCTATAAGGAAGGCAAGTCCCCACAATGTGACTGTGTAAACAGACAACATGAGTAATACATGCACACAAACGCACACATGCACGCACACACACACACACACACACACACACACACACACACACACACACACACACACACACACACACATCTCAACACTCAGTATCTCTCTTACTTCATGGGTCTTGCTGCTGCAGCGTGGCTCATGGGACTCTAATCTAATTCAGAGTTGTTCAGTCATGTTTATTGAGGTGACGTTAATGCAACAGCGCTGCAGCTCAGTCTCTCTGCTCCCGCTCTCACATAATCTCCCACAATCTTGCATCCAGTAGATGGCCTCATTGTGCCTCTGCGTGCATGCCTGCTGGCTACAAGTTCATCTCAGGACATTTAGGCACCTTCCTTTTTTTAAGCTCTTTTCTGTTTTTTGACTTTACAGCAGTGATGCTATTTGAGTTTTTTTTAGGTGCATGCCTAAAATAAAGTGCATTCAGAAAAAGGAAATATCGTCAATATTACTGTAAAATAATAATAAAATAATAAAACAAAAAAATAACAGTGAGTTTATGATTTAGCCTGTGATACTTGTAAATGAGGGAGTCAACAAAATATGACAGAGACTATGTGTCAGATTGCATAATCTGAGAAACAAAACAAACAAGCAAAAAAAAAGTTCTTCCCTAGGCGAGGAATTTTCCATAATAAGCAACCAGTTCGACACTTTGTCATAAATTTAGGTCGTGAGGTTTTTTTTGTCATCGTAAATCATGTGGCTAAACTCTTCAGCAAACAAAAGGTGTGCTGTGCAGCGGGATTTAGGTGGCTTTACCCTCCACAGCCTCCCTGGATAGATGAAGCAGTGGTAGCAGAGACCGTGGCGCACAGCAGCAGCTGAGCGGAGAGAGAGGAGCGCGCATGGAAATGGTCTTGGAGAGACCAGAGTCATTCTCATCACTCTCCGCCGGCCAGTCAGACCGCAAACACATCACAGGGTAAGTGAATGTTTCGCAACAAAGGCTGAGCCTAAAAAGAAAAGCATAAGGACCGATAAAGCACCTGAGGACCGTCGCAACAGGAGAGCGTGACTGACTTCCCATGGAGGAGAGCGCAGAGAGGGTGAGCTCCTTCTCCTTCACTTCGTACCAAGATACAAGTTGGATGTATGCCGAACAGATGTGGATTTTGGGGGACTGAATATTTTTCACGAGTTGATTTTGGATTGAATTATTTCCGAGCCGACCCAAGAGGTTGCTGCGGGTCCCGAGCGGTCCACATCCACGCAGCGGAGCGCACACATTTTTTTTTTTTAGAAAACAAGAAAATAAACTGCGCTTCTGTTTCTGAGACGTCAACCCAGGGAATGCACTGCCAGAGATGATTTAGGTGGGTGGCCAAAATAACTCTTGAATGTTTTTGAAAGCTGAGCGGTCGTTTTTGCTGTGTCCACACAAATGGGCACGCGAACCAAACCAAACGAAAAAAAAATGACCTCGCATCTGGATTATAGCGACATGTCAGCATAAAAAAAAGAGATGTGATATTGATGTTTTCATACATGTGATGAATTAATATGCATCTCCGTGATTTCAAAATGGACTGTTGACACTACTGAATTCAGTTTTCAGCCTTTTTCTTTTCTTTTCTTTTCTTTTTTGGATCACCACTCAGGTGGAAATGTTGGCTGGAGGCTGTGCCATGCACTGACAGGGAGCTGCATTCAAAGAAATAAAAAAATAAATGAGATAAAACGAAATAAAAAAAACAAACAAACAAAAAAAAAAACACCTAGCAGCAGGGGTGGATCCGCGTCGATACACGCACGAATATAATCAAACGGACACGCCTCGAGGATCATTAAACAAATCAGATAAACGCAGCGCGAAAACCATCAATAGAAGTTATTGATGAGGTGGTATATAAGCCTAATGATTGGCCAAGCTTCTGTTTACTCAACAGCTCTGCAACAATATTGTGTGAAACTTTGGCTTGGCAGCAGAGGCACACAGTGAGAGCAGAAAAAGGACTTTGAATCTCATTTTTACTGCTGCTTTTCATGACTACAGTGCTGATTGGAAAGATATTTGCAACCAACAGCTGGAATATTCCTCCTCCTCTTCAAACTAGAATGTCTGCTGCCTGTACTGCTGCTGCAGGAATTTATGAACCGGGCATTATTGGGCGGCAAATTTCCGAAGAGATCTTTTTGAAATATTTATAGCAGCTCTTGTGCAAGGATGGTGGTTGTGACAAGGAGCCTATGGATGACCCAGTCGGTGGGAGAGCTGGTGCCGAGACAATTGACCTCTCCACCAGCCACGCCGTCCGTCTAAAACTCCCCCCGGAGAGGCACAGCTGCTGCAGGCTGGGGATGTGATGGGGTGACTGTTGACACCCCCCTCACCCACCCCCTCTCTCGCTTTATTAGCAGTGTAATATAAACAATGGATCAGAATTTCTCAACGGTTCGAGATGGCAAGCAGCTGCTACCAGAGAGAGACTCGTCCAAACGTGTGCTGACAGGATGCTTCCTCTCCCTCCTCATCTTCACCACGCTGCTAGGCAACACGCTGGTGTGCGCCGCCGTCACCAAGTTCCGACACCTGAGGTCGAAGGTCACCAACTTCTTCGTCATCTCGCTGGCCATCTCTGACCTTCTGGTAGCTATCTTGGTAATGCCATGGAAGGCGGCGACTGAGATCGTGGGGTTTTGGCCGTTTGGCGCGTTCTGCAACGTGTGGGTGGCGTTTGACATCATGTGCTCCACTGCCTCCATCTTGAACCTGTGTGTGATTAGTGTCGACCGCTACTGGGCCATCTCGAGCCCGTTCCGCTATGAACGCAAGATGACCCCTAAAGTGGCATGCCTGATGATCAGTGTGGCGTGGACCCTGTCTGTGCTCATCTCCTTCATTCCTGTCCAGCTCAACTGGCACAAAGCTCAGACCACCAGCTACGCAGAGCTAAACGGAACATACCCTGGTGATCTTCCCCCCGACAACTGCGACTCCAGCCTTAACAGGACCTACGCCATCTCCTCCTCCCTTATCAGCTTCTACATACCCGTGGCTATTATGATCGTCACCTACACCCGGATCTACCGCATCGCCCAGAAGCAGATACGGAGAATATCTGCCCTGGAGCGGGCAGCAGAGAGTGCCAAAAACCGTCACAGCAGCATGGGGAATACTTCGAACATGGAGAGTGAGAGCTCATTCAAAATGTCATTCAAACGAGAAACCAAAGTCTTAAAGACGCTCTCTGTCATCATGGGAGTGTTTGTGTGCTGCTGGTTGCCCTTCTTCATCCTTAACTGCATGGTTCCGTTCTGTGAGCCGAACGTGCCCGACGGTGCCGCGGATTTCCCCTGCATCAGCTCCACCACCTTTGACGTGTTCGTGTGGTTTGGCTGGGCAAACTCCTCGCTCAACCCCATCATCTATGCCTTCAACGCTGATTTCCGCAAGGCCTTCTCCATCCTCCTGGGCTGCCACCGGCTCTGCCCGGGGAGCAACGCCATCGAGATCGTCAGCATTAACAACAACATGGGTGCCCCTACCTCGAACCCCAACTGTCAGTATCAGCCCAAGAGTCACATCCCAAAGGAGGGCAATCATTCAGCCAGCTATGTGATCCCCCACAGCATCCTGTGTCAGGAGGAGGAGTTACAGAAGAAGGACGGATGTGGAGGGGAGATCGAGGTGGGGATGGTAAACAACGCCCTGGAGAAACTCTCCCCAGCCATCTCTGGGAATTTAGACAGCGATACCGAGGTCACGCTGGAAAAGATCAATCCCATAACACAGAACGGACAGCATAAAGCCGTGTCATGTTGAGGAGAGGTGAGGACGGATTGGAGCACACTGAGGCACGTATGTGTGCACAAAGCTTACACAGAAGGACAGCAAAAGAAACAAAAGGACATGCCTGACAGGGGAACAGGACCTTAAGACTGCCAACAAAAATCTACATGGAAAAACCTACAGAATGTTTTAAAGTAAAGGCACTTTATCCTGGATATAACTATCTGCAAAATACTTTCAGCATTTATTGATGAAATTGACACATTTGATGATAAATGTTGATAATGTGAATATTAAAGCAGAACACTAGCGATGTGCACATGTATACATTTTTTTTTTTTTAATATTTCCAAAAATGTGTACATCTGCATTTGTATACTGTACAGTACTGACACAATCCTGCAAGGACTTCAACACAGTATATACAGTGGAGGAAGATGTAGTAACTATTAGCAAAATGTCTTGTAGGTAGGTGCTTTGTATGTGTTTCATGGAAGAGAGAACGATGTGGGTGAATTGGTTTTTGGTGAAATAGATGATAGTTTATTGCAGTTATTTCTTTTCAGTGCATTTTTAATGCTAATTTTATTGCAAAATCAAAACACCTGTATTGCAGTGGTAATTTATTTGAGTTAAAACTGCTTCAGACACCAAAGTAACAATATAATGATTCAAACTAAACAGGCAGGGGGCAGATGGAGTTCCATACTGTAATCCAAGTTGTCATACAGTATATTTGAACAGTATATCTCCAGATTCTTATAAAAGCTGATGTGTGCAGAGGTCCAACTGATATGTGTGTGAGAGAGAGGGAGAGAGAAAAAAGAAGAGGATAGTAGGGGAAAAAAAAATCCCTCCTGTGGTCTACTTTCCTTCCCAAGTATCCTATAATGATCCAGCCTCAGTCGTGCCCACTCGGGACCGATCCTACTGGCTTACCTGAAGTTTCCTCCATTTCTTCTCTTCACTCCCTGTTTTCATTAGCTTTGTCTCTCCTCTCTGCCGCTCTGGAGCAAACCCTCTCTAGGGCCCTGCAGTCTCCTCTCTTTTCCATTTTCCTGTCTTGTTTCCTCAGTCAGCAAAGTCCCTTCCTCACTCACGCTGCCCCTATTTCTTCTGCGTTGTCAACCTTTTCCCCCCCTCTCTCCTCCCCACCTTTCCTCCAATCAGCCAAGTCCTGCATCATACCTTCCTTTTATGTTTTTCTCTTCCTGTCTGCCTCCTCTTCACATCTCCGTTGGCAGCCCTCCATTTTAAGTCCTTACTCTGCCCACTTAAGGTGGCACTAATGTTTCTATTTTTGGCAAATGCCGTCAGACCGTAATTAAAAAAGAATGTAAATGTGTAAACTAAGATTCCCGCACTTGGACAGAGGCGGCAGAGCAGCAGCAGCAGTAGCAGTAGCAGCAGCGTTCACTCAGCCGTAATGCAAGTGACACTTAGTGACCTTTCGCAAACTTGCAGATATCTGATTTTGTAAATTGCTCATGCTGGGAGCCATGCTGTGCTGTAGTGGCGATGTGGAGCATGCAGTGTGACAGTCGCTCTGTTTGCAGGGGTGGAGTCCAAGACAAACCACCACCACGAGGATTACCTTCAAGATACTGGACGTATTTTTATTGCCTCTCCTCTCCCAGTAATTTGTTTTTACTCTGTAGCATTAAAAAAAAAAAAATAAAGATGCAGCAAACATTACTTTGAGGTTCGTCAGAATAAAATCTTTTACGAAAGGCAGTTCTGAGAAAGTCAGTCCTTGCTAAGAAATGCTCCTGATGAGGTGCTGCTTATTTTATACCACAGATGGGCTGTAAAACTGCATTTTAAAATCAAATTTTGAACTGCGCTCGGATAGGCCTTTATAAATTGTCATGTTCGTGCTTAGCCCCCCTCTTTGCACTGATTGCATTGACATTTTACAATTAGTTTACAAAAGGTAAGAGTTTACAATAGATAAGGTTGAGTTTAAAATTGAAAGACTATGTAATGTAACATTTGCGTCACATTGGCCAGTTTGGCCACAATTGACAATTACTGTATTATTAAGTGTGTTTAAGTGTAGCAGCTGTAGTTTGTAGAGGCATCAACTAAACTAACAGACTCTGTACTGTTCAATTTACAGCTAACTTTTAAGTTTGCTAACATCAGCTAGCATTAGCCACCATTAGCCACTGGTCATACCAGACCAAGTAAGGCTGTCGCAGCAAAACTCCTGAATGTATTGAATTGAGCAATGGTGTATTTTACTTTTCATTTGTAAGGGGGCTCTTGTGTTATGTTAAAATCAAACATAAGGACAAATAATATACGAATATGAATGTAGGGAGTGGGGGGGGGGGGGTGAAACAAAATGGCCTATTCATTATATCTACCTAAATATTTTAAAAGAGAATTCATAATGTCAAAGATATATATAGTTCACTCTTATTTTACATCGGTTGACTTAAGTTAAATTGTTTATATTCTAAGTAAATGCCAAGTCTGTGTGTGGCTCATGTAATTATAGAGCCAGACATAATTAGCTCTCTCGTCGAAGCCCATGCAGCTAGTTTTCTCTTTGTGTTCAGTGTTGCTGGGGAAAGAATGCTCAACAGCATGCTTTCTGACATCCTATGCCGAGCGTCTGCCGTGCGCTGTGTGTGTCCATGAAGGCGTGAAACTGTTGCACATCAGGGAAAGGAAGAGCTGATCCAATAGAAAGCAATTGGTCTTGAATGAAGCATTTGATTTTCCTGCTCTGGAAAATCCAATGCTATCTAGATGGCAACAAAGGGGGGGGGGGTAAAGCTTTTAGCTCAATATGTGGCTTGGCTTGTGACACAAAAGCAACTCACTGTCCTCTCCGCCTCCCTGTCCTCGGCTCCTGCTGGTTGCTGCTCCATCAGTTTAAAATGGACATTCATGAACTGGAAATTTGATTTGCCCTCTCTTAATATAAATCAATTACATTTTCCGGGTGCTCAAATTCTGTTTGAAGCGCCACGACATACTTTGACCTCCCCCTTTCAGAAATTCCCAACCGTGTCCGTTCACCCTCCCTTTTCTCTCTTCATCAGTTCCTCTTAATTTACTCCCTAATTATTTCCAAACACAAGCCAGCTCAAACATGCGATAAAACATGAAGTGCACATAATCTGTCAGGATTGGACGTGGAAGGGAACTGCCTTGGGGAAGGTTTGGCCCCCGCTCCACCCCCCCCCCCCACTCGTCCTCCTCCACCCCCACCCTCTCCCCTCCTTTTTCTCTATCTCTTTCTGTTTTCTCTTGGCTGCCTCTGTCGACTTGATGAGTGTTCCCGATGTTAACACAGATTGAATTTATTATTAAACAGACAGGGCCTACTGTTCCCCTACTGCAGTTTGAGTCAAAGCGTTGAATCAAAGCCCCACCTGGCTATTTTAGTATTATTGTTATTATTATTATTTTAGCATTGCTGTTGCCAAAATTCAAGTTTTTGGCTGAATGTGGCTGTACTCTAGCTTATGCTGTGATTTAACCAGTGTTTTATAAGCTGAAAATTTGGGTGGGTCGGGGGGGTGGGGGGGTTGTGGGTACTCTTAGATTAATCTGCCATTTGTTGTGACATCAGTGGCATTTACAGGTTTACCAGATGTTTTCTCGTATATGCTGTATGTACACATTTATAGAAACATACCTCCAGCTGAGAGTTAAAATGATCTCTGCCGTATTGTGGCTCCATGTAAACCCACCCACCCCCGAGCCCTCACCTTGTCAACTCGGTGAGTCATCTTTCCAGATGCCGCTGCTTTGATTTTGGAGAAGGGCCATGTCAGGCAACAATCCCACAAGCAAAATGTTTTGTCTGATCCACAGCATTTCCTCCAGGCTGCCCTACGAGTTGCTTTGGGGAGCCATGGTGACAGTACACGGACTCTCAATCAGTGTAGTTACATGACGTATGACAACTTGAGCAGATCTGACAGAATCGCTCCTCTTCCTCTGATGGCGGGTCGAGGGACGCAGCAGACGTCGGGCCAAACAACACTCCCAGGCCTCGGGAATGCGGAGGCATTTTAATGCTGATGTTTCAGCTCACTTAAACTGTCTAGGATGATGACGGCGCCCCTACCTCGACATCGATTCAGTGATAAAGCTTCATGTAAAAAAAAAAAAAAAATGACAGTTTGCAGTATTTAGGGTTGGGGAGTGCAGGGATAGAGTATTGTACAATGATGTTCAAAATGTAGTCGTGATGAACACAAGTGCTTCTTTTTATCTTCAAAAAAATCCTTAACGTGTGTAGCGAACTTACATGCTGTATGTTTTCTCCAGTGTGGGATTCTAATTTACAGTAAGATGCAGCAGTCACTGACTATTTATATATTTATTTATTTACATGTTTCTGGTGTTCATTCATGAAAGTGATGTCAAAGATTATAGCCCTCAGAACAATTACAGTATTTAGTTTACAGTTTGTACAAAAAAGAAAAAAAATGTGCCCTTCTTGTAAAATAAACATGTATGTATTTCTTTTTTTTTTTTTTCCATCTGTGCTCACTGAGTTGCAGTTATTGGACAGGGGTGTTTGGATGGTGGTGAGTGGTGTTGTGCCTTTGACAGTGGGTAGGTATTGGAAGATCATGTCGCTGCAGAGGATCGATGGAGATTGATTTTGAACAGTGACGCATATTTTTTTCCAGCTCCCTGAGCGCGGTGTCCTCGCTGTGTTCCTGCCTTCGTCCCGCATTTACATAACCTGACAGCCACTTGACAGTTGACACGTCCTCTTCCTCCACTCTCTCACCCGCCTCATTTGTTAACTTAAACGTGAGCACGAGCACATACAGACTCAATTGCACTCACAGTAAGATTTTAAGTGCTAAAAATCCACTACAGTAAAGGAAAAAAGACATATTTGTTGTTACTTAAAGCTTTCATATAGAAGTGTGGGCAAACAGCAGCTTGCACTTGTCACTTTCAGATGTTCAGTTTTCTGAATTTGTCTTCAATAATCAATATCTTTGGACTTGCAGTGCATTCAACTGTCTGTATTTGATTTAGCCCACAGTTACCTGGTCCACACATTTTTATCTTGCCTCTATAGATACTGGGTTGATGATCAATAATCTCTTTTCAGCTCACCTGGAGCTTGTTTCAGATTTTTATCTGAAGGCAAAAATGCATCTAAATAAGCATGAGCACTCAGAAAGACTTGACAAAACCCGACTGTCTCATCGCAGAGTTATACTTCAAAGAAGTGCTTCACAGTCCCTGGTGAATTCAGAAAGGTAAGAATCAACGGTGAGCAGATAATTCCAGCGCCCAATCTCATTTCACACATTTGTGCTTCGGCTTTGTATTGGGTCTACATGTGGAAGGGTCAGAAATGTACCTCAAGATTAGTCTCACCTACGGAGTTTATTTTTGGCAGTCTGCAGTGTGGGTTAATCAAGTCTGGAGAAAAAGTACAGGAGTAAAACTGCAGAGTTCTGTTGGCTGAGCGCTCTGTAGCTGCCGGTGCTGCTTTAACTAACATCTGTTTGATTTTGCCTCTCTCTCTCTCTCTCTCTCTCTCTCTCTCTCTCTCGCTCTCTCTCTCACACACACACACACACTCACTCTGATACCAACGTTTTGGAGTATGTTCAGAATGAAAGACAGGAGAGTTTGTACAACTCAGGATTCAAATCAGTAGCAGTTAATTAGAGAAATGAATTTTACTTCTACTGTCGCTATTCTAAATTATATAAAGGAATTAAAGGTGTCCATCTCCATACGAAATGTAATATTTCTACATGCTTTGACCAAATTCTCCCATGGGTGATGTTTAGATAGCACTGCACACGTTCATCCAATGCTCTTAATTTGAAATCCCACCCAACATTCTGCACATTCTTGATGGCAGTGATGCACAGTGGTTACAGGAGCAACGGCAGTTCAACTTAATGTCATGTGGTATGTTTGCACAAGCTGAAAAGAAGAGCTGGGCAGTGATTTACGCTGAAGCTCTCTCCCAGCCACCAAACGCAGCCCTAGTGTTCAGAAATTTCATGACTTCTTGACTTGATTCATTATGCCTGCTAACACAAGTTCTTTCTGTCACCTGTTTTGTTCTTGTTTTAAAAAAATTCAGTTTTGCATGTTTACTGACTGCGCTTTCCTCTTGCAGCAGTTATACACAAAACCTTGTTAGTCACCGATTCATTCAATCAAAGAGATATTAAATACAGCTGCTGAAGTAGTAATTGAAGGAAGGTCAGAGAAAGAAGTTTTCTCAGACATTACAATGATTTAAAGGACTCATTGAAATACAGTGTGTGATTGGAAGTGTGATTTCACTACTTGCTACTTGATATTTCTAGGATAGGTTCATTATCCTGCTGTAGTTTCTCACTGGGCTTAAACACAGACCCATGACAGAATTGTTTATCTTGCAAACACCAAGATAATTCTCCCTCTAAAAACAGGACACTCACACTATTGTCACTATAGCAAACTATATGTTCTATGAAAAGGATGGCATGGCATGCCAAGTCCCAGTGAAGACATGACAACAGAGAGTAATTCAGCAAAACCTGAAACCCAATCTTGAAATCGTCACATCATGTAAAGGCATGCCTTACTATCCTGTGAGCATCTGGTGTTTGAAGCCGTCATTGGTTTCCCATTGCAGAGTGGTATGTGTATGAGAAGAAAAGCTAACAATGGAGTTATGCTATTCACAAATGACGCATTTCTAAAATATGAACTGAAAACAAAAATCTAAATAAACAATAACTGCAGAAAGAGTCCTTTAAATCCTGGTATTTCTGGCACACTGGAACATCCCATATCAGCCCTGTGTATTGATATTTAACCTATCTGCATCCAGCCTGAGAGAGAGTGGGGTCACAGTGGAAATACAGTCAAGGTTAATGATAGACTGCAGGCAGCAAAATGCAACATAGTGTTGTTCCCATGCGTGTGTGTGTGTGTGTGTCTATGTGTGTGTGTGCGTGTGTCTATGTGTGTGTGTGCATGCATGCACACCGCTGTAATGTGCTTATGTAACTACACCAGCCCTCGTTCGGCTCCTTTGCTCATTCCCAACTTAACAGAAGCAGCAGGCAGCATCCTTTCCAAAATCCAGAGCTGCATTTGCTGAATTTTATGGAGATGGACCGAACGGTTTGAATCTCAACTGACAAAATATACATTTCCTTTTTTTTTGCACAAATTAATGATTTCTACTCTCACCCTCCTCAACTCCTCAAATTGCAAAATGATTTGGCCCAAATTAATACACTGGAGTTACTTCATTAGAGGGAGTTGATGTTACCAGATGTTGCTTTGGTCAGTTAGGGAAGAGCACCTAGAGCATTAGCAGCAGGCGAACAGCTAAATGCAGTCATTTCTCTTTGTTTTTCCCCCTCAATACTCTCTTTCTCAAATAATTCTGCTGCTACTTTGTACATTATATCACCTCATCATTATTTGCTGGCCGTACACATTCTGCTACATGCGGTGTGAATTAAACAGCGAAGGTTATCAGGTCAGGTACAATCTATGGGCCATTTGGGATTAATACAGTTTGATATGGGGCATAATTCAAGCTTGGGCTGCTAAACAAATACAAAACCATTCATGTCTGATACTGTTATGCAAAGATCCAGGCCACAGGCCTCATGCTCATCAGGAGCTAGTGGGTGCACCTGTGATCTTAACCCTCAGGTGATGCTGATGCTAATCAGCATGACTGGGAGGCTACATAAGGAGGCTGGGTTTCCCTGCCTCAGTTTGGTTGTGTGTCTCCGGAGAAACAACACCTTCAGTTGTCTCTCCGTGTTCTAATTTGGTCTGAATGAGTTTGACTGTTTATTTGGAAGAGTGTTTTCCAGTCCACCCTTTTCCCCCATCTAATGATTCCCACTTTCGTTCCATTTTGAGCTCATTTTCTTTTGTTTATCTATCATTTTGGTAGCTAAAGGGATTGTTAATCCCACTGCCTTTTAGAATTCAAGGGGCTCACATTTCTGTCCACCTATTTGGGTGTTTTTTGACATGGTTATGTGCTGTCTTTGTTAGTTTCCCACTTGCAACCCCTTGTCCTTCAGTTTTTCTTTTCTGGGGAAACGTAACAGATACCTGCTGGGCTCCACTGGTTTCTGATTAGAACATTAACTCTACTGCTAGATTTTACCTGGTTATGAAACATTTTCAGTTCCTGATTTGGCTCTGTTCCTCCTAGACAGTCATGTAATATGAGGAATGTTGACAACTTTCTCAACAAAGTCACTGTTACTGAGCAACTGAATCTGCTAGTTGTAAAGTTCACTTTGACAGTTAATCATCTTACATAGCCACACATTTCTTCATCACTGTGCATCCTGCAAACAGCCATGTTGAAAAAAGAAAAACAGTATGAAGTATAGAATAAAGTCTGTCTTTCTTTCACTGACTTCCAAAACAAATCCTTGTGCATCCTCATGAATAGGTGGATTGCCAGTGACTCCCAGAACTACTTATATGACCGTTGGAGAGCACCAGCGACAGGATGGTATGACCAAGGCGGACCTTTGTCATTGGTTAGGTTTAGGAAATGACTGTGGGTTAAAAGACTTTCTTGCTCTTTATACTACGTCACCTGACTCCTCCTTTGCTTCCATTATAATTACTACACCCACGAGATGTCGCTGCCTCGCAATAAACATAAACATGGGTCTTAATAATCTACTTGCAAAGTCAAGCTGCAGTTGTGAGGACAGGCTCCAAATGCATTCTGGGAAAACTACCACTTTTGTCCACAGAGGCTGCCAAAGTCAACTCAAAATGAAAACTCCTTGTAGGTTCAACAGTGCAAGTGAAAAAAAGTTAATTTAATTGAGGCTTTATGGTGGTGGAGTAATTATAATCCACAGATCTGCTCTCTGATCCTCTTACATGTCCTTCAACTTTACCATATTTGTTTCACAGAGTTCCCTGATGGAGATATGCTTTTCCTCTGCAATCCCTCAGAGACACCCAGGACCCCTCGGAGCTGCTGATCTTGATTGTGCTCAAGATTCATGATGTTTTGTAACAGCCTTGTCTACCAGCTGTCGCCCATGGGGCCTGGGTTTGATTTTAGTCATCTTAGTGCATCTTTTCATTTAATTCAATGTAGTGGAGCATCCATTTAACGGAACACGTCCTTGAGCTGCGTCTTTACCTCCGTCTCTGCCAGCAAATTCTCAGAGACCTTTTTGACAGCTACTTCCAACATTACTCAAGTGTCACTGCTCAACACTGAGAGGCTGGGGCTTTTGATTTTTGATCACTTCTATAGCATCTGCTTGACTCCTCTGCTCCCTGAGGCCCTCCACCCCCCCACCCAAAAAAATAAAGGAAATAAATTGAAGAAATATAGCCCTGCTATGGTTAGATGACACCATTACAAGTCTTACAGATCTGAGAGTGACTCTGACCTTATTTTGAGGAACCACAATCAATTGGTTACCCAAATCTCTTTAATATTATTGATTCATGTATGAGCAGTGACTCCCTCTGACAGTGTTAACCATCTGGCTGTGAAGAGCTGTTTTGAAGCCACTAGTTCAGGGGTGTCTTGCATGAAGACCTCCATCTGTCCCCCACTTATTGTTTCTGCAGGGAGTCACACACGCTGCATGCATTTTACCTACTAACACCTGTCTCGTTACTGTGCTTTTTCCTTGGTTACATGCAGGTGTTCAAATTTGTCTTTATCCAAAGTTTCCAGAAGTTAACTGTAGTTTCATTTATCAGAGGTCGCAGTCGTGCAGCTTGACTCACAAGATTCACATTTTCTTAACATCCTGTTTTCTGTTTCCAGATTATTTGTAAAAATCACAAATTTGCTAATTAGCCTCGTTCTTCCACACAAGCATGTCTGTAAAAAATAGCTCAAACTTATTCTTTCATATACACCCACTCAGCTCAATGAAGTTGTCTTTATTCTTGTTCAGAGTTTGAAAAATGTGTCAGGGCCATCATATTTATAAGCTAAATTACATTTTATGGCTTGTCGCTGAAGTTTTTAAACGTAAATGCTAACTCAACTCCCCCTCTCATCTGCTTCTCTCTCAAACATACCCTTGACTTCCTCTCCTATCCTCCTCACCATTCTTCTCCAACTCGCCTTTCCTCTCTATTTCCCCAAGCAGTGGAGTGACTCACACTCCCTCTGGTGCGAAGTGCTTTATCTCATCAAGAAATGGATCAAGCCGTGCATTTTTATTACCTCAGTATGACTGCTTCACTCAAGCAATAAAACAGTAAACCATTAAGTTGCCTATTTTTTGAAAGGAAGGTTAATAAAAACAGAAGTCTTTCAAAATAAAAGATGTATTCATGTCATTGAGCCACAGTGAAATAATAATAGAAGGTATCATATTACCAAAATAAAATTCCTGTTGCATTTCGGAGCTGCTGTGAAAGACTGAGTGTCACATAAAGAGAGTTACAGTGATCACAACATGTAATGAGCTGAAAGGATGTAAATAAACCTTATTTCCCAGAAGAAGAGAAACAAAGTTTTATCGTTTGAATGGTAGCAGTTTCTTGGCTTTTCTTTATCACAGTAAAATCTACTGAGTCCGTTGAAAAGACGAGGACAAAACAGAGACTTTCCAGGTCTTGGAAAACTGAGGGCAGAAGGAAGCACTCTGTTTCCGTAAACTCTGTTTTAAAGAGCAAAGTTTTACTCTCTTGTTATGAGACTATGTTTTATTCATGCACTCTGGTGCCTTTCTCTGCCATGTCGAGGCTGTACACTCACTCTAAACCTGGTATGCATGATGAGCCCAGGTTCCTTCCCTTTCCTCATTATCATACTGTCACAATGCTAATATATGGTCTTTCAAGTCACATCAGCTCGCGTTCTAACTCTTAGTTCCTTCCAACCTTTGTTTTGGTGGGATATTTATTGCATTGCCACTGGAAACAAAAAAAAAAAAAAAAAAAAAATCGGTCTAAGCTTTTGCAATGTGTGTAAAAGCGTGTGTGTGTGTGTATTTTTCCTCTCTGTAACCTACATCAACACTGCATAACTATAAAACTTTCCTAAAAAGTGCTCAAGCACAAACATGAAGTTTTCACTTGCAAAGTGTTTTATAACACTGATTCCCCCAGTGACTCACAAGTTAAGGTTGCAGCCTGCTAGTGGACCACCTCCCAAATCTTGCCAATAAATCCAACTTTTCGTAAGGTTGCCAGAAACGTGACTACAAATGAAAGCTAATGCTGCTCCGCACCTGCTGGATGTGTAAACAGGCAACTGTTCGCTAACAAGTTAGTCACATCAGCTGTAAAGATGATGATGAAGGTATCAGTATCCTGGCTCTTCAAAGTTTGTGCACTGCAGATGTACTGAAGTTCAGCAATTACGCTGATCTGAGCCTCATTTGCGCCTTCCCACTCTTGTTCGTCTAATCGCTTCATGCGCTCGGATCTTCTATCGCTTGTCATCTCATTCCACCGCTTGAACTCCACCCTCTGCCAGAGGGCTCAGGACTCCTTGCCCCGGGGGAGGACTCAGACGTCCTCCTGCAGAGCGCTCTGTCAGGTTCTCACGATCTCATATTCATGTGTGGTGAAGTCTCCTCTGATTGAATTAAAGATGAGGTCTGCCTCACTCTGAATTAATTAATGAGGCTTCATATCTAGACTCCAAAACGCTCCTTGCTTTGGCATATGGCCGACTGTCAGGAGCATTAACTTCACCAGGAGATCTGAAAATACCTGTGAACCGTGTGCAGTGTAGGTAACTATCCCCTGTTATCAATAGAGTGTGTGTATGTGTGACTCTGTGCAGCTGCTGCCATTTGTCTGCCTCTGACCACTGCTGTGTTTGCCATGTTCTGTGCTGCACTGAGAGCACCTGTCTCCTCCTTGCTTCCATTCATTTGTAATGTAATGATTTATGCCCAAACCTCCTGAGGCATAACCGGTGTGTCCTACTTTAGACTGAGCAAAGATGTTAGAAGGAATTAAATAATAATTCACAGCAGTAGTTACTCCCTCAAATAAATTGCTCTACTGACCAGCCTTTCCCCTCAGCAACACTTTATACATTATATTACATACATACATATATACATTTCTCCCCGGGGTTATGGGCTGTAATTATTTTTGATAAATTATCTATCATCTATAATTAGTCAAAAAATATCCCACTGAGATGTTTCATTAAGGTTTGTAATGAATCATCATCTTTGTTTGAATGTACTATGTGTGTAAAAGCCTGTGGTAGATCTGGTAACAGGCTGGAAATGGATCTGAGTTTTTGTTTTAAGCAGAATATGTCCCATTGCTCTATAAAGGTTAATTTAAGCTTAATTCGTTTAATTAAATTGGACAGAGCTGGAGGTAAAAAGCAAAAATGGCCGATTTGTAACAAGCTATTATTCAGATAAACATCTGTAGCCGGCAGCAGGAATATCTGCAGTCTCCAGGTGTTTTTTATGCATTTCCTATGATTTGACACGCTGCTTGCACAGCAGGCACCTACCATTATTAACTCAAAACTTTTTCAAATTTCTAAAACAACTCATTAAACCATTAAAATGTATGCAGCTTTTAAAGGGTTAAAGAGGATGAGAGGAGCAATATTTGCATCATTTTAGAGATTTAGTTTTTTGCTCATGTAAGGCTCTGAGTTTAAAACAATGAAAACGATGGACATCTGGAAAGAAGGATGGAGTTTTGCCGTATGCTCCGCTCAGCTTGTTGTTGTTTATGCCTTTAGGCAAGGTCACCAAGCGCATCCTCAGCTCATCCGCCTGCCTTGAATTTTTCAGCGTATCCCTATCATTGTTTTCATCAGTAAATCCAAAGAAAATTGCTTTTTTTATGAATAAGAACTTTAAAATCCCACTTTCTTACTGCTGAACTTATCACCATTGCTCGTTTACCTTGCACAATGTGTTACCTGTATTAGATTACATCAGTTTCTGAAAGCATTGGTGTTTTCTCATTTTAATTCTGGTATTTGCAGCAGGTGCCCACTGTTAAGGCAGCATAGTGTTAGATCTACACGGCTAGAAGTAGAAAAGGCAAGGATGTACGAAAATGAAGCTGATCGGAAGTGGGGAACAGCCTTGCTTGTGATTATTGTTTTAATGCTCTTATCTTGAGCTCACAAGTTGATTATTTTGTTATCTTGAGAAACAAGCTTAGTAATATTGAGATAATGACATAATCAACCCGCTATCACAAGAAAACACAAGGTCATTTCCTCTTTTTACGCATCATGTTTATCAGAAATCAGGAGCGCATGCCAGCATGCTTAGATGGCGTCTTGACAACTGTAGCAACTGATTTAAGATGAAAATGCCAGATGAAGGATTACCCATTTTTGATCATTGCATCAGACTGTACTTTTGAAAAAAATTATCTTGTGGGTAATTTCTTTTCCAGTTCCCCTGTGCCACTGAGAGTTCGCTTGGTTGCACATCTGCTTTAAGCTGACCGCTGTATGTAAGCCAACCCCTTCCAATAATTGGCCATAATATAAATACCCTGATATCAAATCACTAGGGAAAACATTCTCACATCAAATGGTCAGTTGAGTTCATTTCAAGTTCAAAATACACCCCACAGAGCGCTGTGTGCATGTTTTTTTATGAATCTTATGAAGTCCTTTTCTCGTGCTAAATTATTTAGTTACACTGATAAATCTGCTTTTTGCATTCCAGAGATAACAAGATAGATTAATTATCCCAAGAAAATGAGCTTTGTTATCTCAAGATAATGGCATTGAGAATTTGGCTCCCACGAGAAAAAGGTGAAATCACCTTTTGTCACGTATCAGGAAGAAGCCAACGGGGCGGTCTAATGAGGATAAGTAATATTGATCAGATCAAATAACTGAGGCTTGTTGATAATATCATATTGACGTTCCTTAACTAAATGCTCACCTAAAGGGTCACCTGGCCAACAGGGAAAACTGCCGCTGTTCCACATGATCAGTAACTGTATTTGTTATCCGGTTAGTCACGACTAATTGGCTGGCTAATTCATCACTTAGGAAATGAAATTTCTAAAATTCAATAAACATGTTTTCTCTTTAGTATGTATGAAATGTGAAGAGTAGGAATAAAACTACCATTTTAAGAAAAAAAAAACAACAACATTTTGTGTTGTTCTCTGCAGAGCTACCATGGGCACATAAACTACCTGAGTGGGTTGAAACAGGCAGTCAAAGACCATCCAGAATATACTGCAGCAGCCATTGCAACTTATGAACATTAGCTACTTTACAATAACAAGCTCATAGCAGCTTAGGATAATGCCTCGTAATGCCACTGTGCTGATAGCAGTAGATTGTAACACTCTGCAGTTTTAATTGGTTGCTGCCATCCATGAACAGTCACTGGACTTGCAGGGTTTGCTGTCTTCACTGCATCATTTTTGCGCTGTTGTTGTGACAAATGTTCATGTCATTTAAGCATCTTGGCAGAGCTTAATTGCTGTGACAGGATACTTTTCTCATTGCGAGTAAATCTCGCACAGCGTCTATTGTGGTGGCCTCCTTTTCAGAGACCCTCAAGCGCAGCACTCAGCGGAGAGGAAATAAAACAAGCCTCGTGTTCCACCATTCCACAGCCACTGAAGTTTTTGTGCTTTGAAATGTTTTTCCTCTGTGCTTGTATCTTACATCAAAAAACATTTTATATATTTTTCCTCGTCTCATTTTTCACTGTACGTATTCTAAATGAATCACTGTCAATGTGTTTCATTAAAGAAAAGGGTGCAAACTTTAAGCTGTGCCTTTCTAAAATCAAGCTAAAAGTCGGTGAAAGTATCTCGTGTTGGTTTGTTTATTGGCTGGAAAGGTGGTGGCTGACAGTTGGCTGGTCCATGGAGAGCTATTTTTTCAAGTTTGGTCTGGGAGAGTTATGATCAGGGTTTAATACTTTCATATCTCGTAGCAGCTGGAGAACACATTTCCCACCAACCCTGTTTTTCCTGTCAAGACTCTTGCATCTTTGATCAAACACTTAAATTGAATGGTGGTTAATTAATAGGATAAGCCTTTATTGATCTCCAGAGGTCAGATTTGGTTGTAGCAGCAGCAGCAACAAACACAGAATTAAGTACAGATAAACAGAGAAAGTAAAAAATAAAAACAAAGAGTAAACTGTACCCACAAAATGATCATAATGATAGTTAAATACTGCAAATAGCACCTTCAGTATTAGCCTGACAAGCTCACAGTCAGTATTATACGGATGCTGGGGATGCTGCTTTAAATCCACAATCGCTTCTTCACTGTGGAGACATTGGGACCTTGATCGAGATATTAAACCCGTTGACCTTGTGCAGACCTCTAGTGTGTAAGACAAAAAGCTTAACAGTGACTGGTCTTTGCTCCTCTTGCCTGCATGTGTGGATATGTGTATGGACACTTATTGCACACTGCTTCACAAGGTGATGAACACGATTCATATGAATAATTGAAGATGCTTGAAGAGCCCTCGCTCTTTGTAACACACTTGACCTTTGCTCTCCTGCTCTGAAGCACTTGCAAATAACAGTGCTTTGAAAGGTTCTTTGAAAACTCAAGCAAGCATAAAGTAAAAGTAAAACCAAGCACATCCATGTGACTTGTTACGTGGGTTCCTTTTACCACAGTATAGATAAACAGAGTGAGGAGCAGCAGGTCCAGCGGCTCAGAGCTGAGCATGTGGAGGGCGGTGATGGTGCTGATGTTAAACTGAGGTAAATGGTGGCATAAACATGCAGAAAATGTCCTCTCAAAAGAAAGACTTGTTCACAGTTCACTGATTATCAAGGTAAAATAATTTAGGTTAGTGAACACAAACCACAACTCAAGGTTGGACTGATCAGATAGAGAATGCATTAATAATCATTTCTCCAATTTTCTCTCTAAGAATCAGCTTTTATTTCCATATAAGCTTATATTTAATTCATGCTCCTTTCCCACCACAACCAGCCGTGTGGCTCCTATACATTTCATTTGCATTATTTTTAGGCCTGGTCTCCAGAGGCTGATTGGTTCCTACATGAAACTGGCCACACAAAAACAACTTAACTGAGGACTTTTTTGTCCTTAGATGAACACACAAGAGTGCTCTTCACATGGCTGTCAGAGTGCCTTTTCTTTGCCTGATGATTTATTATCCCAGAGAAGTATATCCTCTGCAGAGGGATTGGCCTATTTGCAAGCTTTCGGGGTCTTCATCGCTAATGTGGTCTCCCAAAACCATTCTTCCCCTGTGTGAAACATTTACCCTGCCTTTGCATAGCAGGTACTTTATTACCTCATTACCTTTTGGTGGATATAGTTATAGCTTTGTGAGACCGGTTAGCTCAGACTGACATTTTTTTTTTTTGCTTTGTTTTTAAAGGCAGGCAGAGCAAACCTACAACTGAAATTCACAAAATGGACTCCAAGTGTTCATCAGGTGAATGAGGGTGTCCACATACAGATGTACCTCTCTCAGTCTGCTGGAATTCACTCTGTCTCCTAATTTATCTTGTAAATCAGTAATGTTCTCCAGGTGGTTATTTAGCTCAAACTTGATTTAAACGGTTTTTAATTTCTTCCTAGTCAATATATCATTATAAACGAACAGAGTCAAGAAACACAATGAGATTAAGAGCACAGACTGCAAAACATCCAGGGAAGACAGACTATCGACAGACTAGAATATTGATATAAAGCTTCACAGACTTTGTTGATATGGGACAATTTTGCAAAACCCTGCATTGTGTTCAATGATGACGCAAACTCTGGTCTCCAGCAGAGTTTCCATCCTTGTTTTTGGCCTCACTACTCCTTGGATAATGTTATAGCAGATGTGCAGACAGAGAGCAAGGGTGAAATATATATTTATTGAGTGGCTAATGAAGGAAAAGGGGAGAAGGGAGATATGGATTGAAGTCCAATAAGCCTGGGGGTGGTAGGCTGGAGACTCCAGGTATGCAGGAAACGAGAATTCCTGGGAATAGCAGGTGAGGCAAGAGGCACTGAGGTGGAGAGCAGCTCAGAGAAACACTGGAGCGCACAGAGCTCAGGTGTGAGTGCAGCGTTGAAGGCACATGGTGGTGGAGGCACAGATGAAACTATGTGGTGATGGCTGTGGATTAGAGGCTCGAGCCAGGTGGAGGCAAAAGGCTGGGCAGTGTAGTGGCAGAGTGCTGGAGCTGGAGATCGGTGCAGGAGAATCCACTGAGCACAAAGAAAAGACACAAGAGGTCAAGCATTGGTAATCAAAACGAGAGAAAAAAAAGACTAAATATAAACTTCTACTCGCAGGTAGCACTAATAAAGCGGAAACAGTCTGTGCTGTGCTTGATTGTGACGAGTCCCAGCTGTGTTGGAGGCAGCTCCCAGCCACCTAGAGAACAGCAACCAGCCTCTTCACAGTACACAAGAAAATACCAGAATTTCCCAAACCACCACAGATAATGGGCTAAAAACAGCTAAGATATGGTAGAGTCCATAGGCTATGGCATGCTGTATTTGTCTTTTAGTATACATTGCATAGTGTCATTTATCTGTTTGTAATATTTTAGGTTTAAACCTGTTTTTTTCCTCCTACCTAACCCACTTACTATGGCTTCATCTGTGCAGTGGGCCTTTCAATCCCAAGATACAATGGAGCTGCCCAAGCCTTTGTTGATTTGTAGCTTTGGTCAGTGATGTGAGCCAATACATCAACCCTATCATGGGACTTTCCTTCTGGCTCAAGTGCCTGCTGTACTGATATTGACAGTGCAGCAGGACAGCTCATTGGAAAACAACACGCACCCAAAGAATGGCAATCGTTATGAAGCAACAGAGGATTCAGTATGTGGTGTATGGATGCTGCCTCTGTGGACAATAGCTGTGGGAGACGGATAAGTGGGGGTCAGAACGTGATTAGCAAAATCATTACCCGTGGTGAGTGACTACGTGATGTCTTTACAACAGGTAAACAAAGTGTGCATGTAAAAATAATAAGGAATACGTGTGGAATGGAGGTGAATGCTGTGTATCAGAGAAATCTCCAAGAGCTGTAATTTAGAAATGGGGAACTGGCCAGAGAAAGTATGACAGATGACAAAGATGTACCAGCCAAGAATCCAGTCAGGACACTCTCTCCTGTGCATACCCCATATCTGTTTCAATAAAGAAATAAATAATACTTGATGAGCGCAGATTGCCCATTTTCCAAGGGAAAGAAAAAAAAAAAAACACAAAGCGCGGGTTTGGAATGTTAATCAGAGCAAGACACGACTCTTAAAAAGGGCACTAGAGCCCACAAGGACATATGTGAATGACTAATACCATGTTTGTCTATCTGTCATCTGTCTCTCTCCTTTCTGTTTCGTCTCTTTTATGTTTTGCTGTGTGTGTGTGTGTTTATGTGTGCGCGTACGTGAGCTTGAAAGACTAATTTAACATGCAGACGTGGTGGAGGAGTGGCCGGAGTCATCGGGGAGACGTGAATCACTCAGCAGCTGAGAGCGGAGCGGAGAGAGGAAAGAAGGGTGTAGGAGGGGTGCGCTGGAAGAGGAAGAATGGGAGGCAATTAAGGGAGTGAAGGAATAAAGAAGCACATAGGTGAGAGAGGTGTTGATTAAAGGAAGAGAAACAGGGTTGAAAGGATGCATGAAAGGAAGGGGGAATTAACGCCAGAAGAGAGAACAAAAGAAGAATTAAAGGGAACGCATTGCCTTTTTATTCACTGTTGCACGCTGTGTTGACTTTTTGACCGTTGCATCCTGCCTCCCCCCTCCGTCACATGCATGCACACAGACCCAGCATCGCTCATTCATGCTGAGATCTCCAGCTTTTGCTTTACACAGCACACCTGTGTTTGAGTCAAAAGTTCACCGTCTCCCGAAGTCATGATGAATTGCTTCAGAAGTTTCAGAAGCACTTTTAGGCTGTACAGAGATGATTGTTAGGTACCTGGGCAGAGACTGTGAAAGCACATCACCAATAGACTTACTGAATGACAAAAAACCATTACGTCGAGCGCCACAGTGAAAGAAATATTCAATGTGCCGAGCTATTTCTTGGTTCAGCAATCACACACAAACAACGCAAAAGTATATGAGGTGAGGTCCCCAGTGTGGTTATTTTACTTTACTTGAATCTCAATAAAAACTTATTGTGGCATGGTATTGGCTATAATACACACTTTTGGAGACTATAATGGAGAGACAGTCTGATGCTGAAGCGTTTTATGTACTTTGTACTCATTCAACTCGTCAATGTTCCTTTGATTCCAAACGTGAGATTTTAGTCGTTTAATCTTTATATTAATCTATGAAATGAGCAGAGCAGATGGCGAGGAGATGAGAGTCAGAGGCAAAGCGAGAACAAACATAGACGGAGAACAAAGAAAGATGGAGAGGTGGCGCGGCAGGATGACAGCAAGGTGAAAAGACAGATGGTGGATGAGAGCGAGATTAAAAAAGCCTCAATGGGAAACAGGTACAGCTTTTCCTTAAAGGTATAAAATGTTTCATTTCTACATCAAAATTTCTTAAAATGACTAGACCTGTGTTATATTTATTTTCACTGAAATGTGCATATGCTAGATTGGCAGGTGAGAGTAAGAGCAATCTCCTCTGTTTTACTTCCTGAAGCTGCTGTCACTCCTGCCATCCCAAGACTATAAAATTGCCTCAAAAATGTAATACAAAGCAGATTCACTCCTTTAAAAGGCTTCCCAACATGCCGTCATGAATTCATTACACATGTGCTGTCCCAGAGATGCACTGTAGCTGGCTAATAGAGGCAATATTCAGTTTCACAGCGACAGGTGATTAAAAGAGTTTCCTAAAGTGGTCCATAAAACACAGCAGATGTAAAAGTCTAGGACTGAAGGTGCTTTCCTCTTCTACAAAGGTGTCAGGATTTTTGATTTTAGGTTGCCTGCTTCACTGTAGAGGCACCACTGGACTGTGTTCTTTCCCTCGACGATGGTCCCATGATAAACAGCAGGGCTCAGACAGCCTCTCTGACACAGATAACACACAGAAACTTTCACGCAGGGCCACGAATATTCTCCAAGTGACTGTCAAAGCACCAGCAGCCTCTCTGTGTTTGGACATGGACAGTCTGACAGTGGCTGCTCATGGCTGGTTAGCTCTTACTACCGGCTCTATATGGCTGTTCCTGCTGCACTGTGGTGGTGGTGAGTCTGTCAGTAAGTCTCTTTACCTGCAGTGTCACATAGCCACGAGCCAGTCCCCTGCTCCGTCTTTTAAATACGTTGTGATGGAGGGACCTAAATCTGCTCTTTAAAAACAGCTTTGGACACACCTTTCCCACATGAGACGGCTACATCCGACAATTTCCGGCAGTCCAACACTCACACACACCTGTGGAGGTGAGAAAATATGCAGGGGTCTGAGATTCTCCCCTCTGTCTTCCTTTACACAACCATCTATCATTTCGAATGTATAGACAAGTGCAACACTTTGAAAGCCTCCCATGAGAGAGAAAGTCTGGAAATGTGTGCTATTATTGTCTTATTTACATGATTATCACGTCTTGTTTGTGTGAATGATAGCCGGCTTTGCACCTCGCCCTTGAATGTGGCCATTCTGAACAGCTATAAACACTCTTCCGGTGTTTGGATGACACTTCGTATGAGCTAGCATAATCCGGTCCTTGTACAGCCCACACGGGACAAACAAGCCTATCACTGTTGTTTTTACACTTACTGTGTTGTCTTGATACCCTAGACACTAAATATACCTGTTAAAAGGGAATAAAACCTCATACAAAGCAATATCTGCTGAGAGAGATACATCCAGAGAGTCAAACGGATGAAAAGAGAAACAGGACGGTGGTAGATTCATGTAATGTCAGGATGACAGATGCGACATGGGTTTCAGTGGAATGACAGGTTGATGAAACAGACGTAAGAGGCCCAGCTAATGACAAACATAGCATTAAATGAAACCTGAGCTGTATTGACATCATGCCAGGCTCTTCTCGATGGTAGTCCTGCAGCGCCTTTTCCATAACTATCCATCTCTCCTGTCAAAAACCAACCTCTAACCTACCTCCTCCACTACGTTGTTCCTTCTCCATGCGATTTTATTGTTTAAAATGATCATAAATGAGACCGTGTAGTGCAGCTTAACCAAGTTCTGCTTCCACCATCTTTGTAAAACCAACAGGACTCAGAGGTTTGCAGCCAACTGAAGTACTGATAGTTTGTCACCAAGGCACCATCTATTCATCATTCTATGCAAATGGGAAGTTTAGGGTTTTCTTCCAATGAAAACATGCTCTCCACAGTCATAATTTACTCAGTTATTACCATACAAATTGTTTGCACTGTGCTTTCAGCAATCCATTGTAATTTCCTGCCTCATATACAAGCTGATTCAGTCACCCATTGCTCTCTATGATTTAAACATAAGTCTTCAAGTGGCTTGACTCTGTAAAGAGTGCGAATAAACAAGTTTACATGAAATATATTATGTTATCATGGTTTCATCTTTGTTTGCAGGTCTTCATTTTTTTTTTTTTTTTTTTTTTGCCCTTGTCCTTGTCCTTAAGATTAGCCTGGTAAGCTAACAGTCAGTAATATGAGAGAGAGAAAGATTTGCTGAAGGGAAACTTCTCAGAATTCTGAATGACTCGGGGGAGCCGCCTTAAATGTGGGAAATTTATGACCTTTTACGACTCATGATCATACCATTACATAATCCTGGATCACAAATGTTGATGGGAAAAAAGTCACCAGTCATGTTCGTCTGGCTCTTATCAGGAAAAGGAAAACCCAAGAATTACGGGCAGGTACTTAAGGCAGATGGTTCATTTTATGTGACTTTAGCATGATGCTCCTTGTTTGCAATTGCTTGTTTGTTGCAATTTGTGCAACTAAACATATAACTTGCCACTAAACATGCAACTCTTAAGACACTTTTGTGTTGTGCTGTTGTTATTGAGTTCATGGAGTCATTATTTTATTGACTTATTGACCATTTGTTGGTTTGACTGTTAATGAGAAAGCCACACTAACACACATCCTCCTCATTGAAGAAGGAATGAGTAAAAGATAAGATCTGACTGGGTATTTCTGTCTCAGTTTCATGCCTATTAAGACCGCTAATGAACTTCCAATCACTTTATGGATTTCCTGCACCAGACTGGCCAATCCCAGCCTGTAGATAACAGATCAAACTTGCAGCTAAGCCTGACAGATATCAACCAAATGGGGGCAAAAAAAAGCATTGTTAAGTATCCCATCGTCAATGTAATGTCTTTAACTCCCTGCTTTATAGAACTACCAAGAATGGGGATGAAGGAGAGCCTTGTTTAAGTGGAAGTGATTAAGCCTGATTGATGAGACTGTGAAAGTCAGGCGGAGGAGGGGGTTAGGAGTGGAGGGGGTTGAACTATGCCAGCGGTGCTCTTGCTGTGTTTGATTCAATTCCCACCGTGCATGAGCTGTGAGAGATTATCCAACAGCAAAGATTCAGCTGAATTACATTTCCTTTCAATGCTGCATGCTTTATCAAAAGAGCTCAAATAGTTTTATTGACACTGCCAGTAGTGACCCCTAAAGGTGGTGGTGGTGGCGGTGGCGGTGGGGGGGGTGGGGGGTGGGGGGGCGGTTGAGGGATATATGTGAAAGCACGTTTTATCATTTAAAGTCGGGCAGCTGATATTTTTGTGGATCAACAGTTGTTTAGTCCCTGCCAAGTGTTTTGCTGAGTACAATACCCCTAATTTAGTTTTTAAGATTTAATGCCTCATGCTGTCAAATTTGCAGAGCGCTAAACATTGAAAAAATTCCCAATCCATCATTATCCCTGTTTATGTTAACAGCCTCGATTCCTGTGTGACTGGGTGAGGGAGGCTGAGTGAGACTGCAAAGCTTATTCCCTGTCAATCACGACAATCTTCAGATCAGATTCACACAGAACTAATTACCATATCAAGCTCCTTGTTGTTAATCCTCTTATGCACATTACGTATCCTTGTCATGATTTTATCATAAAAATATCTACAAATTGTTGACAAAAGCGTGAAGATAGTTCTCAGTCAGCTGCTGTAGATGTGTGTACCATTCTGTCTTTTCTGGCTCTGTCTCCTATTTTTAATCTGTGTGTGTGAATGTACGAGTCTGTTGTTTTCTTCAATCCACACCTGCTCTCGCACCTTTAATTGCCAAAGGTAAAAGCTCATAATGGCCCTTTCAGAATAACGTATATTATAGTAAAATTTGCAGTGTTACAGCAGCAAAAGGGATAGTGTAATAGTGACAAGCATCAGAAAAAACCCCCCCCAAAAAAACAGATGTATAAACAAGTAGACAATATGAGCAAAACAGAAAATGGTTGAATTCCCATTATTGTACACAAAGCTGTTCATATTGTGAAGCCTGACAGCAGCAGGATCTTTCCTGCTGATACCTGCGGTATCTCTCCTTCACACACTGCAGGTGAGTCCGCCTGTCACTGATGGAGCCGGCCATTAGCAGAGGGGCTGTTTAGCTGAATATGTTAATCTACTCTGCCCGACTCACTGATCCTTTCTCTGACTGAGGTTTGTGCAAGTTAGAATCTATGACCCCGACCACGGCTCTGAATATCGCTGAACTTAAATCAATAGCGCTGTCCATGGTGCTGAAGTAGAAGACAGATTTGTTATTGTGCATTTTCCTATAATATCAACAAGATCTATAATATTCTATATATATATATTCTATAATATATACTATATACTGTAAATACTCATAAATACACATTCTTTGCAATATAGAAGACTTTATACTTTATAGAATAGTGTCACCTTCATAATGAAAGTGACAAGTAGCATCGTGGAGTCTTGGAAGAGCAAGAGGATCACAGAGACACACTGCTTATCAAAAGTACAATGTTCTTTAACGAGGCTCTGACTGTGGACCATATTGGTCAGCCATTTTCATGTAGAAAAACAGTTTTGCTGAAACTGGTTGCACACAATCTTTGACACTCATGAATGCAAGAAGCATAGTCTGTGATAGCTTCAATTAAATCTTCGAGTTTCTGGAGGATATCAAGCCCAGTGTCTGAGATGTGATGAGTCATCACTGTTAAAGTCATTGTAGAGTTGGATATAGGGATGACTTTGGACATTGTTTGCAAGATTTTATTACAACCTTCAGCTACAACACTGCTCTGAATTTCAGGAGACGCCATATTTCTATAGTTCCAGTTGTGTCCTGTTGTGAATTGAAACACTGGGTAAGTGGGTCTGATGGAGGTTGCTCTCATGTTCGGGCAGCGCTCCTCCTGGTTTGCAATGCTTAACAAGAAACGGATGTAGCCTTTTCAATTTGTTTTTCCAATGGAATATCTGTATGATTCCTACAGCCACAAAGTCTTCAATGAACTTGTTTTGCATCTGCCAGTGTGGCTGCCTCTCTCGGTTTTTAATGTGAGAAGTCATCGTAGAAATACTTATGGGTCGTCAGCATGACTGTGTGTGTGTGTGTGTGGAAGAGGAGCTGAGCACTGGCAACAATAACACAGAGAAGATAAGAGACGCACTGAAATGGAGGTTTTTTTTTCTGGTCATTCATGTTTGGCTTTGTGAAAAAATCCTTATAATGGCATTTCAAAAAATAATACCCCCCCCCCGACCTGAATAAACCATTATTCCTTTATTCAGGTCGGTCAATTTCTTATCTATTTCCTCTTGTGAACAGGCATGTAAATCAGTAAGCAAAGTGAGTCCTATTCTACGAGAGAGAGAGAGGACAGATCAAAAGTTTATTTCTAATGTCAACTAGCATCTGCACGCTCTGTATGACGCCTCAGGCTTTTAACTTCCCCCTCCACACCTTCTGCGCTGTCCTTCATGTTCTCTCTCTTATCTGCTCCCGGTCTATCCACACACACGGGCACACAGAATAATCACAACCTTTCGCCACCCTCTGTGTTTCCTATTACTCTAACTGTAATGGTATGGAGTGCCGTTGTGAAACATTCACATATCGTATCAGCAATAGCTTTCCTTATCCCAGTGAGCCACTTGAAAACAACACAGTGAATCCTCTTATGAGGCTGATAGAAATAAACTACATGCATAATAAATTACATTTTACACGCTTTCCATTGAGGTTAATGCAAATGTATTTCAATACATGAATTTTTCATGTGGCAATGTGTTAAATGCATACCAAGCTTAACCTACTTGGCCATAATGGCAACTGCACTGCTCACGAATAGCTTCAAGCTCTCACCACAGGGGGTCAACGCTGAAGATACAATTGTACATTACTGCATGTTTATGTTGTGAAGATGATCAGTGATCAAATAACCCCTTTTTTCTACTCACATATGGGCATAAATTGGATGAACCAGATCAGATTTATGACGCCTAATCAACCAAGAACTAATTTTAAACACAGTTTCCTCCCGCGTGATCTGGAATGACCACTTTCATCATCAGTGTACGTATATGTGCTGAAATATTATTTATTGTTCTCCTGAGGTGGAACTGAACTGCAGCATGTCATGTCAGTGGGCTCCCGTGACCTATTTCTCACTGAAAGATGATGTTCCAGGTTTACACATGCTGAAATTGGTTGGCCTTTTACTACATATGAAATATAGATAGAACAGTGTGAGGACTTTTCTAGGACTTCATTGATTCCTGATATATTTATAATTGGAGTATTTAGCTGCTAAATACATGATGGGGCATGAACAAAGATGCATTAGTGTACCGTGAGGATTAAGCAGGAAAAGCAAAATGATTTGAGCCATGTGGTTTAGATTCTGGGGGAATTTAATTGGAGTCTACATACGTACTAACACTGGTTGGCACATCCTTTCTGCTATAAATATCTCTCGACAGCAAAAATGCTGTTTTAAAAGCTGCCCCAATGACTCTAATAATCTCACGGTCTCTCTTTTTGTGGTTAAATTTAGAAAAGAGTCAGGGTTCAGATGTTTTAACCCTCTTAAATGCAGGCATGTGATACAAACAACTTTGATGGAAAGCTGAAAAGGATTTGAAACGTGATACAGACGTACAAAGAAAAAAAAAACTTCACAAAGTTGAACTCAGAGCACCCTTTCAGATGTTTATTTCCAGTAAGTCTCATATCAGCGTTTGACATTAACAGACATATTTAACTCTACTGTCTTCCATTTCTGCCCTTTGACATAAATCCACCTTTTGCTCTCTGAAATCCTTCACATTATATGAATAGCATGTTATGAAAATGTACTTCAAATCAATGGCCAATTTTCACGTCAACAGTCATTTAAGTCTCCTTGGAAAACCACTTCAGCGTATTGGCATTACTCATTGATTTCCATTTTAATTCATGTTGCCACTAAGTTTAATTTAGCAGCTCCATGCTCGTCATTCTTCTGTGATTTGGAAAGAAGCCAAAACCAGCAGCAAAGTCAGCCAGAGTCTGGTGGTGTGATGGATCGGGCTTAATAAATGACACCGCTCACGCAGTAACAGATTACTTTCAGCTACATGTTAGACAAGTTATTAATATCAATCCGAAGTTGTTTTGGTGCAACATTAAGCAACAAATGTGAAAAAGCATCTGCTGTTTAGCGAGCGTCGCCTCGGTGGACTCCTTCAGCCGTGTGTCATATTCCCCGAACGCAGATTTTGAACATGATTGAACGTGTTTAGAGATGATGATACAATCTCAGGAATGCGATCGGGGATGTCTTGGATGACAAACATGTTGTGACTCATGAGGTTTCCCTTTGGAGCTGCTAATGATGTCCCCCTCGTGATGTCTTAATGCTGCATTTGCACTACAAGCAACACGAAGCTCTGATTGCATGCAGTGAAGACGGCTCGTGCTTTTTTTTTTTTTTTTTTTTTTTAGCTCTCTGCCACTGCTTTTGACAGCTGCTTTAACAGCTCTAACAATTCCAGCCGACAAGTTCTAATCAGAAACAAGGCAAGAATAAATCAATGTCAGTCCAAACTTCAACAAACCAATCATCTGATTGATGCTGATCAGCCAGACAACTAGGTTTGGCTTTCAGGGTTGTATATCATATCTGAATCTGTCATTCAGGCTTGCAGACCTCACTGTAGAACAGCTTCTTGACTGCAGAGGTGTCCTTAATCCGAAGGCCTGCATCCATTGAAGATAATAGGTTAAACAGTGGGAATTCAAACATCTTAAATCTTTCAAATGAATATTTTTCATCATCTTTGTCAAGACCCCTCCTCTCCTCTCTCTTTTAAGCATGACTGATGGGTGCTCGGCGTGTTTTGGTTTCGTCTGTCTGTCTGTTCATTCCCCTCTCCCGTTGCCCTCTGTGTCTCTCTGTTTCTGCACACCTGTCCATAATCTGGGATCAGCACACCTGCCTGTCATCAAGAAATCACTGTCTGGCTGCACAAACCCTGCTCAGAATGTTCTTCTCTGGTGTTTGATGTACCCTTGATGTTAGACTTTAAAATCATCTCCTGGCCTGGTTTGAGCAAAAATATTCATTTTAAAATATTGTGGTCGAGGCCTGAGAGCCTGCAGCCATGCTAGGAGTAATGAACGGTGTTGCTTAATGTCTGCCTGCTCACAATGACAGTATGAACATATGAATGCCAAAGTACCAAATTTCATGGCAGTCCAACAGTCAACAGTTCAAAGCCACAAAATATTCAAAGAGCTCATTCTTAAAGCTTTCTAAACAAGGAAATCTTTAAAATTTACAGGTGATTAGTTGGATTCCTGCATGCACCCATGGTTATACAAACAAAATATGAATGAAATAGTACAAACCACTGGATTTGTTTTATTACTATAATGTTGATGACTGTCATATTCCTTATATTGTTCTTGGCTTTAACGTATGTTGAAGGTGAAAAACTCAGACATGGCTTATCTGTGACCTCCCAGAGACCCGAATCTTATCAGAATCATCGCTCTGTTGGAAGCTTGTTGTGTTTGCCAAGTTTTCAATCATGGCAATGTGCAAGGACACAAAAATAAAACTGCGCTTCTCTGAGGAAAAGAAATGGTGCTCTGAAGCTGCTGCTTTTGTAAACCTTTATTCGTTGTGTTACCCAGCGATCATCCTGATGTTGTTTTTTTTAAACCAAAGACAACAATAGCATCTGCTCAAAACCCTTTCATTAAACCTGCCAACCAGGCATAAAAAATGAAGACAGATCACAGTAAACAGTAAACCTATTTTAGAGGTAATTTATACTCTGTGGTTGCTTCTCAGGCCATCTATCCAGTTTATTGAGAGGCTGAGGAAAACTAATCACTGCTCTGCACTGAGACTCTCTTTGTGTGGATGTCCTCATAGATTTTATGAATAGAGCTGAACCCTGTGTATGAAGTGGATCGTTTGCACACAGTTTCAGAGCACTGCAACTCATATACTCATATGACTCCTTCCCTTGCAGCCTTTCAGGTCCATCATAATACTCATCGCCCAGCTTAAGAATCTTGACATTTGTTCTATATAAAAATAGCATATGGCCTAAGAGGGAAAGCATTATGTATGCGTAATAATCTAAATGGAAATTGGGAATTGCTCAAACTGGACTGATACCGAGGACAGCAAACGCACGTTTTAACGCACTCATGGATGTAGTTCTGTACAGTTCTACAAAGTGGGGCCCTGCTGCAGCATCTAACATGGTTCCCCTGCCTCCTCACATACAGCCTGACCTGTCAGAGGTCATCTGAGACCGTGGGTATCGGCTGAGCCTTAATTAGCCTGCTTGTCACTGTGAGTTTCCATTTGGTTTCATTTGGTCAGACTGAGTCCTCCTCAGTCCAGACTGGTGTACTGGGGACCACAAGATCCCAGCAGGGCCCCCGGGGAAATTAAAGCCCTGCTTAGATGTTCTTAGACTGCCTCTATCTCTGTGTTTCTGTAGCCTTGCTCTCCGAGTCCCCCAGTCTACCTTGCTGACTTGCTCTCCCATTTGGTTCTCCTTCTTTGGGCTTCCACTGAAACGGGTGACATTTTACAGAACCATGTTTTCATTCCTTTCCTGACAACAGAGACCTTAGTGATGGCTGCTTTGGCATTTTAGTCTGAGACTTTTTTATGTGATGAAGGGTGGTAGGGGTTGCAATGTCAGAAGAGATCAAATTCCATCATTTGCAGTATAAAGAACTTAATTGTCAGACAAATGTGCTTCAGTGTGTAGAGCTCATCAGTGTTATCATAAACCACATCACAAATTCTATCTAAATAAGATATGAAGGAAAAGAATGGGTTGCAATATCAGAATAAAAGCTTACAATATAAGATCAGATTTTGCTCACATTCCTCCAGCAGCTGTACCAACCACTTTACAACAAGGTCTCCTAAAGTTTGCTTTGGTGGAGACATTGGCAATTTGATTTACTTTCTCATCTATTTTATCAGTATACTAATATATCTGTGAGGCTGAAATGCTCATTGTGAAGAAAAGCAAACTGTTAGTCAGATAAGTTGCTGGACAAACTGAAATTGTTATTTTATGAGCAGGGGATCAGAGTTCATAAAGACCATGAATGTCTGCACCAAATTGCATGGCAATCCATCCAGCCGCTGCTGATGTATTTCACTCTGGACCACAAATGACAACCTGTTGATGGTGCCTGAGGAAAAGTCAGCGGGTCACCAAAGTCAGGAGGCTTTGTCCTTTGGAAACAATGAATGTGCAAAATGTCTTGGCAATCCATCAAATAGCTGTTGAGATATTTCACTCTGGGCCAAAGCGGTGGACTGGCTGGCTAAAAACAAAGTGGGCTACATTTTTCAAATGAAGCTCAAACATTTCTGTACCTGTTTAAACCCTTTGCAGTCAAACTTCCAACACAGTACAAAAGCTCCTTTGAATGTCTGAGAGACACTTAACACTCGCCTGAGGAATTAATTGAGTGAAGATTAAATTGAGTGAAACATACAATAGGCCTTTTTCACACCAAACATTTTGACTTGCCATTGTAGGAAAGCACAGGTGTTACTAATAACAGTAATGATGGCTCTGTCCAATTCAGGTGTCCCAGTAGGTCCAGACCATGTGTGTGTGAGCCAGCCTGCACAACGCCAGCACCCTGACACCAACCATGTCTCCTAGAAGTTGTGTGTATATATACAGCTAATTTGCATTCAGAGTTATGTTGTGTTGACAAATGTAATCGCTGTCTGGATTATATTCACAGTCAACATTTGTTTGAGTTAAAAAAAAAAAGATGGCAGACACACAAAGTGCAGGACTGTGATACCAGAATCTAGGGTTTGCAGCCAGACTGTGGGTTGGTTTAGGCATAAAAAGCAGTTTGTTTAAGGTTAGAAAATAATAAACATTTCCTCATTATGTTGATGCAAAACATACGCGTCACCGCCAACGTAACCAGTTTTGTGTCCGACCTGGGCGAACTGCTGTCTGGTGGGAGAAAACACACACGTGTGCACGCTGTTATTTTTGAAAACGGAGAGGGTGAAATGTCTGTTTATGAAAATAGCCGGCTACGTGTAAACGTAGTGTGAAGCAGCAAAATAGAATTGAGCCATAACTGATTTTATTGTTGACACCTGTGCTTTTCCTGCTGTGACATGTCAGAAAGTTTTTTGTGCGCCTGTATGAGGTTCACAGATATGAATGCAGAGCAAGGGGGCACAGTTTATTGCCCACTGAAAGCAATCCCCTCTGTGAAGCATCATGTCGTCAGTCAGTCTTTTCCAGCAGCAGGGCATGGAGGATTTAGTATATAGGACAGAGGGAATGATGCAAGTACCTATGCTATGACAGAACAACGGCCCCAAAGCAGACAGTTCAATAAAAACAACCAAGAAAATTGCTTTGACACAAAAAAAAACATTTGAGTGGAATTTAGACTTCCCTTCAGCGGTCATTGAAAATCATTAGAATGATAGCTGTTGATAGATAATGCTCATCCAGTTTGACTGAGCTTCAGCAAATCTACAAAGGAAATGAGGAACTCCAAATGTGCCAAAATGAGAGGAATATCAAGGGAAACGGCCTTTGGCAGCCAAATGTGCTTTATTGCAAATTTGAGCCCTGGTTTAATTCGATAAGGGTTTTGAATACATCCTGAAGGCAGCGAAGCTGCGGTTACAATCCACATCTGCTAATGGGAAGACAGACAGGATTTCCTCCTCCTTTTTGTCCAGGCATAAACCATTTGCATATAGTAAAAGGTCTTCCCATTAGGAAACATGACCTTCTCGTCTTTCTCTCACTGCTTCTATTTGAAGTGCAGACGTTCCATCTTTTACAGAAAGGTTCATTAAGTCCCTTCATCATGTTCTCATCTTCCTTTCTTTCCTCTTTGCCCTTTTTTCCTTTCTCTCAGCATATTGCTGACTAGCTTACTACTCTTTATAGTTAGAATTTAAGGAGTGACGTCGATGTGTAGATCGACGATCGCGTCATACTGCTCAGGGAAGTATGAGAAGCCATCTCATTCCTGTTGTGTCCACAGGAGGGTGGCAGTGTGGGCAGCTGCTCCTGCCCTTTCTGTCTTGGGTGCCAAATTGCCCTTTTCAAATGGCAAATCAAATTGTTTTTCTCCACGTTTTCCGTGCATCATCTGACTGAGCAAATTACACTATGTGATCCTTATTTAGCATAAAGTATTTATGGATTGCTTTTTCAGACAAATGTTTTTCTGTTTGAGCCCCCTCTGCTAACACTGTCTACTCTGCACCCCCAATGCCCCATCTCTCATAGGGTCTGGGACTCTTTTCTACAGATAGGATCCCAGTTAGATATTTTGTTTTTTTCAGTGACCTGCCCTGAAAAGTATGCACCACTGACCTTAACTTAAAAATGATAAATGTGGAAGGTGACCGCAACCTGATGCAAACAGTATCAGCCAAAGGCAGAATTATTTACTAGGTGAGATTGACTTTATGATATTGACTGGAAGAGTTGTTGCTTTTTTGTAATAATATGCAGAGACTGAATAAGTGGGGTTTTCTCTGGGGCTTCATAATAAATCCATAACAAAAAAGAAAGGAAAAAAGGGTCGAAAGAGAGAAAAGTTTGTGGTGTCCAAACACTCTGGAAAATCTCTGTATACTAAGCTGTTTCCTGTCCGTGTACACTGATCATGCTGTTTCTGTTCAGAAAACATTTGATCTTTGCAGGCAATGTACACAGTATGCAACAGCTGTAAAATTCATTCATCCATGCAAGAAATACTTTTTCATGAAACCCCTAGCTAATAATGTGTCCTATGTCACTCCGCATATTTACGGGCAAAAACACATCAGTGACATTCTCTACCTCATCTGCTCATTCTCTGTCCAAGAACAAGTGTGAACAGCTAATTTCCAACAGCCATCCAAGATACTTCCACACCAATCTCATGCTGTGGCCCAGCCACACAGCCCTAATTAACATGCAGGAAACTGGATGGCTTTTTGGCGAGCACTGCAGCATGACACTGGCCTGTATTGTAGACAACAGATGGGAGAAACATGAGAGGTCCAGCAAGTCCCGGTGGAATGAATCCCACAAGCTTTTTGCCATTCCATTCAAACCTATTTTAAGTAAAAGTACATGCAATCAATTTGTCATGTGTCACCTCCAACCACCTGGTGTACGACCTCTCTCATTACAGTGGTGAGGTCCTTGTTGGGAGGTGATGCTCAGAGGCAAGAAGTAGGTCAAGGGAAGGATGAGGACGAAGTGGTAAGGTGGGTTTGCACAGTTCCATTGACCAATCCTATGAAGTCAACCTGCGTTTATGTTGCACATTGTTATCATAATGAATTTTCTCAATATATAACTATCATTACTTAGTACTCTTCATACCTAAATCTAACCAACCCAACCAACTGAAGCAATGAATACAAGCCAATGAGAGGCAGAATAGGGTGGGAATGGGACCTGGCATTGCAGCCCACTGTGCTACAGAGATATAAAAATAATCTAATGCCACTACAGGGGAAAATTGAGAAAAGCTGGATTTTATGTCTTCTAACACACACTGGCTGCACAGAGAACCAATCATGCTTGTTTTTAAAGGCTGCAAAAACAGAATCACAAAGTTGTTTTCTACTCGGCTCCACTACTGGAGTAGGGATTGCTTCCAGCGTAGATACACAATTTCAATGCCAATTATTCTTGCCAGCTCAGGTACCGTCGCTGTATTAAACGAGTTTCAACAATGTGCACGGTGTTAAAATAGACAGCAAACGAAGCTAGTCTGTCCTTGGGGAAACAAAATGTACAACAAAAAATGAACAGCTTCCTTTGGTGCAGTGTGGCAGGTACATCAGAACACAGCTGGCCAGTCGGAGAAGAGCATGTTAATTACGTGCTCAGTGCAGCACACGCAGAGACTGTCCACTGCTTTGTATCTGTACATTCGAACACAGTGTCAGGAAAGGTGGAAAATAAAGAAGCTTGCATCAACACATTGTGTTGGTGATGGATGATGGATTCTCCTGCACTTGATTCACTTCAGCATAATACTCCCAAACATTCAGCTGCGTGGAGCGCACGAGCGTTTATCCAGCTGTTTTCGTTGCACCGAGAAACCGAAAGAAGCTAACGGTGGGGGGTGGATCAGCGTGACTCAAAGTGATTTTGGAATGTGAGTCTCAGCGTAGTGATTTTGTGTCTTTTAGATGAGCAAGAGAGGGATTGGAAAAGGGGGATAAATTGAGTGAGGGGAGGTGAGAGGATGGGTGAGAGCGAACAGTGCAGCCTAGGCTCAGTCTTATCTTTGAACCACAGTATTAACCTCCTGTTCAAATTGTCACATGCAGTCTTTGAAATTAAGCACGAGAAGGGAAAGACTATTAAAATTTGTCTAATAACAGAAGCACCAACTCCAAAAATTATGGTGAAAACACAGTGTGAGATCTGAATTTGCTGTAGGATGTTTTGGGCCAATTAGCAGTAATCTGCTGTGAGACTGTGTTCTGCTACGCGTGTGGCTTCTGATGGTTTTTTTTTTTTTTTTTTGGTATCTTGGAGGTGCAACCTCTGACCACATCTGTTGTCCCTGAGCTCTAGCCAGGATTAGGTTCATTAGCTGAACAGGTAACAGGGATGATGAATGAGCTGTATTTGCTCTGCTCCACATAGACACACACATACATACACACACAGTGCACACACTGGTAGACACACATGCACAGACCCACACACTCTTACATGTGTACACACACTCACTCACTCACACACACACACACACACACACACACACACACACACACACACACACACACAGACCAGCCACAATAAAAAAGATAAAGAAAGCCTCTCTGAAATATATGCAGAATAAAATTAAACTTGCCAGAGAGACTTAATCATTGTTTCTTATTGCAATCTTCTTGTGTATGTGTGTGTGTGTGTGTGTGTGTGTGTGTGTGTGTGTGTGTGTGTGTGTTTTTCTGCAGGAAGTAGGAAAAATGAAGATGTGAGATCCACATTTGGGAGACTACATGGAATTTACTGTAATCTTGGGCATTTATGTGTGTGTTGGCATGAATGGAGAGACATTTTGAGCAGCCAACCAGTTGTCCAGTGGCTGAGAGAGCTCAACATCCTGCAAACAAAACAAGAGCCCACACACAACGTCAATGATACTAAGACTGGATGCTATGGTGTCACATGACACAGGCCATTGGGCATCACATTACATCACATATTTTCACATTTTTTTATTTTTTTTTTCTACAGAAGCATGCAGAACATAAAGAGCTTTACAGTCATTCAGATAAAAGCATATAGTATAAGGTCCATAAAGGGCAAATTACAATATGTGTTAATGCAGTTGCTGTAATAGCCATTCTGCAGGCTTCACAAGTGCATGGATGATCTATGCATGTTGCCTGAATCTCATGCAGGAGAGACAATGACCCCACTTAGCATCCACCAAGTCACTGACTTGTGAATCAGAAGCTTTACAAGTTTAGATGTTGTACCTCCTGTAATTGTACAAGCAGGTTTTGTTTTATTTCACACAGGCTGCTTCCTCTATCAGGCTCTGTAGACTTAAGGAGGTGAAGTTTGACAGAGAAAGTTTGAGAGAAATGAATGTGTATAGTCACGCAGAAGAAGCCATTCAGGCATCCAACAGAACAGGTGACAGGAAAACAGAACAAACTCTGCACGCAAAGCCTCATTAATTTCCCCAGTGGAGGATTAAACTAATTAAGAAAAACATAACTTAAGAGAGTATTGTTCAAGAATGTACAGCTAATTATACACTTGTTAGTCTGCTGTAGTTTGAATGTCCACTGGTACTACACAGGAAAATCACTGAAGAGACCTGGTTCTTCAGGAAGCGAAAATAATGAGATGTTGAGAAGATGAATGCATCTTTTTTTTTTTTTTTTTTTTTTTTTGCATAGTATAATATAACATGCAAAGCTGTTTTTCCATTCCAGTGTGACTTGTGTAAATTGGTGTATGTCTGTTCATGGTGATACACTGATAGCAAAGCAACATCTGACGTAACAGAATATAAACAAAACTCGGATAGATAAATGTGCTTGCATAGGTTCATTAGGTTGCAGCTGAGATACACTTAATCTAGATAATGAGTCCACTGGCTTTCTTTTTGTTCAAGCAGTCACTCCAGGTGGTACCGAAACACATGGCCAATTAGAGTAATGTATGAAGGAAGACACACGCAGTATATACAGTTTCTTTGTGAGATAGAAAGAGCGCTCCAGCAATAACGCACTCGAGAAAACGAAACGTGTGCAGGAGATGAGGACCAGCGCAATCGGCAGATGTGGATCAAGTGGGGCATCCTACCTCCCCTGGTGCATCAAATCTTTTCATTGCTTGTGGTGTAATAATTTCTTTGGGCATTTAAAAATTATTCAAATGAAAAGCTGAAGTGAGAAATTTGGCCACTGAGAACTCGTTATGAGGCGGTCTGGGATACAGAGCTCAAGCAGAAATTGCTTTGTACTGTTGTCTTTTGTTGACACCCATGAAATTCATGAAACATTTATAAAAGAACGCTTTTGTCATTTCTACAGTAGATAAATAAGTTGCTTACGTTGCATTTCACCTGAGAGGAATGAAATGTGTGGCTGCACATCGCTCAGCTATTAAGAGCTAAACAAGCCAATGATTGTATAGATTCTGAGTACAAGTCAAACAAACGCGCTACAAAATGGGAATGATCAATGAGCTAGTCATAATGAGCCGCAGCGCGAACGGAGTTATGGATCGTAGACTGGGAGTGAAATCCTCGTCAGTCCATCACTGCTGACAGGATTCAAGCTGAAATCCCTGAAGATTTGTCCGGGTTGCAAGAATAGCACAGTGCATGATCTTCCTCTTGAGGCGAGATGTTTAAACGAGGTGATTAAACAGAGTTTCTACTGGCATGTCTTTTGACTTACGACTCCATGGCAACACATCAACTTTCTTACTGAGTGCATTAATACTTATTTCCATGACAACATCAACTGAAACTCATTACATGATTCGTGCCTCTGCATGTTTCTCTTTTTTTTTTTTTTTTTTTTTTTACCACTCTCCAATACAATATGCAGAAGAAGTGTCACAATTTCATTGGTTTTGTCCAGATGTGTTCCTCCCATATATGCCTATAAATAGATTCAGTGCAGATTCAGTGGTTCTGCAGGAATTCGGTGACGGTGACAGTTTGCATTATGCAAGTTGAATGTCGCACACTTTTGTATTATTTAGGAGAATATAGAGAGCTTCACATGCAATATGTAGAAAGCATTTTTATATTCTTAACATAATTTGTTTTCATCAAAACTGTATGTTTCTGTTAGAAAGGTGAGAAACTCTAGTCTACAGTCATGTAGACTTCGATCACTGTGTTTGCTGGACCTGAACAAACATATAGCACTCAAAATATACTTTAAATACATTTTAATTCATATAGATGATTTAGCCTGGGACAACAAAGAAATGGAAACATTATTCACTGTTACAATGTTTTTTTTTTTTTTTAGATCGCTCTCTGCTGAGATGTATGGCACATAACAAGTGTTGAGGGCTGTGTGCATGCATGGTCACAGCAGGGATAGACAGCAATGTCTTTGTTAGACACAATGATCAGAAAATGCTATGCGTGAATGAGTTGACAAGCACCAGCCTGGTATTTCTTTCAAGAAGCTAATATAAGATGAATTTATACAGTAGAAACACCAGTGGTATTAAACACTCACTTATTTCAGAGCTCCCGCTGAATTCTTTGGTGAGCATAAGGTGTCAGCCCAGGTGCTGAGCCAACTGAGAGATGCAGGCGGTGTTAGGATGGAGGGGGGGAGTTACAGGTACAATGCAAGCATACAGTGAACACATGAGGTGTGCATACATGTCACACAGATGTTATGATTTCTTTGGCCTGCCTAAGGAAGGGAGAGGAATTAACAGCGTGGATGAAGGGAACTATGGAGACGGAGAGAATTGTGTTTACTGCACTGTAACAGTTTCTTTGATTCAATTTTTTCTTTTTTCTCTAAGTTTAGTTCACTTTTTGATATATATATATATATATATATATATATACAGTGTTGCGTTGAAGGGACAAAGTCGCAGCACCTCATCTACATTACAGATAAAGGCTCATATCAACATTTAAAAGTAGCTTTGTCATGTGGTGTGAACAGTATTTATTACACTGCATACTCTCGTAAGTAAAACCTTCTCCAACATTGTACTGTACATCTCATCAACCCTCAGAGGAGACAGTTTCTATCCATAGCTCCATATGGTGAATTTCACACACCCCTTCCTCCATGAAAGCACTGGGGAGCTCACAAATTCTCATTACCTCTCATTGTTCGTCCTTGTTTTCACATATTGTCCCATTCATTTTGACCTTTTCTACGTACTGCCATTTCTACTTTTCACCCCTTTCACATCACTGTCTCCCCCTCCACTTCCTCTACATCTCCTCCAGGATCTTTGGAGAAATATGCTTTGCAAATCAGAGGAATGGTGCTCGTTGGAGTGACCTGTGGTCTTCTTTCATACATCATAAATGCCTTCAAGGTGTCTTACCCAGTCAGATTGGGCTTTTCATCATCTATAGTAGTGCAGTTCTCTTTTTATTCGCACCTCTTGTCTCCGAGGAGAGCTTGTTTTAAAATAGCACAGTCGAGCTAAAGGGGGTTTTCCATATGATGAATTGCGTGCTTGTTTCAATGCTGACTATTTCAGCATTTTTAATTTAAAGCAGAAATGTGTTTTGTTGTGATTATGTTGGCATGATATTCTAGTACATTTACATTAAGTGATGTTATTACTGTTAAGTATTGTAAGACACAATACACTGGAGAAAAGCATTGTTATTTCTGTGGAATATGGAACAGATTGTTTATACTCTTTCTGGCATTTTACATGCCTTGCCCAAGGGCATATGGTGGCTGTGGAGTGACACCTCAATTATCTGTACAACCAGAGGGTTACAGATGTGTCTATTTCATTTGTTTCAGTGGGATCCATCACAGGGTGGTGTTACTGCTTTATATCAGCAGTCCTCTGGACGCCAGTTTAGCCTCATTGCCTCTGTTTTTTCCCCTCAGGACTGGACAGCAGTGAAGGTGAACCAGGGACCTTCCTGAAACACATTTCTTTTTCCAAATCTAAAGCCTCCTGTGTATTGTGTTTTTCAAGAAACCTTAGAGTGTGTAGCATAAATCTAGTACTGGGCAAAAATAGCATGGGGAAATTTGAAAGCATATCATCCATTGAAGTTCGTGGCTAATGCTGCTGCATTTGCATCATTGTTTATTAATGTGCAGGTCGTAATGTCCCCTGCTAAATAAACCAACAACAAAGTACAAAGTGTTCAAGTACTGTACTGTTCAAGTAACACTGAAGTACTGTTACCAAGCCCTCGGCAGCAACGCTGCGCCGTGAAGTGGTTTTAGCGTGGTGGCTGCACAAGGTACTGCAATTTCCCCATTCATCACATGTCTCAAACTTTTCCAAAAAGCAATTTTCACAAGGGGTGGCTGGAACATAGAAGGGTCAAGAGCCCCCCCAATGATTCTTTTTCATCAGAATTTGATCCATTCAGCTTGGTAGCATCAGGAAAGTCAAGTCAAGAAGAGGCACATGAGTGAATCATTTTATCCCATTCATGTGTACTGGAACCAATAGAAAATGGTTTCTCCATTACCTGAAATTTCTCCGCCCAGACTTTCCGAACAGACATTAATTTCAGGGTAAATTACGAGATAATACGATTTGAAGAAAAAAATAACTTATATTAAATTCTTAAATGTGGTTCTCAAACTGATTAATTTTAAATTATGAGCATGAATTATTAGCATGCATATTCATGAAGGGTTTAAATAAAGGGTGGATGGAGGTTGGCTTGGTGCAAGTCTTTGTTTACACTACAGAATGTGTTTTTATAGTGCAAGTAGACAAGCAAGGCCACTGAAGAACAGGTGACTGACGCCTTTGCTGCCTGTGTTCACTTGCAGGTTGTAGTCGTCCCTTCTCCCGACCAGCTCGAGCCAGTTCTATCTCTTCTGGCTACTGCAGCCAGGAAAAAATAAAATAATGAAACAGTCACCGCGATAGATTGTAGGAATAATTAAGTGGAACATTGTGGTTGAAAATGAACTTTTAGAAGTCTGTCTTTTAAAAAAGGTTGGTCATTTGGTGGAGTTGACCTGAGGGTAGCGGTTAAGTTGAGCATAAGGACAGGGCAAGATGAGTGCTATGGGGGTAAAATGTTACACAACTTAAAACCTTTTTTTTTTTTTTTTTTTTTTTGTCTGTTTCTGTCCTTTCTCGAGGGCCTTTCAGCATGCAGGGGCAGACAATCTGTCTCTCCATTCTGCCTCTGCTGAGAGTTACATCCTAATAACATGTCTCATAGTGAAAAAGTGTCATATTTTGAAAATGCTAACAATTCACAACAGTTTGGTTTTCTCTCTGCCTCTGTCATAGCTTTTGGGACTTTTTCCGTGTTGACTTCCTCCACCATCTTTTGAATTTTCTTGTGCCTTTTATTGCCTTTCCACTGCTTTCACTGATCAAATTAGTTTTCTCTTTGACCCTTCTCTGATCGCTTTTAAGATCCTCCGTGGGAACATGATGCTGTTTTGTATGGTATTTATGGTCTCATGGGATGATATTTTGTCTGTGAGAAAATAGCTCATGAGAAAATGTGTTTAGACTAAATAGATGTATATAGCTGTAATTAAAGTTGGAGTGAGCTGGGCTATTGGCCCTGTGCCATCAAATATTCAGGGGAATGAACCTTTCCAAATGAATGATCACATCATCAGTTTGGCTATGTTTGTCTATGCTTTTACAAGGGCCAGGTCAAATAAAGAAAAGATGAATATCCAGTAAAACCCAGGGATCTGATGTAAGGCAGTACAGTGACTCAGTGGTTAGCATTGTTGCTGCACAGCAGTAAGATGGCTTCAGGTTTGAATCTCCTTACAGTGTGAAGTTTGCATGGTTTTGATTAGTTTATTCATAACATTCAGATATAAAATACAACATATCACACCCTGTTAAGGATAGAACAGTAGCATTTGGAACTTATTTTCATCATTTTTTTCCATCAACCTGTGCTGAAATGAAGCCACACCACCTGATTTCTCCCTGTGTTTCAGTGGGTTCCCAGTGGATGTGCTGCTCTCCTCCAGGCCGAAATATCCAGCTGAAGAGAATGGAACTTCTCCTTTTCCAAGTGGTGTAAATGTCTTTGTTTATGTGTTGACTGCTGGACCTGCAACCTCCTGTTCAGGGTATGAGTAGGCTGCAGTCTCCACTGTGACCCTGAATAGAAATAACCTGGTCTCCTAAGACCATTATTCAACTTTTTTATAGTTGTGTTTAGGCTCTGGCAGCACTCGTTTAGGGAAACATTATAGTCTCACTACAGAAAACGTCAGCAGTGGTTTGAGAAATAAGATTTTTTATTAACATTAAGCCAAAATCACCACCTTTCCTTAACCCTCACCAAGATGCTTTTGTTGCACAAACCTGACCACAGACAGAAGTCTGGGCGTGAACCCTGGATTCTGGCATCACAGTCCTACACTTTGTATGTCCACCATCCACCCAACCACCTCCCTTCAACTCCAAATGCATGAATGAAGTGTTCCATTCCCTCAATGAAATGTTGTCTCTGAACACCATCTCTGAAATCCACACAGCAATTACCTTGTCACCACAACGTAATTATGTATTCAAATCAGTTGTACATAAATGTAATTTCAGGGAGACAGAGTTGGACTGATGATTTGATTGGATGTTCTCTGAAGAAGCAGCAGCTCAGACGGAGCTTCTCAGAAGCTAAAGCACTGCGCATCATTTTACTGCATAATACAATGAAGCAGGATTAAAAAACATTGGAAATATTCATCCTCCATGTTGATAACTGAATGGTTAACAGAAGAAGTTCAACTTACTCGGTATTCTACGGGAACTTTGTACTTTTCTTTTCTAAGCCATCATTGCCAAATAATATTCCATATAACTTTTTTCCATTGCTTTGCTGCAGCCTCTGTATGGGTGCCCCTGCTGTGCCTGCGCAGTGATTTCATTGAAATGAATGAGTCCATTAAAATACTGTATGTTTTGGACTTATGGAGATTCAAGGTCAGCACAAGATTCATCAGGGTGAAGGCATTTTTCTAAAGGTAAATTCACTCCATGAAGTCTGTGAACAAAGTGCAGAACCAAATATCCCACAGCACCTTGTATTTGCTAACAATTTCAAGCATGTCCTATATAAGGCAGTAAAAAATTATGTATCTATGGCAAATGGATGTACATTTAGAGAAGCCCTTTTTATTGAATAAACATGAACATTACACCACAGTTAAATCAACAAAACCAAAAATGTAGCACAAACGGAGTGTCTTTATAGTTTCACTGAGTTATGTATGCCCGTACATAACTCACTGCTTTGTCTTCCCACTTGCTGATCGATGTGTGGAAATCCCCGCAGACCACAGCGGCCAGAGAGCTGTGACCTCAGAGTCCTTCCCGAACCTGTAGTGACACTGCTACTGGTAGTGCTAACATGGCATCAGACTTCCTCCCTGAAGTGCTAACAGTGCCTACAGCTACCATATCCTCCGCTGTTGTTGTGCCGCGGCTCCGTGAAAACAAAAAGAAGCATCAAGTATGCTGGTGATCATGCTGCCTCTTGTGTACATGTGGAAATAATCGGACATTTTGGTCGCAGGACTTTCATCTGGGTGGCTACTGCTACAGCCACAGCTTTGAAATGCCCTCCAGCGAAGAAGAGTGCTGGCTAGATAGTGTCACTTTCCATTACCGCCATGCCCGCCTTCCTAAAATTAGAGAGGACGCCTCTGTAAACATTGTAGGGGACCTTGGAATGACTGCCAGCAGGAGCATAAATATGACTATAAGGGTTTCAGATTGGAAGTTGGAAGAGGAAAGGATAAATCAAGTTAAGAGGAGACAATAAATGTTTGGTTGGTTGCTCTCTATTTATCTACCTGACCTCACATGGCCACAAAGAGTCATTAGGTTCAGATCTCGGACACTAATGAGATTAGCTCAATGCAAAGGGTTCATACCCCATCTGCATGGACTTGATGCAGTTACCCTCCATCTATACTGGTTGGAGAAGGGCAGATAACTGAGGAGAAAAAAAAAAAAGCTCACCAGACCTCAGTAACTCCATTTATTCGAATTCACAGGTCCGAGCTTGGCTTTTAAATACCTTCTGACAGAGCTGTTGAAACAGCCGGATAGTGTACGACTGACTGACCAACCAATATTGTATTTGCCATGCCTGCGAGTAATGGAAAGTGCAACAAAGCGCATGGCCAGAGACAGAAAGACAGTCAGTGAGAGACAGAGAGAGACGGGGAATAACTGTTAACTGTGTAGCCAATATCTCTGTCCCTGTCCTTTTTCTGCTCTGCGCTGTGTGGCTTTGTGTGCTAGTGGTAATCAATGTTTGCTTAGTTATTTGTGGAGTCACATCCTGAGTGCTGGCATAGGGAGACTCCAAGGTCAGCGCGCAGTGCACACAGGGTTACGCCACAGCTGCTCATGCACACAAACAGATGCACACACCATAACAGGATCACTCAGGTTGAAATCTGATTGGCTGATTGCCCCCCCGAAGTGACGGGCCGTCATTGTCTCTCCGCTATCCATAACAGCACAGAGCGGAGATGCATTGTATCTAGCTTTTTTTTTTTTTTTTCTGTTCTGACAGAGATGTGTGTTGACATTTATTTGGTGGAGGGGAGGGAGTCGCGGGGAGCACAACACACACTCGAGGCGTACGCGCCAAGTGAAAGTGTGGTGGCGACTGTGCTGGAGAATACACAGCAGTGAATGTGGTATCTACCTGCTACCACAAAGGTGTTTGCAGATGTAGCTCACCTGAGATTAAAAATTACTTCACAATGTTTCTCCTTATTTTTCCTACCAGTGATCTCTGGACGTCTTGCATACAGTTACTATCCCTTGTTAAACGGCTCTCTTTGCCTTTTAAGTGGGTGGAATAGAAATAATAATATATATAGTAAGTCCAATTGAGTTATTTTTATATCAGAGGTTTGCACTTGATGCGTTGTTCGTTTCCACTCGGCCTCCCCTGTCACACATGAGCGGGAGTTTGTTCGGTTCCACAGCGGTTACCTTTCGCCCTGGCAGTCATCCACCGAAACACATCAAAGCCACTCAAGGGAAACAGCCCACTGGGTTTCCAGCGTGGTAGTCCAACTGAGAGATTTTTCTTTTTCACCACTTTGAGACACAGACACAGCCTCATTTAGTCTCCTGCAAAAGTTTTTCATTGTATTCATAGATAGAATGGAGTCAGTATGTGCGCAGAATATTTCAAAGTTCAGCTTATCGAATGTGGTGAGTGTTCAGGTCAATGCAACAGCAAGTACATTTGCTCTCGCAGTTTGCGTTCTTGTTGATGTCTGTTTGACCCTATGTCTATGATTACAGTCTGATTAAAAAAAAATCTCTGTGTGGAGGATCTAAAGGAAATAATATTTACTTTCCATTAGAATAGTTGCACTTACTCTACTGTGAAATGTTTTCTCACCAAGACAACTTGTGTTGTACTCGATACTGTGCTGATAATGATATAACAGCGATTAGCAGCGTTTGTGGGTTACAATAAACAGTTATCAGCAGGCGGGAATTTAAATGGTTCCTGTATCACACTCCTTTTATTATCGAAATACCTCGCACGCTCATTCATATACAGTAATAAAAAGAGAAATCATTCACTTTGAAGAAGACAAGGAAATCACATCCAATTATATTTGAAAGATTGGAGAATTTCATTTGCACAGAATTAGCATTATCAGGGCTTTTAATTCACAAATGTACACCTGATTAAACAGCCCGTAACTCAAATTTATTTAAATCCCTGCAGAAAACCAACTCGCTCATGTGGTCTACACTGAGCAGAGAGGATTATACAGCCGTTAATGATCATTCTCCACATCAGCTCTCTCTGTTCCTGGGAATAAATGTTTGAGCTTTGCAGCTCAGTGATTGTATAACATGTAAAAATCTCCACTGTTTACAGGTGTTTTCAGGGACTGGTTGATAATCGCATAACCTTGAAATGAAAAAGGGCTTTGGCAATGAAACAACATGTTTACATTTCATACTTTTGAAGATAGTGAATTATTTATACGTACAGCTATAGGAAGATCCGGCAGGATTTTGCAGTGTTTCTCCTCTTCGGCAGATTAGCAAAAACAGAACAGGATTATAACCCCAGCAAGCCCTTTGAGAGTACAGAGGCTTTGGTTGCGGATTATGAAAAATAAGTTTTCCACATGTAAAAGTCTGTGTCTGTCTGTCTGTCTGTGTGTGTGTGTGTGTGTGTGTGTGTGTGTGTGTGTGTGTGTGTTTATGAGAGTGAACAATGGGCTCAGTGGTTTATGTTTTTTTTTGTTTTTGTTTTTTTTTTCAAAAAGGATGGAGGTTTGCGAGTTGATCTTGAACAACCTTTTCCAGAAATAAAATTGAATCAGTTATACTTGAAGGTGCGACAGAGCTCAGCACCTGTTTGGAAATGTGCATCAGATTTAGAGGCCATACAGGTAAGACGGTGTTGTGAGAAAATCAATATGCCAATTTAGCTCACTATAATTTAATAGCTGTTGCAGATTGTGATTTAAAAATGAGGACTTCTCTGCTGTAGGATGCTACAATCCCTACAAGACCTATGAGAGAAACAAGTGCAAACGGAGTTATTTATAGACCCAACAAAGAGATAGATGATTAGTAATGAGGATAAAGTATTACACTGTAATTAGCACACACCGATATGACCCTAGTTTGACCTTTGTTGCAGGGACTGGTGAGCATGTGCAGTGACGGTCTGAGCTTTTCTGTCTGAGTAATATCTGCAGCATATGGTCTCATTGATTCACACAACTTCAACCTGAGCACATTAATCTGTGAAATTACCTGGTGAGGAGTCAGGTTTACTATCACCGGTCCATACTGTGAATATTCATTCATGTTGAGAGCAGGCTGAAAGCGTCCCTTTGTAAGACATGATGAGTGAATTCCCTTGACATGCTTTATTAATATAACTACAAGGGCACTATTAGATGTTTCTTCCTCCCTGCTTCCTGCTGCTTAAATCCTCCAGTGAACATGAAATGAAACATGGCTTCACCTGCATGGCACTTCAAATTCCTGGCTATGTCTTGTCTTTTATTTAATTAATCTAAAGTGCACTGTATTGAAATATACTGTGTCTCTGTGTGCATCTGGACTGAACTATGCTGCCTCATGCATTTGTTATCATGCTTCATTGGGTATGTTAATTGAATAATGAATAATAATTGAATAATTATTAATGTGTGGCAAAGGACAGCAGATGAAAATTGTTAACTCTGGCCTTTCTTTTTTTTTTTTTTTTTTTTGGAGCATTTTCCATTTTGTGTTTGAATAAGCGCTTGATTATGGTCCACGTTTTTCAGCAAAAACCACTTTGAGTCTGAGTGTGTCTTTGTGTCCAGATGTGTGTTTAGGGGCACTTTATGGAGCAGAGGGAAGAGGTCTCAGGACCAGTGAGAGAGTCCGTGGAGGCAGAGAGGCCCTAGGCTCTGCCACGGCAGCACAGGCATCATCATCACAGATCAGAGGAGCTATATTTAGGACGAGTTTGATTTCCCCTCACAGGTCTCGGCCTTTTGCAGCCACTTTCCAGTCACATTTCTAAAAATCCAGACCAAAGGGAAAACATCTCCGTCTCACCATTTGAAAGCATCTCCTCCACCTTTTCATAGCTTTTCTGTCTTTCCATGTTTATTTCTGCTTTTCTCACTCTCCGTCCAAACTGTCACACCATATTTTCCTCACATCCTGTTCTAACAATCTGCCTCTGTTGTCCAAACAATAGCAGCAGCAACAGGACCCATGCTGTGACAACTTCAGCTCTGTAAAGCGTGCAGCTTCTATATAATCCCCTTTCTGATGTTGTCGAGATATACTACTCACATTATTTTTAAGGGAATGCCTTGATGGTGTCTTCTTAGATGGTCTTCACTGTGTGCTTTTGTAATGGCTGACAGAGGCTATTGCAAGTGCTGCTGCAGGTAACAGTGATGGGGATAATTTTTCAGCATCAGCAGCAAGTTCAGAACCCTGTGCAGATACAACAAATCCCAAAAACCAACACCTCTCCAAAACATGTCCTGTAACAACCGAGGGCAAAAAAATTGGGTCATTTTTCGAATGATTGACAAGATCAGTGCAAAAATATCTTGAAGAGTAAGGACGTGAAAGCAGGACACATGTTAGGCTCAGACTTCTGTCATCTTGTGCTCCTTCTCTTTCTCCATTTCGAAAGATATGAAAAATCCTAGACTCTGAGACCATGCATCATTAATGATTTCTCATATATACGGTTATTCTCTGAAGGATTTCTCATAGATTTTAATTTTTAACATGCTGTAGATGTTGAGTGTCATACACACAAGAGACTTAAAAACTCAAGACTGCAGTGAATTTTACATGTGAAAATCCCTCCAGTGGTAGTAAATACTGAGGTGACGCTCTTACAGCACATGCATGGGGGTCATCTTGCGCAGCCATTGCAGCAGAAGCGTAAAGGACAATCACAGTTATTTTCATTGTTCAAACATTTATGACTCGAACAGAAGTACAGTATCCCAGGAAGTGCGCAAGTTTTTAAGGTATAACTTAAAAGAGGTGGAGCGTGGGTGGAGGTGAGGCAGGCAAATGAAGCCTGGTTGCTGAAGTTCCCCCCCCACGCGCCGTACTATTGCCATAGAGACCAAAACCTTTCTGTAAACATGTTTATTTCTGCTGTAAAATTATTCATTTTAACTCGACTTGCTTTTGGAGCCAGCCTCAAGTGGCCAGTCGAGGAACTGCTTCATTTTTCAGCCCTGGAGGTTGCAGCTTGGTGAGAAAGGATCGATCAATAGTTTCAATAGAAACATTTCACTCAGAACCACAAATGCTAATCCCACGGTGGCACTAGGAAAAATCAGAGGATCACCAGTGTCAGTAGGATTCATTGTCTAGGGAACACGAATGTCTGCACAAAATGTGAACTCAAAAGACACCCTTTGAAACAATTTCACTGTACTGCAAGCCTTTTTGTTTTCACACGCTATTATTCACGCCATTTTCAAAAGAAGCTATTTAATGTTCACAGAAAGACAGTATTCAGTATTCATCGCTGTGCATGTTTTCTCTGCATGTGCCCTCTTGTACGTGCTGGTGAATAGCCTAAACTGCAGAGGCATCTTAAACCACAGACATTCTGAAAACAAACAAATCCATCAGAGATGCCTCGCTGGCTCCACAGTCTCCTCTTCTTCCTTATGTAACGTAGGTCCTGTCACAGGGAGTCAGCTTCAGGCGCTGAAGCTTCCACAGCAGCAACATGGGTCTTGTTAATACTGACCCAATTTAATGGGTAGGCAACGGGGATGACGACTGGATGGCAGGATGATGTTTGCTCTGCCTGCTGGCTGACTGGCTATTACTGGATGGCTGAATGTCTGAGTGAAAAAATAATTCTGTGTGACTGGTGGAAAAAGTATTTCAGTGGTGTCTAGCTTTCATAATTTAATCAAGTTCTGGTTGAAACAGGATGCTGCAGCAGGAAATATATAAAGGGACTGTGAAGATATGCTTTATGCATCATCTTTTGTTGTCAGAGACCTCAAAATGAAGCCGCTGCTTCCTCACAATGAATAAAGGGATCTGTGTTTGAAAGAAAAATCCATTGCCACTCATGTCACTAGTTTTAATTGGGAAGTTGCAGGTTTTATATGAGATAGCAGGGGATTATTTCATTCATTAAATAAGTTAATCAGCTCAAAAACTTGCTGCTGTTTTTGTGTCCGACCCCTGTAGGTATGAATCATGATATCAAGGATTAACCAGCAGCATGGAGGGAAAAAGTGACTCATCATTTCATTGGGATTTTTAATGATTTTCTTCTTTAATAGCATTGACTGACTTATTAAGGAACATCTCTGTGACACTTCTGTGCTTTGTATTGTGTTGCTTATTCCCTGTGTGATTTCTAAATGGGATTAACTACTTACTGGCTAACTGATTGAATGACTTCCCGACTATGGTACCTGTAGTTCAATAGGAGCTTGAATTGCCGGCTTGGTGGCAAATATCTCACTTGTTGAGTGCCTGACTGACTGGATGAAAGGTAAAACACCATTTTCCATCATTTGTATCAAAACTTGGTTTATGGACTGATGAATCGACAGCTTCTTTGGACGGCAGGCTGGCGCTTTGAACAAACGTCGCTGCTCATCAGCAGTGGTGTCAGCACATGTAAGATTTATGACTTAGTCCACCTGGTAATTATGGAGAGTCACTCGTTTAGTGAAACGAGGTGACATGACAGCTGCCACAACACTGGTTGGTGGAGATGGAGAGAGAGTGAGGAAAGGACTGCGGGTGGGAAATTAACAGAGTGGAAAGGACTTAAAGGGAGTAAAGCAGGGGTGAGAATAGAAGGACGAAAGGCTGGAGCCGAGGAGAGTGAGGAGCAGAGGAGAGTGACAGAGCGAGAAGCACCCTGGGAATACATGTGTGTGTGTGTGTGAGAGAGAGAGAGAGAGAGAGAGAGAAAATGTTGATGATGAGGCACTGAGGAGGTTCTCTCTCACTTTCTCCTCGCAAATGCATCAACAGATTGTCTTACGGCATCACAATAGTTTTGTGATAGCTAAGGTTTTCTGATACTGCTCCTGACATGACTGCCTTCTTGACATACCGCCCCCCGAAACACACACAATTGTAGCAATTCAACATTTGCACTGGACCCTGGCTTCTCAATGATTAATGCATTTGACACAAAGCATAATTGGAAAGAGCCTGTGAACTATCAAACTGCACTATGTAAATTTGGTAGATTTAAAGAATATATATTTAATGCCTTCTCAAGTGTTTCAGGCTCAAACAGAAGCAGCACAAGTAGTGGCCTCAAAGCTCGAGTCTACACCCATACAAACAGGCCTTTAACCCTGCTGGGTTTTGCCAGACTAAATTGACCAAAGCCTTGTCAAAGTTCTGCATCCCTGAGGAAACAAAGCCAATGTGGGATGATGAATTTTCCTTTATTTATCTCTAAATTTGAGTTGAAGAAATATACTTTCCTCTCCTGACATCTGTAAGTGTCCATGAACAATGATCAGCCACTCAATGTCTGGAGCAGGAGGAGGCACAGTGCAATTTCAGTAATGAAATGAGTGTAAAGCATACTGCTAAAAAGAGAGCTTCAAATCCCCGAGGGATGGTGCAGTTTATGCAGATTTACAGTTTATTCTAAAAAAAAAAAAAGAAAAAAATAGCAATGCTAATAGATAGATTTAAAGATGACTTTCAGACAATATTCACAGTGTTGTGGAAAACTGTCAATACTGTCTGGGTCACACTTAAAAGAAGCTGATTTTACACATAAAAGTCTGTTTACAGCCTTTTGTGGCTGCAGAGCGAGCTGAGGAGAGTCTGATAAATTGCCTCAGGTGATGTCACTTGAGTCAATGTCAATCAGGGACGGGACTACAAGTTTCAAAAAGAAGTAAATCTGGGTGTGTGGAGTTAGAAGGAAGGGAGCTAACCAGAAATCTGCACCCTGCTCCCTCATCTCTGCTTGAGGCTTGCAGCCTGGGGATACATAAAACACTACCAGCATAACGCAGCCAAATCTTCACATGACCTTTGTGCTCGAGTTGCATTTTGGGTGACGTAGGCTCAAAGTTTTGACAAGGAAGAAGAATGCATGGAAAGAAAATGACAATACCTCTAGCTCTCAATTTAGTGCTATCTTTTTCCCCCGAAAAAGTCTCCCTAGCTCATGGACAGTGGCAGGAATTGTCATTTTGGTGACCGTAAAGTGAGCCTCAGGGTTACATTTTGCCCCCTGACCCTAAGTACAGAACATTACCCTCTGGATACCTTCCCAAACACGCTAATTTATTGAATACCTTCATTAAAAATTAATGACAATATGGCCAAATGTATTTTCTAGCATTTGTTCCCATATACATCTTGATCATTCTGGGATCAGTGTTAGGCACACACACATGCACACGCACTGTTGTGAAGCATGATTGTGCAGCACTTGGTATTCGGTTCCATGGAAATATCTGATTTGGTTTTGAGAGTGATGGTGCAGTCTGTTATAAATAGTTCTCCCTAAAAGCTAAAAAACACTATCTGTTATTGATTAGCTGTCAGCACATGTTAAAGCTCACTGTCGCTGGTCACACAGTCTGCCCTGGTAGGCCGAGACACACACACACACACACACACACACACACACACACACACACACACACAGAGCAAAGAGAGTCATGCAAAATGCATGCACAAGCTTTATCTTCCTTTAGGATTTCTCTGATGGTCTGTGACACACATATTGACATGCATAGATACAGTACATGTACGCACACACATGTATGTATGTAAATGCCATTTCCATGCCGGTACATACATGCACACACTCACACCGGACTAACAAACACTCACACATACACACCGCGACAATTTACCCTTTGCTCTGCTTCCTCTGACTTGAATGATTCATGCATGTGACACTTCAGTCTGAATGCCAACGTGAAATCATTAAGTCTTCAACACACTAAACCTACAACTTCTGAAGTCTTCTCTGCGTATCATATTTACTCAATATGACGATCACACAAAAATCCATGATCACAGGCAGCGTATTATCCTAATTATTCGGACGATCTTTTGAAAAATCCAGAGCTAATATTGCTTTTTCATATCTGTGGTTTTATGACTTGTGAAACCATATCATTGGTCTGTATTTGGGAATTCCCGAAACACAGCTGAGAATTATCTGTCTGGCCAACTTTGCTGACAGTTGTGTAAACAAAGCAAGTTTCCGTGATGTCTTCTGGGGAAAAGTATGTGACACCGACGGAAGATTCTATTACTGGAAAATAGTTTGCATCTTGTTTATTGTCCTAAACAAGCATAGGATGTCTAAGACACTTTCTGAGACATCATTAAAAGCAACTTAGCATATTTGGTATGCCAGTTGCCTACAATTATTTAACACGATAAAAATGCAGATACAGCCTGAAACATCTCTGCGGTGTCGTGGACAGAATTCAGGATGATGTTTACCCGGTTGTTTCTTTTGTGGTAATGGTCTTTGCAGCCTCTTTAAGATGTGAGGAACATACTGACAACTGGAAACAGGACAGTTGCTTACGTAATAAAGTTTCTGCTCGTACATGCTCTGCCCGCCTCTGCCAAATGCTCCTGTGGAGCTGCACAGTGCCGGTACGTGATAGTGATTGTACTGGACAGCTTCCAGGTGTTCATGTGTGTGAAAGTGTGGGAATGGAGCAGGGTGTTTCTCACTGTTACAGTGGTAGCTGGGGTAGTATGACCACCAATCGGCAGAATAAACTATATTTTCTTTTCAAGGTGCAAGTGAATTTATTGTGTATTGCCAAACTATATGGGCAGCGTTTGATCTTTGTTCAAAAGCCTAAAATGACTGATGTTTACTTTTACCTGACAAGGACCATGTTGCTAAACCTCTTTGTAGGGGGATCCAGAAGCTTGTGTGTATATAGACTGTATAAATAGTGGATGGAGCTTCCAGGTCTGAAAAATGAGGCCAGTGCGCAAGTGCCTTAAAACTGCATTCTTTCAAATGGCCAACAGGGGGAGACTCCACCAGCTCCAAAAAGAAGCTCGATTGTATGTTAGCTTATGAGAAACTGACCCTATTTCTTGATCTCTCACCTCAGTGAAGACTTTCCTGATGAGTTTGTGGTCCCAATTGCTCGGCCCGGGTATTCTTCAATGCAATATGATGCTAATTTTCTAAATTGTAGTCCCATTTACATTAAAGTGCAATATAATAAAGGCTTTGCATTAGGCTGTGGCTACCTTGTGATTGACAAGTTGCCAGTGATGTGTCCTCAGGTTCTTGGTCAAATCCAATCAGGATAGAGGTGAAGCAATGCACTCCTCCCATTTTGAAAGGCAATCACAAACAGAGTTTTTGGCCACGACAGAATAAGTCCTTGAAATGATGAATAATAGATCTCAAGAAGGTATTCCTAAAAAGTGTAATCTGCAATAATGACACAAATCAGTCACTGTTGTAAATGTTATAATCTATGAACTATATATGTGAACCACGTCAAAGGAAAAGACAGAGTGATGGTAGTGCTTGCAGACAAATGCAATAAAGCATGAAATACACAAGGGAACCCACAAATACACATAAACAAATGGAGTAGGCATAAAATAAGAGTACACTGGAGCATAAAGCGTTACAAAAGAGCATAAAATATCATAAAAATAAAGTCATTACAATCTTAAAACAATTAAATATCTAAAGTCTTGTACGGAATCCATAAATACTGTAGACAATAAAGATCATCATAATATAAAGCACTGCGAAGACTCAGTAGAGTATAAATGGAAGGTGGTGTTCAACATGCAGTTCTTATCCATATGCATGTCAGTGTTAGTATTCTGGGAATGTTGGTGTAGCTCTGTATTAAACAAGCATATGATCTTTTTGCCCTGAGGTGAGCTTCAAAGGCAGCTGAAGTACAAAACAGGAAGTACATGCTGCCTGCAGGCTTGATACAAGGCGGAAAATTCATACTCAGATCCTTTACTTAAATAAAAGTACTTTTACGACATACATTCCATTACAACTAAAAGTCCTGCACTAAAGTATGTTGGTGTTATAAGCAAAATGTACATAGTCAAAAGTGAAAGTACTCACTGGACACCAGAGTATGAAAAATTCTATAATCTGAAAACTAACTAGAGCTGTCAGATAAATCTGGTGAAGTAATATTTGCCTCTAAGATGTAGTGAAGTAGATGTATAAAGTTGGAGAGATAGAGAGACATGCAGAAAAGTGATAATAATTAAAAATGTGTCTCTTTTTTTTGTTAGTTGTTTGTGCTGATGGATTTGGAAAGCAGCATCTTTTTGATTGCAGCAGTCAATATCTGGAGCTGAAACAAACACAGGCTCTGTGTATAAATGTTCATTGCAGTCAACAGTCTCCATTACTTGTGTTATTTTAAACCAGGACATCTGGTGCCCCTCTAACTAGAGGAGTTTACACAGGACACCAGGTGGTTCAAGAGCTGGCTGGTTAGAGAGAGATCTGTCAGGAGAATCGGGAGCAAATAACACACTTGTATTTTAAGCTGAAGGTCAAGCACACACTCACTCACAAACATTTGAGATGACGCCTGGAGCAAAGAGTATCTGGATTTTTTTTTTTTTTTTCTTTTTTTAATTATTCATTTTTCCGCTCCACTTAGAGACACCAGATGGTTGGTGTTTGTCGCACCGGACACATGTGGTCAGAAGTTGAATAAGTGAGCGACTAGATTTACACTGAATGCATCATCAGTGTCGGGTTTGTTAAAATTCATTTGGAACAAGTGCCACAAAGTGCTAACGACTCAATGAAAACCAGCGAGGTGATGTTTACACAGCAGCTCGGAATCAGTAAAAAGCACATCTGTAAAAAGAGACTCCATTTGAAACATAGCTGACCAATCAAGAGTGATTTCCTCAGCAGCATTTGGTACAACGGGTGCTGTGTTGCAGGTATGTTTCAGGATTTTGAGTGAGACAAAACCTCTTGACTGTATTCATGTGATAAACAAAGAACTTACATTTTACTTCCTGTGCTAAAAGTGTGCACAACAAGGTCAAATGTGCTGCAACGGCCCAAAACATTTCCATTTTAAGAAATGTGCTGCAGCTTCAGAAATGACACAAAGTCTAAAAGACACAAAATGCATCAGAAAAAAGGAGTTTGTGTGTTTTGGGGTTTGCTACTCATGCATTAGATTTGGCTTTCTGCAGCACGTTTCCATTGTTGTATTTGTTTTGGATTTTCATGTGTGTTGTTTCTGAATTGAAATCGTTTCCAATCCTGCAGCAGGTTTCTATTAATTTTGGCCGTTGCAGCGTTTGCCCCGGTCGGCCTCTGTATACAGTGTTGGCAAACAAATCGAAACTGACATTAACTCAGGAAAGAAACAATATAGTAGCTGTTTATGCCTTAACAATACCAATTAATGCAACTCTAGCACAAGTCCAGAATGTGCACCCATATTATATCTGGGTGAACTCAACATATGCAAATGTGTTCACAAAGGTTCACAGAAGTACCTTTAACACTGCAAAATGATTAGTCAACACAAGTTGGCTATCAGCCCTACTGGGAAGAAGAGATAATGACCTGTCTTTTTTATGTGTTTGTTTGGATCTCATTAGCTGACTGGAAGAGACAGATTTGTTTGGGGTACCTTCACCTGTACACTAAACATAGCACATGACACAACAGCACACTGCGAACATGTGGCTCACTGACATCAATAGAAAAATTAAAAGGCAAATTATACGTGAGGAGCTCTTAAAAGAACACTGTTTCTGCACATTTGTCCAGGTCTCTGAAGTATATAAATCTGTGCATGCTGCAGCTCTGAATGGCAACCATGAATCTTACTGATGGGGCAGAATTAATGATATTCCTTATAAGGTCAGTTTCAAAACATGAAGCCATGAGTCAACTCCAGAAATTATGTTTATATACTTATACTTATTCAATGGAGCTCTCAGATTTCTTGCAAATTGGCAAAACAAATTAGCAACATTCAGTCTAATTATAAATGAAAATGTAGTTGCATGAGTGTGTACTATCTTCATTAGCTGGTCTGTTTGGTCCTTGTAAACTTCAGCTTCATTACAGTGTATACCTTTAGGTGCTGATGATGTTCATCTGGGAATCCAATCAAAACAGGTTTTTATGCCGACGCCTCTGCAAAAAGAAAAAGAAAGAACTCTTCCCAAAGCAGCTGATTTATCTATCAGAGGCATTAACTAAATACAAGGTTTGCCAGCTTATTGGGTCATAATTTATGCAACTCATAATAATACTCATAATTCATGAAAATTTAATCTGTTTTTATCACCCATGGCAAACTGTGAGGAAATTCGAAGTGCTGGGGAATTCTGGGATAACTGGGAATCACATTTTTTTTTCTAAGAATTAAGAAAAATATTCTGTGTCACATGTTAACCATCTCAATGCTAACATGCTGATGTTTATTAGGTCACAGGTATAGTCCACGGGACAGTGGAATATACATATTATTTGACATACAGAGTCAAGAAATGCATAAAACTCTCATGCAAATGAGTTAAAATGATGGTGATTTTAAGTCATCCCAGCACTGTTCACCTTTTCATGTTAAACAAGAATAAAGAGGAGAGACCAGGAGAAGAGAAACAAAGCTTTTTTTAATGATAGACCATATCACAGTCACGGACCTCCTCGTCTCTGACAGGTGATGTCATAATGCTGTCATGTGTGCTGAGGCTCTGTGACATTACAGTGAACCGCCCTCCAGGCCGACCCAGGACAGCGGCCGCTCAACGCAGATCTAGGTGACATGTTTTTGCTCAGACTGTCTCAGTCTGTCGTTACATCTGTTCTTTGGTAAAACTGCAAAAACCTCAAGTTCAATATTGGAAACTTTGCTGAATGTTTAGGTCTACACTAACCAATTACAGTGAATGAGTGAATGTACGAAAGCACATCATTGACAGTATTGGATAGAAGTGTGGTAGAGTCATAGAGATTTTTGACCCTGTAACAAGCTAAATGGCTAAATTTTGGACAATAAATGACACAATACAATTAAGAAATCTAAGCTAAGTTTGCCCTTGGTTCATCTGTTAGGAAAAAGACTTTTGAACTGCTATTTTAAGGTATCAAGTTAAGATAAAAACACAGTGAAGAGGCTATTGGCTCTAAAGATATCAATATCACATGACTCCATATAATCTCCATAACTCTAAAATGCTAGTTGTAGCCAGAGATATCATCATTTACTTTACATCTGAAGCGCATGCAGAACAGAGGACTGAAATGTGGGTCTGACTGTCAAGACTGCATCGATCTAAAACTGAATTAACGGAACATGACCTTGCAAACGGAGATATGTGCTTGGCAAAATATTTAATCACATTTAACTGAAATAAATTAGGCCTCTTCAGTGCAACGAGCTGGATAAACATTTGGCACAAGATATTTTGTGCTGCACTTCAGACATAAAGGCTCATAAGAAAACTGTGGTTGCTCACTCATTGCAGTGAATACTCTGTGCTGAATGAGTTCAGGTCAGGAGAACACATGCTGATAAGCCCTGTATGGATTTGGAGAGCCTGACTCTTGACATAAGCCTAGCCCCACACACACGTACCTTTACAGACAGGTCAACATAGGCCCCTCCGGCCCAGCTGGTCTGGCTTGTGTTGGAAAAAATACAAAAACACCCTGGTCTACTTGTTAGAGAGCATCCCAGCAACATCAGAACTGGAGATGAATGCAGCCCAATCATCGCAACTCAGGCTGGCCATGCTCTCATTTCGAAAGTTCAAAAATCCCCCAGGGGTGATGATTTGGAGAAAAAGTTCTCCAAGGTTAAATAGTTTTAATAAGGGAGGCCATGCTTGAAAAGATTTCTACGACGTGTCATCCGACTGTGTCAGAAGGCTAAAGTATTTTTAGCTGTTCGACTGCACTCGAAGGCCGGCGGTCATACAGAGGGGCAGGATGAGATAAAGGTTTAAATATCAGGATAACAGCACACACTTTCAGACAATCTCTGCTGGAAGGCCTTTGTAGTGTTGGACTCATTTTTACATTCAAAAAATGACAGAAATATGTGTGGAGAGTGAAAAAAGAAAGCTTGAGAGACAAACCAGGCCTCCTTTCTCACCTGCACACGCCTGGCTGATCACTGTGTGAAGTGGGTTTGGTAAAGTGACAGAATTTGTAGCAGGTATACCCTGTAAAGGCTATTTTAGACATCTTTAATTCAGTTTTTTTTTGTTTGTTTTGTTTTGCATCAAGTTATCAGATTATTGGTGGAGCTCACTGCCTTCTTTTACATAAACTTTTCAAAGTTGTAATCTTCCCATTTAGAAAAGAAGATAAGTTCTCCTTTATTAATTCAAATGCAGAGAAATTCATTCTCTGCATTTAAGCCAGTATTAGGAGTACTATTGATAATGAATCATATATTGTTGTCCACATTTTAATGAGGTAATCCTGTAATCCAGTCCAGAATTCTCTCATATAATAACCAGATCAAATGTTTAATGAAGTGAAACCTGTGAGCTGATTCAGACAGACAACAGTTTGCTGTCCTGTGGTGCACTGTTAGTTCACTTAACTCTGCTGCAAAACTTAACTACTTAACTACCACTACTACTTATTCATATTATAATGTTGACGATTTGAATTGGATTTTTTGAAGTCTTTGCAGCTAGTTTGAAATTAATCTGGAAGTGCTGACAGCAACAAGTCCTCAAGTCCAAACCAGCAAAACTGCAGGCACTATACACAGTGGAAACACTGTGGAACAAAACACTATATCCATGAATCGATTGCCCCAGTGCATGCTGGGAGGCTTAACAACACACCTACCTAATACCTGCGATCACATGATCAGCACTCAGCCAATCATATCAATGCTCAGCACCCATTTTGTCTTTTCAAATGAAGGCCTCAGAGTTTTTCCTCATGTTTGGTCCTCATCCAGGATTAACAAATCAATCTTCAAACTGAACCAGATTATCTGGATGTGAACAAACAGGATTATTTTGGCCTTAAAACAGCATGTTAGCCTGAATTAGTTTATGAATTGAATTAGAAGAACAGGGCCCTGTTGCTCATGTAGCATTTCACAAGCAAGCTAGCCTGCAAGCAAGCAGTCTGAGCATGTTGCTTTAGGTTTGTAAAGGAAAGGACTGTGATGGCAGAATGCTCAGAAAATCCTTTCACAAGTCACCTGTTGGCCTCAAACGTCACCTAAAGCCAAGGAGGAGGTTTTCTGTCCAGGTTTTTGGCAGGTTGGCTAATATTCCCGAAGGGATTACTCTCCACTGAGACACCAGAGATCACGGCTCCTCATCACGAAGCCACTGTAAGTACCTGCTACTCATGCTAACATGTCGCTGATGTTTTTGGCTCTGATCTGCAGTCAGTGGTAAAGTACTTTGTGCCTGTTAAACTGTGGGACTGCTGCTTGATGTTTGTTTGTGGGCAATGTTTGGCCTGCTGCTAGTTTCTGCTGTGTGCTGCTGTTTGAGACTGAAACCCATGTTTCAGGCTGTGCTGAATTTGCACATATTTCCTTCTGTGTTACGTTGTTTTAAGTTGCTGTCCTCTGCAGCAGAGGAAATGTTGTACTGACTGTTGTCTTACTCAATGCTCATTCCCAAGAATTCAGAAGTGAGTTTGTTGTGACTTGGCATGCTCTTGCTTGGAACAGATGTATTCATGCAGTTTTTTGGGGTTTCATCACATCCTAATCTGCTCTGCATCCATCCTCTGCTGTGTTCTGCTGAAATGATGAGGTTAGCCTGTAGTTCATGCGTGTTAAACATAGTTCATTACCTTTGCATTTATTTTGATATATATCAATGCATACAGTATGGCAGACTGACTCTGACCTATTCCACTCTGACAGCACAGGCGCACACCTGTGTACATGAATGCATCATGACTGCAGTGTTGTGACACAGAATGAGATGCTGCACGTAGATACTTGAGCACAAGAGCACTTCTTGTGGTTCCTCCACTGCCTTTGATTATCTCAGTTGTACACTAAATAATAACAATAAGTAGAAGATATACTTTTTGCCAAAAATACTGTGCTGATGCAAACATCAGAAGTCAGAGTGCGGCTTTCTGCAATCAATCACACTATGTGGATTTTAAATTGAAATCACTTTCTATTTGTCACTTTAAGCCAGCAGCCAAGTTCAATTTTGTTTCGTGTTTTTCAAAACCACAAGTTACGCTCCGCTTCATACCTCCACCAGTGATTGGAACAGTTTTGGGTGTCATTTATCCTCTATTATGCTTTGAGAAAACCCATAATATAGAACTGTTTAGCAGGAAGCCTTTGCTATATGACTTCCCCATACAAATACAAACTCAACATAAAATTTGGTGACAGTAATATTAAGGTCCCCTAAATGTTGTCCTTGTCAGCTTCGAGGCTGTGTTACAGTCATAGTGTTACAGTTGTTTTCCAGAGCTTTCTACCATATCATATGGTCTTCATCAGTGGATGGAGTCGCCCAGTAACTTGAAGATTGGTCATCAGTAGCACTATCAGGAGTTCAAGTCCATGTTAGCTTAAAGTTAGACATGAAAGTTTATTGTTGACCTCGGAAAATGCTTTTGTTCACATCATCCATTGCTTTCATACCATATACTAGGAAACAACCTTAAAATAATACGTTCAGTATAAGTCAAATCCTAATTTCTGTGCAGTGATGCACCTGCTAAACTGTTTATCAGGTTATACGTGCGATTCTGACACCCCTGATCCATCATGTCCTGCCACACTCTAGCTTCTCTGTTTGCTCACTTAGTTTCTAGCAGGCAGCCCACCTTTCTTCTGTTCTCAGTCTCAGCAGGACGGATAAGACAGGCACTGATATCACTGTGAACCGAATTACACACTCAATGAGTTTTGAATGTCCTCAATTAAAGGAACAAACTGTGGTTTAACATGTGAAGAAACACATGAAGAGATATTCTGCCCATGAAGAAATGACTCAAGACATCTGCATATACATGTGGAAACCAGATGTTTGTGCATGTGCATGAGCGGACCACTGGCTTGCTGACATGTGCTGTGTGCTCACAAACCTTTTCTCACAATCACGTTTCTTGGCTGTCATGTGCAATAAGAGCAAGTGACATCGGTCCACAGGCGCTACAAGCTATGAGCTCACTGCCGATCCATGTGTGGCAGTGCTGTATGCCCGTGTCTGCTGTCTGTGCGGATCTGCCGTCAACATGTAACATGAAAGAAAATGTCAGATATGTACAACGCCAGCAAGGACACTGTGACACATTTCTGTTTCTGTGGTCACACTGAGCCGTGAATCTGTGGGTAGTGTTTAATGGAAAATCCCACCTCAGACACTGTTACATACTGTAAATCAGAGTTTGACTACCATCAGGCGCACCATATCTAACTCTGCTTTCATCTGTGATTTATTATTCTATGCCTTTGAGCATTACATTGTTACCTTCCTGAGCTTTGTTGTGTGCAGTTTTTCTATATCACAAAGAAACAGTACCTGCAAGCAGTTAACAAAGCCACAAATTCCAGAAAATTCATTAGAGTACAAAGAGCTGATGGCAGAAAACCTCTGTTTCCTCATTGTTGAGTTATCTCAGGGCACTTTTTATAAAGAGCAGGTCTAGATGTTACTATTTATATTTACACACCAAGTCCCACCATGAGCAAGCACAGCTGTATGTATTTTCAATTTCATTCCTCCATGCTTATGCATTACTTTCCATTGTCAAGAACTGAGGTGAGAGCTGACGTTTTCAATATCTTCTTGCACATTTACAAGTTACATTTGATATTTTAAGCTGCAGTCATATTTTTTTTTTTTTTTGGCTGACATTTTTGTGTTCATTTTGAAGAAGATTTTGCAGTCCAGCCAAGCATTTCACTCATTTGGCTGTGTGTTGTCAGTGCTGTTGAGTTTAGACAATAAAACACAAGTCCTGCTCTTCAGCAACTCAAACACTTAATCTTACTCTGTATCTGTTTGATCCAAACCAACATGCCATGCAATGCCATTACATCAAGTCAAAATATTCTTGGTGTCTCTGCTTCATTTCATATCCATTTCTATGTCAAACAGATTGGAATATTTTGCATCTCTGGAAAAAAAACTTGTGGTCTGTGAAGTAATCTTGAATTCCTAGATTACAATATGAAAAGCATTTAGTAAGTAGCAACATAAGAGTGCAGGGCACACACACACACACACACACACACACACACACACGCACACACACACAAAACATCAGCCATCACGTTGAGAGAAGAATGCCTGTGACAGCCTGAATGCTCCAGGGTGTTTCTATTGAAATATTTATCCTTTAACCTGGATGGACTGCCCATAATATCACTACTGAGAGAGTGGAGTAGATCTACATGACCTCGGACTCCCTGAGCGATACCAGCACCTACCCGATAGCACATGGAGTTCATGTAGAGTAGCGATTTGACTGCAACATGTGACATGAAGGTGACAAGAAAGGCAAGAGGAAGGCACATATGGAAAGAGCACACGCTGTATAGAAAAGCATCATTTAATTTAAGATATTGACGACTACAATCAGTTTTGGTCATTTTAAATCAAGCAGAGTGGTTGAGATGAATTAACTGCAAACAAAACGCCAAAATAAGTCTACGGTTTGTCTTCAGGTACAGTAATAATGTTTTGCCATAGTATTTTCATTGTCTTTTAAATGTAGGAGCAATATTTATGAGGCAATGCTTTGTATGCTGTGGAGCACAAATGCAGAACATGTTGCAAGTAAAACTCCATCATTCTCCTCTGTGACATCAAGGGCAATGCCAAACCTGGGGGTGGGTGTGTGCAGCCATTTGTCAGTGGCAAAGTAACACTGTCATTGTGTCTATCTTTTATGTCAGAGTTGTGCTTGCCTGAAAGATACAGAGCATTGTGCACTTTTCTCTTCCACCTGTTGTTGCCATTGGGTTCCTTCGGTTTGTGATTGGCCTTCATATAACCAAGCCAGCATCACCACAGCTGCAGCCCTGCAGCCTGCTGCACCAAAACAATGCACCATGTCACACAGCTCGGTCAGAGAGAGCAGTCCTTTCAAGCGAGGAGAATAGAGGGGAGCTTTTATATGGTGACAAACCAGCAGGTATGATAAAGACAACAATTGGAAATGAACAGTAGAAAACACCATTAGTCACTTTTGTGTGATTCTAGCAAAAAAAACCAAACAAACAAAAAAAAACAAGCTCAGCCAGTATTTCTCTAATTTGGTAATCCTCACCATTTAGCACCGGAGTGTTTCATGAGAGCTAGATTTGATATCACAGTCTTTCCTCTCTGTTTTGGTCTTCTGTCCTCACAGTAAGCTGGTGTTTTTCACATCACAAATATGCTAAAGCTCGAAATGCTGGTTTCATGTTTTAGAGTGAATGGGGAAAACAGAGCTTTTGAAAAACACACAGTTAGTTACAAGACAGTTACAAAAAAATAGAAGTTTAAACGTTGAGATCAGTGGAAATCCTTCATGGTCCTCTTCCTCTATTTTCTTTTCTCATTATCTTCATCTCTTAATGGTCTAGTTTAATGAGCCCGTCTTTGCTAGTGAGCCTGCAATGTTCGGGTACAGTACAAGATGTTTATCATAGCCAACCCAACCCAAACACCAGCTGAGCACTACAACCTTTCCTTATAGCCACACATTTCCCCGAAGAGATTCAGTGGTTCTGGATGCAAACTAAGGTCTGATGCCTGCAGCATGGTTGTGGGCTGTTGGTCACAGCAGTCGAATGGTGAACCAAAGCACTCAAACAGAAATATTTGACATAGATACATGACAGTCCACGTGTGCACCTATATCTCTCCGTTGTCATGTGGGACTGGCAACATTCAGACACACAGCTTTTAGCCTAAATGGGTCATAACCACATTACTGCATGTGCGGTAAAATACATATGCATGCATACATGGAGTGCATCACTCAATCGTTGTCCTTATGTCATCACAAATAATTCAAACTGAGGCTCCAAGTGCAACATAATGCATTTGTTGGACCAGCAATTTTCAACAGCTGGCCACATCAGCCCAGTGCTGTGTGGAAGCATGCGCTGGTGACTTTTGCATATTATCCCACTGCATAACATTGCATGACTGGCAGGCTGCACCATGGAGAAATGCTGAATGCAGCATTGTTTGCTCCCTTGTTGCTTTTTAAATATGTCAAGTCCAATATGAATTTGTCCCAAGCTGCTAACAGCTTCCTCTCGTTAACTCACATGATAACATCCTGAAAACCGGGCCGGACTGACCGACCTTTCATTTGTCTTTTAAGCCAACAAAGCATGCATTAACCATAATCTCAAGATTTTGTACATTTAAACTAAATACTGTGCATTTTTGCAGAGTAAAAACAGAGATGATTATGTCAACCTCCATTTAGTTTTCTATTCTTATGGTCTGGCTAGTGAACCTTTGTATTCAATACTGAATACAGATGTTAGTTTATTAATTTGGGAGATTAGAATTCATTTATTGATTGAGCTGTCATTGCAGCTGTAACACCACCTTTAGTTTGCTTTCTCGCTCTGGGTAGGTCCTCCATTTATGCATGTTTCCCTTGTGAGAAAACAGTGGAGTGGCATTTTTATGTATAATTAAAGTATGATATAATATGTATAACATAAGGGCATCTCTGGTTTTGCGAGTAGAGCATGTTGTCTCCTGTTTGTAGGGTTTGTGGTTCAATCCCTGCCTGTCCATGTTTAAAGTCTTTGGGTGAGACACTAAACCCCAGATTGCTCCCAGTGGTCTTCCAGTGTCCACACATTACATCCTCAAAAAAGTGAACAACTTATCTCTACATTATATTTCCCATCCAACAAATGTCTTTAGAAGTACAGCAGAGCAGATGTTTCCTCTTTTCTACTATAACACAGCACATATGCAAGTCTCATAAAGCTCCCCACGGGACACTATCTAAGTTTATATCTGATCCAATTTGGCAAAATGTCATTGTCCTCATATTCAAAGTGTTCGGAGCTGAGGGAGAGAAGAGCTCAACATAAGTAAGGCAACTTTCTCTGTGCTTCTCCATCCACTCCTCTATACTATATTCCTTGTGATGTCCACTGTAGTCAAATCTGATTGAAGATGAACAAAAAAGACTTGGCTGGAAACACATAAAACCGTGGATGAAAGCAGAATCTTAAGGCCCACTGCTCCCTATCCACCCAAGTAAGATGAAATCCTGATGTGATCTTTGGACCTGGAGGAGCATAACTGAAAAGGGGAAATTTCTTGATGTTGGATCTTGAACTGAAACTAAAGTCAATACATCAAACAGAGAAAAGGGTAGCAATGTGTACACTCACTAAACATCTGTATGTGCAGCTTGTTCCCATTCATCACACAAAACTCACGATTTGCAGAGACTGCAGCCACAGAGTAAGACCCAAACAAATCCGAGGCATCTCAGTGCCTCAACGCTGCTGGCTAAAGTAAAAAATATGCACACGCTGATGTCAAAGTTGGACAGTTAGATCAGATATATGCACAACAAAACACTGGCTGAGGCGAGTTGTAATGCAATTAGCACACAGTGTTATGAGCTGGTGTAGAAGCTGTTTTTTAAGTGAACAACATGTCAGATCTTTATGAAATGACTTTATTAAAACCTGAAATACAAGCCTTATTCCAAAAAAGTTTGGATGCTGTGTAAAGTAGTGAAATCTTTTATACAATCATGTGTTCACAAAGTGTTGAACCTCGTTCCATCCTCGCTTGTGAATGACTGAGCCTTTAGGGGATGCCCCTTTCATACTCAATTATGACACTATCACCTGTTACCAATGAATCTGTTTACCTGTTGAATGTTCCAAACAGGTGTTTTTGGAGGTTTCCACATCTTTCCCAGTTTTTTTGAAACATTACATTTTTATTTTATCTATGCCTTACACACTTTTTTGGAATTAGGTTGTACACACAATCGGTATTTCTTTTCAAATTGCCCCAAACATCATCTTGAAGTGTTAATAATGGCATCTGATTATCTAGTTATATATTTCGTGACAACACTCCACACCGTGACACAACAATTAATTTTTTTTTTACCCTACATCCTTTCTTCTCCCCCAGGAAGTAAATAAAGCAACACCACAGGGGAAATAATTGGTTTTCGGCTCACTGCAAACCTCCCACTCTCAGCCTGAAATAGACACACAGTAATCCCCTCTTACCCAAAATGGGCAGCAGTCTGGAGAACCTGAAAAGCTTATTGTTCTGGGGTTTTTTTTTAAACACTGACAGATTCAGTAAAAATGTTTATTGCATCAATCCATCCATCATCCATCCCCACCCGTTTATCCCGTTCAGGGTTGTGGAGGGCTGGAGCCAATCCCAGCGCACACAGTCCATTTTAAAACATTGTCATTTGCAAATCTCTGAACAAGCATCTAAATATTATTAAGCATGAAAATGGATTTGAAACTCATTTGGAGATTGAAAAGCAGGACTATGGCAGTAGTGCATTGCATAATCACAGCAGTACACATATGCACACAAATGCAGCCTCTGGCTTACCGGAGGAAAAAAAAAAAAAAAAAAAACGCAGCTGACCTCACTTTTCTTTGAGTGACTCAGCTATTTTAAACTTAAGTGAATGGGCAATTCTCATGTGTACAAATTGGGACTTTAAGCCAAGTACAGCAGCACCACCCCGGTGGATCGTTGTAATGGGCTTCCTCATTACACCGAGGTGACTCCAGCTGTGTTTGAGCTGTAATAATCACTCCACAGCAATAACTTCTCCACAACTGCCTGTGGGTCATTAAAGCCAGTGTCCACTTAGAGGATTGGGACACCTTGATTAATCAACAGGATAAAGCTGCCTCACAGTCCCTTTTTTTTTTTTTTTAACTGTCTATTGCTTCCTCATTTCTTATCACTCTACCGTTGTGATATTCCTACAACAGGCTTCTGTGATTGGACCCAATGAGTCTTATGAGCCACACGATAAAACCTAATAGCATGTCATAATTTCTATTGGGGCTCCAACAAAATTGTGAACTTTCTTTTGGCAATTTGCTAAATCTCTCCCTCGTGGTTTCCCTTGGAGTAAAGAGACTCACTTAGTACACATGAATATCTTGTGTGCAGTTTTCTGGCATCAACTGTAATTTCCGACTTTTTTCGCAATCACCTCACACTGCCAGTTAGAATTACAGTGTGTAAAATAGCTCACGGTAGCTTTAAGCAAGACTTTGTACAGGACACCCCATTAATTCTCCTGCTCTCTGTCCCACTCACCTTCACTCTCAATGTCATTTCTCTGCAGCTGGCCAGTTTTCTCATCTGAAAAGAACAGCGTTTTCCTATCCGCTGCCAATCTCGCCGTGTCTCTCCCACTCCTGTTCCCTCAGTTATCAGTTTATATGACGGGAAGAAGTTATTGTACTAACAAGCTGTTTAACAGTGCGAAATTGTGTCTTGTCTGCTCTGATAAAGGGGACAAGGCTCCAGAGAGGATGTCTGCCACTTAACTGTACAGTAGAAAGCGTGAAGGGAAGAACAGGTTCACTGTAAAAAGTGCCTCAAATATCCAACGGCATACCCGAGGAACTTAAAAATATATCTGAGGTGCTTCAGGAAACCCTCTACAAATGATGATGTTACTCCAACTGGGCCATTCAATGAACTTAAAGCATATTGAAGATGCTTCATGTAACCTTCCCATAGGTTCATAAGGTTCCTGGAAGACCCTTAGACAGCTTAGAAGATCCTGCAGGAACCTCTGAACACTGCAGTGGATTCAGTGAGCACTTTTCCTCAACTCACAGCTTAAATTGAAAAGACAACTAGATATTCACTCTTAGTAAGTAATGCAAGTTGAGTATCATGTATGAGCCACGGCCTCAATTCTTACAAAAGATTTTACAACTCCTTCACTTCATGGCTGTGGCACGACTGTGGAGACTTAGAACTTCTGAAGGGCTTTGAATAGACTGTGAATGGAAATGGGGACAATACACTTAAAATGCAGATTAGCAAGTCTGATTAAAAAGTCTTTTCATAAGGAAAGTTTTAATCCTCTCGGTTTCTTGCAAAAGTGTTTGGACTGATAAAAACCTGTGTCGGGCAGTAATTTTTTTACTGTGCAGAAAAGGGTTTTAAAGCTGATATAAAGCAAATGTTACCGTATGTGTGACGGGCTGAATACGAAATGAGTTGAAGTGTGTCAGTGTAGAGAGGCTAAGAAAGAAGCCACCGATATTATGATATAAGAAGTTAGTTAACCCATCATTTCTAAACTGAACTATAAAATGTACATATGCAGCCAGTGGCATTATTGCTGACTAATGTACAAAATGTTATGCATATAGAGGATAATTTAAAGCAATAATTGATTTTTGGCCACTTGAGGGCAGAAAAACAGCAAAACAAGATGACGGATGCAGACACGGAGCAACATTAGCACTAATTTGTCTCTGAACACTCACACCTCGGTCATTTAAGTTGTCTGGTGTTCGCAGTGATATTGGTAGTTGTTTGCCGTCAAGTAGTTATGAGCAGGAGTTCATACCTGATCCATTATAACTTCTGTAAACGAGGCATCTGTTTCTCCACATCGAAGATGAAAGATGTTTCCTGGCATCACAGACTTGGATTTCCCTGATCAAAGTACTGTATATTTGGGTGAAACAAGCACGCTGTGTCTCTTTAACCCTCGTCTTTTTAACATCTCACCAAGTGAGACGCTTCCCTGCGTGTGACAAAGAGCGCAGCCCTCTTCATTCTTGAGAAACAGATATAACAGTGGGAGACCTGTATATCTGTGCAGATGGCTTTGTAATGAAGACGATTCCAGTGGTGTTGGTTTTTTCTTTTCTTTTTAACAGTCAATCTCTCGTGGCGGCATGCATGCATAATTGCTATGATGGCTGGGATGTGGGTGGAGAATTGATCTGGAGAGCTGGTGCGACCCCGTTATTCTGCTCCATTTCTGTCTGTCCCCCTCTTTCTCTTTCTCTGACTCTATTTTTGTTCATTCTTTATATCTCTATAGATCTCTGGTTGTCTATCTCCCTTGCTACAGTTTTTTTGCAGCCATGCCTTTGTGCTCATTATGTTCACATGATGTCAGTTGCCTAAGTTGTGTTCCAGCCAGCTGACAGTGTTGCTGCCCTACTCTATATGGCCTTCTAAATTCGCTGGGATTTTGTGCAACTACAGCTACAAAGATTTAAGATTATTATGCTCCACAAATTCTGCGGCAAGTTTGTACTTGAAAGTTTTGCTTTTAAAGTTAAGAACAATTGCTCAAATCATTGTTGAATTGATCAAAGCTGATCAAAAACCAAAATTGAATTCATAGTGTCTCTCAACAATAAGAGTCTTGTGGTGGTTGGAGTGAAACCATTTATGATTGTGTGCGCTTGCAGTTCTAATCCCCGACCAGAACCCCGATCAGACAGTGTTTGAAACAGAACAGCTGGGTATAGCTGGATCAACACCATCATATTTGCATTTGGTGACTGATTGTACATGGAAATTGGTTTGGGGCCATCCCAGACGCAGCACTGTTGTGTTTTATTCTTATGTGCAAATTGACAGAACTCCAGCTGTCAATCAGCCGACATTGTGTGCTGAACTGACTTTTACTTTGATCAGAGCTCCTACTACTCACTTCAACCCCATGATCCATTTCTTTCTCTTTCCGCCTGACTGGTCAAGACAGTGGAAGAAAAAGAGGCACTGATCCCTCCTGGTGTCCATTCATCTTCCTCCCACTGTCTTTTTTTAATCAAGACGTGCCTCTTCGTCCATAATCCGTCATTTGTGTCGTGCCTCTTTCGTAACTCTTTGTATTGACCTCATAGTGTGTCCTGTTGGTGGTCGTCCACTCTCTCATCATGCTTTGACCCTCTGTGCCTCCTGCAGGCCAGCCTGCACATGCCCACCTGCTCTTTGGCTGCCGGATTATCCTGCATGCTGAGCGGGCAAGAGTTTGGGGCAGATGAAGGAGGGCAGCACATATGTCTCGTCTGGCAAACTTTGTCTGTTTCCATCTCTCCAAAACTAATTTGGTTCATCCACTTGAGCAAGTTGAATAAACATGTCTGACTGTTACAGCTAACTGACCTTTTAAACACAGAGCTCGTTTCATTGATATTAGGGATTAGACAGCTGAGTTGAGTTGATAAAGTTGATTTCTGTCAAGACAAGCTTTTCAAAATAGAAATGTGATTCCAGATTTACTTGAATGTTATAGGGAAAATGGGGCACCTACACACCCCATTTACATCACACATCTATTTTTTCCAATGAGACACCTTCTTTTCTTCTTTGCTCTACAGCTGCGTATTTACTTTCTTATTCGTTTGTGTGCTTTTGGAGGTTGTTCAGCAGTTAAGACTCTTGACAAATCAGAAGGACGCCTAGATTCAGAGAAGTGCCACTTACACCCTTGACCTATTGGAGGCTGCAAAATAAATGGAGCGAAGCCATCTGTGGCCATCTTGACAGACATGCAGCCATTTCCAGAGTTAAATTATCTGTTAGTGCTGAGGTCTGATGGCGGAAAGACAGGTTGTCACTCCAGGTTCAAGCTATTCAGACTTTCCAAAAGCTCCCAAAACAAAAACAAAGTGGAGGATAGAGAACAAGCAGCATGTTGAATCATCAGCACCATGGCCATCACAAAAGGGGAACACTTTAAAATAAGCTTTCATTGTGGGTAGTCTGATTTCAAAACAGCATGAACAGTAAACTTTTTTTTTTTTTTTTTTTTTGTCAAATGCATCACAAGCTCTAAAAAAAAAATGCCATTGAGTTTAAAAATAACGGCGTCACTTAGCATCAGCTTCAACCCAGCAAGCTAGCGATCTTAAAGTAATCTGTACATTATGAAAGACCCTCTGGGGAATGAGAGAGCAGAGAAACTAAATTCTGCATGGTGTGGGAATAAGAGTGTTGTGCTCTGAGATGAGCAACATGTTCTTTGGAAAAAGAAAAAGAAATGTTTTTGGCTGGTAGGTTAACAGCTGAGGATTTTGTTCAGAATCTAAATCAGGACAATTTCACACATACCAAGACCTCATTCACAGGGGAAATCATTGTTTTTCTTGGGCATTGTGGCTGTGTGAAACCAGTGCTTTTCATGCAACACTGTAAACCTTTGGCTTGGCGTGTGCCCTTGGGTGTATCCTTTGATGCCTTCATGTAGCCTACAAATTAGGATGTCACTCTTTCAAAAAACAAATAAATGAAGAGATTCAGAGAGAAAAACATCAAATTATATGATTCTTTTACTCTGAGCCTGGATGCTGGCTCATCCTTCCCACTCACACAACCAACCATCCTCATGCACAATAGTCCAGTTTCAAGATTGTATTCACCACTTATCTGATAGCTAATCAATAAATGGCAACCAACGCCTGAGTAAATTAGCCTTCAGCTTCTTCCTTTACTGCTAGATCTATCTGGCACAAAACAAATGTCAATTTAAAAAGTGATGTTATGTCAGCTTATTTCTGCTGCTGTCAGGTTTGCTGGCTGGTTTAACCAAATGGAAAAGTGAAAATGTTAAGTGTTTATACCCAAAGCAGATACTGGCAAGATGAGAACTATCAAGTCAATGCTGACCAGTTTGGAGAAGGGAATTCAGAAGGGAGTGCACTGCCAGATGCCCGTTCTTCATCAGAGTTGAACACAGCATCTCTCATAAGGATATTGGACCCTAGGCTACACTGTATAATGGTGTATTGATTGGGACTGTAGCTCTTGACAGGTGCCTCTGCCTGCAGTGTCCAAACGCCTCAAACGCCTTTTCAGCACACCTATGTTGCCGTCTTGTGAGTGGCAGGCATGATCATAATTATGATTGTTTTATTAGGACTGCTACTTGAGATGTGTCAGAGGAGCCATCAGTGGATATTTTCAGGGCTTGACCTCTATCATTTAGAGACGGACTAGTTAGCTGAAAGACCCTGGTGACAATGTTGCATTAAGTCGGTGGAAAAGGTCAACGCTCTGTTGGTCTGCAGCAGGTTTTGACCCCAGTCAGCTCGAGTCAAGATGAGAGTGCAGTCGCTCCACACAGCATAAGTGTGGATTGTTCCTGCTCAGTGGGACACCACATGTGCAAAGTTCAGTTCATTGTCACCGGAGTGTTATTTATGCAATCAAAAAAAAAAAACCTCTGCAGAGCTTGTGCTTAATTTATTTGCACGTGTGCAGTCAATTGCTTCAGAATTTATCCCTCTTGTATCCATTTCACAGACTTTTTATGAGATGATGTTGGGATTGACAGATGCCTGACAGGCCAGCGACAGCATAGGTATCGCTGTGAGCCTGCGCTACTGCAAAATATGGAAATTTGACATGTTATGGTGACACTTTAATTATTGCCATTCAGACGTTTGGGATTGTGTTACTGAGGGTGGCTGGATTCCATCAAGTAGTCATGCAGATGAGAGCAGACACCTTCCTGAGACCTCTGTGATCTGCTGCTCAGCTGTGGTCTCCAGGTGAAGCAGAGAAAGATTTAATTCATTTGGATGCTGTCTCACCTTGAGGATGTATTAACTGCAAATGCCCCATTTTCACTCTTCAGAGACTGGGATATTTTAATTTACCACTTTAACAAAATCAAGTGAAATTCTTTCTATTAAATTTTAATGTGTGTTTCAGGTTGATTAAGCTTTGTCTTGAGCCATTTATTATCCAGGTACACTGGAAGCTTGTGGCAGTCAATCAATGCACAAAACGTCTTTGAAACACTTCAGATATTCAATAACTACAACCACAGTAAAGGATTTGAGTAATTCATGTCCTTTCAAGAAAAAAATAACTGAATTATCCTGATAGAACAGCTCCCCCAAAAGTGGAAGCAAACGTTCACCTTGTGATTTGTCCTGGTTTGAGAAATACATCTTTAAGTTGGCAGGTTCTCCATCTGGGCTGCCTGCCAGAGTGAGAACGGGTGACATCAGTCAATGTCAAGATTTAAATCACAGGAAAAGAACAGATGAAATAGCCCCAGTAAAGTCACAGAAAGTTGAAACAGCACTGGGAATCTCCATCAGTGAATCTCTGCCTGTTTAAGTTTTTTTTTTTTATGGATTTGAAACATTTCAAAATGCAGCTTCAGAGCTGCGTGATCCTCATCAGACAGTCCTCACAGTGATCCATTAACACAGTGGTCCTGCACCTCATATCCAAAGTCAATACTTACTTGCCTGGAATATACAGCAAATATAATATGCTGGTGTATATCAAGTTCATAAAATAAATGATGTAAAAAATGTTATTATCAGCCTAACATTTGAATATTTACATACACATAGACTTCTTATAATAATGATACAAATTGTTTGCTGATGGTTAAAGGGATTACTGTTGTTTTCTTTATATATCTGAGGGGGGGGGGGGGGAAGCAAAACCCAGGTGCACAATACACCTGATGAAAGGTAGAGAGAGAGAGAGAGAGAGAGAGAGAGAGAGAGAGAGAGAGAGAGAGAGAGACCTACTTTGTTAGCATGAAAGTTCATTTACTACTTTGCACAGGTGTGGGTTTCTGTGGCATCTGTAAAAGAAGTGAGCTATCCCCAGGTATTAATTCTATCTTCTCAAGCACATGTTTTAACTCATTCTGGCTTTTCAGATGTTTTGGAAAATATCATTAAATATATAATTAGTTAAATATGCCACTAACTAACTAACACCAGGGCTCAGCAGACACACATTAGAATGTTTTAACCCTGTCTGATAAAGCAAAATTAACAGGTTAGCGACCTATTTCTGTAGGGCTGATGTCCGGCTTTTCCATCTCTCATCGGTTGTGGTGATTCACTTTTAAGATCCCGTTCATCTGCTGTGCAGCTGTCCTTATTAGGAGCAGTTAAAGTTTGAGATACCAAGTCTTTGTGATCTGGTTCTGTTAAACCAGGATTATGTACACTTTGTCAAATCTTTGAAAGAATCTGACAATGAGCATTTCTTTCATATCCTGGTGGCATCAAAAACAATATATTCTAACAAAGTTACATAATTAAGGCAAAAGTTCTCGGGGCAAAATGTGCAGTAGTCCTTTATAATGCTTTGCATAGTCACTTTGTCCATACAGTCATTAAGACTCAGCGTAATAGCACGGCATTTTAAACCTTGAAATGTTTCTGTTCACAGCAGTGGTCGTGATAAGCAGTCCTGTCTCATCCCAGCAGCAGAAACAGTCTGACATTTTCCTGTTAATCCTTTGTTTTGCTCATACGCACTCATCGTAATTAGTTTGCATTTGAATAACAATACCCATACATAATTAACAATAAGATAATAGAATTACAGTAGGTTGTGTTTACAGGATGATTATATTATACATTTCTAGAATTTCTGCTGTATGTCTGCCTTTTATATTCTACTTGTGTGCTTACACCCTCGATGTTTTACCCCACAGAATCATATCACTGCAGTGACGATCAGCAATTTCTTCTTATCTCATAGTAGACGGCTCTCGATCCACCCCCTCTTTGTAACAGTCAATGTCAACGTGAAATAGATTAAGAGGTGATGAACAATCCTGTTTTAATTGGGTCAGGTGATAAATAATCTGTGTACAAAAGCACCAGATTATTGATAATCCTTGGTTAACAATACCACCTCAAAAATAACCTGGTTTAACAGCAGCAGGTGATGAGTAATGATAAATAGTCCCAGATAAACAGATCTGATTAATCCCGGATCAACAGAGCAAAGTGTACATAATCCTGGTTTAACAGAACCAGATCACAAAAAATATGGGATTAACAGAGCTAGAAACCTGAAGATGTTGGGCTTGGTACAGAAGACAGGCCCCAGATTGTGCTGTAATCCATGTTTTCTTCCTCCTGCTTCAAGGACTGGTTTTTCAAAGACCAATACCAGCGAATTGGTTTGATAAATGGACGTTACGCTCGTGAAGGTGACACAGTCATTGTGCTTAAACCGGTGCTGCAGTAATTTTGTATGTGTGTACGTTTGCATCGGCGCGTCAGTGTATGCTTAGCTGTTGTTGGACTGTCGCACTTGTCGCATTGTTTTTCTCATTTTATCTCTTAACCTTCTTCATGCTCGGCTCAGTGTGAAATGATCTATAGAACTGCCATTATTCAATCATCACATTTATTTTTGCACTGACCTTTCCAAAGGTGGGTTGGGGTTTTATTATGCCAGCACTCAGTCCTACGTAGAGTGCTCCCTAGATGCTGCATTATTGGTCATTAAAAGCACTCAGACATTTGTGTCATTCACCCCAGTGCCCCAAAAAATATCTAATGGAGCGTAACAGAGGTTATGTATAACTGCATGTGTTTATTGTATGAGAACACAGTGAGTGTGTCTGATTTCCTGTGTGCACACACACAGATCTGTCAGTCGATAGCAGAGCTCAGTGTTGCGTTGTGAACGAGGGCTCACTTTTCAGCTGACGCAGCGAAACGTGGTGTTTCTCCTTTTTTGCGACTCTGTCCTTGTCTCTGAAGAGGCATTCTCACCATCCACTTTATCTCCCCGCATCATTTCCCTCCATGGGCACCTGTTTGGCTGTCAGGGCTCCCTGGTTAGAGGGACCAGCCCACTTATCCAGAGGTCACACTTACAATCGCCTGAGTATCTGCTTAAACAGCCTTGTACAAAACGCCCTAGTTTTGCAATAATTGGTTACATGCATGTGGTAACCCTGATGTGCTGCATGCACAAACCTTTAGCATGAATAAACCATACCGCATATAATGTTCCTCTGCAGTCGAGGTGGCCCATACATAATAAAGGAGTGTTCTATGCAGTGTTTTGTCGGTGACATCAAATTCTATCAATAACCATTTTGTGTAAGATTGCATTTGCACAGATGGTGATGTTGAAAAGTGAAATGAATTAAGATGTACACCTGGCACAGAATATTAAAGTAAACCAGAGGCATCTTCACCGGGTTTCTTATAATGTCACTGTGGTGTAATCAGGTTAGGATGCTTAAATGTGCCAACTAATCAGGTTTACAGTGCAATTACATGAGTTGCTCTGGATGAAAACATAAATTAGATATTAACATTTTCTATGTCGTCCCTGGCAGTCTTCCATTGTGGTTTGCTAGATAATCATCGCACTGTAGGAAGTTTCTATTTATTAGTTTAGATGTCCTTGAGGACCTCCAAAGTCCCCCCAGCTAACTGATCTGCCATCTTACATGCAAAATACAGTATGTCTCTCACAGTGGGATATGCAATCAAATTGCCCATTACATGCTGTGCAATAGGGCTGCGTGCACCTAAGTGCTTACAAAGTGACTCAGTTTGGCATAATTGTCTTTTTACATCCCATTTTTCATCTTCTTTAGCAGTTTTTGTTTGTTTTGTTTGTTTGAAAGTCTCACGTTCAGATAAGCAGACTTGTTTGTACAAAACTGGTAAAAAACGTTCAAAGCTGCTCATTTCTTGTCCTGCATTTCTCTCTAAAGCTATTTCTATCATCACTCCCCTCCGCACGGAGGTCACAGAAATGGTCGGTTTCCCCTGCAGCCAGTCGAGACATACTAAAGACTCAGTGTTTTGCTCAAGAAAATGTAGTGAAAGCAGATGCATGGCAAGCCAGAGCTCAGAACCCAGGGCCTTGTCCTACAGTGCAAGGGCATTCACAAACTGATTCTCCCAACCTGTGATAAAACATAAAAATTTGACAATCTGTTATCAGAGGACTTTATCATATGCTTGGATTAGGCTGTTGAGTCAAATGAAATATGGCTTTACCCTCTCACACTTGTAAATATCATAAGTAGGACAGGCGGCTATAATATTGCAGTAGAAATAACAGCAGGAAATAGACGGCCATCTGAAGAACCCTCTGGCCATGGGAAACAGACATACTGCCTGGTGAAAGTACACCCTCAGAGCTCGAGCCAATCTGTCACCTTCCACATAGTGCCTCCTGCTTTGGCTCGCTATCTGTCTTTCTCCTCGCTCTCTTATTTCTCCATCATGCCCGCTACTGTACGGTCTGCAGGGTCTATTTCTGTTCGGTTCGCTGAGATCCAAACAGGTTGGAGAGGCTCTATCTGTGCCCTCCAGTTGTCTGTCAGGCAGCGTGCCCCGTATTTTGCTGCAAGCTTTCCCAGAGGTTTTTTTTACTACTTATTTTTGCTTTATGTCGCATGTTTGTCTTCAACAATCTGTCACTCTGCATTGGTCTCGCGCTCTACCTCTTATGTGTGAAGTATACATCATATCTTTTTAACACTGCTACGTACCAAAAATATGCCTTTGCCCTGTTTTTATTTCCATATTTCAGCCTGCAAGAATGATCTCTTAAATCATAATTTCAATGTAATTTGGTGGAGTATCCAGCCCAGGATGAACTGAACAGGGTTCGGTGGGGAGGTGCCACAGTGTGATCATTTATAAAGCACTTCTTTCTCTCATAAATCTGGAACAAAGCCTGTCTGCACAGCTGTTAATACCTCTTAAATCCAGCTAAGATTCAATTGAAACTAATACAAATCTAAAAAAAATGTACACATATTAAAAGCAGGAAAATTAACTGGCCCCTTTGCACGAGATTATCCCAGTTCCATGTCTCTTACAGTGCCAAAAGAAGAAGGCCATGGAGTCCAGTTTTATGATCTCTTTAATGTTCAGTTTCTGTTGACATTGTGTAAAACATGTAAATCCAACTGAGATTATTGTGAAAGGTGGTGTTGCACTGTACTGCATTTTATTAAGAGGTGTTCCTCATTTTTTCTCCTTCCCTTGACAACCATGAGCAGGGCAGAATATCAGAAACACCTCTAAATTTAACACAGCCCAGTACGACACCTTTACTGACTATCATTAAGCCATCGTTAAATAGAGTGTATGGCACAGCTGTTGTGTTGGACTGCATTAGATTGTACAGATGCACACTGAAAAAAGGCCACAGAGCATGTATATATATCTGATGATAATATATTATTGGTGCCAACAACAATTAAAGTCGTGAGGCATCATCATGAAACAAGTCACCCTTTACATGTCATCTCTATATTTTAAGCATTTTGGATCACATGCTTGTTAGAAAACAGCACTTGCTTATGTGGAGAGTAGAAATAGAGTCAATTACTGCGTCTAAATTTGGAAGCCGGGGCTCTCCTCTTCCAGGCAGAACAGGATGAATGTTAACCGGAGGCCCCCATGGGTAAGAAAACATCTGCCAGCCAAAACAAGGGGTGGGGGCTGAGCATCTCCTCCGGCCATGGAAATACAGTATTTAAGCCTGCAGGTCTGACACACAGCTACACTGCTGCTCACTCATCACACGGTTGCTGTGTATAGGTGAGCTGCTTTATCCCATTCATACTAGCACAGGATGCCGTGGCTCATCTTCTGTGAACTTGTGCTGTATCTTGGGACAAATCATACCTGCAGGATACGAGGTTCTGAGTGTCCTTGTTCAAAATTGTGATATTTGATTCTGCGATGAGAGGGAGTGTGTCTGCCAGTGTTGCTGACAAATGCGATGTGTCTTGAGGATCATATGAGAGAAATGAGGACAATGTGGGAAAGACAAAGACGCACACATGAGAGGCGGCAGACAGGCAGGTACAACATAAAGGTGAAGTTACAGCTGAATTTTTTCAGGTAGAAGTTTCCACAATATTTCCGCTTGTAATTAGATTTGAAAGATCTCTTAATTTTGTAATAGGACAGCTTTTTGCCACTGACACGATTTGCTATCAAGTGGTACCTCTTCACTGTAGTGCTGCATAAAACATCATAGAAAGTGCTTGTTTCACCGAAAAATCCTGCCGAGCCTAAGAATTTGTTTTCAGTTTTGCATGCATTGTGAATTTGTGACATGATTAAAAACCTTAGCAGAGCAGCTCACAGTGTGGCCTGTGCATGTCCTCATTCCCTCCCTCCCATCACACTGGATTTTGCACCCCACTGAATCTGCTACACTCTTCTCTTAAAGAGTTCATCGGTTTGTTTTTGAACATTTAGCCATTTCCTGCACATAATTAGCTGCAGTGATAATCAGTTTTTGTTGTTCATTTACTGAACATTGCTTTTCTCTTAGGAAATCAGTATGATAGGAGAACCAAAAAGTCAATTCTGTCTGAGTACATTTCTTTTCCTGTCATTTAAACAACCCAGTAGACAAAGTGTATTTTCTATTTAAGACACGAGCAAATTTAGAAATGCATTCACCAATTTCAAAATGAATATGCAGCACAGAGAAAACACACTGTAGATAGAGAAAACCAAATAGAGAAACGGAGAACGGGTGCAAGCTGCACAGAACAACATACATAACAACCACATTTAACACCCTATCAGCCTTCGTGGCCGCTGCAACGGAATTTAACAATGCACCAACAGCCACATAGCAAACGACACCTCAGCAATATATGCACAAACACTATTCTATTTCTTAGGCAGGAGGCAAATTTCTTCACAAAATGTTTCCTTTTCTAGCAAACAGTAGAAGCAGAGAGGCATTGGTGGGAAATGTTTTGGTTGAGATTTGTGAAAAAGGCTCTTTTTTTTTTGTCTCCTGGTTAAAGATGAATCCAGGTTGGCAGCAGAAGTGAATGAGCTGCCATTACTGTGGTGGCACCTCACTTGTAAACTCAAGTATAACACAGTAATGTAAGGAAATCTGTCCAGTGGATCATGTAGAATGGTTATATGTTGAAAATATGGTCATAAATGCCATTAAAGTAAACATTATAATCCCACAACTTAATTTACTAAATTTAGTCTCTCCTGTTCTGTGCTGTTATCAGCTGCTCCAACAGCAGACTGAGACTCGGTAAAAATGGAAAGTAAAGCCATAAACATGAAATCAATTTTTCCTTCATAATTCTCTGTTAAATCCACACATTTCGACCACATTCGAGGTTATCAGAGCCGACCAGAGACCGCCATAGACCAAGCAGTCTGCCTATGCTGTAGATGGTGACTCACCACCCCACAAATCTGCTGCAAGGTTACTGCTGCGTTCCCTGGATGGAATTCCACTTCAGCTTGTGTTTCTGATTTTAATTAAATGGTGCATTTCTTGTCATTACAAAGCAAGAAATTATGGAGTTTGATTATTTAAATCATAAGCCAGCAAGTAATTACTGCTGAGATTAAGACTTCCAGTAACTTCCATATTCATGCAGAGCACCTTCATCAGTCACAGGGGTTGACTGCCGACTGTAATTAAGCCAAACATCTCTGCTTTCACTGTCAGTGTAAGTGCGTTCACTTGAACTCTGCAACCCCGGTAATGGCGGGCGGCGCTTGAGAGTGCAATGCGTAAATGAGCTTCCGGATTCGTCTATACACCTTCGCAAATTGTTACGCCGGTGAAGTACAGCAGCAGTAATTTCTGTCAGCAGCCAAAGTAGCACACAGGAATTTGCGTGAGTGGATCGACCTTATGTGATTTGTCACACCAGTATCAGGTGAAGAACAGCTCCTTCATGTCACAGAAAGACAGAAGAGGATTCCTGCAGTGACTGCCTGCACTTCATGTTTGAATGTGCAGCTGTGATCAAAAGAAAAGTAATACAGCACTTATAACACTTGTTACTCCATAAGTATAAGAAATAATATGAAGGTGCGTGCAGTGACTGATATATCAACTACAGCTCAACCCAACGGTCCTTAAAATGGTTGTGACTCAGCATGCATGAATGTGGGTGAAACCTTGTCTAATGTTACACTCCAGGTTAAGCTTTCAAGCGGTAGTTCAATAGTTTACTTCATTCTTTGTTATTTGCAGAACAAAATGGCACATACTGACCTTTATGTGTAATTGTTTAAAGATGTTGCCTTTACCTCACTGAATCCCTTCTCCTGGTTTTTATGGAGAGATGGAGGAAGCGGGAGACAAAGAAAGAGTGGATTCTCCATCACCGGTCCTCCAGGTCTGTGCTCCTGTGCCCGTAAAAGCTTGTTCTGACAAGGCAGCAAGCGCCATGAATCCCTGTTTATGAAGCTAACCAGACCTGTTACAGTGTTCGCTCCGCAGTTTGCTGCGAGAAAAGCCAGTTTATCAGGCCAAAATGTAGTATTCTTCATTCCTTATTGCATCATTATATTTGGCCTTTGTCTGACACACAGCCTGTTTCTCTCCGTTTTGCATCTGCTCTTTTTTTTTTTTGGCAGACTTGCTGGAAACGAATCGCTGCTTCTCACATGAAAGGTCACAGCTTCGAAAAAAAACAATGTAAGCTTTTAAAATGATGTTGAGCTAGTGAGACCGCAGAAAGCATTAAGTGGCGAAGCTTTTGAATTTCAAAAGAGTGGAAACGGTGTTACATTTGCAAGGGAGAATATTTCACCATCCGTTTTTGTTGAAGCAAAAAGGACGGGGATGTGCTGTGACGTAATGGGGCCTAACAATGGGCAGTTCTATATTTTTCAAGCCTTAGACTCATCTTTTTCTATTTGGCTCTTAACACCTCCTCTACAAAATTGAGATGTATTTCAGCCTTTTCATGGTGGAGCCAGTAGCAATTCAAGATGGTAATACTATTCGAGCTGCTATACTTTCATCCATACAATGGCGACATTTTGTTAAAATCCTGTCAGGTGTAGTCTGCATGACGTGATATGTCATTGGCTTTGCCCTTTGAGTGCAAACAGACTTTTATATGTGCAAGCTTTCAAGGTAATGTCATAACTTTTAATAATAAAGCAGCAGGGTGATAGCCTCAAAGAATCCAGCAGCACTATGAAGCTGTTTTTCTATGAGTGCACGTGTCCTAAGTGCCGTAACAGGCCCAGAAATGCAACAATACACCCACAAAGACGGAGAAGAAGAAGCTGAAAGCTAGTAAACATGAAAATAAACAATGCTGGATTCAAAATGGTTCAAAAATTAGTTTTGCATGTTTTGTGAGGAAGGAAATGCTTTCAAGGTGTTTGTTGAACCTCAAGGAGACACACAATAGTTCTGGTGAATAACACCATATGTAATCTTAACATTTGTTTGTTTGCACTCCACAAGTGTCAACTCCTAAATCTCATTAATCCATTCAGATACCCCCTCCATTCTGTGGACATAACTTTCCTAGGATGTTTAGATCACTGAATGCTGTCATCTGACCCAAATGGTCAGGGGTTTTTTTATGTGTTGATATGTAATTTTAGCTTGACAACAAACCCTAAACTACTATAACATCAATCTGCTAACCCATAGCCTGTGGCAGGATGCCTCCCTTTGTCCCATTTCTACCTGTCTGTCATTTTTATGATACACAGGATCCTGTTGCATTCTCGACTATTAACTGTCATTGCCAATTATTTCTTCATGAGCCGTTTGAGACGCCAGGGAAAATAAATTGCTGACTTACCTGCTGTTAGTCCCCGGAAATTTTATTTCCCAGCGTAGCTCCACGTCGCGCCGATGATGCAGGATGACAGTCAGCAAAACTGTCCAATGAATGAGCTACCTGTCAGTCCATATCACTTCATGTTTACTCCTCTTGGTTTGCCACAAGTCAGTGCGAGCAGAAAGCCGGAACTAAAAGGCAACAAAGGATACTTCCTTTCTCTGGACCTGCCTAGTGTATCTAACCATTAAGCTACCGCTGCCATCGAGGAACATCTGTATGTCAATCCAGGGGGACAGATCGAGAGTGCACCTTCCAGCATAAAATGCCACATTCATGTAATGCGTTTTCATCAACAGCCGCTATTTTTAGTAGACACCAAGATTAATCCATCAGCCCTGGCTGAGGAGCTGCAGAAAATAGGTGTTGGCATTTAGGGTTTCAACTGCACGCTTATGTGCATCTTTATGTCTCAGGGATTGCACAAAAAAGCACATGTGTTTCACAAGGGAGGGCTGACAGCAGCTACATATAAAGTGTTGTGCACTAATAGAGACAACATCAATGCTTATTGCAAGAGATCAGACTGGAGTTAGAAACAAATTGGATACATGTATTTTAAGATAAGCTTAGTTAACTCCATTAATTGAGAGCTGCAGCCAGATAGAAAATGACATTTGCTCTTTCAATGAAGTACACAAAATGAAGCTATAACTAAGTGCTTTAAAAGAACAGAATCTGAAAGAGTATGACCACTGAGGCAATCGCACGTTGATTATACTGACGTGTGTAGGTTGTCCGCACGCTGAGAGAAGATTCACGACAATGAAAGAGCCTTTAAAGTAATGACAGCAGCAAGTGACGCATCCTCTATTTGTGTTGCTCACATGTGTCTCAAGCCCACAGAGCTGAAAATACCTGACAGATCAACAGGGACCTGTTGCTGAAGAAGTTGTCCAGAGCAGCTCGATCAGCAAGGTGTTTGTGTTAAACCAAGGGATTTTCCAGAGGAAGAGAAAAACACCCAACAGAAAAAACTGTCACACACAAATCGATGTCATCATACATGATACTCGCCTGGGAGCACTGGTGTAAATGGTATAAATTTTCTATTTCGAGAACAGTGAATAAAGTTTGTGGCCTGACAGTAGACTGATTTGCAAATGTGAATTAATTTGGAGGAACCTCTCAGCTCAGGAGAGTTATCAGTGGGCGCAGACCAACATGCCTCTGGACGGGTAGACCTGCAACCAATCAGAACAATAAAACCTGTGATGTGGCACTGAGTATGGCAAACACACCTTTCTTCAACAAAAGCAGTTGTTTGTTCTTTACCATCTACAAGAGGTGAAAAAGTCTCGATCAGCACGTGCTGCTATCAGGGGAACGAGTAGGCATCCTGACCAGCATACTGCAAGTTTACACCTCTTAAAACAGTCATGACACATGAGCTGTTAAACAGGTTTAACATCACAGGGTAAGGGTTCATACAACTGATATTTAATCCCACAAAACAACTGATCCTAACCCGTCTGTGATGGACTTGCTGATTGTAACTAATTTACATAATAGTGTCAGGTTAAAGTACATATAAAACAATGTAGAAATGTGCTGCTTACAGCGAGATTGTATCAAGGGCAGGTCACCGACATAGCAACACACTTTTCACCCCTGATTCTGACAAGATGTACTGCAAGCCCAGTTGGAAAAAAAAATCAATAAGTGTAACAGAAGAATAGAGAAAATCACAGCCGACATGAGAAGTGCTCCATCATCAGCAGAGTGGCCTCACGGCTGGGCTCGTTAAGAATCAGTTCTTGGTTCAAAATGTTCATTTCTTTAAAGTTGTTATCCATCTGCAAGGTTTAAAAGCCACTTGGCCAAGTGGCTATGCCATTTTAAACGTGGAGCAAGGACAGCAGACATGTTTTCTGGTGGATCACTTGAAAGCACTAAAAGGGATTTATTATCTTTTACCTCAAGCTGTGTAAAAATGCTGCACAGCAACATTGTTTATGAAGTGCTTATTGAATGTGCAATAAAATGAACAAGAGCTCTAGTCAAGTAGAACTTACTTAAACTAACCTTTTGAGGAGTGTTTGATTGCTGTATTATATTGAGACTGCTCATCATTTGAAGGTCAGTTACTGAAACACAACTGTCAACTGTCACAACACAACTGTCTATATAATGGCAAATGTAAGTAAGATTAATGTGTGTGCACTCTTTTTTTTTTTATGAGCCACACAAATATTCACAGAGAACCTTGTTCTCAGCAAATAACCTGTGAATTGTCCCCCTTGATTAAACAGACCTGTGCTTGCAGCCATGCATTATTCATCATCTTTTGTGCTGTGAGGCAGCTCATTTAGGATTGCAACCCATTGGTGTGATTTTCTACATGTTAATCATGAGCTGAACCCAGTAAAATAAATGCTTTAAAGGTTAGTGTGTTGGAGTTAGTGTGTATTTAATGGAATGCAGTTTAGTGCAAGAGGCAGGGTCAGTCACATGGAGCAAAACACCTGGCACTTGCTTCAGTTTTACTTTATTTTATTTATCAGCTTCATTTGCTTCGTGTACTGATGTTTGGTAAATGAAGATTTAGGAAGGTTGCTAAGTGAACGCCTCTGTTAAAAGTATGTGAGGTCTTTGCTAACTGACATGAAGCGACAATGACTAACATCCTTTGAAGGTTTACATCCTTAAATGTGTTTATTTTCATGCAAAGCGGCAAATAAGCATGAGTAGACTTGCAGCATCAAGAATCAAAGGAATAATTAGGTTTAACAGGTTTGACACTACTGAGTGTGGGTTCATACAGCTGATACTTTGTGTGCCTTCATCAGTGTTACATACTCTACTGTCAGTGGAAAAGCATTGGATTTAGTTTTTTAAATCATATGAAGCAGAAATATTGGAATTCATCTGTAAAGAATACGAAAGTGAAGGCCCTGAAGTTGATTCATTTAAAAGCTCCGTGTCAATCAATAAAACCAATTCGGACACCAAAATTTAATAAATGTGTTATGTGTTGAATAATTGAAAAAGTCGTCTTTGAAAATGATTTCTTTCCCATCTTCCTGATTAAAATGGACCAGAGGCATTTCCACAGTTTAGAGAGTACATGTTCAAAATCCTCTTTCTTAAAGAGCTCATACCAAATGATGAAATCATTAATTCCAGCCTCTAAGTACATTAAGCGGGACGTTACCAAATGAAAGTGCAGTGAACTTTCGCACTTTTAGTTGAGTAAAAGACATGTATAGAATAAGAGGTGAAAGATGAAAAAAAAAATGAATGGATAACTGCAGGGAGCACTGTTTGGATAACCGTATAACAACAGAGTGCTTCAGCGCATTAAAGCTTCATATGCAGTCAGTTGGTGTGTCCCATTTCCTTTGTTTCTCCATCATAACCTGAGAGGAGAGAATACCTCAATATTAAAATGGCAATCAGAGAATGTGATGCTTGGAAAACAAACTGATGAGAGACAATATGTCGCTTTGATTTTGTGATGTGGGCAATTTTTTTGTGCTCGTGCTGCAGATATGCAGTTTACTGTGGTGTGGGCACATTTAAGTTGTCCTTATGTTGCCATTTTGTTGTTTGCTCTCGTTGTTGGTTTTAATAAAGGTGTGAAAACGGTTACATTGGCATTTAAAATGCTCTTTATATGTCACTAATAACCTCTCTTCATGTTCCTCTGTGTGTTCAGAGGATAGAGTCCTCGTTATCCTCAGAGAGGAATGACTCATCAGGGACCTTCACTGTGCCTTTGTCTTCCTATAATACAATAATGGCGGCCATCATTATCGGCCCTGGTGGAGAGGAGACACATTTGAGTCTCTCAGCTTTATTGGTTATTAATGTCACGGTAGTTGAGCCAAGACTCAGTAACATGCAACAGAGTGAAGTTACATGTAAATGCTGATGTGCTGATCAGCACTGCGAGGGGACAGACCTTACAGCCTGGCTGGGGGCCACAAAGAGAGCACGGAGCCTGTCAAGCAGTCATCAACGCTGACTTACTGCAAAGTTCAGCTGTATCCACTGGAAAAAATGTATCTCCTTACAGAATATTTCAGTAGAAATTGCATCCATTCTCATTTATTGCAGCCTAAAGTGTGAAAGGATCAATAAAATGCAATGGGAAAAGGGGGTGGGGGTCTTATGAAACGCAACTGAACATGTCTTTATTTTCCACATAAAGCCAGGGGTGTATAAACAAAATCGTTACCAGAGGCTGTTTAGGTCCATTTACGCCTGTGGAGACATTTAATACTGGAGTGCTCCTTAAAATAGAAGATGGTAATGCATTCACAGATTGTCTGTGTGCGTTTCATTGTGGAGTCGGGATGTTTGATTAACAGCGAGAAAAATAAATACCGCTATTTCAAGCCACAATCCTCTGCCGTCAAATTGCTTTCGACCACTGCTGGTGCTGCTCAATACAGCGAGAGGCAGCGTTCACTCCCTGAACTGGAATCTTCTGATTGATATAATACACGGCGGGGCCAAGTAGCCGTTTAATTAAAAAACACTTATTTCTTTCCACTTTTCTGGGCATCTGTTCGAGGAAGGCAAAAATGTGAAGCAGAAGCTTTCATATTTTGGGAAATGAATGAAACTTCCCTCCTTCCTTCCTTCCTGCCTTCCTTCCCTCCCTCCTTCCTTTGAAACAATGATACAGCTTAATGAAGAAGTTGAATTATTTAATTTCAATCATAACTGCTAAATATAAGCTTTAGGGCTGTGACCAAGGATTATATTCTTGATTAATCGGTTAATCATGAACTGTAATTAATGTTAAAAAAAAAAAAATAGCATTCACAGCTTCTCATAGCTCGAGGTGATGTCTGCAATTTGTCCAACGTTTCAAAACTTTAAGATATTCAATTTATTGTCATTCAAGCAAAGAAAAGCAGTAAATCTTCACATTTGAGACACTGGAAGCATTAATGGATCAATCATTCATGCTCTAATAAGTATAATATTCTCATTCATGCACAGCTCTGAAATTGCTGCTCATTGTGGCAGTTTAATATAGAATATGTGACCTCTGGGTTGCAAAGTCTGTCTACTGTGAGAAGCTTAGAAAAGGATAGTAAATCAATCAGTCCACTTGATGAGGAGGGTTAGTGAGTAGCAATACTATCGAATGCTGACAGACTTATAGTTGAAATGTCATCAATAATTTTAGGCTAATGCGTCTTCAGATTGGTCATCAGATCAATGTTCTTTTGTTAATTACCGAGTTTAGGGTTCGCCATGTAATTATTGGAGGTTTAGACAACATAGAAAAGGCTATGGTGTAAGCTCAGTGTGATCCATTAATTAAAAAGAAAGCAGGGCAGGCTAGCAGCTAAATTTAACCTCATAAAAGAAACTGTGGATTAACTCCACCAGCCCATCAAATCCTTGCGATTTTGTATTATCCTCCCAATGACAGGCTGGAAAGAAGTGCGAGACTCATCACATTTATAGTCAGAGTAGGATATCAAAGCACCAGACATTGAAATATTTTGTTTGAAGAGGGAGAGCAATTAGAGTTAATTGCTAGTTTGAGGGCAGCCTGTTGATGGCAGATTGTTGAAAGGAGCATCAGCTGGTAATAAACAAGTCATTAGGTATTAGATCGTGGATAGCCAAAAAGCTAATATGAGGAGAGAAGGCCAAGAGATAAAGTAGAGGAACCAAAAAATAAAAATGTTGTGTTTGCTTCATGTGCATCACTTGTGTTCTTAATGTTTAAATGGGCACATTTGTTTTGGCTGGCTTGTACTTGGCTGTTTTCAAGCTCATTAAAGATGGCTGCCAACTCTTCTTCTACGCTTTTGGCCTGCTCTTCCAAGCTGCTGTTTTCATTTGGAAAAAAAAAAATGCAAACATGTCTAAAATCACCAGATATAGATTGTACTATCAAAAGTGTGCATGTAGTAAAAACTGCACGAAGCATCTACAGCTGGCTTATGGCTAATGTGTTAGCAAAAATGGAAATCCTATTGGAACGTCCTGGCTGGCTTCTCTGAGTGTTCAGAGTCCAGATGGTGAAATCACTTTACAAGAGCAGGGCGAACTTCAGCTTGGCTGTGGGTCGTCAGTGTAATATGTTACTATTAAAGGTAACCAGTGGTCCATTAAGTCAGAGCTACACATTGTTCCTCCATTTCAGTCGAGCTGGACACGTGCACACCACATACTGCACATATTTGCTTGACATTTATGTTTTATTTCACCCACTTTCAACTTTAGAAATGCAACATAAAAAGCTTAACAGAAACAATAAATTGGATGAATTGATTTATTTTATTTCGTCTTGCAGCCGTTGTTGCAGATTAGATGTTCAGATCCCATTTAAAATCAGCATAACACTGATTGCGTGCATCTATTGCATCACACAGACATGTACACAGCTCAGCTATCGTACTGAGGAAAGCAATGATTTGCACGGCCCGGTCTTTCAGCTCTTTTGCATGGAACTTGAAAAGTCAAGCTAAACCCAAGAAAAGAATGAAAATAAATAACTCAGGGGGATATATATCATTGCTTCTGTGCCTCTGTTTTCAACGGGACATCTCTCTGCAATTAATCATAACAGAGGAAAGACACCCAATAAACAAAATTGTCTGCAACTGCAACAAAATCTGCACAAGTATTGGTACACAGTCATTTTGAAAGTCATTATTCACCGTGCCTTTAGACTTCAATTATGGAGATGGAAATGGATAGAAATGAGTTATTGGAAGGTAACCTGTCCAAGCATACTGCCAAACCAAACCCCTAATAACTTCAGAAGGAATTCTTGAAGCTGATACTATTCCCCACATGTCTCCAAGTTAGATTAGCATTTCTCCAACCTCTGCAATGACCTCAGATGTGTCATTGTCTTGGCTCCGGTGCCTCCCACACTGAGTTGGAATAAAGCGCTCATTCTCCACACACCGTTTCTAGTTCATTAGCTCTGGCCTAATCTATGAGCCACAGCTGAGAGGAGGACGCTTCGTCAGCAGCCTCTGTCATGTACCTGCCACACACTGCTGAGAACTTCTGGAGGTGCGTGCGTGTGTGTGTGCGTGGACTCACACATGCATCTCGTGTCTTAGGCAATCTAGATTGTGTTGCATATTTTGTCAGTTTGAATGTGTGTGTACATGTGTTTATGCGTGTGAGGGGAGAGAGAGACGAGACAGTATGTGTTTACATTCTGATGGCGCAATATGCAAATGAAATGGAAATTGGCGTATGGTTTATTTCTGAGATATTCATGAGTGTACAGCAGATCATTTTTTTCTACACTCGATAGGTTTTTTTTTTTAGTCTCCCGTGTGTGCGTGTGTGTGTGTGTGTGTGTCTATCCATAAACATAAAGATGACTGGCATACGTCTGCAGCCTTGCGGTGTTTTCCATTTGCAATGACATTTATGACTGAATTAATTATGATCCCCTGTACCAACTTCTAAAACTCTGTCATTTTATGACTTAAATTGGCCATAATCTGTTTTTTTTTCTGATAACAATGTGTCAAATGACAATGTTACAATGATTACATTTAAATGCACAAAGTATTATGGTTTCTTATTCCAAAAAAAACAATATTCTAAACTGCTACATGTGGCTAATCAAAATAAATATTCGTCTAATATTCCCATTTATATGCAGCCGTGCATTCACAAACACAGCCTCCATCTTTCATTTGTTCAGCAGTACGATATTTGCACATATCCAAAAACCTGTTGATATCCAGATTTATGTGTCTCTTTAATGTTTAAAGTAAGTGTGCTGCCCTCGAGTGGCCATAAAATCAGTTATTGCAGGTTCAGTTATACTTGAGTACACTCAATGCACCCCTGACACATCTTATCTCGAGTTCTTCCAGCAAGAAAATTTGTCTTTGAAGCTCTCTGAAAGTGCATTCAGTCAGGCTCTCTGGTCATTTCCTCATGTTTGATTTGTTTTGTCCTTCAGCGGTTTTGTTGCTCCTCTCCACGGAGGGAGATCAGAAAGTGGAGAGCAAAATAAGGTGACAGAGAATAAAGAGGAGATCGTTAAATGAAATTAAATGAATGACCCTTTTTCATTTAATCCCCTTTTCATTTAAATAAGCATCTGCTTTGCCAGTCGCTATTGCCAAGAATAACAACACAACGGTGCTTCAGCATACAGGATACTCAGTTAATGAAAGCTTTTATATTACTCGCTCTAAGCAAGCAGCTTCTTAGTAGGAAGAGGAAGTGATGCGTTTTATCTTTCTTGCAGCTTTAAAGTTCCTCTGCTGGCATTGATTAAACCCATAAAACTCATCTCTTCAACAAAATTACATATGTAAAAGCTTTTCTATCAAAGAATCCCTTTATGCCTTAAGCTGGCTTTAATGTAGCTCTAGACCTTTGCAGTCATTTAGTATGCACGGATCTATGAATATGCGAATAGTCCCCACCTTTATCTCCACTCACACCTCCGCCACTCGCCTGCAGCTCGAGTATACCTGCTCAACTTTGACCCCGCTTATCAAACACACAAACGGCGCTTTCTGGCAGACGGTCCTGAGGGAAATCTCCCATGTGCCAGATGAACTTGAAATCTCCAGCCTTTTCTCACTAACGCCACAATAGATGCTTAAGAAGACTCTTATCATTGTACACTTTCTTCGTCAACAACCCAACCACTGCACTTCTAAGGCGTAAATGCTCCACCATGGCGTTGGCTTTCATTGGAGGGGGGTTTTTAACAGCACTTGAATGGAATAAACATGACAAAAGCTCAGTATTTAGCATGAGTGGCGATGCCCACCATTGCTAACAGAGCACCACCTAGACTAAATCAAACTTCATGTACAGAAAATCCAATGAAACATATTTGATAGCACTGTTCGATTGACATGTCTGTAGTTAAAAAAACACAGCACTGACTGCTTATGACACACACACACACACACACACACAAACTGTGGCTGTGTCTGCTTGGTAAATCACAACTAACACAGCCCTCCATCCGTCTCTGTTTTCCATTTACCTCATAAAGCTGAGGCATGTTCCCTTCAACCATTCTTCCTCCTCTTTCACACCTCCTGTCTTGCCACTTTCTATTAGCATTCCCTGGTCAGGGGGCCGTATGAAAGTGAGGCACACACCTGCCACAGTCAAAGTCCTAAGCCTGTCGCCTCTCAGCAGCTCAGTTGAGTTGGGCTCTGGCAGGCTGGATAGGTGTTTACTGGGCTACCTTTCTTTTTGGATTGATGGATAACGGACTGCCCAGCTAATTGACTGCCCAACTTGCCAGCTGGTTATGCACATGCATTGCTGGCTGGCTGATTAAATGTCTTCGGGGCAAATGTCTCCCCTCAGCCTCTCCCTCTTTCATCCTCCCTGTCCCTCTTCCTTTCTCTCCTTCGCTCCCTCCTGCCCTCCCCGGCCTGAAACTAAACAGCAGCTGCACCAGAGGTAGGAGTGTCAGAAAGTGCCACAACTGTGTTCCTCTCTGTTTTTAGGCAAGTTCCTAGAATAGAACAGCGTTCACAGCGTGTAGAGTGGAAACTAAACCCCAGAGGCTAGCCGGTTCACTGACATCCTCTATTCAGGAGCAGTGGTACTTAAGCTAGCTGCCACACACACTCACACACACACACACACACACACACACACACACACACACACACAAACATACAGGCACGCTGGGTTTCAGAACAAAAAGGAATGACAGTGTGCACACTTGCGTCCATAATTGAGCACAGAGATGCATGCATTCATGGACATAACATAAATATTCACACACACACTTGTATGCATAGAGCAACAGCTCGTGCCAGATACAATTTCACCCTTCTTTAATATTGAAGAAAAAAATACTCTTTGGAATTATTTATTGATAGCAGCTATTTTAAACTGAAATGGTCGAGATTTCCTTTCAACTGTCTTCATGGTGAAAACTGCACTACCATAAAAAGACCACCGAAACTTATTTTTGTGGTAAATTTGGTTGGACATGGAGAGTGGTGGGGACTTCATGTGTCTCTCATGCACACTGCCGAATTCTTTTTATCCACACATCTATCTGTCCATCTCTGTATGAACCAAAAGTATGCGGACACCTCTGCCCTCATACAATTAGGACTAATTTTAATGTTACGGCACACAAAACAAGGTCTGTAAAGAAATGGTTTTCTACATTGAACATATTTGGGATCACCTGCAACACCAAATATGAGCCGAGTCTAAAAGGCCAGCATCGGTGCCCAACCTCGCTAACACACTTGTGGCTCAATGGGAACAAATCCCGGCATCCCTGCATGCTCCAAAATCTTGTGGGAAGTCTTCCCAGAGGAGTGGAGCCTATTGTAGTTGTATATTGATTACAGCCCGATTGATACTGGATTTTGACACTGATATTGATATTTTGGAGCTTAAAATCTGGTAACAATTCATATTATGTAAACACATTGTAGTCAGTGCAACAAAATGTAAATGTATCCACTAGTTAACAAGTGTGTATTGTTCATACATCTGTGCTAAGATGTGGTTTGTAGGTGGAGGTGCAAGAATAGTTTCTGATGACATAACTGCATCCTACCTCCTGATGTGTATTAGCAGTTTTCTCTGGTGGGTTCCCTCCTCCCTTTCTTGTGGAAGTGATATCACTGTAAGCCATGAAATCATTGAATGGGTGCAGGCAAGGAGCAATCTGCTGGCCCACATAAATAAAGCCTCATAGACAGCGAAGATTAAAGCATCGAAAACAAGGCGGGGAAGTGTGTTTTAAAGATGACAAATGGATAAACTCTAAAACTGTAAGAATGGCCTATATCTTCAGAAACCCCTAGGTGCTCTTCAGATGTTAACAGCTCTTGTCATGTTACATTGCCCTTCGAAAGGTCACACACAGCAAATTGCCCTCGCAATGGTACGAAAATGGCCAAACGGGCTTTGCTAGACTGACAAAGCAGGCAGCCACCACCCTCCGGTCATCTTGCCTTTAATGTGACGCAGCAGTGGAGAGTTCTGCTGACTCTTAGTTATGCACAATGTGTAGGATGCTGACTGACAGCCAGACCCTCCTGCATGCTGTATTTGCGACTCCGAGGCTGCAGTGTGGGAGGTCTTCCCTCCTTCCTGTGAGTCATATACATCCATCCACGCAAAGCCATCTGACCCTATGAGAGGAAATGTGGCTAATGAAATCCCCTAGGTTATTATGCACACACAGTTGGATGTATGTGTTCTGGCTCTGTTCTCTCCATCTATTTCTATCTCTTCCATATATTCCCGCTTCTGTTATGCACTGAAAATCCAAACTAGCTGCACTTATCAACATTCTTTTAACAATGTCACCCATAATGTGAAAGGCATCTCATAATGATGAAGGCATCAGGCAGCTCTTCAGTCCCCCTCAGCTCTACAGAGATTTTGCCCCTTTGAGCTCATTGCCGTGGGTGTTAACACACTACCAACCTCATTCTCGGCAGCAGAAGATGGCTTTTTTCAACAGAAATGTTCTCATAAGCACCAAATGACAGGCAGTTAGGGATTTGCTTATGAAGGAAGCAGACCATCTAACATTAGTAGCTAAAGCCTAGATATGCTTCTCAGGAGTAGGTGGAGAGCAAAACAGAGTGAGAAAGTGAATATTGGGCTGACTTTTATCATGTGGACAGAAACTCCAAAGAAGTGCTGATGTTCCTCAGTGTCTGCTGCACATATTAATACCCATTTTTTGTGAACAATTTTCCCATAAAAACTCGACAAACAACACATCCTTATACCTAAAGGACTGATGGATTAATTGACTCCCAGAACATGTGACCACTGAAGATAGAGAGATACCGGATCTTCATTGTTATGTGGTTAACATTGTGAAATTGTTGCAGTTTACTTTCATTTAGGTAACAAAACTACTTGGTTAGGTTTAGGAAAAGATCAGGGTTTGGCTTAAAAATGTTACTGTTAATTACATAACGTAATTTGAGTAAGTTGTGTATGTTAAAATACATAAATGTTGACTTTCAGTCTCCTAGTGAAAGTCATATTTGGTCCATCCATCCACCCAAACTACTCCATATGTGGACTTCCTTGCTCTCTATACTACGTCACTTGACTTCCTCCTTTACTCCCATCATAATTACAATGACCACCTAACAGTAAATGTAAACATGGGCTGTGATAAACTCTTTGCATGGATGACATATACAGCTGTTCTTCTGGTGAGGACGGGCTGTTTTAAAGCAAATATATTAGAGTTAGTGTGTTTTATTCTTTTGTCCTTCTACCCTCAAGTGACCAGAAAAACAATTTACAACTTTGAGACAATTTCAGTGCTGTTCAGTATCAGTTGGGTCTATCAGTTCCCTCATTAACATGTCATACCAGCAACAAAGAAAATTAGAACGAGCCAAATGGGTCAATAAAATTGTGATCAATTTCCTTTTTATTGTTGGCTGTTTAAGCGATTTAGTATTTCCTTGATGGGCTGCGAGGAGCTCTGTACCCGTACCACAAACTGTTATCTTTACAAATTACAAACAAGCATCAGTAAATGCCACATTACCGTCTAGACTGCACAATCCAAGGCAAGAAACAACAACGGCCAACTTTGAGGCATTTATCCAGACGAGCGATGACCCCCTGAGAGGGAGCCATCCATCAAATCCTCCTCTCCAGGATCTCCTGCTCTCTCAGTATTTCAATATTTCCACTATTTACCTCTCTTCATTGCTCTGTCCAGCACACTCAGCACCACCACACATACACCCACACCCTATGCCAATATCTCATCACATTCACTATTTTACCTTTTTATCACAACAAAGGGCTCCATCAGTCCTCTTCACCTCTGTGCCCCTCAATTCTGCCTTCAACCTTGTTTTCTTTCTGATGGGGCCACTTAACACTGAGCCACTCATGCATTCCTCATTCACAAGAGCAGAAAATGTTATAGTCAAAAAGGTTATCATCATTCAGTCTTGTCTTCACATAATGGGATGTCCAGGAAAGACTGAATGTGTGTTTTACCGCCACTGGGAATTTTCCCGTAATGGAATCTGTAAGAAAATGTGTAAAAATGTATGTGAGCATGTGTGCACTCATGAATGTGTCAATGTGACTGTGTAATGAGGACTGTCATGTGTTGTAAGCACAAAGGTTATTGGTTTTTCTGGGACATGGAAGTCATCATAATTCTATCCGTCTTCTCAGTTTGCTCTCCATGGTTGTGTTAACAGTCATCTATAGACCACATAACAGGCTCTAAATTTAATCCCACAAGACATTTCCAATTCATGAATCTGTGATTTTTCTGTATAATGCCACCACCACCACCACCACCACCACTTTGCAGGCTTGCACATGCAGCCAAGTACATACAGGCATGCAGGATACAGACATGCGTGTATTCTGTGAAGACACAGAAGCTCTATGTGATAATTTGGCACAGTAGTGGCACCCTGGACAGAAGGTCAGAATTCACAGCTGCAGTCAGTGGGCTTGTGCTGACATTAGACAATAAACAAGCGTGTGGTGCCTGGTGCTTGCAAGTCACGGTGGATCAGGAAATGTGGAATGGTAACAAAATTTCTATTCAGTACAAACAATGAAACACTTGCGGTGCTTGTGGCATTTTTTAATCCAGCACGCCACAGACTGAACAGCCAATTCTGAAGCTAAATGTTTTCTTACATCCCATATGAATCAGACAGACTGGTGAAAATTAAAAGTTAGTTTTTACCACATACAGCTTGAAGCCTTAAAGGAAACATTTGGATTTTCTTCTGGAAGAAAAGCACAAAATCATTCATTCTGTGCAAAAATGCTCAGCATTCACCAAATTCTGGTGTTTCTGGCAATTCAGTTCCTGGGGATGGTTAACATGCAAGCCAATCTGAGGAGACACACACACATCCACACCCTCTCTGACACACAACCCTTCAATCCCTCCTGCGTTGCGATAGCACACACACACACGCATGCACACGCACACATTTGTCACCTGTGTCCCCCCTTCTAACCCCGTCCCTTTGAGAACCTGTGCAGATCCATGTGCATAATCCGACCTAATGAGAAAGAGAGAGGGACAAACACAATCACATGACATCATACATGTGAATATATAAATAGCATTTATCCCACAGCTATGTTCTCACACATCATATGGCTTCAACAGCCTGCAAATCACATGACCTCAAACTCGATTCAAAGCAGACCTGATGGAGTGTGAGTGTAATTGATTACTAAAAGCTCATATTGGTATATGATGTAAGGAGTACTACAATATTTGCTATTTTAAATTAAAGAAATATGACTCAAGTAAAAGTGTTTGGAATCATGTCACTCACATAAAAGTAAAAGAGCAGGTCATTTAAAATGGTGTAAATGTCACAGGCTAATGGGACAATATGGCACTGTTCCCAAATGTGAACCACATCACCAAGCCTAATGGACAAGCCACCGATAAATTCGTTTTCTCTATAAAAGCAGCCTGTGCATCAATTATCAAGTGCAGTCTTACTCGAATTAACCAGAAATTGGGACAAAAATAGCCGACAATGAATAGAAAGAGCTGCACAAAGGCGGGTGCAACAAGTAACGTTAAGCTACATAACTGAAATAAGCTGCCACTTTAACAGCAGAATAAAAAATCACCATGGCAGCCAATGCAGAGACGTATATTTATTCAAATGGCAGCTAGAGCCCACAAATACACACATTAAAGCAAAATGAGAACCTGCAAACATATACGTATGTCACCCTAGAATGTGTGTAATTGTCAATGCATAATTGGTTGGACAGTCGGATTCAACATCATCACATCAGAAATGAAAGATCGCAGTTATAAAGAGTACAAGTGCAGCAAATGCACTTGTTCGTTCAGGCCAAAGGGCTCCGCTATGTTAAGAGTGTGAACCCAACATGCCTCTCTGCAGAGCAGTGAGTTGATAATGTCAGCACCTCGAGGAGAGGGTGACATTTTTTCCCCCAGTGGCCCGCTGCGCCAGCTGTACGCAAGTTCTCTCTCGAGTTAGGGTGCAAAGTCCACACTAAACGACAGGCTGAAGCTAGTTCGCTCGACACAAAAGCTGTGTTGTTGTTTAGCTGCACCGCAGAGACGTAAGGCTCATCTTAACTACTCCGGCGCGAAGTCCAAACAAACCGAAATGTTGTTGCAGAGAATGACTTCTTCACTTCTCTGGCCAGTCAGTGAACAACACTAGTGGTGAAATCCATCAAATACAACACAAAACTGTGAAGCATTTTATTTTACCAGTACTTGGATTTGTAGAGATCTTAGTGTCCGAGGAGTTAGAACGTTGTGTACGGTGACCAGAGCAGAAACAAGCCATGTGTGATCCATGTGGAAGTAGCAGTAGTTTGTTGTTGCACTCACCTTTATGAACGCCAACCTGCAAGTCCTTGGCACCAGAAAGTCGTTCACAGTTCAACTTCTGCTGCTCATTCATTCCCAATGCAAAATATAACCAGTCTGCTCCAGCCCTCTGGTCCGAATGCGCTCCTCAAAGTGTCCCAATAGCTTTGAGCTGAATGTAAACTGAATTGAATTTGTACTTCAATCCCTGCATAATACCTCACAGAAGGGTGAAGTGGCTATTAGTGCTGTGTTTATGGTGAAATTTCTGTTGTTCAGTTTAAGAGCTTGCAACGTGCATAAAGGCTTAAACATCATTATCTGAGTCACAGTTTTTACTGACTGGTTGAATTATAATTTGTATGTTTACTGCGCCCCTTGAAATGTGTTTGCCAAAAGCTAATCAGCTTGTGTTAGTGCTGGGCCTGTGACTGAGAGCGAGGCGAGGGAAGAGGAGATGAGGTGGCAGCACCGTGACAACATAAGCATGTGTGTGTGAGCTTGTATAAAACAGCGATAGGCAGAGAAGATGGGTGTGTGTGTGTGTGTGTGTGTGTGTGTGTGTGTGTGTGTGTGTGAGAGAGTGTGTGTGTGAGGTGGAAAAAGAAAGAGGGCACTGCAGTGGCATGTGTGGCGAACTCTTACTTTGCACTCTAACGCCAGTCTCGATCGCTGTGACATCAATCTGTGATATAGAAAAGGTGCTACGGTGGTGTGTGTGTGTATGTGTGTGTATGTGTGTGTGTGGTATGTTATTGTGGGAGCACATATGGCAAACTCGATCTGTGGCAGCTCAACTCCTCTGTCTTCTTCTATAAAGTAGTGAAGGTTAAATGGTTGGAGGATGTCAGAGTCACAAAGGTAGAGGCTCGCTCTCTCTCAGGCTCTCTCTCTCTCATACACACACACACACACACACACACACACACACACACACACACACACACACACGCTTAAAGATACTTAACGATGCAAAAAGCTTTTCCTCAGCCACATACATGCACACACACTCCCTCCAACTCTTGTACGGAGGCATTCTGCTGTGTAAACAGGTGTCTGGACAATATGGGAGTCTATAAATATGCCAAGTGTGTTCTCTGCTCCCTATGCAGCATCATTTGCATTTTTAAAGACGCCCTTATTCTCACTCACCGTTCACCAAAATAACTCAAACTAGACACATGCGACAACGGATGTGAGTAAATCGTAGATAAAGATATCCTTTCTATTTTTTTTATTTTATTTTTTTTAGATGGCTGTTAAGTAAAATGTTATTCAGTCTGGTTTTGTTCTATTTTAAGAACAGCGGCCAAATTAAAGCAGCCTATTTTTTGGATGGCCTCTAGTGGCTTGGTAAGGTTTCATTGATGCACACTGAGGCTACTCCTGCTAAACTTTGTTGCTATACTGACGCCTGCTGGATAATAGCAGGTACTTCATCCTCTCTGTCTTTGAAAGGAGTTTCATCTTGGTGTCTCCCACTGTCTGTCCATGTATCAGCACCACAAATAGACAAAAATACATGTGTGTGATTGTTGTGCATTTACTATATTATAACCGTTGTCTATATGTTTTCAGCACAATCACTGATTGAGCTAAAAATCATTCAATCAGAGGATGTTATGATTACAGCCCTATCATTAACATAAGCACACATGCACGCACACACACACACACACATCCATCTATCCATCCATCCATCCATATATATGTGCACCACCTGTCTACATCCTGTTGTGACCTGTCCATAGCCAGTTATCATTATGCATCTACATCCTACATTATCTGTCAACATCACAGCGTATTCATTTTATACGTATTATTTATTGCTATATTTAAAATTCTACACTCTTTTATACCTTTCTCATTTGTTCTTGTGTGATTTTCGTTTCATACGTATTGTATGAGCATTGTTGGATAGAGCCTGAGAACCAAGAGCTTCTTCGCCAGCGACTGCTTCGCTGTAGTTGCCGCGCATATGACAATAAAGAGCATGAACCTGTACTTAACCAGCAACCCATGAAGGATGTCTCTGACTCTGAGACAGCTGATTTGTGCAACAAGCTCGGATGGCCTAAGGGACTGACAGACTGTGACCCTGTTTCAATCCACATCGCAGGTTTCTTCCTCTGAATCCTTCTCCAGCTCCTCTCTCCTCTTATGTGGCTGAGTGTCATCCCACTCTGTTTCCACAGCGCTCCGTGGTAATTGTTTTACCACAGATCTTTAATACACAGGCATAATTTGATTGATGTTTGTTTTTGACAGGCTTCTTTAAAAATATATGTATATATCTTTTTTTTATTATTATTTTTTAGAAACCCTGACATGTGTCTAAAACGCCAGGGGCTCACTGTGGCATTTTCCACATTAATTTAATTTGTCGCACAGTTGAAATGCCTCTAAACTGGCACTGAATGAAAAAGGAAAAAAAAAAAAAAAAAAAACACTTTCAAACTCTCCGAGCTGTTCCTTCAGGCTAAGTGCCACATCACAATGAAAGGACGTCTCTTTACCAAATCCAATTAGGAGGGACTCTCCATTATCTGAGACACTGTAAAATTTATATTTATAAAATGTCCCACATGTGTTATCAAACTTTTTCTGGAACACACTGTGTACACATGTCAGTCATGTGCACTTCTCTCCACCACTGAAACCAGCAGCGCTGTGTGTCCTGTCTCAGAATAGAAAATCTGAAGCACTTCACCACAGCCACTCAAAGTTTTATATGAGGACATTCATTTGAAACCAATCAAAGCTAAAAATCAGCATCAGTCTCTCTGCTTCCTCTGTGTTCTGCCAAGTGCACGACTGATGAGCTGAGAGGCCTCGGAGGATTCAGATCAGCGAACATCACATTTGCATTAACAGCTTATTCGTGACGTCAAAAGGCTCGGCGTAAGTGATACAAATGGCCATTCAGCGGTGCTTTCTGAAGCCTCGTTGAGGTTTGACTATACAATAGAGATGAATTTGAGCATAAGAGTGAGTGAGGAGTGTTAAATGCACTGTCAGTGTTCTCTGTGTAAACACTGTTGAATAAGTCATTTCAATCCTTTTCAAACTTATCATCAGACTGGTAAATTATCTCATCCGTGTGTGTGTGTGCGCGTGTATTCTACCTATGTTTATGCTGAAATCAAAGCCATATTCTGCCTCAGTCTCAATATTTCTCGTTATGCAATCAGTTGCAAGTGCTTCATAGACTTCAGCAGGGGCTCCCTCAGAGAACGACAAAATGCCTAATCAATCAACTTTAATGTGAGGACTTTACTGGAATTTATATGTAGATTATAATGTGCCATTTAGGTTGAACATGCAGTATATGGAGCTGTATCAAGAGTCAAATTAACCGATATTAAACAGATTTATCTCAGTGGGATGAGCACATCTGTATGTGCTGCAAAGTAAAGTCTGCTAAAAATGGAGAATTGTTGTCTCCTCATGACAAACATGTATTGGTTTAAACCAGTTAACACCAGCATGCATGACCAAATCAATAATCCCTCTTGAGATGATGCATGTTGTAATATAGGTGTCTATGATTCATAGTGTTTTCTGTTCGTGTGCTAATCAATTTCAGTGCTTTAATGACTTCATTATTTCTGAGAGACTGCAGTTGTATTTTAAAGATGTAAACCACCAAGTGCTAATTTGCAGTTGAGTAAATCACAGAAAACGGGAATGTAAAGCACAAAACCAAGATGAGAAAACAAATAACTAATTGCCATGTTGTTTGTTTTGAGCTGTGTGTGTGTGTGTGTGTGTGTGTGTGTGTGTGTGTGTGTGTGTGTGTGTGTGTGTGTGTTCGTGTCTACTTTTGTCTTGGTGAGACAAAGAGTTTCCAAAGATGTTTCCCATATTTACGTTAAACAGATCATAACAGCGGGGCATCATTTGTATGTGTGTGTGTGTGCGCGCGTGTGTGTGCGCGTGTGCGTGCACATACATGTACACATTCATGTTGTGAGGACATAAATCTGTTTACACAATCACATTGTGGGGACTCACCATACTTGTAGGGACAAAGCACAGGCCCTCATAATATAAATCATTACATTTTAAGGTGGAGACTCGAGTCAAGGTTCAGATATTTAAAGACTATGAGACAAACTGTTGAAAAGAAACTTGCATATGCTAATAGAGTTTGTCTATGTAATGTCCCCACAAAAGTGATGAAAACCTAACGTGTGTGTGTGTGTGTGCGTGCGTGCGTGTGCGTGCGTGCACATGTGTCCAGCATAATCTTTAGAAGTTGGCCGTCCTCCTCTTCCACTGGCCTGCTCTGGGCAATTTCCCTACATCTGCTACTGTGTGGTTCTCAAGGGATATTTCCAAAGGCCACACACACATGCACACACGCAGGCACACACACATGCACACACACACACACACACACACACACACCCACCACTGACGACAACAGAATTCTGCATTTGTACATGGAAACTCACACGGGGCTTCTCTTTGTGTCTGGGAGGCTCGCCCAAGGCTTCATTAGTATCTGTAAACAAGTTTAAAAGAGAGCAAATCAGCAGCAGCAGAGGATGCTCGCTGCTATTCTGCATTCTGAACGAGAGAGAAGACATTAAATTAGACTAGAGAGAATATACTGCAAAGTACACATCTGCATTTTTCAATCATTCACGGCTGCTCATCCAGCTGTGAGCTGCTGTCCCTAATGTTTCGCTAATGCTGGCAGAAATACATCTGCACCATTGTGGCACAGCATCCCAAACAGTTTTTGCGTATTTTTGTTCAATATGTTAATTACTATCGGTGAGCTGAACTCAGTAGTTCAGTAGCTGAGTTGCATGTAAATGGCCTCTCATTAGGTCAGCTGTTTTGTGTGTTTGAGAAATTTGGAATTTTTCCTCCTGATGAAAACATACAGCAGATTTAACAAACAAACTCCAGAGGCTTAATCAGGAATCAATACAGAGATGTACATATTAAGGATTCAGAGACAACCCACCAATGAATGCAAAGATTGCATATCTACTGTATGGCCAGGCAGAAAGTGAAATATCACCACCAACCAGATGGAAATACACAATACATAGACCCCTATAAAGAACTATACAGAAAAATATTCCACATGCCTTCATGGAACCTCTGTCTATGAGGCTCTTTGTGCTCCTTTTGCCTCTTAGTGCCTGCATCTAATCTCAAATTAGGCATTTAATAACTATATTTTTCTCCAAATTTCCTCTTTCGCAGTTGAACGAGAGCCTTTCATTAACTGGTCAATCTGTGTTTTGTTCTCCAGTGGCTAATATCAGCCTGAAAACCGATTCCACTCGCATGGTGCTTCACGGAAGAGGGAGAAGGAAGGTTTTTCCCATGATGCTGTATTAGAATCAGCCACTAGAGGAGGCAGGAGACAAGCGCATGACTTGCAGACAGAGCAGCGCCCAGTCACATGCTGTCTTTAAGTAACATACAAAACCGCAAACATGCCCAATCACTGTCAGATAAACAGCAGCCAACAATGACAAAAACAGAGCTGCAGTGCAAGTGACAAGCCTCCAAACGAAAAAGACAGGATTTATTGAATTCTCCACCGCTGAAATACAACACTCCTCCAGTAAGTAGCACAAACTTGATGTTTCACAAGAGAGACTGGGCCACTCCTGTCAGTCTGCACTTCATTAGGCTGATTGCTTCCCTGTGTAAGCTACTTGCTTCGCCTGCCACTTCCCACTGCCCGGCCTCTCCGCCTTGTTCTGATTAAAGGGGAACCTCATAAAAACGCTGCTGCCCATAAACGATTTCCTCGTTACATCAAAGTCACACGGAAGTTGTAAGCTGCTCTTATAATTGCAACAGAGCACAGGCATCCCGGAGCAGCCCCACGCGCCCCTGCGGCTCTGTAAAAACTGGCTCTAAGCTGGAGAGGCCTGCTCGAGTTGCGCTAATTCAAACTTTAGTCAACAGTGGTCATTAATATTAAGTTTAATGAGGCAGGAAGAACATGATGCTTTTGAGGAGCAGTGACAAATGAGCGGCCGTCTCCTGACGAGCCTAAGTTGTTAGTGTGAAAGCAAGCTAATATTAAATATACGAACATTAACACCTCTGCCACAAGCCAACCGAGGGAGTCGACGGGATTATTTCCAGTTAAATAAACAGTAAATGTTGCTGCAAGTGGCGGGCGAGATTTAGAAATATAAAGATTTGACAAAAGGTGAAATTATAGACAATAGCTTCATGCTGTTTATCCCTAATTGCCAACCCACCCATCTATTATGGAGATAAATGCTGTTGTGAGTTCTCACGCTACCGTCGTGGTACTCCAAAAAACTCAGTAATGGTCATAAATACAGAGATAATGATTGCCAGAGAGACAACACACTGTATTTCTGTACAAACAAAACATCATTGTAAAAGTGTATTTACGCTTTGAAAAAAAAAAGAAAGAAAGTTTGACCAGTGTGGTAAATGACAGCTCAGTACGAACGGGAACTATCTGTGAAGTTGGATAATTTATGGGTACCATTTATGGTTTGTCAGACATTGCCTTGAACCCGACCGCTTTCTGGTGGGAAACACAGACACGGGATTAAACCACACAAACACACACAGGTTGGCACACACATGCACAAAGAGCAGCTGTAGGGAAAAAGATGCATAACAGCTGGCTTCACTGGGAAATGGGTAAAACGTGATCTTTCTTTTCTTTTCTTTTCAGGCTAAAGAGCTTCAGTGAACGTAGCGGCACATGTTTACGTATCACTACTTTATTTCTTTACACGTAAAATTAAATGTCATTTATTTTAAGGAAACAGTCTGAAAGGCTTCTTGTTCATCTGAATGAAAAAACATCGGTGGAAAAAATATTCATATATAAACTGCATAGAACAACGTGGGCCCTTTCAAAGGGACGTTCAGGAAGAGCAATATATAAATACACTTTTGGTCAGAACTTTAGTACCATATTCTCACAACCTATCATAAATACAACATAAGGCATTCATACATTTCTAGTATTATGATATTTCAAGGAGAATAAATACGTCTATGGTCTATAAATGCATGGTGAGGAAATGAGGGAGTGATGAAAATGTTTTTTTTTTATTGCTATGAGATAAAAGATGAAAAATTACAACTGTGTAAAGTTTCCATTGCGATGAATGATCTGAGGGTCAAACTTTACTGTCTTGAAGAGGGCATACACCTGAATTCGTCCGCATTTCCAGACAGACCCTTTTCAAATTAAAAGCATGCTTCACTGATATGTTTCAATTGGCCTGAGTTTGCTGAAACACTCGTCATCCATACAAGAGCACACGGTGTGTTGATATTAAGGCCCAACACAAGGCACTGCAGCGAATGGAGAGAAAGGCTGAAGTGAAACACACTCTGTATTATTGTGCCCAGTGCAAGTCCTCACCCAGCTCAATTATTGCAAAAGTAAACAAGTATAAACAGCCGGACAGTAACGCCCCTCCTCATATAGACAAGTCGTGTAAACAGGCAGTCCAAAGGGGCAAGAGGACGTCTAAGTTGTTGTTTTTTTTGTCCTCGCTGTGGGAATAAATAGATTTTTTTAATTTGACTTGAAGTGCTCGTAAAGTTCAAACACTCCTTGTGCAGTAGATCTATTATAAACATTGATTTTCAAAATATCAGCCGCGTGTCCTGTGTGTCCATTTTGGGGGATTCCTTGGAAAGTCATTTCACCAAAGGCAGTGATATTTCCATGCTTACGATAAGTGGTACATGCTGTAGCCCAGAGGAGCAGCGTACAGTCCCAGAGGGGAAATGGGAAGTATAGGTCTGTGGTGGTGGTGATAGGCAGAGTACGTCTGTCCATACAGTGACATGGCGCCCAGCGACAGTGGTAATGTAAAGCCAGGGTGTAAACCTCCAGCGGCGGCTGCTGCCACCGCAGCCGTCTTAGCGTCAGCAGCCATCTTGAGTTTCTCCAGCTCGGCCTCCTGGAGCCTCTTGGCTTTTGCCCGGCGATTCTGGAACCAGATCTTCACCTGGGTCTCTGTCAGGGTCAAGGAGGAGGAGAACTCGGCCCGCTCGGCGATGGACAGGTACTGCTTCTGCCTGAACTTCCTCTCCAGGGCCAGGAGCTGGGACGTGGTGAAGGGAGTGCGGGGCTTTCGGTTGGTCTTGTGTTTCCTCAAAGGGCAGGCAGGACTGACGTGACCTGGGAGGAGAAACGATGGAGATGGAAGAGGATGAGATGATTTCCTTTGAAATGTATTGATTTGTTGAATATAGGATGCTGATCAGTTGGCTGCACTTCAGCAAAAATGGCTAAATTATTTCATCTTAAAAATCAAAGTTGGATACCAGGACACTAGGCCACATTTCAGGAATATGCCAGACACTTTGAAGTGTTTGAAGTACTTCCTTACACAGTAACCTGCAAATATTCTGAATATTTGAGTAATGAGTTCACGTAGCACAGCCTGACGTACTTATGTTTTATTCAAACAACTCTGTCCTCTGTGCAGCACAGCTTGTAGACAATCATCTACCAGTAAACTGAACATCCTGGTGAGAACAACATGAAAATGTCCTTTTCATCCAAACTACCAAATGTAGGTTGCATGAACAAACTTAAAGGTAACTGTGATATTGTGCGCTACTGAGAAATCGACGAAGTTTCAAAATGCTCCCTCTTGAAGAGGTAACTTACGAGGCTGCGTTGAAAAGGCGCTGCTGGTGACCCAGGGTGCGCAGTCCTCTGACTCTGATGTCTCGGATTTTACCGGCGATGAAGGCGCCGCCGTTAAGCTCTTTCGGCTTCCCCCGGGAAGACTGCACGTCTCCCGGCACAGATACAGAGAGTTTAAACCCACAGGGGACACCGACACCGACGTTGCCTCCGGTTTACAGCAGCTGGACTCGCCGCCGCGGCCGTCCGTCTTCCTCCCGGACATGAGCGCCTCCACGCTGAACGGATGACGCCGACGCACCGCCACCGGAGACGTCCTCTCCTCCGCCGCTCCTTCTGCCAAGTCCGCGCGGTTACTGTCCTCCTCGGACGAACTGCACCCAAAGTCTTTAAAAGTCTCCTGAGAAGCCATTTTTCCTCCACGTTTCATCCGGAAAACGAGTGAACTCCAGGCGGAATAGTCAGAGGGTTGCCGGCCAGGTGAGACCCGCTCCGGCGAGCGCTATGTTATGGAGCTGTCAAGTAGAATGTGGGAGTATGTAGACGCATCACGTTGACACGAATCAACTTTGACCAATCACGGCCGCCCAAAATCTTCGAGTGAGCCGATGCTGCCTTCAGGGACAGTCGGAAACGGAAACGCCTCTTTTTGTTTTGAAGAGAGGAGTTCAGCAGAACCTACAAAATGTATTACTAGTGTTATTATCATTGTTGTCATATATTAATAGGTGACCAAACCACTTCAGCGTGTCTCAGGTAACCTTTTACGTACTTGAGGGCAGCAAAAGTTCTGAAAGATCATATAAGTAGTTCATGGAAGTCCTCACTCCCCATGCAGGTAAAATTAAAAGAAAATTTCCAAAAAATGTTTAATTCCACATTTATTCAGTTCATTTCAGACTAGATCAGTGGAGAAAAGTGTGTAAGAATGACCAGAAGTTTTATGTCACGAGCTGTTTCACTAACAGCTGTTCAGTTTTGTATTATAATAAAGCCAAACTTTCCACATGGGTGTCTGATAAGGCTTTACAGGTCTGTAGCTTAACTTTCTTCAGTGAAAAATCAAGATTTCCTTAAAAACTTAATGACAGATTTCCCTCATGGTTCCTCTTTGGATGAATTAGTGAATCAATAAAATATTAGCTGTGCCACAGCATTATTGCATGTTAAGCTTCAGTAATGGATTAGCTCTAACTCTAACCTCATGAGACTGCATGTGTAAACACGGGCCCCATGCGGGTAATTATGGAGAATTATACCTGGGATGAAACACTAACCCTTTTTCTTCTTTATCTCGCTCTGATTTGTTTGCCGTTCCTTTTATTGGGACTTTCCACTGTAACTCTCAAGGCTGCTGTGTGCTACATCAGTGCAGCGTTTAAAGAAGGGTGTCACACTCAAATTACAGAGTAAATTACTTCACTGAATTACAGATTTCGTTTTTAAAACCCTTGGCTCAGTCCAGCTGGTGTCTGAGGCATAACCGGACACAAACTCAATGACACATCCACATGTCTCCAGCCGACCCATTCATCTTCTTGTTCTATGATTCAATCCAATCCTCTGCGCACATTCGACATGAAGTAACTCATTGTGATTTTTCCATGGACAATTTCACATGTCAGCTGAAAGTGCTCTGACTCCTGATGGGAGAACTTTACACTTGTTCCACCAGTTTATCTGAAGAAACAGTCCTTTGATGATTGGTTGAAATATCATTAAGCTGAAAGGATGTTAACTTATTTTAAGATTTTTTTTGCCGCCCACGGTCATGCTTGTGTAAATACTTGCCTATCTGTCGCCTAATTGCTCACATTTAACACCCATTGCTAATAGGAACCATTCTGTCGCTGAATGACAATTAATCGCTATTTCACATGACAAGGCCTGATCCACAGGCATAATCTGCTAATATCTAAGTGGTGGAAGCAATGAGAGTATCTCTGTTTGTGTGTGTGTCCTTCATGCACAGCCCTCAGCAGTGCACAGCTATTCCAGCCTCTCACTCCCACAAGATTAAGTTGCTCTCCAGATTGTTTTCCTTTAAACTCACTGATGGCAAAAGGAATAATCTTACGTGAGAACTTCACAGCGAAACAGAGACTTTACAATATCGGTATTCTGTAAAAAGAGCCACTGATTAGTTTCCCAACATCCCCGAGGATACATTTATGTACAGTAAATGCTCAGTTTTTCCCGCATTTTTACATGCAGCCAGCAGGCCTCAGTAGCTTGTCTGTGTCAGACTGTGAAGCAGAGCTCAGTTCCCAGGAGGCTGCCACTGCTGCCTTATCAAAGTGGGGTTATTTCACAGACAATCAGAGGTTTGTGAAGGCGCCAGTGAGCGGCCAGATGAAAGGACTGACTCCTCAGGGGAGAAACTGTTGCCTTTTTCTTTTTTCTTTTTTCAGCTCTGTTCAGGATCCCCACCTCCATCCTCCTTCTCCGCCCCCTCCACCCACCTCTCTCTTTCTCTCTTTCTTTCTGGCTGTGCCCGCACGCCCTGCAGGCACCTTGTCAGTCATTATTCGCAGAACTCGTTCTTGGCTGAGTGTCAGCGGTGTGATTCCTCTTTTCCTCCTTCCACTCGTCTTTCTTGTATGCGTTTACGCTTGCCGTGTTTAGTTTAGTCATGTATCTTCGTCTGTTACCGTTCTATTTTCTTTCTGTCCACGTCACAATCCTTTTTTTACTTTCTCTTCCCTCATGCATTCTTTATTCCTGTCCTTCCCTCCTGACCCTCTGTCCCTTCCTTCCTTTCCTCCATCCTTTCATTCTGTCTTTACTTTGCTCCGTCTATCTCTTCTTCCTTTCTTGCCACATTTGATCTCAGTGTCAACATAAAGATCATCTAAACCAGATGAGGAATCGTCTAAAGAGGTGGCAAAAAAGAGGAGCTGTGCCATAAAACAGTAATTCATATGTGCCAATCTATTTTTCAACCCTGTTGCAAAGTGAAAACTGCCAGTTGCAGAAACTGCTGGAACTAATGTGACTGTCTTTAGTCAGTGTCAGTACGAGCTCTGGCCTGTACTGACAATGCATCTACAAAAAATGTCAGGCCCAACTCAGTTATTACCGAATCTGAGCTGATGTTCTCTTATGCACTTTGAATGTGTGAATGAATAAAAATACTACGCATTACATGTGTGTTAATTATATTTTAAGACATACAAATAATGAGACTGCAGCTTTGTATGACCATCGATCCAAGAAGTTGTTGGGTTTTGTTTGTATTTTTTTTGTTTTTGTTTTTGTTTTTTTACAAGAAAAGAAGAAGAAGGAGGAGGAATAAAGGGAGGAAGGAAGGAAGGAAGGAGGAGGTGGGGTAGAAATGAGAGGGGGTGCTCTCCTGGGTGTAGCAAAATTACCCACACATCCCACTTCCTTTTTTCCGTAATATCATTTAAGCCTGATAATAGCGTAATAGCGAAAGCAATTTGTCTGAGCATGTTTGTGTGTGTGCGTGTATGTTGCAGTGTGTGTGCGTGTGTGACAGAGAGGCAGGAGAAGCCTCTGGTTGTGTGGCTCGGGCACACCTCAGAGCATTGTAATTACAGCAGAAACTTTGAAGTGGTGGAATGTTTTGGTTGGGATAATCAGCAGGCTGTGCTGCGCTCACACACTATTTACATTCCCATTAAAACACTCATTCACACCATCAAACCAGTAAATTTTACCGTCTGCACTTACTGGGTACAAAACTGGGGAAGTGACATGTTGAAATGGAAAATGTGATGGGTTACATCACCGAGATGAGTGTTTTGCCACTACTGTCATGGTATGTAACCTTATGCAATCCTATATAGCATTAGCTTGCAGTTCCTCTTGAAGATTGCTGCTCTTATTTTCCTCCTTCTAAACCTGAGCTCTTAATGGTTTGAGACCTGAAAGCTGCCAAGATGAAGACAAACCTAGCAGCTGACTCATTACTGTAGTTTAAAAAAAAAAAAAACAACACTGTGCATATATTGAACAATAGATACGTGTTTCAGTCTTTTCTAAAATGCATTTTTGCCACGTTTTGCTTTTATTTGATAGTTGACAGTAGAGATGTGACAGGAAATGAGGAGAAGACTTGGACTCAAACTAGGGAAAGTCATTGTCATAAGCACCTGAGGGGGGGTTTTGTATGGCCGACCTGTGCTTTTGGGCTGGAAAAATAAAAATGAATTCACTTGAAATGGATGGCATCATAAACCTGAACCATGACTGTCCATTTACCAGTATTCTCATGAAATGAAAACTTTTTTTTCCTCACCCATAACAGAAGTGCATTTGTCTGTTCTGATTCTTCTACCCAGCCAGTCATACTACATTCTTCACACCTGGAAAAACAAAATCCTCACCAACTCATTTTAAGATACACTTTTGGACCTCACATTTTTTGCATAGCGGAAACACAATACAATTATATCTTCATCACACAATTTCACTAAAATTTACCCAACAATAATATCAAATCTACCCCAGTTCTGCTTTGTATGATATATGTCTTTGCCTTCCCTTCACACGTGCAGACAGTCATGCATGTACCAGGCCATACTGCACAAAAACACACATCCTGCATCACTGTGCAGACATTTAAGTCACATTGTTCGAATAACTTGCCAAACCAGTGGGACATGTTGTAAATAACTAAGTGACACGTACACAAATGCACACTTAATGTGATCAAATTGTTTTCATACAGACCCAAATTGTCTTAGAACTTTCACCCCCCCCCCCGCTCTCTCTCTCTCTCTCTCTCTCTCTCTCTCTCTCTCTCTCTCTCTCTCTCTCTCTCTCTCTCTCTCTCTCTGAGCTTCCCCAGCCCTCAAAGCCTTCGTCTGTAATGCACCTAAATGACTACTTTGAATGCTACAACGGCGCCAGGGCCAATTAGCTGTTAACACTGGAGACAGATCTATTCAGAAGCCAGAGAATGAGGCCTCCTGTAACGTGAAAGATTGATGCCCACTTTGCTAATGACAAGAGAAGGAGGCAATCTGTTGCTTGACTCAGCCCTGGGCTATGTTACAGCATAGTCAGCTGATTACAGTGAGCCTGCAGGGGAGGGCTCCTGAGAAAATTGGAGATTAAGTAGAAGTCACCGTAGGGGTTAGATGTAGGACATCAATGAACAAACAAATACATACAAATTCCATAGATTCCACGTAAACAAATATGTTTGCAACCAGTGTTGGGCGATATGATGATTATATCATGTCAGTCTGTCAACCAAGAGATCTGCTATAGTATGAGTCTGCTGTCCCTTCAGTATCTTCAGTTGCATTAGGATATATCACCGGAATCTAATAAACTGGCAAGTTGTAAAATTGGTGGAATTCCCCTTTAAGCCCAGCAACATGATTTTTAATTTATAATAACCAAGCAACCACATATATCTATCTATCCACCCCTCCGTCCTCATACTACATACTTATTCATTACAAACACAGGTACACACATTCAGTTCAGCTCACAAAGCCAAGCTGGTGGAAACTATTAGAGACATTAAAACTGTTCCAGTAACAACATCACACAGCCACAATGATTAATAACACATGACACAGGAAGAACACGTCACATATCACCTTTTGATATATGCAGATTTCCCACAACACGCTCACACAGTCATGTCGAGAATTCCGTTCCGTGACAGAAGGAACGCATCAGCCGTACAATATGTAACAAACTGTTCCCTTGAAGGTGATAATTACTTGGGTAATCGCCAGCTGCAATTATATTTCTGGAACGGTGCTCTGCTCTTTGATGAAGTTTTGAACACTATGTAACCTGTGCACTTATCTGCTAATGTAGGTTCATAGCTTCACCTCGCCATAACCCATCATTATCAGATCCTCCTTTCAATTCACAACGAAAATATTACACCTGGAAGGCTTTTGGAAAGTTGGGCGCAGTCAAACCCAGCAACCTCTTAACCTTCCTTGTACCCCATAAAACTGTGCAAATAGGCATGCACTCTTTCCCAATGCACTGTTAACTCTTATATCATGAGCCTTACTGGTACCTTTAGCACATCTCTGCTAACAGTGGTAAATGTATAACCCTCGTATGGTACAAATAGAGTTACTTTATTACTCATCAAATCTTGCAGGAGTAGAAGATTATGCAATGTCAGAACCCATTGGCTATTGTTTGATGATGATTTAGCCTCTGGGGGCCAATGTTTTGGGGCTTCCAGTGTAGCAAGCAGATTTCCAGATAACAGATATTTGGCCCAGGACTTCCTCTTCTGCGCGCCAGTCATTGTTTACAGTCCAATTAGCAACTTGGCTTTCAAACTCCACAACTACTGAACATTTCGGCTAATCTCCATAAACAGAAATCTGCGTATGACTGCAGACGAATTAAAATAAAAGTTCTAAAAAGCTAAATAGCTGTCAGATTGCTTTTGGCCCAATGCGTTCCACCTCTTTTGGTCTCCAAATGCACTGTTTACCTGCATGCGACCAAAAGCCTGCTCAAACGTGATTGGTCAATATCGCTCGGACTACAAACAGAAACCATAACTCTTCATCATTTGCATGTTTGAAGGGATTAAAGATGATGTGCTCTTTTCAAAATGAGCGCCTTCTTTTTTACATTATTTTGGCAGAGGAGTTCCTTGTGGTGTTTTCAGTTATTACAGAACACCCTGACTATGCGGATGACTAGCTGTTGAACATTTTAGTCGAATGGTTCACTAGTAGTGGAATTCAAGTCAAGCTTTCAGCTGACTCTGCATTCAGGCGGAAATTCACCGTGGAGTGCCATCAGGATCAGAGACTAGGAGCATCATCAGACTTCTATGACTCAGTGTGCATCACAGACCTCATGACTTCAGTTTCCGTGTCAAACCCTCAACGTCCGCAGAGACGGGGAGAAACCAGCCAGGGGCCATCTGTTCTTTGCAAAACCACATAGATTCCCTTTGACACGCTCCATCTTAATCAGTTCTGACAGGTAGAATTCTTGACAAGGCCATCGTGTAAATCAGAAGGAGGCTTGTTATTATGGAGAGGCACTGAAATGGTATAATTGTTTTTAAGTGGTGTTAGAAGGGCAAGTGTGCGTGCATTTGTGTGTGTGTGTGTGTGTGTGTGTGTGTGTGTGTTGCATGTGATTGTGTGAACGTGCCCAGTATTCTGGGAAGTTTTCCAGAGATTGGGGAAATCCACCTTCCACACAACAAACAACTTAAACCACAAAAACAAATCTCCTTAAAAGAAATTTTTGTCTCATTACAGCAAATAACATTTCATGGCAGAAAAAGCCACAACTTTCCCAGCTATTATGGCTGCGTTACACGCACCCTTCGGGTTATGTGAGAGTGAAATGTGCTTACACACAGGAACAGAAGCGAGACAAATATAGTTTATCTGTGTGACAACAATAAGGAGAATGGGTTTTGTTTTTTGGTTTTTTTTGCAACCATGAATGTATGAAAACCTCAGTATTAGTGTTTCATTTACATCCAAACCAATGTGAAATGTTTCTTTTTTTTGTCTCTTTGGCTCATGTAATAGCTTGAAGTGAGGCATTAACATTAAAAACATGCACGTTCAGCTTTGACTTTCAGGACTTCATTAATTTATACTTTCACATGGTGAGTTAGGTGTCATGCAATTATCAAAAATGGAATTCTTGTCACAACAATGTTCAGTTTGAGGCTTGAAAACTTGAACTTCAGACATCTCCCTCATTATGAAGTCTGAAAATCACATCGCAGTCATTTTAGTCTACTGTGTCGTAGAGGTTTTATAAGTTTATTTCCTTCCTTAATTTCCCATAATTCATTAAAAGTCCACTCGTCTTTACCACGATTCAAGTTTCAGTCTGTGTGTGTTTGCGTTTAACTACCTTGTCTAGCAAGAGCTTCTTTTATGGAGTCATAAAGAACAAAGCACTTAACTGAATAAACAAATCAGCCACTCTGCCAAAACAAGGAAAAGGGAACATCAAAGCTGGTCATAATCGTTTTGAAGGTCAGCAGTCGGGAAGGGAACCGGCTGAGTCATTGGGTAGTTGGCTGGTGGGTTTATTGTGTAAAGATGGCTCGTTGGCTGGCTGAGTGCACGACTGAATATCCTCTGCGAGGACGGGCCGACTGAGCAGCTGATTATTTGAATTACGGGGACGCTCTTTGATTTACAGACCCACTCCTGCTGGCTGAGGGACTGCAGAGACATGAAATGAGGTGCAACATATGACCTGACACCATTGTAGATCAGGATTGTCTTCAGTAATGAAACCCTCCGTGTTTGACTGTGTGTGTGTGTGTGTGTGTGTGTGTGTGTGTGTGTGTGTGTGTGATGTGGCAGACTCAAGACTTGCTGCTGTTTCATGAACGACGCCAGTCACAGTGGGACCATGAAGGACCAAGGTAGGATATGACCGAGAGTCCAGAGCACACAGCAGCACTGATCTTTGCTCTGACCCTGTCGGGTGAGAACTGCCACTGGGGTCCTTTGCAGTGACCCTTTCTTCGCCTCTGGGGTCAAAGGTTACAAAGCACAGCGTGCGCCCTTTGAAATGGAGCAACGAGGGCGTGCTGCTGGACTGATTGGCAGGATGGCAATTACCAAAATGCTTGTCCAATTTAACTGCCTCACCTTGGAGCTGCAACACATGAGACGGAGAGAGAGGAAGGGAAAGCGGCAAGCGTAAATAGTCATTGACATCCTTGCTTTGCTCCCCACAGACTAAAAACAGGCATGTTAACTTTACTTTTGTAATAAAGAAATAATGCTGAGCTGAATTCTTGGGAAAAATATCTCTAATATGACACTTAGTTTTGTCAATCCATCCTGCAAAATACCTCCCACCACTTTTTGCATCGTTATATTCTTGACTAACATACACAACATTGCTGCTTTATTGTCTTTTTTCATTGGTTTTATTCATGGTTGTGTTTTATAGACCAGTAAGTTCGTCCACTACTATTGCTGCACTATTACACATCTACTTCTAACCTATTTATTCTGAATGTAAGCTCCATGGAATAGTCTTACTCCTACAGTGAGGTGTTTTCTTCCATGCTAAGTTACAATTTCCACTCTGGGTTCCACCCAGATTTGCCACAACTAGTTCCAACCTCATCTGCCATCACCTGCAGTATAAACATCATCTACTTTCCTACTGGGCATTAGCGAGGTGGTGTAAAATATTCCATGTTGCTGTTGTGGAAGGCAGTGCTGTGCATGTTTGTTTTGTGGGTTAAAAATGTTTGATCTGACATTAATTGGCTCAGGATGATATTGACCAGAAAAAAGCTCAGTGTGATCTGATAATAAGATGGTAAGATGTTGGGAAAGCTCAGATCAAGACTTTGGACACTGCTAGAGTCCATTAGAGTAACTCATCAATGGGATGATCAGAGGGATCGTAAATTCAGAGAAATGTAATGTCTCAGTCTACATCAAATCGCAGTATGTGGAAGTGAAAGTGAAAGTGACGACACCCAAAATATCTGCACTTGCAAGATTTGCATGTGCATGCAAAGCTAAACCAGGAAATACTTACTTTACTGTTTTGATTCATCGTCAAAAAAAAAAAAAAAAAGCTTTAAAAAGCACAATGCTAGCCCATCACTCCTCAGGAGTCTGTGGAGACCAAAACAGAATGAAAACAAGAGTGAATATTGGACTTACAGCCACCAGGTGGTCAGAAACATGACTCAGAATGAATTCAGTGTTTCCACTGGCCCCAAGTGACCAAACGATAATTTACTGCAGGTTTAAAGACAGGAGATTGGCACCTTAACAACCTCACTAAGATAATAATTTCATAATTATAATATGATATTCTCTCTGCTCCTGTGCCGTTGCCCCCTTCGAGCCTTTTAAGTCGGGCTGTCTGCCGATCTGTAGATAATTGTTGACTGTAATACAAGCCAGGAAATGGAATGATCAACTCCAGATGCCGAGACAAGAGCGAGGAGAGAGCGAGTAAGACGGACACGGACAAACGGAAATCGAGAGGTGGGGCTGCTGACGGATACCAATCGTGCAGTTTTGTTACAATTAGTCACACAATCTTAACAGCAGCTCCTTGATGTTCTCGGCAAAATGAAGTTTTGATCAAAGTAAGACGAGCATCGTGTGTTGTTAATTGCACTTTATTACATTGGTGTTTGTGTTGCACTCCAGTTTATTCCTTACCTAATTGACTGGCAATTACTCATGAGTCAATAGCGCTTGAGTAGCACTTAAATCCTATTTGCTTGTAATTTCCCCTGTGGCTGTGTTCTTGTACAATGACTACATCTGCCAGCTTGACCCAGAGTTTGGAGAAGTGAGTGACATTGTTTGCCTTTGGAGTAATGGCTGTCATTATGGTGAATTACTACTCTACCCAAACACCCAAACATTCTCTAAAACCACCCCACAGCGCTCTGTGTCTATCTTACTCTCTGGTGCTGGTGCCTTGTTACAATCAATTAAGCTGATTACAAGCACTATCTTCACCACTTCAAAGGAGGGCCATTACAGCGGGTCAGACTAACTGTCTCTTTACTGCGCTGCCCTGTTGTTTGTCTCAGACTAAGAAGCCTTGGATATGTTGCGCTTTCAACATTTGAGGTGCTGAAATCTGCTAAAATGACTTGCAGGCTGTAATTTTTTTTTCTTTTTTGTCTGGCAAATTAAATGATAAATGACGAGCAGTGATCTGAAGACAATTGGTGTCGCCTGTCCTCTTTCAAGTCAAGGCTGACTCCTTGTCAGGTCAGACGACAGGTCAAATAATAAATGGAGGGACACAGAGAGAGAGAGCGAGACACCAAGTCTAGACAGCGTATTTAGAGACCCTCCCTGATTTGCTTTGTTCTCCACCATGTCTACAGGTAATTACCTCAACAAACTACCGGGAGCCCTGTCAAATCTGAGGAGAAGTAGATGAAAAAGTAAATGAAGTAAAAGAATTAATGAATTTATGTCCACGCACATGCAGTCTGTGTGCTTTTGTGTGCCAATGAGCTGTCATGCATGGATGAGTGTCGGTGCGTGAGCGCATGAGAAAAAACCCCGCTTCTAAAAATATCAGTGTGTTGCCATAAAAACAAGAAGTTATTACCAATGATTACGTGCGCACAAGTTCAACATACTGTAAATATTCACAGCTGCTCCTTAGCGTAGGTCTTCAGCTGAAACGGCAAGTGAACGGAGCTGCTCTTTGAAATCAACTGCCAAGTCTGTGGATGTGCTTGCAGGCACATAATCAAAAATACACAAGAATGAATGAGTTATGTTCTTCTTATTGTATTTACAGCACGTGGTACTGAGCTCACAAAACACATCAGACATCTAAATGTTGAACAGAGGAGGGTTTTAGTAACAAGTGAAGGTGTTTCAAATGTTTCTTAAATTGGCTGCTCTGTACGGGACTGCTCACAAATTGTTGGATTCGCTGGTTCTCCCCCATGAAAATCCTGTTGACCGGTGCGTCAGTCTGCATGCTCAAAGTCCTCCCAGTGTGGAGATGGATCTGGAAATAGCCTTTAATAAAATGTTAGGCGCCAGTTGAAGCTTTATCTTAATTGTATGGAAAACAGCCATGCGCTGCCTCATCCTGTAAAGATAGATTGATAGTGATGAGCCACGTGGAAATGTTGCACTGAGAGTGGAAAACAGAATAAAGTGAATAATTAGATAATGATTAAAAAAAATTTTGAAAACCTTCTATCATGAAAACATCATATTTAGATTCAGATTCTATGAATTATGCTCAGTCACACCTGGAAAAAGCAGATTTCTGGAGGGGGGGGGGGTTAAAGATTTGGGGCCTCTCTAATTGTACCTTTGCTTCATTTTTTCACACTTAAACAAAACTCGAAGTCCTATGTGTTCTACATGGCATGTCAGTGAAAATAATATATATAATAATAAGTAAAGTCATTGGTTAAACACAGAGTGATGCTTATCCATTATCAGTTTCTGCTGTTCCGATTATAGAGGGCTTCGAGCTAACCTAACATTTCCTCTGGCAGCTATGAGCTCCTTTCTTGGGCATTAAATATATGTTGGCGCCATGAGGGCTTGAGATGCAGCAAAGTCTTTACACCGTAAAAAAATTACCAGATGAGATTTCCTTCTGTATCTGTAATGGGGAGAACTTCAACCGTACTTAACACAAAAGCAATTGTTGCCTTTTCATTATCATGAAACCAGGGCATTAGTCTGCAGCGTTCATGAAAGGGGAAAAACCGTTTTGATGGCTTAAGATGTAATCCATTATCACAGGATTGTTCCCTTCACAATGCTTTTGATATGAAGCCTCACACACACTTGTGCACAAATCCATTTACTCACTGATGAAGGATAATTTACTGCAGAAGGCGCCAAATGTCGTGTCTGGGCTTCAACCCTCTTTGTTAAATTTGCAAATATCCTTTCATTCGCCTGCGAGCACATATCAATCGCATCGCTTCACGTCACTCAGTAAATATCAAGCCCATAAATCAGCAGAGTTAATTAAAAGTGCCACTGATTGTTCTATCTTTAATGTGTATCAGTTGAAAAATGCGTTAGAATTTGTATCATAGCATGCGTAATTACTCACTTGCGATTGGCTGTTGGGAGTTTTTCTTGCAGGGGCGTCACTACCGACCGTTCAGTATGTCATAGCTTCCAGTAGCCTGCAGGTTCAAGGAGCTGACCAGATGTTATTACCTTAATCCTTAAGCTTAAAGCAAAGGGGAAAGTAAAAGAACATCATTTTATCCTGCAGCGAGGCATTTCATCCCTGTGCATGTGTGGGACTTTGGCCTGAAGCTCTGCTTGAACAGCAAATATTTCATGGATTTTTCGACAAACCGCTTGTTTTGATTGAAGAAAAAACAAAATTTTAAATCTTGGCCAAACTGTCTGAAGTGGAGTGACTCCCTCATTTTAGTGTTTCTCCCTCTCATTTGCTTTGCCACCCTAAACCTCTCTCCCGCAACCCTGGTCCCCACCCCTGCCCTTTCTCACACACACACACACACACACACACACACACACACGCACACACACGCACGCACGCTCACTCAGCAATATTGCTTTGTCAGCCGACGTTTAGAAGATTAACCTCGAACTTGCCAAAGGGCATCCCAGCTCCCCTCCACCCTCAGCCGCTTCCCTCCGCCTCTCGCAGTGTTTCCCTCCCTGCAGCTCCCTCACTGTGAATACTTGCGCAACAAGTGGCGCCGCTGTAGAGCCCCCTGGGTATTAGAGGGTTGAGTGGCGTCCCAGAGAGCCGTAATTACACCACCACTCAGGTGATTTAAATGTCCGGGAACATGCTGACCCATGCATGGCACCAAAAGTTCCACATTACACTGACACCTACCCATGTTCCGTGTCTCAGGATTCATTATTCATTCTCACATTTCACTTTTTTTTTTTTTATTCTGTGCAAACATGAACAAATCATTTTCCATGTTTTGACGGGAGTGAAATGAACTGTGAGACATCCCTGCCAACATTTTTTTTGTCAGCTCTTTGGATGCAATGTCCTGCAATACGAGTTAATTCTTTTTATCTACCGATGCTTGGTACACTGAGAAAATCATCAACCACAGTGAGTTCCTCAAGCCTTGCCTGTTTGGCTCCCTTCAAGAGGAACGCTTCGTGATCAGTTTTACAACTTTATTTTTATCACCAGCTGAGCTCAGTGGACGTTATTAGTAAAGGAATGATAATCATGTACAAACGCTACTCAAAAGAACTTGGGACTCGACAGGCTATAATTCAAGAGAAAGGGTTGATAATTGGGTTTGGTTGACTCTCCACCTCCTTCAGACATTGTGGTGACAAGAGGGAATGTTTCTCTTTTAACAAGGTCAGGGCTAATACTGCTTAATGGGAAGGGGATGTTCCTCTGCCCCCGTACTCCCCAGCTCACCCCTTTCTACTTCTTCTCTTATCTTCTCCCTTTCAGTTTAACAAGCTGATGTGACCGAGTGGTCACAGTGATGTATTAGAAATTCAATGGTTTCTGTCTGCACAGGACTGAAAGTTTCCCCTACGGGAATCCTTTAAAGTTGCATCGAATCTCTGCCTCTCTGCATTTGCCAGGAACCATTCGGCTATACTACTCCACAGAGGTGCATGCAAACAGGTCTGAAATGTTGCTCTGCGCAAGAAGAGGTATATGTGACAGGGAATCCTTGAAGCAGGTTGTCTCCGCTCGGGCCATAAAACAATGAGTGTCATGAGAGAAAAATGCATGTGCTAATGTTGGTGGAAGCAATGAATCCTTTCATCTCTTTGTCTCACAGCCTTGGTGGCGTTCCAGCTCCAGGGACCTACAATTTAAAAAATAAGAGTCAGGGAGAAAAAGCTTGAAAGACAAGCATTAGCACAAAGAGAGATTATAAATAGTTTCCTTTCATTCAAGGTTTTCTCAGCGTTTGCAAATGAGGTATTAAAGTTTCCTTTCTTCCTGTTAAGATTTTGTTTCTGACAGCACTGGTTAAAGAAATTGTGCCTTTTCAGTTGTAATCCCTGCAATTAAGGCTGTAGGTGCGGCTCCATTACCTCAGCAGGATTAGTAATGACCCAGGAGAGAATATAATTGCTTCTTAATTTGAAGTTGTGAAGTGCATGAAATACCTGAGGCTCAGCCTGCCGTCTCAGCAGTGGTTAGTTCATGGATTAGCTGCTTTTTTTTCCCCTCTCTTCCTCTTGTTTCCAGACCAGGAGCTTTACAGTTCTTGAGTTTTATAGTGCTCTTTGCCCTTGTTACTTGTTATCTACACTGGATCTTCATGAGAGACCTGTTACCCTTAAGTTGGCTCCAAGAAGGTAATAATGTACAAAACAAGGAGAAAAAAAAAGAAAAAAAAAAAGATATGTTTAGATGGCTGTAAGATCCTTAAGATCCTTTTTACCTGAATATATGTATATACACTATATTATTGTACACTATATTTATATTATACTGTTATACGTTTGTTTAATCCTCAAGCCATTCTCTGCTAAAGCATCATGCTGTGCAGGGAAAACCTAAATGATCAATAGCATCAATAAACACAAGTGATCCTATTAAGCATGTTGGCGTCTCAGGGCCTAAAAGCACGTGAGAAAGATGAGCGTTGAGTAGAAACGACACTGTCGTCACACGGTGAGACTGTAACACCCCTCATTATTCAGGTCTGACATCTGTCCAAGCTGACTAATGCCATATAATTACAAGGCCTTTGACCAGCCACAATGGTCTTTTTAAGTCCTGTCTTTTGTCCTCAGCGAGACATTTCCAAGGTGTCCATTAGTGACAATACAGCACTTGCAACTGACACCTCGCTGCACAACAGTGCTAAGTAACCATTATTTAACAACGGGGATCTGATGTGACGAGTTGGATTTAGTTAAAAAAAAAGACGTTTCAGCTCAGAGCTTAAATACAGAAACATTATTCTCACAGTTAATTCAAATGAAGTATTCTGACTAATGGATATGAAGTATGTGGATTTACATAACGGACACTTTGTGATGTCCAGAACAATTACTGCTATTGAGTCTTGCCTGGTGAGACAGACACTGTGTTGACTCTTTTATCTATACATTTAAAACATGTTGTAAAAGACGGATCTTTGTCACCACCAAGCCATAAATCAACATATTTGATTCTGTTTTTGTATACTGCTGTGTTTATTGCAGTAATGGCAATTCAATTTCTATATATTCTGCAATTAACACTCTATACAGCACTTTATATTGTCAGTAGCAGCACTGGATTCAAGTTGCCTTCACATGCACGAAGGATTCACAGGAATCACGTGACTGGAATCCTTTTGCTGTTTGTAATTTTATCTCATTGATATCAGTGTCACCGTTCACCGTTCACTCTCCGCACTGTATCAGAGGAGTGTTGTATTTCTGCTGACGCGAACCAAAACGTGTCCTTCCGCTGCTACTTCACATTAAAAGCACTCAACTGGTGAAACCCAGGAAGGCTTTTGTTGTGAAGCAGTCACAGGAAGCACACTGTATTTGTCAGCGAGGTTAGTGCATTTCTGTGCTTTAAAAACACCAGACATGTCATTTTTAGCATGTTTTTCTTGAGCTGATCACTTTGAAACACAGGAACTCGAGTGACTTTTGTTGGATCTCCAACACTGATTTTGTTGTTCGTTTGTGGTTCGTGCATCAAAAAAAATTTATTCTTATGGATCATACACAGTTTTGAGGTAATACCCTCCATGTATAGGTTTCTAGCCATCCTAAAATGCAGGACTACTAGACAACTGTACTCAGTGCTCAGTGCCAAAGATTGAGATCATACGTTATCAACCTGACAGATGGATCTAGTTTCACTTCTCAGGCACATAAACACACATACAGACAAACGACTGCGTTCAGAAAACAGCAAATAATTTTCCCAGGCCTCATCATGTGACCTGGATTGTTGGCGTGAGAAAGAGGCGTCGGTGCTCTGATCGAAGGAGCAGTAGAGAAAGAAAGGAGGTTGACAAGCAACAGGATGTCAATTACACGGCGGCAGTGAAATCCACACTTCATGCCGGCTTAAAGCTGTCAACTGTCAATAGAGAGGAGTGCCAGACAAGCCACTCTGGAGTCTGCCTCACAGAGCAGGAGGCAGTGCGTGTGTGTGTGCGTGTGTGCATGTGCATGTATACACTTTGTAACTGTAATTGGAAACATTCATTCATCTATGGACGAGTGTGCTGTACAAACAAACTCTGGCATACGCACACAGACCCGACAACTCCCCTGACAGCAAATTAATGGGGAAAAAAAAAGTTGTGTTCACTTTTGCCAATATTCAGAAATGAATGCAGTTATCACGTTAGCTATTCTCTGCTTCTGTCTCTGGCATTACTGAGTCTGACAGGGATTGTTATGCACGCTGGTGTACAGTTTAGACAAAAGAAAACATTAGCAGGGAATCACTTAAGTGTTGCTGTCTGTCTCTGCTGCATTGATTTCCTTGTCTCCTGGAAAATTAACCTGTAAGTTACCAGCACTGAAGGTCTATAGCTAATCTAGCAGCCCTGTGAGGCTCAGTGCTCAATGGAATCAGAGTCTGACATCCACCCACGCCTCAGATCAGGGAACAAACTCTTTCGCATCTCAGGCCTTCAGTTGCTTTAGTTGCTTTACACGAGCGACACACGATGTCCGTGTGTTAATACATGCGTTGACTGATCCTTGTGATGTGTATCTTATTTTGATAAATTGATAATTAACTTTATTTAACAGCAGCACAGAGAACATAAAAAAAAATAAATAAAGTGATAAAGTTTGTGACCGAGGGTGATTTTCATTTTCAAATGTTTACACAAGTCGATTTTTCTTAATAGCAGGAGATAAATAAAGGGGGACGACGGTGACTGCTACGCCTCAATCAATCGCAGTGTCTTACCCAGCTGCTGCCAGGCGGTGTGTAATCAACCAGAGAAATTTTATTAGTCTCTAAATGGAGTACTGCTTTGATTAATGGGAGGCCTCCTCGTCTCCACGTGCTCCAATTAACTAGCCTCCACAGGTTTTAAGGCGCGCCCTGACTGTTGACACCCAAAACCAGCATGAAAGGCGGAACAAATTAGCATAAGAAGCCGTCGTCAATACATTCAAATTTAACTTGGAAATTGTTTGTTCAGATATTTTATATGGTCCACGTGTGTTTTACTGTCACTGAACTTTACAAGTCTGTATAACCTTTAGTTGAAATATCCTGAAACCGGACCCCAGAATGTGTAGAGCAAGCAAGGACACACACACACACACACACCAGAATTTAGTGGGGAAATAACTCAAGCATGATGGGAAGCTGTTACTGACCCTGCGTGTGTGTGTGTGTGTGTGTGTGTGTGAGTGCGTGCCCTCTCGTGTGTGTTTCCACTAAATTAAGAACTTATTAGGACTTAAAAACCCTATCCTATTTCACGCAGGGAACCTCTGGGGGAAATGAGGATTACTCTTCAAAGCCTGCGGTTTGGCTGTTTTTATGTTGTAACACTTAATATTTTATGTCGATGTGATGGTCGGAGCATTTGGAGAGGTCATATGTCAGAGTTAGATGTTAATGCTGCGTGCCTGGTCCTCGCCAGTAGCTAATTATATGTGTTTTGGATTTGATAGCGCTAACAAACAAGAAATAAATGACTTCCAGTGAGCCAAGCTGGAACGTATTTTGATGTCTTCATTTCATCCCGAAACACAGTTTGTTTGGGCGTGCAGATGCAACATGTCTCCCTTTTTCCTGCTGCTGTTTGCTTTGAAATTAAGTCTTGCATTGCATAAATTTGCAGATTTTGATGAATGAGACTCAATTTTCCGAACTGTAAACATCTTCTAAAACTAATTAGAACTGAAGATTAAAAGTGTTAAATTTATATTCTGTCTTAATGACACTAAGTCTTCAAAGTGATGCCAAATTACAGAACAAATGATACTCTGCTGACTGTACTGTCGTAGGTGATGATACATATAAACAAGCTTATTCAAGTTTGTGTTTTAAAGGCAGAAAATCAGTTAGTTATTCATCTTGTACAACCCCGATTCTAAAAAGTTTGGATGCTGTGTGAAACATCAAACAGGATGTGATCATTTGCTAATCCTTTTTGACAGATGCTCAATAGAAAACAGCACAAAGACAATATATTTCATGTTTTACCTCATCAGCTTCATTGATTTGTGTAAATATATGCTTAATCTGAATTTGATGCCAGCAAAACATTTCAAACAAGTTGGGACAGGAGCAACTAAAGACTGGGAAAGATGTTGAACGCTCCAAAAACACCTGTTTGGAACATTCCACAGGTAAACAGGTTCATTGGTAACAGGTGATAGTGTCATGATTGGGTATGAAAGGGGCATCCTGGAAAGGCTCAGTCGTTCATAAGCGAGGATGGAGCGAGGTTCACCACTTTGTGAACACATGATTGTGCAACGGCTATTCGGACATGGGATCAGGAAGATTTAAACTGCAACTAAAACTGTTGTGGGTCAACACAGTTTATTTGCAAATGATTGCATTCTGTTTTATTAACATTTTACACAGCGTCTCAACTTTTTTTTTTAATCGGAGAAGTCTAACATTAGGGCTTTCCAAGAGAGCCAAGTTGGCCGAACCCTCTGTCCCCATCATGCACAGAGTGGAAATGTAGCGCTGTTACAGTGTGAAGCCACAGAGCAGCCACAGTTGGAAGGAGCCCCTCATGATTTCAGTTCTATTACGAAAAAGACCGCAGTCGTGATTAAAAAGACTTTTAGTACTTCTAGTCACTGCCACTACTAAAAGTGTTTACACACAGGCCTTAATTGGGAATCAGAGTTGTGTAGACTGCAGTTAGAAAGTCATTCCACTGCAGAGATTGCAGTCGAATAAATATACATCTCCAGACTATTAAACATGAAAGTTATGCGCATAAAGTAAATGGAACGATAATGACTGATGAAAGGCACGCTGATGAAAACGGATAATAATGCACGAATCATCCGGTTTTGCTCTCTTGTCACATCATGTTTTATTCAACGGCCCCTTATTGCAAGCAAACCTCTGTGGAAATGTCTCTCCACCTCGTTCTACCTGTCATCGTATTGCATTAGCTTTCTGAGCTAAATGCACTGAGAGATGGTATCAGATTTCCTGCAGCGATGAGACAGAGATGGATTGTGAATCAAAAAGACAGGGACAGATCGCTGGTGGAGACACTGCTCGTGTTCCTCTTCACAGCCGCTGCCAGCAGCGGGACAGTTTGGTGTCATTGTGTTATTTAGGGCCTCTGACACAACAAAGAAACTCTACCTGTCTCCATTATGATGGATTCACTCATTAATGTTGTGGCTCAGTTTCAAACAGGAGAACCTGTTTTGTGATTTTGTAAGGCTGTCACTTAACCTGCTCACTGCACCCATTAAAACTGTCTCTGGAGATATATGCTGGGGAGGGTATGTGTGTGTGTGTGTGTTTGTGTGTGCATGCGTGCGCGTGCGTGCGTGTGTGTGTGTGTGTGTTTGCATGTGTGGTGTGTGGTGAGGTTACAGGAATGGAAACCGACTGTTTTCTACATATTTTCAATTGTGTTTCCTGCTGTTGTTTGTTTTCTCTATTCAGACACAAACAGTTTAGTCTCTTCCCTCAAATTATGCAAAATCAACAGTTTATTATTGTGGTTTTTGTCAGTTTGTAAGTGTACTCGCTCTCTCAGTGTCAGGGGGGGACTCTGGCTGCAGAGTAAAGAGCAGAAAAAAGCATTTTAATATTTCATCTTCTGCTTTATATGTGCAGTACAAGCAGTGACAATCTGAAAAGCTTTGGCGACGGCGAGACTTCTCTCTTATGGCGTCAAAGAGCTCGACAAATATCTTTCTGTTTTCCAAATGACCAGCAGTTTATACAAAACTTTTACAAGACAGTCCTCGGGCCAGTTGTGAGTTATAAATTCTATTTCTAGATCTATATTTATTATTCATGAATTACTTTTTTCATGTTGTCGTGATCGTACCGTGAGAAACATCCGGGAACATTAGCGAGTGAAGAATTAATAGATGAATTGGAAAGAACTATAAAATCCTACTTATATACATAAAAGCATCCTCTTCTTCGTTATCTTATCAGAGTTTGGAAAGTTCAGGGTCCATTAATTAGCTTTTACAAGGGATTTCAAATGCATGACCTGAATACGGAACTTCGGTCATGTGATAATGGGTGGTCGATAATGGTGTGTGTGTGTGTGAGTGTGTGTGAGAGAGAGAGAGAGAGAGAGAGAGAGAGAGAGAGAGAGTGAGTGAGTGAGTGAGTGAGTGAGTGAGTGAGTGAGTGAGTGAGTGAGTGAGTGAGTGAGTGAGTGAGTGAGTGAGTGAGTGTGTGTGTGTGTGTGTGTGTGTGTGTGTGCGTGCGTGTGTGTGGTGACTTTGACATCCTCCTGTGAATTTCAAACTGGATGTTATTTCGCACTCTAAGAGGAAGAGGAGTTAGAAGAAGAAGAAGTTTTTTTAAACACAGTTAAGGCCAAACGTACAGTATTGTAGCAATGCTCCCTGCCCGTAATGCACGCTGATTAGTTATCAGTTCATATCAGTTACTGATGCTTAGGCTTGGGCCCATTTTCTTATCTTTTCTTTCTTCCTCTTTTCAATAAGTTTCCATTCATACTACTTGCGCTTAGACTGGCAGAAGCTGAACGTTTCAACTTTTTTATCTGTGACTTTTTTAGCTACTTCAACTCTGTGCACATTAAATTCTAGAGTTATATACCAAACATCAACCCCAAACCAATATTTTTCCAACAAAATCATAATTTCTGGATCCACAATTTCTCCATGTACACCCTGGTGACTGCAGAAGTACCCCCAGTGTACTAGTACATCTGATTTGGAAACACTGATCTGTTGTATGTAATTGTATGGTAATTTATGTCCACCAAACTTTTAGTATTTAGAAGTAGAGTGAAGTAAGTAGTAGAGTAAATTATATTGGGCAAGAGCTCCCCCTTGTGATGACATTAGATTCTCACAACAATATTCTAGGCTGATGGAGTAACATCTTTTGTTTGCATCATTACAGCATCTGAGCGCAGCTGACAAACTATTACAGGGAAAAATCTCAATAGGCCCACAATGCCTCACATGTTGTCATCCCGTAAATGTTCAAGTCCTTAGTAGTGATGCACACCTTGGCCTTTGAAACAGAATGCAGATGAGGTGAAATAAATCGGGATGCATGAAATACAGAAGGCAGCATAAGAAGATGTGCATGTTGGTGGAAGCAGGTGTATGCAGGCGGCATGCAGCCACAAGTCTGATCTGATTTACAAGACACACATAAGTCTTGAGTCTGCACCTAGCAGGCAAGGCTGAAGTTGAGTCTTAATCCCTAAGATTTTGGTTTTGACTCCTACAAAAGTTGTATGTGCTTGAAATGAATGCAGTTCAAAGATATACTGTAAACACCAACAGAGTGATCCCTAGACTGAATGTTAAGATGAGCTGAACACCAACATTATTCATCAGCTGAATGAATACAAAATTGTGTATTGAATGGTGGTTTGATGGTTTACTGACTGCACATATGGTCAGAGGAGTTTAGGGATTTCTGATTCAGAAGCCATCGCCTCCCTCTAGTGGGAGTCAGAGTACATACATATATATGCCCAATACATTCTGCAGAGCAACTTGTTCATTGCTTAGAAACCCTGCAGTGGAGCAGAAAACAGCCTCCAGTGTGTCTCTGTTCGGTTTCACGAACTTACAATGGACAGCATAAACTGCATGGATCTGGTGCATGTAGACATGGATGTGGTCTCTGTGACGTTATGGTTTTCTGAGGAGCTACTGTGAAGCTCAGTGACAGTGTATCTGGCCATCGCCATCTTGGCAGCGGGTGACTGCCTAACCCCCAGCTAATCCAAAAATGGGCAAAGAGGTGGAGGTTAGGCGGGCTAAAAGGAGCCTGGTTACTGAAACCTAATGGCCAGCTGTCACTCAAAGCGGTCCTACCCATTATGCATAACTTTAAGACTTAATATAAAATTAGTGAATGAGTGAATTATATTAAAATGTTCCCCCTATAGTGCTGTCAAAAATAGAGAAATTAGCTGTAGACACTGTGAAAATGTGTGGGCATTTAATACGGGCAAGTTTAAAATGACAACCCTACCCTAACCCTAACCCTAACCCTTATGCCTGCCTTATCAGAGCAATTTCAGCCTGTGGAGGAAACTGAACTGGTGTAAAATGATGTAAAAATGTATTAACTTCTAAGTGTTTTCTATTATCAAATCTTTTAAAGATAAACCAGATAAATGGTTTGCCACTGTATTTAAGTTTTTCCTGCAGGTAGTGACTGTCAGGCATACAGTAGGAGTCATTATAAGGCACTGCCTCAGCAGTGACGTAATAAGATGTCATTTCTTAGAAAGGAAATGATTTGTAACTGTTCTTGAAGCTTCCTGGAAAGGATTATGTCATAATTCCTGGAAAAATGTGCACATTTTATTTCTAATTTAATTCCTAGCGTGGACCAGACAGTCTTTTACTCAGTGGTACAAGTCAGCTGAGGTTGTAATTCACAGATAAGCACATAGTTCAATATCTGTGGAGAAATACATCACCGACTGAATCTCTCTTTGCATTTCTTTCCAAGAAATTCCTTTAAAGTTTAGTCCCTGAACGACATGCGTGTAGGCACTGATACAGTAATATTCAATTCCCCTGTGACAAACTCAGTTTAGCAGGCATTTTTCCTGTCAATAGTATCAAATATGAATTTACTCTGAAAAACTGAGGGACTCATAAAATAGGATATTCCCATTATTTCCGCTTCATTAAATGTGTTATGTATAAAACAGTTAAGACAAGCACGCTACTGTAATGTCTAAGACTGGGAAAAGTGGACCTTCTTTCAGTCACATACATCATGTTACAGCAATGAGCTGCATTTCCACGCCTCACTGACTCCTTTCTCAGGACTGTCTGCAGCAGTATGTAGCACATCGCTAATCACTTTATGGTCAACCATTTTGGAACACAAGAGAATGAAAAAGCAATTATGTTGCAGAATGATCATATTCGCAGTATCAGAAGGCAACGGTCGTTTCAAGGTGAATTTATTCGCGGATACCTGCCTTCTACAGACATCAGTGTCATCAATCTTTAGAGAGGACGCGGCCGCGCTCATGTCACATGCTCTCATTTAGTGGAGAAGGACATGGGATGGACAGAGATATTAAGCATGTTCGCTATCTAAGTTGAGTGTGTTACCATGCCAGTAGTGCTTATTAGATTAGCTAAGGCTGATGAGAATGTCAATAGTTTTGCAGGTATAAGCTGTGTAGTCATAAATATTATTACAGTTCATCCTGAGGGGAGCATGAATGCGTGCATTAAATTTCACGGCAATCCATTTGATAGGTGCTGAGACACAACAACCTCATTGAGGAGCGAGGTGACAGATTCACCACGTGTTCTGTGATGCGTTCTGGTTCAGAGAGTCCTCAATCTCTGGCTGCATTTTAGTTCAGAAACAGTTAAAAAGGACAATATTTGGAACAATTCAGTGAAAATACGCAGCAGCCGCAGCAACGTCTGTTTGAGATGTTCTTAAATTCTTCAACAACATTTGTCAGAGTTGTCTGTAGACCGCTGTGGAGAAGCTAAATGTAAGTGAGTAATGAATAAATGAATATGTAATATGTGATATGTGTAAAGCAGGCTCTCAGTCCTAAAGCCCTTATTGTTGAATGAATGTAAAGAGCCAGCAGATGTCACTGTGCTCCCTCTGAAGGTAACGAGAGCACGAGGAGTTCAGACCAACACCGTTAACAGTCACAGAGCCTTTATTCATGAAAAACACAGAACGATTATAATGAGGAATCCTCCCAAACAATCATTCATTTTCTTTTCACAAACACTGCTTTCTCAAATAGTCTTGAACTCAAAGAATCTTTGGGAAATTACACAAAGCAGCAACCCAAAAAAAGGGTAGTTGAGAGGAGTCAGATAAGCTAAACTGAACAGAGGATTCATCCACTGTAACTGTAGCGGTCATGTTTTCAAAAATGCATTGTTGTTTCTGCGTGGAGTTTGTAATAATTAATAAGCTTGGTTCTTCAGCTCTACGGCACATAGTGTTTTGGATATAAATGTTGTATCATTGAGAGCAACAAGGGCTTGCTTCAAAAGAAGTGTTGAGCTGGACAGACCTTAATCGCCTATGCTTTTCATTTTTTCTGTCTTGTGAAAATACTTATTTAAATTACATGAATGGGAGTTGGGCTTGAATACATCTGGAGAAATTAAAGAAAGGCTTCAACTGCTTTTGTGCGAGGGATTAAAGAGGATTGATATCTTACAGAATGAGTTCAGTCAACTGGGAGTTGTTGCGTTCTGGCTCTCCAGCTCCTGTTTGGTGTATCAGGTGGTGTGTTGCAGAGGTTGTCAACCACTGCACCAGAGCCGGGGCCTGTACAGTCCGATGGTTATTCATACCCCGACCACGTCCTTCAGAGTTTACTCCTTCTCCTCTGGGTGCAGGACCTGTGTGTGTGTGTGTGTGTGTGTGTGTGTCTGTGTGTCTGTGTGTATTACTCACATTGTGGGGACTCGTCTTCCTTATGGCGACAAAATGCAAGTCCCCATAATGTAAATCATTAAATTTTAGGCTGAAGACTTGCGTTAAGGTTCGGTTTAAGGTTAGGCAAGTAGTGGTTGGGGTCCAGGAAATGAATGGAAGCCAATGTAATGTCCCCAAAAATAATGCAAACACAACAGTATGTGTGTAAGCGTGCATGTGAGATGCGAGCGCGTGTGTGTTTTCCTTTATTGATGTATATGCACGTACACACACAGCATAACCAAACCAACGTGGGTACAGAATGATTAATTACTGAGCACAAATTCACTCTCTCCTGCTGGAATAGTATCCAACACACACACACACACACACACACACACACACACAAACACACACACACACACACACACACACACACACACACACACATATGTACAAAGAGAATGAGAGAGGAAAAAAAAGGTGAAATAGAGTAAAATAATTGAAAGAAATAGTGTATTTAAGTGTTATTGGAGTGACGCTTCAGAACAAAACAATTATTGATTTCATTACAGCTTTGCTGATTGCCTCTACAAATATAAAGTGTATTCAGTGGAGACACTGAACAAATGATCCATTGAGCAGGACCTTAGTGAGTACACTGGAGAGCACCTCAACTGCAATTTAAAATGATGTGTTTTTCATGGTTAAAATTATGAATAGATGCGACGCTGATAGAGCCAAGTTACTGCTACAACTTTGCAGTCTTAACGATTTTTCTAATTCACACAAATTCATGTTCTATTATATTTCGTCGGGGTCGCCATTAATCTCCTCAGCACCCAACAGCCAACTGTGATTATGTTTTTAACAGCGGTTTTACTCAAATGTCCTGTTTAAGATGCATCTGCAAGGTCAGACTAACTCACAGGAACATATTAGCATTTTAATAGAGTAACAAAGTTCTTTTTGTTCTGGGAAATGCACATCAACACAACTGCATGCTATACAGTAATAATTCTAGACATTCGAACATCATTAAAATCCTCTCCTGTTTAGTAATACCTCTGTACGTTTTACTGATGAAACTGCAATATATGTAAAGGTTTGCCTTATTGTGCACATCTCTTACATGCTGAATAGACCAGTTCAGCTTCCAGGGAAATTGATATGTGCAGCGAAGTGTGCATGTCCAACACCACTAATTTTCAAGGCATAGGGATGTGCCAAGTTGCTTGTGCCTGCTTATCAGGAAGTTGAGATGCACACTAGTGCATGTCAAAACTGTCAGCTGCTGTTTGGAGATGTGCCTTCATCATACATGCCGCAGATGTTTCTCAACTAATTTGATAACGTCCAGCTAATTGGCAGCTTGTTAGATGTCCGGAAGTCCTGTGGTATTTTTCCCCCTTTGGATCATCGGCAGCATGACTTTGTGCGATTTAAGCCATCAGGAATCCTTAATTGTTGCCAGTTAGTTTGTTTTTCTCCCCATAAGTACTAAAATTCATCACTTTTCACATTCAAATGAGGATAATAATGCACTGTGCAATAATGCATTAGTCTTTTTTGCAACAGACATTTTGACATGTGTTTATAGGAAAAGCACTAAAGATCCCGTCCAGACGTGTTTTAAAACACATCAGACCACCCACAACAGCCATTTGTGTCTGATATGTTTTCTCCACACCTTCAAACACCTTATTAAGATGTCAATGATTAACCGTCAACAATATATCTGATTGATATTTGGCTAACTTGCACACGCCCAGTGTGGAGCACACCGGTTCGAGGCCATTACCCTGCTGGTGTGCCGTAAGATTGAGACCCATATGCTGCCAATCAGTGCGGTAGAGGACAAGAGAGATTCAAAAAGCCAGTTTGGTACCGTGAGCCCCTGTACATTAGGCCCTGCAGAGGTACTGTGACTAAATGCATTGAAAAACACTTCAGCAGATGAAACAGCCTTTCAGGGTCAAACTCTGCATGTACGTCATTCTGAACAGTGACGCTCAGACATCAACAACAACAATAAGCAAAGCACATTTTTGACTGGAGAGGGACTTCAACAGGGTTCCATTGAGTTTAAGCATTCCTGTAAGCTGCGACAGTGTGACGGTGAGCCAGCGTACACAATAAAAGGACCCTGAAAATGAGGCAGCTAAATAGAATTAAATAGAAAATTACCATTGAGCAACTCTCTACCTGTTAGTGATGATGCAAAACGATAATGCGTCCAAAATCTCAATTAGGTGACAGTGGACGAGTTTAGACACAGCCCTACTGCGACGTGTCAAAAGGCTTATTACTGTAAACACAAAACCCAAATTAATAAGGCGACCGCAGCAGTCAAACAGCATGTGATTCCACTTCTTAAGCTGCAGGGTGATGCTTCTTGTCAGATTTTTTCCATTGACCCTCAGTGAGCACTGCTGCCGCATTTCTTTTCCCCGTGTGTGCGGGTCAGTCAGGTCCTCTGGTTTTGAAATGAGCACTGTGGAACATTTTTCCAGGAATTTACGTGTCCACTCACTGGACAACAGTGCTCCATTTCAGGGAAACGCTTGCAGCACCGCAGCTGTCAGACCTCAGCATAATGTAGATACGACTTGTTGGAAGAAGAAAGAAGATGCTTACATCCAGCCATTCAATTAATATCATGACAACACAATGCAAAATGTATGTATGAAATATGTATAATTTGACGGGTTCACAGAGGTTATGCATTCATTTGGTAGCAGTACAATGATAATTGTGCTTGAAGTGGATATAAAGGGAGGCTGAGCTCAAGGATCTCATTATAATGTGCATAGATGATGCAATGGAAATGTTATGTATGTAGAATAAGTGAAAAGCAAAACTAAATAAATAAATATTAATAATTTCCTTGATTAATTCCCATCAGCTTCCAGTGAGCGCACATGAACACGTTTTGTGTCCCAACCGAGCAAATTATCCACAAACTCCACCCTTTATACTGAAATGCTCATTATTCTCTTCTTTTGGAAGACATGAGAAAAAGGCAAAGTCAGAACACGCAGCACAGAAATTTAAACTGACGTGCTCTTTCTATGGATGGTCAAGGTCAGGTCAGAGGTATTGATTGGGGACCTCAGTTCAGGAAATAACCAACCATAAAAAATGCTTTGAGTGACAAATGCCACCACAGCAGCTAATGTTGTCAGCTCAAAGAGCAAAAAAAAAAGAGTGTCCAGTGTAACAGATGACACCAAGAGCCACATCCCTGCACATCGACAACATGTCAGCAACAGCAGGGAAGTATTAGTATTGGCAACGTGTCAGAGGAAGAAAAAGACATTGATATGGGGCTCAGATGTCTTCAGTTATAGTGAGGAAAATCTGAATATGCAGCAAAGTTGATATAAACAAATCTTCACTTGGTTTTGCTATGCATGTAGGTTTTTTTCTTTACGGCCACTTCTGTTGTAGGAGGTTAAGACAAAGTGACGCATCCCTCGCTGCTTGTTTTATCGATGGATGTAATAGATGATGTGAGGGTGAGTGAGCAGGCAACACCAGCAATTTCATTTCTGACTGATGATACTGATCACAAAAAAATATTAAAATTGTGCTTTGAATCGCTGGATGCCAGATATATGAGAGAAATCAGACAGGCATTAAGAAGGAGGCAGTTTTGTAAGTTAAAGAATCGTGACATGACAGCAGAGTTGTGAGCGCCTTCCAGCCATTTTTACTGTCAAACTGTTTAACCTGAGATTGATGAGATTTCACAGTATTTCTGACAAGGCACTCTCCCCCCTATGAATAATGAATTTCCACCTGTGTGTCTTTTCTTTGTTTTTCTCTCACGTCTTTGCATTGATGTCTCTGCTTTGTGCTCATTTTTCGTAAATTTCGAGCATGCAGCGGAACGGTGGCAGATGACACAGAGGGGCATGGCAAGTGACAAATCTGATTACCCAGAAATAACCTGTGAGGCTTGTAAGTTGTAGCTCATCATTAAGTGTCATTGCTACTGTTTCCAGTGGAGTTTGTTGCTATCTAATATTTTAGTAACAATATGCATTTCACATATATACAAAACATTACCAATTGATTTTCCAAAAGCTGAACATTTACCGAAGAGATTGGTAATGGCTATCTGATGATTGGAAGGATACACCAGCGTTTTGTTGCATTACTTCAATACAAATGTGTCACGTCGGAGCTTGTCTTCCTGGTATTTCTGCTGCTATGGAAGCGTAACATTATCCTTGTTATCCTTGCTTCGGTCAAACCGGTTGCCTTTCATAAAACTTTGATTGATGGTAATTTTGTGTGTGCTAATGCCCGTGCTGGTTTGGTCATACTGTGAACATTTCCTCTTGGCAATAGCTCCATAATTTCAATCAAATTAGTCAGAGATTCAATGTAATGACAGAATAACAGCAGTACCAAAAGTGGAAATATCTTTCAGTTGCGGGCCTGGCTTTCCTCTGCCATTGTTACTGAGGTCTGCTGCGTTGGCTGCATCGGTCTGTGTGATTGTGTGCTAAGTGGGGTCTGTGAGTGTGACTAGCCGGCTGGCTAACTGGAAACCCCTGCAGGTGCTTACTGAACTACTCACCTCTGACAAGGTTGGAGCACTTTTTTGATCCATCGTAATTTTTTTTTTTTTAAACTGCAAATATTTGAAATCAGTTGATTTCTCGCCTCAGACATTATCAGAAGTGAATTTAGTGATGATATAGCATACAAAAATTGGCCCAGCTGGTTGTTGTGGCTGCTTCAGTGGTTTGCATTGTGGGACACAGCAGGCGACTGGCCCAATGCATACTGCAGATGTTGCTTTTGTTTGCATACTGCATTGGGCAAATCAATACGCACTGCTAGTATGGGAGGCGGTTTTGAATACAGCCATAGAGTCTGGTGGCATCACATACTGTATTTCCTGCACAGCTCCACCCAGCCTCCACATTAAGAGAGGTCTGATTAATTGAAAGCATCTGTGTGGGTGTGCAGGTCCAAGTGGATGTTTTACCTTCCCAGAATAAGAAAAAAAATATGGAAGCCTTTTTTAATGTCTCTGTCACAGTGAGATTATTTTAGTTTAGCTTAATTACTGGGATGTCTATGGGATTGTTAGCAGCTCTGATCAAAGGAGCTTCCCCTCTTCACATACTTAAGAGCTCTCTCAATCCATTAATCTGTACATCCCTTTCCGTTTCTAGCCTCCATTCACATACTCTTTCCCTTCCTTCCAGACTTACCGCCACAGAGATGTTCCGCCCGACATCCTCAACTCGCCATCAGCCTCGAGGCGGCACTCAGACAGCTCGAACAGAGCCAGAGAGCCAGACAGGGCATTATGAAACAACAGATTGTCCTGCAAACAACAGATTCCAATATCAGAGGTAAGGAGTTAAAGCACAAACCTCATCATTTAAGAAAAAAAAAAGTAACTGATACACACTGTGTTTATTGCAGCTGTTTTAAACACGTGTTTAGATGAGCAAAATGAACAACTTTGACTTGTGCAGAACTAAAAGATCAACTTCTAATTTTGCAAATGCAAAATTCACAAACACAGACGACTAATGCAATCATGAGGGCAAAAGCCGTGTCTCTACACACACAATGACACCAAGCTAAATACAGGACATGAACAGGATTCTGTCATATACACAAATATGAGGAATGAAGTAATTAAAAAGCAACAAGCAAGATGTGTATGCCGATGTTTCTCTTGATTTATGGTGACAAACGTACGTTTTTCAGCCTCTGCCAATAAAACACCTCTTCTTTCTTTCGTGCCGCCTGCCCAATATTAGTCCAGTTCACTGTCTCTGGCATGGGCCACCAAAACTATCTCTCTGCTTTGATAAATATTTGATTTACATCAGCTCTGTACCACTTTGTGCTGGGTGACACTATACAAACAACTGGCTTGTGGGAGATTGTAGGAAGACAGCAGCTGTACCCCTTTTTTTATTTTATTTTTTTAAACTGACAAACCAGAACAATGGTCTGAAAGCTGCACAGAGATGCAGAGACAACCAGCTTTTTCACAGAGGGGACCATTTTAATCACAGCAGGAAAAATATGTGTAGTTTAATATAGCGTTATTGTTTAGCTCAAAGGTCTCAGTGCATTTGTGTTCAGAATGTCTTGATTTAAGATTCACACGAGGAACTCGTGAAAAACCATTGTTTACAGCGCATATAAAGCAGTTACCTGCATTAACTGTCAATACACTCTCTGTTGTCAGTGTGTTGGTGCACATGAAACAGTAGTTTGTTCAAACACTCTTGCCTGAGAAGACTACACAGACAGCTATATTGCCAAAGACATCTGTAAAATAGCTGCTAGCCAAAGGTCAAAATTCTCTTTTTAAGTGCAAAAATTATATATTTTCTCTCCCCATATTCAAACATTGTTACTGCAACGAAAAGGCAAAGACAATCCTGGAGGCAAGCACAGCAACAGTCTGCGAAAAAAAAAAAAAAGTCAGGCATCAAAAGTAATGCTCGCCAGCGCAGTCTGGCTGCTGTTTGATATTGGGCAGGGAGCGTACAGCGTGTTTATCAGTGCTTTTTGGTGAAAAGCTGCAGAACAGTCAAGTTTTAAACAGTAAAACCAAAACAATGAGCCAAAAGACGCTAAAACTCTGTAGAACTGAGAGTATCTACAGAGTGAGGCAATGGCTCTCTGTGGGCTTAGCAGCTCTTTCATATGACGCCATTTGATCCATGATACTGATTAGTGCAACAGTAAGTAACATTAATTCGAAATTGCCTTTTATTAGTGAAGAAGTGGCCAATTATCAGGCAATCATTTAATCAATGTTGCAATCTGAACAAGAGGGAGAGACACAATATTTGCTCTCTCGGCAGCAGGTTGTGTTTGTATTGTTACATTGAACATACACAGTAATCACCATGTTGCTTTCCTTGGGGGGTTTCTCGCAGCATTATTAGCAGTTTTTCTCTGATCAGTAACTGACTCACAAGTGAGGCGCAGTTCTTGGCACGTAGCAAACCATTGCCATTTTCCTCCCTCTCGTTACCATGGTGAATATGAACTGGCTGCCTGGAATTTTGTCTTTTTTTTTAATTTATTTATTTATTTTTTTTTTACTCCTTTGCCCTCTCCTCCCTTTCTTACTGTTCCCTCTTTCCATCTATCTTTTGGGATTAAAGGCAGGGTATCAGCCCCTCTCCTCTTTTCCAAAGCCAGTCAGCTGCAGACCCAAGCAGTGAGGGGGATTATCCCTCTATTTCTATTAGTCACACACTCATAAGCCATGTATCACTCTGAAGCTTTGTGTCAGCAACTCCACACCCCGAGTGGAGAGACTTCTCATTATTGGCGGATTGAGAGGTTTTAGCTTACACAGAGAGCGCAATATTCTGAAAGTCATGTTTGAAGCAAGGCAAATGCATTTCACAGATTACGACGTGGTGTAATATGTTTTAACTTTCATTGCAGCTATGACTCCTTAATTGGTGTATTAGCTAAACTTAGAGAAATGTGGGTATATGAGAAATGTTCTTTAATTACGTACATTTGTTCAGAAACGTTGGAAGCATCTTTAAACCGCATACTTAGCGTTTGCTTATGAATGTATCCATGCAGGGATCTTTTCATCCAGTTCACCAGTATAACAATTATCCTAGCTTGATGTTTGTTACAGTTATTTAAGGAAAGTGCTGCTTAGCACATTGACAAGTTGATGTGTACGTTCAGCAGGGCCGACGGGGTTTTGATAATTGCTGCCTCAAGCAGTCTTCTTACAAATGCTACCACCCCCTTCCTCTTCTGCAGACACCGCCATGCTGCCCCCCTCTTGCATTCCCCTGCATCACACTGTGAGGGAAGAGGCAGCTTGGCACTCAGGGAGACTGCATCTCCACTGTGCTCTTCCCCACACTTCTGTGTGGCGCAGACAGATGGCTTCTGTGCGCTGACCTTGAGTTATGACCACTGCCACTTTGCTCCTTGGACCCTTCCTTTTCCCTCCTCCTCTTCCTCTCACCAGCTGATCCACCTGCAGCCACAAGTCTAACTGCAGCCTTTTTTTCCCCATCTCTTCCTCTTTGGACTGCTGCATGTTACTTGGCAGCAATAATTAAGTGCAGGGAGTAAATATGAAGATTTTTGTCTGTGAAAGGGCTTCATGCAAGAATATTTTCATGTTTTTTTCTGTGTCACTTCCTCGTACAAGCATTCCAAGTTGGATTCACCAAATCCTGCACGCTACCTCTTCATTAGTTGTTGTTCTCAATTCTGTCAGTAAACCAGCAAGCCATGGTGATCTGATATGATATGACAAGCATAATAGACCTCTTAATTCACATTATGATCAACGTAAGTTTCTTGGCGTTGTTTATCATACAAATTGAGATTAATAAAATATAACTCTTAAGTAAAACAGGTGTTTTCCCGCTGTGGAGAAATGCAGACTACCACTCCAGAATTTCCCTCCTACCTAATGGCAAATTTTAAGAAAACTGTTAATAGGACAAGTTCTCTAAAATCACTCGTACGTAACGAATGTGTTCTTGCTCTCTGAGCGGTCCTCATATCTGCTCCATTGCCCCTGCCATTACTGCTATTGGATGATGTTGTTTTCTCTCCATGGTGCTGAAACACCTCTGCGACCAGTGCAAACACACAGCATACCCGAGCACCCACCCAGATTGACTACCTCACACACCATAACATCCACGAAGAACTGCACAGCATTATGTTGCCATCCATCTTAAACACCCTGCAAAGATGAACATGTTTATATTTTCCACCTCGGGAGTGGATGGTTATTTAAAGTTTGAAAGCAACAGAAGTTGTTTGGCTTCGGGTCCAAAGCTTAAACAGCGTGTTTACACAAAGTTTCCAGTGGTTTTGATGTGGATTTGTTAGCTTCAATCCAGCTTGTCAGGCAACATGTAAAATTTCAGATGACGAAATAACGATCTTTTGCCAGCAATTCTCTCATAAGTCAAGATCATACACAGCCATTATTCACAAAAACTTCTTCTTCAAAGTCTGTAGACTTTGGTTTTATTTTATTCCTAATAATCAATGGTTATTTTGTTGTAGTAATACTGGTGCTATCACAATATGTTCACACAAAACACACTAATGGGAAAATATTGATAACGTATACCCATGTCAATATACTGATCATAATTATAGGATATATAATTTCATGCACACTATGATAAAATAGATAAAATAACTAATCTATCTCACTCCAGAGATCTGATGAGGAGGAGGAGGAGGAGGAGGAGGAGGAGGAGGAGGAGGAGGAGGAAGATGTATGTGTGTCTGTGGGTCTCTGTGACTTTGACATACTCTGTCTACAAAATACTTCCCTTGCAATGTCATCAACCACAACCTGGGGATGTGTGTGTGTGTGTGTGTGTGTGTGTGTGTGTGTGTGTGTGTGTGTGTGTGTGTGTGTGTGTGTGAGAGAGAGAGTGTGAGTGTGAGTGTGTCTGTGTCTGTGTGTCTGTGTCTACTACATAATGACAGTGCTTTAACCAACAGAGTGAGGACATTATGGAAAATGAGGACACTTTGACTGGTCCTCACAACTTTGGGGTTTGGGTTAAGCATTTACTCGTGATTGGGGTAAGGGGTTAGTGAATGGATTAAGTCAACTAGGGTCCTCACAAGGATAGCAGTACAAGTATGTGTGCACGTATGTGTGTGTGTATGTGTGTGTTTGGGACTGGAACTTAATTCTCATCATGTCACTTGTAAAAGTGGAAAGAACAAAAACTGTGTGATACATTTTAATGCACATTCATCTTCAGGCACAGGAAACTGTTGATGGCAGAGTCTCTGTGCATTCAAATGTGAAAGAAGCTCCAAAGGCTGATGCAGAGGATAGTTTGCTATGATGTAGTATACAGAAAGTCAATGTACCGTGAAAAATCCTTTGGACAATGCTGCAGGGAGGAATAAACATTTTATGGATCATTCTTGGGTTTTTCCAAAGGCGTATAAAGCTGAAGTCAATCTTTGTTTCAGTGAAGGACAAATTTTAGTTTCATGTTCGTCTTTCTGAACCTGTCTGCCCTTCTTAATCTTTCTATTTGGTGCAAGTAATGAGTACTGCTTCACTCAATCAGCTCCATCTTAGCCCATTCATTTGATGTATTATCATTGTTTCAACTTCTGAAAAGCAGTTTTTCAGTCTAATATGAAGTTAGTCTTTAAACCCGAGTTGTGTTTTCTTTCTGTTGATTGAGCAAACGGCAGATATCAAATTAGTGAGAGCATTTCAAGAGTCGTCCGCAAATACTAACTGGCACTCTCCTGGGGAAGCAACTTCCTGTTTGTTTATCCTGTTTTCTGTGGTGTGTCTCATTTTCAGTGATGTGACCTGATTTTTGCCAAAACATAGTGCAATCTCAGGAAAGCTTCAGGCCTAATTCATTAAAAAAAAAAAAAAAAAAAAAAAAAGTAAAACTGCAATAAGTATAACAAGAAATTCAGTGACCTATTTTCCCTTAAAGTCCCTTGACTTAGAGACATACTCAGTCATATGATATAAACACAGGTGTAATTCTGCATTTGTAATACAATAATAAAGTTTCTGTCTTCAGGTAACATCCACATATCAGCTGATTAGCTGATATACCAAACTTTTTAGAATGTTATGGAGCAACATTACCATTAATTTCACCTCACCAATGTTGGCCTAGTATTTACTCTTTACTCTCTTAGCTCCATTTTGGTCTCTACTAACTTCTGAGGGAAATATCTGGCTCTTTAGCTGCTACATGCTCCACAAGTGTTCATCATCAAGTTGCTAACTGTGTCTGCCTGCTGTCTGGTGCTGAGCAGGCATCATTCAGTGGGTTTTTAGAGCTTTTTCAATGAAAACAGATGCCTGCTGCAGCCGAAAACAATGCTACCCCAGGTGAAAAACTATTATACTTATTTCAAACGGACTACTGCTTTTTGACCTGGGCTGAGAGCTGTGAGAGTGAAATAAGACAGTGAAGTTGTGGGGTGAGCTGCGAAAGAATGAGCTTGAACTCACTATAAAATGCTGTAAAGCTGAGAGGAGCTCCAGATACAAGCAACACCTGTCACACTGTCACACTGTTCTCAGTCTTATTAGAAAAATGTTGATTATAGCCATGGTAAAAAAGGAACAGAAGTTAAAACAATGGAGGAATAACTAATTCAGTGACTGTGCACGATAAGGGGAAAACAGAAACTTAATCTAGTAATAGTGGCTCTGCACGCAGACACTGGCTTTCACTTCCACTTCCATCAGACAGTCATGCAAAGAAGACGTCAGTGAGACACCAACATCGCCCCTCGGAGAGAACGGAGGATGCATCTCGCCTCATTTTCCATCCTCCTCCCATCTTTCTTTAATTAAGGAAATCAATATTGTTTCCTGTGCTCCTGTGAGTGTGCAAGAGATTTTTATTTTGGACTTTCTGCGACTTCATATCGATGTCAATCTCTTTCTTCTGTCTTTCTAATAGACTTTAGATTCAGATGGAGTAATCAACCTCAGTGTAGGCTCTGTCTGTCTATTTATCTTATTCTGCGCAAGCACACTGTCAAGACTGATGGAAGTCAAAACCACATTCAACTTCATGCTGTAAAATTTATTGCATATTTCCACTGTGAACCCTGGAGCCTCTGAAAGTCAGCCACACTTGACTGCAGGCAACGTACACAGGTCAATTTATTGTGAATTACACCCTTCGCTCACAGTTCTCATTACCGATGATTCACAGTTCAATTATCTTTCTTTTTTTTTGAGCACATGCAAAATGATGACTAGAGGCAACAAAGGTGGTCATAAACATGCAGAATCAGTTACAGTTATTATTTGAACAGGCAAGGTGTGTGAACACAGGTCTTGACATGCAAACATCTCAGCTTGTGTGATTTACCAAGGGCTGCTCATTTCTTACCTCTTTAGGCTGAAGCTCATATGTATGCCAAGCTAAAACATGTCATCACTCCTGGATCGCTTACATAATGGGCACATCCACATCTGAAAATAATAGGAATCTGGATCAACTGCAAGTGATACGAATGTGTTTTGCATTTCGTTCGTTCGTCTTCTCTATGAATATATATTGATTACTTAACACTTATGAAATTTTCTTTTTCGTGCGCTGAGGAATCTGAGAGCACAGTCATTATCTCAGAGTCTCTGGGTCAGACTGAATCTAGCCTGATGTGATAGGCAGGAGGGAGGTATCAAACACACAGCAATACAGTGTGGAAAAAGAAACCTGTTGTGTATGTGTGTCTGGTGGTGAACATATCTTTGACTGCCCGAGCGCGCACGCGTCGTGTGTGCTAGCCGGGACTGTGATAGAGTGGATGACACATGTGGAATAGAGGTCACGTCTTCATCTGAAACACTGAAGGGAAGTCTTCACCTTCAATGCATAAGCTTTAACAGTCCTGAAAATGAAATATTTAAATATACTGCATGTGCAGGTGTGGGTGTGTGTATCTGGCTCAGGAACAAAGCGGGTCTACTCATTTGAATTTCCTGGGAGTCAGTAATCTGCAGAGAATCAGCGGATGCCTCTCGCTATTATATCAGATGGCTAAGCAGCATGGAAGCTGCAGTTATTTAGAATTTAACTTGTCTAAACTTCCAGAATACAAACTGTAACTCAATTGGAATAAACTGGTCATATCACGCTGACAATAACCCCCTTATTGTGAATGTCACTGTGCAGTCTGAGACGTGGCTGCAGTGTCTTTGTGTGAGCATGTGCCTCCATGTATGTGGTTTCATTCTATACAGCTACAGCATGTATCACAGCTCCATATTGATTATGCCTTTCAAAAGCATCCTGTGCACAGTTAGGCCCAGCAGCTAGAAGTATTTTCTTGGACTGAGATGGATCCACAGATGATATATCATTTAGGAGCTAGACGACAGGGGGCCATAGTACATCAGCCCCTTCAGATATCTGACATTGTGCAGCAGCACACCTGAATCCAAAATGCCTCGCATTCCCCACCACCCCCACCGACAGCGCAGACTATGAAGAATTCTGATCACTGACCCTGTCTTCTCCAGGCTGGCAGAGTCACAGGGCTGAGCGTGGACACCCTGGAGGCTTCAGCAGGGGGGCGGATGATTCATTTATCTTGGATAAAGCCTCCCACCCTGTCTTCGATAGAGCTGATGCAGCTACGTGTACAAAGGAGTGCTTCAAGTGTTCATTTGTACCAAGTGCCATCCGGCTGCACAAAGCTTTCTGTCAATACCTCTATCTACACCTCCACTGGCTTCTCTATTCTTACTTTAGTGACATTAATTATGTTGCAGTCTATTTTTAGGTATGTCTTTGGCGATGGCTCCCACTAGTGCCCCCATGTTAAAAAAAAAAAATGGCTGCAAAAATGGCCTCTTGGATGCCCCGATGGTAGATAAAGCATGATAACGTACCATCTATGGTAGCCCAGTGTACATAAAAATATGATAAAATTTCCTCAAGGGTGCCCTTCCAATGGAGACAACATGATGCAGTACACTGATGGGGAAAACGATATGAAGTGCCATAGGCCAACCTACATGCTAGAAAAAGGTTTGGAATCGTTTCACTGATGACTTTCTGTGCACCGATGCCCCATTACATGATTGGTACCCTGTTATTTTTTTCACATCTGCCCCTCAGAAAGCCTCCACCACTTACAGTGTACAGTATACTGTATGTTACTTTCTTTTGCTTTGTTCCTTTTTGCTGTCTTATCAATATTTTGTTCCCAAACAGACTCCCCAAGAGTCATTAAAGTTTCATCCACTTATCTAATCTAGTCTCTCTGATTAGGATTAAATGCAAGCGAAGGGTAAATTCAGTCCAGAATCAGCTGATAGAAATCAAAGGACAAGGCTAACATCAATCTTAGATCTGGATGTTTTGCTCCGTACAAAAACAGAATACAGTGTAGCACAAGGACATGAAAAGAGTGTCCTTCCTTCGAGCATTTTCTGAATTCAGTCATGTTTCTTTACAGTTTGGCTGGCCATCACTACAGCATGGAGAGGTGAAGATAAGCTGTGTTTTAAACATCTGGCTCCAGTATGTGGTAATTACTGAGCAGGAAGAGACAGAGAAACAGACAAACTTGGAAGATATGAAGAGGAAAGTGAGGAAAGCACTGGGAGTGAAAGAAAAAGGGTGGGTGTCCGGGAAGGTGTTTATTATGTGGCTGCAGTATGAAACAGCAGGAATGTAACAGGCAATTCTGTTGTCCACGTTCAATAGCAGTCTTTGTTTGGCAGCTTGTAATTATCACCCCCACGCTTTTTACAAACGAGATTGGGAGTCTCTGAGGGGACTTTCAAATCCAGTGAAACACTGCATATACAAGCACATCCTCACCAGAGAAAGGACTGTTGCTCACTGTAGGCTGACTTTGCAAGGAAGGTGTAACAGCTAATATTTACATTTATGCTGATTGCTAGGCAGCGACCTCTAGTGGCCATATTAGTCATGATGGGAACAAAGTGGGAAGTCAGGTGACGTAGTATAAAGAGCAAGAAAGTCTGTATTTGGAAGAAGATGGGTTGGATGGAGGGCACTTCCACCCGGAAGACCACTGAAACCGAAAGTCAGCGCTGACTTATTCTTATGTTACTTGACTTGCCACACAGTAGCATAGGTATGAGGATGTATATAGTGAATGACAGGATGTGTTGCATATACCAGTATGTTTTTGTATCAACACTCGCAGTGAAAGAAAGACGGTGGGTGTCCTGGAAGGTGTTAATTATGTGGCAGCAGTATGAAACATCCATCTGAACTTCTTTAATTTGCAAACCTTCTCGCTCTTTATACTATATCACCTTGCTCTGAGCGTCTGCTGCAGATGGGTTTACAGTGGACTTAGTTGAAAGCCTGGTGGGTCTCTCTCCTGCCCTTGTATTTTCTGGCTCCACTAACAGACATGGTGGCAGGTTTCTGTCTCTTCAGATGTGTCACAGATGTTACTTTCATGTTTCTCTACAGTCTATGGTCAAAATGCAATGCAAAAGTTACCTTCAAGAAAAAGATGCTCGCTAATTCAAAGGTTGGACAGGTTTGTAACCGTTGTCCGGGGACACTGATTCAGATGCTGTTATTATGACAAACACTCCAGACACACACACACTTTCTCTGTCTCATTTTCCCAGATAATAGTGATAACCTCAACAGCAGACGATAACGTCCTCCTATGGAAAATTATTTCACGAGTTCAGCAATGCAAAGCACAGAGGCCTTTCAGCCATTCCTTAATTAGAAGGAATTCAAATGGGCTAAATGTGTCCTGATGTGCTGCAAGTCATACCTTTAATGCAACATCAGGGGGTTAGGTTAAGTCCACATACAAACACAGATATTAGAACATGTTTTTAGGTATGTCATATGCATGTAGGTATTCTCAGTTGCCAGTTTAATAGGTACACCTAGCAAACACTAACGCAGGCTAGTACAACAGCCCTGCAATACATTCTACCATCGTAAAGGTTTACCCTGTTTATGAACTTATTAGTTATTGTGGCTTTGCAGTTTTAAATTTTGTTCTTTTTCTTGGGGCTTTTAAGGTTGCAATATTATTGTACCTACAATATAAAACAATACAATTTAACAGCACCACATATTACAGCCTTCGAAATGGCCATGAGGTACATGATAACCTTCGTACAGGTAGGATTTTTAGAAATTAATCAATTTGCTAAACCTTTATTTGAAGGTGTCCCATTGAGCTTGGAAACACTAAAACCTGACCATATTTGCAGCATAAAAAGCTGCATTCAAAACAAGACAAAGGGATGGATGCAGGCTGCATGGGGCAGAAAATGTGAAAGGGTTCTTTCGTCTTTCTGTCTGTACATGAGAGACAGACAGCAGATATCAGAGATAATGACCGCAAGACGTTGGTGGAGACATGACTAATTCATTCAGTCACAAATCTCAACGTACTGCGTTAAACAGAGTCCAGCGTGCAGACTCTGTCAATGCATTCATGTGCTACAACTCAACAACAACCAGTTACAAACCTTCTCCAATAGCTTCAACAGGGAATTGTGCCTAAAATAATAACGTAACAGTCTTTTTCACATGGCTTTCAACATGTTGCTTAACAAAAAGACATTCTTCAAACCTAATTCGTACACATTTATACAAGGTACCTAATAAACTGGCAACAGATTGATGTTAATAAGAACAGGGAGCTTTTGTACTGTGGCTCTGTGGTTTGGAGGCACAGCCTGAGTCAAAGCTGGCACATAATTTGGGCAGGTAGCAGCTGAGTCAGGGGCAGTGCATGGTTCAGGGATTACAATTGGCTTCAGATATTCTCATGCACAAATTGCTTTTACCGAAGGCAGCCTAGTAAAAGTTATCTCACACATACACTCAAAAACAAAGATAAGCTGCATGAGCTGTTGACCTGTAGTAGTTGTGAAAATATTTAATAAGAAAAAGAATCACAATCGTGAATTATTACGTTCCTCAGTGGGCGATAATACAGGGGTTTGTGGAATATTTGTGTCTGAAGAGGGTTTGTGAATATATACATAAGCCTGCATGCAGCTGTGGGGCCTGCATTGAAAATCTTGGGCGAGTCCTGTACTGTGACAGCAGGATGACTCACACTGCAGGGATTAGTCCAGAGTGTATTGTTCAAGAGGTTTAATAACATCCAAACTGGAAATCTGCCTCAGTTAATTAAATACATTATGTTGACAATGTTCTCAATCACAATCACAGTGAATTTTATTTCCTCAAGCTGTTTTTCAGCACCCCCCCCCACTATTAACCACTCAGTTTTAGCTCGTCAACTCATCCAGCCTCTCTCTCTCTCTCTCTCTCTCTCTCTCTCCCTCTTTCTGGATATTACACGGTTTAATTAACTTTATTATTTGTTTTCAAAAAGCAACAGCAAATAGGAATTTGCTTATTGTTTTAAGTGAAGTAGAGCAAAGTCATGCACTCTGTATTTATAATACTCAACAGAGAGTGCTGACTGTCACAGCTGAAGCTCTTCTCACGTGTCCCGGAGGGTTTTTCTGACCCGACGATGGCATGTTGGCGCCTTTCACAGAGAACAAAGATTTCACAAAGAACTCTGATAAAATACAGAAAAATGCAAACTGCTAGGCAGCAGAGAGGACGTGATGGCCAGAGCCAATAATTATCAGACATTTACACTCCTCCTGTGTGTGTGTGTGTGTGTGTGTGTGTGTGTGTGTGTGTGTGTGTGTGTGTGTGCGCGTGTGTGTGTGTGTGTGTGTCTGAGAGCGAGAAAAAGAGAGATCTTATTATCAGACTCCGACTATAGAGGCCAGAAGGTTTTCATCACTTCACCCTAATTATGCCATTTACAACTGCAGCTTTAGATAATTAGGCTGATTTCATCTATTGAAAAAGACCCTCTGATTTCTTCGTTTAATGACCTTGGATGTCTTCGTGAGATTAGAGGAAACTCATCGAACCAGGCGCCGTACTGAAGCCGCTGATGTTCAACTTTCAGCGTCTCCATAAATTGTAATAGGATCAGCAGTTGAGCTTTGTGATAGTGTTCCCTGAACGTATTGTCGTTTCATGTTGTTTACTTGCTTGCCAAAGCAAATTAAAAGTTGGAATATTTGAATATTTGGTTCAGACACATATGAGCCAAAGGGCAAAATAGTGCACTATATGTTCTTGTTATGTTTGGGACGGCTGTGGCTCAGAAGGTAGAGCGGGCCGTCCACCAATCAGAAGGCTGGTGTTTCCTTCCCCGGCTCCTCCTGTCAGTAAGTCAATGTGTCCTTGGGCAAAATACTGAGCCACAAATTGCTCCCGATGCTGTGTTACTGGTGTGTGTGCGCACGGGTGAATGTGGCATGTGTTGTGAAGCACTTCGAGTGGTCAAAGTAGACTCAAAAAAAGCTATAGAAAGTCTGTTTACCAAGGCATTACAATCATCCATGAATGTGTCGTTTTCATGGTGATCCATCCAATAGCCGCTGAGATGTTTCCCATAAAGCCACAAATGCATACCTCTTGGTGACATTGCCATCCATGGAGCCCTGCTGTTAGCACGGCTGAAAACAAGTCTCAGGAATGTGAGAAAAAGGGAATGATCTTGACGCAAACATGGCTGAGTGGTACTTGGTTATGTTTTACAGCATGTACTGTGACATCTGAACTGCCAATTGCCTTGCATTCAGGGTCCAAGCTTCAAACAATACTGACATCAATGACTCGCTGCTGAAGTGCTGTCAGGCTCAATTTCGGTACGTTCTCTACGTGCCTGTCATACTCTGCAATGCATTACTGGCGTGGAGGCAGACTCTGCTGGTCTCCATAGGCTCAATGTTCAGTGGGAACAGTTGGGTAGGCTGTGTGTGGCAGATTTTATAGCCAGCTGCCTCTGTCTGTTTCACTGCTTTCTCTGCTTGTTATACATAGTTTGAGTTAGTTTTAGTCAAATACACCAAGAACCTGTCAGTTTCCTTATCTGTCTCACTGTTTGTCATGCACTGTAGCCTTAATATACTTTGTTTAGTGTAAATTCTACTATGTGGACTCAGCTGGCAAATACCTTCCTTTATTTTGCTTGCTCTTACTGGGAGCTGCAAAATGCATGAACTACATATTTCTTTTAACATGTACCACCCAAAGATGCTAGAAACGTACAGCTACTATTAACAAACAGCCCTATCAATTCAGATGAACAGGCATCTTAACAATTGCATTACATTGTTGGCTTGTTATAAGACAGTAGCTAAATCCAATAATGAGAAAGACTAAATGGCGTCCTGTTTTGCTAAAAGGCAATCAGTCTAGCTTAGCGGTAAGCTAACTGTCGTCTCAGCTACTGAGTCTAATGGAAATCATGAGATTTGGTAGGCTATTGTTAAGCTTCTTTAAATCGCATATTTAAATGTGTTACGTTATGAATTGACTCATTACAGCGACTTCAGGGTAATTATTAACACTTTAATTAGCCTAATTATTAATGGTAAATGGAAAGCACCCATCAAGCACCATTTTGTTTGTCAGTCGACTTATGTGTTTTCACGTCACTGAAGACTGTCAAGAGACAAAGTTGTAAGGCGATGTGTAGTATCTTGGTCTATGGTACAAGTGTAGGAGGGTGAAATAATCCTCCCAAACATACCTTAAATAGAAACCTGACAGGATTCAATCTGTTTATAGAAAGTGGTTTTTAATACCTCCCAAAGTGTATTTTGTAATTCCCTCTTATGGCACAGCTCCCTCAGTTTTACGCAGGAATATAAGAGCTGAAGCTCCAAGCCAGAAGGATGATTGGCATGAAAGTAATTAATCCAGTTAGAATGACCGCAGGTTGTCAAAAACTGAACTGCGTACAAGCAGCACCTAGAACAAAGAGTTTACCTTGGCATGATACGAGTTTGCCACATCATCAGAGAGGTGGAGATTGGGCAAAAGAAAAGCAGAAGTCAGTGCTCGCAGGCTGGAATGGTAAAAATATGGGGCTGCATGTCTCACAGTGTTGAACTGACAGAGAAGGCACAAACAGAGTGAAATGAAACACAGATGACAGGTTAAAACTGAAACTTCTTTAATTTCAAATGGCAATTGCAACTAAAAGAAAATGCTAACTAATTATTTTGTTTATTTATTTTAAATCAATATGAAATTTTTGTTAAAACGCAGTCCGCCATCTGTCTTTAGCTCTGATGCAGCAGACTGAAAACTGAGACTTGAACACTTTGACAAGCTTATTCTCAAACACAAATAGTTTATACCTCAAATTAAATTTACAGATGACCACCGAGTATTCAATATAATAATATAACTTGCAGGATGAGGAGGTGGTAGACCCTAAAAGCAAACTGAAGAACACACAATGCAGTAGGTGTAACGTGTCCAGCTGAAGAACACAGTAATGCTTTGGGACCTGACTGACTGCTCGCTAAAGCCTTAGGCTAAAAGAAGTGTTATGAACTTCTTGTATTGCAGAGTTTAGCTACTTAATCCCATATTTATAATTATTATAAGTAAGTATTATGAAGATTTAAGTAAGATTACTGTAATTTCATGCTAACATATTCCTGTCTGGCTGTTTATTTTCCATAAAATCTCCAAATAAAAGCCTCCAGATAGCATCCACAGAACACAGATAGTAAAGATATTTATGAGCTAATTGCTCGTAACAACTGCAGATAGCACGTTAGTTAGGACGTGCTAACTGTTGCAGCTTACTTTAAAGCTACTAAACACACTTTTGCACTTGAAAAAATTAGTTAAAAAAGACACCACCCTCCTAACTGTTTAGATGCCTAGTATTGCACTTTCTGCTTTGCAAGCCTGTCAATGAAAAATGTTCGGGGTAGGCATTTATAGCAAACTGTCAATTGTCCTTAAAAGATTTAATGCTACAGTGAGCATATCTGATGCACTGAACTGCTGTACTTCCTATCGGTAAAAGTTATTTCTGCAGAATCCGAGAATCTCGCTTTCTAAACTTTCACTGAATCTCTAAAAACTAGCAGATCAGTGATTCAGTGTCCTTGAGCAGCCCAGGTTGGTCCACATGAGACATGGCATCAATAATATAAGTTCCGGTGCATGCACAGGAAAACATATTTCTGCACATACTTGCATTCTGCACATGCTTGTACTCATACCACCAGGATGTGAGTGTGGTGTGAACGGATAAACAGGGTTTCTTGCCGTTAGATTGACTAAAAACTGGCATCTCATTCTGGCCTGAGACATAAATTCCAATATTTTTAGTAATACAGCTTTTGGTAATAACTTTCGCAATGTCAGGCATTTCACTAATCTTCTTTAGGGCTGGTTTTCTGGATGGTGTTTGATCCCTGCCTTAGCATTGGTCTAATGCATTTTTACAGCACACTGAATCAATAAGTTAGTTAAAGTTCTCTATGTATTAGTCATGGAAATAATGTCTTTTGGATCAGTGGTAGGGTTTCCATTAAATGGTTATTTGACTCTGTATATGTAATGTTTTCTGACATTGAAAAACCAATCACAAACATTTAGGACTCATTTTCTGGGCTCTTTCAAAATAAAATGAGTGAAAATCAAATAAAGACTAAACATTTTATCTTAATATATTGTCTGTTTTAACTACTTTAGGAGACTGTGGCCCTTAATTAATGGCTCACTTGTATTTTTCTCACTTTTTTTCTCCGTTTTCTGTAATAATCATGTTTTGATCAGCTGTGAGCTCAGTCATGTGCATCACAGCGGCATCAACGGCAGATTTCAGGGAGGTCATAGCAACAACAAACCAGTCAGCTCCACCTCAAGCTGCAAGCTGCTAAAGGTGGGCTGCTTATCAAGATGAATGACGCGAGCTGGGGATGAAAATTGTTCAGCTGAGGTGGCCAAAGCAAACTGTTTCATAATGCAACCTGAAATGTTTAGTCTCAGACCGGAATCATGGCTCCCACATGCACAATTTTCTGTATGCAGGAAGTGAGTGATGCAGTGCAATGATCTTCTCCCTTAGAGCCCAGTCTAAATCATGCTTCTTTATTGGTTTATATGGCTTCTCCCAGAGGTTTTCTGCCACTGTTGCAGATGAGTCAGACACTTGACAAACACCAGAGAAGAGATCCTACAGCCTGGTGGTATTATTGGCCCTTCATAATGTATTTATCTTTCTCCCATCTCTTCCAGCATTCATGTTACCTGCACTTCTCGTGCTTTTCCCAAATCGAACAGTTCTCAGAACACCTCTCTGTCTGCCGTTCGCCGCTTCTTCCTGAGAGTCTATTTTCTCCCTTTCTGTGTGTGAGTCTGTGTGTTTGTATTAGCCTCTGTGTTCGGCTTTCAGTACAGTTTCCGTGATACCGCTCATCTTTCAGAAACTGGCTTTCATATGATAATTCACAGGGCATTATTCAGTACTACTGTTCAAGGTGTTTTGATGTATGGAAAGAGGCATTCAGAGCAGATATGACAGTGAGGATGAAATATGAAAAGGAGAGACCCGAACTAAACATGCAGTGACAGGAAATCTAAATAATAGGCACATATATGGAGATGGGCAAATGCATTTCATTCTATCTTAAAAAGAGACAGATGTCTGCTGAGCAGCCTGTTCTACACTATCTACACATTGAATTTCATAGCTAATGCTTATGATTGCACAGTGCTGAGTCAGTGGAGGTACAGTATTTTATCTCATAAAAACACCTTTATACAGCACCCATTTTTATTTATTTAGATTTTTTTTTGATGTGGTCCTACAAATAAATCATCAAACTTCCATATTTTTCACATTGAAACATCAAATCTCTGTAGATCATAAAACAATTTTCTGTAGCTGTGGCAGATGCAAATGTAATTTAATAAGTCATCAATATAATGTAATGTTAATATAATGTTCAATTTCATGTGCAAGCAGTGGAAATATGACCATTGACTTCTAGTTTCAAGGTCCTGTGTGTAGGATTTAGGGGATTTATTGGCAGAAATGGAATACAAGATTTATCATTATGTTTTCATTAATGTAGAAACACCTGAAATTAAGAACGGTTCAGACCTTTGAACTTATTACTTCCAGGTTCGCGTCTGATTTTTGTTCAAGCTCAGAGGTCCGGAGTGATTGGCAATAACGAAATATTATTTCATCAATTCATTAACAGCACATCTCCTGTGATTGGACCAGCATGAAACCCAGAGGCTCAGACAGTCAGACCATCTTTTGTTGCGACTCAGTTCTATTCTTACTGCGACATTTACTGTAGTTGTAGAAATTTAGGGATTGAGGAGCTGATGGCGAATTCCCCCATGTCACGTTAACGTGTGAACTTGGAAGCAACAGAACACGCCACTCTCTCCAGCAGTTGCCATGACAACGGTGTCAACGACAGGGAAATAAGCCATGTTAAAACCACGCTCCTCTGGGACAGGATCACTGTGAATGATCTCCAGCTACACTGTGCATTCAGCGTCACAAAAAAGGACATTTATTTAGGCCTAATTAGTGTATTATCATGTGATATTTCCACTTTCTTGCAAAATGAATGTTGCTTAAGTGCAGGAGTGTGCCCTCTTCCACAGAGTCCACCATGTTGCAGCAGACATTACAATCTGCAACCTCATCACTAGATGCCACTAAATCCTCCAAATTGGCCCTTTAATTTAATCCAGGTGCAGATATCATCTGTGTTTACATTACACTGGCAGTGCACTGATGTGTGCAGATCTAAAATCTGAAATAAGGAAAGGCAGCTGAAATTTGTTAATAAACCCTGAAAGCATGATCATAAGCACCAGACAACAGTTAAATGTGTCTCATAGCCAAAATAACAAAGACTGTATTTTCATTTGCTAACTATACAGCACAACCCATCGCCTCAAACCCAGTTCCTCAGATATTTCATTCCCACATTTAGTTGGGTTGTTCAAGGGAGATTAGGTTTATCAGCAGAGCAATTACCATTTCTAAAAGGAGCCTGTGGTCGTCTTTAAACATAAGGATGAAGTGAGAGAGAATTCTTCTGATACCACATTTCCTTCTGTGAATTTAACTCCAATAGAGCGGTAAACAGATTAGGGGGGATTTTAAAAAGCTCTCCTTGGCTCCTCGGTGCACATACACACACTGACATAATAATCATCGTCTAATGTATTGTCTGGAAATGTGCCTGAATGTGTCATTCATTTTTGTGGTGATTAACTGTGAATTCCTGAAAGGCACAATGTGACTGCAGTGCTGCAGCTATAGTGGGTGTTGAATGGTAGGGAACAATGAGTGAGTATTAGGTATAAAAAGAAAATGGGAAGGAAGTTCGTAGCATATAGAATGAATAGTAGAGTGTGCCAACTTAGATGGATCAGTGGGTTTTGGTATAAAGTAGGATTGCATGTTATTAAAAAAAAGACCTACATGCATGTTTTTAAACCATTTTCATGAGCACAACTTTTCCCTAAATCTTACATAGTTGCATAATTAAGCCGTCAGGTCAATAGTGCAACCATAAAGGCCTGTGTATGATACACACAGGGCCACTGATACAAAATTTTAATTCAAAGAAAAAACATGCTGCAAAAGAAGATTTCAGTTCACTGTTCTGTTAGTCTACCGTCTTCCATTTATTTGCAATATGACGCATTACACAACACAGAAGATAATGCAGTACTCTACCATTTACTCATCCATCCATCCATCAGCGTTAATGTGGCAACAAGGTCCTCCAGCCAAGTCAAGGGGTCCACGCTGCTAGGCCAAATGTGTCCATGATCAAAGAGCCAAGGTCTCCTCCCAGCCAGTTGTGCCCCGTATGCCTCCAAAGAGAGTGAGGCCATGAGGCATCGTTCCTGAACGCTCCTCAGCCGACAGAGGAAAAACGTAGTGACGCGCAGAGCTTCATACATATATAATAGGAAACAAAAAACGATGAATTAATAGTCATAAAAATAATAACATAATGTAGTTGCTGTGATTTAAATTGGTCTAATAATAGAGCGTTTTGGGAACTGTATGGCATTCATGTTAATGTGTGCATTGAAGAGAAGGAAATAAATGATAATGATAATGCATGTATTGAAAAATACATATACGAATCCAATCAGGATTAAATAAATATGTAATAATAAGAGAAGACTTAGAAATAAATAAATACTTTGTCATTGATATTTTGAAATCCTGGCTGGGCTCGAGACCTGTCTACTCCACAGTTGAAGTGTGTGGAGGTGGGGGCACTGATGTCAGCAGCAGTAGGGGGAGGTCATCACCTGGCTTTTGTTACACAAGTAGACAAGTGATATTGCTGAATGGGGCCCAGCATCTGTGAAATGAATTTGGTTGGTTGTTTTTAATGCTGTTTGTCTTCCTGTTGAAATGACTCAGATAGCAGAAGGTGCCATTGTGCTGTTCAGTGTTTATTTCTGGATTTCCAGCTGAGGTAACATTGTCTTCTCAGCCATTGTTAAGGCAACCTGTATGAGCTATTCATATTTCAGTGGAGGTTCAACTGCAGACAGACCTCCCAGCAGAAATGCTGAGACCTACGGGGGAGGACAGTTTGTGTGTGTAACATTTGAATGGGTGGACAGAGGAAGGCGGCATGAAAGCAGTCAAAGGATGTAGTTTGATGGCACTAAATAAGATCATGGGAGATGTTGCGTCATTGTTAAACAACCACCGTTACCGATGAAAATCTGTCATGACTCAGGCAGAAATGTTCTCAGAGGTTACGTATTATACCTGTAATGGTGAGTGTGTATCGCTGTCACTGTCTGTGAGACACTAATGAATCACAGAGATAATCACTCCATCCCATGTTATTACGGGTCCCACTCCTTTTCTTGGCTCCCTTTCTTGGCAAGAACTGTCCTACTTCGCCTCTGATTGGTTGCCTTCGTTGGTTGGTTTGATTAGGTTTAGAAATGGGGAGTGGGATTGGTAAGATTATCAGGGTCAGGCAATCAGAGGCAGAGTCGGACTGGATCCATGATAACGCCTCCATCACATAAAAACGAAGCCAACTCCTCTGCAGAGACATCTAATCTCATACAATCTGTATCAGTGAGCTGGATGTTTGGGTGATCGCCCAAATCCTGGGACTGTATATGAGGATGAACGTAAAGACTAACCAGGACATTAAGAGCTTTATGTTTACGTCTACAATCCTGCAGCTTCACATTCATCTCAATCATTTTGTTTTTCTTCAAGTTCAATTCATATTTTTTCAACTTCACAGTCAGTCTCCAAATCTTCTCGTCCCTTTTGACACAATAGGAGCCCTTCTTGATGGTCTAATGTGCTCTATTTGTGGCATCTCTGCAGTACTGAAGAATGGCATCAACCATGTCAGGTCAACGGTGTACGAAATATTTCAGGGCAAATGTACATCTGAAAATAATGTGCAATAGAGCACCTTTGAAAGTGGGTTTCCCATCTGTTCATGCCGAAAAGCAAGGTCAGGCAGTCCAGATATGTTCCTCGTTTGAACTCGTGAGGCAGATGCTGTAATGCTGCCTCCATTCTTCGTATCCCTTGTGTTTCTTCACTTCAGTTGAACTTTGAGGTTCAACTTATTTGTATTCCTTCGTCATCGCCACCTGTGCTTTAGAATTTTACACTTCAAGGACCTGTCTAGACTTTCTTCTGAAGACACACTTAGGGTAAAAGTGTTGAAATAACTCCTGGGTAAAAGCAGAACTAGATTAAAAAAAAAAAAAAAAAGACTCAGAGGAACAGTGGCAGCTGTTTAGTGGCAAACAGCCTTACACTGATACATATAAGGGCTGTTTTATCTTTCTACAAACACATGCTGACAACCCTGGAGGTGGGTCATTTACTGTATATTCTGACTTAGTGTTCTAGTCAGTGGTGGGTCATAAAGTGTGTAAATGAGGTGTTACGACTTCGGCTGAACTGTGCAAACTTCACACTCCATTTAATTGAAAATGTAAATAACAATGTATTATCACTGGTAATCACTTTGGGAGCTGAATCACGCTTTTGTTGATATTTCTGTGGTTTCACTGGGCCTGGCAGGGGTTAACCACTGTGTCATGAGCGCTGCTACTGGATTTTTGACCTCTCTGCAATTCTGTGCGAAGACAAGTGTGAAGACAGGATATTTCTAACATGTAAAATAACTGCTCGCTGTTCCATTGACATTAGATGTATGCTGTGCGCTACCAATTTACACAACGCAAAAGGTATAAGAGACGGGTACAATGCACAGCGACCAGATGAGTCATTTCATTCCAGCAATTATTGTTTTTATCTGTAGCAGGTGGGCACTGTCATAACAAGGAGTATTATTTATTCATGCTCATTTACTGTGTCTAAGGGAGCCACTATACTGTTTATATATATATGTCCTTTTACATTGATCTAAGGCGGATTGTTTAACTAACGAATGCATGGTTGGATGGAAACCCTGAACTGACTCCAATAGTAGAAAATATCAACAGAATAAATAATGCATCGAGTGAATGAATGTATGGACAGTGATTTCTCTGGTATCCCTCCCTCGGCGTCAGACATGTCAGCAGAGGACTGTTTGCTGAGCAGTTTCCCCTTGGATGCACCCATCCAGTTCAGAATCTGCCAACTATGTCAGCCTCGGGATGTCAGGCAGACACCAGAGTCCTCTGTGTACGCCTGAGTGTGTGTTGAATCAGGACGTACCTCGAGTACCCGAGTTTTTAGATGCATGTTTGCGGTCATGCTGAACTTGGAAAAAATGAAAAAAAAAAAAAAATGGGGATAAAAAACATGCACATATATAAATAGGGTGGAAAGATTATGTAAAGACGCAAATCTGCCCAAACTCCTTCACAGTACCTTGAAGTTCCTTTAACGGAGAAGTGTAAACACTTCATATCCTCTACCCTCTTGACATTTTCAGAGGAATGAGAAGAGATTTACTCTTGTGGCAGGAGAAGTGATATGAAATATTAGTTTCTAAAAATGTCTTGACCTCCGCGAGATTGTGTGCTCTCAGTTTTGTGACATTTCAAGTCAGGTGAAGAGACCTAGCATTTGTGAAGGAGTTAACAGGGTGAACTTCTGCATCGTAGTCTGACTGTGCAGAGCACTCCAGGCATGTGGACTGCTGCCTGCTGTGCAGCACAGATGGAACATTTTATCTTCTACCTTCTTCTATCTACATTTGTTTTATTGGCATAATGGGGGAAGAGAGGGGGCAGGACAGCTTGGTGAGATCAAGAATTTCTTCATTTATCCTATTTCTAATTCATTCGTAGTTTATTTCATCTATTTATTTGCAAAGGGGCAGCAAAGGGGGCCTATTCAATTGAGTCTAAGGGGCAACTTTTTGCTTGTCAGATGGCTGGTGCCATACCTGTCCAATCCCCCCCAAACCTCACTCAGCCACAATAGCCAGCTCAGAGGTGCTGCCCCCTTCTGGTTAATTGTTGGTGAAAGACGGGGTGAGGAGATAACTAGTATGTTATAGAAGATACATAAATAAGAATGCAAAGGAAACAGTAATGAGTAAAAATAAATAAACATCATATTTAAGTACAACAATGAAGCAAAATAATTCCATATAACTGTTTGATTGGTTTAAAACAGGTTAGAAAATATTAGGAAGAGTGACGAGAGCGTGGACATTGATATTTGCCATCTACCTCCTAAGGCGTTGGACGCTTCAGCTGAGGATTGCGTTTGTTTAAGTTTTCCCTTGGATGCATCCATCCAGCCAATCACGTCAGCCCCGGGACTGTGAGACAGACAACAGTGTGTTTTGTGAGTGTGTATGTGTTCGAGATAGAGGCGGAGGCAGGCAGACAGAGAGCTTCTCGTGCTCCCGGTGTGTGTTTTGTGTGCAAATCAGAACATATCTGTATCCGCTGCATGTTACGGTGGCTGTCAGAGTAAGATCTTGATTCGATGGAGCAAACCCGTCATGCGGTGGTATGAAATCAGATTGAGAGGCCAAGAGAGAAGAAAGAGAGATGCTCTTCACTGAATGTATATCACCTGCTGGTTGATTCGAAAATCTCACTGCGTGGCTGGTGAAGACATACAGTAGATCGTACTGTACCATCACATATGTTTTATGATTCAACGTAAGCTGTTACACCATATGCACATAATGTAATAATAACTGCCAATCCATGTTCCAGTGACACGTTCCTTGATTGTAACGTCATCATATGGGAGATGACACACAGCTACAGCATTTCTGCACACTTATTAATTAACTGTTTACACTTCCAGCTCTCCCTGATGATGTGACACTGAAGTGTTTGTGTGTTGTGCGAGCTTTTTTTTTTTTAGGCTTTCTTAACAAATTAAGCAAATGGACCAAAAAAGAAACAAAGGTGCAGTGTTCCTCAGGGCACATGTGACTAAATGCCACACACTATTTGGTATATTTTTAGTGGCACTCAAACAGCAGCATTATGAGAAATGTCAGCTCAAGTGCAGTTTAGCTGGTGAGGCTGCGTTCAACTGCTGTTTAATATCTGGGAGTTTCAGTCTGAACACATACAGTATGACCATTTTTCACAGAGAAAAGCAATTTTAATTTATCGCAATTGTTGAAATCTGGAGTGTGATGGAAGAAGTAGTGCTAGAAGCAATATGTATCATCAGTGTACTCTATATTATTGTTAGGTCAGTGTAAATGATGTCTCTATTTTGGGTGTGAACACGCTGATAGTCAGGTGCGTGAGAAACTCATATTTTTTCGTCACGTTTCATTTCATCTCGGCCTGTTGGGTTTTAATGAAAGAGCACCACTGTTTTTGTTCCACAATGAAAACATCTTGATTTTTTTTCCTCCTGAATATAAATGTCAAAACCATTTGTTTCAGGTTGGAAGTGAACAGTGCTCGGATACTAGCTGTAGCAGGAGATGGTACCGTAGTGGCAGACAGAAGAGAGTGACTGTTTCAGAGTGGCAATTTTAGCAATTTAGTAACAATTAAAGGGGAAATAATTCTTATGATCTGAGTTCCTCATGTTTGAAAACCATCAATATGTTCAAAAAATGAAAAAAATAATTTCCATTTTCTACATGGATGTTAGGTTCATGTACCTGAAAGCTAAAGTCTCTTATAAGAGACATCTTGACTAACAGTATAAAATGGTAATATGCAAATAAAGAAGGAGGCTGAGTTGCAGGTTAATGTCTTGTCATTTATTATGCAGCTCAAGCTCCCCCATGCTTGAAAAAAAAGCCCTCTTGGATGCCCCTGTGGTAGATAAAACCTGGCAAAATGCCCTCTAGGGCATCCTTCCAGTGGAACAAACGTGATGCAGTGCATTAATGGATGCCCTTAGAATTGAGAAAACCCTCTGCAGCACCATATGGGGAGCCATGTAGTATTTAATAGTTAGACTTTAAATCTGAGTCACATAATAAAACAAATCTTAACCAGGGTTTGGAACTCTTTCACCATAAATGTGTCATAACTTTGATGCCCCACCGCTTGCAGCTGGTGCTCTTTTTACTTTTTTCAGCCCTGTCCCTCAGACAGCCGCAGTCCACCACTGGAAAACGATACATGCAAATTTGTTATTGTACATGCTGGCGGTGTGCGTTGAGGCAGTGGTCAGAATATCTGCAGCTTGGCTTGTTTTTTTAATCCCATTCTGATCCTGTGGTACTGCAGGCACTATGTCAAGTCTCGGCTGGATATGCAAAAATGAGGAAGATATTCACAACTTTTTAAATCTAAAATAGCAACTGCCCACAGGAGGGTTCTGTGGTCTCCCCTCAGGCTCTTAGTTACTTCCACCTGCCATTTATTTGGCTTTTTCCCCTCCTTAGGGGTCTGATAAACTACCTCAAGTGATGTCACTTGAGTGTCTGTTTGGTCAGAAGACTACAAGTCTGAAAAAAAAAATCTGGCGGTGTGGAGTTAGAAAGCAGTGAAGTTACTAGACCTCCATACCCCGCTCCTCATCTCTGCTTGAGGCTAGCAGCTCGAAGCTACATTGGTCACTACTCACAAAAGACCCCTGAATCTCTCACTGAACTGTCAGCAATCGAGTTGCATTGTGGGTAATATAGGCACCAGGTTTTGACAAGGACAAAGAATGCATGGAATGAATACTGAATACTTACTAATATATCTACATATCTATGCATTCCAGCATTGAGACAGATGTTCACTTTCACACCTCCTCTGCAGCCTTTTTTTTTTTTATCCTCTCAGGGAGAAAAAAAACACTTCAGCTTTTTGTGCAGGAGGAAACTTTTCTTCATCTGTAAGTGATCACATTGCCCTCGCCTTTCTCCTTTTCCTTGGCTATAACTAGAGAGCCCTCTCACTCTGTAATTGTCTCTCTTCCTCTGTGGTAACTCTTTGTATTTCTATGAGTCACCCTCACTCACCTGAATTCCTTCTGGCGTCTTCTTTCCACCGAATTCAGCCCTGTTTCCTGCAGTGGTTGGAGAAAATGCAGTCACTCCTGTTTTCTCATACGAAATCCACAGGATGTACAGAGAAAGGGAGTTTCTTTTAAAAAGACTAGTAGAAGGCATAAGATTGTTATGCAAGTTCAGCAGCAAATAGGGAGGAGGACCCACACCTGGCTATTTCTCCCTGTCTCTTTCTCTCTGATTAGGTTTCACTGCCAGGTGACAGTGTGATGAGACAGATATGCTGGTGAATGAAGGCCCAATTACAGGATAATTAGAGGGAAGTGAAGGGAAAAGAGGAGAACAGAGGCCAGGTGAGGAAAGTTGTGAATATTACCTGAGAATGAAAACTGCTCTGTCTGACTTTTAATGAGCACCAGGCCAAGAACCGAGCAAGAGTCATGATTTAGTCACTTGAAGGTGTTATTAAAGTCTCATGAAAACAGCTTTGTTGAGGCTGATGTCAACATAGATGCATTACCTGATGGTGAAGGCAAAGGTTGTAATTTTGATGTATTATGGATGCAGAGTGAACCAATAAATCTAGTCTCGTAAATCTAGTGAGTTTAAGCCTGCACAAAATACCACTGATTGACAAAAAAAAAAAAAAAAACATAAAGAAATAACACATTTGCTGCTTCCATCTTCTCATATGTGAACATTTTCTGCTTTTCTCTGCTTTATATCTTTAAAAACTGAATATGTCTCTTTTTAGTTTTATGTGTGCTTCATTCTTAAATGGGGTTGCCAATTTTCTGGGGATTACATCTGCTCTTCATTCAACTGTAAGGCATTATGTTCTTCTTGTAAAGCTGCTCTAATGTGTGAGATCTAACCTTAAATTGCACAATTTCTATCATCTCAAAAAGACCTACTCATTCACTACTAATGCAAATGAGTCCATATCAGTTGCCAAATAATAAATACTACCTGTCTGACTTTGTGTTTAAATTATGCAAAACCTTTAAACACAGTTATTTAGACTGTGTCTGGCGTTGACTGAAATATGAGCTTGGTGATGTAATTGCATTGGATTTCATCATACTGTAGTTTCATTCTGTTACATTGTTAGACAAAATCCTGTTAGGACTTATTTGAACCCTGGGTTCAACAGTTTGTTTCTGCTGTAGCGCGGAGGATCCAGTTCTGGGAACTCCTTCTGTTCTAGCTAAAGGTTTTAATAACCTGAAAATGCTAATTGGATTCATTGGACGGAAACGGCTGCTGTCTGAGCTAGTTTCCTAAATTTATCATTTGCAGGATTGGGGTGCTGTCGACCAGTCACTGGAGCAAAGTGTTCTGGTTTCATGACTACAATTAAACAATATCCTGCGCATGTTGGCAGGTCCTGCCTCTTTAGAAGAAAATGAATGAGCCACAAAATTAACACACTTGTACTCAGCAAATGCACATGAAATGCATCCAGGCTGGTTTTCGACATCATCTCTTAGTAATCCCTGCTCTCGTGGAGCACAGTTTGCTGTCTGCAGCACACAGTGTCTTGGCATCCATCCCTAAATATGACTGACATCTGACCAGGGATTATCCCAATGCCCCAGTTTCACTGGGACTGGCGAGCAGAGAGCACCGTGTCGTAAATAAGCCACACAGACTGCTGTGTGTGTGCGCCATATTCACTTCAGTCTGTGTGAGCATATGTTTATCTGCTTAGAAGCATACCCCAATGTCTGCTTTCAGTCAGCGAGTGTGTGTCTGTGTGTGTCTACACGTTTAAGGTAGTTAATAAATTAAAAAATACAAAGTAGGCATGACAAATTCATTTGCAGACCTTTGACCTAATGAGTTTTCCTTCCAGAAATAATATAAATAATAAAAACCCAGAGTCAGCACACCGTTGAGCCACATTTTCTGTTTTGTGCAACACAGCAGACAGCCAGATTATTATGCGCCGTAGCTGTTCACTGAGAGAAAGACAAGGCTTACATCCTGTAACCCAGACATTTTTTCTAAATAATTGAACTGTGCTGAGTATTTTGAATATTATATGTAGCAAACTCAGCGGGAGCAGCCCAGCAACAGTAAGGGTTCATGGACTTAACTGACAACCTCCTAAATGGGCAGGAGAAACTAGGCCAGAACAAAGTACACGCTCACAGGGACACACGCACACTTAGACGCATTAACATTTGAGCATTTATATGCTGATTTAGTTTAAAAACACAACACTGTCATTATGCCAGAGTACATTAAGCATGATAGATGCACCAGTACCATCATCAGGGTCACTGCGGTAGTTGGTTGTTGCACTGTAGATTGTTTGGATCCAGCTTTTGGTTTAACACACACACACACACACACACACACATACAGAGAGAGAGAGAGAGAGAGAGTCCGTTTGGGTAGCCCAGTGAGTCTTGTAATAAATTGAAACAAGACACCATTTTACAAGGCAGAGCTAAATAGTTCCTTTGACATTTGAAAGTCCTTTAAAATGCATTATTAACACACCTACAACAGTACATCACCTGTAATGTTAGTGTAGAGGAGCCCTACATTTTTAATGCAAAGTGTGGATTGTGTTAAATATTTGATGCTCTTCTTAAGTACTGTATATTTCCTTGAGTATATTGTGGCTGGATATTCATACTGCTCACCAACATCATCAGCAGTCCAGCAGGCAGGCCAGCACACCAGTGGGATGAGGGGTGGAGGGTGTAGAGGTGCGTGGGACCATCTGTAGCTGATATGTTGTAGTTAGCATCACTTGTGATCAAGAGCCAGACTGTCCATCATCAAAGTGACCTTAACACCAATGTCATTAATGTCATGAGGTCAGTTTTTTCCTACTATATAGGTTTATATCTTACAAAAGTAGTTCCCTCCCAAGAGAAATATATTCATCTAAAGTTATTGAGTAGCAATTGTACACAAGTATAGAGTACAAACATTAATTAAAAAGTACCAAATCTTATCTTCAACCTTTACTACTGCACCTGGCAAGCTAACGGCTATAGGTTAGCTGTAAAGCTATAAAGCCTACACTAGTCAGGCACAATAGCTTTCCAAGCGTGTCTCTATTTTCTCTAGACTGAGCTGTTTAATCCTCCGTAGCATTTGTTCTCAGGGTTGTACATAATTTTATTCAATAAGGAGTCGCTACCATGGTAACTGTCAGCTCAGAAGCTTGTTAGCTTGGTCACTAATGGGACAATAAGTTTATATGGTGTTTTCAACATTTGTATCTCTTGTCCCATAAACCAAATCGTCCTTCTTTAGCGGAGCAGTTTATGCTCCAACAAAGGAGGGTTTGATAAAAATAGATGGTGCAAAACAGCTAATGAGCTATGAAGGCGTCCTCCATTTCTGGACTCTCCACTCCCCCAAAGGTCAGCGATGTCAAGACATCTTCCCGTTGGACAGCATCACCGCTTGTGTGTCAAAGTTTAGCAAGTTGAAATTGAATTTCAGTTATCTTGCCGAATTCTGCCCTTTCCGCTCACAGCGAATGATTTTATTTTATCAACGTATGTACAGTGACAGGAAAACCGAACCCAAAAAAGAGACAATGTGCAGGTCTTCCTTGTGCAGCTTCCCGATTTGCTGCTCCCCTACCGCTTACCTGACTCCTCTCCTGTTCTTGTCATTCCTCCAGGGTATGTCCCCCTCCTCTGCTATTTCTCTCCCTCTCTTCCTTCTGTTCCTCCTCCACACCTCCAAGGGCCAACTGCTGAGAGGCAGCCTTTCTCTAACAGCAGGGGAGATGGCTGAGGGGTGAGATGGAGGTGTAGAGCAGAAATTACACAGATGGCCATACTGTATGTGTGTATATGTTTGAGCGCATGTGAATTTCAATATGTGCATGTCTTTGTGTGGGTGTATAGGAAAAGAGAGAGTCTGGAGGACAGGGGAGTCAGTTGAAAGACACAAAGCCACATGGTTCCTTTGGCCTTAATTTTGTTTCACTTTCAGTTCATTTTTTGAGTCAATTTTTATGCAGCACATTTAAATTACAATTAGAATATGAATGAAAAGGTAAATAAGTGTAACTGACTAGAAATGTAGAATAGAGGCTAAGAACTCATTGGTGATGTGCTGGAGCAGAGATTTAAAATGCAAAATTGTACATTGAGAATTCTCAGCTCTGATTGGTTGGAAGGTGTAGATTAACTAGACACCTATGACACCGATGTCTGTTTAAAGTCCATTAAATGCATCAGTTTTAAACTGTTCTGTAGGCAAAGACAACAACAGTGAGGCTCAGCTAAAGCAGCCTGCTGGTCTGAATTACTGCTGCACCCAGTTTTAAAGGGAAATACAGCTGTGAGTCATCAGCATAGAAATGATAAATTATGTTGTATTTTCACAAAACATATCCCATTGTAAGCAGACCCCATATTGCAAATAAAATAGGTCATAAAATGGACCCATGGGGTTTGCCAAAGACACCGTTTATTCAGCCTCACACTGTGTTCATGTTTCATGATTTCTGTTTGGATATGAGTTGTTCAGCTATGTTTTGCCCTTGACAAGGACATGGGCAAATCATGTCCATGACATTTTTAGTTGGCACATAGCAGTTGCTAGAGCAGTCAACATTTAACAGTCACTTGTTTCTCCATCCAGAGGAAATAACCATCAGTAGAGCATGACACCAGACTTGCTGGACAAATCAGTGATTTAAATTTAATGGGCTGGAACTGGATAAGCATAAATTTATTTGCTGCACAAAAAGAAACAAAACAGGAAGCTGGGCTTGTTAAATACTGTCCCCTTCAATAGCACTCTGAATGGATCTGCTGGATGCTGATGTCTCATGGAGCATTTAGAAGAAATGGGCAAGAAATTTGAACAAACAGAGCAAGAAAGCTTGCTCTGTTTATCTTGCTTGTAAACAAAAAAGACAAATCCCCAAAGACGACTATAAAGTTAATCACATTCTTTGATTACAACCATTTTTCCTGAAAGCAGCTTTTCATTCACCACAGAACAAATATATCACTCCATTGGTTTCACATTTCTTGAGAGCAACAAAACAGTTAACAGTTCCTCAAGACATGTATAATAACAGTAGCCGAAACATTTGATACCCTTGGTATTAAGACTGCTTGCACCAATTCAAAAAATCAAAACAGTGCTGCCCATCCCGAGAGCCGAGGGAGATGGGAGATGACAGCAATGAAGTGTGTGTTGACATGGAGAGTGTGGAAGAAAGAGAGGCAGGCAGATACAGAGAGCTTGAATATGAAACAAAGACAAAATGTGAGCGAAGAGAAAAACCTACATGAGGCCTGGGAGAGAGAGAAAGACTCTGAATGCAACACAAATACAGAAATATGAGCTGGAGAGACAGCTGTTATCATTCGGTAGTGGATACAAATCGAGCACCTCCAAATCAACAGGAAAGTTTCAAGCCCATCGCATCTTTTCCTGCGTTTAGAGACAACAGGATGGATATATATGGCTGTTCATTTCCAGATGCCACGCTTAATTTCCCTCTGTGCCAATCAACAAGGAGCCTTTCTTCTCTCTCTCTCCCTCTCCTCCTACTTTTCCCCCACCTTCCTCCAACATCCCTCTCTACTTTGGGAAAATACCAATGACCTGTCTGCAACAATCAGTCCTTCCTCACATCAATATCTAATATCCTGCACTGGCAGGAATTTAGCATGAATTATACCACTGGAAGCTATTTGCCGTTATAATTAGAGAGCCAGAGAGAGGATTAAGCCACAGTTCATCCCATATCTGATTGCCAATTGTCCCTAGTAAGTAATCAGGGCCATAAGGTCTTTCAAATGAATGGTCTAATAAGCTTGGTGAGGATTGTACGCTTCTGCAGTGTGAAGAGATCCCTGCATTAAGCAGTTCTGCTAAAAACAGTGAGCTTCAAAAATCGTGCAGGGTACATCGTCCCAGAATGGTGGGAAGAACGTTTGCAAGTGAGGATTTCTGTCCTTTTTCTATATGTTCACATATACTTTTAACTAATGTCTTCTTGGTTTAGTCATCGCTGATGTCAGAGCTGTATACATTTGTCTTTCTGTAACCAATCTTTGTTGGAAATAGACAATCATGTACCTTCTTTTGCCCATATGAAGCAAACAGCTGCTTCTCTGTACCTGACCCCTCAATTCATAATATGTCAGCGTTGTGTTGGCATTGTGTAAGCACTGCATGAGCAGCCATCTGTCCAATATGTACAGGCTATGACTCACTTCAGTTTCGTATACACGTGGGTATAAAAAAAACAGCAGCAACATCAAGAAAACCATCTTTTATGATCAGTTGTCAACATTTAAGTATCCCTTGTAACTGAGCAACTTAGCAGTAATGAGTTTGTCTTTTGTAACATTTCAGCACCCGTTTAGTACTTAAAGGAAGCCATGTTGGCAACAGTCCTATTCATTTCCTCTGAAGGTCTGAATGTCCATATAAAGCTGTATAAAGCTGTTTCTGACAATGACGCTGTGTGAGTTTGGTATGAATGGCAGGTTTTAATGATGATAGTGGCTTGGCAATAGGGATGGCAGTGACAGTCTGTCAGCCAGTCCACCACTTTGGTCCTGAATGAAATGACTCAACTATTCAATGGACTGCTACGAAATCTGGTGCACACATTCAAATCCTATTCAGCATGAACTGTGACAATTAAATGTACATCTAGCATCAGTGTTAGCATTTTAAGCTAAACTAACATGGTAAACATGGTAAAAATTGTACCTGTTAATATAAGCATGTTAGCATTGTCATTGTGAGCATGTTAGCATGCTGACAGAGCTGCTCATGTGGACTATTGACATGCATGTTACCATGAATACCATTTGTCTGGAGTATATATGTTCATTTCTGTCGTTCAGAAAGAAATGGTGCTTTTATTTATTTTTTGGGGAATCATGCCACACCAACACGCATGCTGATTTTGTGGTTGCGTTGTTGGTTTGTTTGAAGGAGCACACATGAATTGAATGGCTGGTCCTATTTAAATACTTCACTATATATTTTACCATTTTCTCATTTGGTTTTTGTTTGAATACCTTTGAATGAGCAACAAGTAGGACCGGCTAATAAGACAATAAAAACAACATAAATGTGTCAGCCATGATAGAACGATCTCATAAACATTAATGGGTGTAGTTGTCCATTATGGAAAATGCTGCAAACCAATGATCACGACTGTTTTATAGCAAAATTTGACAAGTACATCTTTGTCAGGTGACAACAAACTACTGCTGATTGTGCACAATGGTCAGGGTTGAACCCTAGAGATATAAATCATTATCTACGACTGAAATATGAGGACTACAATAATAGTAAGGCAATAAAAGATAAACCAAAGCTTTGTTTTATTGCTGCTACTATGTCTTCAAGTCATAAATTACACATACTTGCCTTTTATTTGCATGGCTGACGCTGTGGGTAATGTATTTTTCTTTTCTGATGGGACTGAAATCCATCAACACAAGGTCAAAACCTCAACTTTATGGACATTTTAATTGCTGAATTTAATGATATTATTATTTACTCTTCTCCATGTTGTGTTTTCTTCCCTCTTTCTATGAATGCTAATGCATTCACCAGGTGTTTCACTCCTTGGCACTGAAAAACCGACAGCTGACAGATTCATTTGAATACAAGCCTCTAATTAGCAAACCAAGCTATTCTTGTCACTCACTGAAGACACCGTTATTGGTGCCGCACATAAGAAAAACAGGGGCCTTATCTGCCATTCACAGAGGACTCTGTAGATAAATAATATATCCAGTAGCCATTACAGATACAGGTATTCTTCTGGTAGGTTTTTTTTTTTGCTGTCAATCACAGGTGCTCATCATTACAGGCAACAAATCTGCTCTGTGCAGCTCTAGAAAGTTCTACACACAGACAGCAGAATACACATCTAATGTAGTATGAATTTGGGTAGGAGTATAACATCTGAATAATATAATGCGCTGAATGAAAAGCCGTCACTGTCATTCACGCTGGTCTGCCTCGGGGCTGCATTATACGCTGTGTGAGCGCTAAAGAGACACAGCGGTAAGCGGTACTGACAGACGCACTCAGCACAGGTCACAGCTTGTTTTATTTTTGAATTCAAACCAAGAGAAGAGGGACAAGGATGCACACTGATAAATTACATCAAGTATCGCTACATATCAACTAACAACATCACAATATCTCATAAAAGCGCTCTTGACAACAGATCCAACATTACAAAATGAAAAATAACAGTAGAGGAACAAAACTTGGCTGCAGTTGAAGCCCATCGATAACAAAATCACAGCGGAAAATAAAGAGTTTTGGCAAGAGACGGTGATATGCACGGTATTTCCTTTCCCATCTGCAACATCGTGTTTAATGGCGCTACAAGACTGGCCGCTGAAGCAATATGTAAGTAACTTGCATGAAGAAATTGAAAGTCTGTAATAAAAAGAAAACAGGAGAAATCTCGGAATAAAAGCTACTACAATGCATACACACACAAAAAACTAGCCTGAATGCACAGTTGTATGTACAGCTTGGGTCACTGGGGGGGGTTTCAGGATTTAAAATGTATAGCACAGCACATTGAAATGTCACTGTATATGAGCTATCAAACAGCCATGATGGAAAAATTCATTCAATCAACTCAGGACGTGTCGTGGATGTGGACAATGGTGTCAAACCTTCCTCAGACAGTACAGCTGAAATTCTGTGTTTGGAAGTGTGTTACAGCAATACAAGACCATACTGACGTTGTTTGGGTTGGAATATGAAGTGATCTGTGTGTGTGTGTGTGTGTGTGTGTGTGTGTGTTTGTTTGTGTGCATGTCTGTGTGTGTGTGGTGTTTGACGGACGTGCCTGAGGTTACACAGTTTGGACAGGAAAGGCAGGAAAGAAAAGGGGCTGTGAATGAATATACAGTACACACACTTGACGAAAAAAAAAAAAAAAGACTCTCACAAACAGGAAGCTTGAAATTCAGCACCGACTCGCGCCTTTGTACAAAGAGTGGCCTGGTAATCACATACAAATCATCCATACGTTACAGTAAAAAAATGAACATATCATGACCGTCAATAAATAATAAATTAGAGGAGGGGAGTAAACATGGTAACGAGAGAGCAGACTGTGTGTTTGTGTGTTTGTGTATGTGAGTGTGGATCGGCAGACGATGATAATCCCAAGAGAGCAAAGGTTCAATGGGGAATGCCCCTCGATAAGAGAGTGAGCACATAAATGGGCAGTCAAGGTAAATCAGAATATGACCTAGCATGTGTGGGTTTCTGTCTGCATGCATGTTTTTACTCTATATTGGCATTATATATGTAGCTGTTGTGTTTATGTGCGTCTCTTCTTGTCTACATTTCTGAATACTCACCTACATGTTTGTGTGTGTGTCTGCGTCTATATCTGCCTGTGTGTGTATTTCTTCATGTCTGCGTGTGTCTGTATGTGTTTACAACACCCTTTAAACCGTTCAGCCAACTCAGTGGCCCTCGCCGCTCGGGGGTTTGGCGTCGTGCTGCTGCCCCCCCGCCCCTCCAGGCAGCCAGGGGGAGACAGAGTGCGAGGTGGTCTGCTTGGCCATGCTGTAGTGGCTGATCACTGTGTAGAAACGGCCCCTCGAGTTGGCATCCTGGGCGGCGTAGTAAGCCTCCAGAGAGGCTGGGATACACCGCTTGTGCTGTGAGGGAGAAAGGGAACAGAGGTTCAGAACATTCATCAATGAATTCATTGTTACCAACACCTCACGAGAACTTCAGATGATGGAATAGCTTGAGTAGCTTTGATCAGATGAAATTTGCTTCCCCAGAAACTACAGACTGTATTTTCATATTTTCCTATATATTCCTGATACAGCCCTTACATTCATTATACATTTTATTGGAGCAAAGTGGGGAGAAATGGGAGAATCCATTTACATTACTGGAGCTAAGAATATGTAGGAAAATATCGAGGGGAAGGGGACTCGTAATAATGCAATGAAGGGCATGTGTATGTGAGAGTATTTGAGTCCGTATAGCAATGTGCTTCAGTATGAATACATTAACAACCGTGTGTGCAGTTGTGTAGTGCATGTGCCATATTGTGTGTGTGTGAGTGTGCACATTTTGCTATTGACACTTTTGCACCTGCTGAACGTGCACGTGACACTTCTAATAATACCTCTGCAGACTGTAGTCGGAGCCCCTGCAGAGGCTGAAACTAGATTTATTCCACCTAAAAGAGCAGATTTGTCCAGAGACACACACTTCCGAGGTGACCCCTCACAAACTACTGTGAAACTTACAAGTGCAATGCAGTGGAAAGCACCACTGAGGGGAGGATGTCCCTGCAACACGTCAAAGATTCAACAGTAATACTGCACATATCTGGGGAGCAGATTGTTGGATAAGGATGGCCAACATTAGCCATATGGATCGTGGGTTAGTGATCATAATGTGGTAATTATTGTCAAATAGACAGAAAGTCTAATTTTCATTTAATAGTCGACACAGCTAATGACACCCGGCATGAGAGCGGCCTCCATGGAGTGTCTTTCTTTGGCTTGAAGAAAGCATAAAATTACACTTGATTACACTGGTTAAAAAAAAAAAAAATCACTGATATCATTGATTGATGATTGCTGGTCTGATATGCCTCATTAGCCTCTTTCTGTAACATGACCTCAGAAATTAGCAAAAGTAGGGCAGGAGTATTTTATTTTTTTCCTCTCCCACAGGAGACTGGGCGGTGCGCACACCTTTAATTCTTTATTTAGATCGGAGGGGAAGTAGAGAGGGAGGTAGTGAAGGGCAGAGAGGATGAAGCACCTTGAGAAGAATATACAGAATAACTCTAATATGAACAGATGATTGATCAGTTATCTAAAGGAATAGTTCGACATTTTGGCAAATACCACTCTCATATCTGTCCGCTGACTATGAAGCCATAGTCAGCAGTCTGTTAGCTTAGCACAGCATAAAGACTGGAAACGGGGCAAACAGCTAGCCTGGCACTGTTCGAAGAAAATCTACCTCCCAGCACCTCTAAAGCTCTAATTAGTGCTGCATATTTAGCACATTTAGTTCATATGTGCTGTACTAGTTCTTGGCTCTGGACTCCAGGAAGCTTGTGGTTGTGATGTGGCAAATTACCTCATCCTAAACTTTGTTTTTTGTCTGAACTAAACAAATGAGTTATAACATGCTAATGAGTGAGCTTTAGACTTGTTGGTAAGTGGATTTGTCTCAGTTTCCAGTGTTTGTGCTAAATTAAGCTAAGCCCATTTTTAGATACTTTATGGAATAATCAAATCAAAAACATGATAGAAAAAATTGTCAATAATGAAGACACATCATATGAAGCGAATCCAGTACCCACATCATATTCCAGCGACAGCTCCGGGCTGTAGAAAGGTGTGCTGTAACGCTGGAAAATGAAACCAGGCCAATCATTGATCTCACCTTATAAATGAATCCATCTGGGCAGGCGTGGTCGTAGGTGAAGGCTTTATAAACCACCAGGAACACGATGCAGGCGAGGAAGGCCAGGGCCAGGATGATCAGAATGGTCACCTGGAGGGAGGACAAACGCTGGTCACTGTGTGTTCGTGCGCGTGTGTGAGGATTGCGGGTATGTGCGACAGGGTTAGGGTTACACAGCCAGAAAGATGGAGTGTATGCACTTGCGTGTGTGTAGTCATAATAAATGGTACAGTAAGATGCTGCTGACTGAGGTCAATGGCTCCTCAAGGCAAGGTGTTCCCATTGAGCTTCTTGATGAATGACTCAGGTTGTGACACTATGTATGGACAAATACATAGACATCAAGTCAGCAGCACATGAGGGTGATTTCTCCGCTGTTTAACCATCCTGCTGTGTTCTTCTTTTCTGTCTGCTCTGTTTTTATGTGTTGCAACAGGATTTCTCTGCATAGTAGACCCTTTACACAGCAGACTTGTCATAGCAGGAAAAGCGCAGGCGCTACTAATAACAGTAACAATGGCTCAATTCCAGCGTGACAGGAAGCCAGCATGAACAAAACCAGGACCCTGAAACTGAAGCAACTAAACGGAATTCAGCTGTCATTAATTCTATTTACACCTGTCCTTTTCCTATTGTGACGCGTCGAAACATCTTACATGAAATACGTCATTATGAACTTCTAATTAGGTTTCATCAATAAATAATGGCGAAGTTCATCTGCATACAAACTTCCAAATGTCCACATTAAATCACAAATGCTCATTAAAGTGAAGCAAAAGCTCAGTAAAGCTGCTGCTGAGTTGTCTCGGCTTACACAAAATCTTCTTGTCATCCTCAAAGATCTCAAATCCTTTTATGCAGAAGGTGAAATTCTGTCATGTGAGGTGAGCTTAATAGACAGGACTTCATTACAGCAAGCTGTGTTTCTATAAAGACCAAGTGAATCAGGGCTGGGCCATTAAAGCAGCTTAACTGTTGGCGCACAGAAACACAGTTCATCAGCAGCATCTTTCCTCAAGGACTTGAGGAATTTGTATCGTTTTACAAATATGGATTTCCAAATGAGTGACTCCAAGCAAACTGCAAATGTAATTGTAATGTAATTATACTGAAAATCTGTTTGATTGTTTTATCTGTGATTTGCATACGTTTCTCCACGTTAGCGTATATATAACAATGTCGATTTAGCCCAGCTGTCAGTGACAGTCCCACTGACTCTGGTGTGATTGTGTGTCTGAAAATTTAATGGATTTCAATTGCTGGGTATCTTGTTTTTGAATCGGCCTCATGAATCAATCAGCATCCTTCCTGGTACCAAACCTGCGCTGATTGCCGGTGCACTCAAGGAAGCAAGAGAAATCAATTAGGGCTTCATCTACTTTCTGAATGTTTACTGTTTACTGCTCAGAGCACACGACAGAAAAAAAAAAGCTCTTCCTTTTCTTATTGTAAACGCGGCGACATACAGATTTATGAAATGCATTTTCTGAAACCTCAAGCAGCTCTGAGGTGTTCGAGTGTGCAATTTAAACCTTTCAATTGCTGGTCTTACCCAAATATATTATTAAAAACAACTGGAACAAACTAAAATGTTCTGGTCAGTTTTCACAACAAGGAGCTGTGAAATGTTATCAGGATTTGCTTGGACAGAATCAAAATGCATCTGAAATGTGAAAAATGCTTAATAGCAGCCAAAAGCAGAGCAAATCTAAAATGATGGAAATAAATTTATTTCGGCGTGCGGATGCAAATACGAACGCCTCTGTGTGGTTTGAGGTGTGAAATATTCATTTCCCTGGCAGGCTAGACAATGTCGTAGTAAAGCAGATTAACATATAAAAGGATTTGTTTTCTTCCACTTTCTACTTGACACCCTGATTGGGTGCTTCTGACTGAGCATTTAATTAGAATTATGCAAATCAAGTTCAAAGGATAGCTGTGTTTAAAAATGTTACTGTCTGCCAAGTCATAAACGCCACCGTAGGTGTGTGCGCGGCGCACGCATACGCCCGTACCTGTATTTGTGCATACGTCTGCTTTCCCCACAGGCTCAAAATAAAGCTAAGAAGTCAGATTTATCCCCGTGAGCCCGTTGAACAAAACAGAATCTTCCATAATGGATGAATATTTCTAATGTCCTGTTTCCGTTTCTAGAACGACATTAAAGCCATTCCCGATTTACTGCTCTCCATGTGATCTGTCACAGAGATGTCAGAGCAATTACACATTGGTGTGATCATTAGTCTCCATCAGTGTTGTGGGGGTGGACAGGGACACGCAAGCTAAGTGACTGTTTACTTGGTGTCAACTGGAGGACACGACTCTCAGCCTTGGTTGCTGCTGACACTCTCAGTAAATTACATCTCTCACATCACACACCGCAATGTATTAAAAGGACGTGTTTAAAGTCATGGCGACCCGCCTTTTGGAGCGGAAACAGACGTAAAATGACTGATTAAGACCCACCCTGACCCCCTTTTACCCCCTTTTTTGAATAGTGATGCACATGAAACGGCTTATTAAGAAGAGGGATTACTATAAAGCTCCTCACATCATGGAGCGAGCAATGAGTGTTTTATGCATGTGGAGACCCAACTTTGCTTAGACACTTTGAAACATGAAACAAAGGCTTAAATCGCTAATGACTGAAGAGATTTGCTCTTCTGCGCAACTAAACTGCATGCATTTGAATTTTTTGTCTGTGTAGCCCACTCTCTCAATTCTTATTTTACCTTATGCTGCGGCATGGCTCATAACATTTACTGTAAATACATTTCGCATGGGAGGTGAATTGAAGAGGGGTCTACGATAGTACCAAAGCATGTAACTCTGGTTACGGGTGCAGAGCGGCTTGGTTAGCTTATAGCTATACTGTTAGTCAATAAAATAACAGGATGAAATATTTATGACGTTGCATAAAACAGGTGGTTCACACATTTAAATTCCCCTTTGTGATAGCACCAGAGTTTTTTTATGTGTCTATATTTTCCTCATTCACTTCCAACCCGTCCAGGTTACAGCACCAATACAGAAGTTTGACACCTGGCTAATTTACACCAGAGAAGTTGGCCACGACAGGTTCAAGGACTGTTGTAAATGTAGGATATTTTACCGCTTCACAAAACAAATGCAGAAATAGCTACATGACGTTATTGAGCCAGTCCATATTTAGAAAATCCACATTTGTGAAATGCAAATGAAACAATAAATGAAACTTTATTAGAGCAGGATACTACATATGAAATTCAGGAGATTATTTATCAGATAAATCTGCTTCCTAAAAAATGTATCATCTGCCAAATCTTTACTTACGCTTAAGATTACAGATTAGTGGTATTAACCCTGGCATGGAGACCGTGGCGTGCGTCAGAGTTCGATGACACTGTCGTTATCGATTCAACGCAGCAGCAGCAGCAGTCGGAGGTAAGACGATACCCCGCCCTTTTAATAGAAATGATTGCTCCAAAATCCCTGTTGATGCAGCCGCGACCATGTGGCGTATAAATCCATTAAAAATCTATCCTGACCTTTCTCCATTATTCATAATCTGGCTGAACTCCGCGGTAAACCTTAGGAGGTCGTCATACAGCTCACGGATGAAGACATGAGGTGGATTCATACTTTCATCTGCCAGTGTCAACTGTCCTCTGTGACGAGACAAAGCTCCTATTTATCTGACATCAGCTGAATCTGTGCCAGGTGTGGTCACATTAAGCATAAACAAATCAACATAATATAGCAAAATACAGTAGACAAAAGAAGAAAATGGGTTTTTTTGGGTCAATACGCGCCCATGATATCTCGCAGCATGACAGCCTCTCCTACCCACATCAACATCATCCAGTTTTCTGTGGAATACAGCTGATATGGCTGTTTTGTCATTAGTGCTCCAGTATGTGCCATCCTACACCACTATCACCACCACCACAACCGTCATCCTGTTTGCTGTGCAGCACCGATAACAGACAGACGTTTGTTGTCCTTGGACGCAGGTAGCAGCACAGCATGCTGCTGTAATTTGGACTAAAAGCAACGTGTCCTCAACAAGTATTGGCTCCATCAGTAAAGACTGGATTGATTGCGCGGGCTTTCATCGTTTCACCGAGTCACCCGGGGCTGGTAGAAACCCCGTGTTTCTATTCACGCGGATTAAAAAAAAACAAAACATTCTGATTGTATTCAAATCTACGCTGAGCAAGGCTTTTATGCAAAACAATGATTTTAGCAGCATCCAGGTCCTCCTGTGCACTCACACTGTTTGCCCACATGAAACTGGAGCTGACAAATAAAAGCTTAAGAGCAAAGTAAAAGCCAAACACCCACAAAACTAAACAAATCAGACTCATCTCTTACCTCTTTTATCCTGACGGTATATTATGCTGTACAGTGATCACACACAGGTTCACTGGGGCTTTGTGCAGTATCGCATTTGAAGAGTTACGTACTTATTTTATTTAGAAGCAAAGGAAACCAACTGAGCTGACAAATCTACATTTTCGAGAGTCATAACAGCGTTGCAACATTAAAATCTCACACGAGCTGACTGAAATGACAAATACAATCATAGAACACAAAGAGATCATGTGCTACAAACAACCTCAAGTGGCCTTAAAGACCTAAAATCTCTAAAAATACATCCACAATAAATTATTTTCTTCATTAATCGATTAATAGTTTTGGCTAAAAGGTCAGAACAAGTGATAAATGCTCATCACAACTTCCTGAAGCCCAAGTTTATGTCATCTAATTGCTTGTTTTGTCTAATCAACAGTCAAAAAGCTTCCTAGACATTATGCATTTCACAAATGTTATGCATTGAGTGGCCCTCATTGATTTAAAGTCAGAAGTGAACTCGGTCTGAATATCTAACCAATTCCATTTACTGAACTGAAAAACAGTTCATATTTCCTATTGAGAAGCTGGAAACGGTGAAGCGCTGAAAAACAAACACGTAATTGATCACTCTGCATATTTTGACGCACATATTTTTCCTGCCCCTTGTTTTCTGCATCGCACCGTCCTATCGGGGAGACAACAGGTGGCTGCAGCAGTGTATTACAGTTGTGTATCATGGACAAAGACAAACAATCAAACCAGATTAGAAAAGATCCAGAAGGATTGTTCATCTGTTCTCCATCTTCCTCATCTCTGGCTGCAGATTAAGCATCCACAATCTACCTATTGTAGACCCACATCTTCCATAACACACACAGACATCATCTCCTTATTTTCTCTAACACTGACTCTCTATGTGGTTGAAAATAATTGATTTCCAAGTCTGATATTTTCCACAAAATCCACTTCCTTTTAATTATTTATGGCTGTGCAGTGCACCCTAAGTTCAAAGGCAGTTTCCTAAATGGATCCGCTTCTTCAAGGCCCATCTCACCACCATTCGACATATGACTTCTCGTTTTTTTCTCTCATTTTTTTTTAACGCCACGCTACGTTAGAAGGCAACACACCACCCACACTCTCACTGCTGGAACTTGACGAGCCATATGGGGGAGCAGACACCTCCTCGCATTCACTCGAGGAAAAAGAGGAGAATATGTAAGTGTGTGTGTGTCTGTCTGTCTGTCTGTCTGAGCGGGAGACAGGGAAGGTGGGGGTGTGATGGGACGGAAAAATGATGCTGATAAAAACAGATAAGAGAGCGACAGAAGGAAGCAAAGTGAGAAATAAAGGAGGCGATGACTGAGACAATGAAGCAGTGAGCAAAAGGCAGCCAGAGAGCGAGTGGTGGAGACCAAGGGGCAGATGGAGCATCTCAGGCAGGAAGGAAGGCAGGCAGGCAGACAGACAGGCGGGCGGGCGGGCGGGTGGGTGGGCAGGCAGGAGGGCAGACAGACAGACAGGCAGGCGGGCGGGCGGGCGGGCGGGCGGGCTGGCGGGCAGCAAACACAATGGGATATCTGTTGATGCATCAATCAATACACCAGTGAAGGCAGCATAAACAACTATTTTTCATTCATCTTCCTATTACCCCTCTGCCACCTCCTCAATAGCAGCACAAAGGAGGCTCAATCCTCCAGGCTTCTATGAATTATTTTCGTTCTCCGTCTGCAGCGAGGCCTCGTGCTGACATGTCGAGCTACATGCATTAAAAAGCGCGATTAATATCAAATGAGAAGAGGTCTAATATTAAATACATTTTATCTTGGCTGTAATAATCTCGAAGGCCTTTAGGGAAGTTTCCCAGTAATGAAATTAATGGACTTGGTGACAGGATGAGCTACAGCAGAGAGAGTCTCTCCTAAAAAAAAAAAAAAAAAATTGTAAAAAAGCTTAAAGGTCAGTGGTCACATCACAGTGAAAGCCAGAATATGTCCACCAGACTGGACATCCAGCAGCAAAGGACAGCACAAGAGAGCAAAACCCTCTCTTAAAGGATAGCAAATTTTAGATCTGAGCTCGCCTGCTTCTTGCAGTTGTGTGCACTGAGTTGCTATCATTTCCAAAAATAATGTGATTGTAGTCTAAACTGTTGGCTTGTTGACAACCTGTCTGATTGACTGAGTGTTTTTACTCCTAATGACTGCTTTTTAGCGACGTTCCCGGGTTCCCTCAGCGCAATTAACTTGGTGACTACAGTGCTGAAGGAGCTGATAAAACCTGCAGCAAAAACTGCCTAAAAAAAGACACAAGCTGAAACTGAATCAGCCTTATTGGACACCCAAGGAATTTGACTCTGGCTTCGAGTTCGCTCTCAATGTATTAGCATCTAAAAGAGGTGAAAAAACAACAAACGAGAAAACAGACAATATGTATGTTTATGCACATATAAATTAATTCATCATCCAAGTTTTAGGCCTTTTTCGCAGCATTTTGTCATTTCATAGTCAAAGCACAGGTGTTACTAATTACATAATCAATGTTCAAGTGTCCCAGTAAGCCATGACAGTGTGACGGTGAGCCAGCATGCAACTGAAGCAGCTAAATGGAATTCATTAATCATTCATTTTATTATTTACAGCTGTGCTGGTCCGACTGTGAGACATGTCAAAATCGTCTGTAACAAAAAAAAAAAAAAAAAAAAAAAAAGCGTTCTCTGGTTCCGGCTTCTCACATGTGATTTGCAGCTTTTCTCAGTTTTATAGGATTTTAAATTGCATATCTGCAGGGTTCAGACTGCTGGACCAGACAAAACAAGTCATTTGAATACATCTCCATGTGCTTCTGGGAACTTGTCACTTGTGATATGCGTTCCTTTTTTTTGACAATTTTCCTACATTTTATAGAGAAAACAGCAGAAGATGAATATAAACATTGCCGCCATAATCTTAAATATGACGTCAGACACGGTTCAAAACTACAATGCAGTAAAAAAAAATACTCTGCATTCATTCCCCTCTGGGACCACAACAACCAATCTAGCCTCAAGTCTGGGTGGAGACGTCTCCTGCTGAAGCCTCCGAGTCCTCACCTCTTCATCACGTGTGCAAGCGTTTATGTCAGGGATCAGCTACATAAAAATGTAAATGAAATATTCTCTTATCCTCTTCAGGCACGTTTGTAATGATGGAATCAATGGGGTGGGTGACAGCATACCCGTAAGGACAAGTGGTTGGAAACTACAACCAATAACTGAGATGTCACAGGTTTGATCCCTGAGTGTCCTTGAGCAAAACACAAAGCTCGTACCTACCCTACTCACCGATTATGGAATATAAATGTGCAGGTTGTGGACAACTTTAAAATGAAGAAAAAAGCAATTTAGGACAAAGTATCTAAAGCCAAAATAGTCATTTTGAAGAAATATGACTGATATTTCATTATAGGACAAATACTGATGCATGAATAAGTATTTTGCTGTTGTAACTGGTCAAGGTGCAGATTGTTTTACCATTTAGTCCAGTGGTTCACAACATCCAGTCGGGGTAAAGCCCCATTTAAAGATTCACAAGATTAATCTGAGCGGTCATGAGATGATTAATGAGATAGGAAAGAAGAAGTTCTGCTATAAAGCTTTGTATTCCCAACTTGGACATTTCTCTTATGTTTGTTTTTATTTACTGGTTTAATCTTTAGCAATGCATTGAATTTTTTAATCTTAGGATATTTTTGTTAATGTAATATGTTAAACTGAAAAGTAACTATTAACTGTAGGTGTAAAAAGTACAATACCAGTAGCAGTATAAAGAAGCATACAATGGAAAAGTACTTGAACATAACACTTATGTGCAGTAGCGTACTTCCTTTCCATCACTGTGGTTTTTAAACTTATGTTCGGCGTGATGCCACAGTTCAAGAGAAAAACATGTTTTTCTAAATTGATATTTTTAGAGCCGTTTCTGCTGGATGTGAGACGAGCCGGCTTTTTTCCACTGACGTTCTACTTTCTGCTGCGGTGACTGTCTTTTCCCTCCCAAAGCATCTCCGTGCAAAGTTCCCTTTTGTTTTTAGTGGAACAAAGAACAACTCTCAAAGCAGGGATCTTCGGGGAGCCAGCTACCTCAGAGCGGAGTATCTGAGACGGGGCAGAGGGATGTCAAGGAGACTGTGTACGGGGGATTTGGGCTCTCGAGGACTGGCTATCCGGTTGAGACGAGCGCAGCTACAGTAGTGTGGCAACAAAGTACAAACACTCCGCTGTAACGATTGACCGCGTCTCCGATGGAAACACAAAAACGCCAGCCTAACAAAACACTAGATTTTCCTCTGATCTCAGGTCAGCTGAGGTCTGCACACAAGAGCACGTCTCCCTCGGAGCTTAGCGGGAGGTTTTGCGAGGTTTCGTCTAGTGAGGTCAACAAGCTGCATTGTTCAATACTTTGAAAAAAAAAAACAACGAATGCAACATGGGCTTAGTGGATTCTTATGCAGCGCCCATGCTGTTTTTCTGGGTATGTGAGGGGATTTTATTATGGACCCACCATTTCATATAAAGGTCACCGGGATGCAATGAAGAAAACAACTCATTTAGTAAAGCTACAGCCGGATGTGTGTGTGTGTGTGTGTGTGTGTGTGTGTGTGAGTGTGTGTGTTGATGACAGCAGATTTGGATCACCGAATTTAAGGATTAAGGCAGATTTGATCATGTTAAAGCTTCTTTGTCGTATGCACAGGAAAAATACAGAAACGCACAAGCTAAAAACTAAATTCTGTCTGGTGTGAACAACATAATCTCCCTCTCCGAGCATATCCAGAGGTGAGTGAGTCGCAAACACTTTGTACTTGCAGCCTCCTCCATAAAAGCGCAGTAAGAGTTGCTGAATTTTCTTTCTAAGCGGACCAGGTTGGCCACTGCATTGACTCGCAGGAACAAAGCGAGGCCTCTGAACTACAGTGTGCTCAAGCTAAAAGGGAGATATACCAGCCAGAAACAAATTAGAGGACATTTAAACCTTTAAACCACCCGTGAAAAGTACAAAAATAACACGACTAACAACTGATTTGTGCAGATTACCGTCTTCTCATTTCAAATTTACAGTTTTTTTAATCATCTTAAACCACAGGATCACATCCATATTAGTCGGTTCGACTCATAAAAATCAAACGTTTCCGATGTAATCGCGAAGGATCCGACTGCTCTGATGATTAGCTTGGAGACGAGAGATTTAAATCCTGCACGCAATGAGATAACATGCTGGCTGTCCACGGTGACTTGGCCTATTTTTCAAAGGCCGGCTCTTTGCAATCCCGAAAAAAATTATTATTATTTTTCATGAGAGCGTTACAGTCAGCCTTCATGTCGTGTTTTGCGTTTCCAGCGTTAGTGAAGATCAAACCTTTTCTCAGGGATAATGCTTTTTAGAAATGTCTGGGGGGCTACATGAGGCCAAATGTACGATGAGAGGGTCTGACTACTGGAATACTAATGCTGTCTTCTGGGTGTGTGTGTGTGTGTGTATAGAAAGCATTATTGTGACTTCCTCTGCTCTTTTGTAGTAAGATGTGTCATTCAAGAACATCAAAAGTCTTTCTCTCTCACATGCACACAGACTGTACCAGCAACCGAGTGAGACTGTGCACGTTCAGCAGTAGATAGATGCTAATTATGCTAATGTATCCCAATTAACCAAGGTCTCTATGGAGACAAAACTTCAAAGGTTTTGTCAGAGCATGCTGTCATACTGCTTAGAGATGTCGCCCAGAGGAGAGTGTGCTCTTGGGGTGCAGACTCCAATTCAAATAGCAGGTGGGCTTAAAATGACAGAAACGGGAAACAGAACAGGTCAGAAAATGCATAAACAAGAGCGCGATGAATAAACATCACATGTGCTGCAACCCCGCAAAACCTCAACATGATACTCAACTGCTCCTAAAATATGATGTGAGCCTACTGGTCCCCTCACACCTCTAAAACATGTGCACTGAGGAAATAGGCAATACTGATAGATAAGGACATGACATCCAAATGCATCCGCGATAACGTGAACACACGAGAGCGCGCGCACGAACACACACACACACACACACAACCAGCCACTCATTATGAATCCGTAATGAGTCTCTGAGGAGACACTAAACATCTGGATAAGATTTGCTAATCAGCTCATACTCTGCTAAATGAAGATGTTGCAAGAGAGGAGATATTATTTATGATGGAACCCACCTCTCAACACACACACACACACACACACACACACACACACACACACACAGACACACACACACACAGAGCACTCTTAGTACACCTCTAAACAGTTGTTTACATCACAAGACAAGGTTCATTACTCTAATGTCTCCCCTGCTCTCAGTCTCCTGGGCATTTTTGATGTTCTGCATATGTTCACCATGTAGACAGCTCTGTGTGTGTGTGTGTGTGTGTGTGTGTGTGTGTGTGTGTGTGTGTGTGTGTGTGTGTGCGTGTGCGTGCGAGCATGTATGTGTGTGTTGGTGAGAAAATGTGCTGGGTTGCTACTTGGTCAGTCTTAACGGGCATCATGTTGGCAGATGACTTGAAATTCAAGTCTTCTCCAATATTTATTTTCTTTCTTTTATTTTTTGTTGTACATTTAATCCAAACCTGAAATACTGATTTTTTTAGGTCTCAGAGACCCCAAATTTATATTACAGCCACAGAAGAAATTCTTCTTCTACGACATGCTGTTTTTAACATCTTTGGTAATTTCAATTTATTTAAATATTGTTTTTAATTCTGTTTTAATTTAGTTTGAATGGCTGTTCATTGCTAATACATTTTTTAAAATATATATGTTAGACATATTTTTCACATAATGTGACATTATGGGGCAATTTACAGTGAATACAAAACTAAATTAGCTTGAGATAGAGGATCAGCCTGCAAACAATTGGCCTCGAGAGCCATGCGGCGCCCTGACAGTCCTGCTGTAACAACAGAACAATCACAAGAGAAAGCTGCTCAGATAAGAAAAATATGAGGACTAAAAGTTGAGGAGACAGATAAAAGGGATTTTTGTACTTGAGTGAGTGAGTAGATGGGGAGATTTTGGAGAGAGATATGATTCAGTGGGGAGTGTGAGGATTTGTCTTGAAGAGAGGAGCTTAAGGGGTAAAACAGATGATGGGGAGAGACTCTCCGCCGCCTGCTGCCCTCGTCCCTGCTGAAAGATCACTACAACGTTTTCACCATTTCACCATCAGTTAAAGTGAGGAGACTCAGCGAGGGAAGACGAATAACAATACTAATAATAAATAAAGAGAGTGTTGCCGCCGACGTCTGGACTGTGAATGCAGCGCGAGTAACATATACGGTAGAGAAGTGGGGGGATCGATCGCGAGGACAGACGTTAAAGTGAGAGGAAGCAACAGAGAAGTGAGAAGTGGAGGGTCAGACTAGCCATCCTCAGTCTGTCTGTCTCCTAATTGCTCCCATGGCTCAGCCTGTCAGAACAGCAGCAGCAAAGTGAAGGGCTCTGGCTGAGGACGGGGAGCGCGATGGCCGCTCACTCTCTTCCTTCACTTTATCATTTTCGACATGGAAACTTCAAAGCCTGCTTTTTCTCTGGCTTATGGTTCCATTTCTATGATGGCAGGATGAACAGTGACTGACTGGCCATGCAGCAGGAGTTTGTCCTTTGAGTCTTATCTGCCTCAAATTCATCAGTCATCAACAGACTTCAGTCCCACGTCTCATGGTGAAGACGAAAAGTGCCAACACTGAACGACAAAATGCATCATTTGTAAAACTGTTACTTTAGTTTAAGCACAAAAACAACTTGGTTAATTAAAGCTCGTGGTTTGGGATGCACTGCTCTGATACACCAGATCATTATCAAAAACCGATTAGCTGACCTCATTAAGCAGATCAGGTATCAGCCAGACGTGACGGATTCACATTAAATCCAGTTTTTCTTTGCCATCATACAAATTCAGTGCTTCTTCCATCAGCTGCATTGATTCAGCACGAGTGCCTCATGATACAGCGCGCTGATCTACAACGACTGTACATTTGGAGACAGAGAGAACTGATTGGTCCTCGTTGTGGGAGGAAATCTGGAGTTGAGGTATCGTAACAGGACAGAAGACGATGGCTCATTAAAGTCCAACGTTTTGTTGAAACATCCATCCACGCTCACCTCCTCCCTCTGCTCATTATCTGACTGTATGAAAAACGTCACCCTGCGTCCTCCTTCACTCCCGATGGACAAAATTAATAATTCCTACAAACACTAGCGGGCTTTGTCACTTCAAGGTTGTTTTGGGGCACTTGTGAAACGTCTGTCCTTCGTCTCGGGGGGGGGGGGGGACAGTCTCAAAGGCGATAATCATGACACATGATTCAAATCCGGTAAACAGTAACTGCTGTATTCCCACACAACTAGAGACGGCGAAACAAGGTTTATACCTCGCAAAACCGACTGGCTTTATTTTTATTTTGACCTTGTTTCTTTGTCTTTTGTTTGTCTTTATCAAAAGTGCTTTTACAAACCTGTTTGGCTCCATATGCTTTTAATGATGTTTCGTAAAACAGGAAAGAGTACACAACTCAGCGAAGCAACACCCTGCATTAATCTTAAAAATTCATTACTTTAACAGACATTTAAACATGAGGGAAAAAAAATCCCTATCTTGCAATTTAACGAAATCCTTTGAATATTGCTAGATCAGCACCAGACACTAATTACTTTTTCCTCAGGCAATGGCCTAATTTTCCCACCAGATTTGTACTGAAATAAGCTTAGAAGTCTTAGAGATATCCTGCTAGCTATGAAAACAAAAGTCACAGATGATAATTGTGTTCACAGGGAGTTTCTGACCAAAAGAAAGGGTGTCTTGATTTGATCCTCTCACTAACTAACTGGTTACATAGATAAAGGAAAATAAAGGTATTTGTAAAACGTCCGTGCCTTCCATTCCTATCCAGAGCTGTGGAGCAAAATCTCAAAAAATGACTGAAACAAATCACATATTTCATGCTGTCAGACTGTATTGACTCGCTGGCCATCTATCAGACTCAGAAATCCTTTCTAGCCTTAACAATGCCTGACAACTGAGCGCGTAAGTCCAGCGCTGGAGTTTGTACAAAAACAACACAGTCTTAGATTCAAGATCCCGTTTCCGTGATCGCAAACTGGATTTTCTCTTTGCCTTAAAGTCCCCCTGCACTCAAGAAATATTTCTTCTTCCTGTTCCTGCAGTTCGAGCTTCACTGTGCAGAATGACGCACACGCAGAGTTTGACGGTAGAAAGCCGTTTTTACATTCATCTGCAGAAGGTGGAACCGTCGTCTGTGCGCACTGAAGATCCAATTTTCAAGGGGCGGGCGTACAAGCGCGATTTGTGACATCACAAATAGTCTGGAAGAAAATCCTGGTCCAATATTCAACTTACACAAGCGTGCTGTGCAAAACATGAAGTCTCCAATGCACATATGCACTGAGAGTGGACTTTTCAATGAAGCAGGAGACATCTTGTGTCCAACAGTTTAAACGAATATTATTATGATTATTATTTGTAGGAAAAAACAAATTAGACACAAATGATTGTTCTAAGTAACACATTTTATCTCAACACATGTCCAGAAGGGATCTTCAACCTTTGAGATAAACAGTAACGTGCAGTCAGAGTTTTATTCATGTGTGAATGGGAAAGCGAGATGATTTATGTATATGTATTCACATCTGCTGATACTGATAGGCAGACAGTGACTGAAGTCTGCTGTCCTTTGAGGTGCTGCTTGATATGGGATCTGAAACTAGAAGTAGAGCAGAACAGAAGCCATCTGGATTTATAAATCATCCCAAATATCACTCACACAGCAGCGACGTCTGTCTCTGTTGTCATATGTCTTTCTATCGGGCCCTGAAGATCGGGAGTCGTCTGTCTGTCCAGCCTGTCTAAGGCCTGTCTGCGTGTCTCGTATAGCAGCTGACATAGCGAGACCTCTGAGCAGTGACAAATGACTCAAACTTGAGTCGACTTTGAGGCCTTTGGGACGAGAGACTGACCTAACCAGGAGTGTGTTTGTGGCCCAGTGGAGCGTGAAGACACACGTTCGGCACCATGCAGCTGTGCGCTGGTTTTGATTTTTGATTTTCAGCCTGTTAACAGCATCCCCTTCCGTTCTGTTTTACATTGATAATTTTTCTTTTTCCTCACATGAAGCCAGTTTATCACATTAACCGAGTCACAATTTAACAATGACAACTCAAGTACTTCAAGTGTGTGTGTGTGCATGCACGCCACGGCTCTAGGATCTTGGGATCACATCTGGCTAGTTCATTTTATCAGCAGCCAGTTTTGAACAATAAGATGTCTGTGAATATCTGCCAACAGAAGCTGGCACGGTTATAACAGGAACTGTGAGTGTGTGTTAGAAGTGTTGTAAAATGCTCCCCAGAACTGAGTTTGATGAGAGTGTGAGCACACTGCCACCGATTGTTGGCTTGTTATGACACGATAGAGAGGAAGAGAGAAGAGGAGAGAAGAAGAGGGCGAAAGGAAGCAAAGCGGCAGATAAACGTGTGAGCGGGACAGATGACGAGAGGGTGAAGGGGGGAGGAAAGAGGGAGGGATATGTGCCAAACGGCGATAAGTAGCCAGTAAGGTTGCCGGGCTGAATCCCTAAACAGGTTAAGAAACCCTCGCTTCTGTTACCAATTACTTTCAAGGTGCCTTTGGGCAAAACTGCAGCTGCGAAGGTGCAGATAATAACGCTGCAAGACGATTACTACATTCAAGTGAGCTCAGGACTTGTTAAAAATGAGCTCCGGTGTGTGAAAAAAAAAGAAAACTGAAAGTATAACTAGACAGCCCTGAGGCGTTGTCTGTCTGTAAATGTAGTCATGTAATGCATCGTCTACAGTGTGCTACTCAAGGATCCACCAGAGGTTCATAGGGGTGTATACACTTTTCATATTCTCCCATAAGGTAAACACAGAGTTACTTGTAGACATAGTTTTGTTTGTTTCTTTGTTTTTTACTGATACCAACTTCTTGGCTGAATTTTTTGTGTGTTTCTGAAAGCAGCACATATCCACTGTTATTCTGGACAAAAGTGCTCGCTCTTCAGTAAGAACTACCTCAACAACTGTTGGAGCAATTTTCATGAACTCTTAACAACTTTGATGATCCCCTGACTTTCCCTCTAGCTCCACCATGAGGTTGCCGTTTGTGGTCATGAGTGACAGCTATGCCATAAAATAACCTGTAAAACTACTGAGATTCCCATCAGCCTCAGCCGAACGTTGCTTTTAGCGCTAATTAGCAAATGATAGCGTGTTAAAGTGCCAAACTGAAATGTGAGCATGGTAAACATTATATTATTCAGAATATCTGTGTTGTTATTGCGCACAACTTAGCATGCTAACTTAGCTAACTAACACTAGATGATTAATGAACAAGTGGAAGTCGGATTTAAAAAATCAATCGTGTAAGAATCAGAGTGAAAGTCAGGTTTTAAGAACACCACTTAAAGTGCAAATACTCTGCTGGTTTAACTGTTTATTGTTTCTTTACCTCCTCAGAGAGACTCTGGTGCATAATCAGCAGCGTATTCACATTCCTCCCACCCCATTTTCCTCTTCACTTTCCATTACTGGACCCGCATTCTGACCTGTCTTTATCATAACAGTTCTTTGATTAGAAAAAAACCCAACAGTGTCTTCTTGCAGCTAGAAACACAACAATTTTTGGGTTTGTTTGACATCAAATTCAGCAGAAAATCTTTTGCTTTTTCTTTAGAAAATATGACATATTTTAAGGAAAGATGGTAAAACCGTAAAACATAAACCATAGTTTTAAAATTGATAGAGCTTTAGAAATAGATGACCACAGCCTGAGTTGATGCTCCCTTACAAACACATTATCATCTCTCTTTTAATAACACCTGCTTCACTCCAAGTGCAGCAGAGGAGTTCGGATGCTGTTGCTCCCACATAAGCAAAAAAAAAAAAAAAAAAAAAAAAAAAGCACCCGCCCTCTGCCTCCCCTCCCTCTGATGTTCTGCTGCCTTCAACAGCACACAAGGTTCAGAGTATAATACTAGTGCTGAAGGTAAATCAATTGTTCCCCTGTTGCTCACTTGAATGTGTGTGTGTGTGCGTGCATCAGTGTGGGTGTTTGAGAGCAGACGATGGCTATGAACACTCCCCACAATCAGCATACTATTAGTCATCCATACAAAACAAGGAAGAACAATACGTGGAACAGGAGGCTGTGCAAGGTTTCGAACCACAGCAGTAATTACCTCCAACCTGACAAACAGAGAAGGCCTTCTGTGGAGGCGGCAGATTGCAGCAAAGCTTTTATCGGAAGGCGAAGTGGAGGTAATAATGGGATAATTGTTTTGGACGATGGCTGCCTCTCCCGTCGTTACCTGCACAGGACTGCTAACTTCTGCTGGCACCGAGCGGGTTCCGCTTGGCAGTCATGGCGCTGTCATATAGTCAGTGTCTATGTGTGTGTGTGTGCATGATGAGGTTTGTTTTGGCATTTGTCTGAGAGTGTGAGAGTGTCAGTCCTGCAGGAGTGGGTGTGCGCACGTGGGTTTGGAGTGTGTGCGTGGGGCGAGAGCCGGCCAAGTACACCATGTTTTCTGGATAGCGAGCGTGCCAGAAACCAAGCAGGACAACATGAATTAAATCTCCCTTTCATCAATCTCTACACCTGCATCTCTCAATCCCTGCCCTGCTGCGCCAGACTAATCCATTCCTTTCCATGCTAATCCTTTCTCTTCCACGTCTTCATTTTCAGAGATGCTCTTCATGGCTTTTTCGTTTTATAGGAAAGTCTGCAGTTGAGAGTGGTGCCGAGAATGGAAGAGATGGAGAATAGATCTTTTGCGGCAAAGGTCATGAGCTGAATTTAAATCAAAAACACTGCGAATACCTTTCATCTGTGCTCGAGTCCATCCCTTTGATTAGATCTCGAGCAGAATTGGATTTTGATATTTGAAACTGATAAAAACATTGTGGCGATATTTGTTGTTTTTTTTTTTTGACAGAACGCATAACATTAATATACCAACATCACAAAAAAAAAAAATATATCTTCACAGTGTATCAGTATATTACACGAAATGACAGCCACAGATAGAGTCTACAAGTTGGTTGGTTGATTTAATTTTGAAAAACACTTCCTGTCTTGTGGTTGACTTTGCGGATATGTCCTTTAAACCTTCTGATACAGACACATAAAAACTATCCAGCCAGCATTACATTTCTTTGCAAACATATTTGCTGTTGCAAATTACTTGTATATGAAAAGAATTTTTCTGTGACAAGGTCAAATTAGTTTATTAAGATGTGATTAGATTAGATTAGAATATTAGAATAGATTCAGCACAATCTAAACAGTAAACTTGACATTAAATTAGTATGAATGAAAACTAAAAACAGCACAAATACAAAAAATTGCAAAATTTGTAATACATTAACATATCTATCTATATATCTATCTGTATATATAGATAGATATATAGAGATATTTAATTCTACTGAAATGATGCAATATGTGCACCAGAAATTCAAATTCATACATACGTATCAATTTATCTTTAATTCACCTTGTTTTCTGTGTAATGCTACCTACAGGAGGGCCTTTACAAATATTCATGTCATCCGCCTCAGTGAGACCTCTCCACGTTCAGTTTGCTCGACATGCAGAGAAGTTCAGGAGCCTTCAGTCTGGCTTTGTTTTAGCAAGTTAATGAGGAGGGAAACGTGCTCTCCTCGGCTCGTTCGTGGAACAAAACAACTACAGGGAATACGCTGTATCTCAGGTCCGCTGGGAATAATCAAAAAGACGGAGAAAGAGAGGGAGGCAGGAGGGTAAAAGGCAGGCGGCGAGGGACAGAACAAGAGCAGGAGGGAGGGAGGAGGGAGGAGGGAGGGAGGGAGGGGACCAGGACCCGGAAGCGATGACACATGAACCCGGTCTAAAGGGAGGAATCTTTGGGAAATAGAGAGGGAATGGATGAGAGAGGCGAGGAGAGACAGCAGGGAGGATGGAGCTCTCGTGAGAAACAATCATCATATATCTGCTCTTATGCCCTCCTTCCACCACATTATAACTGTATTTTTCATTCTTTATTTTTTTCTTAATAACGCAGTGTGCATATTAAAACGTCCCATTTCGCTATTTCCCCCATTTGCACCTATTTCTGTCTGCTTCGTCCCTGCAGAAGGATCACTCAGTGTTCATGGTAACACTGTGTGGCCACGTGTGTCACTGCGGATTAAAAGCCGCCACTAACTGCCTGTCTTTTAGAAAACGAGCTGCACCACATTTCAAAATAAAGCAGTTCGAATCAAAAAAGGGGGGGGGGCAATGCAGTAAGCAAAAATATGCAAGGGGAGGGAAGAAGAAAGCAGCAGCAGGGAAGAAGTGGGAAGTGGCGAAAAGGATGGAGAGTGATAAGCAGGAGCAAGGCGGTGAGGGAGGGCAGATTAGAGAGCATTTTACACTCTGAGCTCTTCATCCATCAACACAATCTGCAAAGCTTTGAAGAGAGAGGAGATGTGCAAGCTTTTCATCCAGAAATGTTTGCTCTGTACTGCATCGCACGCTGTGTGTGTGTGTGTGTGTGTGTGTGTGTGTGTGTGTGTGTGTGTGTGTGTGTGTGTGTGTGTGAACATGCCTGCGTGCCTGCAGAATCAGCTCTGTCAGTCAAGCAAAGCGAGCGGCTCAGTTGAGCACCCCAAACCAACCGACATTGCACAAAATCGCACAGGCTGAAATGCATTTCTGCCTAACAAAAGCTGACGTTGTGTGGCGAGCCAGAGATGACAGTAAAGTCTGCAGCAACATTTTGGGCCAACTCTGATGAGCAACAATCCCTCTAAAAAAGTTGGCTCAGCACTGCTGCATGGCGATGTGCACAGTTTTGACACTGCATCCTGATTTGTTGGCCCTGCTGCAAGTGTCAGCCTGTCGAGTGCATGCTGGAGGAGTGCTCCACTGATTTTACGTTGCAATCCTGCTATTTAACACTGTTATTCATGATGGGCTGTTTGAAAAAATAATGAGAAATATGCAGCAGAACCAAAGATATTGTCTTTTTTAATCCATAAAGTCTTCTTTGTTCAAAAACCTGGCGCCTACATTACCCACAATCCAGCTCAACTACTGAAAGTCCGTCAGAGGTTCAGGTGTAATATGCTAGTAACGTCCATGTAGCCTTTCCTTCTCTATGTAGCCTATTCAAATCAATAAAACTTACACTGAACACCTGAACACCATTCAAATGCAGACAATAAACACCATGAGATGATGAACATTAGAGATTTTATAACACAATTTATTCTGACATAGCTCTCCCTTTCACATAATCTGGTTGTATTAGGCAGCTCAATGATGAAGTACCTCAATTGTTCAGGTATTAAATTCAACAGATTACGTCAAAACAAACAATTCTCACTTCAATTTCCAGAAAATGTACCATATCATAAGACTGTATATCTGTGTGCACACACACGGACACACACAGCCACTCCAGATAATTGCCAATTCAGATAATTGCTATGTCACTATGGAGAGGCAAACACAGTCTTTGCTAAGACAACATTACTCCATTCAACAAGCTACAATAAAAGCAAGTTTGCTCATACACGACTCGGAAGCATGAGAATTTACTTGAAAAAAATTAGCCCGACTTGCGTTTATCCAAAAGGTGGAAACAGTGCCACCAAAAATCCCACTTGTGGCTAAATCTACATTACGGCGCTAGTTATGAGACCCACCATAGAGAAAGAATGGAAAAAGTCAATGGAGTTTAGCTGGACTGTCCTCGGTCCTCGCACAGAGAACGGGCCCCGGTGCAGCTGCACTGCTCACTGTACATGTCCATATCGTGAATATCACTCCTATCCCTGCTTATAATATCAAACATAGCTCATGAAAAGCTGGAGAACTTCCTCCCCTTTATACGCCTGTATTTGAAATCAATAAGAAACTCTATGAATTCATGAACCAAACAGGTATTTTCTCCACACAGAGGATTCCTAACATGCTTGCCTGTTATGTTTCCCTTTCCAAGACACCGAGCTCATCGTGTCGCTTTGGAGCGCTGAGAGGCCCAAGTGATGCAGTTTTCTACTTAACCTTGGCGACGGGCTCTGACACAGCTCCACTGTAGCAGTGTGTGAATATACCGCTCTGTGTGTGTGTGTGTATGTGTGTGTAAACACACTGCCTCATCCAGACAGATTTCACAGCCTCTTTTGGTGTCTGATAGCTAATTCAGTTCTCCTTCGCTTTGAAGGATCTTTCAGGCCAGAGCTACACCTCTCATTTACACACAAGCTCGCTCGCTCCCTCTCTCTCTCTCTCTCTCTCTCTCTCTCTCTCTCACACACACACACACACTTTTGCACACGTCTGCTTTAGCACTTTCTCTCCTCTCTCTTGCTCTCTTTCAGGGTTGCCATGGAGGGAGGTTTTCTTTGCTGCCATGACAACGTGACTTGTCTTTGGTCTCCCCTAACGACAGAAGAAAGGGACAGACATGCCCGGGTGATGTCGATGTTTTTGGAAAGGTAACTCAGTGATTCTCACACGCACGGCTGAAGTTACCTGTCCTGCTCTTTAGCGGTGGAGGATTAGTGGTAAAGTAAAGTAAAAGCAGCAATGCAGCAACGTAAAAATACGACATTCGAGATGCTGCTAAAGAAAAAGTACAGATGTGAACGAGACGATGCGTTCATGTGCCAAAACAAATATGGACGGCAACCAGTGGCTTGCACTGATTATGTTCAGTGCAGTTTGTGCTCAAAAGGCCAAAAAAAGGTGGAAAACAGTTGTGTTGATATCCTGGAATGAGAGACGTGGGCAACAGCTGCACAGCCTGCAGAAGGAATTGAAGGTGAGTAGATTTTGTTAATCAAAGCCTACTTCAGGTTCGTCTCCCTCTGACACCATCGGTCGCTAATGTAAATATCAACGCTGTTGAAAAAAATCTCTATGGTCGCAGCAACAGTGGCGTGTCCAGATTTTTTTGACTGGGGTGACCTGAGTGGGGCACTGACTTAGGGTTGGCATGAAGTATGTGCATGTACACACACACACACACACACACACACACACACACAGAGGTCTACTTTAAATACTAACATGACAGTATCATAAGGATTCTTTTTTTCTTACATTGCATTCATTTAACTCACACTTTCATCTTAAGTGACTTTTAATAAGTGCATTTAAAAGATGAATAGCCCCACCATACACAACACAGCAGAGTGGCGGCACACAAAGATAACATAAAACTCCCATTTTATTGTGTAAGTGCTCAAAAAGAAATTCCACCTCCAAAAATAGGCTTCCAAAAAAAAAAAAAACAAAGCACATGCAAAAATACTCATTGTTTCAAGCTAACGTTGCGCCTCTCATCGAGCTGAGGGGTCAGGCCACACCTAAGGGTCACTAGATAAATCTGAGGGGTCGTGAGAAGATTAATGGGGCATTAATGGGGAAGTTCTGCTGTTTTCATTTCTTTAAGTGCAGTTCTTGACTAAACCTGCTTGCGTATGTGTGTGTGAGAGACATGGAGAACAGCCTGATGCTCATGTCTGCATGAGGCGACCATATTATCAATTCTTCCATTTGTTTGTCTGCAGGCCTGCTTGCATCTCTATGTTTTTCCATAGCAGGCTGTCAGAGTCAACTGAAGGTGTATTTCTAAGCCAAACTGGCAGTTCAACCTGGTCACAGTGATTTAATTTTAGTAAGCCGAGGGGAAATGTCAGATGAATAAATATCCTGCTTCTAATTAGAGCCAAATATTACCTCAACCCACACACAGGAAATGTTCCCCTTGGACTGCCGTTATACGTTTGAACCACAGATCAAGTACAGTATGTTTTCTTTAGAACTTTTTCCTCTCCCGATCCCACAACTAAAGGTGTCCATTGCAAACACCAAGCTGATACTCGTGCTGAATGAATTCAACTAACAGTGGAAAAACAGAAATAAGGTCAGGATCAGTGCAGATTCTGATCCAGCGTATTGGATCAGTACATCCCTTGTTTTCATCACAAACTCTTACCTTAAGTCTCTCTGACACCCCGTCAGTGAAGCTGATGGTGAACTCCTCCACCTTGGGAACCTTCAGCCTCTTCTTCTCTGTCTGGTACTCCGTGCGAGTTTTCACCACCACCTGGAGGAGAGAGAAGCCATTAAAGCAGTGAAACACTCAGGGATGCTAAAGAAAAATAAGGACACCACAAAGGTCTTCACACACCTCACATCAACACAGGAAATCTCTGCATGTCTTCTGAGGTATTTGACAGTAATATAGACACACAGACCTCTCTAGTGCATTAGGTTTTATATTTGCAGATACTCCATTGTGCATTTTTTTGGAATATGGAATAAAAATGTGTTTACTGCTCTCTCTGAAAACTTGATATGCACAGCCAAAGCCACATGGGACACTGACAGCACATGAGGAGGTCAGCAATCTTTCCACAGTATTATATTCTGATAAAGCAGAAATGCCATAAAAAAGTAATTTAGGAAAGAAAGGTTGAGATGAGAGCTCAATACACCAAGGTGTAAGTAAGGATGGAGGGATAGATGAAAATGTAGGTAGCTATTGGATGCGGAATCTGGAAGAGCATAATGCACAGATAACACATATAATAGCAAAACTGTCGATATGAAGTATCAGTGCAGGAGAAAGTGATAGCAGTGAATTCATGGGCTCCTCTTTTATTTTGGCACAGGATCAAACAAAGATAAATTACACCCAATGGCCAACACAGCTAGAAACCTTCCTGCTAGACACTCCGGGGCCGGGCATCTGTTAGAGCTCTACTGTAAGTTAATAAGGTCTGGTGCCCAGAATCCAAGACCCCCAATCTGAAGGGAAAACACTGTGCTTTGTGCCGGCAGCGAGATGGAAAAACAGAGCCAGGGCAGAACAGCTCTGCCCCAGTACTGTCAGTCTAATACTCCTCAAGCAAACAGGTTTAGAGGGCTAAGAGGGACACAGGGGAAAGAGACAGTGAGGCTCCCAACTCTTACAGTTGTCTACTTTTTACTTTCAGTTGTGTTGCGGGAGGTACTGGTGCAAAAGCTGAAGGTGGGGAAGGGGGATGGGATTTCTTGATTAAATTAGCAACTACAGCTGAGCAAGGTGCCAACCCCCACTAGCTTCATTGATGATCCCACTTGTAAACATGCCCACAGTTTATCCAAATTATCTAAACATAATTTTTTGAAGGTAAAACCAAAAAATGTCCATAATGATCCCTCATTGCTCCAGAAAACTGTCTGTACAATAATGGTTCATTCCTTGGGTCAAAGTTGACCAGGAAGTGGATCTGTAAACTGCAATGGATGTTCAGATTATGATTCACCTTTGGTTTCTTTTTCTCATTTTTTCTCCGTTAACTTGATCAGTGCAATGTTTTCATTACCAGCTGGAATAATGGTCAAAACTACCAAAGTAAGACTCAAGTTTAATAAACAGGAATCATCCTTTAGTTCTGCACAATGGCCATCAGTCCAAGCCGTCTGGTGGACAATATATGCATCATGAATACATTTTAAGACACCTCACAGATGAACAATCCAGGAGCTCTTCCATAGCTTTCATGTCTAATATTAAATGTAACTGACTTTTGAGCACAATCCACATTAAAATCCAAATCCTTAACCCTATAAAACCTTTATTAACATGTCTTCTCAGGTTTAGCGTCAGCTTCTCTTTTGTGGCACTGACTTAGCTGAACAAAAGAATTGCTTTTACCGGGTCTCACCTTATCACTGCACAGAGAAAGTGTCCCTGCTGTTTTGTGCATTCGCTGTATATTAATGTGCAGCAGAGGACGGGGCAGACGCAGGGAAACGTGCACGAATGACAAGGCAGAGGAGAGGCTGGACGGACAGAAAGAGAACAATGTCTCTGTGTCCTTGTGGCTAATTGTGCAGCTTCTGAGCTGCTCTCCGTCACTTTGAGACAAAGCCAGAAACCGCTGTGCACACAAACTGGCTCCACTATCTGAATAACAACTCTGACAGTTGGCTGTAGAAAGCTCTTATCTAAGAGTTGAAGGCTGCAGTTGGTGTACAGACTACAGTGTATTTGATTGGACCCCTGAGGCTCTGGCGCCCCGTGGAGTGCAGCGCGGCAACACCCGACGTCAGGCTTGTCATAGTCATAACTAATGTCTTAATTTTGCCTCAACTTTCTCATTCTCTGACTCATTTCACAATAACGTGCAAAGGGGCCTCTAGGTTCAAACACAGCAGCGCTTTATGTTGCTTCATTACTCTCACCCCTCCTGCACCGCTCACTCCTTTATTTCATATTACCCGATGAAGTGGCGATCAATCAACATTGGCTCATTTACACACAGCCCCTTAGCTATCAGCAGCTCATACAAAATCTACTGAACAAAGCACCGCCTTCTCTGATTAGACAGGTCCACATACTTTCTGGGAAACCATTAATATATGAACAATTAAATGTTGTTTAACAAAGCTTGATGTAAAGAAAAAAAATCTATGAATGATGCAGCCATGAACAGTCATGACAGAATCAATGAAAATATAATTACATCTTGCTTTCTTATTATTCCGCAGGGGTGAAATAATAATCATTTTTCACTTTCTCTTGAGAACCTATTAATGTGCATTTAAGTGCTCATGTGTAGTTTCTTTTTTGGCCATACCACTTCCATTGCCATGAAATGTTGTATTGACATTCACCGTCCCCCTGATGATGACACTGAGCTACTTCTGTGATTTCCTAATTTTTCCATCACCAAGAGGTTGATATTTTTGGTTTTAAGTGGAATACCTTAGCAACTATCAAGTGCATTACCATGAAAATTTGTGCAGACATTCATAAATCCCAGAGGGTCCACCAAGAACCAAGATCCCAATGACATTGGTGATCCCCTGACTTTCCCTCTGGCACCACCAGCAGATTGACAGTGTTGGCTCAGAGTGACTCTTGGCAACTATTCGAAGGATTGTCATGAAATTTGGCACGGACATTCACGTCCCCCACGGGATGAATTGGGTAACACTTTGTAATAAAGCCAGTGATTTGTGATTGTGATTTCATAATTACACCACCAGTTCCTACTGGTACTCAAATGTCCTCTAGATCAACAAGCTCATCTGTTAGGGAAAGCTTATCTAATAACTGGCGCGAGCAAAGGGCAAAAGTATTTGCGTTTATTGTGATCTGATCTATTAGAATAAGAGACAGCACCTACACTTGTCCATCCAAAGAACATAAGCTGGTAGGGTAAATCACCTAAGCAGGGGGATGGCGTTTAACCTGTTAAATCTCCTGTAAGTACGCAGCTGTACTTCATTGACAAGTCCCTCATTATTCCAAGATTTGTGCCCTTTTTCTTCAGCCTTCCCCCAAAACTCTAGCGTTTCAAGACATTGTCCCGAAACCCCATTTTGTCATCTTACCGTTTTGGCATAGTTAAAGTCGAAATATGTAAAACCTTAATTTCTTTTGCAGAATATCAGTGTTGGTAACACCCGAACTTCAGCTTTGTTTCCAGGTAGTGTACCCCTAACCTGACCCACCAGATGGTTTGTCACACAGCACCATCTGGGAGGTCGAACATGGAAATTTTGGAATAAGGCAGGCGCTTTCAAAAAAAAATACTTGGCAGGTGATTGGATGAACCATCTGTCTATCACCGCCCATCACAGGCTAACTTTAACCAATCAGATCAATGAACCATATGGCGTGGTAGGAGAGTGAAACTCTTGCAAAGCCAGCCGGGAGAAGTCACGCTGTCGTCATGCCTAAACCACACTTGTGGCTGCCAGCAGTTCCTCACAGGACGCTGATTGGTCCAATCTACCAGAGGCACATGGCTTGAAGCCTGACAAGATGGATTCTCTGCTCACATGATCTCATTTGATTTTGTGATCTTGTTTGATTTTGTGATCTCATACATCCAGCTGCCTCTAGGTAACAACACATAGAGTACAATTGATTTCTCCTTGTTACAAGCATTTTCCCCAATCTCTTGTTTTCTTCCACTATACCTACATTTACGAACCAGTGGGAACCGCTAAACTAGACTGCAGTTACCAATCGAAGTGTTACCATGAGTTGTAATAACTCTTGCAATTGGGTTTGCTTTAACACGAGCGTAACAGCCTCGCATCATGACTTCAGACCTGTTTTAATTCAAGCCCCTTCGCTTACTGTGACCTTTTAATGTGTCAATAAGCCTGACAGGGATTTCTACATCAGTAACAAGAAGCTAAATGATTCCAGCGCATGAACAAACATAACCACTGCTGCAATTTCCTGTCAGAATCTATATACAGATATTCAATTAGTCATGTGTACTTTATCCAAATGTCTTGATTCACTGTGACCTTTTAATATCTCCATGACTGACACAGAGCCACTCTCAGATCTATAATAGAGCTCCGCAGTTTGTTTCTGAGTGGTGAAATGACTGCTGCCACACACACTGCTGCTGGATGTTTTTTTTGTTTTTTTTTTATGAAGTCAACAGTCAGGGTTTGATATATGTTTTATTATGTTTAAAAGCACTTCAGAGCTTTTTAAGTTGTCGTTTTTATATTTGAGTGAATGAACAAGACTTTGAATGGAACACGTAGAAGTACAGAAAAGTACATTTCAGAAAAGACAGTTTCAGCTCGTCAACTCAGCGTCTCTCTCTCTCTCTCTGTCTCTCTCTCTGTCTCTCTCTCTCTCTCTCTCCCTCCCTCTTGGTATTTTTTTAGATGTGATGTTCCCTGTGGAAAAGCTGTCAAAACTTTTCATTTCTCGCCACCTTTCTCAGTATGTTATTCCTCAGACCTGTTATCACTGTGATTGCTGTTTCATTTTTCATCCCCAAAGACTGAGCTGCGGGAGAATTGGTCTTTGGTGAAGTTTCAGTGTCGAAGGCAGTTGCAGACATTTTTTTTGACATGTTTGATTCTAGTCTTTGCTCGTGAATAAAACAGTGAATGAAATCCACATTAAAAAAAACACGGGGGGGATCCATCGTTGAGGTAGCTCTGTACAACATGAGTTCTACCAGGATGAAGCGACGATCAAATGTGATTAATGTTAAATCAACTCTTCTTCTAGTGTTTGGGTATTTGCTTGATTTGAATCAGGCACCTCTGCAGACACAAAACACCAATGAAAAGTGATGCTGAAATAAGATGTGCACTATTTGGAAATCTGAGGCCTGTTCTTAGATGGATCTGGTCAGAAATTTAAAATATAGTTTACCAAAAATCTTTACTTAAAACCCCAATTGCAAAAAAGTTTGGACGCTGTGCGAAACAGAAATAAAACAGGATGTGGACATTTGCTAATCATTACTGACATATACTAATTAAACTGAAAAGAGTACAAAGACAATATATGTAATGTCTGACCTCATCAACTTCCTTGATTTTTGTAAATATATGTTTATTATAAATTTGATGCAGCAGCACATTTCAAACAAGTTGGGACACGAGCAGCAGGTAAACAGGTTCATTGATAACAGGTGATATTATCATGACTGGGTATGAAAGGGGCATCCTGGAAAGGCTCAGTCATTCACAAGCAAGGATGGAGCGAGGTTCACCCCTTTGTGAACACATGATTGTAAAATATTACGACATGGGCTCGGGAACACTTCGCAAGACCGTTGTCGGTAAACACAGTTCATTAGCAGACGATTACATTCTGTTTCATGCAGCACCCCAACTTTTTTTTACAATTGGGGTTGTAATGCAATTTCAGAGGACATCATTTTCCAATAACATTGAGTTAATCAAATCAAGAAACCTAAAATAACAGATTTTGTGATCACTTGGGGGACAGCAGAAACAGGCTGGAAACACAACATGGACATTATCACCTTTTAAGTTATGGAGCAAACGGTTGCTATTTACACATCAAGCAGGTACGAAGCAACATTAGCATTCATTTGGAGTTATGGTTTTGGCTGCCTGACATACTTGATATTCACAATATTCCTTTTCACTCAATTTTGGTCTCCTCTAACTCAAAATAAGGCAAATATATCTGGTCCTTTAGCTGTTTAATGCTCCACTGTGTTCGCCAGCTGGTTACTAATTGTGTTTCTGCCGTTTAGTGTTGCAGAGCTAGCGCAGAGTGGCTTTTTAGAGCTTTTGTGCTGAAAGAAAATGACACTAGGACCAAAACAATGGGCTGAAAGACAATAAAAGGCTCAGTAGCGCTGAGGGGAACTCAAGAGTGATAGTTACGACAAGCAACACTTTTCACATACATGTGGTAATTTGATCCATTGTTAACATAGAAATATTGATTAAAGCAGTTTAAATAAACCACAATCACTGAGCTCTCTCCTGAAACCAGCCGCTGGTCTCTCAGGCAGAGCACTGCCGGTTCTCTCTTCATCCAGGTAAGTGAGAGCAGTTATTTGCATTCCCCTGGCATCTGAGGCATGAATCGATCTCTATCTACACAGCTAGAATAAAAACCAGCAGGGCTCAGAGTCCTGAGGAGCACGACTGACAACCGCTGGGCCAGCCTGTGTGCAGCACTGCAGCACGGTTGGATTTCACAGCATACAGTATGCAGGGGCCCCAAGTGGCTGTAAGACTATGAAATATATAGTTTTTCATTACACTTCATTTACATACAAAATATATCAATATTGTCCTAGTAGTTCTTTCTGCTTGTGTTTGTTTCCTGTAAATTTATGGAACGAATGTGCTTAATTTTGCTGGAAACTCATTTCCATGCATGATGCAGTATTCGTTATTAAACTGACTTATTACTCGATTGATCAAACTTTAACTTTGAAAATCTACTTTAATTAACAATAGTAATTAGAGCTGAAACGATTAGTCAATCAGAAGGAAATTTTTTTTAGAGTTTAATGATAACTGTTCAAGTCACTATTCATGCATTCAAACACTGTGGTTCCAGCTAGTTAGTCTAATGTGAGGCTTGGCTGCTTCTCTCTCTTTCAAGTGATAGAGGACTGAATGTTTTTGAGTTCTGGACTGTTAGTCGGAAAACGAAAGCACTCTTGGGATCTGTGACGTATATTTTTCACCAATTTCTTACATTCCATTGGCCAAACAACTGGCAGCTAATAAAAAAAATAACTGTTGTTGTGACCCCTGTAGGGTTAGTGTTGACCAGAGCTGTCCAACGTTGGCCTACCATCAGGTCTGACTTGGCCCAACAGATGTTTCAAGCAAAAAAAAAAGCATTCAAACTCGCATCCGAGTGCCATTTTACACATTGATAATACAATAGGTGTTTGCTTTTGGTCCTCCAAGGGAAAAGGTTTGGGCAACCCCTGATATAGACTGTAGATTTGTTGATTAAATACCAAATGTAAGATGAATATGAATTACATCTAAAAACAGCTTTGTTATACCTGTTGACAAAGCCTCACCTTTGCGTGCGCAGACTTTCCTTTACATAAGAAAACCGACTCATTATCATAATACCTTTATTTGCCTTCAGAGGTCACAGCCTCCGTGCACAGCCGGCCAGATAAATTAGAAAATAGGTTATGTATAATTTGCGATCATTTGTCAAATTAAACTTAGATGATAGTTCATCGATCCATGACTGACTTAACATGCTGACTGAGGACTCCTGCCCCCAGGAATTCCTCCTTAATTCATGAGGATGAGAACACACAGCCATAAAGACGGAGTGAGACTTAAAAAGCTACTCCGCAGGAGCTGAGGACAGGAACAAGGACAGGATGAGGGTGCGTAAGGAGACATGTTGGACAGATGTCATAGCCTTTGAAGCAGGTCTTTGTACCTCAGCTTTGATCTCATAGAAACAACAAACGGGAAGAAAAGATCTGTCTGTCTTTCTGTCTGTGAGTCAAACTGTCTCCACACCCTCCTCTGGCTGTTGCTTTTTTTTTTTTCCACCAGCAATCCAATCAAGATATTGGTGACCCTGCAGTGGCTGTGACGCGTCCCTGCCTAGATGGAATCAAATCTAATACCTCTCTAATGCCTCAGCCTCTGTTGGCCACAGCAACATTGTTATGTGTGGGTTTGTGTGTGTGTGTGTGTGTGTTCGTACGTGTATGAACTTCACTGTGACTGCACCCCGCCCCTGCAAATATCCCTGGGTAACCCTGCAGTCGGGGAGGTCACACAGTCATCAGGCAGGATCAGGGTGAAAACAGCTGGGGTCGGCTTTGTAAAGCTGCTCAGAACAGCACTGCTGATCTGGGGTACTAGTCGGGTCACGTGACCCAGTAAACCTTGCTTTGGCTTTAAACGACGCAGAGAGCAAAACTGCTCTCAGATCAGATTCTGTCGGGCTGATGAAAGCTGATTAACAGTGAACTCTTTCTGGGTGGGGCGGCTGGCGAAAACAACAACCTTAAATTGAGCGAGATTATAGAGATTTTCATTACAAAGGTATTATTGGTGTACCATATTTTTAGGCTTAGAGATAGATATCCACACAGAGGTATGGCCTCCTACAGCACCGTCACTGTCCTTAAAGCAGCAAACAGCTTTTCAAATGACAAAACAATGTGACAACAATGACAATTATCACCTGAGTTTAAGATCATTTTTCAACTCTCTGACTGCAACTTCACTGATTTGGTTGATTCTCACAGCATTGTTTTCACCTGCAGGTGCAGCTATTTCACTCAGGAGCTGGTAGAAACCAAAAACAGAGCTAAAAGAGAGAAGATATTTGCCAGTTAGTCAGCCATATATTGGCCAATGTTAGGTGTAGAGAGAATGGATGTCTATAGCTATTGTGAATACACTACAGTTGCTTATTCATAAATAAGCAGCTGTTCGCCTACCATATCATAAAAAAATCAGTTATTGCAGGTTTACGGGTTCTAACCTTAAAGCAGAATTATGAAGCGTTGCTGAAAACTAGAGTTACATGGTGCTTTGAAAGGACAGAAGCGTGTGATCATACAGTGTAGGATAAAGTACACTGCGCAGAATTTCCATTAAATGAACAGTGATAGCCATCATCAACACTTCCCACGCGCTGACATCTAATTACAGATTTCATTATTATTTCTCTTGGCCTCTCTTGTGTTCATGCATCACTTGCCAGGAAGACAAATTCTCACACTTACAGCTGGAGACACATTCAAAGATTTAGCAGCAAATTGACCTTTAAAACTCCCACACTGTCCCATGTAAAAACAAATGGACCCATCTGCATTTGCATAATGATATATAAAAAAGACATTTTTGCTTAATGCCTCTAAGTGTGCACAACTTAAACCAGCTTATGCAGCGGCTGAACTAACAATTTCTCAGTGCTGCGTGCAAGTGAGCAGCATACCAAATCTGCATCAGCTGTCAGCGAGTGCACCCGAAAGCAACAAGCAACAGCGATCTTCGTGCCTGCGTCTCCTGAGGCATGTAAAAATTCACTGATAGTCGACCAAACAGCAGCTTTCTTCTCTGACCTCTTCTCCTTTCAAATGTCAGCGACAGTAGCTCACTGCTGTATCGCAGCGGCTCACACTCCAGCCAGGTTATTCTCTCTGCCTCTCTATCTGTTCGGGTGATCAGTAAACCCACTTGAGCAATCGCACAGCGCGATGAAATGCCAATGTATATGTGTGTGCTCGTGTGTGTGCGCGCTACAATCTTAACACAACGGCAGCTTTGACCACAGTGTGCAGCCATGTCCCTCGAGTGTAGTGGGACTGATTAAATCAGTGCAGAATGACTGACAGCTCTGTGTCATGTTCAGAACTGGTGGCTGCTGACAGGAAAGACTCGTCACTCACACGACTGTGTCGGACGCACTCCTGCAGAACGCACGCGAGCCTCGTTGTGAATGAAAGTGCATGCGTGGCCCTCCTGTGTGTTCTGCTGTGTGACGTGAGTGCGGTGAATGACAAGTCTCTCCAGTTAGCAGGTATATGAAATGGAAAGAGATTGTGCCACCCTCAGCAGAATGCACAGCGAGGGCTCAGGCTGTGTTGTGCGTTTCCGTCTGCTGCAGCGCATATGGACGTCCATTTTTGGGCTGTTTTTTTTTGTTTTTTTTTTTAGACTTTTCTGTAAACCATTGACAATAAAACAGCTTGAGGAGACACCCATCATGTGAGTCATGTGACACCTGCTCTTAATGGCATAAAGTAAAATCTCATGCTTTTTAAAGGCCTGGTTAGGTCCATAGTTCTTGGATCCTGGACACAATGATATTAAAGGCTTATGGTCTCTAACTGTCCTCTAAAAAACATCATCTTTGCTTCCTTCATGAGATGTTTTTCATGGATCAGTGGGGTGGGATGTGTTTAAAAACAAATGAATGTGGTAGTAATGGTGCAATTCTTGCAATTTTTCATTATCACTTATCCATAAGTCATTTTTTTTTATCAGGAAATTGATCATTTCACACACTGGGAATTTGCGATTGCTGTTTTGCACTATTGTCTCACACAAATACTTTAAGCAGCTTGTTTTGTCTGGAAAAACATGTTATTCGCTCTCTTGCTGAGAGACCGATGAAAAGACCGATACCCCTCATACATGACAGTAAGAGGAGCAGTTAGCTTAGCATCAAAACAGGAAGCAAAGGGAAACAGCTAGTCCACCTACCAGCATCTCTAACGTTACATCTGTTTGTTTAATCCTCACAAACCAAAGTAAAAACAACATGGTTGGGTTTTACAGGAGGTTCTGTGCTGTTTCTTGGCGGTGACTTCCTTGTGAACATATAACAACATAATTATTGAGCTTTAGAGGCGCTGGTAGAGACGTGCTTGCTGTTTCAACCTGCTGTGTGCTAAGCTAGCCCCAGCTGCTCGTAGCCTCACTGTATATTTACTGTACAGGCATGAGATTGGTATCAATCCTCTCATCTGGCTCTCAAAAAGAAAGTGAGTAAACACATTTGCCAAAATGTCAAACCATTCTTTTAAATTCACAAAAATCTCACATTTGAGGGGCTGGAATCAGAGAATGTTTAGTGTTTTTGCTCGGAAAATAGTTCAAATAGTCAATTCACTGAATAATAACAGTTTCATCACTGCTGTTAAAACTTTGTTCATGCCTGTTGTAGGATGATGTCCTCATTAGTTTTCCGGAGAGTGACAGTTTTCCATGAAGTTAACAGTCCCTGTTTCATGTGACAGATATCAAATGTCAGATCTCAAGTTTTCACTGTATACTTGATCCTGAGTTTTTCCCATGAAATTAGATATAAAGCTAATTGTTAACCAAGTCAGGCTAATTGTGAGGGTAAAGCTTGCTAGCTATTAAACAGTATTCCAGTATGAAACTGACCTGATTGTCCTATTCGTCCCTGTCAGGCGGAGTATATGTTCTGATAACACATGACAGTAATCCTTCTGGTGCCTAATAAGATGAGAGCTCACTCACTGGTGCAATGATTTTCTGATGCATTTTGTCTTTCATCTCGGAGTTCCACAATAAGTCATTGATCAGTAGCTCAGGACAGAAGCATGGATTCACATAGCGGCAAAATGAAACCGTCACACAGTAGCTGTTGCGCCTCAATCGATGCATAACAAAGCTTTCACATGTGCGAGGAGCGTCTACGAGCTCGCCTATTGTCTAATTCCATTAATTTTCATAATGTGCAATCAGTGCAGCTCTCTGTCCCGACCCCATAGAAGCACCAATCAGCTCTCCATGTTGCACTGCCACCATGGTAACTGGATTAACGAGCGGCGGTTCAGTTACTATGGGATGTCGAGATGATAAATGACAGTCTGTCTGGCACCAAATCTGTATCCTAATCTCAGCTGGAAAACAAAGGACATGGCTGGGAGACAGCTGAGAGGAATGAACGTGCGAATGAATGAAAGGGCATGGGTGTGTGTGTGTGTGTGTGTGTGTGTGTGTGTGTGTGTGTGTGTGTTGGGAGGTTTATTCAGCACAAGAGGGTCTGAGGACAACGTAGGTCAACAGCATTGAGTTAACAGAAACAGAAGGAGATTGGGAAAAGCAGACAGACGCCCAAACAAGCAGGAAAACTCTCTCCTCGGCACACACGGGCACAGACACACACTCGGGCTGCAGTCTCTCACCTTGTCAGGTGCTTGGCTCTGGAGGCTGCCAACATCCAGCGGAGTGATGAGGGGCACATTCTGAAAGCCGTCCTCCACGCTCACAGGTTTGGCCCCTTTGTCTTGAAGATTACTCCCTAGTTTCACCATCTTTCACCGCCCTTATATATTCCCTTATTTCCCTGAAGACTGCTCCTGAATAGAGGAGGTGTTGAAAAAGGATGGTTTTACCTTACAGCGTTTCAGATCAATGAAACCTGCCAGACTGTTTGATGAGGAGGATTCCAGTGTGACAGGAGATTAAATATTGATGAGATTTTGACTTGATTGTAGCCTTAAAGTACACAATAAATCGGAATAAATGTTCTATAATGACTTTTTGTTGAGAGATATCAGAATTGAATTCGCATGGGATCAATTAGTGAATGATCAGCAAAGCAAAACACTCAAAAGAAAGCTCATCTTGTTTGCAATGTGAACGAATTTCGGGTTCTATTTACAGGAAAGCAATGAAGAAAAAAAAAAAAAAAAAAAAAAACAGCTGCCAATAGCGTCATCCCCTTTCTCCATCACAAGAAAACAACACATGTAAGCCCCAAGAAAAGCAGTAAAAGCAGTAACTTACAGCTGGTCGTCCTTGTCCGTCCGCTTCCTCTGTGCTGCGGCAGGGTTTGTGTGGACAGAGGCGGAGGGAAGCGCAGATGAGGAGCAGGTGAGGCTGGAGGCTGCGCTGCGGTGTCGCTGCTGCTGATGCTGCGGGAAAGCAACGCTGCACCGCCGGAGACAAACTGGATGTCTGGCGGCAGGTTTCCTACCAGCAGGCAGCCCAACCCCCTAATCCAAACACAGCCTCTCCTTCACCGCTCTGCTACACTCAGCCGCTGGAGCTGCCACTAGGGGGATTTTTTTTTTTTTTCTTTCCTTTTGGGAGTCTCGTTTGTTTGGCCAAAGTGGAAGCTGAATTAATGTTGCCTTTCATGGCTGCTTGTAAACTCGAAATCCGAGCTGAGAGGGTTGAAGCATTATCCAGCTGAATAATACTTGAAGTGAAGGTAAATGATTTTTTTTTTTTCACAGTTTGGACCCCGCTGCAAGGGCATTGTTTTATAGTTGATCAGAAATCTTTAAAAATAATAATAATAATAATACATAAAATTATTTCATCCCCAAAAGATCAGGTTAATGATTCAAAATTAATCATCTGCGCTTCCTGAATGTCACATCCCAGCAGAATATTCATACTTTGACAGCTGTAAATTTGAAGGGACAAAAATCCTGAGATAACAGATCAGACTTCAACATTTTCCACAGTACCTGAAAGCAGCACAAACAATGTGTGGGTCAAATTGGTTCTTTTGGTCCTACAGCCCCATCTAGTGGTTTAATGAATAACACACAGTTAGATTTGAGGGAACTGGTGCGAGTAAAAAAATAATAATATACATCAATAATCCGACTGTCGGTGTGTGAAGGCACTTAAAATATAAATTTACTTTGTTTAAATTGTTTCTCTCAAGTAATTATTAGGAAAATCTGACCAATAAATCATAAAAAAAGTAAATGAGATATGTTCAAATAATATATATATATAAAAAAAACAGTAAGTAAATGCAGCATTACCCCCAAAAAAGCAAATTCAAAAGATATGTAGCGAAAAGGAAATTGAAATAAGATGATAATAGGAGCATGAATAATTTCTTCAGGTAGCTTATGTACGCAGACGACTCGGTCACCATGATCCTTCAGCGTGGTCCATGAAACAACCTGAAAAGTGTCTCTGCACACAGTGTCAAGATGCACTCTGCAAGACGCCTCTATGCTCACCAGGTGTCTCTTCCAGTCTGACTAGATCTTTCTTAATCAACTGTTTAGCATATGCTCTGTGAAATGTGTGAAGATAAGGCTCTGAATAAACTCATTCAAAGCTCTGCTTGTTTGCCTTGGTGGACCTGCTCACCAGCAATGCTTCATGAGCTTTTATGTTCCCATCTTATCTTCCCTGTGCCTGAACCATCACCACTTCTGCCTGCTCTCCAGGACATCAAAGACATTTGCATGCACCTGGAAAGGTAGTTTTCTACTGTACTTTATTACTATCTCAAAGCTGTGTCATATGGCCTGCATTTGATATAGAGGCGACATCTTACTTGTTTTGAAAGAACATGGTTCTGTATGTACAAAGAGCTCTGCTGCTTAGTGAAATATGTATTTGCCAGCATGTCGACTTTGGTCTCAATGAGTCACCGTCACACTTAACAGTGCAAGATGTAACCATCGGGTGGTGTTACTGAGCCGTTGGTCGGTTTGCTCAGTTTTTCCAGGAATCAGAGGAAACAACACATGACCCAGTCAGCACTCCTGCTTTGTCCGGGAGACAGCATGTCATGTTTTCATGGATCCACAAAGTGAATGTGTGATTTGCGCATGAGCCTTAAATTGAGGGTTTTATCATGAGTAGCTGTGCAGAAATCCTTCAAGTGCTTTACCCCAATCAGTGGACAACACACACTCTCGTTTAACACAACGAATATGACCTGAAAAGGTGGAAAAGCTGGGAAGGACGACTGTTCAGGTCAAAGTCTTAACATCTGAGGCGTATTAGCTCTAAGCTCAGCCAAACCAATTAAAACAGATGACACATCTGACCCAGGCTTTCTGATCGTACTGGTATCCCACCAAAGTAGCTTTTATTTATACAGCCCAATACCACAAGTCACATATTTGCCTCAAGGGGCTTTACAATCTGTACAGCATATGACTCACCCTCTAGCTTTAGACCCCTGATCTAAGAGTTCATTTAAGTCCATTAAAGAGTCATTCCACCACAAAGTGTGCAGTCAGTGGTGGACTACTCCTTTGTGCTATTTTCTCTGTAAAAAGGCAAATAGTGTCTGCTGAACTGGACCAGAATTAATTGGTTGTATGATGAAGTGTCTGGACATTTACTCGCTCAGTAAAGTGGATTTATTGTTAAAGAGCATCTTTGACCCACTGACTTTTTCTAACCTTCAATGGTTTAACTTCTCAAACTGCTGCAGTGATAGAGAAGTTCACTCCAGGGTGTGGTTCGTACATTGCTCTTCAATGAATTACCAAACACCTGCACCAGTGCCAGGAGTTGTTGTTGGCAGCTCCACTGGTAATCTGCAGTAGTTTTGATTTCGAAGGTCAAACATTTGACTTCTCAACTTCGAATGATGACAGCTACGAACATGTGGAGGGTTTGTCTGATGTGCAGTCAGAGCTGAGTGTTCATGTTCATGCACATTACAATACACAACACAGCCAAACTGTGATTACAGCACAGTCATGGAGCAGTTAGTAAGACTATGAGGTCTTTTCCATTGGCACTTTTGACCGCGCCCAGTCAAACCATGCAGCATTGATTTGCGTTTCCATTACCAGTTTAAACGCAACCAGTTGTGCCAAGCCACACCCAGTATGGACCGTCTCCAGAGTCGGGTCAAAGCACGCCCAACCGCCTCCAAGCGAGCTGCGCTGACGTCAGATGGACTTCGTCAGGGACGAGTCAGCGACATGTTTAAATGGCCTCCGCTGCCTGACATAGCAGGCAGTTTCAATCATCCCGTCTCTGCTTTTTAAGCAACAAGCATTCGATGTTCGAGGTGCAAATCCCTGCCAGAGTCAAACCAAGTCAAGCCAAGCTCGCACGTGTGAATGGAGAAGAGCTGTGACCCGTAACAGCTTTAAATGTCCGAGACTGAGCACAAATAAGCACACCGGGCACATATTTTCATCACAGTTAAGATTTATTTCATTCAACATTTCACATTACAAATATTTAAAAATTATGCATACTGTTATAAATAGTTGGCTGCAAACAATTAAATAACATTAGATTTTTCTTTTTCGTTTCACTAGCACTTCTACAGACCAACTCCTAGAAATATGGACATATCCGTATTACATAACTTAATTAGAAAGGAAAATACAAAAATAGGAACTTATAAAGTGAAATGACAATAAAAATTAAGGTGATATCTTAAGTAAAAAAATGCTATTAATAAATACAACAACCTTCCCATACACAGTTAAAAACTATTGAAATCTTGCCATTAAGTAACATCATTAACAGACAAATATTTAAATATTTATTTTCCTTCAGAAAATGTGAACCATATATTGTGGAGCACAATATAGCAATTAGTAAAAACTAGACACTTTAACATATTAAAAGCTTCACCTCAAAAATATAACAAAAATCTGATCAAAATTATAAAAATCAATTATACATTCCAATTAAAAATATACCAATAAACAGCTAAATACATTGTTGACCTAATAATTACAATGCAATCAATCACAGTAGCTTAAAATAAACAAAATAAGCAAATGAGCACAAAACCTTTAATGTTTTAAAAATAACTTCAATTATTTATATTAGTACAAATAGTTTGATTTCTTTTCTTTTTTACAAACACCAGCATGAAAAGGATTACAATAACAGTAGAAAATGACTGTGAAAAACATATTAACATCTTCTTTAATTAAATGTCTGCAATTAAAAATGGCATTAAAGAATTACATTGCAAAGAGTCTTTATCTGGAAAAAGGTTCAAAAGAAGTATTGCACATAACAACTTGAAGTTAACTTGCAACATTTACCACATTCAAGTCTTTAAGCTCCCCTTCCTCCAGATAGGTCTATATAAGATCACCTCGACAGACGGCGGGGATGAGTTCTCAAGTCTTTTAAACAGTGTTCTATAAGGATGCTCAAAGTCCTGCACTGCCAAATCGATTTAAAGTTCTGTTTTGTTTCTCGTCTTATCTCTCTGTCATGTGCATCCTGCAGAGGTCTGCGATGGGGAAGCGAGGAGATCAACACGTGGGGAGGGGAGGGGGGGGGGGGGTGAGGGGGGTGAGGTGAGGTGAGAGTGGGTTTGGGGTGTCCTTAACAACTTAATAGTTGAGAAACATTTGGTGCACACCACAACAATTAATTTTAATAGCTAATTCATGTACTTGTCATTTTCTCTTTTTTTTTTGTCATGCATGCTAAGGATTACAATAGGTGCTAGTTGGCAAGTTCAAGAATATATATATACTTTTTTTTTTTTCAAATATTAAAATATCTAAACACCAAACATCCATTCTTGTGATACGAGATTCAGCGTTAAGCGTGAACCAAATTTTGCATTCTCCTTATAATAAGTTATACTCCATCTATGGAGAGGAAACCAAGACAGAAGTTACCATTTTCCAACTAGTATAGCCATGTTTAGAGACATTAACATCAATTTCAAATTACAGCTTGTTTTTTTTTTTGTGTGTTTTTTGTTTTTTTAATTCTCGCCATGCTGTTATTGACCAGATTGACTGGAAACATCTAGTGTACGAAAAGCTAAGACCAAGAGAGCAATACACTTTGGTCTCTCCTCTGCAGATGTGAAGTCGCATCAACACAAGTGCGCACTTAGTTGTAAAGTTTCCTCAGCACTGAAATGTATAAAAAGCATAATTGAAAATAATATATATTGAAATCACTCAACTTTTTTCTCAAAATGAACATTTCCATATATGCAGATCTCTCAGTAACAAAAGTACAAAAGCTACCTTTCACAATGTGAAAAATTGAGGTATTGCAAAAAGGAGTTTCCCCATTTGTGAAAAATGTGCCTAAAATGACTGTTGGAAAAAGAAAAAATATTTAGAAAAGTAGTGCATAATAAATGTTTATATGTGCATGACAAAATAATTTAGCTAGAAAACACTGTACCAAAAATCAGCAGGCCATGTATAAAATAATCTTTTTTTTTTTTCATCTCATTTAACAGCAAATTCTTCACAAAGTGTTTTAACTTCTAAAATGCTCACCCACCGCACCCACAAAACTAACGTCCAGGGTGCAAAACTGGTGCAACGACACCACGCCGATATGAGGATACGTTTCTCACTAGTGTGTATAATCAAGTTTCTGTACTAACTCCCTGACATGTTTAAATGCTCGGCTAGTAGGTCGCCACTGAGTGACTTCAAACGACAAACAAATGCGAGGATTGGTTTTACTTTCGCTGTGTGAATGTGCACTTTACGTTGAATTTTCCCAAACACGCAGACCTAAAAAGAACTAGTGCCTACCAGCGTGCACCTCCATTTTGAGCTATGGAGAGTGTGAGGCCTTGTTTGTGTGTGTGTGTGTGTGTTTTTGTGTGTGTGTGTCTGCAAGCCCTGTTATTTTTTTCCACTGGTGTTCTAATGGGTTTTGACCGCACTGTCAAATATATATATATATATATATATATGTATGTATGTATAAATATATTATGTTCAAGGCCAATCTTTGGTTTGCTGGGCTTGACAGTTAAGCAAAACTGGGTAGAAGTGACAGCTTTTTAAAAAAAATATATATGAAAAACAGAACATAAGAATTAAAACCTAAACAAGAGATGAGCTACAGTATGACCCACTACTGCACAGCCATCTTTGGTTCCCAAACGCCACTGGGTACAACCGACTGTTATCAAGAGCAAACTGCATGTGGGTGACACGTGTGTAGTAGTAGAGCACACTGCAGAGACTATCTTCATTTATGCTTCAAAAACACTGGATGCTGAGTTGGATTAGCTTGGCAGGAGAAAGGAAAGAGGGCTCGCCGAAAGAGCGGATCCCTCCGTGACTCAAATGTGTGCTGACGATTCGGAAATCAGATAAACTTTAATTGCTTCTTCCGTTAAATGCAGCTGACTCTTGGATGCAACGTAGAACTTTTTCATTAAAGACTTGGGAGAATTGCACAAATGCATTAGGAAAAAAAAAAATAATAAAATCTAATAAAGACAGGCATTTCCCCGTTTGGTGGTCGCCCCGTAAAAACTGCAATAAAAAGGTGGCCTCAGTCCTGAAAGATCTGGATCCTACCCCGACCGTGTGCGGACACAGAAAGCGGGTCTTGATCCACGAATGAGGCCCTATGCTTTGATAGCTGCTAGCTTAGCAGCAGAGGCCGCAGGCAGACAAGAGGAGGGGGAGTGGGGCTGGACTTATCTCTTTACCAGTAAGCCTGTCTGTCTCTCCTGTAGCCTCTCTACGCCATACATTCCCCTAATACGCTGTATTCTGTACGATGCTCTGCTCCACCCATAGCACGACCCTGGGTTTGATTACAAAAATAAGGAGGTGATGAAGCAAGTGAGTACAAAACTGTGCCAGTCACATCACACTCTGCCTGTTGCATCACTTCCCTTTGATTATAGTTCTAAGGAAAGGAGAACACCAGCGATAGCGTTTGCTTTCTTGCTTTCTTTCTTTCTTTCTTTCTTTCTTTCTTTTTTTTTTAACTGTATTCGGCACATTAGCAGCTGAGTTTGAGGTATTAGTTTTTGCATGTCAAAATGGAGATCAAAACCCAAATATGTGTTGCTAAAATTTTGTTGTGGCTTTCAAGTAACATCAAAATATTCGTATGATCTTGGAAATCATAAAAAGAGAGGTTCAAACATTATGATCTGGGAGGGAAAAGAATCCATTTCGCTCTGCAGTGGGCCCTCTCTGTTCTTCAACGTTAATTAAGATTCAGCTTTGGTTAACTACTAAGGGTCTCATATTCTGGATCTGCACTCTTTAAATTGGAAATAAGTGCACTCTTCTTTAGCAACACCTTTTTCAATTCACATTTGCTCTGGAGCCTCTTGTATCAATAGAAAACGTAATCACACCTCTCAGAAACAAACAGCCAATGAGAAATCGTTTGCTTTGGAGACTTGATACAAAACAAAAAGCAACAGCTCTGCTACAAAAGAAGTCAATCAAATGCCAAATGAAGTGGATTTGTTTTGGGGCGTCTCGCATAAACATCAGAATCAGGTAGACTGTTTCGAATAATATGCCAATTGAATAGCAGAGTACCATACCACACCTCAAACTTCCCAATATATGTATTTCTTGAGAACTCAAAAATATTTCAAAAAAAAAATCAAACGCATAAATAAAATTATGTTACACATCTTTTTTCCTTGCTGGACATATTTGGATATAATTCCAGTTTTTCTTTTCTATCTTCAAAATATAGATATATATTAACTTAAAAAAAAAAAATGAGAGAAAGGTTCAGTGAAATTAGAGCAAAAAGGAACCAGCAACAGAAAAGTGCATTTATTTGTACAATGATTTGCGACTCCTGCACTACCTGCCCTCCTGCTCCCCTGTTGCCTCTCCCTCTCCGGCGTCCGCTCAGTTCCAGCGGAAGGAGATGTGACGGGGTCGGTCGCCTCCCTCCTTCACCAGGGGTTTGTGAAACTCTCGTCCGGCGCGCGAGTGGATGGCCGCCCAGCAGTACTCGCAGTAGTACTGCAGGCAGGTGACGTTGGCGCAGAAGAACGGTGCAAACTTCCCGCCGCAGCGAGTTCCCTGGCACTCATCGCACAGCTGGTCATCCAGCACGTATGGCTTCACTTCCACCTGCAATCAGAGGGGGGAGTCATTTCCATTGAGCGACGTTATTTCCTTTCAATTTGACAGATGTTTTTTCAGCAAACTTGGAGGAAATGAAACAGATGGCTACCTGCGAGGTAGAAAATTAATCTGAAAACATCTGGTTTCTTTGAAAAAATAACAAGCAGCCCACTGGTATTGTTCTTTAAAGTGATGATTCTTTAAGTTTCAATAAAATCTTTGTTTGATACCATTTATAGTCGCCAGTTTACCTTCTGCAATCACTTCTCTACATAGTAGCTTTCATTGTTAGTGGCAGGGTCCGCCATTCCCGCCCAGGATTCACACTGCCTCCCTACAAATGAGGGGTTGACAGGAAATGATGCATGCCTGCAATGCAGCTTACCGTCACTGCTTTTAATCTTATCTCGCTGATATCAGGCTCACTGCTCACAAACATGGTGGCTTTTATTGTCAAGCGGTCACAGGCAATTAAATATGTCTTTAAATATCGTAGGGAGTAGTGAAACAAGGACGAGCGCTTAGAACATGAAGTCATTTTCAGATCGCACTGTTCACCGTTCACTTGCTTTTCCACCTGCTCGGTGATGAGGGACTGTGCTATTAGCCACTGATTGTCACTAAGGCTCCCCATCTACAAAATCTGCACACCAATTATGCAAATGGTAAAGCAGTGCACTATTATTCCAGCATTTTATATCATGATGTTGTCTCTTCACTGGATATTTCTGTTGGATATCTGCTCTTATCTTGTCTGCTCACCTCTGTTGTGCAGATGTGAACAATATAAGAGTCGATTAGAGGCCACCTTAAGCTATGATACTGTAATTTTTTGGCTGCTGGCAACAGTGACTAAGTCACTGATAGCCTTAGCTCAAAGTCGTTGACCAAAACAGCCATGACACCAAAACCCTTGAACCTCTCTGTAACTTCAGCACTGTGCTCAATAACCTTCCTCCCCCTGGCTGGAACGGCTTTAATTGAATCTGCACTTTATCACTCTGTTCCACTAACGACTGCTTGTTCCTGTTATTTTACTTCTCGCTGTAACTGTTAACAGGGCATTGCTATAAATAAGCCTGTGCTCTCATCCAACCTACCCTTTGCTGTAGAAATGAAGGCTGAATAAAAATAAATTAGACATCGTCGTCGTTAAATTCTTTTAAGTTGTTTATGTTGGATTTCATCTAAATCTAACAAGCGTTCTTGGTGCTGTTCCACGCTTCCATTTTGGTTGAATCCAATCTGAGTTTGTGAGAAAACCTCTTCCTCAGGACAAGTATCACTACTGATCTTCTATCATGAAAGAACAAATCTGCAAAAAGCGCTTCCCCTCTGCACATTCTCGACTAACAGCCAAACAAATTCTGTATGAAGGGCTGCATTTCTCACTCTTTAAAAAAAATCTAGGAAGGCTGTCTCTTTTAGCACAGCTCAGAAATGGAACAAAGGCGAGGAGAGTTGGAGAGAAACGGAACAGGAAGTGAGATGTGGGGGAGACAAATGAAGAAAGAAGGGGACCGAAAGGGGAGGCCAAAAAACACTGAGCTCTCTTTGCTTTCCACCCACCCGTTTATCGATTTCTCCATGCTGCAGCTGTACAAAGCGAGCACTGATAGCAGCAATGTAGCTCTGCTGATTAGAGAAGGCGACCCGCCCCGCTCCCTTGGGGTACTTCAGCTCAGGGTCTGTGTCGATGCCAGCGTAGCAAACCCCACCATACAGGCGATCCATGATCATGGCCAGCTCCACTGCAAGACACACAGAACTAGCTGAACAACATATTCACGAAAACAAGTCTGACGCACGGAAGCAAAAGACACGAACACAATAACAAACATTCTGGCAAATCTGACGATTACATGGACACACACGCGCACACACAGGCTTAATACATGACCTCATGGCCATGTAGCCAGTGAACACAAACACACCAAGTTGATGAGGGATGTTGATCTTAGAGCTTAAAGCCGTCAACACAGATGGATTTAAGTTTGCTAGGATGAATGTGAGAGTAGTGTCAGCTGCTAAAATGGTTGCTAAAAAAAGCAATAAAAGTTTATTTACAGTCTGTAGTGTAAATGTATGTAGTGTAGTGTTTTTAACAGTAGTTCACACGTGCAAACTGGGGGAGGCAATCCTGCAAATGCAGCTTTGCTTCTTAAAACATTAAAAAAGTCAAACGGCAGTTCCTTAATATGTAGATGTGATACATGTTAATTTAGACCTAAATATTACACAGGGTCATAAAATATTTAATGCACGGCAGGGTCTGGTGACCTTGGTCATTACCACAACTAGAGCGCACAAGTCATAAAACACAGCTACCAGCGGTGCAGAAAACATGAACACACAGCACCGCGTACCAATGCTATCAGGATAAAAAGGAATTTAATATTCCGCACAGCACAGCGTGCCACAGAGAGGACTTCCTGATAGGAGCAGTGTAGGTCAAAGCCGATTTCACCGGCACAGTGACTTCTTTTAGCTCTCCCCTCCAGCAAGTCTGATGTTTATCATGAACACAAGCTGATCACATTGCAGTGTCTTACAGAAAGGAGAATTCTGCTCAAAGCTGGCACATCAAAGATTGGGAAGAACTTAAGCACAAGGAGTGAGGGATGGGTACTTTGCGGTGCTTATTTGTGATTTTCAGCATGCGCATATGCAAAAGGATATAATGCGGAGAGACACAGAAAAGATGACAAGGAACACAAAAACAAGATTCAACCCGTAAGCACAGTCTATACTTCAAATGGAAGGCGCTGTGTCCGCCAAACCATTTGGAGCCCTTTTGAAAACGCCCAGCTGGAGGTGCAGCTATGATACGGAATATATGTGCAGGTACTTAATTTTGCAGATAGTTTGTGCTGTGTTTGGATGAAGGAAAGACTGAAGCATGCAGAGAGGGAGGGAGGACAGACCCGTTCTATGTGGGTTTCTGAGATTTTGTGGACCACATAACATCTCGGCAAACGATTTGTTCGTCCAATATTTTTACATTGTATTAACTTGTCCTCCATTGTTGTCTGTTGAAGTTTAACATCTTTCAACTCTCTGCAACCAGAAGAAAACGGCAACCCTGCGGCACTCAGTGCTTCAACACACTGCTGGCATTTATGTCATAGTGTAAATAGGCGGCGCTCCCATTGCAAACAATTCTAAAAATCCACTCAGGAAAAAACACTTTGGTGGACACAGCCCCTAAGTGTTACCATTGTCAACACCCATTTGTTGTTCATTTCCCCTGCTGGAAAAAGAGCCTTGTCTTACCTGCACGGAGCGGACGAGGGACACCCCCGACAAAGATGGTTTTCCTCGGGTCCAGAGGCTGAGAACCATCCATCACAAAATCGCTGTCATTCAGGTTCCACGGGCGGATCTGGACCTGTCACACACAAAACCAACAGGCTTCAGCTCTAGGAATAAAGTGCACAGTGCACAGTTTAATATAAGCTGCCTGTAAAGTCAAGTAAAAGTCATCACCACAAGTTTCACAGAGTTCAGTGGACACAGCATGAGATGTGAGCAGATGGGTGTGTTTGTTGTGTGTTCCCACTGACCGGCTTGTCTTTGATGGTTGGGCTGGACACACAGAGGTACAGTTTGCCGTCCTCCTCAATGCAGGCATCGATCAAAGCCTGCACTGAGCTCTCATCCTGGAACAGCAGGAAGGCATAGCCTACACAAAATACAGCAGAGTTATTCATGCCGCCGGGGACACAAAGTATTGACAAAGAGTCACGTTGGAATTGAGTCCAGTGATTACTGTGACTCCGTCTGATCACGACATTCTGAAATCACAGCAGGAGGGCGTAAGCTTTTGCAAACAGGAGAGAAGCAGGCCAACAGTCCAGACACGGTTACAAAATGCTTCACATAAAAGTCTGAAGGAAAAACCAGACTGCACAGTTGCACACACATTAATCGTGGTCGTACACCAATAAAAGGCTAACACATAATGCTGTGCCGCAGAATCGGTTCCAAAAACACATCTGACATTTTCTCACGCAGGGAAACAGAGATTCTGATGCAATAACTGAATCTTTCGTGGCAATAAACAGTAAATAATTACAAGACAATACAGCGCAGAATGAGGAAGCTATGATTTTAACACACCTTTGGGGGGGAAATAAGATTTGCTTTCTGCTTTGTGAGGCCAGTCCACAAACAGGTGTCCAAAACGCCGGAAACTGGCTGTAATCTCATCTGAAATAAAGCAGACAGGATGCATATTCATTGGCAGCCTGCAGGCTGTTGCGTTGCAGGTGTAATTTTGGTGTCTTATGGTAAAACTTTCCCTCCATCTTTCAAGCTTCAGTACTAACCAAGAATGACTGACATGGCCCAGTAATGAAACCCTTTTGTGACTGCTTTACCTTCATCTATGTCTGGAGGCAGTCCTCCCACAAAGACCTTGCGTGAGTAGCGTTCGACGCGTTCTCCGTTCTGATGCGGAAAGCAGTGTGGAGAGCCCAGGCCCGCGAGACCCTGATCGCCGCGCTCATCATCGGGGAAACCGTCCTCCATGGGGAAGAGAGAGGAGTGGCCTGAGGGGGAGAAGAAGGGCAGGAGAGGTTCATTTCCTGAGGAGGAGCACGAGGGTGATAATAACAACTGTACATTAGCACTTTTATCTTATTTCACTGTAAGGAGTAATTCTCTTGCCTTTCATTGTTTTCTTCATCTGAAAACACTTAATCCACATTATTAAGGATACATTCAAACATATATCTATGTGTTGGAGCGCTGTGTGGCTTTAATACCCAACAAAATGTTGCAGGCATTCCTAGACCCCTTAATAATGTGTAAATATGTTCAAAATCTCAGACTACTACTTTGAAAGTAATGCCGTCTGATGGAAAAAACCCCCAGTAGGACTGAAGGGTAACATAAAGCACACAAGCATAAGAAGAGGATCATAAACTAAAAATCATAGTATAACGGTCTCATTAAAATTACTGAAGGAGAAACAAATATCAAGAAAGAAAGTGGTTATGAGTACATTTCAGTCGTGTTGTATGGAGATACTGCGAAAAAACTGAACTGAGCGCAAAAACAAAAAGTAAGAAATGGACAAACTCGCTCGCACACACAGACACACACGCAGCAAATGTAACGTCTAAGGAGGACCGGACACACATGCAGGTTCTCTCAAACACACACGGAAGTCCTCTCCGAGCAAGTCTAAATAGTTTCACAGTGAAGTGTGTGTGTGTGTGTGTTTGTACGCGTGCGTGTGTGCATGTGTGTGCTGTAGAGGTTAAGCCCTCGCTAGCCTATTCCTGCTCCCATACAACCTACCCTGAGCTGCTTTATAAAGATTTATGCAAGGGAGTTAGCCTGGGCTTACAGTATGTGCTGTGTGTGAGTGTATGTATGAGTGTGTGTCCGGCCATGTGCCGAGCCATGTGTCTGCCTCTGTTGCAGCGTGTGTAAATCACATACAACTGCATGCTTTGTGTGCCTCCCTGCCTCATCAACTTCCCCCTAAATGTGACACTAGCAATGATTGTCTGACTTAACAATCTGGCAAAATGTGTGTGAAAATGAGAAAAAGCAAGGAGAGTCAAGCATAACGAAAGAAACACACACTAAAGGATGAGAGATGCATAAGATCACGTCACAGGCGCATAGCAAGGCTCGACACTTACACGATCATGCAGACAAACATGTCACTGGACGGATATAAAGCGCACTGTTGCTAATGAGCGATCATTGAACAACTTAACATCCCAGCACCTAACAGCACGGCTTAACATCCCAAAATCAGTCAAAATACTCAAACCTACAGAGTTGAACTTAAACTGGAAAAATGACATAATATATCCACGATTATGTTTTACCTCGTCTCCTGCTATAATTCCTGGCTGCATGTGGAATAAGGACAAATCAAAGAAGAGGGTGATTAAGAGATGCATAATTCACTGTACTGATAACAGTGCCAGGTGGTCACGACAACAGAGAGACGTTCCATTGTCTTCCTGCCGGCCCTCCATTTTATTAATATGTTGTGAATCATACTCAGCCTATAGAACTATGACCATACTACTTAATCGACACAGGTTAAGCTCAATTTCCTTTTTTATTTTGAATGGAAAGTCTGTATTTTAAAGGTCTGTGTACACTGGCTAAACATTTGGTTTCATGCGTATCAGTGGAAGGACATGTCCTGCCTTTTAATTATAACCCCAATCATATAAAAGGCAAAAGTGAGGTGAAAAAAGAAACTGTCCAAGGACTGAACCTTGAGGCATGCCATAGTTATTCAGGGACAGTGAGAAGGTAGTACGACAGTCTTGTGAACCCACTGCGTCAGTCGATAAACCAAGATATGAGTCAAGTGCTTCGTTAAGGTCAGGCAGCACTAATATCTGCATGAGGACTGAACAAGATTGGTAACGGCAGCAGATTCAGTCGGCTCTCACTGACAGAAACAAGACTGAAATTCATCCAGTATGTTACTATAACCAGTGGTTCTTTAAGTTACCATGCTTCTGGATCTGGTCAGCCATTTCCCAATGTGTGATTTGCTCTGCTACAGTCACGCTCTAGACTTTTCAAACAAAACGCATCTATGACAGCGAGCAGTTACCGTTGCAACCTCCATTGTTTCCAATGTAAACATGATGGCAGCCCTGCGGACAAGAAGGGCAGCAGTGGCACCAGAGAGAGAGAGAGAGGGAGGGGGGGGGGGGGGGGGGGGCGGCAGCCACTCTTCACATGCACAGGTGCACAGCAACCTGCTTCTGTCGCCTGTGTTTTCCTGGTAGCCGCTGCGTGCTCGCCATGTGGCCGTGGCAAAGGCAGAAATGTTACCCACCACCGCATCTTCTACAACTAGACAGCACTCAATCTCAGAGTAATTTAAAGAGTGATGTTTCACATTTTCAATAATTCAGTTGAAAAGTTATGAAGATGGTCTTACAAACGTCTGCACCACCGAATAGATTTTGTGAATGGAAAATTACCCGAATGAGCAATGCACTCATTACTTTCTTTTTGTATAATTCATGCCGCAGAAATCCAATTCCTTCTTCTGCCTTATAACACGTCTATAACTCATCTAATGGCTCCATCAGCCCACAATGCAGTTCACTGTCACATGAGTACACAAGATGATGCTCTTTTCACTCGTTCTATTTAATACACTCACTGGGAAATTGTGTGTTTTTGCACAGAGCTGAAGTGAAACAAATTAAAATGTGGACACTGGAGAGACGGAAGCATCGACCCATCTGTAAGAACAGGGAGAGGATGAAGAAGTGGCCAGAACGCACGAGCAATAATCCTCTGCTCCCTCAGTGGACTTTCCAACCCAGATGGACATTAACTCTGGGGGGAAGGTCAAAGAGAGAGAGAGAGAGAGAGAGAGAGAGAGAGAGAGAAACAGGAAAGCAGATTGAAAGAGAACAGAGTGCTATAAAAAGATGTGTGACAGAGAGAGAAAAATAGATTGGAAGAGATGGAAGAGAGAAACAAGCTGATAAAAAGCTGTGTGGGGGTGAGAGAAAATGACAGTGAGTGAGAGAGATCAACAGAATAAGGAATGTGCAGAAAGAGAGAGAGGGAGAGAGAGAGAGAGAGAGGCAGAGAGAGAGAGAGAGAGAGAGAGAGAGAGAGAGAGAGAGAGAGAGAGAGAGAGAGAGAGAGAGAGAGAGAGAGAGAGCTGGTGTGCAACCTCTGAATCCTGCCTATCCGCTGGCACCATCTGTCTCAGGGCTTGATGACAGCTCCTGACCATGTGATCTCACCATGTGACCCAGCGCTCTCGTGAAGAAACTGCTGGCCCTCTCCCGTTTTCACATCCTGGCCTCAAGACCAGACGGCAAAAGCCACAACAGCACACTTACGCAATGATAGAGGGAATAAGAGGGTCGCAGGGCAAAGGAGAGGTAGCTAAATATCAAAGTGCTGATGTGGAAAGTGCAGCATGTCAGAGGGACATGCCAGATTCTCCTTCAGCGTCGGGGAGAGAGGCAGAGTTATTTATATACAGTTTAACAGCATTCTTGTCTTCTGTGCATGAACACCATGTGAGGAAACAGTAGCTAGGAACAAAATGACCTTTCTCCTCTGTCCTATGTCATCTTCCCATTATTTACTGCCCACTTCTCCACTGTAACGAACAAACAAAGGCCTCAAACATAAACACCTAAAATCAAATCTACTCAGCAACAGAGACATTATTTCAAGGACAAGAAATTTTTGTTACTAGGCGCTGAGCTAACGTGCATCCTAAGACTGTTTTTCGATCTCCTATGACCCCTCAGTCCACCCATTTATTTATTTCCTGCTTTGAAAAGCCACCACATCTTTGCTCTGTCCACTCGCGCTCTTTAATTCCCCCCTTCGTCCATCTACTTATTCGAGGCCGCGTGAAAGGTCAGGAACAGAAATGCTCGTTGGCTAAAACTACTGTTAAGAGAGCGAGCGTGGAAATGGCGGTTTTTATTTCACGTTGACATTTAACAAAGCAGAGGGGCACCAACGAGGGACACAGAAGGTTGGTGGAGCCAATCCCTGGCAAGCGAGGAGGACGCGAAGCTTCAAAGTCACCAGACACAAACGATGGAGGTTATCCCACACGACTGAACCGTCGCCACCTGCAGTATTTAGTATCACTTACATAGAGATTTAACAAAGAACACTGAGAGTCACAAAAGTCACTACAGTTTGCTGAATCCGACGTAATATATGTCAGCTTAGCCGGGCAGAAACGGGCATGATTTCCCAGAGCGAGCATGTTTTTAGTAGAGGAACTAAAAACAATCTGATTGACATTTAATTCAATTATGTTTTAAAGGATATCTGATCATTTTTCATTCAACTTGAGAAAAAAATTATCACACTTTGCACACAAACTCCTTCTGATTTCAATCCCTAATTTGTAATGTTGGGTGGGCTGCAGTACGTACCATTGAGGGGCAGCGGGTTGTCCCCTCCTGGGTGGGGGAACCCCAGACGACCTGCACAGGGAAACACAGAGCAAAGATATTTATCATATTGCTGAATGTGTTAAAGGTGAATTTCCCCAGCGTGGAATAAATAAAGTCTTATCTTACATGACGTCCTACACCAGATTTTGCTAGTGGGCACTATTTGAACAACACTGCTCACAATATAGGACATGTAAATAAAAGGGAAAGGTTTTGGTTTGAAAAGGCTGATTAGTCCAGAAGTAAAAATGATTATGTTCATTACGAACAGTGTACACACAGGCTGTGGCTTCGACAGATACGAGCACACTGAGCGTCGCTTCCACATCAATCTCATTAAAGACTACATCTGTGGGCCACCAACTATCTCTCTTCCTCTCATCGACCTCCATTTCCCTGTGTGAGCATCTCTCCCTCTCTCTCTCTCTGAGCCTCATATCATACATTCTGAGGCATTTGCCAGGCCCGTCTTTCACGCACACACACCCACACCCACACAAATACATGTTATGATGCCAAACAAGCTTGAAAGTTATGCAAGGCCCGCTTGCTGCAGAGGGATAATGAGATGAAAGAGCTGAAATAGTACAGCCATTGTTATATGGGTACGGACCGCCCTGTGATTGGTGCATTCCGATGCCTCGGTCACATGGAAATCTGCTGGCCCCTCCCCCACACCTCGCCTATTGAGCCTCACAGTGCTCAGCAGATGCGGTGCATAAAACAGAACCACAGAAACCAGGACGGACCACCCGTGATCCACTGTACTACACTATACTGTAGATTTCTATGCATTCAAGCACGTCCATCTCATTATCTGCATCAAAATCCAAATTCACTGCCAGTAAAATGCTCAGTTTAATTAAAATAAAACCAGAGGTGCCAACCTAAACCAGGTTACACAGAGAAGCTCACTTCCTCCAGTCTGCACGGCAGAATTCAACAGTTTAACTCTCTCTGTAATTTAGGATGGTAATATATGTGCCGATAGGTGCACCACCCAAAGTCCATCTGAGTAAAACCCATCATATTGGATTTTAAGAGCCTTTAATAGTCTCTGAGGAGCAAGTGTGCAAGCGCATAGTCACACCACATCCCTGTGTGTCTGCAGGGTTGTGTGTGGCCGCTCTGTGAACCTTATTTGCATGTTGGCTGCCGACATGCACGGCACAGTAACAGTTAAAGCACACGCACGCACGAGCACACACAAGGCAGTGCTGTGTGTGCGTGGTGGCTGAACAGAGGGATCCTTTCTGTCAGTCAGGACAATGCTGGAAGCGTTTCAAAGCCACTTCTACAGTAGACATTTTGCCTCGCCTGTTCCCTGGCTTCATCGCTCTCACTTTGTTCAATATGTTCTGCTGGAATGAGAAATTTGTCCTCTGATTATGTGTATCTAAATGTGGCCGTGCATGCACGCTGTCTGTGTTTATTATGCAGTATTTGAGTGTGCGTGTTTGTGTGTGTGTGTGTGTGTGTGTGACAGAGAGCAGGAGGGAGCAAGAGACAGTTGGCCCAGAGAAGAGTCAGCGCTCAAGGAAAATGTGCTGTAATTATGTTTTTCTTTTTACTTCGCTGTGAGGGAGAAGGAGAGGACTTGCTAAAGTCGCTGCTTCACTTGGCACAATGTTATACAAGGCCGAACTATAATTACGAAAACAAGGAATAAATAGAATAATATCTTGTAGGAGGCCAAGGGCTACAAGACAAAAAAAAAGGGATAAGGACTAAGAGATGGGATATGGTGTGATGCATCATGTGAACGTAGGAAGGAAGAAAGGAATACTGTAGAAAAACAAATGTGAATCAAACATGAAGCGAATGGCTGAGGAAAAGCAGAAAAATAAGGTCAAATGAGAGGAGAGGAGGCAAGATTAACATGTTGTGATATGTTCGATAAAGCGTAGAATGAAAAAATTCATTTGCTGTATCACATATAATCACTGCAGACAGGTCGAACTGTCCTCAACGAAGATAAACAACCATAACACAAATGGAAATTCATATTCAAATACTGCAGGAAGTTGGGGCCAACACTACTTCTGCTAAACTATTTTTAATTTCATCATAATTTCAAAACCCGACCTGGTTTGTTTTGTAATGAAGCAGAAGCTTGTGGTTTTCAATTTAGAAGAAGACTTTTGTTTCTGGTGCCAAGCTCTCGGCTCTAACAGCGGCAGGAATCTGCGCCGGCGAGGCTGGAGCTAAGACACCAAAACGTGGCTAATGAGGTAACCTTTCAGTCTTCCTCTCTTAATATTGAGGGAGGATTTACTTTGGTTTGACAGCAGAACATTAGATCACAGCTGGGTGTAGCTGAGCCCAGTGGGTGTGAGGCTGAAATAAACACGAGGTGATAGTGAAGTGTCTGGAGCTCACAGCTTTCACTCATCTTGTATTCTGGCCTTGAAGCTGGTGTGCATGGGTGTTTTACATGTGGTTTGTGTAGAACACATGCACCTTCTGCATTTACATGTTCCAAACATAAAGTGCCTTCCTTCCTTCCTTTCCCTTCCTAAGTCAATCAATTTCAGGTACTCGGCCCTTTAGGCTGCGGTGACTTTAAAAAAATGAGATGGTTGTGCAGGTAAGCCTCGTGGCGTGATGAAATGCTCAGAAATGTGCCTGACAACTTAAACTCTGCTCTGTAGCCAATCAAGCGCCTGTGTTTCCTTTCAAATGTGCTTCAAATAATGATCCCTACCAGAACTACTCCTACAAGCTACTCCCCCTCGATGAATAGCTAATATTGGCCACAGTCCTTTTTGTTAGCTAAGCACTCCCTATCTATAATTACTGTCAGTCACACCCTCTACAATAATAAACAACACTGGCTGCCTGCTGTATTCAATAACCCATTTCTGGGTTACCATTGACCAGTGTTTCCTAACACCATTCAGCCAATAACAGACATCGGCTGGTCTCTATCAATCAATAACCAAAGTCAGGAAGACTTCAGTTTCCAAAGGAAGATTCTCTTTTTCAGCTGTGTCGTATACAAGTGTATGGATTAAACCCTCACAGTTTATTAACCAACTAAAACTACTTAGATGTACTTAATTATGTACTTTATGTACTTATTATTTACGCAATACAGCTAAACAGCACCATAAACTAAATTCTCCAAAGTGATCATGAAGTTGAATCAACGCCTCTCTAAACTAGTTTTAAGCTAAACTGAACATTCTGTTGTATTGGACTGCATTAGTTTTAGGTAGCTGCACATAATGAAGTGGCAACTCAATGTAAAAATGCACAACCGAGTCCATATACAGCATGTCCAACAAATACAGGGATTTACATTGACCTACAACTGAAACAGACTAATACCTCTTGACAGGTGCACCTATATCCTACATCAGTTTATATGCACCATTTGCTAAGAAGCCAAATGCGTCCGTTTAATTTCCAAAGGTAATGTGTCGAAAAAAAGCTCATTATGGTCTGATAAACAACCACAACTCCACACTGCAGGCAAAGTGAATTTGTGTGGACAGACGCGACCGTGCGTCGTCACTGTGTTTCGAAAATTGTCATCATCCTTCAGAATGGGAGGCTCTGCAGCTGTGATCGTTAGAAACTAACGACGGCCAACAACTTCAGTTCAGATCAGTGGGAGTCCTTCCATCTCTCTCACAAATCCCCTCTTAAATACAAAGCCTAAGCTCCCATCAGACCTGCATTCTCTCTGCAACTCCTTCTCAAAATGCATGAGAAAGAGGTCATACTCACTGCACTATGCTCACTCACACACACACACACACACACATACACACACACACACACACACACACACAAGAAAAACTTTTTGTTTTTAATTCAAAGTGGGAAGGAGAGAGAGAAGGAGGAGGAGAGCGGCGTGAGCTGACTGCTACACAGGCTAACCTTTCTTATTATTGTTCATCATAACACCTAAAGAAGACACAGTGTCTACTTGTCTGACCTGAGGAGGAAGTGAAACTTCTCTGCTAAGAACTGAGGCGTTAAATTGTGAATAAGTGCCAGTGTGTGAGCAGTTATCAGCTCTACCTTCACGTGTGACGCTCCCACTGGACGCTTGGCCAGCGAGATACCATCATGCCACACACTCCATCTTTACCACTTAAAGAGTAGTCCCTTAACATTTCATTTCATTTTGTACATGTGCTGCCATAAGATTTCTATTTCTATTTTCAAACACACATACTATGGATAAATATTGTGCACTCTCCAAACAATAGGTAATGTTATGAATAATCTTATGAATAATTACAGAGGGAAATAGGTCATATCTTTAAGTATGCAAGAAGTGACTATTACTTCTACCTGTGCATCACACACATGCCAAAAATACTTCAACAGTGTAAAATGAAAGCGGCAGCGTTGCAAGTGGACTGCTTCGCGTTTCACGTTCTTGATTGACAGCTGACATCGTCACCTTTCAGGGTGTCCTGCTCAGCCCTCATGATGTCGATCAGGGAGCTCTCCAGCGTGTTCATGTTGAAGCTGTCAAATGACCGGGTGCGTTCCTAAAAGAGAGGAGAGAAAGGGGAGAAACACCATTTACTTTTCTTCACCTGCTTCAAAGCTGCGAATAGCCTTTCCAGCTGACCACCCGGGCAACAGCAATTGGATTTATATTCATCTTTTAATGTAACACTGCCTCAATTAACCCACGCTGGCCAAAGAGCACACGCACACACGAGGAGGAGGCAGCATTCAGCTTCATTTACATAAGAAAATATACTGTTTTGCATTCTGACTGCGTCACTCTCTAAACATAGCATGAACATTTGGGACCAAGTTAAGTTATTAATAGAGGGAGCAGCCAGACACTTTTCCAGCTATTCATGAAGGGTGTCCGTTCTTTTCTTTTCAGAGAAAAAACATGACAGATCGCCTCATTCAAGGAAATATTTTTCTACCTTGGGTTTATAAATTATGAACGTATTGTGGGGGTTTAAATGCATGATGGTCCTACATCCTCACTGCACAGAGAACACAGCAAAATAAGAAAACACAGGCAGATCCAGACGCCGTGACACACTTCTAGTGGGTCATAAGGGATGATAAGGATTTTTTTTTTGAGTCTATATATTGTTTTTAGGAAAATCCCTCTCATTCTGCCTTTAAGATTCTGACACTTTTGGCAATGGCCTAAATAGCAGGAGTGACAAAACAGGAGCGGGGCCCTAGTTTCCCACAGGAGTCACCGGAACCTCAAGTGATTCACGAATACATTCTGCAAAACTGAAGTAAAACTGAGACAAAAGAAGCTGGATCAACCTTATTAAAGAGATTTTACTTTAAGGTCAGTGTTTGAATTTTCTAGGCCTCCTGTTCAGGTTTTCTAGCCACCAAAATAGGAGCACAAAAAAAAAAAGTATTTGAGTAGCATGAGGATTTTTACAAGACACTCCTTTCTATTGTCAGCACTTCATTTATCTTTCTCCAATTTCGAACCACAATTCCCCTCTTGTGTGTGTTTAACTGCTGTGTTTGCAAAGTTAACTGGCGAACTAACTGAGCTGTAAACTCGCTCATTCAACGAGGAAGCATAATGGACGTCAAGTGTAAAACAAGCAGTAGAAGCGAGCAGGAGTCAAGCCAGCTCTTGAGAGACAGCTTTGTCACCTACAACAAGGGCATCCTTGGCATACCGACCATGCTGGAAATATTTGCATGCACACACAAACACATTTAAACACACACACCCATGCAATGTGTAAACACAGAATATGCGCACGCATCAAAAACATGTGCCCACGCACAAATGCGCACACACACACACACACACACACACACACACACACACTCCAAGTGTCATGCTGATAAGGCTTCTGTCTCGACTCCACCTCAGCTGAACAAAATATGCAGCCACTGACAACAACTTGTTAACAAACTGATAAAACATCTTCGTTCCCTTCTTGAGAACAACCACGACTTGGGCAGACAACGCTGCTGAACGAGACCACAAAACAAAATTCACATCCTGCTTGTTTACATTTACAGTTCTAGGCCTCCTGCGGCCACAGCATCACGCGATCGTCTCACTCCTCTGTCTCTTCCCCATTTTCCCGGTCAATCATTCTCCAATGCATGCTACCTTAAAAGCAGAAATACCTTAAAAAAGATTTCTATTCCTCATTTATGCGTCAGCGATCTCACGCTGCACACAGCCAATGATGCTTCTGGCTACAAGTTGCTGAGCACCATGACTATGTTTAGTCACCATTATTTTTTTCTCATCTGTCTGGTCACGACTGAAATAAACTTTTTTTTTTTCCCCATACTTGGTTGCACTAAAGTACAACGAAATACTTCAATAATATCAATTGTAGAAACCATTATTTAACTATTTGCAGAGATGATGTCAAAACAATACTCTAAGCTAGCCATGAGTATTTTATGTAAACACAGCGGTGCGTATGCAGTCATTTCTAAAACACACACGAGCAATTTAACACCAGCAAAAACATGTAACTCAGGGACAGGAAGAGGGAGAGCGTGCTGGTCTATAAACATCCATGCTTGTGAAATATCAATGTCAGAAAATATCTCTCGAGCTCAGTTTTTGCTACAAGATTTAAGGCTGAAAAACATCCCCTAAAGAGCTGACTGAGCCTGACAAGATGCTGACAGACCAATCAGGGAACTATAAGCTTTTAGATGATGGCAGGACTCGCAGTCTCTTCAAACTTACAAACTTTGTGAACAATAAAGTGTTGAAGATAATAAAGCTGCAACAGCTTCTAAACTTTATTCAGCAACTTAATGTGGTGCATGTGAGCAGCTGCCATGTTTATCCGGTTTCAAAAATCTGCAGCGAAGACCAGGGTCAGCCCAGCGAGTCCGTCCTGTCAGCCGCAGCAACAGCCGACACGGAGGTCTGCTTTAAAAAGAGATGTCATTGGTCTATTGTACAGTCTCGAGCAAACAGAAAGTGAAAAGTGCCAATTGTGGGCTGATGTTGCCAGGTTGACACAAAAATGAGACAGTAACATTAAACAATAGGAATGACGCATGACACTGAGTGAAAGCCTGTTAAATAAGCAAGCTGTGAGCCAAGGTCAAAAGAAAGCCTCACGATCCTGACACAAAGTGATACAGAATTTAATGTACAGCATCATGTCACATTCGCCGCTCCTGAAAAGCCTGAAAAACTTCCTGACATGGACAATGTATGATCAGCTCTGCCCTCGACTTGACTGATAATGGACAGGCCTTGCACAACAAGAATTACCCAACATGTCTGTCAATCTGCAAGTAGCTTATTTGTACAGCCAGTCACCACTTTGTCTTTGAAACAAATGCATTTATGCCTAACCTCTCTAGTATTTATCTAGTAACCAGTTGGAACTGCTGGCTGATGTCAGTGGAGAACAGTCTGAAAGCAAAACCACCATGGGAAGAAAAGCTCACTGCATATTACACCATGAACTCCACGGGGGTCAAATGCTAAAGGGTTCAAAAAAACAGACCTGCGTCAGTGAACCATATGACCAAGGGTCGGCCAGGCGGGCTACTCACTTTTTCATCTGCTGTCTGGTGTCTGCAGCAGCTCCCAAAATTCAATAGCTACTTTTTACTATCTGATCAGCCAAAGAGCGTGGTTGGATGTCTGCCACAGTGGCTGATGAAACAGCCAAACTTCCCAGCTGTAGCCAAAATCTTACCAGCATTCTGGCTGGTTTAGATTTCCCACACTGGCTGAAGGAACATGCTAAAACAGAGCTGACATGGTAAGAAGAACACACCCAGTGCACACTCTCTCCCTCAAAACAAATATCAACACAGGGATATGGGCCAGATTATGTCGACTATTTTCTCATATCCGCCTCAGTATCTTATGTGGACTTAGGCTATTGCTTTAGGTCAAATACACCCAGCATTCAAAGACAGGGGAAGCAGAAACAAGTGGCGGACTGATTACTGTGGGCAGTATACACCACGAGTGAGTATATCCTAGCACAGGAAAGCACACGAACAGATAGGCAGCAGAAAACTGCAGTATTTCTGGGATCTGCTGCACTTCTATCATTTAAGGTATGTCTGCGTTATACCTGCTTCTGTGCTTTAGAAGTTAAATGCTTTCATTGAAGGAGAAAGGCAATTTATTTTGTGGTCGAAATAGAGTAAGGGAGACGTGAAGCCTGGACGGTGCTCTGCAGTTGCTAAGCATTAGCCAGGAGAGGTGCAGACGGTGATTAATCATCAGATTCGTGCGTCCCTCTCTCTCTCTCAACAACTGGCCAGCTGAACGGCAAAGTACTCATCCCTGACAGATTGCAGATTACGCACACACACACACAATTTACAGTGCAGTCCACGTCATGTGTATCAATGAAAGCTTGCCCACGCTAACCCAAGGCCATAGGTATAAACATGGCAAACATTGCAGGACATACTCTATTATTTGCGAGCAAAGGTGAAATGTAGTCTTGTGTACCTGGATAAACAGGAAATAATACGCATGGCGCAATCTGGTTAAAGCTGAAAGGATTTCAAAGGTGAGACACACCCCTGTTCTGAGCCACGTCGCCATATCTGAATGTTTGACCCTGAATCCAAAAATGTCGACTGCACTGATCTGCATACAAACTGCGGCCTTTAGGTTTATGAAGTGTTGTTTTCCAACCAAACATTCTGGTCAATCCAAGGTATAAATTACATTTAGTCGGCATTCAGATATTTGTTTCTTCTTATAAGGGGCAAGACCACAGTTCCTCATATAAACATCTACTGTCAATGATACAGAAAAAAGCATTGTGATCATCTGGGATGAACATAGAATATACTGAAAGATTACTCCTTCGTGAGCTTCACCTGGAGTCATGTACAGTGGATGCTAATTTGCCAACTTTGCCAATGCTACCCGAACTCTGAAACACACTAAATGCTAATGTGTGTGAGCATGTGTCAGCACATCAGTCATTTGACGTGCATACCACATGCTGGCTAGGTCATACTGACAAAATAAGTAGTCGAAAGTACAGAACCTGACATGCCAATCCGGGTAGAAAACGTGATTAAAAAAGCTGCTTTTCTGCAGAGTCGTCACCCATGTGCAGGTTTACACAGAAATCAACGGCTACTGGGATTTTGATGTGCATCATATGCTGCTGGTGTGCGCTGCCTTTAACACTACCCTGCTTTACCAGTACAGTCTAACATCATGAGCAAAGACCACTGCAAATAACCAGCAAAACTTCAATGCCTTAGTACCACCAGAATTTAAGGCCTAAATCAGGGATACACCTAGCCACAACAGTGTTCCAGGCTGCTTACTTCACAAAATTAACATTCACAAAATGAAAAGGTTGAAATAACAAAATAAAGCAGATTGCCTGTAACAGCCTCTCAACACTGAAGTTTTAATCTATAGCACCACCAAATAGGGCAACCTCCACCAGAGTTTAATGGCATGTAGGGATGTAAAGAATGATTAAATACAGCATGCTGTGGGTGATTAATTCAAGCATTAATCTTCCATGTCACCTGCCTGTTCATGAAAAATGGAAGTTGAGGAAGGGTGAAAGAGCGGAGAAACTAAGAGGACATAAGGATATATGTGCGCAGTTTTCAGGTTTTCACAGGTTGGAAATGAGTTCGACATTCACTTCACACTCATTGGTGGGAAGGTTTCCATTTTTCCCCTAGCTTTTTGTGCTTCTAATCACATCCGTGAGACAACAGGCAGACAGAGGAAGCCCGAAGCAAAGAAGGGAAGGGGAAAATGGCAGATGAAAGAAAGGGGATGATGGAGAGTGGGAAAGCAAGTATTGAGGTGAGGCAAAGTAAAAAGAGAAGAAAGGGAGGCAGGAAAGGGAAGGAGGTTGAGCTTTTGATGCTTGCGATTATGGTTCTTCCTGGTCAAAGTATTTCAAAGACCTGCTATGACATTAAATACCCCCAACTGTCAAAAACAACCTATTACCCACTGTTGGCTGAATGGCTGAATGGAGTGTGTATTTGTTTGTGCGTTTGGGGTGTAACAGGAGTGACAGAGGCAGGGGTTCCAGCAGTATTTGCACCGCTTGAGGGATTAAACTGAACTGACTCCGTTATTGTATGCAATGAGCTGGGCTAAATAAAATATGACACTTCAACATAGACTCTGCTTTGTCTTCTTCCTTTGTTAAGACACATGTGCAGAAGACATAGACCAGGGACTAATTAGGGCTCATGCACACATGGGCATGTGCACATACACACACATGCACACAAGCTCTCTTTCTTCCTGTTTCAGAGCGTCTGTCAAGGGTGTGAGAAGGGCACAATGAGGCTGTATGAGCAGCAGAGTTATGTGCTTGCCAGCACAGCTCAGGCCGCTCATTAGTCTAAAAAAACCCTTCTCTCATTTAACACCAATGGCGCAAGGACCAGAGGTAATGGCTGAAACCTCGGGCTCTGACAGCTTAATGGCTAAGAGTTTGTTTGTTGACATACGTGGATGTAGGAGAATAAGCATAAACACAAGAAGCAAAGCTACCTGAAAAGAACGAAGCTCCTTCCATCAAAGTAAACATGTCGGTCTCAACACGATTCCTGTCCTCATCGTGGAAGTCTAATGACAAACATGGGCAATGAGTATGACTGCATGATTCCTTCAGTTTTCCAACTGATGCTTGACATAAGACCCATCTGATTAGATGTCCATTTAAACAATCAGGTGCTGAAGAGAGGAAGAATACTCAAGGCAGACAACAGGTGGTCAACCTTGCACCAGAAGAGGTGGTTTAATAATGTACCTTCATATAACAGCACTGTAAAAGGCTGCAGTATATCCAAGCTACACAAACAGTGCGGAGGGAGCTGTAACCAACAGTTACCCAAGTAGCTTACTGAGACAATATCCTGCCCTGGCTTACTCGCCCTCAGGCCCTGCAGGTCACTGGCCACATTTGCCGATCCGAATCAGCCTGGTACACCTGACACAGCAGCACACCTCTGACCTTGAATTTCACAGGTGAGGAATCAGGGAACAAGGAATGAGAGGATGTTTGCTTGGATTTCCTCTGGGTGCTCCGGTCTCCTCCCACAGTCCAAAAACACGTAGGTTAGGGTAATCTGCGACTCTAACTTGCCCGTACAGTGTGAATGTGAGCATGAATGGTTGTCTGTTCCCATGTGTCAGCCCTGTAATTGACTGGTGACCTGTCCAGGGTCTACACCGCCTCTCGCCCAATGTCAGCTGAGATTTGCTCCGGGCCCCAACCACCACCACCCCTACGATCCTCAAGGATATGCATGTACAGCTAATGGGTGGGCGGATGGATGGATGGAGGGATGGAAAGCAAGACACGCAAGAGAGGACAAGCAGGAAAGGCTTTCCTCACATTCAAAAAGTACACATTTCTGGTCTAATGCTAGTTTCTAGCTGACCAGTGTACTAGCAGTGAGCAACAGTGTGCCTGGCCTGGAGCCCATCCCAAATACTAAAGCCGCCTTAATACAGCAGTGGCCCTGCGTGCTGCAGCAACAGCCACAACGCTGGAACATTTTCTCCCTCTGTGTGCCACAGTGCTGTACACCACTTTGGATAAAATATCCACCAAATGCCATGCAACCTTGTTCTCAAATTGCATCTACAAATTTGCTCTTACACACGCAAATGAACGCCATGGCCCAAGGCGATCACAAGATCACACACTCCATAAAAGTAGGCAGAGCCCAGGATCTTTGTTTTAGCAGCTAGCTCTTGCACCATACCCAACCAGTGGCATATTCCTGTTTTAGTGCGTGTTCCTAACCGCTGAATAGTATCTAACTGCAAATGTTACAGAAGTGCTACTTTATGGGAGTCAACTACTTGTTTCTGTAAAGTTGTGTGTCACAATCACATCTAATCCAAAAGGGTAAAAAAAAAGAACTAACACTGCAATGTACCAACTCTGACTGTACACAAGCAGAACAACGGGAATTCTAAAGCAAAGGCCACTGATCCTTCATCTGTTGTGTCACTGCTAGAATGGAAACTTTGCGAGGCAGTTGGAGAAAACTTATAGTGAAACATTGTGACACACAGTTCCTCATGGGGTCTGTTTAGCTCAGAGTTACAGGACCTACGCTATTTCAATTACCAAACCTGGGGGCGCCTTGTGTAAGGCAACATGTGTCATCAGTCATCTGAACAGTGCATGATCTTGACAAGCACCATTTTGGAAAAAATGCAACACAATACAATGGGAGTGAATGAAAAGACAATGGCCAACAGATCGTAAAGACTGCACTACAGCGAGGGGACAGCTGAAAACTAAACTTGACACTTGGTTGCTTGTGTAATAATTTAAGAGTGGTTTCTATAGTGACAGCTTCAACGCTGCAACATGATCTATATGCTCACACCAAAATGACACAGTTTCCAATTCAATTACGGAGGGTGGAACAATATCGTCAGCTTACGGTTCAGAAAAACACAAGCTATATGGTTCACAAGCAGGAAGCAAACACCTTAGTCATATAACATGCAGCAATATTTGGAAGCAAAATTTATGCCAGTGGAAGATGTGAACATAAGCAACACTATGCAGATCCACATTTGGCAGCTCCAAGTGAGGCAAAAATGACTTGAGCTTGAGTGAAAAGCGTTCAACTTGAGCACACATTTGCAATTATGCCGAGCTCTGCTGCCCTCTGACTGCACAGGTACAGGAGCAGAGAGGAGAGGCTCTGGAGGAAAAGCAGAGTTATTAGTAAGTTTAGAAATGTGTCTGGCTGAGATGTCACAGAGACAATGCTTGTAGTCACAGCAAAGATGTCGACTGTGAGTCTGGTCATCTCACACCCATCAATTACAAGGCCAGTAGTTTAAGGGTTCAGTGTCAATGTACACTTCTTTACAGCCAGCTTCATGTTTTCTCTCATCTACAGCCATTTTATCAATTCATTGCTCTTTGTAAATGGGTTACCCTTAGATAATCAGTCTCACACACACACACACACACACACACACACACACACAGAGAGAGTAAGGCCATTTTACACCCATCCTCCATCTGCCCTTGCAGTATCAAGAGGGCAGGCGGACATTCTCCTTTGGCTGATCTGATTCAACCACAAGGCAGAGCAAACATAGCACAGCTCCGGCAATGCTAGCTTTAGCTTAAATCTGTAACAGAGGGGACTCTCCACTGCTCAAAATGGATGCAGATGCACAGTTCAGATGAAAGAGAATCCGCTAACTGAGCTAGGTGCTAGTTCCATCTACACCCTTTTTTTTAATGTAGCATCTGCAACCATTTACTGTTGCTGAATTTTTCATTGAAATATGCTGCTTGTAGGACTGGATTTTAACACAATATGACTGCAAAATATTAACAAGTATTAGGCTCTAATGATTTCCAACAGGTCAGATATGAATCTGACCCCCTGACTACCAACAGCAATTAGGGTTTAGCTCATGGTAAATAGCTGCTCTGAGGTAAGCTTTGCTACTTATTCAGCAAAAAGTGCCCAAGACATGTCAAGACGTGTCAGAACAACGTCCTTGCTGTTTGGCCTGTGGTGCACTGTGAGTCATTAACTGCATGCAGAGATAAGGAAATGCTTAGAAAGGTCACAGCAAGCATCAGTTTCTAAATTTTAATTGGGGTAATTTGCTTGTTTGGAGGACTTCAGATTTTTCCTGAAGAAAATGGCTCAATGAAAACAGAGATTATGACTTTGGCTCACCCCATGGATAGGCATGGCCAGCAAATGAAGTACCGACCCCCCCCCCCATTGGTGGGGTCTTAGGCCAATTAGTAGTGCTGTTAGGCTATTGACAGTCTGCTGAAACTACAAAGTCAAGCAATCATTCAGACAATTACTCCATCTAAGATGACATTGGGAACCAATGGCAGTCGAGTACTTATGACTGGCCAGAAGTTAATTTGACAGGGCAGAGGGAAAAAGGCAAAGGACATGCAGCGCACTTAAAGAAGCCTTTCATCAGGTCATCAAGCCTGGCTGGGCCTATAGCAACGTTCCTCTCTTCACCCCCGCCTCCTTTTAACAACCGATGCAATCAATCACGAGATGGATCAATAAAATGAATTTATCTCCATGCTCCCGTTACTTCTTTCCATCAATCCTATCACCTGTTTTCTGCATGTGATAATACAATTATTTGAGCCATCTTCATTGTGTGTGGACCCGGCTATCAAAATTACACTCTCAATAGGCTGGCATTTTGAAAACGAGTTGCTAGGCTATGGCAGCCATGACCCGGGTGATTAATAAAGCAGTAATCCTGAAAAATCATTAGGCATTAGGCTCGGGCCATCAATCTACAGTATTACCTCTTTTTTTTTCTTTGTGTGTGTGTGTGTGTGTGTGTGTGTGTGTGTGGCAGTGTGTGCGTGTGGCGAGAATAAAATAAACCCCACGGTGACTTCTTCTTGTTCACCGGTGTATCTAGATTTTCCTTTACATCTCTGTCAATCGTGGTCGTCCATCCCTGCCACGGTTCTCCCTGCGCCATCTCTCGCTTTCCCCATTTCTAACCTCCCTCTCCCACTTCCATCTTCTTCTCCCCATCTTGTTCTCTCCATCTACGATGCCTCCCCCGACTCCCCACGCACACCACCCCTCCCTCCAGCCCCTGAGCTCGTATATGTGGCACACACCACTGCAGTGACAGAGCCACATTAGTCATCATCAGGGACGTACAGCTGTGGAAGTACGGAACCCAAAGACTGATTTCTGAGCTAACACGGCAACAAATGCATCATGTAAATCCATGCCCTCCCCCCATGTCTAAAAATAGCAGCTATACCACATACTGTAATAAAATTAACAGCTAACATAAATGGCACACCAAGGTTTAATCATTCAGGCAGCGAGCAGTCACTGTTGAAAAATATTAGCGCACAAAAGCATGAACACACAAAGTGCATACAGATAAAACAGCATATTGTGTTAGTTAATAAAAGGAACAGTATGTCAGAATTATTGCTAAATTAAAGGCAAACTGACCTGAAAGGGGAAGATGTTATCACTGCGGCCAACTCCATCATCTATCCAGGACTTAGGGTTGAAGCCTGCGGGACTGTTTCGGGGGTACTTCTGGGATGCCACATGGTTGTTGGGGAAGGTCTTCTTCAATGGAGAGATAGAGTTGATGGGGGTCATCCCTCCGTTCAGCCCTCGGCGATAATCTCTGCCCTGAGACCCTCCCCAGCCGCCGCCACCACTACCATAGCCTCCTCCGGGACTCCAGGAGGTGGAGGAGCCAGGGGAGGGAGAGGGGCTCTGGTAGCTGGCTGGACCCCAGGGGGACGGGGGCTTGTTCAGGCTGTTGGACAAATGCGGCAACTGGCTGAAAGCCGGATTCCTGTGCGGAAAGGGCGGTGGAGGGTGTGGAGAGGCCGGGGAGCGCCGATGCTGCTGGTGTTGGTTGTGGGGATGCTGGAAGTGGGGGTGTGGCGGGGGAGCCGGGTGGTGCTGGGACAAGGCCGCCGCCGGTCCGATCTGGGGGGAGAAGTTCCCACCAAACCCTGGACTGACATGGTGTGAGAAGTTCTGGAACAGCAGGGGCCCATTGTTAGCAGAGGCCGGGTTGAAGAAGCTGACGTCCTCATTGATGATGGTTGATGGCGCCGGTGGGATGGCGGCTGACCAGTTGTTGAAGCCAGTAAGTGATGACGAGGTTGTACTGGACTGAACCGGGCCAGTCCCTCCAAGACCAGAGGTCTCCTGGTAATCAAAGCCTGTCAGGACAGGAGACTCGAGACGTAGCTGTTTCTCCTTTCCGTTACTTCCTTCAGACACGCTGCTGTCTGTTTTGGCTTCTTCTGACCGAGCTTTTTCCAGTTCTGACATGATCCCACTACCACTTCCACCCTCCTGGTGACTCCCTGGGGACAGCTGCTGCTGCTTTTCTTGCGTTTCTTGCATTTCCTGTTGCTGCTGCGCTTTGGGCTTCTCTGGGCCCCCAAGGATTTCGTCTTGCACGCTGTTGTGGGTGGCAGAGGCAGGGAAGAGCCAGGGAGAGCCTCCCGTGGTGCCATTCCCTGCGGCTGTGGTGCTGTTTATGAAAGCAGCAGGGCTCTGCGACACATTTTGGTGGTGGTGTGGGGGCTGCAGATGCGGGTGGATTCGGACCGGGAATGCAGACTTGTTGCCAGTGTTGTTTTGAACTAGGACTCCAAACCCGTAATCCCCCATTTGTTTTCTCCCCCCACACACAAATGCTATCCCGTGATCGTTTGGTCCTATTGAGAGAAGAGCACACAGGATGGCATGCACTGAGTTAGCAGTCAGCCCCTCTCAGTCTACTATAGATCAAGGGATTTAGAAACAACTAGGTGATGGCCACAGACATTTTTCTGGTGACATAAAAGATATTATTTCTGGGTTTGTTTCACTCCCTCAGAAAATTCCTAGACATATAATAATCACACAACACTGTCGTGAATGAGCTCATTCTTGCACTGAACAATCTACCCTTATTACTGGGCAGTTGAAAAAGTCCAGACAGTGAACGTTACATCTTTAGCTAATTTTAACCCCGTGACGTTGCCAGCTTGTAAGTCTACAGCTGAGCCGCTGGCAGACACCAATATAGCTGCAAACACTGCTGTGTTTAGCCGAACTCGTTCTCCATTTGGAGACGGTTTCCTAACGCAAACCAACTGACTGACAATCAATTACCCGCAGTATAACGTGAAAGAGAACACAGTGGCACAAAATGTCAATGAATATTGAACATATTAACAATAACCGAACATAAGGTTCAGAAGAAAAAACACTCGACCTTGTTTGACAGCTGTCAGGAGTCTATAGAGTCCAACCTCAAAATTGATCAGAAATACCATTAACGTTTCGTTAAGTCGAACACTTTTCTTACTTTAATCAAAATAACAATCTAACGGACTGTGTCACACGTCAATGTTCACTATCAACGTTACATTTTCACACTTGAGTTAACAGTCGACAGTCGGTTTAAATCAACAAGACACGTTAGCTGGCCAGCTAACATTTCCATTCGTTGCTAACGTTAGCTAGCTAGCTACTAACCGTTAGCAGAAATGCTAGCTAGCTGGACAGCTTCAACACAGGCGGATAAAATTTCTTTTCACCTTCTGATCACCACCTTCGACCTCGGCGATGTCTTTGTCGAGATGCTCCCCTCGGGTTGAAAGCAAGGTGGTGTCCTTGAAAAAAATGAGTAAGTCAGGCAAAGCTTTTCAGAGGCGATTTTATAGCTGACTCGTACAGTGCAGTCGGTCAGCTTTTTTTTTTTCTCCCTTCTCCTGACGTGTCCTGCCTGCTCAATGACACAGCTCTCTATCTGCTGCCTCTAATCTGAACTGTATAATCAAAGAGCTTTGTTAACGTGGCAATGTGTGAAATATATTCGGCCGCGGTTCTTTCACAACCCTTATACGATCGGTTTCATTGTTCGTTTGATTTCAGTATATTTTCTCGCTAAGTGTCTTTCCTACAGAGCCAGCCGATTCCTGTGCGCTTCTTGGCTGCCCCTCTCTCCTGGAACCGACCGCGGCCGAATGACAGCGAGAGATCAGCCGAGACACACTTCCGCTTCTGGCACCACCCTTTCCACCGTGACCACGCCCCCGAGAGCCACACCTCGATATGCGATTGGCCAGCTGACCGGCAGCCTCGCCCAAATTCTACAACAGTTAACGGCCACGCACCAATAATATACTCATGCCATCCATAAGTACTGCCCACTGAGGTCGGGGATGGTGAAAAAATGTTAAAAAAAAAAAAAAAAAAAAATCCTCCCAGCACGGTCCTGTCCTTTCACGAAGCAGCCGGTATCAGGTCGTGAGAAAACCGAGATACCCAACCCTCCCCCTCCAAAGGATGGGAATGCATCAGAAAAAGAGCATCCTTGGCCCAAGCTTTTTGATCACATGCTCCTTCACTGTAAATGTGAAAGTGAAACAGGAGCGTATGGCACCATTTCAGTAGATGTTTTTGTTGTTTTGTTGTTCATGGTATCCCCTTTTCTAGGTAAAGCCTATTTCTACATATATATGGATTCCATATGCCATAAATTCTGCTTTTATGATGATGACAGATAGATAGATAGATAGATAGATAGATAGATAGATACTCTCATCTCCAAAAATGTTGAACTGCTCCTTTGAATAATCCTCCTCTTTTATTGAAAACCTATTAGTGTTACCACTATTCCCTGCACACACAGTTTTCTATTTGATAACATAGTTTTAATCTTAATCTCTTTGGGTTTCTGCACAGTACATCACACTATTATCAGCTCCAGTATAACCCATGTAAGAGTAGGCTTCTTTCTACTTTGCCAGATGTGTGACCATCCAACCCTCTCTCCTTCACCTGTCCACACCAGTCCCCACGTCCTCCTCTGTGTCCTTCTCTCATGTACCCTCATTATCACCTCGAGGTCATCAAACAGCTTTGACTCTGTCAGTCTCACCGACCCTTAACTGGCAGCGTTACATGCAGCCGCAAATGGCTATCTAATAAATCTGTCACTTCAAGTCCAGCTGGGAGAGAGTGATAAATTAGGGAATCCATGGTGTTCTGCATTATTAAGTGTGTACAGAAAGGATGAGCAGGCGATGGGGAGGTGGATGGCAGGTATTGGCAGCGTTAGAGAGTGACCGGCTTAAAGTAATCCGATTAAAAAAAATAGATTACAGATGTCTGATAGTAACACTATTCACATTTAGCTTGCAAAATGGTGCAAGCTCTGCAGATACCCTCACATGCAATAGAATTTGGAGGCAAAAAAACATGAATTTTGAGTCATTTATTTTTATGCTTACATAAAAATAATGAAACGCAAGATCTCCACGTACCTAAAAGAGATGACAAATATCAAACTTTAATGTCAGTCTGTCCTTCTTTTTACTATTCATCGGGATCATTCCCTTAACCATATTTCTGATAACTGTAAGACATTAAAACTTCTCCAAATTTGTCCACCACAATAGAGAACCAAAGTGATTTTAAGGGAGATTAATGACATTTTAGAATGGGGCAGCACTAGACCAAAACTCTATCACATCCAGATAAGCTCCATTTAAATGTAATATGAGACATTAACGTTCTTCATCAGAAACTGTGACTGTCTGAATTCAGAGTGCAAAATATTCTGTCCTCTTCATCTTCTCTGGGATAATACAATTACAATTATTTAATTGTCTAATGATAATGATATAATGAGGCAAGTCTTTTTCCCTGCATTGCTTTTTAATCAGTGTAATAGGTCCAGCACGACATACACAGTTGAGCAGCTCCAGCCGAACATCATGATCTGTTCATTTCTATTTGTGATCCCCATTTCCTTTTCCTCCTTTTTTTAGTGCCCGTTCTGTTCCACAAACAAAAGTGTTCAAGTGAAATCTTAATCAGACAACGGAGGACGAGAATCAGCTGTAAAAAGTCCTAAATATGCTCCACCTTTACAGTATCTCCTGCATAGGACAGAGTATTCCTCTCACAGTGGGGTGGATGATTAGGCAGAGTGCTCTGTACAGTAAATGGATTTCTAGGACAGAATAACCGGTCTTACTGGCCTCACTGAGACGACAACACCCTCACTTCCTTCTGTCCCTTTCCCTGTCTGCCTTTCACTCTACGTCACATTCACACAGATTGCAGAGGGGAAATGGCACATATCATTAAATAATTCATGGAACCTATAGGTCTACAGTTTCAGCCCAAAATGTTACTTTGTTCAAAGCTGAGATATGTAATTCATCTCCTGTATGCAATAGCTAATAGCCACTTTTAGCGTGTGTTCTCTCTCTGGCAGTGGTTTTGTGTGTGCTCTGGATAGGTGCTATGAATAAAACATTGAATCCATTAAAAAATTAATCGCCTTTTTACCTTAGGCATAATTATGGTGCAGTTCTTCCCAGAGTGCATTTGTATGTGTGCATATGTGCACATGCTAAGCTCATAACTCAAGTGTGGATTTATATCTTGAAACCTCACTTTGAACATTTTCCTGCTGTACTCTATTTTGGAAAAAAAAATGGAAAAAATACATTGTGATCCATCTAAGTTTTCCAAGTTAATGTTTGGGAAATACAAGGATTTGACCTGACAGCGATTGTATTTGCGTAAATTATGTAGATGTTTGCATGTGTGGTGTTTGAGAGAAAGATGGACAGCTTTGAAGGATGTAACAAAGCCTCATGGTGTGCCGTTGTAGGGTCGTGTTTGTATCCTATGAAATATTCAGATAGTGTACATGTTGCTATCTAAACGGTGTAGACATGCTCCTGGGTGGCTTTGGACCTCTGGGTACAGGGTGGAGTGGGAGGGGGGGGGTGAATTAGATGATGCAAAAAGCACACATGAAAGAGGAGGATGAAAGGGCTGTGGCCAGTGAGGATCAGGGATAGATGCAAAAGCAAACGACAGTAGGTGTGTGTGAAAGCTGCGATTGGAAAGGTCTTATTAAGAAACACCAAAGCATAAATGGCGTGGTTTCTGGTGTGTTTTAAAAGCCTCAGACGAGGGTTTCCGTTGTGTTACATTCAATTTCAACACTGCTGAATATAATCTTCACACACAAAGAAGACTTGACACGTGGCAGAGCCTCAGTGTGTTTTTCAATATTTCTACCATATTCCTATTGATCTGTCATAATCAGTCATTCATAATCATTGATAACATCATTTTAAATATAAATAAAAACCATCATTGTCCACTTTTTGTATCAGAGTGCCACTCCTCAGTGGTTTTTTTTTTTTTTTTCTGACAGCCTGAGACCTTTCACATCCTTCATCTGTCCAGTGTATTTTGTCCTGTTGTGCGGTCCATGGGGACTCCATACTAATTAAGCCAAAGAGGTCTCTGCCGGGTAGTGAGCCAGGATGACTGTTTCAAAAAGGATTCATGGGCCGTGTGTGTGTGTGGTATGTGTGTGTGTGTGTGTGTGCGTGTGTGTGTGTGTGTGTATGTGTGTGTTTGTGTTTGTGTGTCACGAAGGCCAGGCTGATTTCATGACTCCACTGGGTACAGCAGGGATAATAAATTACAACAGAGCAGCAGCTGGGGGTCTGTGAAGTGAGTGTCAACGTGTGTGTGTGTGTGTGTGTGTGTGTGTGTGTGTGTGTGGAGGTGTGTTTGTGTGGGTGGGTGTGCGTGTGTCTGTCTGTCTGTCTGTCTGTCTGTCTGTCTGTCTGCACACTAGATTGAGCAAATATGTAGTTAAGTGAGTTAACACATATTTCAAAGTTCAACAATTTGCAATGTAGCAAAACTGGAAAATGGGATGTTTGACTCATTTCAGTCCTCAGTCGTATCTGATCATGGCGCAACTTCCCAAATTTAAAAAGGAAAATATGACAATTGCTATCAAAATGGTCAGTCTTTTAAAATGTGCTTAACAACTTAAAAACAAAAATAATTCAGGGAGAAAACTATAACTAAAGAAAATGAGTACTTTTGGGTTACTCGTTTGCCCTGATTGTGGTCACGCTAATCAGATGTTAACTGTGCACCTTAATGCCAAAAAGTTTCACAAAAAATTATGTAAAAGCTGATTGTACCTTAACCTCAAAGAGGGAACACAGTGTCGTGGTTTAGCCAAAATGTTATTGATCCCACCCTGTGCAGAAATTGGTTCAAGTATGTCCAGTTTAATTGTGTTTGTCTTAATATTTCTGACTACACCCCTGCATCTTAAGTGATTCTCATACTATATATGGTGCAATGTGTGAATTTGTTGTTGCCATGGCAATATTAAATTTGGGCTACTTGTTCATTCATTCACTGTTGGTGACATAAAAAAGGAATTCTGATTCTGCTTATTTCCATCCATTTGCATCTTTGTATTTCTTATGAATCAACACAGGAAAAACATTTGGAAAAGTATCGATTTGCCAAAGGGTTGTGTATTGTGAGTGTGTATAATTCAGGAATGTGCACAGATGTGTGTGTGCAAAATCAATCGAGGAACTGTGCCTCTAAAGCAGGAGTGGTTTCATTTACCTTCTGGGCACTTCTCCATGGCTGATGAGTTTGGCTGGTTGACAGGCTGAAAGGAGCCAGGACAACAGTGGCTGCATGTGGTGGCCAGCTTCAAATAGAGATCCACCATTTTGATCGTTCTAAAGCTGCAATCATATGATGTTCAAGTCAAGTCAAGTCTCAGCGAGCTATTTTTTCAAGAAGAATTATAATAAGGTGAATGTCATGTAATATGCCAATGGTGCAATCACATTTCCTCAACGTGTCTCATCCAGTTCTGCTTCATTTAATCTTTTCCTTTGTCTCCCAGAATGAGCTTTAGCCTTGCTAGCAGCAGAGCCCCATGAATGACAATGACAGTCCGCCCACCACATTGATTTCCTTGACCAAATGCAAACTAATGACTGTCCCATCAGCTGTACTTTGTGTTTAGCGCTGTTAGCATGCTCACACACTCAACTAAAATGGTTAACCCACAGTCATGGCATTGTAATGTGCAGTCCAGACAAATGCAGATTAAGCCTAAATTAGATATTTTTTTTTGTGTTTTGTAGTGCTTCATTCACAAGTGACGAAATAAGGATGTGTTTCATTTTGAATTAGCTCACATGCTATTAGTATCAACACTGGACTTTGTTTAAGTCTTAATGCCTGACACGGTTAATTTGTAGCCATTCTGCCACCATTTTTCGGCCAAGTAGGACACACTGTAGCCCTCAGAAATTCCCCAAATCTCCAACTCAAAATAATACTCGGAGGCTGACGTTCCCACTCAGCTACTCGTCTCACTCAAAACACAAGTCTCGTCTCGAGGCTGTGGTTGGCCCTTCAGTTCCAAGGGGCTCCACCAAAAACCTGATGTTTGCCATCAATAACATTTAAGTTCCAGCCTCTGGAAAACGTTGTTGATGCACAAGACAGGATCAAAAAGTCTGTTTGTTGCCTGCTGACCTGCTTGCTGTACACCGACTTGGGCTGTGTAAGATCTGTCTGTATGGGGTTCATTGTCTGTGTTTGTCTTTCTCTTGTTTTCTCTTTCCTGTGTGTATGTACACGCACACACACACGCACACACACACACACATACGCACACACAGTGCTGACAGAGGCTAAAAAAAAGAGCAATGGACAGAGGAATGCTGAGTCAAGCAGACCTGAGCCACCCCCTGCCCCAATAAAGGTACAGAGCATGTGGCCTCATCAATTATGGAAAGTCCTCCTTAAAACCGCAAAAGTCACTGATATACGTGTGTCTTTGTGTGCAGGCAGTATAAAAAAATAAATAATAATAATAATGTGGGTGTGTGTTTAGTTAGTTTGTTTACTCAGACATCCTCGTAGTCCTCTCAGGGTGCGTGTGTTTCATAGAAAGGGGTGGTTGCGCTGATGGTATATCCAGATCTCTTTAACTGCGAGGTGGAGCTCCAAATGTGTCTTATCAGTTGACACAGCTGTACCTCCGAGGATACTGTGATGCACTGCGATGCGTGTGTCAGCCGGCAGCTCGTAGTGAACGCCAGCCTGAATGACGTGCACACTGTGACTACCAGCCGGAGGTTTCCAGAAAAGACTACAAGTTACCCCCTCTGGCAACTCTGTAATCCCCCAAATCTTAGCTTTGTCAACTTAAGGAATTTCTGGTAAAAGCTCCCACAGGCTGAACTTCACACCACATGCATGCAAAGTGCAACTGTTTCACGATGCATTGCTTTGATCTGTCAGTCATCACTCGTGGACATTGAGCAGCTTTTGTGAGCGCCAAATATCTGTCCCACATCTCAAGTTTATTTAGCACGTGTCTGTTAAATGGAAACATGTTTTCATTGTAATTTTTTTTTTTTTATATTTTTCCTAAACATAATTTAAAGGAATACAAACAATATGGAAATTCAAATCTTGATATTCTTTAGCAACTGTCCCAGCTGAGTGGTTATGGAGAGGTAAAGCTCTCAATCACATCTTGAATAGATGTTTCAACTGGACGGGTCAGCAAATTAAACTGGTTTGCTGTATGCAAAGCACTGAAAGCCTCAACACAAAGCAGACACAAGCAGCCAGTTAGCTTGGCTTAGCATAAAGACTGAAAACGGGGGGAAGCAGCTCGCCTGGCTCTGGTCCAAAAGTAACAAAATCCACCCACATCCCAAAGTTAACGTGTAATATCGTATTTACTCCATTCAATACACCAAAGTGTAAATATGGCCTTCCAAGTGAGGCAAGAGAGGCGCGGGGTGTGTTCAATAATGGACATGGGCATTACCAAACATATATACAATGTCTTAAAAGTCTTCATAAAGAAAATCTAAATTTCTTGTTATTTTGAAAAAAAACTGACATTGCCATGACTTGTATGCCTATAAAAAATAAAGACGATGTTGCATTTCGTTAAAAATTCTTGCAACAGGATGATCTCTCTTAATGGAGCTCAGTGATTTAAGGGAACAGGATGGGAACTGTCAGGGGAACTTTATCATATAAACAACATTTTTTGTGTTGTAGGTAATAAAATTCACTCTCTCTCTTCCCATTGGCAGGTGTGGTTAAAAGATTTCAGATTTTTGATATAGTTGCAGCTTCAAAATGTTGGCATGCTTTAAAAACTCTGTCCCGTATGTTTCCTCCTTCTTTAAAAGTTACCATACTGTAGGTAGGGCTTTTACGAATGGCTTATTTTGGAGAATATGCTAATGTTTTAGAATTAGGTCCTTGATGTTCTTAGTCTTTGGGGTAAATGTATTGCAGTAAATAAGATGCGGCTTAGATTTGGAGGGTGTTTGAACTTGCAGATAAGCCTCTCATCCCTTTGAATCCACCTTGTTTTCTCCACATATGAGCTGATCTTCTTGGTAATTTCTTTCTCTAAATTTGGATAGCATCTCTTCTTTACTTTTTTTGTATGCAAGTTTGGTGAGTTAACTTTCAGCTACACTTTTCATATGAGGGATGGGATGAAACCTTTGAGCATGAAGTCGTGTGTTCTGATCTGTAGGTATGGTGTAAAGAGAGGAGGAGAGGATGGTACATTTCATTTTTATTAGGTAAATTCATTTCTTCAAGGCTAATTTTCCATTTATATTCGGGAAAATAACTGAAATGTTATCTAAAACGAGCTATGGATTTTTGATATTTACCATAGAGACATTAAAGTGGTATCAATCTTCTCATCTAACTCTTATTGAAGAAGTGAATTTCCCTTGAACCGTTCCTTTAAGGACTTTTAACACCCCTGTAAAATATCTTTTCAATGCATTACACAGCCATTTGGACTGACGATTGATTGATTGACTTGACCTTATCATTCTGCAGCACACATCAATCAATCAAAGTGTTTACAAGTTAAATCTTTATACAATTATACAATACACCATCCGTAACATCAGTGTTGAAAATTCACAAACACATATTGTGGTTGTTGCGAGCCTGCTGAGAATTTTCAATGCGATGGGTTTTATCAGGTTCATTTGGCATAGTCTTCTATATTAGGAATCAGTGGGAGTTAGGAGCCTTGGAAGGAATAAGTGATTCCTCCCTGTTAAAGATTTATATTCTGAGAGCCAGATTGTTCTATCTTAATTACTTCTCCAGATGTTTCTGTCCTCACTCGGGTCCCTTTAGACCTTAAAGGTCTGCCAGCCAAAAGATAACCGGCGTTTACTCCCTCAGTCATAAAGTACTGAAGCCTTGTTCTCTGCCCCATCAACTTTCTCTCAAACTTGGTCTGGAAAATCAAAGCATTTAAAGCACAATTCAAGCTTGTTTGTACAATATTGAGCCCCTCAGTACTGTGGCCTGGTTTGTCATTAGATGAAAGGACAATCACTGATATATTATTTAAGCCTGAGCTTGCAACAAAAGGGCAGTGCTTGCCTATACTTAGCTGGTTGCTGCATGTAAGGGCAAAGTTACGTAACATGCTACACCACATGATTTCTTCATCTGCAATCAAAATGCTGATCTCAGACAACATCTCAAGACTTATAGGTTTCAAACAGATGTGGGGAAGGGCTACTGCAAAGGGAAGGTCACAGGAGTTTACAGGATTTCATTAATCCTATTTGATGTCTGGGAGGGTGATGATTGCTGTACGAGATGCGTTAGCATTATTATCAAGCAGAAAGACTTTGTGACCTTTCCAGTGGGCAACAGTGCGAGGTGAAGGCCTTTAGTAAAGAGATTGATCCCCCCACCCCCACCCCTCACGGCCCCCCCGGATCTGTTGTGTTTATTGACCTCAGTTTGCAGAGTTCACAATCTGGCCCATTGGTAGTTAGAGTCATTGATTGGAGTATAACACATAGATGATCAATCTGTTAAAATCGCACTGGCTGGGAGCTCGGCCAGTCACCAGCCTCTGGGGTCATGGAAGGCTCACAGCAACATGCCTTGATCCCCGATGCATGCGTGCAAACAAAAGAATGCTGTGTGTGCATTCATGCATATGTGTTCGTCATACATGCGGCACACGCACAGAAACATAGAGCAAATGCTATGTGTACACATATGTTAATCAAGAACAAGCCATATAAACTCTCTACACACACAAATGTCATGGCACCTAACGATCAATACCTCAGAAAATCCATAGAAAACTGTTTAGCATATTCTTTGATCGTCTGTAATGGTGCCCTTAGAAGGACCTTTTAAAGTAGATAACGGGGCAGCAAATGTCACAGTGTTCTTTCTTCTCTTTCACTATTTAAATTTTTAGCCATCCTAAAGGCATGGCTCTGGGCATGGCATGCCTGTTTATTGTGGTCCAGATGGACATATCTTCACAACTACAGGACGGATTTCCATGAACGCATCATGGACAGCGGGCACTCATCAGGCTGAAAGGATCTATTTAGAACTGGCTTGTACATGTAAGAGATCTGGTGAATGTGACTTTGAGCGCTTATACAGGCAACCTCACAGAAAGAAAGTAAGAAAATTAGTATGAACCCAAAACCATTCTTGAATGAGGCCCATTGTGTCTCAACCCATGACTTTCCATTAAGCACTGCCATCAGGTCAAAACTGAGAAAACCAGATCAAATAATTTGTCCAATGCTTTAGTTAATGACCATATTTCTACAAAAATAATTACACTCCCATCAGCCTCAGCCACACACTGTGTTCGGTGTAAATTAGCAAATATTAGCATGTTAGCACACCCAACTAAGACGGTTGTGATGTTAGCATTGTCACCGTGTGCATGCTAGCCTGCTGATGTTAGCATTTAGCTCAAAGCACTGCAGTTTCTAAGTACAACCTCACAGACGAGCTGTAGACTCTTAGGCTGCATTCAAAACTGCCTACTGTAGCTTTTTGTAATTTTCATACTGCAGCCAACACAGCAGACTTCAGCAAGAATGGCAGAGGAAAGCCAGGCCCACAACTGAAAGATATTTTTCATTTTCATAGGCCACCATTACCACTATTATTCTGTCGTTAATACATATTTTAATGAAATTATGCAGCTATTACAAAGGACGAAATGTTCACAATATGACCAAACCAGCACAGGCATTAACGCAATTAAGAAATACCATCACCCAACAAGTTTTATGAAAAAGATATCTGGTGTGATTATCACATAAGGATAACACCATGAATTGTTGTGTTTGTTTACTTTCTACAGACAATCTTACACATTCTGGTACAATAAATATAAGGTTGTCGTGCTTCTCTTAAGCTCTGAAGGAGGAAAACTGTTGCAGATGCTTCAGTTTCAGTAGGAGTAAAGTCTATGTACTGTATCTTTGCAAGTTAGTATCCTTTATATTTGTAAAGTATTTAGGTATTAAGTATTACAGCTACACCCAGCCACTGTTTGTAGAGTTAGATGGTTTACAGAGGTGAGCTGATGTGACTAAATTAGAGGTGTACATGATAATGATATTCTATGGTGTAAAGGGGACAGTGTGATAGCTGCATTTTGGGTCTTTACTCTGCAACCACTATTTATGTAGCACTTTACCAAAAGGCTTTACGCATATGATGCATACAATACAAGATTATATCTGTCATATGTCATGCAAACATTCTATTTAAAGGCCTGCCGTCCTAAATTCATCTCAATCATACAGTCAAAGATGAGTCCTCTGTAATGCTTCTCACAGGATGACATGCTAACATTTTTATTATCGTTGAGCGTTCTCGTTGTCTATTTTAACCCAGTCTGTCTGCTTCTCTCTTCCTTTTAGCCAGCAGTAGTGGACAGATGGTAGGATCAAATCCCATCAAACATTTACAACCTCACAGACACAGCCTCATCACACTCACTCCCTGACATCAGAGAGGTCCATCCATACCAGCCCCTCCACACGAACATACACACACACACACACACACACACACACACACACGCACACACCTGCCCTCGCCATTAGCTCAGAAGTTTTTCAGATTAAGAGCTTGATGGAGCTTGTAGCTCTTCCTCCCTGCGCTCATCAACTCTAGCCAACTCAATTTTTGAGCAAAAGGACCCCGTGTGCTCTGCTATACACTATACTACTTAATGATGTTTCTTTTATATTGTTGAGATTTTGGTCAAGGACTTTCATCAGAACACATTTGGATTCATCCAACATGTTTTACTGCAGCCTTGAGTCCCCAGGGTCCTGTATCTCAAACAAAAGGAGAAGGACGATGGAGAGGAAGGGAGGACAAGGATGATGAGTCAAGGGAGAGAGAGAAATAGAGTGAGAGGAGGAGGAGGAGGAGGAGGAGGATGACAGTGTTGAGGAGGATGGGAAGAGAGAAACGCAGATGATTAGCAGGCGGGGGAGAACGAGGAGGTGGAGGAGGAGGCATAGGAACTAAAATGGATAGCTGCATTGCTGTCATGCTACAATGTCCTTCAGGCTTTCACTGAAACAACAAGCACCCACTGAATGATGACGATAATATGCAGCAAACTCACTTCATACAGAGACAAAACTCAATCCGGCATGACTTGCAGAACCATGAGTGCATGATCAGGTAAGACAGGCACGAGTCCAGCATCATGAATGTCATGTGCTGGCTGAGCTGCACTGAACGATGTTATTGTGACTGTACATAAACTGCAGTTTTTGACATTTCTGTGCAGCAACTACGATCCCTGCAGAAACACACACACATTCAAACACACAAACATAATGCATACTTACAGGGAGGCACGCACGAGTTAAAAAAAAATCTTAATAATGATCAGTCTGTTTCTATCCCAACAACCCCACAGAGATTTGGTTGCCAAGTCAACCACGGCCACCTCGATGACAACCATGCAGTAGTCAGCTCATCTTCACCTCTTTTCTATATTCTACTGAATCAGACTTGCTGCTTTTCTCATCATGAATTTGTATTTTGATTCTCTTCTTGAGGGAAAATCACAGGTTGGCATGTTTGAGTCACTGGCTTTGATCATTAGATTACACTACATGTTAAGTCTATATTGAACCTTTTGTGACAGTGAGTCAAATCCCTCTCCCTCAGTTTGGTTTGATTTGCTCAGCAGTTTTTAAGAATCTGGAGACTGCAGGGTTAAAATGGGCTCTCGAAATTCCTGTAACACACTGGTCCAACCATGCACCCAAAACGGTGCTGGCTGCAGTGATGTTGCTTCAAAATGGCTATAATGAATATTTTTATATCAACAATGGATCACACAGTAGTGACTCACAAATACAGAATATCACCTGACTGCAGTCTCCCTCAACTCTGCGTTCGTCGTCTTTCATCTCAGCTCAGTTTCATTGACCTGGTTCACCCTCACTGCTCTCATAGTGACATTTGCAGATGTAGCAGGCAGCTGTAAACTGATTGCATGCTACCTTCTCAGCAACAAACGGTAAAAGGGCAAAGTAAGTAGCTAGCTGGTGAACATAGTGGAGCGTTTAATGGTGAGAGACAGATATTTCCCTCATGCATTGGTGGAGACCGAAATCAGAGCTAAAAGAAGACTTAATATTGCACCTATATGAGATGAACACAAACACAAGTCCAAATGAATGCTAATGCTGCTCTGTATCTGTTGGGTGTGTAAATAAGCTGTGTTCAGAACTTCTTTCCTCTGCCCACAATGAGCCAAATCATCTGTTAAGTCAATTAAAAACAATGAAAAATGTGCATGACACTCAGACATTCAGAAATGAAAAATCATCAAGAGCCGGGAGAACAGTCATATTAAAACCTTTAGTTACTCAGGCATATTGGTTAAAACCCGGTGTGGTTTTCACCTCACCTGGTTTTGGTGCAATGAAGTATGAAAGTAGTAGCAGTTCTGCACTTCTGTAAAGTTCGGGGCTTGTTGGAAACAGATTAATAAAAGAAGAGAGGCTGTGTAGCACTACTCTTGATGAGTAAACTGAACTTCATGTTTAAAATTGGCGGCGTGCCTCTTTAATAAGAGAACTGCAGAGGGTGTGGTGAGTCAGCATTGCTGCCTATTTGTGGCCAAACTTTGCTCAGCCTGTGAGCTCTCAATCAAATTTATGGGATGGCCCGGTGAGCTCAGAGAGACACTAAGCTGCATGTGCAGGAACGAGGAAGTAAACGAGGAGGGAAGAAAACTTTTTTTTGGCAGGTGCAGTGGGAAGCATTTTTTTGTTGGAATGACTGGGCATTGTCTTGGAACAACACTTCTTATTATGCATTCATGTGTCTGATTCCAGTCATAGTGCACTGACAGTCAGCTAGTATACATAGAGCCACGGTAATGGTGGAGCATGAAAACGAGGCTGTGATGTTCTGGGAATTTCTGCTGAGTAATTATTCCACAGGATTTTGATAGGATGTACCTCAGCGGAGAAAATCTGCCTTTGAATTCAGCAACACTGGAGCAATGCCTAGTGGGGCTTATCGTGGGATAGCAACAAAATGAGGGCGCTCTCAAAATTATTAAACACTAAATGAATGAGGATGTCTTGCATGCAGCAGTGAATGGAGATTTTACTACAATAAATCATAAAGGTGATTAGCCGCGTGTTAATGCTTCTGAAGAGTTTACGGTTTGAAGAAGCTGCATTTCAGTATCCACGAATCATGAGTCAACTTCCAGTTTTTATTTCGCTTCTAACTTTTGATGTGTTACATGCTTTGGGTGAACAAATGTATGTGATTAGTTTTCATTTTGTTAAACAAGGCAAATCTATTTAGAGACACGTTTTTACTGCAGCTCCACACACAGTTAGACCTATAAAGAGAGTTCACACTTGCCTAGTGTAGCTTTTAACATTTTATGAATAGAAAATTGATTGCCTTGGCATCTCCAAAAGTTTACTATTAAAGTCATAAAAGGCTTCCACTGGGAGTAACAAACTACACACGCTGGCTGCTGCATGATCTGCAACCAAAACAGAGATGTAACGTGACCTCGCAGATGTGAATGCATGTGAGGGTTAATCTGGGTGAACGAGCCGTAAGCATTTGGAGAGATTTAGAAGAGCAGAGTGAAACAGTCATGGCATGAACATACTCGAGCCACGCATAAACTACAGAGAAAACTTAAACCTGCTCACACGCACAGATTCACTCACTCACTCACTCACTCACCCACGCACACACTTTCGCTGTCCAGGCTGCTCATGAGCACATCTTTGTCTATTATAAGCCGTGTGAGTCATCAAGCCATTTTTTCAGATAGATAATTACCCCAAATGACACTGGGTTTGCAGGTCACCAGGACAGCACAGGTGGAGAATAACGGCTTTATTTTGCCAGGCATGGCTCTAAGAAGCTGCACCTGCAAAGCGGTTTTTGTTCAGTCCTCCACACAGCTTCACGCCCCACTGGGAGCATTTCAGAAGCAGAGGACTTTGCTTGCCCTATTTTGATAACTTGCTTAGATTTATTTGTAATTTTTCCATGTTTTTTGTGTTTCTACCATGAGTAGCAGGCCACGTAATTAAATGGCTTTTATTTTTGTCTGTTTTTACAATCGGGAGCCTGCACAGGGTGTTTTATTTTGAAAATTGACCTGATTCTCTTTGCCATTCTTGTGTCTGACTTCCTGCCCAGCTCGATCAGCTCTGTGCAGTTTTGAGACAGCTTCCATCCAAAATAGACTGGGCTCCTTTTTTAAGCGGAGCAGACCGGAGAGCCGCTTCTGAAACGGTGTTGCAGTGCGATGCAGTCGTGCCCAGTGGAATCAAGCCCTAACACAGAGGTCACAGCAACACAGTATCTTTGCTTTTATGGCAGTCAGCGCATCTGCTGTTTGCAAAACGCAGAAGGTTCCAGTGTCCTCAGACCTGAATAGACACTCTGTACATTAAAAGTCCATCTTTCATTTGAGGGGATTTAGAGATGTGCCAAACAATTTCTCTCTCTCTCTCTCTCTCTCTCTCTCTCTGTTCCACTCACACACACAGATCCAAACACACACACACACACACACACACACACACACACACACACACACACACACACGCACACACACACACACCTTAGCATTCAGAAACCCAATTCCAGAGCCAGTGATGAGTCTGAATGCTCTCCCAGTGTCGACAGTGCTTGACTCATTCTGCAGTGTGCCTGTCGTCATTGAGATGCATAGCGAGGTCTAAACAGAGTTCTGCCAAGTTGTAGGCAGCCATTTAACCACCACAAGCACACACACACACACACACACACACATATACACACACACGCATGCAGACACAGATGCTCAAAGAGGGAGAGACACAGAGATCAGGATCATGTGAAAAGGCAATTGACTAGAACCATTTGCCTCTGTGGTGTCAATTAAGACAAGAATATAGTATGTGTATTTGTTGTGTTTTCAGGGTTTTCCAGTAGGTTGTACAGTCTGTTAGCACAAACATTGCAGATGTGGTGCATCGTATCTGTTAAATTCCTAGTTTCAACAGATTTGTTAGCAGCTGTGTGAGGATGTGCTTACTGTAGGAACACTGGAGCTAAATGCTAATGTCATAAGATCAAGATCAATATTCCTTTATTTGTCCCGCGAGGGGAAATTCCAGAATAAAGCAGCATCAGTAAAGATTAATATAAGAAGTGCATGCAGATTAGAAACAAAAACAGTTTTTACAAAAGAGTGAGGATTTAAATAAAAAGAAAAAGAAAGAAATTGTAAAAAAAAAAATTGTAAGACATACATAATATAATGTTAACATGCTCACAGTGACAATGCTAATATGGTGATGATTAGCAGGTATAATGATTACCATGTTCACCATCTCAGTCCAACATGTTAGCATTCTAACAATTGCTAAACACTGCACAGCTGAGGCTCATGGGATATGTCATTAGTTTTGTAGATATTTGGGCATAAATTAAGTATTGGACAAATTAAAATTTTGACATGATTATGGCGTTATATGGAAGGTCAGGGATCACCAAACTTATTACAGTTCATCCTGGGAGGAAATTAATGTCTGTGCCAGATTTCATGGCTTCCATCTAATAGAGTTTTGGATTTATTTCATTAAGAATCAAAATGTCAGCCTGGTGGAGCGAGAGGAAGAAGTCAGGGGATCACCAGAGTCAGCAGGATTCATTCTTTGGGGCCACAAAAATTGATGTCAATCCATGTTTAGATATTTGGACCAAAGCAGTGGCCTGACCACCATTGCGATCCATATTCAGCCAAATTCCAGCTGAGGATGATGAAACAATTCAGAAACAGTTCAACACGCTTCTTTAAGTACACTTTGCATGAGCATGAGGTGATGTGTGAGTCAACATCAATCTGAGTCTGGCATCCAGACTCGTGTTGCAAACAGCCTCATTATTGGTCATTTATTTATTTATTATTCCTCTCCTTAGCTCCAAATGGTACTGAACTAACCCCAACTTTATGTTTTGTTGTCATGTTAGCATGCTGATGTTCACAGAGCTAGCATGGCTATAGACTAACTGTATGACAATAAAGACAAATACCCTCATAAAATGTATCATTCTTTTTTTTCATTATTTCATAATACCCCTGCCCTCTAATCACCAGATGTGCATTTACCCAATTAGCTTGACGTCTCAGACATTGCTGTTAAAAGCTGTCGTTGAACTCAGTGACTTCACACTGAAGCACCACCAATTAAAGTCCAATCAGAAGTGGTACATACAGTGGACTCAACCACATATTTAGCTTGCAAGCAAGTGCATTCCAAACCGAAAGCATGAAGCAACACCCTGATCTGTAATCTGTAAGAAGTCTTTAGTGGAACAAAAGTCATGAGGCTCCATGAATGTAGGGGGAAGGGTTGGCATGATGAGGGAAAAACCAGCCAGGCAGCAGAGCATGGTCTAAGATGATAATTTAGCGTGTTTTAATGTCCGTCTTGACTCCATTGGCGGTGTTCTCAGCGCTGTTTTCAACATGTTTGAGCTTCTTTGTCCTGTGATTATCAGTTTGATGTTGCAGGTTTAGAGGTAATTACATGTCAAAAGAAGTGTTCAAGAGAAAAAATGATTCATAATGAATGTATGCTACAGTACAGTAATTGATATTTTTAGTTAACCTTTCATTCAGTCAGTTGGTTTAGCACTTGCTCTAAAGCATGAAAAAACTACTGGGTAGACTATCGTGGTATGGATATGCATGGTCCCGGGTGTTCTTCCATATAATGCCATCATCAGGTCACATTTTACTCTTGGCTAACACATGAAATGCCAGATTTCCTGTTGGTTGGTGTTGGTAAACACCATTCAAAGTTGGCCTCTCCTTCCTTGCACAACAGCAGCGGTGGCCAAGTGAGCTAGAGAGCAGATGAAGGCAGGGAGCGGCGTTAGCGAGAACAAAGCCGTGAACCAGAGAAATAAAAAGTTAGTTTCTGTTTCACGGCGGTTACATTGTCAACACAAATAAACACGCCCACACCTCCGCACAGCCCTGTGGGCAGGTGTCGTACTACCAGATTTTGTGTAAATGCAGCAGAAGTACACGCTTCATCCTATCGGCTGTCGCCTCTCTGCTCTGTGTGTGTGTGGGGATGTGTATTACTCAGGTTGTGGCGACATAAATCTATTAAAACAGTCACATTGTGGGGACTCGCCTTCCTTATAGGGGCAAAACACAAGTCTCCATAATGTAAATAATCAAATTTATGGTGAAGACTTGGGTTAAGGTTAGGGTTAGGTAACCTGGTCGCTATGCTTTATAGCATCCATACTTTTGTATGAGTCCATACATAGTTTTTTTAAAAAAATACTGCACAGTATACCTTTAAATTCATGCTCTTGCTGTGCCAGGAAAAGCCCTTTTGTTTTGAATGACACTCTGGCCTCTCTTCTAGCATGTAAACCCCCTTTAAACCCAGTATTTGCAGTTTTATTTTGGGCATTCACTCGAGATTAGCTGCCAATAAAAGACATTCGCTGTCAAGTGTTATGCACAAGGACACTTGAGAAGTTGTTGCATCAGTGTGAAAGAATTTGCCCTTTTTTTTCATTACTATTCAAGTCAATTAATATTCCTTCTTGCCTGCAACCCTCACAGCAGAGTAGATGTCAAGCTCTTTCTTTCTTTTTTTATTTTTTTAAGAAAAATGATAATCACCTGATCCCGCTGCTATAATTGAGGTCAAGGAGAACTCATCATTTATGAAGAAATATCCCCCTCCTCATCCCATTCTCTCCATTTTATCATGTTCTGGCGAGGATGTCATGGCACCCAGAAAAAAAACTGTGACCTTGCTGTTCCACTCCAATTCATATCCATTTGTGTGTGTGTGTGTGTGTGTGTGTGTGTGTGTGTGTGTGTGTGTGTGTGCGGTCATCTAAAAAGGCCCCATTGGTGTTTTTTGTCCCACATAGGCACCTGACAGAAACGTCTCAGAGGCCCCTAACAACTAGACCACAGACTCTGTGCGCACACACACACACACACACACACACACACACACACACACACTCAAAGTAGCACAAAATGAATATACACACACCTGAAGGCAGAAACAAAGGCAGGAAGAGCAGAACTGCACTGTCAGTGTACACCCAGCCTCATTTTCGAGGAAGCTGCTCAGAAATGCCTCAATGAAAGAGAAACTGCTTCGTCACTCCGAACAGAGGTGCCGATTTGTTTCAGAGGCAGCGCACCGCCACAGTACCAAGGTCAGGACCGAGTTACCCACTCAGGCACAAGTCTGCATCTCATTGGTGAATTTCACTCTGACAATCCGAGACCTGGAGACAGTTTCCCCTGCCACGTGTGCGTCCCTACGCTTTGCGTCTTTGACTCAGACATGCGTTTTTCTCTCACGCCCGCTCTCGTCTTCGCCTCACTCTTCCTCTTTTTCCTCAGTCTCCTTTCATGTCCTGATGCCTGCGATTGCATGAGATTACCATGACAACATGAGGGAGTGACGTGGGGGTTATTTCTGAGGCCGCACAGTCCGCGGAGATGAACCTGATGACACTGATGAATCATCAAGAGAAAAAGGGCCAGAATGTGAGATGCTCTTCCTCCTTTGGCCCCCCCTCCTCCTGTACTGCGTGCTTTTTAAACTGTGGGAGTTTAGCTAGCGCGGTATTGAAATTTTTATTTTACATAAATCATCCAAGAACGGTCGGTTTAGTATTCATGTTCCTTTTCGGTGTCGCCCTCATTCACACTGACACTGACACACCATCACACTCAGTGGGGTTAAAAGCTTTGCTCAAGGGCACCTTGTCAGCGGTTGTCAAGAGAGGAGCGAGCGCTACTCATTGAGTTTCCTCTCACAGATTTCAGGAGAGTTAAGCTGAATTGTCCTCTTTAACCTTCACAATCGCAGACTTGTTTCTCACACCTTCCTCATTTTTGCACCTCATACCCGACCTGCTTTCTTCCTCTTCCTTGTTCGGTTCATCACCTCCCGCTGTCTCAGACTTGTCCTGTCCCATTTTTGCTTTTGTACTCCTCCTCCTGGTCATCATCATTTATCGGCATTATCCTTGCCCTCGCCTCTCTGTCTTCTGGAGTGGTCGTGCTAACGCAGTCCTCCATTTTTCGCACCCACAGCCTCGCCATAGCAACAGAAGTGACTGCGTGACAGCCTGCACATCAAGGAGAGGAGAGGAGAGGAGAGGAGAGGAGAGGAGAGGAGAGGCAAAACAGGGGGATGAGAAGGCAGGCAAGAAAGAAAGCTGAGCTGAGGGATGGAGGGAGGGGTTGCTGAAACAGTCGTCTGCTTGAGGAAAGACAGTGAGGGGAAACGCCAAGCTTTGGTATCCGAAAAGATAAGTAGGTCAGTCCTAATCTGGGGTTGAGTTTAGCATATAAATAAATAATGAAGTCAGCTTCACAGTAAAAACACCATCTAGGTGGAAAAGCCTTTAAATATGGAAGCCCACTGTACGACATATACACAGGTGACATCCTCTAATCTCCACATACGACACCGGTTCTCTATCGCTGCAAAGCATCATCGTGACGAATGGCCTGAAGAAGCCGCCTGTACGACAGCAAAGATACAGCAGATAGTGAGGAGGTAATCAGGAGCAAATTTTGTCACTGTGTGTGGTGTGTGTGTGTGTGTGAGAGAGAGAGAGAGAGAGAGAGAGGGAGAGAGAAAGCCTGGACTTTGTTGGGGAGATGGCACTGTTGGAGATATGAGGTGCATTAGACAGATGGGGCATGTGATAGGTCACATCTGGTAATGGGAGGAGAGGAGAGGAGAGGAGAAGAGACTACAACACAAGGGAGCGTTTTTGCCTCCTGATATTTAGTGATATTGCCGTGCGTTCCAGGGAAACTATATAGAGCAATAAAGTAATATATTAGATTTGTTTATTTAAAAGGAATTGTTCATATTTTGCTTTCTCTTTAAAAGTGAGATGTGTGCTGCAGCTGGAGTCAGGACTAGCTTAGCTTAGCATAAAGACTGGAAGCAGGGGTAAACAGCTAGCCAGGCTCTGTCTAAAGTTCTAAAATACTCATACCAGCACCTCTAAAGCTGAATTATTTACACAATATGTCTTGTGATTTTTTTTCCCATATACAAACAGAAGTGGTGTGTTTGATGAGTATTTGCTCTGAGAGTTAAATACATCACAGTCTCAGAAATAAAACACAGAATATTGAACTACTCCTTTAAATAAAAATATGCCATCTCCTACACATCTCTGGGCTACAGCCTAAAAAGGCATTAGAGAAGAGGATGGTGCTATTTCCCTCATTCTCTGGTCCCAAGGAGTCCATCTTCCATTCCTGCATGGCGCCAACAATTCCTTCTGCATTAGGGGTCTTATTTGTCAAAAACTTTTCTGTTATGTTCATATATTACATTAGAACATATGGTGTGTGTGTGTGTGTGTGTGTGTGTGTGTGTGTGTGTGTGTGTGTGTCTTTGTCCCATTATCACAGTTGATGTCAGTCACACTCCTTTTATAAATTTACAAGGCATCAGTCGTGACCCTGATGTGAACGCACAGCCGCCTTTAATGACCCGGTTCTATAACATATATCTTGTTCTAAGGAACAACACCTGTACTTAACCCCGCGCTGATATCTGGGACACCGCTGTGCTGCCTGACACACTTCTTTGTCACCATCAGCCTCTACTGATTGGATCTATTTTCCCTTGCCCTAATAGGGTATTATAAAGCAACCTTTCATTTCCCTTTGAGCTGAAAGAGACAAACTGAACAAAGACTGCTGTGGACCCAGCCAACACCTTCCCTACTGGCATTAGGCTTTAGTTTCCTAATCTCACCTTGCAGTGGCTCTGCCATTTTGTTAACCCCATTCACACCAGCATTGAAATCCCAAGGGACTTATAGCTCACCATGTAAATGTAGATAATGTAATTGAATATATAGGTTGTCTCCTGGAGCGCTCGGGTGTCTCTGGTGCTCTTGTGAACCATCGCCTTGCATCATGAAATAATACTGCTATGGTCCCCATGACCTCAATATCAGTGGTGTTTGTGCTACATGCCATGTAATGCATACGGTTTATTAACCTTATTAAGTGCCCTAACTCACCAGAATGGGAAATGTGCCACACTGCGTAGACTGTCATTTACTAATATTGACTAGTTTCATAATATAACATGAAGGCCTGACAGAACTGGAAGAAATGAGAGACTTCATTCTACTAAAGTCTGACAAACATCAACCACTGTTTGCATAATGACAGTAATTTGCTCGCTCACCTCTCCAGCACAGTGCTGGAATCAGCTGGTCATGTCTCTGTTATAGCAGTCATGATGACTGGGCAGAATGTGTTGGCATTTTGTGTTTTCCATGACGTGAGTTTATTATTGTCTAACAAGCTAATTATTCAGTAAAATACATATATCATTGTGCATTGTTTTAACTCAGATTCCAACATTGTCAGCAAAGTAAAAGTCATCTGGTTTCATAACCTGCATCATCATACTGGTAAAATGTTTACCACAGAAAAAACAACTGCAACACGCAGTAAGATAGATCTATTTTAATCTACCAGTGATGGATGGTTAAATGATCTCCTCAAAAATGTGGATGTGTTTAGAATCAGGTGTGTGAAATGATCAGAGCTGCAACTTTTAACTCATAGCAACTGAAAATAGCAAAACCTAAGAGACAAAACCAGAGATGGAACAAACAATAAGGTCAATAATCTGACCCAGGTAACACTGCATGTCAGCCTGGAAGGACGTTTTTCTTTAATCTGTCTTCACGTTGTACTTAAGAAGCACATTTGAAGGTCTGATGCTTGTGGATCTGTATCATAAAACAACTGAGACACTGAAAACCGGCTTGATCTGCACCAGATGACAGCGGGCTGGCTGTAATGCGTGATCTGATTCCCCGGGACAATCAGTGACCTCACCGTGTGATTGAACACCAACACTGGTGTCTCTGGTTACCGTCGTCGTAGCAACGAACACTAATGCCGCACGTCCTGATCTGTGTTGACGGTGACGGCCTGGTTTGGACAGTTAATCCCATCCTATCAGCAGAATCTTTCCTTTTTTGCTTTCCATTAACTCTCCCCACCCCTCATCCTCCTCTCTGTCTCTCCTCAGTGACACTGTATTTTCCAGCCAGGCTTATTAAAATATGCTTAATGATTAAACAAAACACACACTGAACACATTTTTGCTGCCTGTGCCAGCACTTTTTTTTTTTTTTTTTTTTTTTGCCAGTGCTAGTGGGGTGATGAGGCTAGGATTTATCATCTCTTCTAATTTCTCCTACAAGCTGATTAGTAAAAAATTAAGAATATACAATCCTGCCTTCTGTAAAGAACAGGAAGTCAGACATGCCCAAGAGGATTCATTTCAACATTGGAGGGGCAACACATATTAAGTGGGGGGTCTCAGGATGCACTGATCTGTGGTGGAAATGTCTGACAGCTGCTGTGTGGCTAATGCTAAATTAGCAGCTAATTTTGCAAGCTAGCAAGCTTTAATTATGAGCAGACAGCATTACATTATGATGCAAACTCGCAAACAACACCTCTAAAAGTGAACTCAAAAAACATTACCTAGTAGCTCATTAGCAGCCATCACAACTGGCTTCTCCTTATTTATCAACCGAGCATAGTTACGTCTCCTTCTTTGTGTTCTATGGAGGATTGCAAACATTTCTTTTGAGGTTGCATACTGACACCATCTACTTTACCGGAGGCATTGCGTCTATGAGCGCCATTCTAGCAGTTCGTCTCTGCTACTTATATGTTTTTACTGGAGGGGACAAATGCACATGTTCTAAATATTGAGAGGGACTTGTCTCCTGCGTCCAGCCTGAAATCTACACCACTGGACATGCACCACTGAGAATGTGCACCAATGGCAGAAATCAGAGCAAAAATCCACACGTTGCACTAATAGCTCCTGCTGAACTACATGGATCGATGCTTCTGTCTCACTTCCTGAGGTCTTTGTCAGGCTTTGCCAAGTCGAATCAATGCACAGAACAGCAGTATGAATACAGTACATTTTTAAAGAATAACTGAGCATATTTTCTATATTGTTTTGTCAACAGATTCCATGAAAAGACCAAAACAAACACTAAATTGATCCCGGTCTTGTCTGACAAATATAACTTGCTCCCTTGTACCATAGCACTCCGCTGTTGTCCAAAAACTATTAATTACACGTCACTGTTCCTTCATTACCATTAACATGACCTCTGTAGTTTATTTCCAGTTGATCCTCAAACACCATCTTGATGCTGTCAGCATTCAATAGTGCACCAATCCATGGCTGAAAACAGTCCTCAACAAGTGCGCTATTCACTCCTGTCTGAGTTGCAAAAAAGTACATTTGCTAAAAACAAGAGTGCCCTCCTCTTTCAGGCAATTACTGTATTTTTGAACACGAAAGTATATATTCGAGATGTGTTTTCAAAGATGTACAATTTCAGCACAAACCAGTGTGCTTGAGTGCCACAGACAGAGAGCTTTGGACTTTTCATGGGATTTGTCGACAATAAGAAAAATATAGGCGATCGACAGCCTTTTAAAATCAGTCTGCTCTCAGGTTAAACCAATTCCAGGAGGGCTGATAACACTGTCTGGTGTACCCCAAGTGGACAAAAAGGTTCCTTTATAATAGAGCTACCATATTGCTTGAAAACATATTAAATCTAACGTATTATAACAAAAGTTTCAAAAGTCACAAGCAGCTCTGTCTGGCTGTACTTCAGCACAGCAGTGCTTTGAGCTGAATGATAATGTTATCATGCTAATGCTACTGTACTGTCAGCGAATCACCAAAGTTATCGCATTTCATCTTGAATGAATCCACCACATTTCATAGAAATCCATCCAAAAGTTGTTGAGAAAATTTACTCTGAAGCAAAATATCAATCTGTTGGTAGCACTTGATGAAAAATCAGGGGATTCATCATCTGGGTAACATGTATATCTCTACCAAATTTGATGTCATCTAGTAGATGCTAAAAAATGGAAATGTCCTGAGATCACCAAAAATATTCAGATTCCCCCTCTGGGGACTGTGGATACATATCTACACCAAATTTCCTGGAAATCCACTCAACGTTTGTAGAGATATTTCAGTCTGAACCGACCCAGCAACCCACAGACAATGCCCCCCCTATTGACCACTGCTGCTGGTGTGGCTAAAAGTCCCTGTAAAATGCATGAATAAAACACACTGCCACAGCTTTCATCTCTTTCTGTGTCTTTTCCTGCTGCACTCTGTCACCTTAGAGTGGGTTTCATAAAATCAGCTTGCTGTTAGGCTGCACTGTGTGGTCTGACCGGGCACAGCTGCTGTTTATGATCTCCTGTTGTTATTCCTGCCCCATTAGGACACCACAGAGCAGCTGAGGGAAACAACAAAGGCGCGCACACACACACACACACACACACACACACACACACACAAGCACAAATATGCATACACATAGCCCGAGCACTGATTGATTCTAAATCTGGAAACTACACAGCACCTGTTAAACTGTCTGGGGGAGCAAAGTTTCATATGTTATCTTTAGAAATCCTAATAATATATGTTTACTCGCCAGTTCGTTAGGCACGCCTAGCTGAAACCAATGTAGCCTGATACAACAATCCTGCAAAAAACTCCCTGCATGAAGGTTATAACGGTCAGTTTTTGTTGAAACTGTTGCATTATAGGTGTTTCTATTATTTTTTCCATTAGTTTCAATGAGGGCAAGCTAAGGAACAGAAATAACATAAATCATCCAGGTTTCTGTAAATTAAATATCAGCCAGTTGCTGTTGCAGTAATAAGGACAACATGTGTAATGATACAGTAGATGTAGAGAAGCAGAATATTACAGTCAAAAATACTTTACGCGCTACAGGACTTTTTTTTTTTTTTAGCATACTTTAGCTCATTGTTTTAGTCTTATAGCTTTACAGCAACTTTCACTGCACTACATTTAGCAGCTAAAGAGTCAAATATTTCCCTCAGGGGCTGATGACCTAAAAATAAATAAAGACAAAAATGCTAAATGAGGCTAGTGCAAGTTCAATCAGGAAGACTGATCTCCATCAGCCAATCATATCATCGCTGTCAAACTATAAATCTGTTCTACTCTCTGCTGCTGTCAGCTGTCATTTCAGTGTGAATTGTTGCAGCCGTCCTCCACCCAGTCACCTCCAGTTTCATTGTTTTCAGTGCCCAGGTCAGAGCGCACACATCCATCCAGATCTCAGCCATTTTCTTCATCCCATCAGGGGCATCCTGTACCACTCACTGTTTCACTATACCCTTAAAATACTTAAAAGATGTCAGTTTGTATTTACAGCTTGTTGTGCTGCTCCAAAGCCACAAAAAAATCCATGAATTAATACATAAAACTAATGAAGTAATGGCACAAACTTACAGAAAAGCATTGAAATAGCTGCTGAACTATCCTACTTAGCAACATGTAATTTGTTATTTTCATCCTTCTTGATGAGACGAGAGTAACATTTGCTGAAAAAGCAAGAACCCTGGACTCATGGTTGACAGTATGTCTTTTCCAAGTGCAAGCCTGTGTGTGTTACTCTATCGATCGCCCTCTTTCTGTCTCTCTCTCAGGTCCTTCCACAGACTGTATATAGTGACTCAGAGATGTTGTTCACAGCAGCATCCTTTTGTGACACTTGTGACCTCCCCTCCTCTCCTTTCACTTGCCTCCCTCTTATTCTCTGTCCCTCTTGGCCTCTGAATGTGTGCCCACCTCCCTCATCTCCCGGGAGTCATTTTTCCTCCGCCTCCTCTCTCTGGACATTGTAGTTGGGGTCAGATAAGAGCAAGGAGATAGAGTGGCAGATAGAGGGACAGAGAAACGGGCAGATGGGCAATCTGCTCCTGAGACATATAAAGCGGTGTCAAGAGTTCAAGATACATTTTGTCCAAAGTCTTTGGCCAAGATTTTTCAAACTCATTTTAACTTGATGTGGAAGCAGAAAGACACAAACACAAGTGTTGAGCTGACATAGTTGCCATTTTATTCGCTTTGCTGGTTAACATCTTAACTCTAACACTACCAATTTGCTTTTCCTCTGACAATTGCATAGTTAACAATGGTGGACTGCTCTTGCTTTGTGTGACACGAGAGAGGAACCTCCGGTCTCCTGTGTGAAAGTCATGGTCATGGTTAAAAGAAAGCAACGATGTCTCTGTGTAGACGAACACAAACAGCAGTCTCCAGTGTTTTGTCCTTCCAACCACTCCAAACTCCTCCCTCTATGGACTTTGTGGCTCTGTAGTAACATCACACGACGTCCTCCTTTGCTCCCGACAGACAAGAGTCATGATTAGGAGAGATGCGGCTACACTTTTACTGTCAGAGACGATGACACTCTAGAATCTTGAATTGTTGTGCTCAGCGTTTATTTTCATTTCAGATGCTCCATGTCTGTCTCAGATTGGGCCATTTCAGGCTGATATTAGGGTTTAATTCCAGACAAAATGACACATAATGTTTTGCGGTCAACACTTACTGTCAGACCAACAGCAAAGAGACCAGTCACACAAACAAGTCATACTGAAACAAACTTACAGTTCTCTCTTTTTTTTTTTTTTTCTCAGCACAATCACACACTGACACACACAGTGAGAGGATTGTTGTGTGAAACCAGTTCACCAGGCCTCAAGCAGCAGCACATGGTGAGCCCATGTGACCTTATCCATGTGACCCTCTCTCTCTCTCTCTCTCTCTCTCTCTCTCTCTCTCTCTCTCTCTCTCTCTCTCTCTCTCTCTGGGGCACATCTGCATAGCTACAGGCTTGAGGATACAGAACATCTGATATACACATATGACACACACACACATGCCCTGTACAGTGCAGTGCAAAGGCACATGTGGCTCACAAACCAGCAGAAAAACACTGATGAGCTGCATACACACATCCAGTCTTGGTTGGCCAGCGATTCGTGTGACGATCACATGACCAACTTTCACTTCACTCTGAGGCTCTCATACAGTGGTGTCGTAGGCCTGTGCCTCTGAGGCTACAGCAAGAAATGTTTTAGGAATAGTCCCAGATTTTCTCCTTTTTTCTCACAAAAATGAGAATTATTAAAAATTAGCCCAGGATGCAGCATCTATCATCTGTCACTTAGGTCATGCATTAAAGCTCTCTAAAATAATGTGATATCATTGGTCGTCGAAAATACGAGTAAGTTTAGCATCGTCTGTCATTCAGGCAGCAGATCTACTCCACACTGTCGTGCATTTTTGTGTGAGCATGAAAGAAAGACAGAGAGCATACCTCGTGAACCCATTAATCTCATTTCATCGTACATCGCTCTGTCTGAGTTCTGCAATTTTCGGCTGAAAATAAAAATAATGATTAACTTGAATGAGAACTTTGATTGCACTCATTTTGTTTTGACTGCATGTTGTGAAAGCCAGTCTACGCACCAGACCGGAACCTTTCTGGTAGAGCTGTGTCTCACATCTTATATTCTTTTTATTCGGAAATAACTTGAAAATGGTGCAATTATCGAAATCACCACAATTTCGAAAGTCGAAAGATTTTTTTGGGCTGGGATTCGTTTCTGTTTTCAGGATCCTAACAGCGTGTCGCGGCCACAGCCATGCCTTCGGTTATTTCCCTTGTGTTTCCCTCTTCCTCTGTGTCTCCTGTTTTCCTAGCTCTGCGTGCGTGCGTGCGTGCGTGCGTGTGTGTGGGCGTGGCTTCCCTCCTTGCTCCAAGCTCTGCTCCTCCTGCACACCTGCCATCAATCAGCTTGCCACCTCTCTCAGCCTACACACCTGCCATTCATCAGTTAATCAGCCTTCCAGTGAATTAACCCGTGCTCTTCCCCCACTCGTCGTCTGATCATTGTTTCAACCACAGTGGTAGCTGCCTTCAGGCCAAACGTCCTTTGCCACTCCTAGTGATTTTGCATTATCATGTTTTGTGTGTTCCAAACTATTTTTGTCCGTGTGCCTCAGGATCACTTCACATCTGTCTGCTTCTCTGTCTGTTATCCCAGCACTCCTCCAGTAAGCCACGCTCCACTTCACCCACATTCCCTGGTAATTGATCTTTAGTTCACAATACCTCTGTGTCTGTGTCCTACATTTGGGTCCACCCTGCAACCACTTCATAACAGAATGATCCAGCCAGACATGGACACAGCAGACATCAGCTTCCCACCAGAGTATCTGGAGTAGGTGAGATCTGCCGTAAGTTCTTCATTTGTATTAATAGTAATGTGGATATTAAGGATAAGCTGGGGACCACATCCTCTTTTTAAAGAAATGTCAACTCCAGGCCCTGGGTTTTGGGAGTTCCAAGTATGGTTGTCCTGGACTAATAATCTTAAGAAGACCATGCTGGCCCTTTTTGATTCATTCAGTGGAGCCTGCTAGCCCCCAACTGTCAGCCACCACCAAGTCTGCTAATGAGTCGGCCAAAATCCTTCAGTTTTCCTGACCCTGTTCCTGGGTCAGCCAACACCTCATCTGTTCCTCAGTCAGAGTTTGGTGACGTCTTCCCAGTTCCTGCATCTGAGTTAGCCAACACAGAGATTGCTCCACCGTCAGCCTATGTCTCTTCAGCCCCTGAGTTGGTCAATGCCGCACCTGTTCTTGAGGTGGCCTACAGCTCTCCTGCTCTTTGTTGCCAGTCGGCGGCCCAGCCAACACCTGCTCCTGGTTCCCTGTAGGTGGTCTGGCCGACACCTGCTCCTGGTTCCCAGTTAGGGAAGCAGCCCACTGATTCTGAGCTACAGCAGTCACTGGTTCCTTTGTCACCTGTTCATGAGCTGCAGGAGTCCCCAGTTGCTGTAGCAGTGCTAAAGCAACTGAGCAACCTCCTGAGCAGTCCTATCTATGCCGCAGGTTTCCTGCCCTACTTCCAGATGGGTTCTACCTTCGCTACCAGCTACCACAAGTGTTTCGTCTTTGGTGCTGGCCTCCTGCCCAGCTCTCAGAAAGGTCCCTGCCTCCTGGTTGCCTTCCAGACCTGTTTTGCCCATCATGCTTGGCCCCAGGCCATTCTCCTGATGAAACAAGGGCTTGTGTCATCTGCCTGAGGTCTCCTGCTGTGCTCCCAGGTCACTTTACCCGTTTTTCAGGATCCCTTAAAACATCTACATGACTGCCTGCCTACTATCCCTGCACCACTCCAACTACATTCCCCAGTGTTTGATAATAAACATCTTTACTTCACCTTACGTCTGTGTCTGTGACCTGCATTTGGGTCCACCCTGCAACCTCTTCCTGATACAAGTCCTCTGCTCCCAAGTCCAAAGTAGAGTTAAATCTACAATGACAACCAATAATAAGTACAGCATCATCTTGGAAACAAGCCAATTGACCATGTGTAAACACTATTTGACAACCCAATTATTATCCTTCTAAACAAGCTAAATGTCATAATGTTTTATCTCCACTCTAGCAGCCAAGTGTGATGAGGAATTTCACAGCTGTGTTAAAAAACATAGGGACAGAGACACTGCAGCATATTGGAGAAATAAACTCCAATCATGAAAATTTCACTCAAACAAAATGCAAATCATTAGGGGACCCAGAGTAACACAGTTACCACCTGACATTGTGAAAATCTCATATTTAGCCGTGCCAACTCATTTGTGAAAGGAGCTTAAGGTGTAACGAAGAAGAATGGTGGATTGCCAAGGTATAATGATTTGAATCAACAATCAGCAACACAAATGTAGGTGATCAAATATCTGAGGTGTCTTAGACTCAATAAGATCTTCTGCATCAGGGATAATGTTGCTGAACACTGTGATGGGTTTTTGGGGGTTTCCCTTTCCTGGTGTTTGTTGGCACATTAAGTGTCTGTATTATCTATGCAGTCTGTCAGCATTTCTTTCATCACACTTGAAAAATGAAATTCTAGTTCTAGGGGTTTACTTTCCATATTCTAAGACAAATCGGCATTCACTGCAGCTCGTGCTATAAGACATTGAAATCTTAATGATTTTAACAGTTTAATGATTACTTTGTGAACATACAAAAAAAAACTACAGCTCCCCATCTTCAAATGTTTTGGTGTTTGTAATGTTTCTTCCTAAATTTCCTTGATTTACTTGTAATTTCTTCTAATGAAATGTCAATTATACAACAGTTCAAGTTCTCAGTCTTCTTAATATCTGCATACAGTTATATAATCTCCACATGTTTTATTCTAACAAACACATCCTTTCTGTTTATGCCTTTAATGAAGTGCCAAAAGCCAGTCTGGCTGTCACTTGTTCATCCAGCACACCCTCTTTAACAGTTCATGAGCCCAAACTCCTCTATCCCAGCATCCACCTGTAGGCTCTCAGTCAACATTCCCTGAGGGGGGAAGTTATCGTCATAACTCCCCTCTCCCTGCTGTGCTGAACTTGGTGTCTCCTTGTAGGGAGTGCCTCCTTTTCATGGTAGGGAAAAGTTAGAAAAAATAGGTCATACCTCACACCTGCACAGTGCTGTGTGCTTGAGAAAAAACTACTCTAAAGCCTCTACTAATTATTTTGTCAGGTTTGTTGAAACCCGGTATAAATAGTGGCATTTTAAAATGTATGAGAAAACCCTTAAATCAGGAGGCAGCACACGGTTAGTCGATAGGATCACGCTGACCGCATGACAGGGGTGTAGCTGCTGGATTGTGTGTGTTTGTGTGATTGTGTGGATGACACTGGCCTTGTGAGGATCCTCTGAGCAGAGGATGTGAAGAATGAAAGAAAGGGATCACTGCTTATCTCAGGACCTCAGGGGCTCCTCGTCTCCCAGCCCCTTTCTCTCTCTGCTACTCTGCTCCCTCCACCCTTCTCCCATTATGTGTTATGGCTCGTATGGATGAGTAAGAGGAAATTTACTTGGGGCTTGTCCTCAAAACAATTGTCTTCCAGTGCAGCAGGAGCAAGTGAAGGCTGACGTGTACTCTTTATGGATAATATAATTTGCTGCAATGTATGTGGATTCACAGCTTACCAGAGGGGAGAGGGTATAGGGTATAGGAAGCTAGAAGTGCTCGAAGGAGGAGTGGAGAGGACACTAAATGAAGGACGACAAAATGGCACGATAGAAGAGGGGATGCAAGGGAACTGCAGCTCTGGCCGTGTGTCCTGACCAGCAAGGCCTAATTGATTGAGACAGCTAACTTCCAGTAATTCAGCTGATGAAGCTTTTCACTCTCAGGACTGCTGGCTGGACACAAACAAACTCACTAGCAGAGCAGCGAGCAGCGGGGGAGTGGAGACGAAGATAGAGGAGCAGAAAGAGGGGGATGCAGGGTGTTTTGTTAACATGTCGACCCACAATCAACCCCCCTATGCACCCCCCACTCACACAGACACACACACACACACTAACACCACCACAACAACTGAGTAAAGACAAAGTGCTGATAGTGCTGTTCCCATTCCAGGGTTGGTGAAGGCACATGCATGGCTGGCTGGAGCTGTGAAGATAATGTGGCATGCTAGGCAGTAGACAGTCCTACTGGTGGTGCAGAGGAATGTTGTCTGACCCTATTTGGACTATGTTTTTTAAGACTAGCCACAGCCTGAGCTCTTTCAACCTGATTCAAATTATCTAATCTAGTGTGTAGCCAGTGCAAATCCATCCTAAGATGTCCAACAATCAACACAAATCAGCTCAGTCCAACACAGCTTCAACCCGACCAATTTTCAAGCATCGACAGCAGTGTGCCGGCAGATTACAGACCAGTGCTTTCCAGTGAAGGCAGCCCTGCACTTCTCACCCCTCGCCTCCTCCCCTCAAGGCTCTTCCAATCCCTGCCCCACTCTCAGCCATGCTGCTGCATGTGCATGTGTGCCATAAATAGCATCAGCAAGGCTGCAGAGGGAGATCTGCAGATGAGAGACGCACGACCCTAAGATTGCACCTGCTGCTACTGTAGGCTCCCATGCAGCCACAATCTGCTCTGACGTTCTGGATAATGCAGTGGGAGGAAAGGAAAGGAAAGGAAAGGAAAGGAAAGGAAAGGAAAGGAAAGGAAAGGAAAGGAAAGGAAAGGAAAGGAAAGGAAAGATGGTGTAGAAGAGGAGGGTAGTGAAGAGGACAAAATAGGATTAGAAATGCTCTATCGTATCTGAGATTGGCTTTCTATTGAGGTTTCCCAAGCTTCTCGGCAGATATTACACTGATATTTCATCATTGCACACTATAGTAGATTAGATTTCTGTCCTTAAATCCCTTTTCATACTTGAGCATGAAATGTCACTGGTATTAGTTGGAAAGCAATAATCTGCCTCCGTGTGAAAGCCACAGCAGACAGATTTATAAAACAAGTGAAACAAAGTGAGAGACAGAGAGGAGAAAGAAAGGGGGTGTGATATAGGGATGGTTGTCTGCTTTAACCTTGTTCTTGTGCTCTTGGTGACAGTCTGTATGAGTGAGTATTGTCAGGAGCAGAATGAAATCGAATGAAAAAAATGATTGTTTCTCACTTCGTATATTTAAAGTAAGAGACTAAGAGCCTGCAGCCACGCTGGCAGCTCTGTGATGCACAGCGGCAATTTGAGCTAAAACCTAAGTATGCCAGCATGCTCACAATGACAACGCTACGATGTGTTTTCGCATAGAATGTCAGCATGCTAACATTTGCTAAGTAGTACAAAAAACAATAACTCAGGCTAATGGGAATGTCATTAGTTTTTGACCTGATAAATGAAAAGTCAAGGGATCACCAAAGTTATTACAATTCCTCCTGTATGCGACATGAATGTTTGTAATTCATTTCATGGCAATCCATCCAGCATTTCTCTCTGAGCCACAAATGTGTGACTCACAGTTGCACTGGAAGAGTCAAGGATGACCAAAATCATTGGGATTGATTAGGACCATGAATGTCTGAACAGCTTCATGTCCTTCTATTGAGTAGTTGTCATCATATTTCAGTCTGAACCAACTAAAAGACATCATCCTTCAGCCCTGTCTCAAATCAAGTTTAGAGCGTGGCTCTATCACTAAAAATATTTTTTAAAGTGTCATTTTTCAAGGTCTGTCCAAGATGTTTTATTCACTTGAAATATTCATACCATTTTTTTTTCTTCTCTCTGAATGCTGCAGTCACAAAGACACCAAACTCCTCCAAAGCTGTAAATGAAGGCAAAAAACTTGATCCAAGTTTATATGTAGGTTTTAAAATGGTGTTATCACCATAAATATGTTTACAATATATCCAAACTATCCACTTTATTGATGACACCCTTCTAATAATAAATGTATCTCTTCTAGTGAGACTTTTTTGAGTGATTGCCTGCAGAGATTATTATGGAGAGAAATGGTTTGACAGTAATAATAGTGGGTGCCTAATAAGTTGAAAGTCAAAGCATTCATAGACCTGACATGTTAAGAGGTTGGATTCAATACCACAGACTTCAATCTAGATTAAAATGTGTTATTAATTAATACAATAATCATAAACACAACTGACAAAGAAGTCTCTGGGCCAAATCTGTCACTCAGGCTCCATTGATCTCAAGTAATGAAACACTGGAAGAGATCGCCACAAGGCCATTGTGTCACAGTAATTACAATGAAGAATAGCTCAATTAAATGTTGGGTGAAAGGGGAACAGTTTGAAAATAGAGTGGAAGATACATTTTCATCCAGGAAGTATTGGCTTTATTAAAATAATTCAGGACATGCACTTTAGATTTCAGAACTTCCATTCATATGTAACCCATGTGTAATGTTTCAATATTGTAATGTAATGAGACAATGAGATTATTAATAATTGACTGAGAAATTAAGGGGAATTTATTGATTCTTCAGTAACACAAAACAGCACCCAGGAGAGGTGGGTGGGATACGTAAATCTGAAATGGCTATGATGACCACATCTCCTTGGTGTCGTGTATCTTGACACGGAAACCACATTTTTCTTTCTGAGCTCATCACCTTCTAAAAGTTAATTATTATTAACCTGCTGGAGGCACAGACACAACCTCGCAGAGTCCAGAAGCTGGACAAAGGAAAAAAATGAGCAATATTATTTCAACTTTGGAGTAGCTGGAAATTAAAAGTTGCAGTATATGTGATGATACAAAGGCAGATGTCTCTGAATCACCGCTTTTAAAATAACTTGGACAAATGGTGCGTCAAACAAAGCCAAATGTGAATGTGATGAGGGGAACAGTGTCAAAATCACAACAGCAAAAGTGCGTCAGGAAAGAAACAGTGCTAGTACAGCTGAATGTCTGACAAATTAACTCAGCAAGTCTGACTCACCAGATGCAGACTATAAGCCCTTCCACTATCTTCATGATACCGTTTTCAAAATCCCCAGTGCTTCAGGATACAACAACAACAACAACAACAACAACCTCTGAGCGAGCAACCTACACACTGATCTATGGTGAAAATGGCAAGTCACCCTAATCTGGTCGCTAACAAACTAGCTTCTATCTTTGTCTTTTGCAGGGATTTAACCACTTTAATGCCAGGACTCGCCTCCCTACATGCAAATTTTCCACCAAAATAAGTTCCCTCGATATTATTTTGCAAGGTGCATTTTGGGCTTTGCGCCGCCCAAGATGAGTGTGACTGGTATAAATAAATACAAACAAGCCAGAGCATACTAGAATGATAATGGGTGCAGCAAGACCTTTCTGCAGTGCTGACACAGGCACAGGTGAGACTAACTCAGTATTAGCTGATCACCACTGTGGCACAATCACAACAGAAAAACTGCACGTTGAACTCAACAAAGCTGTCATTTATTTGCGGCAGCAGCATTGGGGAAATGCTCATTTAGTATCAAAAGCCAGAGCGCCAATATGCATAGCCCGAGGTACAGAGCGCACAATCTGGACCACTGAGCAAAGGGAAACAGCAATATGGTCTGATGTGGTCTTTCAACCATTTTCCTACATTCATTACATTTGGAGAAATACCAAATCCTGTTATCAACCCAGTGTTTTTGCTGCAGCAAGATGGTGGATCTGTAGCAGAAAGGCAGCCACCACGCCATCTCGTGAGAGTCATTAGCTCCAGTGATTGCTCTGCATGGGTGCAGAGGGAATGTGAAGCCATATTACACGAGCAACAGATAGTATTATCATGCAAATACCGTTTCCTCACAACATTTGCATATTCAAAGTATCCCATGCTCACACCTTTGACGGCCTCCCTGTTCACCTCGGTTCATCACTGCTCGTTTATTATGAATGCCAGAACAAAGAGTGGCGTTAGTTCCAACTGCCATCAGAGTTACCATATCTTTCTCAATAATGCATGAGAGCAATTCAATTGAAGTGACTCCAAAGGCATAAGAGCCTTTATTTTTTATTTCTTGAAATTTACATAGTGTTATGGATGTTTGGTGACTTTGTCTAACTGCAGTCTAAGAGTGCTAGCAGCGTGGCTCTGGTGATGGTCATAGCGTCAGACAGTCCACCACTTTGTTCCAGACTTAAATATCTTACCAGCTATTAGACAGATTGCCATGAAATGTGGTACTCACATTCATGGTTCCCAGACAAAGCATCCTAATGACTTTGGAGAACCAACGCTAATAGCATTCCCATCTGTCAGCCGTAGCCTACATGTTCAGTGCTAATTAGCTGTAGCAAATGTCAGCATGCTAACACGCTGAACGAAAAAATGATCAACATTACACCTGCTCAAGATCAGTTAGCATTGTCACTGTGGGCATGTTAGCACACTGATGTTAGCATTTAGCTCAAAGTACCACTGCACAGAAGTTGGCCTGCAGCCTGACGGAGCTGTAGAGTGTTCTTCTCCTGAACAGTCTACGTAAGAAATGTGCCGATATGTGAACTTTGAGCCCTGTCTCCTAGAAATTAAGTTTATAAGCAACTAATTTGCAGCAGCAAATATGTTTTGAGTGAAACATAATGACAACCAAATTACATTCTCTATTACCATAATGAGGAAATGCAATTAAAGTACCTGGCAAGTTGCACAAATGTTGATACTGAATGTATCAGTGAAATGTTCACTGACGATGTATTTCATTTGTTTTCAGGCAAAATAAGCAATCTTGCAATGCATTAGCTTCTAATAGTGACTTCAGCATTATTCAGTTTTTTATGGTCGTGTTGAGGCACTGGCAGCTATTGGTTAATACTAAGGAAAAATCATGGTCTACTTAGTAACCTACGATAACTAATACTGATTTTCTTACTTTTCTGAGACAGTTCAGTTACTAATCTGAATAAGTTGAATGTGAGTGAATATAATTTCACCCCATTGCAAAACACATCTTCTACAGCTTTGAAATTGTGCCACAGGCAGTGTATACAGTCCATGCAGCACAATAATTAACCCCAGAGAAGACAACTTTCCAAGCCATATCATTATTCAAACTCTGAGTTGGTGCATACAAACACATGGAGCACTTTGAGTGGAAGAAGATATCTTTCACATCGGTTTTGACATGTTATATTGCAGTAGTGAGTAGGCTTCACAGACTCGCGACAAGTCAGACAGACGCTATATGACAGTAGAGGGAGACACATAAGTGGGCACAGTGGGAGTTTGTCAGAAGCTCCGAGGCGGAGAATGAAGGAAACAGTGATCCCAACTCTCAAGGAGGCAGAAAGAAAACAGCGAGGCAGGAAGGCAGGCAACATATTGGTCTCCACTCATTACATTGTCACCATGAGCACCCAATCTGGGACTAGTTGGCATGAATACAGCCTGATCCCACCCTGAATCTGTGTGTGTGAGTGTGTGTGTGTGAGTGTGGGCTAAATGACTTTGTCCTAGTAAAACCAGGCCATGGCAGCATCTCCTTTGGGAAAATAGGCAGAGCTTAGGTCTGGATTCATATTAAACCAAGGATTACACTATTATAAAGCCACAGGATCCGGTAGAGTGCATGTTTGTGTCCATACAGTATTTCCGTCTCTCCCTGTGTGTGGCCACCAATGTGCCATACGGATGACTGCTCATATGAGCTTTTTGTCTGTGTTGGTACATATGTGCAGGCGTACTGCATCCACAGACCTGTATGTGCCTCTACTTGCTCATGGGTGTGTTATCGGGCCATGTCCTGCCATGCTTATGCATGTGTGTGTCAGAGCATCGTGCTGTTGCTGAGGAAAGCTGCCATTTGTTTGCCCTTGGCCCGCAGAGGACGATCGGCTGCCAAGGACCGGCTCAGCGGAGTCGGGGAAAGAGGTATGGAGGAGTCGAGGAGGGGATTGAAAGGAGGATAAGAAGGATGAGAGGATGTTTCCTCAGTTCACCTAAATTACAAATAAAAAAAAAATTCTTATTTACCTTTAATATTAACCTCAGATTATATGTGCTAACAATTAAAACAGATAATTTGTTTTTATGGAGAAGAAATAGTCCCAATGCAAACTGTTCAATGTCTGATTTTGACGCTACAAACAAAATTTTATTCACCTCTATCGTGTTGGGGTGGAGGCGGAAATCTCAGAGACAGATATTTCAAAGCTTGCACCAAGAGAAATGACAGCAAAGGGAAGGGTGGGAATAAAGGCAGCATGGAAATAGAGGGAGGAAGGGAGAGAAGGAAGGAAAGAGGAAAGGACAAAGGGAAGGAAGTAGGCACACAAACATAAACATAACAAAGTAGTAGGGACCTTGATCACTTATTCATTCAGACCTGAGGAGAGAGTCAGGAGGATCAGGTTTCCTAATGACAAAAACACACACACACACACACACACACACACACACACACACACACACACACACACACACACTCACCCACAGGCAGTGAATCCCTTAGGCCAAGGCTCGCCAGCTCAATTGAATTACTGTTATTTTACACCCAGGACTGAGAGTGGGACCCTGTCTGCCCACCAACCACACCCTCTCTGTTTACCCTGTGCTGGAGGACACACACACACACACACACACACACACACACACACACACACACACACAAAATCAAATACCAGCACCATATCCACTCCACACACACTCCATCCACCTCACTTCTGCAATGTCCCACCACAGGCATGGTCCCATTATAGCCATCATTTACAGTCAGTATTGATTACTCTCTGGCTGTGGCACACACACACACACACACACATGAAGACATAAAAGTAAAAAGTACACATATTTGAATAGATATGCAGATTCAAATAGATTAACATGCGTGCTGCACAAAGACACACATGCACACAAAGCACACACTTACACACATTCCCAAGATGTTAGACCTCAGTCTATTGATTTCTACTGGGAGTGGAAATCACTCCTCTACATTACACTGCTCTATCTGCTCTCTCTCTTCTGTTCTTTTTGTCTTCATTCTGACGCATGTCGTTTCATTGTTCAGGCTAAATGGGAAAGAGAAGAATAATAGACGAGGAACGATGAAGATCACTGAGGAAATATGCAAAACAAAGGTCCCACAGAAACACAGTTAAACTCCAAAGAATGGGGTGTTAAAGCACAACCGGAGAGGCTGCAGTTGCTACTACTGCGGTAACATGAATATGTTCCACACGAACATGGAGAAAACATAAAAAAAGAGACATTTGAACAAAAGCAACACAGACATTTAGATTATCAAAACCAATACACAACACAGTGCCTGCCTTCAATCTATTTATAGATGCACATGGAGCTCTGTTCTGTCCTGTGTAACACAGCAGAGCAGAACAAAGTGAGAACAACAAAAAAGTCAATTGGAGATAAGGGAGTCTACCCATGTACATATGGAGGAATTGTGGCGATAGCATTGTAGTGATGTTAGAGTGTAACATCTCCACAATTTCCATATACTGTATCTCCCTGCCGGAGATGAGAAAGCCTGGCCAGCAACCAACTGTGCCATGTAAATGAAGGCTGGTGGCCTGCTTACTGTGGTCTGTGATGGAGGCAGCAGAGAGAGACAGAGAGAAGAGAGGAAGATGGGAGAAAGAGGGAGAAAGATTGGAGTAGAGAAGGAGAGAGAAAGACAGAGGGAGGAAGAGGAAGAGGGAAAGATTCAGAGAGCTGATGTTGCTGCCATGGTAACCAGCATCACCTTGGAGAGGAACAGAACAGAACCGCTCTGGGGAAAGACCCAGTGCGCGCGCACACACACACACACACACACACACACACACACACACACACACACGCTCACACTCATCAAACAATCACAAATTTATGTTTAATCGACGCAGCCCTATTTTTAGACGTGAAGTCTTGGTTGAATATGAGAGTTTCTGCTCAGATTCATCTACAATAGTTTCAGCGCGGTCCGATTGACGCCCCGTTGGCCATTGATGTTTAATTGATATGTCTGAGGCGGGGCGATGTCTTATACATGCCCCTGCCTCCATGCTTCGCCTCCACAGACTGCCCCTTTATGCACCGCTCATGCTCAGAAATCCCTATATCCACCAGCTTCTGTGTCGCACATTAAAACTGCCCTGTTGCAGAATTTTAGATGCAGGTCACGATTTTAGAAATAGCAAATTTGCTTCAGTTTGACTACAGATCTCAGTGGAGTACTCGCCCTTGACAAGCCTCTATATACGTACTGTATGCCATACTGTATGCATCTGAATATTCATACTGCATATCCCCTGCTGTGGCTATGAGGAAGAGATCCCATCCCCCCACATTTTACCCAGAGTGTAATGTGAATCTCTTCTCCATATGCGTGAAAGATTCCCCCCACTCTGTAATGTTATCTTCCATTCTATTCATTTTATGGGAATATAATTAGATGTTTGATTAGCTGTGCCTTCTATTAACTAAGTCTCATATTTATCTCTTTCCCTTATTCTCTTTCCGTCTGACCGTAATGTCTTTGTTTGAGGCAACGATGAGTCAGAGTGATGAGAAAACCTCTTTAGTCAATGTTACACAGAGTGCTGTCCTATCACACATAATAGACTCTGTGTATGCACGGTGAAGTATCTGCAAATATGCTCACCAGCTAGGACTGCAACTACTGATTATTTTCATTATCGATGAATGTGTTGCTTTTTTTTTTTTTTTTAAATGAATCGTTTGTTAGATGTCTTTAGTTTAGCCAGTAGTCAGAAATATTAAACTTACAATGATACAAACAAAGAAGAAAGCAAATCCTCACATTTGAGAGGCTGGATCCCTTGAATATTCTGCATTTTTTCTTGCTAAATGACTTTAATAATTTATCGACTATCAAGATTGTTGACAGTTAATTTTTTCTCAGTCAACTAATCAATTAAATTGATGAACTGTTTCAGCACTAATGCCTTCATGTAACAACTCTTGTTCTGGGTTTGGAGCTTCTTGAGCGGCATCTAAAATGACTGCAGTGAATGTCATAAACGTACTGTACATTCAAGCCCTCTGCGTACAGTATTAGTTGCAGTTGTTTCAAAGCACTACAAAAGAGGAGCAAATTCATTGCAGATGCCATTTTGCTATTTATAGCACAGCATGTGCCAGAGAAATGTGCCAGCAGATGCAATATGTGCAACAAGGACATATAGCAAGTAGGGAAGGTGAAGACAGTGATGATTCATGACAGGCCTGGAATATATGGCTGTTATTGCCTTAAAGATAAGCAACATATGAGGAGACTGGGCTTAGTGGCATAAACACAAAACAAGACTAACAGCACTTTTACATTTGAGCTAAATGACATCAGCATGTTAACATGCTGCTCACAATGGCTAATATCCCGAGTTTAGCAGCTATAATGTCTACTGTCCTGGTTTAATTCACCATTTTGGTTTGGCTTATTAGCATGTTAGCATTTGCCTAAGTATTGGACAAATTGACCCACTCGTGGCGCTGGATGAAAAGTCTGGGAATCACCAGAATGATCATAAAGCCTGATGTGAATGTCTGTGCCTATTTTCATGGTGATCCATCCGATGGTTGTTGAGATATTTCAGTCGAAACCACAAATATCAACCTCAATGTGCCACAAAAGTCAGGAAAAGTCAGGGGATCAGAAAGGTAGTTACAATCAAACAATCCATCTAATACTGCAGCTGTTGTGACACTTCAGTCTGGACCAAGATGGTGGACTGACACAGACCGACGTTGCCATCCCTCGAGCCATGCTGCTAGCCTGGCTGAAAACGAGCGAGCTGCACTGTGTCCAATCTGCGAGCACAAAACATGCCTTTTAAATCATCAGCAAATCTCTGGTGTAATTTCACCAGCCTGCCAGTGTGATGTTGACTTTTACTTATCTAGCTTTGTGCACAGTCAACAAATCTTAAAACAGCGAGAATAAGCTCTCACTGGCAAAAGGGAACAAGCGATACAGATGGTTAACCAAGTGTCTGTGGTCTTTGGCGTCACATCATTTGTTCAGGAGTGTAGACAGATCACCTATGTGCTTTACCTAAATTAGGTTGAGATGGCAACAGAGTGAGCTGGTTTTTATCTCAGGCCAAGAGTACATGGCACTGTACGGCTTCAAGAGCCACCTCAGCTTTTAATATGATTCCTGGATTCCTGGCAGTGCCTCTGGTCAGTAATGTGTCGGTCCTACGTATCTATCATCTTAAATGTGATAAAACAAGGCCAGCATCTGTTGACCATATGCTTTGTGGAAAGTACTGTGATCCTCTGATAGCTGTCTATTCACCTCTGATGCAATATCGATTCCATTAAGGCACATTTAAAGGCACATATACAGAGTTGGTGCCCATTATTTCTGTTGTGTGTAAACCTCATAACTCTGATATCTAAGACAATTCTCTCCGGTTTATGAAGCCCATTTCTAAAATCCAAGAAATGTTTTGTCATCAAGAAAACAAAATCATGTCTGTTCATTGTAGATCCTACAAAAAAATTCCGTGTTGGAGATAAGAGGTTTCACCTGGCCCTGATTATATGTAAAATGATACAACTACGACTTGCAGCCGGATGTTCTGCTAATGCACAGATCATATATTTTACCGCACAGGCTACTGCATATCCCATATCAATATCTGTGCTGTAAATGCAGCTTAAAGCAAAGTAACATGGACCATACACCACCAATGAAGGTTTGGATGAGTCACTGCAACCTTTACCTTATTCTTTAAAGCATTTTTCTCCAAATATGTTCTTTTCTCTTTGTCACTTTTCATCTCTGCCTCCCCGCCACCTTGCACCAGTTCTTCTCCCATTTGAATTTATGCAGAATATGTTTGCAATTTGCAAAGGCTGTGAAGTGGCTAATAAATGGAAGAGATGCTCTAGTTAACAAAGAAATGGCTTGAGCATACGGAGAGGAGAGGAGTTGGAGAACAAACGTGATGAGGATCGGAAAAGGAGCGAAAGGTGTGTTCGAGAGGAGAGGAGGAGAGAGGAGAGAAGGGTGCAAAAGAAAGAAAATGAGGGGGAGGCAGGGGGAGGTCAACAGAAGGAGAGGCAGATGCTCGTGCCTCGGATGCCTGTGTGCGAATAATTATCCTGATGAGATTCACTGAGAGCGGCACGAAACACAGAGGAAGAGGAGGTAGGATTTGGGAAATACCTCACGACACAGAAAAAAAGGGAAACAAAGGGTGATTAAGTTTAAAATGAACATATTGAAGTACAGTGTGTGTATGTGCGGTATGTGGGTTACAGGCATGTCGGTACCCGCTGTTTCTCCTTCATCTGTCTCGTGTCTTCTCCCTCCTCGTCATACATGGCGTGAGAAACTGGAGCCTCCTTCTCATCTTTGATGCATGAAGCAGCAGCTACAGAGAGTCAGGGGGGTGATAGGAGATAAAGAAAGAAGGAGCAGCGCTGGTCCTCTACTCCATAAAAACACATGCAGCTCCTAATAAACTCTCAACCCCTCAGTTTCTGTCTGCCGAGAGAATAAAATGAGTGAAAGGACGAGGAAAATAAGTGCATAATCAATTTTTGCTGTCTCCCTCCTCCCTGATTAGATTTAGAGGCCAGCCCAGCATGTGTCAGCGTGGCTGATATTAGGACCACTGCGTGCATCCTAATATCAGTAGCCGCCTCCTTTTTGAGATTCTGCCCGGCACAGTTGGATGGCAGCACATCAAAAACAGAGTCAACACCAGTGTCTTTCTTCCTGCACTGGTGAGAGAGCCTGATCTGTGTCTCTCTACAATCCACTGCCTTTCCTGAGATTAAAAGACAACACAGGTGTTGCGGTGAGTGTGCACACAACCACCTGTCCAAACACACACACACACACACACACACACACACACACACACACGCACTCGAACTCACACTCAATTCTTTCATGTGATAGGTCGACATCACACATGTTGCTATCTTCCACATGCTGAAATGTCAGGTACTGCATTACCTTAGGCTACTGATAACTGATAAAATCATATCTGACGTGATTGTAATCTCTTTACTGGGGCAGCTATACGAGTGTGGAGCAAATTAAATTACCACTGCTAACAGATCTCAAATCCCCTCTACCAACGCCTGGCTCACCTGTCCACTATTATAGACCATTTGCCATTTAGAAAAGCACGACAGTAAGTCACATTATGAAATACCAAGTCTGCACCGACAGTTAACAGTGGACAGTTCCTTTATCCAATTATGGAAAGTAACACTTACAAAATGCATGCTCAGGTTATAAAACCTGATGGATTATAGATTCATTATAGATTGTTATACAGTATGAAAAGTTGTAAAAATTAGCTTAATTAAAACCAGCTACAGTGTTAAATGCTAATAATCAGGAGTTGATTTGTTAATTTTAAGAGGGGGCGTGTCCACAATCCTGACCTCCAACCATACAGTAAAAACTATATCTGTAGTCATTGCTCCTCTGGGGATGTATCTTTAGCATCAGATGCTACTGAATGATCATAGAAATATTACAGGAATATTGAAGGAAAACTACATGCAGGAGCGTGTCTCTATGATCCTCCCGTTCTTCTGCGACCACACATTGTTACTTGTCACTTTGATTACGAGGGTGACACTATTCAATAGAGTACATAGGCTACAATATAGTACACAATTGAGTATTTATAGTGTATTTATTTTAGAAAATATTACAGATCTAAGACTAAACTGACAGAAAGATGGGACAGAAAGAAAAAGGCGCAATTACAAATGTGTCTGGTACTTCAGCACCGTGGACAGCGCCACAGATTTATCAATACACAGCACAGTTAGGCTGCTGATATTTCAGGGCCATCGTTGGGGTCATAGACTCTAACTTGCACAAACCTCAGTCAGATAAAGGATCAGTGAGTCAGGCAGAGTAGACTAACACGTTCAACTAAACTCTTCCCCTCTGCCCCTGCGCTCTCTCTGCTGCTGGGGGATGGAGAGAGGGGGGATGGCACTTTGAATGCATTCTGGTCAACTTGTTAATAAGGTAGATAGCATCCCCCCTCTCAAATCGCCCACTGCTAATAATAATCCAGTAATATAATGTCACACTGACAGAGGTCATTCTGCTGCCTAATGAGCACTTACTTCTAATATTTAAAACATTTTGCTGTGGGGCGCCCCGAGTACTAAGTCTTTATCCGGACTGAAGCAGCTCAGGTTCAGTTCCAACCCAGAGCCCTTTGCTGCAGCTCATCCCCACTCTCCTTCCCCTTTCCCGTCTCTTAGGTATTAGCTAACATTTGGTGATCAACAATGAAGTGCAGCTCAGGCTCATGGGAATGTCATTGGACTTCGGCTCGGTCTGTATTTGATCATAAACAAAGGTTTTTGACAACTTTTGACCTGATAATGGAACTAGATGAAAAGTACATATGAATGTGTGGACCAAATTTCATGGCAATCCATCAAACATTTGGCAAAACATTCCACTCAAAACCAGAGGAAAAGTCAGGGGATCATGAAAGTCATCAGGATGCATCGACTAGAAGAAACTATGGAAATCTGTAAAAGACTAGAGCTTGGAAATCCACTTGAAACACTTTGTGTATTCAAAGCTTGATTCCAACACACAGCCTCACTGCTTGTCACTGTCTGTTGCCTTTCATTCTGTGCAACAGCATATGGATTGTACAGGTTTGCGTCTGTCAAGGTGCTGGTTCTAGTTGTTCTCTAATTGCTGCTAAAAGTGTAATTTCCTTATGTAGTTCATCTTTTTACATAATTGGCCATGCATTTCATAACTCAGTATAGTGTCTGATTGGTAATATTGGCCAGTACAACTGCTAGATTTACTAATGCTGATGATGAAGAGGAAGAGGAGTTGGAGGATAGCGAATGGAGAAAAACATGTTCTTTGGTTCAGAACATTTTGCGAAAGCAGCGTTGGATCCCTAAGCCCAATTCTCTCTGTTCCCTCTGTTCTGTCTGATGCAGCTGATTTGTAGGTCATGTGTGAGTATTAGAAATAAACTGAGAGAGTGGGTGAGCAAAGGAGTTTTACCCTCTAGTGGTGAGCCTGGGGAAAGGCCTGTCAAACTCATTTAGGAAAAAAAAAACAAACAAATGTCCAATTATCCCTGTTCACTTGTGCATGGAGGCAGTGACCCAGTTGGAAAATCAGTTTTAGATTTCTGAATTTCATATTTTATTCACCAGGAAGTCTGATACAGTTAGGTGTGAATGAGAGGGTCATGCTGTACAAGTGTGTCAAAGGTTTCGTTTTTGGGGTGCACGATCACCCAGTCTGATGTCATCCTTCCACCCTGCAACTCCCAGCAGAATAAAATGAGCAGACTGAACCAGAGGCAGCCGCTCAATTTAACTGTGTATGAAAAACAAGACATTAAAGATCTTGGAAAAGCTTTATAACATGCTTTTAAAATGCCCACCATCCATTCAAGCCTGATTTTCAGAAATTCATGACTTCTCTGTGAAGTTACTCGTGCCATAAGTGATTAAACGCATACATTTGAATAAAACTGGAAAAAAAAAAAAAAAAAAAAAGCCAGCATACTTTCTCATGTACTGGTGATATATCTACAGTCTTTATCTCGGGGTATTAATGATCATGAAGTTCCAAACCAGATGTCAAAGAAGTTGGGAAATCATCAATAGAAACACAACACCTTCATTTGCAAACCAGTTTCAATAAACTTACAAATTTGAAATAAAACGCTCAACTTATAATTGCGAACAAGTATACAAATGATGCTAATGTTGCTAAATTAACACAGCATTAGTTGCTGCATCAGGTATTTTGTTGGGTAAAGACAGTGAAGGTATAAAGACACAGATAAACACAGATCTTCATCCAAACACACACAAAATGGAGCACACATGGTGGACATCAGATGGAAAATCATGGTTAAGCACAGAGGGAAAAATGTAGTTGGTTGAAATTCAGGTTTTCATTTCCAGTGCTAATTAACATAAATTAGCCTAATACATCACAGTGTTATCCCTGACAGTCGAGCATCAATAGCAATCCTCATCTACGGCGTCCAATGGTGTTTTTTCACACATGCAAGCACACCGAGCACAATCACACTTCCACACACATGCACACAATAACATATGTTTGGTGAAATTGTCATTGGGCTCAATATTTCACAGTTTTGCTTCCCCGTATTCCAACACAGAAGCTGTGACAATGTATTTGGGAAACAGCGTCCCTGAACAGAAAAAACAATATTGAATCAAGCTCTACGGTGTCCTGTGTGCCACCAGTGTTTCATTTTTTTTCCCATTAAAAAATAAACAGGGAAATCTCCCAGCCTGTGAGCGGGTGTGTGGGTGTGAAAAAAAAAATAATAAGAGCGAAAGAAAGGCACAGATTGGATGAGGAAGGGGAACAGAAAGATACAACCAGAGTCAGGGAGGGAATAGGTGGTATTTAAAACGAGGGTGACACGTGGGATAGTTTCCATTGCGCCTCAGCAGGCTCTCTCGAGATGGGAGTGACTTAACATTTCACGGCCTCTTGTTGAAGCGCACACACACACACACACACACACACACACACACACACACACAGACAGACTGTACGCACAGACACAAACACTCACTCATAAGACAGACTCAGTTGGCTCAGGAGAGACAGATATGAAGGCTTTCTCTCGAGGTGAAGGTAAATAAGAGTTCAGTTTCACAACGATCAGGGGAACATTTCTCTTCTGCAAACAACGCCACACACTTACAGGCGGCTTAGAGAGGCGTGTGTTTGTATGTGTGAGTGTGTGTGAGAGAGAGAGAGAGGTTTAATTTTAACAACTGAAAACTCATTTCATTGTGGGAGCATTTCAGCGCATGCTTTTGGTGTTTATATTGGTATGAATGTGTGTGTGTGTGTGTGTGTGTGTGTGTGTGCGTGCAGCACTACAAATTTAAAATTCATAGAAATCACCAAACCATTCTGTACCTATTTGCTTATTTACTGCGTCTATACATAAAAGATGACAAAACCTGCTCTTTCATTTCCTCCTATTTCCCACATCCAATCTAAATTCCACTGAAATGGCGATGTCCACACAGATATCGCAGTGTAAACAGACGCTTGAAACTATGGTATTTACTCATCTGTGTAACAGACATGAGTGGACACCTCCCTGGCCATTCCTGATTTCATCTGTTTTGAATTCATGCCTCAATTGCATTCAAATATTTGTCTCATTTTATACGTCCGTCCATTCATCGCCAGCCACTTATAACCATGTATGAGGACCAAGTCAAGTGACTCCATTAACATAGTGCACCAGCATGCTCACAGCACTTAAACACTATATGTTCAAAGGTATACAGACACATAGTTCAATGTACTTTTGGTCTGGTGCTGTTTTCTGAAGTCTTAGTGCTACAACACACAGTGATATTTTAGACAATAATCCAGCTGTGGCAGCAGTTTGGGGACGGCCCTGCATGTACCTGTGCACACAGCAAGGTTCACACACAGAGGATGAGGTTCAGAGTTTGATGTAAGGCTGCAACTAACGATTAATCTATTAATCTTTTGATTGTTTGCTCAATTCATCGATTAGTTTTTGTGGTCTATAAAATGTCAGAAAGTGGTGAAAAATGTCAATCAGCATTTCCCTTGGCCCAAGATGATGTCCTCAAATGCCTTGTTGTTTCCACAACCCAAAGATGTTCAGTTTATTGTCATAGAGGAGTAAAGAAACAGAGAGGATTCACATTTAGGAATTTTGACTTCTTTTCTCGAAAATAATTACTCAAACAGATGAGTGGAGGCGTGTTCATGGATTTTCAACAATCACGTGGGTGTAATGTTCAGGTGTCCACATACTTTTGGCAATATAGTGTAGGTGTATGTGTAGTTAAGAGGCAAAATGGAAAAATTCTTATTATGTCATTGTCATTAGTAAACACGCATTTTAAAGGAATTGCAGTACCACAGCATGAATAAAAAACATCTTCTCTCCTCCACTTGCCTCCGAAGTTGCCAGTTTCTACTCCCCAACACGTCCTCTCCACGGCCCGGATTCAGACGTACCATACAGACGCAGACGCGACACGCCTACCTCGCCTACTCCACTTGTGAGAAACGCCGAAGTTACAGGCTGAAGGTGAACTTTGAGTTATGTCTGGCTGTTGTTTAATTTGAAGTTAAACTCGTGTAGCCTCGTACAAACTCGGCGTGAAGCGTTTGTTTCGACTACAAACAATGCAGCGAACCTGTCGGAGTAAAAACACGTTAATGTTAGCTAAAGCGTGCCATGTTAGCAAAGCTTACACCTGAGGTTTGAAGCGGTGGAAACGACGGAAAAGAGTTGGCCTTTAGTGAAACGTTTGTTCCATATATTGCTAATAAAAAGTAAAAGGGGCAACTTTTCATATTTTTTTTTAAGTTGACAGTTGAAGACAATCGTCTGTGTCGCTTGGTAACGCGACCTAACAGCTAACGTTAGCTACTTAGCTGCTAGCTAACAGGGTGTCGCATTGACTGTCGTTCGCCTGAGCAGGCGACTGTTCAATAAATAGCTAACCTACATATGCTAGTATTGGCGCAGTAATCGATAACTTATGCACTAGGTGAGTTTTAGAAATGGCTTTTTGTGTCTGACCAAGGTTTAGAACTCTAAGACAACATTAGTAACTGACATTTTTGAGTCATATTAAAGGGACAAAAGCTGCAAGATGGAAAAGCTGGAGGCAAAAAAATATTGGCTGAAACAAATATTTAAGGGATAAATCGATCATCAAAATAGATGCTGCTTTTTCTAATGGTTGATTGTAGATGAAATCTATTTTTTAGTTGTTGATTATAGCTAAAAATGTCTTTGCATTTCTTCATTTTGTCTGGTCAAGACAATCAGAGCAGCACACTGATAACCACAGCTGTAAAAATGCATAAGTGGAAATAAGAAATTGTTAAATCTAAAGGACTAAGTGAGTTGTTTACAACAGTAATTTTAATTTTAGGTGTTTTAAGACCAAAGTTAAGTTAATCAAATGTTTTTTTCCTGCTTCAGCATGAAAAGGCGTCATGTAATTACATTTCCAAACAAAATCAGGTGTGCAGATGATTTTGCTTTTGTATCCAAATAATTGGATACAAAAGTTGTCAGTTGAAGGCCACATCAAGTAGAAATGACAAGGAAAAAGTCCCTGATAACAACAAAAATAAGAAATTTTGAGGCAGTTATAAAATGAGGCATTTTATTGATTGTATGGGCACAATTAGAAGCTGCAATCCTTTGACAAACCTCATTTCATTTTTCCACAGGTGTCTTGAAAAGCATGGCGGATCAGGAAGCGTTTAAATATGGTCCAAGAAGAGGTGCTGCTTGTTTTCAGTCTCTGCCAGACTTTGAGCCAAGCTTGCACCCTCACTGTCCTCTGGTCCATCTGACAGATGATGTGCCCTACGGTGCTGCTAATGGGCTGAGGTAATGAAAAAGGTGACAGTGTTGTATTGCAGTTACAGTTACACGAGGGAAGGAAAGGTGAGCTTTATTTATACAGCACATTGCACACCCAGGAGAAAATACAGTGCATTTAACGTGAAGATGAAGAAGAGACAGAACCAGAGCAGAGAGAAAAAATTACAGCAAGGAGAGCTCTAATAATGATGACGATAAGTTATAATTATAACACAGTAATCACGATAATGGCCGTTCATAGCAAGCAAGCAGGAAGACTCAATTTTTTTTTATGCACGTATACATCCAGACATTAACTCTGCCTCTTAACATGGCAGATGCACTGTCACTGTTCCCACTCTTGCAACCGTTTTACGTCATGTTTTTCGTTTTATCCCCAAGGGGTGCACTCTAGACCTCAGGTACAGATCCTCTTCAATAAAACCAATCTGTAACTGTTTCCTTGTCGGCAAAAGCGCGGGCTTTCTTTTGTTGTGGCTGTTTGTATACTGAGGTTTCACAGGTGAGGAGGCTGCTGGTGAGTGAGTCCAGTTGAAATTGGGGATACTCATATGCACACGTCAGCAGTGACTGAAGCTCATTAATAAGTGTACCCATAATTACAGGACAGTGGACCGCCCATCGGTTCATGTGGTTGTGATTCATGTCATGTATTTGGTTTTGATCTTCTCTAAACCTTTGTTGCCTCAGTTATCCTTATTTCTTTCTTTTTTTAGTCCACTATAAAACTGGCAAAACTCAGCTTTTAATTGAAGACCAAAATATCTCCCAAAATCTTTGAGACGTTTTCAGCGGAATACCTGAAACTTAAATGAAGCAGTGTGATCTCATTTGTGAATCCACAGGCTGTTCTGTCAGGCTTCTACTTAAATATGCAGGCAGAGAAACTGGTTTGTTAGGCACTTGTGAGCCTTGAAATGATGCTTTGCTCATGAATGTCGCCCTCCATTTTAATCCTCCTTCCCTGCTCGGCACTTGTCATCTAGGGAGTTTTTCCACCAAGAGGAAAACACAACCAAAATGTCTTCAGAATTTCAGCTGCTATTGATGGTGGTGAAGAAAATCTAAAAATATCAGCAGCCATGTTTAATTTGACATGTGGCTTAGGAGGTAGAGCGGGTTGTCTACTGATGGGAGGGTTAGTGGTTTGATGCCGGCCTTCTCCTGTGCACATGAAATGTCCTTGGGCAAGATACTGAAACCAGAGTGGCTCCCCAGCCACTGGTCCCAAGCCTGGATAAATGGGGAGTTTTGCATCGTGAAGCCTATGCTAAATCAAATATACAGAATTTCATGCTAGGTTGGGTCGGGCCTAGTAGATGATCTGCTGTGGGGGAGCAGCCGAAAGACACAAAAGTAACTCTTAAGCTACTCTTGTTGTATTTTGTGAGGTGAAAATTTGGTCACTGTTTATGTTGCTGTTGTAGGAAAAATCTGCCTCCTTCTGGAGACTACGACCAACTAGAAGAAGACCGACCCAGAATGAAGAGGGCTGCCATCCGACTGCTCCAAGAGGAGCTTGATTTTGCCGACGAGCTATTGGAAGATGAGGTACATCAATGCAAAGAGTTAACGTCAGGGTTTCAGACTGCTTACCGTAGGTGCTGGATGTAAAGACCATATGTTAAATGTGTTATGTAATGGTTTTGGCTTTTGCCTACTTATCTGATCGCAAAAGAGATCGTATCAGCATCTGTCAGACTCAGTAGCTTATTTCCTGGGGGAAAACCTTACATGTAATTCTCTGCTTTCATGTGGAAGGTGTCCTTTACAGACAACCTGAAATGATGTGGAAATAAATGATCTTATTAAGCTGTATTTGAAAATCTGACATCAAAATGAAATCTCAACATCTGTGGTAATTAAGAGCAGATTACTTGACTGGCAAGTATAGCAGTGCCTGATATCATTATCCAGCTAACTGAAGGAGTTCAAAACCATCTGCAGCCACCTTGTCACTTCAATGGTGAACAGTAGAAATGCATTCTCAATGTTAAACTCACACTTTACACGGTCTAATCGTCTCATTATTGCTCTAACAGTATGTTTAAATGTACTGACGACGTCTTGACAACAGCATCTGAAATCTGAAACCGGAGAAGTAGGTTCAAGGTTGATAAGAGGAAAAAAAACACAGTCCCTTTAGCAGAATAATTTTGTTTTTGTCAGGATGAACACTCAGATGATGACCAAGCTGTCCTCTCTCTCCCTGCTGAGTCAACCGTTGAAAGCGTACACCTGGACCAGATCGAGGACTTCAAGAATCCAGACGATGGCACAAAGACTGAAGGTGCAGGTGAAGTTAGTCAGGGCTGCTATCCCAAGTTTTCTCACACCAGTCCTCTTCCCTGTTCACCACACTGACTTCCCGTTGTAGCTTGCATACATGTTGATGTCTCTGATGCTACTGTGGCATCCCACCTACCATCGGTCAAAGCTCTTCACTGTCCTGATCACACAGTCATAACTTCCAGATTGAAGTCAGTACATCAGAGTCATTACACGTCTTTCAACACAGGCTCAACATCTCATGTTGGCTCTTATTTCTGATTCCTGAAAAAAAGAAAAGAAAAATGACAACAAGCTTTTGTTCCTGTGGAGTTTGAAAGCACTTATTGTAAGAAGCTTTGGACTAAAGTGTCTGCGAAACAAGTACAATGCAAGGAGAAGCTGTCCAAGCACAGCACTGCGTTCTCCATTCACTCCCACAACATTTACAGACAGATTATTTTATTTGTTTGGTCCTAGAAAAACACAACGAGAAAAGGTTGCCAGGCACTACCCGATGAAGAAGTCAGAAATCAGAGTTTGTCAGAGGGGAAGGCTGGTGATTTACATAAATAACTCTCCATGAGCAATGAAATCAAACTGGGAAATAACACCTGATGAAAATATGTATTTGCTAGAGACTGCGACAAGATTTATGATTACAATTACGGACTCTGTAATTAGATTTTTACTAATTATATGTGATTATTAAGACTGTGACTGCCTGCGTCATTCATAATGCACTGGGCCGGACACAAAAATCCAAGTTGAAGCAGAGGTGGTAGCTGATTTGTTTGTTTGTTTGCCTGGTTGTTTTTTTTACATGGAGCTGAATAGAGAGTAACAATACAGTTTTTATCTGTGCTGGTTTACCACCGTTTTACAGTGTGAACCTCCGACATTCCCAAGTAAATATGGAAACACACTTTCTGACTTGTTTGTGAATAAAAGTAAAATATTTAGGCACCGAACCACAATAGTATCATATAGAAATGTTCAAGGCAGGCACTACCTCTTATGACTGTTAATTTAAAGAGTTTCAGAATATCTCTGGCATGATGATGTCCAAAATACACTGTTTATATAGCTGTCTTTGGTTGGATTTTTACCTTTCTTCTAGTTTGGCAAACTGACTGGCACAAGAATCACATGGCAGCAATAAGTAGCGATAAGTTTGACAGGCTCTTGAAGATGCGTCCTGATTTCCAAGGCTGTAAGAGCCACATGGCAGCATTCGTCTTGATAAGAGGTAAGCATGTTAGACATGTTGGGTTTTAATGTGGATGTTCATCAGTATCACTGAATCTTTACACTGCCAGAGAGAGTGTTTTTCTCTACATGTCTTGAACTTCATAAACGGCGGCTGTACCACTGACAGGTCATCATTGCAAAATCAAGTAAAGCAGCCTTGCATTGGTCAGACAGAAAGAACTTCATGTTGAATTTTTGTCTGTCTGCATTCCTAAGAATTTCTATGCGACATTGACATACAGTGTGGAAATAAACTCGCTTTCATTTAATGTTAAAGTTACTTCGATGTGTTTTTTAAATACGTTGTTCATAGTTGTTCTGTTAGCTAGTTTTTACATTTTTGCACTGGAGAGCTGATATTTCTTTTTTAATTCAAGGAAACCTGTCTGGTTGATTATTACCTGTGAGTCCTTGAGTCACACACAGGCTGTGGTTTGAGTGGAGACTGACAGCATATCAATAGCTTTACATTGTTGCTGGCTTCTAGGTCTTTTATATTTTATCCAGGCTTTAAAATGTACTGTTAAACACGTGTCATCACTTGTTACTGTGGGCCACCTTAAACCAGTTAAATGCTCTTTCATTCTGCATGTCAATCGTATCCCTGTCACCCTACCTCCACCTGTTGTTATTAACCAAGATGACAAAGACAGTAATAATTGGAAAGACCTTTGTTTTCCTCCATTAGAATTGTTGGATACAAGGGGTCGTCCATGTGAGCATTACAAGGTGGTGGCGTTGGGAGCGGGCCGTTCGAGCTGCAAGAAGTGGCTTTGCTACAACGGGACGATGGTCTATGACTGTCATGCCATCATCATCGCCAGACGGGCTCTCCTAAGGTACAAACGAAAGTGTAGAATGTGCAGTTTCCTAATTTAAGACATTGTAACTTCAATTAAACTGCTGATCAAAAGTTTGGAATCATCTGTTAGACTGAGGCTTTGTTCTTTTTCCTTCAATAATGCCTGTGTTGACATGGATCACAATAGTATAATTCAGGCACCAAATGTATCATAGAACCAAAAGAAGAATCATTGAATTATTAAAACTTCCATGTAGAGAATACTGTTGTAGCCATGTTTTCCCTCAAATATCCCTCAATTTTGAACTTGTTTTCCTGTCCAGAAAATCCTAAATGACCCTAGACATTTACCACAAAGGTGCAACGGGGCTCTAAATATTCTAGGAAATTGTTTTTCTTTGGGCACCTCTTCGGTCTACTCAGTGGTCAGATTGAATAGGATTAAACTGTGATGAGTCAGTTCATAGGGACCTGAGACTAACTTTCTGTTTCTATTTTAGACCTTTAAGAATAGTTTTGTGCAACACGCCTGTTGTTTCCAGCTAGTTATTCTCATTATTGTGCACAGGAACCTCTTCCAATTTAAATCTACACAGATTTTGATGCTAAACATCCAATTTCTTTTACCATGATCTCTAATATTCTTATTTAACTGGTGCTCAGGTGTATCTTTGTCTCTTTCTGCCTTTTCAGTTGTCAGTATGGTTGAATCATTGTACAGTATTTTTTCTCCATATACAAAACAATTGTTTTTTCTTGGGAACCTTTCATACAAAAGAGGACTTTTTGCAACCTCGAGCATGAAAGACCTTTAAAAAATGAGGAGTCGTCCTCTTTTCTGGTAGGCTATTCCAAACTTTAGTGTACATTTACTAATAACATGTATACATTTTGCCTTGTCCTTATGAATATTCATGATGAAGTCCCGTCATGCTGTTTCATTACTAGTTAGAGCTGGCAGCCGGGATCAGCTTACTGTCTCTCGTAAAATTGATGGTGCTTCTGGTGCATTGAAAGTGCTGGTGTGGCTCAAAGTGAGAATGATATTTTCTGGCTTGTGTTCAGGTTTCTGTACAAGCAGCTTTTGCTGTTCTTTGATGCTGATCCAAAGGCCAAGGAGAACTGTATTTTCCAGAGCAGTGCAGACAGCCACCAGCTTCAACTCAAACCCAAGATCAGTCTGCATCTCTACACCAATCAGTGTCCCGAAGGAGCAACCAAGGACTTCTGCTTAGAGTACAGCAGTTTGTTATTCCCTTCTTTTGAGTGTTTCAGTATCCACATTTGTCCCGTGTGCTTTGTTTAAAGCAGTGTTTTGCAGTGTGTGTGTGAAATACCTCGGGGTGATAGAAATTAAGGATTTCTTTCTAAAGCAGTAGATCTGAGAATAATGCATCCTCTAAATGTTGTAAAACACATTATTATCAATGCATGACTGGAAATTGAATCTCTTTTTGAGTTATATATACAGTATAAGAGTACAAGAATTTCATCTGTGGTTACATTTCTCTACAAGTGCTTGTTATTATGAGTAAATCTTTTTCTCTTGGTATGAATGGTATCCAGACAAGTAAAACACAGTGTTGTGTCCCGTTCAGCGGCCCTATGAACAAGACTTGGACCACTATGAAGCTGCAGTATCATGCCAACGGCCTGCTGGTCCCTGTGGCCCACCTTGATCCGAGTGTCTGGGGTGCCAAAGTCTGCTGCATGTCTGGCAGTGACAAGTTGTGTCGTTGGACTGTCACGGGGGTTCAGGGTGCATTACTGAGCCACTTCATCCAGCCACTCTACATCACCAGCATTGTGCTAGGTAAAGAGCCTCGAAGCAGTTATCTGACATTTTAATCTTCTTTTTTTGATTTTTTGCCAAGAGTTGCATGAGAATATTGACTCTCATATCTGTAGGCTGGATATGAAGCTAAAGCCAGCAGCTTCCTGCTCTCAGCCAAGAAATAGTAAATAACTCCCTGCAAAACTATGTTGTTTATTTTTTGATTATCAAACGATAGGTAATATTGTTAGTGAGCTTTAAAGGTACAGGTCTACAGATTTTAATGTCTTTGGGTCAGGCTAGTAGCATATTTAGTGTAAAGACGTCAGAGTGCAGTCAGTTCTTAGTGAAAGAAGGTGAATAGTTTCCCATTCCTTTATTTTTAGTTAGTTACAAATAAAGTTTAAAGTTGTGTCTTGTTAATACAGTAAAACCTGGGATTCGACATCTGCATGGTGTCATCTCTAGTGCTGGCATAAACAGTGAGATGTTTTTGAAATTGGTAAACTGAAGCTGTTCAGCTAATAGGATGATAACATACTAGCTGTAATGGGAATGCTCACTAAAAATGTTTTTTTGTTTTTTTTTAGAATACCTGATGTTACATGGATTCATTTCTTTCACTTGTGTTTGTGAATTCCTTGAAGATTTAAGGGCACATACTGAGATTGTTGTGTTTATTCAGGGGACCAGAACCCCCTCAGTAGCGATGTGTCGGATATCATCAACAAGCGACTTGGTGATGAACTGGAGGACTTTCTGCCACCGCCCTACAAAAAGCAGAGCATCTTCTTTCTCTGTGGCGACTACGTGGGCCCCATCGTGGCCTCCAGGCTGCACAACGATTTCAGCATCAACTGGTGCCTTGGAGACAAGGATATTGAAGTTCTGGACAGCAGCAAGGGCGTCATCAGTGATGGGTAAGATGCACATGCATTGCACAACGAATCAGTCCCCTGCACACAAACTACATGGTGTTTAAATTTCACAAGTTTTAGTAAGTGAGGAAATTGTGCAGTAACTTGATCCTGCATCAAAAATTTGGGGTCAGTGTGATGTCCAGCATTCTTGTCTTGACCAGACTAAAGCTTACCTCATTTACAATCCTACAGCCACTTCCAGGGATAGAGTATAACTGCTGGCAGAGCCTGATGCAGTTTGCTGGTTTGACAGTCTCAGTGAGGCCTGGGGCTCCTGCCATCTCTGGGTTTTGGAGCTGCAGACAACTGCTGATGTCCAGTAGCTAGAGTGTGACACAGACATGGCTCTCACTGGAGGCTGTGTTGTCCTTGAGCAGAGATTACAGCCAAAAATAGATTTGAGATCCTGTTTGGTGCTCGCTGTGTTGCTGCGTATTTCAGCTTCTGTCGTGCAGCCTGAACTGCTAGTTTTAGGCAACACCTTGCTTTAATGTGTCAGGATGAGATCTGCAGCTTGTTCCAAACAATAATCTAGAAATGAGTTAAGAAAAATTCGCTCCTGGAGAAGAAGAAGACATTTGAGGGCAAGGTTATCAGACAGGTCTGCAGAGGGAGGTGAGGAGGAATTGAAAGGATGGCAGTGGCCCCTACTGAAAAACATTATGCTGTGGAAACAAAAGGAGATCACATGAGCCTGCTTTAATTTAGTGATGTGGAAGTTGCGTGCCAATTATTCCTTGCTTGTTTTAGCAATGGTTTTTACTACCGATGCAATTAATTGTCTCCTAAAAAGCTTGGCTTTCACCCAAATCGCTTGAATTCTGGCACGAAGAAGCCATTAACTGTCGAATATATTAGTAATAAAGAAACAAATGAGGTCTTTAGTGGGATGAGGAACATCATGGGCTTGTGGACACTGTAGTGGTCGTGGAACAGACCACCATCAGTCAGCCTGCACAGCCATCTGCTAATGTCACCTTTTATCAGTGCTGTCGTACCACCCCCAAACTTTGTCTTTATTGAAAACACTGGGCTTCTCAGCACTGGTCTGCTCCCCCAGGGTCAGCTCCAGGGTTTCCCACAGGAAGTTGCTTAGCAGCAGCGATAAGTGCTGCCTGTGAAAAGCCAAACCTTCTCTCACTCAGCCAGACCACACTGCAATTTCTTTGCTGTAATAGTGCAGAAGACTCGTCTTGCCAAACATGTTTTTATGTTCAGCATAGCTGAACCCCTGAAGTAGAGACTGCATCCTTCAAAATAGCGTTGGAGGTGGAAACATTGTTTAGAGCAAGTCACTAAATGCAGTGCAGAAATGAGCACTCATTTTACAGATACAGTTTTTGGTCTTAGGAGCATCAGGACATCATCCACCCCTCACTGCTGTTAATTAACTGGCTAGCTTATTGTGATTCATTGGTGGGGGAGTGTGTATGTGATTTACACGCTCCACAAAGCAAGTCCACGTCTTCAGTAAACAAGGTGCCATTATTTTACTGGGCCGCTAACTCTTAATTGACTTCCTTGTAGCACAAATAACCCTAACAGCTTTTTTGGATGCATTCATATTATTTAATGCGGCATGGAGTGTAAACAGTGCAGCATTCAAAACTTTATAAAAAGATGTGGTGTAAATATTTGTGATCAGGTTGGAAAAGCATTGCACAAATTTATTAAACCTTTTGGTGAGAAATGAGGTGAAAAAGTTTTGTCATGAGAATGAGGAAGCTTTTAAATTCAAGCTTGAGTTTTTGATATTAGTGTATTTTATATATGCAGTAAACATAAGACAATCAATATTATTATTATTGTTCTTTCCCAGCTCTCCATCTGTGAGTGTGCCGGGCTCCTCCAGCAGACTTTGCAAGAGAGCCCTCTACAGTTATTTCCTCCGAGTTGCAAAGCTTGGTGGGCACAGCTATCTGCTGGATCTTCCCACCTACCACAGCGTCAAGGTGTGTGTCCGCTATAGATGGTTACGTGAGCGCTCAGTGCTCCATCCCAGACATGTGGCACTGTCAAACTAGAAGTGTGATTGTGCTGAATGTGCAGTGCCATTCTTGAACTGCCTGAGTGGTGTGTAACTTTGATGTGACGCATGATGTCGTAAACGGTTTGTTGTTTCATAGGTGGACGCCGACCTCTATCAGACAGTCAAAGAGCTAGTCAAGCAACAGTTTCTGAACATCGACGCAGGTCCCTGGAATTCAAAAAAGCTGGTGGACTGCTTTAGTGCGTGAATGTGCTCCCAGTAACAGTCCATGCACAACTTCATCCAAGTTCCTCTGGAGAGTTTACTGTTGTTCTGTGCACTCCACTGATTACCCTTAACAGTATTCTAGTTTTGTTTTATTTACAGTATAATGATGTTGTTTTCAGTTTGTGTAGGTGTTTTAGAAAAATAAAAGAAAGCCTACTGTTGTGCACCCGTGAAGTAGTCAGTTTGATGAGTTGTGGGTGGAAAAACATTGGTTAAAGGCTAACAATTTTTCTGTCCTGTCAAGTAGAATTGAGCAACATTACCATTTTGTAGCCAACAGTTTGTACTGATTAACAGTATTTTGTGTTGATGTACCAAACGAATAATGCAGCCAGTCACGGCCATGGAGAGGGCGAACAGGTAATTATTATGTTTTACAGTTTATTGTTTAGCGTCATTCACTGTCTTATGATTTTATCCCTTGGGGTTATACAGTCACTCATAGTTGGTCTGTTTCTTACAGTATTCACAGCAAGTCAAGTGTGTTCGGATTCAGGAGGTCAAACCAAAGTTATGGTTCAAAGTTTCAACTTCTTTAATGTCTTGTATAGCTTTTTTTTATTGTTAAAGATAATAATTGCTCAATCAGGAACTGAATAGATATTTAGTAAAATGATGTGCAATAAATTTTCTTTTTGCAATATTTTCTGTGGTCTCTCTGCAGAACGCAGCATTTTGTAGCACTGTTGTGTGTTTTTATGTATTTTGCATAATATTCTGTATATTAATCTGGATCTTCATGCAGCATGGATTTCAGTGATGCCTCTACAAAGCTACAGACGGACCTGAATCAGTGCCGATGGTATGTTTAAAACGTATGTTGAATATTTTGGAAAAGGTGTCTACAGGAAAGATACCTGGCAGTCATACTCAAAGATGTGGTAATCATTGCATGACGTGATTAAGGACTCATTGGAGAATCATTTCTTTTGACCTGAAGAGCACATTTTCAGGCAGAATTGGAGGTGAAGAAGGAACACGGGGAGACTTGCGTCATCTTAAATTTAAAATTTTATTATTTTTTCATACAAACTGTGCGGTACCGTGGTTCATTGTCACCATGGCTCCACTCACCAGTTGCTTGGCAACCAACTCCTCCTTGGAACCGATGCAACTACTCATGTCCTCATAATTGCAGGCTCTTTTACAATATTTAGCAAAAACAAAAAACAATAGAATTGTATGATAAGATAATCGACTGAGGCTGGGATACAATGGTGCTTCACAGTTAATGTGGGCTCTGTGCTGCATGAATTACATATATCTGTGGCTTGTAAAGTCCACTACGTGTCAAGGCTGCCGTTTCAGCTTTAAAGCTTTTCACGACAGTTTCTGGGATTTGCATGTCTGCACGTGTATGTATGCAAATGTATGTCTCGTGTGTTTTATCTTTGTTCTCGCTGGCCAAGCAAGCGATTCCTCCAGCCAGGTGTCGGGTTCATCCCCTGTGGGAAGGCAGAGCTCCTGTACCTGAGGGGCTTCTCTGGACTCGAGGGAGAGCCAAGAATTCACAAAAAGGCCTGCAAGATAATTAAACATCTGTCAGCAATTTGGAGGTGTGAGAAACAGACATTTTCTCATATGTGGTTTGAGAATGTATTCCTGGAAGCTCGGGGTTGAACACAAATTGAGCTGTCAGATGGTGAAGGAAACCTTTAAGAAATAACAATCACGTCCTTTTATTTGTGTTCAAACCGGCGTAATTACAAAGGCTTTCATGTAATTATTAAACGTCAGTGCCGTCTCATTAATGTATGCAGTGACCTTCACTGTGATTCTGGCAGCAGAGGGACTGTGATGTCTGACTAAATCTGTGATCATCATTTCATACAAAGGAGGCTGGATCTCAACAAGACAATTTACAACTTTTAATTGCCGTCTTAGATGTCTTACAACAGTTTAGGATTAAGGAATTCATTGAGAGTTTATGTCAAGACCAGTGACGAAATGAAATGAGCAATATCTCACTGAAAATGTCTTAAAAACTCATCAAGGAGAACAGAACAAGAACCAAAGCCTGGCCTTTTTATTTGCTTGTATTTTTGCATTAAGTTATCATCATTGAACTTGCAGTTTATTTTGCATTGTTTATTTGTTGGCTTACTAAAATGATGATAGTGTTGACATACTGATAGATAGAAATGTGGCTGCTTTGGTATGACTGCTTCATGTCCTCACCCGGGTTTGGTCTTTTGCAGGATCAGTCTCTCTTGCTGCTGTCGGAGGAAGAGGAAGTGCTGTCTGTGGAGCTGGACTTGACTGAGTGGACCATGGGTGCTGATGCTCCTGGAGGATTTGATCATGGCTCGGCCAGGACTCCAGCTGATGAGGAGTTGCTCCACTCTGGAAGATAACACCAAACACAGGTAAGAGAAATCAAGTCCACTGATGGACAGCCACAGTTGATACATGGAAGCCTTTGTTCATAGCTGATGATCTCAAGCTTCTGCGTAGTACCACAGGACAGATCACACATGGTATTAAAGAGGATATCTTGAAGGTCGGTTCATACTGTGTGTGGCTGTCATACCAGAATACTCTTCAAGGCAGAACTTCCAAAGCAGAGGTGACTCCTCCACTGTTTCCTGACATTTTCCTTCATCAGACAGTGGAAGAGGAAGATGAAAAGTCCTGGAATATGAACAGAAATGAGATACGGTCATGAGTTTTGGAGGACGAGATTAGTTCTTGGTTTGTGGCTCCTTCGTCCCTCAGCAGATATTTTTAATTTGCACTCGAGCAAGGCATTTCTCTCCTTGGAGTAAAAAGCGCGGGCCCTTTGTTGCGTCACTCTCAGATAAAAAAGAAAGTAGCCTAATATAACAAAGGCCAGTCGAGGTAACGGCAGTCGTGAAATCGTTGCATCATTCAGCCTCCGTTTGATTTCCTTCTTTTTATCTGTTTTGTTTTGTTGGTTTCTTTTGAACTGTGAAGGTGAAGTGGGATGTTGAGGAAAGCTGTGTGTGTGGTTTGCAAAGCTTCACTCGATAAATAATCACACAGCAACACGCGGGATGGATCTCATGCAAGACGGAAAAAAGCAAGCGAGGGTGAAGAGCAGAATAAGAAAACAGTGAGACGTGCTCATACGACGTCAGATTCACTGAACCTCTCCACTGTAACTGCACAAATGTGTCTGAAATAGTTCATTTCAACCGTTTGATGAATGCCATCATGAGGAGGTGCGTGCTCGTGAGATTTCACCATTAGCATAAATCAACCCCCCTAAAGTGCAATACAAGGCCACCTGTTACGATCCATTCATGGGCAAGAATCATTCACAAAATTATTGCAGAAGAGTAAGAAGAAGTACTTCACACCATGCAGGTTTAATTCTACAACATCTTTAAGCTCCAAATTCATTCAAATTAAGGCATTTAAATTCTTCAATCGGGCAAGTGCCTTTGCATTTGTGGAGGAAGGAAGACGGTTTTATTATTCATTACTCATACAGATGTGGACAATTTTGTTTGTATTTAAAGTTTGAGACAAACAGGTGACACCTGCAGGGACTGGACAAACCAGACATAAAGGCTGTTTCTACCGATCGGCTATGACCATCAGGAGGGAGCATAAACTAAGCAAATACTCTTAGGCAGCACACTAAATGACTAACGGCTGGAGCTCTGGCAGAAGACGGCCCCGCAAGTCCATTGAGAACGCCGTGGTCGGCAGCCAGCAGCTTGCACAGCTTCTGGTTCGTCCGGTTGTGGTCGGCCTTCGATCTAACGTCGGAGAGGCTTTTATTCTCTGACCACACATCAATCAGTTTTTCCTCCATTTCAGTTGGCTGGTGCACTCTCACACCACAAACCTTTTTGCCCGCCATTCTTCTCCCTCTTTTGTTTATTTACCGGTATATCACTCCTACACGCCACTTAAAAACAGATCTGTTCCCACAAGTGTTCAGACGTATGCTACCCAGCGTAATGGTCTAACCTTGCAGGCTGTTGAGCGCGGAGAAAAGGTACAGCAGAACTGTTCTGGCTGGTCCCCAGGTGAAGAAGCCAACAGTCCACGTTAGTCCGAGTAACAAGGTGAGACTGGCAACTCCCCTCAGGTCATGCATCAGTCCACTGCGGATCCCAGCTGGGCTGTTGACGCGCATGTGGCGAATCTGGATCAGCACCAAGACAAAAACCTAAAAGGAAATGCAAAAGAAGGCTTGGAGTTTGTTAGAATACAGAAAAAAGAATCAGTAGAATTCAAGAGAAGAACAAAAGTGCCCTCAAATGGGAGATTTGATGGAGGCATGTGTCAATCTCAGTCATGGCAGGTTATATAGGCCACAAAGCCTGATTTGTGATCAGATTTTAAGATGTAGCGTGTACGTACTCTTGTGGTTTTCATGCATTGTGAAAAGTAAGTCCTGTCTTTTGTTAGTTTCTTTAGATATAGTAGTGTGATACGTGAACTTGTCAGGGACATTGGTCAGTGTTTGTATGAACTTAATGAAATGTTGAAATTATTTACCGTAATGTTGAAGAGGAACACCAGTATGGCGAAGGCTACCACAGACACGTAAAACGTCACATCGTCCTGCAGCCAACAGCTGTGCGATCGAGTGGTGAAAAAGAAAAGGGAGGGGAGGGGGTGAGTCAGAGGAGAGCGTGAGGCTTGGTTAAAAACTCTGATTCTCATTAAAAAAATCCAGAGTCTATAAATACGCCAATTTAATTTGTGAATCCTTTTTTGACATATACTCAATTGAAAACAGGTGATTGAACCCGCTGTTTCAAATCTGCATCAAGACGTGAAAAATGAATGACTGGAGCCCAAACTCACAAGTCGTCGGAGATGTCCGTTGGCTCGAAGCTCGGCTGAGCATCTGTGTAGAGGTGACTGCCATAGGCCTCTCTGTTCACGATGAGCACCAGGGTGCAGATCACCAGAGGAATCCCTAGAGGGACAGTTTATTCTGTGTAACAGCCTCAGAAAAAAGTGTGTGACTGTTACTCTGTTTTGGCCTGAAAGTCGCTCAGTTGAAGTCTCGACTCACCCCAACCAAGAGTGCAAAACTTGAGGATGTAAGAGGGCACGTAGACGTTGAAGACTTTCACTAACGCCAAATACATGTTAACAGCCTCCAACCCCATCCAGGTGAGTGACGCCAGGAGGAAGTAGTGCAGCGTGAATGCTACGGCCACACAGAGGCCGTACAGACCCCAGGAGGACAGCCAGGAGTTGACCAGAAACACCAGGTTCAAGCCCAGCAGCGCCAGGGAGAGGTTCATGAGGATCTGAGAGGGGTAGTCTCGACGAAGCTTTCTGAGTGAGGACGGAAAACCAAAGGTAAGACACCATAAACACAAACATACACAATGCTGTATATTCACAGAACCACAGTCAGTGATGAGGTCTAATCACCAAACAGATACCAGAGCTATTACAAAAGGAGTCCAGGAAGAACAAAAAGCGGAAAACATTTCTGAAACGGCAGCTCAGGTTGGAGTCTCACTCGAAAGCCGTGTAAGTGAGAACAGTGATTCCCAAGAACAGCGAGGAGACTCCACAACCAACATAGGTGATAATGGTCAGGATCTTCTCATTAGCCAGGCCCACCTGAGTCCTGGAGACATCCTACACACACACACACACATATAGATTTGTTAGAGTGTATCTCTGTAGTAATTACAGTAACTGCTCCTTTCTCTGCTACTAAGTACAAACTAGCATGAAGGGAAACACTCAGATTGGGCAAAGCATCTTAAGTGTTAATTTTAACAACACTTGGACTACTAGCCCTGATTTTTTTTTGCAGTTTTTGAATGCAGAATGGTCAAAATGATGGGTGTCTTGCATGACAAGCAGATATGATTATTTATTACATATACTGTGTGCGATCATTTTAAAGTTCATAGATTATGCTTGATTTAAAAGTAGTGTTTGCATCTAAAAGCCCGAGAACAGGAAGTACATCCCACAACTGCTGCAGCGAAATTATGAATTTGTGTCAACTTCACTTGACACTAGTTCATTTTTATATATTGTGCTTTGAGCGCCCTCTGCTGGTAAAACCTGAGTTGAAGCACCATTATTACTGCCATCACTGCTACCACTGCCACTACTGTTAGCAAAGCTTTTAAAGGTGCTGCTCTCCCTCTGAGGCCAAAGCGAGCTTTTCGAGCAAACAGTTATAAACAATACACACCAGAAGAACTGCAAAGTGCGTGAGATGATCACACAGACACGTCGTGTAGTCGAGGCTGCTGTTGTATTTTCTACAGCCGTAATCATCCCAGCCTCCATGTCCATCTAGATGACACAAACATTAAGCATCACACAGTTCACCCAGCATATACATGCATATGTACTAGATTAGAGATCATTTTAATCAGGACCTACTGTTTTTATTGAAGTTCCAGTAAACACACTGTTCGTCCTTGTAAAGCTTTGACAGAGAAGAAAATGTTTGTTAACGTACTTTGCTAACTCATTTATTATATTGGAAGCAGTGTCAGCAGAGAGTTGATCCTACTGCATTGGGTGCAAGATGATGGAGCGTGACTTGGACATCTTCGTCCAGGTCTTTGATTGGAGAGCTTGCGTTTGTCACACTGGCTGACACCACAAAGGTGTTGAGGGTCTGCCCCTTCTCCCTGCTCTGGAAATGATGTCAGAAAAACAGTCTTTAATAGATTCTGATAGAGTGGCACGTTTTTCCTGATACTTCAAGTGAAAGGGATCATGCAGAGTATTACTCTGAAGAGCATCGGGATGCCGTAGAACTGGAACAAAACCCTGGGCGTGCTCTGGTTCCGGTCGTTCTCAGGGAAGCTGTGCTGCAGGACGGACGGCAGCGAGATGAAAGCCACTGTGCTGTTGAAGGGATACCTGTTGATGAAAATCTGCAACGTAAAGAGAAATGTACGTATTCTTTGTTAAGCTCAGTCTCAGCCTGCTTTAATTGACAGAAACACTCAGAGTGGTTTTCAGATTCAGTGCAGACTGTATGGCATGAATACGAATGTTAAATAGCGAGAGTGATGGAGTTTAAGCAGTGATGCTCGCTGCATGGCAGATCTGAGAGAAGGTACATTAATAAAACATTATTTTAGACACATGAGTGCAGATGAAATAGCGTTTTGCCTATACCTCACTGCATTTGAATAGCACATGTGGTAGAAGATATTTCATGTGAATTTCAAATTGCTAAACATCTACAGCACAGAAACCTGTTTAATCCCACTGATTGGCCTGATGATACAGTGTGATTGGGCAATATGGCCTTAACATAATATGACAATTTTACATGGTATTTTTGTTGATAACGTTACTTCTGATGATAAACATCGATCAGCCACAACATTAAAACCACAGACAGACAGATGGAGGACATTTGTTGGTTGTTTGCTAACCTCAGGCCTTGTGCCTGTGCGGTCAGATGACACTCCGAACGTCAAACTGCCAAACTGTCCGGGAACTACGTCCACCACTGAGATAGCAATGGCTGGAGCAACCAGGGTGGAGGAGCCGTTGTAGCCCACCAGCTTGTCTCCCACTGCCTCTGTGATATTGAGGATACTGGAGAGGAAGACAGACACGGAGGGTGGTTAGACATCAGGAGGAGGAGGAGACTTCTTTCATCTGGATGTTTGATTTAGTTTTCCGTCCTTACGTGTTCGTAAAAGGCAACAGGTTGCTGTCAGATTCCAGTATGTCCGAGACGATATTGATTAGAGCTTGGCCCAGGTTTGGTGTGATCACGCTGCGGTTGACGACGTCCTCCAGCTTGTCGAGGACTGTCACCAGCTCCTGGTACTTGAGTGTGGACTGGTTGCTCAGTAAACCCTCAATCATCCCCACCACGTCCAGCACATTCTCTGGAGATAAGTCACACAGCCTGTGAAGATCTGTATCTGATTTTTTAAAGATCCTTCATGGAAGAAGACCTTTTCACTGGTCTGTTGTTTCGGGGATTTAAATGTGCAAAACAGGAATCAGCAGCGTCATGGCGGCAAGCTTCTGCTCATTGGTGAGCAAAAATCACACGTTCATTTATCCCACTACATCTGTTTTGAATAGTGATGAATAAATAATGAAAATAATCAGACAGTGAACAATACAGCTGTTTGTAAGTTGACAGACCAGCAGTGACATTGACATGCTCCAGATCAGAGATGCTTTCCACCAGGAGAGAGCAGTCCTCCAGGTCTGGGAGCAGCCAGTGTGTCCTGAGGCACAGTTTGCTGGTGGTGAGAAGACGGGAAGAGAACACAGTATATATATATAGTATGTTTGATTCTTGATCTAAAAGTTTGTAGCCCAGTTTATGGTAAGTTTTTGTGCTCTGTGCTTTCCCAAATCTTACTTCGGCAGAAAATGCCTCTAACAGAGCATGGACAGCTGGGATGCTGTTGATGCTGGGAAACACCCATCAATTAACTCCAGCCATTCGTGACAGCGACCGTCTGACTAATGACTTTACAGCGCAGCCTCCTGCAGCTCATGAGCAGCCATCAATAAATACTGTCACGCTGAATCAACACACAGAAAGAGTCCTGAACACAGTAAGACGGGCATGTGAATATAAACCAACGGATGTAATCAATACCCAAATAAGCCTGCATTTATTCATGGGACTGCCTGATGAATCACCTGCAGGTCATGAGTTCAGTGAGAAGTGGCAGCAGTGAGCAGTGCCTCTCAAAGACTTCGGTATAAGCTTGGTATTTTTAGAAAAGGCCATCTTCCAGCTGAAATTTGCTCAAGTATTTAACGTGTGATCAGCTATTCTAAAGTTTGAACTTCCAATTTCTCCTTTTAAAAAAGCTTTAATTGGATCCCTCCCTGCCCTTTGATGATCAAAGCAAATAAGGTGGAAAATGTCCCTTTATTTTGCTTTTTTATATAAACAGAGAAAAGTTTCTCACATTTGAGAGTTATATTGTGAAAAATAATGGAGATTATGAAAGTCCCAATATTGTTTTCAGCGCTGGGAGTTTTGTTTGTTTATTCTAACACCCTGGATTGGTGTATTTCTGGTCGTGGTTGATGACACGTTTTCGAGGGTGTGAGCGCTCACCAGTGTCGGGTGGCGTAGCGCGTTGGGTTTTTCGGGCACAGCCAAGTCGCATTTCTTCCTCCTGACGTGGCAGGCCACTCAAACAGGCCTTTCCTGGTCTGGTGGGTTTCTGCCTTGCAATTAAATATCACTGAAGCAGGGTGACAGCAGCACAGACGGAGACAGAGAAGAAGAGACTTTTTTAACCTTTAAAAACTTTTACAATTTTCAATTTAATTTAGTAGTTCAGTTTTAATACCGTGTCGTCTTTGACTTAACCTGAACGTCACTCACATATGCGGTTTATCTGTACGTCCTCGGCTGCTATGGAGATGGAGCCGTTGCTATATGGCGCCAGGAGTAGGTATCTTATCTGCTCCTCCATTTCCTGTGTGTCTGACAGCGGCGACATGACCTGAACCTGGAACACGCATCTCTCTCTGCAGACCGGAAACGAGTTCATTAGAAGTTAACCAATAATACGTTCCAGGCAGTAAAAGTTTTCCAAAACAGATACGTTTGATGAATTGATTAAAAAGTTAAATTGAGTCGTAACATCCCGCACAAAGTCGGATGAAAAAGTAAACACGTCGGCTGTTATAATGGCTATGCATACCTTGAAACTCTGTATGCAAACACCTGGAAAACAATAGAAACATTAGCACAGCTTTAAAACTGGAGGGGAAAAGATGATGCTGTTACTGTTTGGATGAGAGGTTCATTTGTGACGTTTACTTACTGGTTCGGAGGTGGAGAGGTTTGCCTCCAGGTTAGGTCTGGAAAAAAGATCAGTCACTAAATCAAACTGTGCAGGTTGAAGTCAGATTGCGTGATGTTTGTGGAAATAGACGGTGATGGTGGGCAGCTCCATCACATACTGTACCTTTGAGCTTTGGAGAGCAGCTGGAGATCAAGCACCATCATCATGTCATCAGGTAGACTTGAGTTGAGCTGTGGAGAGTCAAAGGGCCACATTTAAGACCCATAAAGCCACATCTGTGGTATGTTCCTAAAATTTAAAGAGCTATGCTATCCTGTAAGACATACCCAGGTGCAAAGAACTTGTTCTGCGTCACCGTCTCCTGTTCTGGAAACATTCACCTTCACCTCAAAGTACAGCTCTGCAGGGGAGATCACAGTGAAAATCCCTGAATCATCCACACATGGAGGGCGTTTCCACTGTAAATGATCAGACTGACCAGAGATGTTAGCAGGGCTTGTAGTGAAGGTGGCGGCTGTGGTGGCACTGGTGGAGGAGCTCGAGGTGGTGTCAGTGGTCATAATGGATGTTGTGGTTTTAAATGTGGTGGCTGTGACTGGAGAGGATTCTGTCACCACAGGAGGAGGACTCGTGGTGGCAGCGGAGAAGCTTTCTAGAAACAGAGAAAAGATTATTGTGAACCAGAATTTGTTTTTCTGCTACGTTTAACACACACACAATTATTCCTCACCAACAGCTGTGGTGTGGATGCTCTCTGCATCAGCCAGCAGCTGCAGCTGACTGCTGGGGTCATGGAAGGGGGTCCTGAGGTCCATGTATATCACATTTTGTGCAACAGCCACATCCAAGCCGGGGATAATGATTATATTGACCAGGCAGTTGAATCTGGAGGGGAGACAGAGTGTTCCTGATGTCCTGATTTCCCACACATTTTGACTGGTGATCCCTTAAACTGAAGCTTGTTTGTTATGGTTGGCGTATAGATATATTGTTAGAGGAAAATCATTTGAGCTATAAATTGATCCTTCACCCCATAATTGGCCATCTCATAGCCACGATAAGATTATTTATGATTCAGAAACCCGAAACAGGAACCACGTTACCTCTTATAAGTGGGAGTCCACCGCACCTGAAGAATAAAGGACATTTTAAAATAGCACTAAAAAATGACTCTGTGTCCACCAGAGAGTGCTGACAATTTCTTTACGGCAATTTCTTGTTACTCTGCAGCACATACACGACTACAGCTACTGCGTATCTGCAGTAAGCTAATATCTGCTTTTACTGTGTTTTCTTACCAGCCTGTCTTCATGTGATGTTTTCTCAAGGCTGTCCTCTGGACCGGATCTGCGTGAGAGACCAGACAAACCCAGTATGCTTATGTCTCATTGGCTCCCTCTCTCTTAAGTGATGTGGCACAACGTTAATTACTTTAATTACAAAATACACGGAGTCATGTCAGCGTTGTAAAATCGGGTCTTCTCATACCTGGATACTTCAAACACAGACACTTCGTGCAAATAGACGCTGCTCGGCAGGACGAGTTCGAGCTACAGGAACAACAAACATCGGTTACTTCAAGCCACTGAGATTTACTGCAGGCGAACAAAGGCAAGATGTCACCTGTACAATATAATACAGAGTCCTTTGTGTACATAAAATGTTTGTCTAGATATACTATACTTCACATGTATTCAATGCATGAAACCTCAGTTTTTACTGTTTAATTTACAATATCTGTGTTTTTTGTGTTTGTTTCTTTTACCCAGCGATGTGCGATGTCTCTGGCTGTGCGGAGCTCGGTGTTGTTCCCGTCGAAGCGGATGATGGCAAACATCAGTCTCACTTCATAAATGGACCATTCTGCCAACCGGCCAAAGAGAACAGAGAACACCAGTAAGGCGAGAGTAGGTAAGAAGCATTAGAAGCATTTTGAGCCAACACACTCGTTCAGCAGCTAACCCAGTTTGTGATGGCTATTTGCTTGTGTTTGTTGATATATTTGTTAAAAGAACTCGTCCTCTCATCACGGCTCCTCTTCCCAGCACTCTCTCATGGGGTCCAGTGGTGGTCAAGAAGTGCGCGCTCATGTGTTTTGGAGGAATGGTTTTATACTTTCAAGATCTAGTTTATTCCTGCTGGTTTCTCCAACGTTACCAACTCCAGCTTTAAGCGTATATGACTGTACAATAAAACACAGTCACTACTGAAACATATATCCATAAATCTGCTAACTGTCAAGTTAGCTAAATGCATTTTAACTTTTTGGATACAAATCAAGAAGTTTAGGTTTACTAAAGTCAGGCTTAATGTTGGTTTTAAGGTGAAGATGACAGCAGGTTCCAGCTTTGCAGAGAAAAAACATCATCCTATAACAGCTGTACGATAAATGCTTCTTATCTTAACGTTATTGATAGAATGACTTCTATATTTACTTAACTGACAGAGAAGACGGGGGGTCAATATTTAATCTAAGGGCTGTGGACGTACAGTAAACCAAAGGCAGCCGACCACCCAGTCAGGAGCAAGCTGTAAAAGGCTTGATGAAAACGACAAGCCGTTTACTGCATTGAAGTGAATCACTGGCTGTTGTATAACCACTGTGGGAGAGTGTGGGAGAAAATATTCAACCTGTCGATACTCGCAGAGCTCGCAGCCTCTGCGGTAAATATTGTGAGATAAAGCAGGTTCCATTCGTAGAAACACACACGTTCCGGTTTCTGTGAATTTTCCATCAGCTCACCGCAGTACAGGCTGGAATCAGGGAGCGGACCACAGATCTGAGCGTCCCAGTCGTCTCTCCCCCACGTCACCAGGTCCCCCTCTGTACACCTCAGTGATGTCACTTCCTCTTTGCTGCGTTCTCGCCCCCATATGCGAAACTGTGACACTTTGCCCAGCAGGCCCGTGAACGGGATGATCTGGATACTCCCGTTGACCAGGCGGTGTGCCGCACCCAGAGTAAGCGTCCCGCTGGGGGCCAGTTTGCAGCACAGGGGAGAAATGGAGGGAGCTGAACTGTGAGCTGGAAGAGAAGAAAACATGGCGGCAGGGATAATTTTGTTTGCTGAAGCCACCGTTTAGCGCCCTCCAGAGATCACAAAGTGTTAACCCAGTTGTCTGTTGTTTGTTTTTAACCCACCTGCCATGATGTCCACTGGTTCACCATTGATGTATAGGGCAGGTCTGTCTTTAGTGTGTGTCCAGGTGAGACACAGCGAGTACCAGTGTGACACATCAAGGTTCATCTGATCTGTAGTCCACTCCATCCCAAACAGCCAGACCACTAGACGACCCCACTTTCCCCCCAAGCCCAGCTCAGTGCACTGGACCTCAGGGTGACGGTACATGAAGGCGGTCCACGGTAAGGAAGCCTGGACCTACATGGAGTAGATGATGAAATGTGATGCACTGAGCTGTGCAGCCCCTTAAAAGTTGTAGCAGGCGAACTTCGCAGTCCCAAAAATTGAATTATTCATCAGTACCTTTAGCTTCAGGTTGAAGCAGACAGTGAGCCCCTGGAGGGCGGGGATGGAGACCTGAGGCTTGAGTCTCCAGTGGTTGCACTCGTAGGTGAAGTCAGCCACTTTCCCCCATGGACTGACCCAAGGGTCTGAGACAGACAGTCAGCATACAGCCAGTCATTAATATACAGCACAGAGGATACAGAACATGTCTTAGCATTTCCATTTCTTTTTGAAACAGTTTTCAAGGAGTGCACTACTGACTCGATCCTCTTTTAACACATTTCACTGTTGATATTTACAGTAGAGAAAAGCTTGCAATTTAAAGGCAGTAATGTCAGCTTGGCGCTAGATAAATGATGATTGAATAAGTCTTCAAAATTGTCAATTAATTGTCTGTCAATGGATAAAAAGATTTCAGGTTGTAAACTAGAAGGTAACGAACACTTAGTTTAGAATGATGCAGGTTTCTATCGCTGAAAGCAAGATGCCAGAATCAGTTGTCTTGTCTCACTACATGAATTATGATATAATTCATTGTGACACCACCCATATTTAAGCATTTTGACCGAATATTCGATTAATCCATCAAACCATATCCATTCAAAGCGCTCTTACCTCGCTGTGTGCAGGCAGAGCTGCTCAGCAGAGACAGACTGATCAACACTTTTAGGACTTTCTGAAGAAAAATCATCTCAAACCTGAAAAAAGGAACCGATCCTTTTCTGAGTTTTCAGTCAGAAGAGTCTTTGTGCAAGTGAATAAAACAACTTAATGAACAAACACAATATTCTCATCCCATTCACTTAAATATTTGCTACTGCTGATTTCACGGTGTCAAGTTTTATTAAAACACAGTTCAAGCATTGAAAGAATTGATGAAGTACTCACCTGCATGAATAAAATAATCCTAAAAACAAAGTTAAATCCTGATCCTGATTCAAACAAGCTCGGCTCAAACGTTGAACCACAAACCTGTCGCTGCAAACAAAGCTGGTGTGACTGTGTGAGCGTGAAGCAGAGACCAGCGTATTGTTGCCGTGTTGGTCTTCTTGTGTATTATGTATGTGCACAGGTGAGAGAGACTGGTGATACAGAGAGAGCGGGAGGCGGAGAGAAAGTGCGTATGTACATTTTGAATGTCATCTTACCAGTCAGTCGAAAAACAACTTGAAATAGTAGCTCATGCACTGCTTAGTGTAACCACACACGAGGCTAAATTAGTCCACAAAGCTCACATAAAAACACTTTACTGGCTTTTAGTTGGTGGCACCTGTATATGAAATACCATCTTCAGTCTTTCCAAAGTTTGTGTCTTTATAATTCCCTATTTGTCTACATGTAACATGGTCGTAATGACAAATCGCTGTCCTTAAAATCAATAAACAAATTTGCAGTGCTAATTTTGTAGAAAGTTTATTTTAGCAACACATCAAGGCGTACAGTTCGTATATATACCAATTTATATTTCAGTTTCCTCTGTCATGGAGGGAAAATGGTTAAAAAAAAAGTGCATAGAAGTTTATTTATATAAAACATACAATAAGCAAAGTAATCCCTTAGCAGTTAGCAAATACAAATATTTGGTTATTTAAAAAAGTTGTTGTTCATGAGAAAATATCACCTTTCAGAAACGTAATGATGAGACATTAATGCCACAAACATGAGCTCGTTTTTGTGCTAAAAGTTACAATTAAAACAATCCTAATTCATTTACATACACAGAGCCCTCCAGTCATCTGCTAACACTTCAGCATACGCTGTGTTGAATGGCTGAAGACTCTCACAACCATCAGCTCATAAAAAGTCAGTGTTAGCATTGTCTTTAGTAAGAAAACATGGCCTTTTCAAAATGAAAACGTTTGACCTGTACCATCATATACAGCGTCATTACCTCAGCAGTGTTGTATTTCCATATACATACAATCACGTTTTTCTTTCATCACTCAGCACAGCGCATGTTTTAGTGTTAGCATGCAGCATCAGAGCAAACAATCAACAGTGGACACAAATTACATTTTGGTCACGATGTTTCCATCACTTCTTGGACCATCTGCCAAAAACTCAACAAATCTCAAACAGGATAGTGAAATGGAGAAAAACACAGAAAAACATAATGACCACATAAGCCGCCGTGAGACCGTGACCGGGCTCTCCGTCTCTACTTGTTGCCACAGTCGGTGCAGAGGATGTCTCTCCCCTTGGCTACGAAACGCTTGTTGGACAGACTGAGGGAGCATCTCTTGCAGTTGAAGCAGTATTCATGCCAGGAGCTGCCTTCATAGTTCACCACGTTCACTCCTTTACCGAAACCTGAGAGGAGAGGAGAGTTCAGGCTGAGCTTATGACCTGGATCTGCCATTTTCCAACCTTTGATTTAATCCTTTAACAGAAGGAAAAGCATGGACACACTCTGGCTGGCTATTTCCAGTCAGGCGTGACTTCCATTTATGCACATTTAGGTCGAGTAACTGTCTAGTTTTTGTAAGCAGCCTAGATACATGTTGTATAGATGTTTTTCTCATCTGTGTTTTCTAACAACGTCATCTTCAGTTTGGATTTCAGGTGACCTGTGATGGGGTTTTGGCAGCCGCTGCATTTCTTTGCCACAGAGTTCTTGTAGCAGTCGACACAGAAGACCTGGTCCTGGTGGTTGGTGAAACTGGACCCTGCCAGAGGCTTTGAGCAGGAGCTGCACACGAAACAGTGGCCGTGCCACGGCTGGTCCTGGTAGTTCACCCCTCCAGAGGTAATAGGCTGGAGACAGATGGAGAGAAGAGTATTAGTCAGCATAGTGTTCATACCGAAAACCTCTTTGTAATACTAATATGGTTGTGGATCATAAAAGAAAAGTGAGTTCACAATGTTGATACAACCCTCTTGAATTTTAAGCACACTTTACCTTTATGCTTAAAATTACAACCCTGTGAAGTGCATGCACAGCCTGAAGAGGTTTATGAAATCCCAAGAAAGGTGTCTTTGGCCCATGTTTGAAGAGAAAAACAAACCTTTTTGCAGCTGACGCAGTGTTTGGCAAACTTCTTGTCATAGCAGGGGCTGCAGTAAATGTCACTTCCTTTGGAGAGGAAACTCTGCGATCCTATTGGCCGTTTACAGCTGCAACAGGTGAAACACTCATCGTGCCACGAGTTCCCTTTGTACTCTACGCTCTCTGTGCCTGCAGAAGGTGACAGCGAAGGGACAGTTAGCCGTCAGCATGAACGCTCAGCTCAGCTGTAAAGCTCAATAGGAGAAGTTGTTAAAGCAGTTAAAGCATGACAGTGGCTTGATTTCGAAATAAAACATTCAGTATTGTGCATCTCTGCTAACGACACAAAATCAGGGTTTGAAGTTGGTCGTCTTACCAGCCAGTATGGGTTTATAGCAGCCGTGGCAGCGAGGAGCATCCTCTCTGGAGCAGCACTTCCCGCACATGATGCGGTCGTCCTTGGTGCTGAAGGGCTCTTTGGCCAAAGGTTTGTAACACTTCGCACAGCGGAAACACTCCTCATGCCAGTACCGGCCCTTATGGCTGAGCTCCTGATGGAGGAGGGGACAGTTTGATGAGGGGCATGGAGGGAAAACACAGCACCGACACAGACCTGATGAGAAATACAGGAAAGATCCGATAACACGCACCTTTGATTCCACAGGGATGGGTCGATGGCACTCGGCGCAGGAGTTGGCGCAGAACTTGGTGTGGCAGCGGACGCACACCGGCTTGCCTTCGTTGCGGACGAACCTCTTTCCCCCGAGGTCCTCCCGACAGTAGAAACAATGCGAGCTGTCTGCCATCGTGACTCAGAACCACAACTAAAAAAGCAAGGAGAGGAAAGGTAAAAGTTATTTTTTTATGTGTCACATACTCAGCCTGACTCTGTATTGTGCAGTCAAATGTGTTGTTACCGCCTCTGATACAGTGCTTGACATAAACAACAAACGTATCAAAAATCCATTATATCAAACCAAAGATGAAGGATGAGCGGTGCAGATTAGGTCTAACATGGTGCAGAATATTAAATATGGTGCAAAGCCTCACATTGGAGAAGGTGGACTGAGCAAATGTTTGGCCTTTTATCTTGATACTGTTACGTCTGCTTTACAACATAGAAATCACTGGTAACACCACAGGGGGGCGCTGTTGGTCGCTGTAAGAAGTGAGAGGAGATGAAGGCAGAAACCAGAAGCTGAACAGTTTGGTTTGTCATCTTCAAGTGTTCTGATTGAAGAAATCGACCTGAAACCACCACATAGAGGCGCCGCTGATACACTTAGTGGGACTGAAGAGAAAGAAAAAGGTTTCATATAAACTGCTGCAGTTTGCTGATAAGACACATGTTTGCTTCAAGTAAAAGCACTGCAGCCAGGTGCACACAGTACCTGTGTCCACCTGTGTGTTTGCATATGTGAGTAACTTTCATGCCAGAGTGCTTATGAACCCTGTGTGTGATATGGTCCTCCTGACTCATACATCTAATCTTCGCCTGACAAAACAAGTCCTACAACTCAGACGATGAAGCCGATCCAAGAGCAAGAACATGACCAACGACAGTTTGAATCCTGTAATATGATGATGGAATAAAAAAATCTTCATTAAGGGCTGCAACTAACGATTATTTTCACAACTGTCGATCATCTTTCTCGATTCATCAGTTAGATCTTTAGTCCATAAAATGGTTAAAAAAGAGGTTTATTATTATTATTATTATTATTATTATTATTATTATTATTATGTTGTGGTAGGATCCGAATACTTCTCGTTACTGTCCACCTTCACACTGGATGGCATGGCTACTTTTTCTAACTCTGCCTGAAGCATCCTTATGTAAGTGATTTCTCACACAACAGTCCAAAAATCACTCTACTAAAATACGACACACATAAACTTCCTAAACATAGACCCAAAATCACCACGTTGATCCTCCATAACTCCGATCACAGAGCCGTGATTACAGGGTCAGCATCTCAGAGGGCAAAGTCACGGCTACACAGGCAGGCAGACATGTGGAGGAAGAGATGGCTGAAGTCTGCTCACTCGGTTATTTCCCACATCAAGTTCACGCTGGCCGACCGCGAGGAATTCTCCTGAACTGCGGCGAGAGAGCTGTGCGTGTGCGCGAGGTGAACACATGAAGGAATGCCTGGTATGACTAATGTGGGGAGATCTGGAGCGCTGACAACTCTTTGACAGAACCTCCACACGCTCACATGCACACGGACCACTCCCTCGCAGACCACCAAAGCCACAAAGTGCAGCGTTCGCCTCCCGGTTGGAGCAGCATGTCAGCACAGATTCATGAGGAAGTTCTGGTTTTGGCGCGGGGCCGACGTTACTACGAGTTTTGGCTGCGTGCACAAGCGTTCAGATCCTTCCTTTCAACTCTCAGCTAAAATCACAGATGGGTCAGGGATTCCTTTCTGTAGGAAGGGGCTGGGTGATATCCGCTCTTATGCTTCTGAAAGGAAAATATGCTGAAATTATGGTCGTTTTTATCAGCCACAGGTGGACGGAGGTAGTTGTGTGCAGTCTGTCGTCCTGTCATGTGATCTTTACGTCAAGCACGTGTAGTACACAATCCCACCACTGAAGCTTCGTTTATTTCAGTCTAGAAATCATTATGTGAAGGTTTTAGGGTTAAAAATATTTGTTTTTTTGAGGTTAAGGTCTGAGTGAAGCTCTGGGAGGATTGTGGACCACTGAAATTAAAAGTCATGACCTTCATATTTGTCTCGCTGGTCTCTCCTTTTTTGGGTCTAACAGCTATTATACAACATTCTGAATGTCATGCCAGTATTCAGCGTAATACGGGCTGTTTTTTTTTTCTTTTCAGTTCTCCAGTTTCACTCAGTAAGAAATGTGTCAGTTTGGAAATGAACACAGACTAAGCCGGACCACGCAGCTCTGTGCAGCTGCTAAATGCTAACATCAGCGTGCTAACATGCTAGCACTAAACAGGAATAATGTTTACCATCTTATTTTAGCATCTGCTAATTAGCTAACTAATAAGCACTACTGGAAAAGTCAGGAATCACCAAAAGGGGGGATTCATCCTCTGGGGGACCATAAATGTCAGCCTGGACTTGCATTCCTGGAGCCACGCTGCTAGCATGGCTAAAAATACTGTTTGCAGCCCAAACATTCTGCAGTTAACGTGTTATTGAATTGTGACTCAGTGGCTCTTTAACTTTCCTTTCAATTTTTCTCTTCACTTACTATTAGCTGTGTGTGTTTGTGTGTGTGTGTGTGTGTGTGTGTGTGTGTGTGTGTGTGCGCGCGCACTGTGAACTGCTGTGAACTGTGTCCTCTGGCAGCAGAAAACTGAACAAAATTTGAAAAAAAGAAGCATTTGTCTAAAAATACTACGACTCTTTTTCCAGTCAGAATGGTAAAAGCTGAAAATAATTATATTACTATGAGTTATGTTTCTGGAAAAGCCTCCACAACAGCATTTAAAGCACCATGTGACACTTCAACTCTCCAACCCAATCAAATAATTCAGTCAAATATGCAAGAAAACCACATTTTAATATAGAATTTACACATTTTTTGTGGTCGGGGAGGAAATGGATTCATCCCAGCAGCACAACATACAGTAAGCAAAAGATTTCACTTTGGGCTTAAGTGATTTTTTTTTTTAATTTTTTTAAGCTGAAGTCTGATGAAGAAACAGTATGTGGCTGAGCTTAAAGGTGCCACTGTTAGTCAATAAAGTCGATGTAATAACCTCTTTTATGGTCTTGTCTCCTCAACAGACAATAAAGCTACAAACTGACACCGACATCATGTGGAGTGGACGTTCATCTTCCTTTCAGTGACCTGCTAATTCATTACTTATTAAAGGAAAAACCAGACGCTGGTTGCGGTTACTCATCCATCTCCACTGGAAGACATCACGTCAAGCCTGCCAAAGCGAGGTCTGGTATTTACCTGTTATCCGTTTTACTTCCTGCACCTCCCTAAACTCATAAGAATTCATGATTCTTATGCTTTCTGTCGCTCTGTTCTTGCTTTTCCTCCTGTTACTGTCCATGGCTACATGGAGTCCTGTAGGTTTTTACAGCAGGCAATAATAACGCTTGGCTGCCAGCATCATGAAAATGTTATCTGATGGGAGGCAAACAATGGCTGACAGGAAGCGGGCCAGTATCCACACAGGTCGGGAGAAAACAAATCGAGTCACGCTGACGTCAGGCGGCCCCGAGGACGGTGTTGCTGCTTGTTTTTCTGCAGTAAATATCCTCCCTGTGTCACGGCACGACAGCGCACATACATCACTTTGTCGAAGCCAAGCTGCCAGTACAAAGCTCTTTGTTTGATCGCCATGGAAACAGTTAAACGTGAAATTAAGTTGTGACACGCAGTCGAAGCTGGAAGCCGCGTTGGAAGGCAGCGCCGCCGCCAAGGACAACTCTGTGTGCGTACGTGTGTTAAACACATCGCGGGGACGTAAATCTGTTCAGAAAGTCACATCATATAGGAGGTCAGGCAGGGTGAAGCCTCGGTCACGGGGTTGGGGTCTGGCCATGGAGCAGCTCTGGTTAAAACATAAGACTGGCATTGCTCGACATTTTCCTTACTGTCAACAAATCACCTCAAGTAGGAGTAAATTGTGCTTTTGTTGGCGACTGATGTCAGTTAAATAAAGGGTGTACGTGGGAGGAACACGTCACAGTGCAGCGTTACGGCTCATTGATGCATTTTTAATAGTTTCTGACGAGAAATGGAGCTCCGTGGCTCACAGGCAGTGCTTGACGATGACGTTTCATCCTTCAGAGGTGGGTTAAGTTTGTGGGGAGTGAGAGTTAAGTCAATGTAGTTTCCCCTTAAGTGACAAAAACAAGCGTGTGCATGCGCAGAGTCATGCAGTCTGCAGCCACTCGGCTTCAAAGCTCTTGAATTCGTCACGTCTTTCTCCATTTTCTATCGTTTTTGCCCTCTGTGTGTATTCTTTCGCACCTCTGTGAAAGTTTTCAGCCACCTGACTGTAACAATCGCGGCTCAGTTCCGCCCCTCAGAAGTCCAGACCTGCCGCCGCTCGGCAGCTGGAGGTCTGCGGTGTAAAAAATTAAAACCGGGAGAGGTGACATCACGTAATGTCCGTGGCAGGAAACGCATTTTAAACACACAAGGGGACGAGAGGGAGAAAATAAAACTGAGAGAGAGAAAAGAGCCAGGACGAACATGACCAGACAAACTAAAATAGAGTGTCGGCTTGTACCCACCATCTGTGTGTGTGTGTGTGGGTGTGTGTGTGTGTGTGTGTGTGTGTGTGTGTATTGGCATGAGCTTATCACTGAAGAATGTGGTGGAAAACTGAGAAACAGGAAGTCTCCATCAGAATGGTGAAGTTGGCACAGTCCATCCATCCACACACACACGCACACACGCACACACACACACACACACACACACACACACACTTCTCCACTAGCTATAACCGACTGCGTTCACACTAATATCTCATTAAAACTACACATTCATGTCGCGTGAACCCTGAACTTGGCCGAGCTTGAGGTGCTTCGGTGTGTGCTGCAGGTGTTGACCTCTGCGTCCCTGCACACTCTTTAATCATTGGTTGGTATGGCAGCTACTCAAAATATGTCTCTTAATGAGGTTTCCTGGTGGTTTAAAAATAGATCAGGAATGAACAGAATGACCATCTTATGTCAGTTGAGCTGTGTTGATGCTTCAAAATCTGCTCTTCTGCATTGACATTTCCTCCTTAGTGTAATGTAGACTTTATTTTGGGAATTATTAAGCATCTGTATCAGTTTTCACTTTGATTCAACCAAGTGTAAAACTCGGTGACGATAATGGGTCACTCATTGTTTAAATCTTTTAAGATTAGTTTGTTTTACTCTAACAAAGATAACCACAATGCCAGGTGTAACGTCGGTAAGATGTTCATTTCAGGTCAGGGTGGAAACACCAGTAATACGCTGAAACTTCTTTCAACACAACACGGGCTTAAATTCCAGGAATGGCGTGTATTTGACACTGTACGCAAGAGTGCCGCTGCCTCCCAGCCGAGCGGCACGTCTGTTACTGCGGGTGAAAATCCTGCGTCATCATAACATCAGAGCCACACAGGCAGGCTCTGCTTTGACTGAGATCACCTAAATGAAAAATTCTCCTGCACAAATATTCTCTTCAGCTTGATTTCAGGCTCCGAATCGCATCACTCCCCATCCCTAACTCATGAAACTATGTTGCTTTATACAGTAAACAACACAATTTCAACTGGCAGTCATAAAAATAATGAAAAACTGAACACTAAAACCTGCTTTCATTAATTTTTTTTGGACACTAAGTGGCACAACAAACTGTAAATACAATATTTACCAACCAGTTAGCAATAATTGGCCTATTTAGCAGACACAGACCTACCCGATGGTTACTCTCTGTTCTTTTAGCTCTGCTTTGGCCTCCACCGGCTCCTGATTATCCATGCTGTAATTTTACTGTATTTTACTGTCATTTTTAGAGGTAACTTTGTGATATTGGGCTATATGAATAAAAAAAACTTAACTTTAGCTGCTAAATGTTCCACTGTGTACCAGAGCCTTTACCCCACACAGTCATCTGATCCACTGTTAATATAAAACCACTGATACGAGCAGCTTTAAAGGTCACTAATCTCCCGATCGCCACACTGCAATGATTCCAGTCTTACTGTCTCAGAAACAAAATACACATCGATATCTGAAACTGAGCAGCGAGTTCAGATAAACATTTACGCTCCAGATCAGCCAACAAAGAAAGATAACTGTTTTATTTGGCCCTGGCGAGCCGCATTCCAGACAGTGGAGCAAAGCCGACACGACAGGCCGAGGTCGCGTAGAGGGAGGTCGAAGAAACGCGGCATGTCCCGCGACAACAGGGCCGACGTGATGGTTTTACCAGAAGCCGCCGGTCAGCTGTACCTCAACCCACCTCGCTTTGTCCTGTTTCTCTCTACACACTCCTCCTGTTTCTGCACTCATCCCCTGTTCTCTCCTCCCTCAGCCCTCCACTCGGTAACTGAGACCTCTTTCAGACCCGAGCAGCTGACAAAACTAGAAACCTTCAGCAGAAAGCAGCAGTGTATGACCAATTTCCATTTCCATGAATATCTATGACATTTTCTGTGTGTGTGTGTGTGTGTGTGTGTGTGGGAGTGAACGCGCCCCTCATTGGCACCACAACAGTCCTGTCGGAGCTCCACTGAGGGTCCGCTAGCAGTAAAATTTAATGTTAAAACGCTCTTCTGGGACATTTAAGCCCTCAGTGCTGCCTTGAGGGGTTGCTTGCCTCTAAACTCTTCCAATCTCCCTTCAAATAAATCTCCAACCAACAAAATCCATGCAAATCTCAGTTTCTAACAGTTTTTCCAGATTCTTACACTAACAATGGCCACGCCAAACCCTTACTTGAACTGAGTCATTTCTAAACGAATGCAAAACATAATATTTTCTGCATGAAAATAATGTATATAAATCAGCCTTTGGGGCGCCAAGCATTTAATGACTTACCATCAATTTAGCTGCTAAGCCGCAAGGCTGGATGAAACCACAGATCGGCGCCAAATTTAAGGGAAAACCAATATAAGCAAATGTCTTTTTAAGATGCTGGACCGCCAGGAGTCTCCAGAACAACTTCAATATCCCTTTGCATATATTTTACAGATCTCTTCGACTCTACAGAACAGATGAAACACCCTACTCACAAAATATATTCACTCATTTTGATGATGGCGGGGTCATATATCCATGAGTGCTCTCATCAATCTCATCAAGTTTTTTTCACCCACTGTTACTATTTCTAAGTTTAAAGAAACAGTTTGTGACTTTAGGAAACATATTTATTCGCTTTCTTGCTGAGAGTTAGACGAGAAGATCGACATCGCTCTCATGTGTGCATTAAATCTGAAGCTGCTGCTGCTGCTGGAGACTGTTAGCTTAGCTTAGCATACAGACTGGAACCAGCTCACTTGGCTCCGTCCAAAGGTAATTTACCTGTCAGCACCTCTACGGCTCCATATGAACAGGTAATAGCTTGTTTAATTGTTACAAAAGTCAAAGTGTAAGAACGTGGTGTGTGTGGTTTTACCAGTCATTGCTCCAGGAAGTCACCGCTCCCGGCCATGAAATAGCCCGATCCCATAAACCGCCCCGTAAACCCACAAATAGTCAATTTCACACTTTGGTTTTTGTACGGATTTAACAAATGAGATGTAACGTGTTAACTGGTGAGTTTATGAGGTGCTACTAAGAGGATTTTTTGTTGTTTCTGGACAGAGTCAGTGACGATGATGAGCCAATCTCCTGGCTGTAGCTTCAATATTTAGCAGACAGATGTGAGATAAGTGTCGATCCTCTCAAGTAACTCAAATAATAAGCCTACAACCACTGATTGATTCCAGTGCACAAAACACATCACAACAGGCTTTAAAGGCTGCAGGTCCAAGATAACACACTGCCGAGTTTGTCACTAAAAACCTACTTCAGCTGCCAAAATCTCCTTTAAAAACACGTAGTTCATCGCTGGCCATCGGCGAAACGAGAAACACGGTGCGTGTATCCCATTTACATCGTGTCCTCTTAAAATCACAACAGGCAAAACACAACAGGGAGTTACCATGACATGAAGTCAGACAAATTGCATAAAGTTTTATGAGCCTGTGATGTATTTTATGGGAATGAGCTCATGGTAATTTCTTTAGCATGCAGGCACCCGGCTTTGAATCTTAACTTAAGAACTCCCTACGGCCTTCTGCTCTGTGTGTGTGTGTGTGTGTGTGTGTGTGTGTGTGTGTGTGTGTGTGTGTCAGACAGCAAAAGGTCAGTCACACATATGGATCTTGGTTTGTCTACTGTCTCTGTGTTCGAAATACTGCTTCCATATGACTTAAAAAGGTCAGCATAAGATGACATTTTACTCCTGCTGCATCACCTCTGAAGTCATTCTTAAGTCCAACACGATGGTTCTTTCTGTCATCTGATAAACTGCCTTTATTCTGTCGATTCCATATCTTTAAGGTGCTGCTCACACAATCTGGCACATGTGGTCTGTTACACCCTAAACGTGTGTGTGTGTGTGTGTGTGTGTGTGTGTGTGGAGGGGAGAAAGAGGTCAGTCGCACATATTGAATCCTGCATTTACTCCACAGCCGCTGGCAGAATAACAATAGCTGGTAGAGCCAACACTGAAGCCATATGCATCACTGACATGCACACGTACACACGCGCACACACACACACACACACACAGGACAATGAAAAATAGCAGTACAGGAATTTTAATTGACCTCTGTGATGCATTTTTTTGCCTCAGTGGTTCCATCAGTGAGTGAAAAAAAAAGGGAAACTTCCTAACTGGAAACAGATTTCAGGAGCAGTCCAGGCTTCCACAAGTCAGCATGTAACTGTAGCTCTCTCTCTCACACACACACACACACACACATACATACATATACAGGAGACAGACAGACAGCCAACGCCCCAGACAACTTGAAGACTTGTTTCCTCTCTGGATATCAAAATGCTGCTTTGTAAGTGAAATGTGTATGAAAGCATCAGATGTGTGACAGGAGGACAGTTACATGCTGCTGAACATTTTTTTTATAGGTGTCCAAACTACAGAGGTGATCAGCCACGAGCTTACTTTTCATTTCAACCAATAACTTTATAACAGGAACATCTTAAGTGGACCAATAAGAGCAGCTTCAAAAGGCGTCATATAACCTGTATGCCCAAGTGCCAAAGTAGGAAACAGCCCTGCAGATATCTGGTCCTGTGTGTCTAAAAACAAGCTGCAGAGGAAACGGGGAAACGGTCAGAAACGGCGGTGCTCACCAGCCAGCTTACCGGGTTCAGGGTGATGTCTGCAGCGGCGGTGAGCGGCGCCCTCTGAGCCGTGAGGAAGCAGCGGAACTCCGCTTTAACGAGACCTTCGCACGTTTTAAGTACTGCCATCTGCGGCTGCGTCAAGCTCGACACCACACCACCAGGCGCAGACTGGAAATAGGCGGGCTCTCCTTCAAAATAAGAGTCATCGTGACGCTCGGAAAAAAGTATGAAATTGCCTTCAAAATAAAAGTAAAGTACTTTGTAATACTGTTACCAGTATATAGTTATTAGTTGTTTTGAGCAAGTAAACACGCTGAAAATGGAGTGTGAAGGTTCATCTTTGTTTAAACTTGCATTTTCAGAGCTTTCGTCTTCATCCAATCAGTCGTCCTGGAGAATCTCCATCGTCAAAAGCAGGAATTGTACTTGAGTATCGATGTGAAAAGTAATAATGTTAAAGTGTGAATGTTTGAAAAGATGGTAAATGAAATGAAAATTCAGATTCCTTGAGTCCCCTAATGATATGGAACAAACTGGCTACAGAGGTTACTCTGGGACTGCATCATTTGAAGGAGACAAAGTCATTTTCAAGAATATTTTTATTTTTTAGTACACTTGCAAGATGTCTGACTGGGGAGACACTGTTAATAACTTCAGCACTACAGAGGGAAAATCTGTTAAATCTGAGATTCTTTTCCTCCTCAACAGAAGTTCACATTTATTTTAAAAACATTTAGACCTAATGCAGGTGTACATTTCACAAATACAACTGTCATTATAAGTTTCTACAGACGGTAGAAACATAAACATGTTCAGGTTTTTAGGTTTAGGTGCGTTTGCTATCATAACATTACAACTGTTTCCTCAAAATTCCCACATAAAGTACATACAGATGTGTCTTTTGTATGGTTCAGTAACATTTAAACAGAAGAAAATCAAAAGTTACTCAAAGAAAAAAATGCTAATTCACTCATGTCCATATCTCTAGATGATTATGCACAAACTCATATAAAGAATACTGCTTGAAGATGAAAAAGACAACTCGTGCAGCTCAACACAAAACAAACATTTCCACATTTGAAAAATTAGACTTTAACCAGGAATTCATTTCTACCCCCGTCATCAAAATCAGACAAACAAGGATCTCAGTTTACTAAGGAGATGCCTCTGCAAAATATCTCTCACTGAGATGCCAAACAAAAAAGACGTCACGCTGCATCAGTATTAGAAGTATCTTTTCTTTTACCTTACTGGCAAATCAATAGCCTAAAATAGGTCGCCAGGTCATTGTTGCATTCAAATTTAGTACCAACACTGTTGACAAAATGATTAAATCTGATCTAATATTAGTGATACTTGTTATTTTCCATTAATGAAAGTCCAGAGTTTTAGCTTGTTCTCTTTAACTTTTCAGTACCAAAAAACAAATAGTTACACGACAGGCAGTCATTTAATGGGCTAATTAGACCTGGAATAGAGTATTCAATGGCAATCAAAGGGTTTAGTGTCATATAAAACTCAAAAAAGATCATCTTACTGCACATTAGCAAATCAAAATATGTACAAATCTACATTAATTGGATTTCTGAATAGGCACTTTAATTCAAAACAGTTCAGCCAGCCCTCAGAGTCATCTTTGATGATACAACATCACAAAGACACGGCAGTTACTTTGTTTTTGTTTTTGTTTTTCTTTAGAAAGAAGATTAAACCAGATGATGACAGGAAAGCCAGAAACAGACATTAGCCCTAAAAACCACGTCAGTTGATTTGGACAGTTTCATTCAGACATCACCCACACACACACACACACACACACACACACTTGTAAAATACACGCACAGGGAAGCTCTAGTTTCCAAGTATAAAGTAGAAGCATGTGCTACAGTACAGGAAGGAGATATTGTAACATGCACATGGTTAAGAATGAATACCCACCTCCCCCATGACTCCCCTACTGTACAACGTACCTTATGTGGGAAGAGTCGTAGTGCTTTTTTAGGAAAAGGTGCTTTCGCCATCAAGCAGTCCTTTCTTTTTTTTTTGAACCGGGCAAGATAATCAATAATGTCACACAACAAAACAATAAATAAATTAATAAATAAACAAAAAAAAAAACATTACATAATCATTCCTTGCTCAATAAATAAACAAATAAGTGAAAAGAAGAGAAGAGGCAGGCAGTGCTAGAATTTTGAAATCATGGAGACGCCCCTGGACACTGATGGAAGCAGACTGGGTTTTTGGCCCAACAGGATAGTTTAAGATTCAAAACTCCCAACGCTGCTTCCATCACAGAGGTCGATGTCCTCATCTACTCGCTCCCATCATGGCCAATCGCAAATGAACAGGAGGCAGATATACCGGACACTTAGCAGTCTGTGGATGGAGAAGATTAGTAATTTCACTGTAGAGTAAGTCGTACCACAGCAAAGGGAACTAGTCTAGATGTTAGTGTTACTGTAGGTCATCTTACGAATACTTGAAGGAAGCAAGACAAATGCAGGTCCTGTAGTCAGGAGCAGCTTCACCACAGAGAAAAGACTCAACTGCATATGAAACGTATGAACCTCCCCGTGCAGCTGGAGGCAGTCAGGGCTTGTAGAGAGCATAGATAACAGCACTGGCCTATCACCACAGTAGTACAAACTCAGGAGCAAACACTACAGCCCCATTTTTTTAGCTTCCTCAGACGGCTGCTAAATGTGCATCTCGGATGATCTTTAAGAAACTTGAGGTGCACTTGATTTACAGTACCTTACCTTACATGTAGTGCATTCACATTCAAAGATACAGTAATCCACCCAAACGGTGAGTTAAATCAAGCTCGCCCCAAGTTTGTCACAAAGCTGAGACTAATTTAAGACCATGTTAGACAGAGAGGTCGTAATGTAAAAGCAGGTTGTCGTTTCAATCAAAAATCCCAACAAATCAGCTAATAGATGCTGTTTTCTTGTGATAGTAAGTTAGATGATTTGTGGGTTTTGAAGTTGAAAACAACAAACAGCGCAAGCCTTCTCACAGTCTGTGCCTGCGAGGGTCGGAGCGTGGCGGGGAGGGTGGCGGGGGCAGGGTGACGGTGGTCGGGGGCTCCACCGGGTCATCCATGGGCAGGACCAGGCGGGTGCCCCTGATCGCCACCTCGTGTTCCGCCAAGGCGAGCTCGTGATCCAGAGCTTCGTCGGACGGGCCGCCCCCGGTGCTCGTGGTGGAGCGCTTGCGGTTGATGGTGCGGGATCCAGAGGCATCCGTGCTGACGGTGACGTCGGCGTACATGGAGCTCACGTTAGCATCGTTGAGGATGAAGTCGGAGTCGTCGTCATGGAGCTGACCTTCATTCTGGTGTGTGGAAATGGAAAACGGGGGAGGGGGAAAAAAGAAAACCAAAGAGAGTGACGAGCTGGAGATGAATACAATCACAGGAGGATATGACACCATCATATCTGTAAATATGTATTTCAGACGGTCAAGAAGTTCTTGATTGGGCCTTTAAAAAGTGCTACTTTAACTACAGGACGTAATGCTGTGACCAAACCTCATAGGCCTGTGGGCTGGTGAGGCATCGGGCCAGCGGTCCACAACAAGCAGGCAGAGTAGCAGTGAGAGGGGGGCCGCTGTGGGTCAGGAGGGGCTTCAGGTAGCTGAAGAAGAAGTTTTGTCAAAGGCTGTTAACAGTTTAATTGGTCAACAGTCAAATGCAGACGTGCTTTAAATACAGCAACTGGAATAATGTGGAACCTGGAAACCTCCTGTGCAGACAGGTGCTCGGCGCTATTTGTTGAAGAGCACCCTCTGGTGTCCAAAGCTGAATCTAGCAGCACCCACACTTAAGAAGACAGGGTCTTAAATATATGATCCGTGGCTCAAAGGATACTTGTGGTCAAAGTTATACCAGATCCTGAAGGGCCAGGCACTCTCATGTTTGGTGTTCCTCCGCTGTGACCCATCCAACACAGAACTCTGATGAGCAGAGCAATTTTTAATGAGGTACTGTTTCATTACTAATACATATTTATTTTCACTCAGGGTTAAAAATTAGAAATTTCAATCTGTTCTAATTACTTACAGAAGTGTCTTGATCAGAGTCCACACCCACCCTGAGAGAGAAAAGGTAGCGACAGTGACTTAGACAGAAAAACACTGAACAGAGGGGATGAAATGCACAGAAACAGATGGCCAGCCTTACGGTATGCTCATGAAGGACAGCATGGGCATGGTGCCGCCTCCACAGATCCAGACAGTGAAGAAGACAATCAGGAGGGTGGTTGAAAACATCATCTGACGGGCGTAAGTTGCTGTGTCTCGGATGGAAAGAGCAAAGGTCATCGCCCCACGCAGACCTGGAGGAGACGAACGAAACAAGACAGTGTGAGAATGAGAAAGCTCGCAAATGCCTTATATCTCCTGCATATTAAAAGGAAGTGACCCCATGGGTTCCGACTCAAAGAAAAAAACAGAGACATGTAGGGGATTTCTATTATCGACCAGTTTTTACAGTAAATGTCAGCTTGCGTAGGGGCTGTTCTTCAGAAAAGTACTCTGCCTGTGTAGGAGTTGCTGGTCTAGAAGTTGACATGGGGTTACCTGCAAACATCATGACATGCTGAAAGTTGGATCCGATCTTGTTCTTGCGGCCCAGGTTGAGCAGAAAGGACAAAGGGTAGATGTTTGCCGCCCTGCCCAGAAACACAGCAATCTACACAACGCAGCGGGGTCAAGGATACAACACACTATGAGGTTATACAGCCTGGGCGAGCTGGGATGGAAAATAAGCATCTCTGGAGCATCCAAGAAGGCTTTGAGTTCTCCAAGTGTCTCATTTACACCGAGCGGAGTAAAGGATACAAAGGCTCCAATGATGAACATGGGGTTGAAGACGTGCGACTGGAAGGAGAAGAGAGTCAGACCCATGTAGGAGAAGATGAAGTTCTCAGCCAGGAAGTTCAGCAGCTCGAACAGCTGATGGAGAAGAGACACACAACAAACAACTGCATGAAACCTAACGACGGAAAAATTCACACTGCGTTCACGTCACCTTGGGTTCTCAAATTTACAGAGAAAAACGTGCTAACCACATTCACCGTATTACTAACCACTTTGCATTTTAATTCAATTTTAATTCTGACCACAAGAAAATCTTAAAACCTTTTCTTGCACACCCAAAAAGTCTGGAAACCAAAAATCTGGCAAAATTTACAGCTAAATAAAGTGAGTACAAGTGACCAACGGTGAGCAGGATTTCTAGTTCATCCTTAATGGAGACAACAAAATGATTCATTACTTTATAACATGACTGGAACAAAAGACGTGACTGCGTGTCACCTGTTTGGTCCTGTCCTGAGAGTCAGGGGAGAGATTGTTGAAGGTGTAGTGAGCCTGAGTGATCCCACAGAACAGCACAGCCACCACGCCTGAGTGGACAAAAGAGAGATTACACAGACCTCCACTGAATATCACTCAAAAACACATTGAATTATGCCAAAAGCATTTAAAAATCAGCACTATAAGGAAAGTCTGGTGATATACTTTGTGTTTGTTGTCCTGACACGGTTCCATCTATTTATCCTGCAGGCGCAGCGCGAATGAACCAACATGTCGGTAAGTTTATTTTTCTTGTGTTTCATCTGTTGTCTGTGCCCAAACAGATCTGCAGTGTGCTAGATAACGTTAGCCAACATTAGCCTGCCAAGTTACACGCTGAATCATGTCCTATGCTGACAGGACTTTTTATGTGGAATGGGAGCGTTGATGAAGAAAGTAACGACAAACATTGCTCCAAAAATTAGATGATGGCTATTCTCAGCTCCTTGAGTCATAAAGCTGGACACGCACAACCAAAGGCAGGATTCACATGTTTGTCAAAAGCCTAAGACTAATTCTAAGTCAAAATGAGATGCCACGGTTTAGATTGCACACATGAGTGCTGTGTGCAGGTGTACCTGTGAACCCGCAGGCCTCAGCTAACAGAAACGTGCTCCAGGACATGAGGAAAAAAAGAGCCGTCTCCAGCAAGGGGAAGTCCCTCAGCTTAGTGAACTTGGTCACGTGACGAAAACTGAAAGTCAAGGAGCAAAACAAGGGGCGGCACATTCAAAACACCAGAAACGCAGACATGTATAAATGTGAAATTAAAGCTACACCCACGAGGACAGCCACAGCCAGTTTTCTGACTCAAATATGGCTCGAAGCTGCCCATGAAGGAAACTGTTTTGAACCCTGTAGTGTTACTCTGTTTCTGCACACCGGTGAATATAAATTGGCATTGTAAGCGACAGGTGAAAGGATATGAGAGCAGTCATGACTCCAGTGGCCACACCAAGTGCAAAGGATCCACTGAAGACGCCCAGGAAGATGCCGAAGGATTTCAACAAGGCCATGGCCTCAAAGCTGTGGCTGTTGTCTCCTGTAGGCTGGTACGCCACAATGGAGCTGAGGCGCAGATAGACGGAGAGAGAGAGTACAAGCAAAATAAAAACATTTGTATGAAACAAGGACATGAACACTAAACATCCAGAAAGGTAACTGAACAAATGTTGAACATGCACTCACACAAAGACACAAACAGAAAGATCCTCAAGATGAAATCAGGCATCAAATCAGACCTGCAGCAACCCAAATCCAATAATGGCTGATGTTACCAGCCAGGTGTTTATCTGATTTTCTATGAATTTAGAGCGAAGACTTCACACACATGGACTGGAGTTGGGTTTTACAGTCATAAAGGGGAGGAATTTGGGGTCTTGCGTGCTTAATTCCAAATTGCTCTTGGATCTCTTAACACAATATAACCATTTGTACTAATCAGTAGAGGAGCAGCTAATTCAGATGCTACCCCTTTAAGAGGAGTAGTGCCCGAATTATCTCAAGACCAAGAAAGCAAATCACCAGCGTTCATATTCAGCAGTAATAAACCTTTTACCCAAACAGATTAACAAAACTTAAAGAAAAAAAGAAGTATTTTCTGGTCATTTCAGGGACTACAGAGAATAAAGAAAACTGAAAAATGAATATGAAAGGGTTGCAGTGGGGTGTGAGGGAGGGCAGTGATCATCCTAATGGGTGATGGTTCCAGGCTACATTGTAAGTAAAAGCTCTGCATCACATCCACTGAGCTGAGATGATCAGGTTCTAACACAATGACTCTGCCAGCACAACCACACAAACAGCCCACCCACCCACCCACCGGGGAGTAAATGTCTGGTTTTCTCCCAGCCATTCCTCCACCCCCTCTGGCCAGACTGGGCTATCGTCTCCTGGGGAGAGCACAGCTCCAGCCCCCCGCCTACCCTGCTTCTCCAAGCGGAGGAGAACGCTGCATACATACGTACAGGTGGACGACGAATGACATGGATGGGTGAAGGAAGGCAGGCAGTGAAATGACAGGGACTGATGTTAGTATGATTAGATTGTGCAATGCACAACACAGAAAGCTGAATTTACCAAAATTAGCCTCATTACAGTACAAGTCACAGACAAAAAACTAGAAATTAAAGCATGACTTCACATAATTTCAACACATATGTACGCACATTTCAAGAGTTATTGGTTGTTATTCGTCCATGAAAATAACCCTTCCTAAAGTAATTCTAGCGGGTATCTTACAGTTGTCCCCACCAAAAAGTGATTACCTTTGCAAAACACCTACTTGATTTGTCTCACTCCGACTGTTGGAGCACTCACATGAGCATCAGCTGAACAAAGGATGAATTTTTGCACAAAAAGGCAGCTGTGGATTTTTTTTTATTCTTTTATTGAAAGCAGAAGGCTGGTATTGACCAGAACAAGCAAACTAATAACTCTTGAAATATACATATTGCTGTGTGGGCTGTGTGTGTATATTTCTGCAGCGTGTAATAAATGCTTACGACGAGAGGACGATGGCCACAGCATCATTGAGGACACTCTCCCCAAAGAGTAAAGCATACAGGTCCACATCTACCTTTAGCTCATTGAAGATAGCCAGCACTGTCACTGAGACACAGAGGAGAAAAAGACACTGAAGAGTATAAGACACACAAATACTGCACAGCAGGACAGGAGTGCACAAAGCCGTCCAACAGAAAGGCTGTCCAATAACAGCAAGTGTTAGGTGCCACAGTGCTTCCATAACATACATACAGACATATACTGTATACAGGCATGTTAAGTAAAAATCTGACTTTAGAAACCATGTTTTATGGCACGTCCTACCTGGGTCAGTTGCCGAAACGATGGCCCCAAAAAAGAGGCAATCAGTAAAGTAAAAATCTCCCCCCAGCTGGCCCACAACTTTCATAATGAACACAAAGCCATACATGATGAGCCTGGGAGGAAAGAGGAATGTGTACAAGTCATAACAGGGGAAAATTAGGCAACATCTTCGATCTGTTTTTTGCATTTGAGTCTGAATATAAGGCACTGTGGTAAAAACTAAATCATTTCAGACAGGACCAATCGACTTACCCGATAACAAAGCAGGATATAACTGTTCCCATGAAGGCATAAGCCAGGATGGAGCCGATGTTTCTGAAGAAATGTCTCTGAGACAGACAAGGACACAGATTTATCAAAATAGAGTCTGTCTAGTAAGAGTAGTTATGCAGCAGGCAATTGAGACAAATATCACATGTGAAAAATCACATTTCAAAGACTTCATCTTTGCATTATGCTGCATGCCAATATACAGCAGAGAATAACAAGGCCTGTTCATAAATAATATTATCTTATTTGTTTAAAAAATCTGACTCTTTAATTCATATAATTAGTGTATCGTCAGTCCTTTTAACCCTCTTACCCTTTTCAGACTGTAACCGGCGTGGAAGATGATGGGAGGCAGCAAAATGTTGAAAAACACTTCAGGGTCAAAGGTCACCTGAAGACAGCAGGTAATAGTAGACAGTAAGTTTTAAATGGTTATACACCTATTTTCAAGTAATAAATTCCTTTAATTTGCCAAGATTTTTACATTATGTTTAGATATATGTCAACCTTTGCAGAGGTTTTCATCTCTAACAGACAAACTCTTCAGTTTATCCGTAAGACATTTTTCTGGCTTTTGCCGCCTGCCAGCTGGTTATTTCATATGCTGGGTGAGAGCGGCACACCAAAAACAACCAGCTGCATCCTTCACACAATCCTCTATTGGTTCATCCCCTTGCCTTTCTCAGCATCTCGTCGTCCTGCACTTGGTGACCTTTGCCCCGGCTGACTTCCCCCTTCAGAGTGTACTCGTAGAATCGCCCGCTGACGTTGACCAGCAGAGTAGCTGGACTGGCGTTGACGGCACAGCTGAGGATCACATCGCTCATGCTCTGGGGTACATGAACGCCGAACCGCAGGATCACACCCACCAACAAGCCTTCGGGGAGGAGGAGAACAGGAGACAGGGAGTGACAGTAAACCAGTGATCTGTAGTAAATATTCATAACATCCTTTATTTATATAGCCCTTTTCAAACACAAGTTAACAAGGTACTTCCAATACTTAAGAGCTTCCACATGTTATATACAGTGTTGTTCTATTTAAAACACCTGCTTTCAATTATTTGGGTGTGCTAAATGCTTCAGATTGTGGTTTTACAAAGAATATTAATTGGGTCAGGTTAATTATTCTGAAAGCGATGGGAAAGATGATGCATTCAATGGCTTCATCAAAGCAGCTTCTCAACACATACTGCAGGTGTCTAGCTACTTAAAGGTGATGATGAGACTAGTTTTATATTTTCTATTTAAACATAAATTCATTTCCAATAGTGATGATGAGTTTAATCTTGTGTTTTCTATTTTAACAGTATTTCATTACCAATATTGTTCTCTATTGTTTTTGACAGCTGACAGACGAATGAGTCTAAATGACAACTCCATAATCCTTGTAGTTAAATGTCGACAATACATATAATACTGGATGAATAATATTAATTACAAATGATAACACCTGCTGACACTACTGACACTAACAGCATATTGATTTATCTTATACAGGGAGCCTCCACGTACCTCGACTGTTGTCAAATTAGCTTACTGGTTAAGTTTGACAAGCTAACAGCATCATAGCCAGCTAGCATGGACGCCAACGTTGAGTTAACAGATTGACACAGACGTTAGCTAACGTTAGTAGTCTTACCATAGATCATGGCGAGTCCCGTTTCGTGTAGGAACCTAAATCGCCGGTGTTTGAACAACCATATCGTTAAAATGGTGAGTGTCAAGAGCATTATGAATATGAGTAGATTGGCACTGTCCTGTCGGTGGCTTTCCTCAGCCATCCTCTCAGTCGCGACGTTGTCCATCGCATTGCTCTCGCCTTGGCTCCCGACGAGCACGAATGTCAGCAGAAAAGGCAACAACAGGAGCGCTTTCGACGGTTTAACGCCAAGAAAGTGTCTCAGTGGAAGTCCCATTGTGGCTTTCTGTGAAACGGTTACATTTGTCGTTTAATTAATACCGGTTTTGATGGGAAAATACAGCTTGGACGAGACGAGAACAAATGACAGCTTCTTCCGCAGCCGTTATCAAAACACGAAAACTTCCGGTCCTTCAAAATAAAGGTGGCAGGTGACCAGCAGCGATCCGTCATAGGGTTTGACTGATTTGTTGTCCTTACACAAGATTGTACAATGAAATCCACAAAGGGAAATATTAAAAATACGAAACAAAGAATGAAACAAATAGTAAATATAGGGAAAATCGAATAAAAAGAGAACAAGCAATTTGCCACGATAAAAACAAGGAAGAAAAACTTCAGAATATGATTATTTTTTTCTGAAATTATTTATGATTGGCCTAAAGCTTGTGCAACTCTAAGAAATATATAGTTGTTACCCATCAGATAATACTGAGTGCAGTGATGAAATGTATGTGTATGTTACATAATCACAATCTCAAATGAAACATGTCTTGTTCACATTTATGTTTAAGGGCCGACTTTTTTATTCTGTTTCTTTTCTAAATCTTTTTCACATGTGTCACCTGATCATTTAAGAAGACTGTCTTATCGATATATACAAACGCCTGTTATCACACACAGGTACTCCTTCACTTACACATATAGAATCACGCTCACAGGAAAGCCCAACAAGGGTTCCAAAGCTGCTTAGCAGCCTTCTTAGGTCTAATCTTCATTTTATTCTTCATTTTGTCTTAGTCCAAGTTGCACCTTGCAGGCAGTAGACATAGTATTGTGTCATCTGGATTACTGCTCAGTAATCTGGTCAAGTGCTGCCAAAAAAGAGCTGGAAAGGCGTCAGTTAGTGCAGAACAGAGCAGCATGATTAGCACTGCACTGTTCAGAAAGACATCAAATGCACACTGATCTCACCAGGCTGAAGGTTGAGGATAGGTTCAGATATACAGCAGTTCAGTAACTTTGTGAACAAATATAACAGTTTTGATAAAAAAAATAAATAAATAAAAAAACATATTGTTTGTGTTCAAAAATATGACTTTCTGGAAAAAACACAGTTGTCAAACAAGGCAGGGTAGGAAGAAATCAGTAATGTATTAAGCCATGTGTCACTGGAACAGTTTGCAATGCTTAATATCCAAAGAATCTACAGTCACGGTCACTGTTTTGCCTGTCATTTGATTTAAATTGTTATAACTGCTTTAATATTTTGCATATGTAGGGTTTTTATATAACTTTATTTTTGGGTGCAATTTGGATGCCTTTGATGCATTATCAATGTTGGCATATAGATTCAGCCTCAATATCTATACATCTACTATATCTCTGGCTAATTTTAATTTCTGATAAAGGCAAAACTACCTCTGCATTTTCAATGTAAAAAAAGAAAAAAAAAAAACAAGACACACACACACACACACACACACACACACACAAAAAAAAAAAAAAAAAAAAAAAACCTGTCTGATTCACTGGAAACGAGCTGAGATGAGCCGATTGTCGACCGAGGCGTCAAAGATCAAATGGCAAGTTAAAAGCTCAAGTATGGGGGTTGAGTACTTGTTCCTGAGCAGATTATTATTTTGCTAATACTGGTAGCTCGCAAAAGATCACTGTCAACTTACTTTGTGTTGTGGAACACACTGCAAACTAAATTTCACGGTGCAGTTCTCATTTTGTGTAACATCTTAGCATCTTGTATTTTGCTATTATGTGTCTTTCTTTGAATCTTAGTCATCATTTTGGAAGGAATCGTTTCTCCCAGAACTGCAGTGCATGAAACACAAGTTCCTCAAATAAAGGTAGTCAGATTATTCAGTAAGGAACATTTAACAACATATCTGTGTGTTTTTGTACACACTTTAGCTGAAGGTTTACCTTGTCAATCATTATTTTTGAAACTGTTTCCTCTGACAGGAAACCAAAGCCACAAAACTCAATTTTGGAGCAGCACGCACAGAAAGTGACACACGAATCCAACCCTGACCCTTGTTTTACGCACCGAGTACATTTCAACTCTTCATTCGATTTTATTTCAGTTCAAAACTTTTTTGTGCACATTTTGATTTGATTCTGCCATAAACAACATCCACGTAACACACTTGTCCAAATACTCAAAAAAAAGAAAGAAAGAAAACAGAACAAAGAAACAGAATTTGCAAGCCATGTTTTTTTTTAAAACATTACTCTCTGTGAATCATCTTTATACAGTAAGTTTAACATGCTCACTGATGCTCTCACATTGCTCACACACATTCTGGTGGAAACATCAGATATCTTGGACACTGAAGTCAGCAAACTGTTGTATTGACATTTCGTCAGACACCTGAAAGCGCTCTCTCTCTTGTTTGTCGTTCTTCCGTGGAAAGGTTAAGATGGTTAATGTCTTACTGAGAAAACAGACGAGCATGAGCTCATCTGACATTTAATGCTGTTCACAGCAGATTTTTATCCAGTGGCTGTTGGCCTACAATACATTTGTCATGGTTTGAAATTATCCTTGTAGTTCCTGTTATTGATTATAATGCCAGTGTTGTTCTACTCACATGTCATCAGACTGTATTCAATACAATTCCCCGGGTTTTAAAAAAACCTGCCTCTGAGATATCGGCCTCAACCTCAGTATCTGTCTAGCCCCGGCTCTTCTTCCACCTCTGTTCTTGTTTTGTCGGAAGAGCTACATATTTCTTTTTAGGAGGTGTTTCAGAGAGGAATAGATATCCCTGTTTTTACACATATTTAGCATATTTACCAAGAAACTATCTGACGGTAGTTCATGTTTAGCACGTGATACAGAGCAGTTCCTTTAATCCAGTAGTTCTTCTGCCAAAAAGTTGATTCCCCTCACCCCACACCTTTTATCAATCATTAACAATGACTGGGGAAGCAACTAATAAAAAAGGATCCAGGTTTGGATTTTAGTGAAATAAAAGTCAGCACAATAGCATCAGCAAACTCCTGCCCCTGCAGTGGCTCTATTCCCCCAATTTATAAATGATCTAAGTTGTACAGGTCTGAGTTCTGTGATTACACAAATCACCTTTCAGCTTCTTTCAACTTTTAAGCAGTTTGCTGCTGCATGCATTTGCACTTTGACAGTCGGGGATATGGTTTTCAAAACCACGATGAGCTTTAAGTTGTTGGCGCAAAAAACTTCAATGTGCTCTGCTATTCTGCTATAGTTACTCCAGCACGTGACCAAATGCACATATCTAATGTATGCAGAAAGGAACCCACTTTGTTCACTTTAAAAACTACACTTTCAGAGGTTAATAAAGTCCTTATATAACTGTTAAACAGATACATGACCAAAGAGATGTAGCTTTTGGTTTCACCTGCATTCCATTTTGAAAATGTTTATAAATTGTGTTATTTTACACACATACATACATAAACAATTTCCCAGATTGGGATCAATAAGGAAGCAGTCTAAAGTCTAAAGTCATATGGCCTAGTTGCTGGTGTATCATGTCAGTTTACAGCCTAATACTTTGTCAGCTTCCGTTGGCAGGAAACAAACTCGTGACAGTCAATCAGGGAAATGACAAATGCGACACTGATACTCAGATGTAGAAGTAGACCTGCGAGCTGACAGCATCCTGTTTCTCTGCTCCATGATGCCGATCAGGCTGCTTTTGCTTATCTGTCTGGCGGGACATGTGTTTGCCAAAGAACCACCTGGTAAGAACATTTAAAACCTCACAGTTCACATTTTTGAATTACAGGCAAATCATGTTATTAATAATAGCTGCTTTTTTGCCTGTTTGGATGTGTCTGAGCAGTTATTCAGTGGCTTAGTGGCAGATCGAGTCATATTGTTTTACGCTTGGTTCTCCTGATATGAAGCTCTCTTTGTTGTTCATTCATTTTGTATGTTTAGTGTTAGTTAATAGTCGATTAAAAACAAGAAATCTTTACTATGTACATAACGTATGAGTGGTTTTAACTACATTTTTGACAATTTTACCAAAAATGAAACCAAAGAGGTGGATGGCACATCTGAATTGAAAATGATTGGGCTCTAATATTAGAAATAATCAATCCCTGGGATTGTTATTTTAAATTAAACTGTCATTTTTCACTCATCTTTTTGTGAATCCCCTTCGGCGTCACGGCGTTGCCATTTCCTCATTGTGTGTGTGTGTGTGTGTGTGGACTGCTATTAGTGCATTGCTGTTTGTGCAGGTCTATAAATGTGTCACCGAAATTATTTTTGTTTCATTTTCATCATGAAACTGTTGGTCTAAACCCTCTTGTGTCTCTGACAGATGTGGACTGTTTGGTGGTGCATCTGGAATATGTTCACTGCTCCTGGAATAAGCAGGGAACTCCAGAGGTCAATTACACCTTCTCCAGCTGGTGAGTAATGTCAGTAACCTTAACAAACCGATCATACTGTTAAGGGTAAGATTTTGAGCTGAAGTTGAGATTAAAGTCGAAATTCTTCACGTTTACTCTCAAACTTAACAATGTTTAACAGCTCTACATGTTATTTCTATAGACCTAAAATGCTGTTAGATTTAAGAAAGCTCCAGTCAGAGCTGTTTTAAGTTGATAACAATTAAATCCCTGATGACGCCTAATTCAACATGTTAATTGCTAGTGGTGACATTAGAATTACAGAATTACATTTTTCTCAAAAAATGAAAACCACAAATGTTTTTGCAGACCAGCCCATCACTAAGCAAAATGTAGGTTTATAAACGAGTGAACATGGGGCAGGTGTAGGGTGAGTCCTTGTCCCTGATTGGCTGTTCCTGCTCAGAGTGTACGTGGTTAATCGTAGGAGAGACCTCACTGCACAGTATGTAGGAGTAAGTTGCTTGATAAGTCTTATTCTTCACACTGCGTGAAGAGTAGTGACTCTTGTGTAACTCAGAAGTTGGATACATATGGGCCCTACTTGCTAAATTTTAGCAAATTACAGACAAAACGTTTCCAAAGTACAACTTGTTATAACAGAAACATTTAGTTAATCCTGTCTCCAGGCTGATGGGATATGCAGCCTTTCATGACCAACTCCCCAACAATCCTGCTGCAGCAATTAAGTGATTCATTATATTACAGCTGATATGGCTACATACTTTGCTTTGTGTGTGAGTTACTCTATGATGATTTCTACATAGGTTCCACAATGATGAAAACAAGACTGAGTGCACCACTTATCTGTCGGAGAACAGCATGAATGTTGGATGCATCCGACCCTATCAGGACAGACTCAAGAGGTTCTACACATTTTACACTGTACTGGTACATGGCAACAAAACATTTGAGATGGAGCATGATCTTAAATCAAAAGGTATGCTTGTCTCTGCCTAACTATGCACTTTAGATTCAATCTAAAAGCTTTCACATAAAATCAGGCTATTAAAAAACATGGAAATACACTGGCATGTCTGCTCTAACACCTTCTCATCACATTTTCTATTCTCTGTTACTGAATGTCATCTCCAGTCAAGTTAAATCCACCAACAAACCTGACTGTCAAGATGGGATCCGACTCTAACCTGTGGTTTTACTGGAATCAGACTGCTTCAAGCTGTGTGGAGAGTGACGTTCGCTACAAAACCAAAAACACGAATTGGGATGTAGGCAATTTGAGGAACTAAAACAAGAGACCTTTCGATCTGTGATCCTTCTTTTTCATTCTTTCCTTTATTATTGTTTCTGCTTTTCACTCGCACCCATCTCCTTTCTTAACTCCCTTTCTAATTCTCATTGTGCACAGAGTAATCGAGTCTGCACTGGGGTGCAGAGTTACTGCATCAACTTGCCCTCCAGCAGTTCTCAGTATGAGTTGCAAGTGCGGAGTAAATTGGTGAAAACCTGTGGAGACTCTTTATTCTGGAGTGACTGGAGTGAGCCTGTGGTCTGGGGGTCCAATAACAGCACAGGTAAAATTGCCAAGTGTCTTTGTCCTTTATCCAGAAGGTTGGTAAATGAGTGTATCCTATAAGCACGCGTGTAAAACATCAGTATAAAAGTATATGCATCTTCTGCTCTGCATGTGCACATTACAGTAACGGTGCAAGATTATGAAGAAATTACAAGCCACCTCTGTCTTTCTCTCCACCTGACAGACACTAATCAAATGAATGGTTCAATGTCTGTGTGGACCCCAGTGTTCTACGTGTTGGGCGCTCTCACAATCATCCTGCTGGTCATGATGCTGCTGCACAATGAAAGGTGAGTTGGCCCGTATGTCGCGTGTAAATCATGTGTACAAACGCTTCCCTGTGCCTAACCTCGCTCAACCGCCGTGCTAAAAAGCAACAGGAAACAAGAATGATGTAGATGAGCTGTTGTTATTATGATCATCTAAGAGTGAAAATGTGTCTACTCCCACACAGGCTCAGAATCATCCTCATCCCCGTGGTTCCAAAGCCGTCCATTTCCCACGACATCCAGGTTAGTAGCATGCAGAGCCTTGTGCCGTCTCCCTGAAATTCCCAGTCACACAAAAGATTTGTATTCAAACGACCTTTTATTACTTGGAAGCAAATAAAATTATTGTCAAAAACAAATGCAGTCATTCAAAGAATTAAATGACAAATTTAAGAGTCATGGCATTGGTGTTGTTCATGTTCACCATCTTAGTTTAGCATGTTGCATTTTCTAATTAGTGCTTCAAACAAAAAGTACCGCTGAGGCTAAGGGGAAATTCTTTGGTCAAACTGAACAAAATGTCAAGCATCTGGACTCATAGCTGGAGAGATCGAGCCACTATCGAACCCACATTCAACCGATGAAAGTCCCACTGGGTGGAATACCAAGTGACAGAAATGTACTACCATGTGAGGTGACAACAAAACAAGTCATGCATTTCTTTTTTTCTTTTTTGAAGGATTTGCTTCAACTCTCCAAAGGCCTGAAAGAGAGTTTTAAGACCAACTACAATGAGCGTGCCTGTCCTGTCCGCGAGTACTGCCATGTGTCCCAGTCCGACAGCAAGAGCTCCGACAGCTCCACCTCCTCCGTCACCACCGACCAAACCGACTGCTCCGTCTTAATCCCTGCGCACGAGCCGGACCTCTCTTCCCCCTGCTCCTCTTCCACCTCCTCAGGTCTTGTCATATCTGAGGAGGAGTAGGTTTCTGTTAGAAGGCATCTCAGTCTGGGTTGAGTTTCCCAAAACTTTACAGTCAAGACCTTCTTATACTGACACATCTCCTGTGTGACTGCTAGGGTCAGAAAATGGGTAATTTGTGTATGGCCAATATTTAGTGTATCACAGAGTTTTCCCTTTATCAACTGAAGTCTGCCTTACATATCAGACAGTTTCAAATGTCCACTTCCTCTAATCTCTCACAACCCAACAACAATTCTACTGACTGAAAATATGGGTGCAGTATTGTGAGGAGTGTTCGGTTCAGCTGCATTGAACTCTGCTGTTTTGCAGACTTACTTGTGAAAAAAGTGAATATATTGCTAAATATATGTGTCTGAGGAATATGATATCCAAAGTTTCTTAAGAAGCACAATCAATCCAAATTCCCAGCCAAAGGGAGTTTTCACAACCTGGCAACTCAAAATCAGTTCTTTCTGAAGTCTTCCAATTGATCTACAAAGCATTAGTAAATCATTTATTATTGATTGATTGATTGATTGATTGATTGATTGATTGATGATAATGTGGTCTAATGCGGTGATCTGATACTTATATCATGATAGTTTAATCTAAGCATCAGAATCTTTGTATTATATTCCTGTCGATCCGAATGTGACCTATCTTAATATCTTTGAATGTTTTTTTTGTTTTTTTGTTTTTTTTGCATGGACATCTTTGTTTTTGCAGCCTACTTTTATTTACGTATTTTAGTGTCTCTGTCCAACATCCATTATATCTGTCATAACAAGACTGACTCAGCTGCGCAGCCCTTGCTGTAATTCAAGTTTCACATAAATAAATACCTACCTGTTTACGTTAAAAGCACTGTCACTCTCTTTATTCAATTGTAATGATTGATATTAGAGTAACCAGGATCAGTCTGGTCTGTCCAGCTGTCCCACTGTCCATTAGAGGGAGCACGGAGCGTCCCACACAGTACGGAACTGACTCAACGCATTTTTCAGATTCAAGAAGGGAAGAGCGCAGGGCGGCTGACCCCCGCAAGAAGAGAGAGATACAAGTCAGCTACTTCCTTAGCTGGACCAATCAGCTGTCGCAATCAATTGATGTCTTCAGATGAGATTTAAGATTTTAATGTGCATTTAGTTGGTTCGACGCTAATTCGCTGTAGGTCGTCCAAAAATTACAACCCGACAAGATGTCGGTGGCCGACACTCGCCGGTTGAATTCTAAGCCCCAGGACCTAACGGATGCTTATGGCCCCCCCAGCAATTTTCTGGAAATAGACGTTTATGATCCACAAATCATTGGAGTTGGACGGAACCGGTACACAACTTACGAAGTTCGTATGCGGGTAGGTATTAAAGCCGCATGCCCGAACAGCTTGTTGCGGCGTTAGCTTTTATTCGCTAAGCTAACTGGTAATTAACGTTAGTGTTGTTGCTAACCAGTTAGCATGTTTAGCCGCTGTGCTGAAGTCAACACGAGGGGGCGGACGGGGCTTTGACGTTAGGGGCTTGGAGTAGCTCAAGATGGCGCGCCACTAAAAATCAAGGACTGGGGATTATCTCCGGCCTGGTTTGTGTTTTCGTTAGATGTTGCTTGATATAGTTAGTTACCAAGGTCGTTATATAGTCACATGTTTTGTGAACACACCAACATCTTCCAGCATAAGTAGTGAAAGCATATTTACAATTTTAAGACTTATTCCTTGTGTGGAGTCAACGTTATAGTTGAATGTCTTTGAACTGCTCAGCGCTGAGACATTCCCTGTCAACAAAGTATGGACTAATACAGCCTTGCCCGCATTGTCGACAAACTAGGTAACTACGACTGTCGACAAAGTTAACATCAAACTGACGTTACTACCGTTCGTCGGTTAACGTTTGCTACCAGTAACGTCACACTTTGACATTTAAGAAAACGCCAACATGACATTACGTAGCTAACCTACATGGGGGATGCTAACAATGTCGGTGGTTATGGAAACGCGTGAAACGGCTAGCCGTAAAGTTTGTTACTTAATTTGGTATTTTAAACCTTATTGAATAATGAGAACACGAACAATAACAGTAGTAAATTGTGAGGAGAAGCTCGTAAGTTGAACTTCCTCTTGGATACAGGCAGTTAAGCCTGAAAAAGTGAGGTACAGAAAACCCCTGACACAGCTAAGTTTAAGGACAACAGTTTAAGGAAGCTTATGCAAACACTGTAATTGCGTAATAACAACTTATTAGGCATGTCTTGACTAGCGAGCCGTATTTCTGTGGTATTTGTGGCTGTCACTTAGGAGAGTTTACCCATCATGATACCTTGAAACACTTTCATTGACTCATCCATGTGTATCTCCTGGAATGATTCTGTTGTTTCTCAGTGGAGATCAACTAATTTAAGGCAGTTTTTGTAAATCTGCATAACCAAATGGGGATGTGTCAAAATTACAGACAGATTAAAGCAAACCAGATAACCTTCACTGGAAAGCATTGTAGAACCACTGAAACACTGAAAGATACTTCATGAATGAATCACTCAGATCAATTGCACACTGCTCTGACAAAACAGGTCTGTAGTAAACCCATGCAGTTATTTCATTCAGACCAAATTAAATGATCGGTTGGCCTGTTTGCCTAGCCTTGTGCATGGCCTTGCCTAGTCCTCCACAAGGCTCGGCAGATATATGGTTAAAGCTTTGGCAAGCTAGTTGAACACGAATAGCAGTGAAAGTGCAGCCAAAATTCCTCAATGCTAACATGCTAGCTCAACAGCTGTAAGTACTAACAGTAACCATGTTCGTTGGTGATGTTCATTTTGGTAATGTTAGGTGCTTCCTTTCGTGTCAGCTCCAGTACACCCCCTGAGCCGACAGACTCTCTCATTCAGCAGCTAGCACAGTAGCACAGTACACACACACACACACACACACACACACACACACACACACACACACACACACACACACACAGCATTTCTGGCCAGATAAAACCAGTGTTAAAACAATGAATCCATAAGTTGATTATAGTGGTGAGAGATATTTGTTGTTGTCACCTAACACCTTTGCCCTCTTAAAGCACTTCCACTATACCTTCAGCACTCAGGCATGACGGTTGTTGATTGTTCAGCGGCCCATCTTCTCACTTTCCAACAGTGATTGTATGCAAATCAATGAATGTGGAATTAATCAGTGGCTTTTTTTTTTCATATCTGTGTAGACAAACCTTCCCATTTTCAAGCTGAAGGACTCCTGTGTGAGAAGAAGATACAGTGACTTTGAGTGGTTAAAGAATGAGCTGGAAAGAGACAGTAAGGTGAGTGGGCAATAATGATATTCTTCAGGCTAATAATTTAAGCAGGCTGGCTTGCGCAAACTAATAATTACAGTGATCTGATAAATGACCGTGTTAGTGGAATAATATCGTCATGGAAAGTAAGCACTAGCAGGTTTTCTTCTCTGTGTTAATATGGCAAATGAAAATGCAAGGTGTGTGGTGTCCTCCTTATTAACTGTGCTAGTTCAGAGTTCCCATGTCTCTTCACTGCCGCTCTGAATAAGTTTATGACTTGGCTGCAGCTCAGATATATTGATGGGAATGTCTGTGGTTTTGACATTACAGCACAGCAAGTATGGATTTTGAAGTTTATATTTTGGTGGCATATTTTTCATTTTTCTTATTACTTGTGTTGACCCGTGACGCCTTCAGATTGTAGTACCATCTCTGCCGGGCAAAGCCCTGAAGAGACTGTTGCCATTCCGTGGAGATGAGGGCCTTTTTGAGGAGTCCTTCATTGAGGAGCGGCGACTGGGCCTGGAGCAGTTCATCAACAGGTCAGTCAATTCAACAGCTTTAAGATGAAATGTATACTTTTTGTTTGCAGGTGTAAATCAAATGTAAAACTGTGTTGCCAAAGATGTTTAGCCCTACACACGGCTTAACCTAATCTATATCTGTGCGTCAACTAACTAATCCTCGTTTGCGTTTCACCAGCCTCCACGAGCAGCATTTAAAATGAGTGAATTTTGTCTATTGTTCGTCCGTCTGTCTGTGTGTGTCTGTTTCTGTAGAATTGCAGGTCACCCGTTGGCCCAGAACGAGCGCTGTCTTCACATGTTTCTGCAAGAGGAAAGCATTGACCGTAACTACATTCCTGGAAAAGTACGACACTAGGGTTACTAAGGGAGGTTGGTGGGGGTTAAACTAGGGGGTGTAGATTGGACTGTCTCTCGCCTTTCTCTTCCCTCCCGTCTTCTCTTCGTCTGTCTTTCTGCTTCTCTCGTGCTCTCTCTCTCTCTCTCTCTCTCTCTCTGTCTCTGTCTCTGTCTGTGTATATCGTTGTAAATTCATATTCTCTCTATCATGGAGTTAGAGTATGTTCTCCTGCTATATATTCAGGACATTATAATGTCGCAAACAACTCTGTGACTCCTCTCTCCTCTGTGCTTTTGTTTTCTAATTGTACTATAATGAAAGCACCCCTCAGTAGTTGTGATTGTATCGTGAAAATTTGACTCTCAATCGCAATTTTCAGGATTGAAAGTAATGTACGATACATTCAGTCTCTCCCCACTGGGTGTCATATATTTATGATTGTAATATAATGTGAATAAAGTAGAATGATGGCTAAATATGTGTGTTTGCGCTAATGTGTACCATAGGAGTACATGTAGACTGTAAATGAGAGTACTGATCATGTTTTGTTCTCCTGTTTTTTGCTTTTTTTTAGGTATGAATGAAGTAAGTTTGCTTTACTTTATCCTGTCTTCAAGAGCTTTCTGGAAGTTTAAGGGGGTTGCATGGGCACTGTAAAGACCAAAGGCGATAGTTCACAAATACTTAAGGAAAACAACGCCAGTACCATATATAATCACAAGAGATCTGACTGCAATCTGTCATTTTACCTTGTAAGTGTGCCACACATAGTCTCTGGTTGTCACATAAAACAACCAGTTATTCCCCAAAACATGTTGGAGTGATCATGGTGTGTTGCAAAGGGAAGAACATCCTGCAAGCCAGTTCTGCATGTAGAGAAAAACGACTGTAAAATCTCATTTGTGGTTGAAAGTTTTGAATTGGTCCCAAGTGCAATGGAATTAATCAGCTGTTTCTCAAAAACTGGCTCGCAGAAGTTTCTCAGTCCACCAGTGGAAACACAAACCACCACCACCACTAGTGTTTTGAATCATGTGAACTATTGTTTAATGGGAATACGTACTGTACGTCACCAATGACTAGAGCTGTTTTTGAAACACTTCTGTTCAAACTAATTCTGAGACATCGCCATTATCAACTGCACTAATCATTGGCTGCATGGCAAATTTGCACGCTTTCTTTGCAATATATGTGTGTGTCACTCTCGCTGACAGCTCACTTTACATGCCTCTGATCACCGTCGTGTTGCACAGTCTGTTGATTCAGATTCTCACTTCCTCATATTCATCTTTCTCAGACACGGATAAGCCTGTGTCTGAAAAGCAGATACTGATATATTCTGCATTTTTATGTTAACTGTCTCTTCGTCTGAGTCTACCATCAATGTCTATAGTTCATGAGACATAAACTGTCTCATGAACTAAATGGGTTGAATTTAATGTCCATACATGCATTACACTTACTGCACATTGGTCACAGGCAAGTCTTGAAACACACCAATAGCATCATGGCCAAAAAAAACATGAAATTGACACATGTGATAGAATCATCTGCACTGCATGATGCTAACTGGTGAAGCCTGACCCACAGTAACCCCTCAGCTCAGGGAATGGCTGCTCAGTTCTGACACCATCTCATGAAAGCCGCATGCAGTCCTGTGTATTGTACCATGCTTCGCTGGTATTAGAGCCGTCATCTTTTCTTTTACCTGCCTGACTCACTGACTAAGTGTCAATTAACATCCCAGAAAGCGTTGTCAATCTAAATGCATTAATGGAGACAAATGTCTTTTCAAGAAAATGATTTAACATGTTGTGACCTGCATGTCCAGTTTTATTCCAGGACTTAGCAACACTTTTGTCTGGAACTTTTTTTTAACAAGTGTACAGCTAAAGTTCATTCTGTCTGCATATTTGTTTTCCATTCCAGAAAACAAGAACATGCTTATTTTAAAGTGATTTTAGACACCACGGTGTTGTAAGCCTGTTCTTTGACTGTAACAGCCAAGCAACTGCCTCCTCTAACAAAAAAAAAAAAAAAAAAAAAATGCAAGAACACATATAGAAAGTCTGCACATGTTTAAAGGTTTAGCAGTTGTATGGACCCACAGTCATTTCTCATGTTGTGTATTTTCTGTGAATAATATCCTGATATTGTGCCATTGCATTAGTCGGTGCATCAGCAGTCTCAGCGCATTGACCGAATCCACTAAAAGCTTGATCATGTCTGTATATTATTTCTCATGTTTGCTGTCTGTCTCTTTCTCTCTCTTATTGCAAAGACAGTACAGACTGCTGCACCCGCCCCATGTACATTTATTTCTACATCACGTCATTTAAAAAGCTGGTGGAAATGTCAGAACTGATGAGTGTCAACGCTGTAGGGAAAACACAACTCTCGCTCCTGGACAAAAACTAAGAGATCCAATCTAGAAATTGTTCGATGTTGTGTCTTTCAGTCATTCCACAAACTGTATTATTTTGATTCAGTAATCAGCGAAAAAGAAAACATGTTCCGTATATCCTTTTGTCATTTTGTCATAGCTAGATTTTTTTTTTTTTTGTTGGTTTGTTTTTTACAATGATTATGCTTTCTGAATGTCTTTAATTGATTTGATCAGCTTTGAAAATGAGGGTAATTTCCTGCTATGATTAGTTTTCTTTCGATAGCGGAGATGTGATTTTGAGTAAACGCTCCCAAAGTCGAGCCACATGTAGCATCATGAGAAAGCCCGTGACATGCCATTCCACTCAAAACATTTTCCCCAAAGTTTTACGTTCCGGACACGCTCTTAGATAGGATTGTTTCCTGATTAATTGTTTTAACTCTGCCGTCTTGGATGCATCGTCATGCCTACACTTTGGCTGTGTGTTGTCATATCAGCTATTGGGAATGTTAAGTTAGGTAAATAACCATATCTAAGCACTGTGACAAGAGGTTCATTATATGAACAATATTTCATTGTTTAAAGGCGTAATCAGCATCTGGTTTATTGATCTGAAATAAGGCTTATTCTGCGCTTATTTTCAGCTGTTTAATTCTTTCTATCAATATTATTGTGATGTGTATTAATACATGTTATCATTGCAGTTCCACTATGGGTGACGAGGAACTTCCTTGTTAATTCTGTCCACCAATTAAATTTCCTGCTGCCTGCTGTTTCATGTCTGCATGTCTCTTTTCAGTGTTGAGGAGGAGGAATAGAAGCAAATTCACTGAAACTCACCTGTCAGTGTGTGATCGGTGCATCCCGCTGAGAAACAGATCAGAGAGTCACGGGTGCGGGATGAATGGCCGCAGATTGGCGGATGACCTAATTTAACAGTGAAACGGAAAAAAAGAACATGAGGAGGTTGGAAACTGCAAATTGTGGGGGAGATTTTACGATTCTTTGCATAAATCTTTCAGCTTGTACATAAAGATTTTACTACGTTTTAAACATTGTTTAAAACAGTCGGACCACAGTTTGTACTTGTGGCCTGCGCGGGACGTTACTGTATGAAAATGACCGCTGTGCTGAGATCGGCTGAGCGTAATGTTTCCCTTTGGAAAGAAGCACGGCTGTTCCCAGCATTACTAATGTTTTAATACTCTCCCCTAGACTTACAACGCCCTCTCCACAACATGTTAAAACAATACAATGGTGTTAAACTGGTACAACATGTACCCGTTTCCAGTGGCGTGTCCACACTTTCTTGACCAGGGTTGCACAAGCGGGCCACTGGCTGATGCATGTAGTGTGTGTAGGCATGGTAAATTAATAGCATTAATTTACTATTTCTCATGTCTAATTACTAACTATACAATTTATTACATTCCTATTTTTAACTTTTTATCTAAGATAAACAGTCCCACCAGTCACAACAGCAGAATGACACCACACAAATACAATATAAAGCTTCTATAGTCCTCAAATTACGTACTGAAGACGCCTATACAGATTCAAGAACACTCGTCATACAAGCTGTGTCAAATTAGGGTCCCGCCTCTCACTGGGCAGCCAATCATACTGTAGGATGACGGGATGGCACTTGGAGTGGCCAATCAGATTTCAGGGTGGACTGTGCAACGCAATAAAAGCCTATTACAGTGAGATAACTTTTCGTCTGTGATGAAGTGCGCCTTTATGAACCATATTAAAGCTGTTAATGTAACTAAAGCTGAAACGGTTTACTGCCAAATATTCATTGAGGTTTTTTTTTCCCAGTTTCAATTTCAAATATAACTGTGAACTGAACATCTTTGAGTTTTGGACTGCTGATCAGGTAAAGCAATCAAGTTGAAAAAGAAGAAAAACATAACCAACCTGTTTCTTTTTTTCTTTCTCTCCCTCCTAAATAATATTTCAACAGTGCCTGAAAAATATTTGAGCACTTTGTGTTTGGCTGCTACCAGAGAAATGCATCACATGACACACTACACCTTTCCGTGTAACTCCCATTAAGCAGGAATGTGTTAAAAAACTTAACACATCAATCAGCAAAACAAAGCTTTTATAGTGTTCGTGAACAGGTTTTATGCATTACATTATCAATAATTAATCTGATAAACAAAAAGATTTAACCTGAGCACCGTCTTAGTGCGGTAAATAAAGAATACAGCTTATGTGGCAAGGAGGAAGCATCATAATAAGCACAAGCTGTGGCACTTCAGGGGCAACACTGGGCCTTTTTGTTTCACTAAACATGAATCTTAAAGTCCTCTAATCTTTTTTCTTGCTGTAGTTCGCCGTCAGGAAATACAGGGATTAACAGGGGAAGAGGAATTCTGGCCACAGGTGGATTAAAGTTGTCCCAGAATAGTGATCATGTGATGTAGATCTTGACCTGCAGGTGATCCAAAGTCGACATGACTGTAATTGGACACAATTGTGGCTTCCACATGAATTAAAAAAGCAATTATAAATAGTAGATTCACACTTTGTTGCACGTCATTGCACAGTTCAGTACCCGTGTTGCACTGAAATCCGGTGGAAAGAACACATAATGAATAGTGAAATTTAAAAAATGTATAGGAACCAACCCTGACCTTCTTTATCAGTGAGAAACTGTGATCTACAAAGCTTGTGAGCTTTGATGTCCTGAGTAATGAAAGTGGGCAGACAGGATGGGCACAGCAGGCCAAGGCAGAGATTAGGTGCTGTTTTGTTAGCGCCTCTAACACTGAGCCCAGTGTGCAGCCATGACGCTTGTTGTGTTTGCAGAGACACCGAGTTGGGTTAGATTGATAAAGTGGAAGTAAATTGAAAGAGCAACCCAAAGCAGTGTGACTGGGCAAGGACAAAAGGTGAGACGAGTGGCTACTATAGTACCATCGGACAGAGAGAAATGAGCAGAGGGACAGAGAAAGAGCAATACACAAATCCATGTTATCTGAAGTTACCTCTGGTTATAGTCCAGGGCGTTAAAAACAATACATTCAGCCTTTTGCAGGAACTTTTACACAGAAAAAGAAAATGATTCACAATAACCAAAAATAACTGAACAGGGAAGAAAGACGCAATGTCATTGGCTGCGTGGTGGGTGCGTTACTTTGCAGATCATTTTTCTGGTCGTGTCTGCATAAACTCTGGCAGATCATTTACAAAAACCCCTCTTTATTGTGTGTAAATTGGTTTCTGGTAATTTCATGCAGTTGACATTTGTCTGGGATTATGCAACACTGAAGTGCCACAGCAGCTAAAATGATTTAGGCCCTGTTTCATTGCTCGTCTGTCAGTCACACATGTGCAAGCCTCAAGTCTAAACCCTCAAGTCTCAAGCAAGCCAAGCAATTAGCCAAAGAGGACAAGCCTCAAGTCATGAATACCAAGTCAAAGTAACTTGACTTGTAAAAGCAAAGTTGAGTTTTTCATCAGTGTCTGTCAATAATGGGCTGGAGTTACTATCTTATTTGTCAACAAATGTTTTAGGTAATTACATAACTTAGAAATGCTAGTTTATTTTTACTCCACATTCTTGTCACAATTCCTTTGAAAGAATTTTACATTGCGAGATTCCGATTTAAGTCTGATGCCATGTAGTGTTGATTTTTTGACTGCATTGTTTCGAATTGACTGATTTTTGAGTCCCCTCACTCACATTCATGATCTCACAGACTGTCATCAACCACAGGCCAGATTTTGGGTGACACGCAGCATGGTGAGGCTTCAGTGACATGAGAATGAAATTTTGGAAATAATAATGTTTGACACCACCGCTGACCCTCTGGCATTCTCAGGTCACTGAGTACAAATGCACATGAAAGCAATGGTTTGGGTTTTCCCTCCGTTTCTTTTAAGCTGTGGAACAAAGCAACAGCGGATATAGTGTAGAGACTGGAGCCATGGCCTATACATAGCCGTCAGAGGGGGCGGAAACTGACGCATCGTTACCATATATGGATGCTGCTACTATGGGCAAGCACGCGCACACTCACAACTATGTTGCGTTCATTTTCTGTCTCCTAAACATTTTGCAGTCGTTCTCTGTGCCGTTCAGGCTCTTCTATTTGTTGACAAGCACACTAAAGCATTATCAGAAAGCTAAAGACTCTTACGTCTATTCTTCCATTCATGAGTGGAAAGCTCCACCTTCAGTTGCGTCAGTTTGTTTATAGTTCCCGCCCCTCCCAGCTGATCAAAACGGTAGGCACTCAGCCGAGCGGGATATTTCATCAGCGACCGTAGACACCGCACCTCTGTCCTCTTGTCTGCGTCCTTTCACCACCATCAGTAAGAAGATTTTAAAGGTAACGCACTTTATCATGTTTCACTGGTTACATTAAACAATTACTTTTTTACATAAGTCGTGTTCTAACGACCTTTTCCGCCTGTATGATACACTTGCTCGGTCGTAGAGGTGGACTGATGCAATCCCTCCTCGTGTGTTGGCAGTTGTATTTGGGGTACTAACGTAAAAAAAAAAACAACGCTCCGCATCTTTGCTCGGTAGTATGTGTCTAGGAATAAAATAAAAACGTTTCTTGACCAGCGGTAACGTTATATATACAGTTTTTCCAGTTTATTTCCAGTAGGTGCCATTTTCTAAGGCGGCGTACATTCTCATTTGAGCGGGGACTTCGCTGATGTACCCAAACGGAAAACCTATGCAAAGTAGAAACGAGACACGTAACGAGAGGTGACCATTGTGAGGAAACGTTTGAACGATTTTCCGTTTTTTAAATACACGGCTCAACACTTTTCGGTGCTATCACACGCTGTTTTCATTCATTGTTTTGGTCCGAGCCGACTAGCACAGTCCGCTAGTAGAGGATGCTACTAAGGCGTGGGATGATCGTAATGCTGCTTTCAAAGGCCTCCCCAAAAGCTCAGATTTTCCGAAATCCAATGAAGTATCCTTAAATAAAACGGGCCTTGTGTCAAAATAAAATAATTTGGCAGTTGTTTATACACTTACTTATTTAAATCAAGCGACAGAGCTGCTTTTTAAATGCAAAGACGGATGCAATAAAAATACACAACAGTAAGTGAACTCGTGAATGATGTAAATGATAAAGACATGGCTCTAAGTACAAAATTAATAGTTACGTTTACATTTTATTACCAAGACTGTCATGTGTGACTATTAAAATCAACCAATGACAAACACCAGAAGCACGAGTTCTGTGTGTACACAAGGTAATTACAATGTTTCCATAACCCACGAAGGCAACATTAGGACCACGCGAGAGCCGACAAGAGCCACGTAGCTACCTGCTGCTTCGGCCACTGACAGATGGAGTATCAGCGAGACGGACAGCCGAACATCGCCCAATTTGGTTAGGACCTCTTGTACGAAAGGCTATTTTAAGTGTCCGTTACTGTAGCTTTTACTGTAACCTTAATTCCCTGCATCCGCGCGTGCCATCAAAGTGAGTCATTCTTCCGGGTATGTTCTGTAGCGTGCTGTCCTCGCTCTGGGTGTTACCATGCTTGTGTTGCATCAGCCGATTAAAAGCCACTCTCAAATAAGAGATGTTGTGAAATGATGGCGGCGGTGAACTCAAGAGTAGAGACTCAAACGTGTTTAGCGATGGTCAGGTGGTTGGATGGGATGGGATGGGTTAGGATGGAGTGGAGCGGTTAGTGGAAAAAACAGGTAACCACATGCCTCGCTACTCTCTCTTAATCTAACCTGGGTTCAGCTCAGGACAGAAAGACACAAAACCCATAAACGTTAAACTACAGGCTGGTTTTGGCACTGCCAATCACACCTTGTCACTGCTTCAGCTATCTTTGTTTGCTTGAACACACTGACATATGTTAGATTATTTTTATTGGTGTACTCTGGGGTGAATGTGGTACACACGCAGTTGCCAGCCTCTTAAGTACACACAGAAAAAATAATGCAGTCCCATACAAAAACGTGCAGATAAATCCTGATCCGAGTTTTTGAGAGGCATTGATCCAACTTTAGGGTAATTTGAATTGAGTTGAATTTAGGGCTGCAACAATTAGTCAATTAGCTGGCAACTATTAAATTATTCTGCAATTATTTTGATAAGCAATTAATCATTTTTGAGTCAACAAATTAAAAATTCCAGATTCTTAAATGTGTATATTTACTGATTTCTTTACTCCTCTATGACAGCAAGTTTAATATCTTGGGTTGTGGACAAAACAAGACATTCAAGGACATTATCTTGGGTTTTGAGAAACCAGCTAATCAGTTAATTAAGCAAATAGTTGACAGATTAATCAATGAAAATAATGGTGAAGCTGGGAAATCTTGGCTTCTAATTAGTTGCAACAATTAAATACTTGACGGGAAAATTAGATGAAAGACAGCTGTCAAGTGTTTCTGTATGTGTGGCGTCATTTTTTCTTCACCACAAGGGACATTCCCATCAACTGGTTTCCCCAACGTTTAAATAGAAGTTTAAAACGTCGGCTTGTCTAAAAGTAAGCAAACATTCAAAAAACAGTCAAAATTGAGCACAGTTTGTCTGGAAAAGAGCCACTTTAGTTGCACTGGTAACCATGCATTTGCACATTATCATAAATATAAATTAATATGCTTAATCGACTAGTATTTCTGGTGCTGACTAGTGAGGATAGTGCGCATGTCTTGGCATGCAAAGGTATCTAGCTGACAGTTTATCTTTTCTTCTAATGTGCTGATTTATAGTTTTGTTCTTGTGGCTGTTAATGTTGACACCGTTGGCAGTGGTTATGGGAAAGGGAACAGGTTGGTTAGTTTGTCACATTCCATCGCACAGCAACAGCAGTTTTTGGCAGGAGGGCTGGTTTTCTGCCAGGTGACTTAAAGGGTCGTTCAGTTCAGTCTCAGTGGTCGGTCTGTCCACACATACATGCACACAAGTGTGCACACATGCAGTAACAACACATACAGCCTTTATGTGAAACGACAGCGTACCTTATGCATACAAACACACATTTGTAGCTCAAAAGGCATACTGTTCATAACTTCAAACACCTGGAAGACCATTGTGTGTGTGTGATGCTTGAAAACGGTCATAGTGCAAGGTACCTTCCAGTGTTGTGTAAGGTCACAGTAGCTCTCTTCAATGGTTTAGCCCTGCAGGGTACTGAACATGTTGTTCCCTTTGTTCAGCTACTGGCCCCTCAAATGTCTGTACAATTGTGTTGCACCGTCATTTGGAGGAATGTTAGTGGTTTTCAGTTTTTCAGTGAGTCTAATTGTGGAACCGTATTTCCAAACAAGAAATCCAAAATTCATTTTGGGTGTGACCAAATTTAGATATTTGAATTTACTTGTTTATTTAGTTACAGAAACTCAGTGTCAGTGTCACCATTTTAAATGAAGAATTGTAGTTTTTACGTTTGAGACAAAGGCGGTGGATAAAAAAGTTCCTTTGTAGCTCGATTATTATATTTCTGAATTCTGCCTCATGTTTTTGTTTTAGCCTGGGAGCAGATTTGTGGAGAACGTTGTGGCTAAAGACATTAGAAAAAAGTTGTAGTTAATTATTAGATACACTGCTGCTATCATATAGCAGAACTGATCGCATAACCTGCACTGTTGTTGTTGACAACAGTGGCAGTCAAAACAAAGCCATGCGTTGTTTATGTGGGTGGATTGAGGAACAGCAACAAGCTATAATGAGGTTAGCAGGTTTGCTACTTCTCCAGATAATCCTCTTACAGTCCGTGGCAGCAGTTGCAGCAACGCTAAGTCAAGTAACAGGACCATTATCCCTGAAGCCTGTTGTAACCGGAGCACTGTTGGCCCAAGTCTGCCCATAGTCCTCGAAGATAAAGAGCCCCATTTTTAAAAATGTGAACGTAGTCTGGTTGTGTGGCTGCTGAACAAAGTCAACTAGGATACAACAAATCAGGACCCATCTCATCTTCCTTGTCTACATCTAATATTTGCTTCCCAGTGAGAGTCATTTACTCATTTTACTAACAGGAACAGAAAATGGCTACAGGTGGCACACAAGCCTTTTTGTGTGTGTGTGTTGCGTAGTGGAGCTTGCAGACGGCATGCTTGCGAGCCACACCTCTGTTCAAACTGGCATAAACCTGCTCCACTTATGCAAACGGGCACCCTCGTGAAAACCACAAGGAACAGATTAGCAACTAGCTGACGTGACAGAGGCATCGAGTAGAGTGAAGGTGGCTCCAAGCGTCGCCGTAACGAGGCCCCCCTTAAATTAGGTCACACAGTAAGCAGGTTTACATTATCGTAACATTAAGGTGGGAACTGTGGCACAACTTGGTCTGCAGACGCGCAAAAAAAATCTCGCTTTACAAGGAAGATACAAAGACTTTCCCAACAAGTGAATATTCTGTTTCTGTTTGGTTTGTTTTTATTTATTAGATTCATTCACAAGAATTAAACTGTCCCTCCATTAAGTTCTCTGGGTGTTTCACATCTTTTCCGTTTGCATAGTTTCAGTTAAGCACCTTTGTCCTGCTTAGTGAAGGTATGTGTTGGGCGAACCCCTGAGGAGATCACAGCCAGCTGGGCACAGTAGTTTAGTAATAAATGTTTATTGACACAACATTGACACTCTCAGATCTCAGTTCCTGGTGTGCGAGTGGAAAATGTTACTGGAATGTCACACCAAGTGGGGAGTGGGAGCCTATCCACCATGTACCAGTTTCCCATCAGTCTTCAGAGGGCTGAGTGTTTATTATTGGGTGCTCTCTGTGTTTTTAATTTCATTGTTTGACAGTGTTTGTCTTTTTTTCTCTCAACACTTAACTGTACTGGGCAGGATATTCTCTTTTGAAACGCTACGACTAGAAGCGCTTTGATAAATGGGTTATGTTATTTCTATGGTAATAATAGAATATTGTCATTGTGCTGAAACATTGTGAGAGCGTGTATCCTGTGTGCTAAGAAGAAGAACGGGCCAAAATTAGACCATAGCTTAATCTACAGTTGAAGACTTTTTTCGTCTTCCCTTTTAAAAAATGTCTCACATGCTGTGTGACCTGAACCTTTGTGTAAAAACTGAAGTCGTGAACTTGCAAAAGCTCGTTAGCAGGCGAAAACATTGTCTCACCACTTAGTGCTTTGCACATTGCTCTGCTACACTTGTGTCTTTTGATTATTCTAATTTTCAAAGTAATCTTTAACTGGTTTTTGGGCGTTGTGTTGCTGTGAGGCGTGGTCAGTCTTTCCTAAACCCCACATACAATAACGTCTGACACACCTTTTTGTGTCTTACACCTGATTCCAGCTCGCTGAATTGGTATCACCTCTTGAGCAGGGATGAAATTCAATACTGACACTTCAGTTTTAACTGGATGGAAGGCAAGAAAAAAAGAACTACCCAGCGACTGAGACAGGTGACCACAGTCACAAGGTCGCACTGCCATGCAGCCAGACTGGTCTGAGAGGCCAGGTTAGTGTTTCACTTCTTCTCTTTGCTGCCTGACCAGTGAAGTGACTGATAGGCCTGAAACATCCATCCATTCAGCACTGACACCGAGGAATCAGGTGTCATTGCATTAAATAGCTTTAGATTCGGTCCAATGTTGCCATTAATGCTGCTCTGCCCCTCAACGCTGACTTAAAGACTGAAAAACTGAGGGGTGTTTTTTTTTTTTCTATTTTATGATGCAAGTGTAAGCGAGTTAACGATTGTCTTGGTCCACTTAACTAAATTGTTAATGGTTTGTCATGGCAGTCGCAGCTGTAGTAGTCATGAAAGTAGTGTAGTATTTGCAGATAAGATAAACTCGCCTCAGTCTTGATGCTACAAGCACCAACATGCGTATCGCCTCAAATAACAATGAGTTGCAGCATTTAATTCAAAATAAAGGACTAAATGATCCTTCTGATGCTGCAAAAAGTGTGATGTAACCAAACAAGATATCACGTACCACACTAAAAAAAACACGTGAAGACATGCAGTAAGGTAAAATGGCGCACAGTCATGAGACAAATGTTGGCTTGTTCACGACAGACATTCACGCTTAGTCATTCACACGGGCTTGAAAAGCTTCGGTCCCGGCGATGAAGTCCACTTTATGTAGTGACATTTTTAATCTGTTAAAATTGCACCTAAAATTGGGTTTACAGTACAGAGAGCAGTATATAATCTACTGTATTTTCTTAATGTATGTGTTAATATAAACAACTCAGCTGAAGCTGCCGTATTTCCTCAGAACTTTGGTTCAGCATTACTTAAGGTGCAGTAAAACCACAAGCATAACCTGTTTTTTAAGCACCTCGATTTCTCTCCTACCGGTTATTGGAGTAAAATAAAAATCCTGTATAACGTTTGCATGTTTCAGGCCCAGCGTTTTTCCGTTGGGTGTGTTTCTCAGCTACACACATGTTGTTCCTGCCGTGTGCTTTTAAGTCACAGTCAGTCAGTGATGTACGTCGAACCTGTGTTGGTTCATAGGCGGGTCTGACAGACACCAAAGACCAACAGAAAAACATGATATTTGTCCTGGTCAGAGGGGCTATGCAAAGTGTCCTTGGCCTGTAGTGAACTGTTCCCGTGTATGTGTGTGTGTGTGTGTATGTACATGTTTTACAGAAGCTGAAGTAATCCTTATCATTTAGCCTTTCCTGAACTTGACAGGCTCATCACTACTGATGTAAAATGTGTTGTTGTCCTTGAGGGTGGTTTATGTCATTGACAGTGCAGCGGACAATAATCAATACAACTGTGTTTTGCATTTTGATCAAGGAAGGGTAACGATTATCACACTGCCACACGTTTTGTAGAAATCGTAGACTCAAAGATTGTAGATGGGTACGTCAGATGCGTTTAATCATTTTTTGTATGAGATGCTGCACATTACTTGACACAGTGTGGTTGAAGTAAACCTTGACCTTTTTAGTTCAAATTTGTGATTTATAGATCTAATTTAATTTCAAGGGTAAATTGTTAGTTGTTTGAACTTGTCTTGTAATGTTTATACAGGATATTGGTCGGTTTTTATAGATGCAGTGTATTTTACCTCCATATCAACCTTCTCCCAGTGCAGCTGGTTCACCTTATCGAGCCGCTGGTTCACGCTGTCCTCCTCTCCCTTGTTGATATTAGCTTGCAGCAATCCATCATATCGTCCCTTCGCAGCCTCTGGCTTTCCCAGGCTTCTCCCTGTCGGCGTCTATCTGCTGAAAAAACATAACACAAGTAGTAGAGTGTATGTCCTCACAGTAAGGGAGTGGTGATGAATCAGGCCAGGTGTTATTTTTATAAGGGTTTGTACATGGGCAAGTTTATTTGCCAAGGCAAAATTAAAATTTCTTTTGGCTTCATGCATGACTCTATGCCCCACTGCGTCTCATGATGCGTTACTATGCCGTGAGAGGTGGAGGTATGAATTCCTGGAAGTTGTCTAACTGGTATGTAAGTTCTTGTATAATGAAACATCTTCTTTCTGCTGAAGAGGAGTTTTCAACATCTCTGGTGCCGCTTGTTTTCACAGCATCTTGCATCTTAGATATTTGAGATATTGTGCATTATAGTGCACTATACAACTAAACTTGACAAGTTACATAGTTGTCGAGTTGATTTGTATAGCCCAGGTGGGAGAGAACACCTTTCCATGTTCACTGTTGCAAAGAAAGGATGATATAATCCCACCGTGCCAAACGCAGCTGTGTGAATTTTAAGCTCTGGCAGTTGCTGAATAGTTCCCTGTTTTGAGCGTTTGCTTTCTTGTGTTTTCTCACAGGTCCTGATCTGCTGCTGCAAAATACTGTTACCACAGACCTGCTACTTCCTGTTCTTTGTGTGCCCAAGTGAATGCCTAAGTCAACACACCTACACTAAAGGACCAATAATAATCAAGAAGTTGGTTCACGTACCTATCTGTACTGGAAGTACTTCTACTGTCATTCCAATCATTCAGATTAAACTGTGTCAGTCACGCACACCCACACGAGAAGCACTGAAAACACGCATCCTGCTTCAGCGCCCACACAGTCACAGCAGATATGGCAAGCAAGCTGTCCAACTTTGGAAAGACCCTGCTGCGTCGCCGAGCGTTGAACTGCTCCGGTGAAGAGTCCCAATTTGCCCGCTGCCTGTCCACCTTGGACCTCATCGCTTTGGGGGTTGGCTCCACACTCGGCGCCGGTGTATACGTCCTCGCTGGCGAGGTCGCCCGGGAAAAGGCAGGACCTGCTATTGTCCTCTGCTTCCTCATCGCTGCTCTGTCCTCCATGTTGGCCGGTCTGTGCTACGCTGAATTTGGTGCCCGTGTCCCCAAAACAGGATCTGCGTACCTTTACAGCTATGTGACAGTTGGAGAAATCTGGGCCTTCATCACTGGATGGAATCTCATCCTCTCCTACGTGATAGGTGAGCTTTCTAAAGTTTCATTGGAGTTGGTATAGTTTTCTGTAAACACTGATCAGTTTAATCCGTTCCTAACCAAGTAAGAATACAGAGAACCTTGAAAAGACATTGTTGATTTGGCATATAAACCTCTGTCTTGTCCTTTAGGTACGGCCAGTGTGGCCAGGGCGTGGAGCTCCACCTTTGACAACCTGGTTGAACAAAAGATCTCTGGTTTCTTCAAAGCCTCCATGGCAATGGAGGTGCCAGGGGGGGTGCTGGCAGAGTACCCAGACCTGTTCGCCCTCATCCTCATCCTGCTGCTCACTGGTGAGTTAGCCATCAGTTAATATTTGTTTTGGTTTTTCTTTCTCGTCACCATATTCTACAACTCCGAGGCAATTAACTAAAAATTTCCCCCAATAACCTCTTCATTACTGCGTATTCATTGTAATTAAGGAGTTTATCGTACATTAATTCTGATCTTAATAACCTAACTGTAACCCCCGGAATAAGGCATTCACGAGTGCTTTATGATGACAAATCAAGAGCCAATATGCTACTAATATACATGCTTCTAAGCAAGTACATAATGATGATTCCTTAATAAGTGTAGCTTTTAAAAACTGGAAAGAAGGAACACCCTGGCTCGACTGAAGTCGGCTCATGACTCACAGACAAACACAACCTGCCGCAAACGCCTGTTCAATATACATTGCTACTCTTTACCGAACAGGTTGAGCCTTAATCATTCTTCAAAGAAAATGTTTGCCTTACATGCACGGTTGTCACACTGATAATGCAGCTAGGGTGGCGGATTTGTGTCGCTGAATGTCATGTGGGAAGTAATGAAGTGCAAACACATCCACCCACATAGCAGGACATGTTGTTACTGGTGGTGAAATATAAAATCTCTCTTGTCTCTGTCACATCTCTCTCCTCCCTCCCCATCCGGCCTCTCTTCCTGTACTTTCTCCTCTCAGGACTTCTGGCCTTTGGTGTGAGCGAGTCGGCGCTGGTGAATAAGATCTTCACAGGCATCAATCTGGTGGTTCTGGGCTTCGTTATCATCTCTGGCTTCGTTAAAGGGGACACAGCCAACTGGAACCTGACGGAGGAAGACTACATCAGCTTCATAAACAGCACCAACGGCAGCAGTACTCCGAAGTCAGTATTTGACAGCTGCCTTTGTTAGCAAATGATGGTGTTACCATCTCGTCTATGTTTTAATTGCTAAATGTCTCTCTTCTTCCGCCACTCAGAGTTGAGGAAGAATTCGGCGTGGGTGGTTTCGCTCCGTTTGGCTTCGCTGGAGTCCTGTCTGGTGCTGCCACCTGTTTCTACGCCTTTGTGGGATTTGACTGCATCGCCACAACAAGTGAGTGGTTTTACTATTTTGATGACAGAGAGAACATTCGCAGAAGTATAGTAATCGGTATCTCAGTGGAAGGACTGGACTGTGAGACTAAGATAAGTCACACCAATGCATACAATCAGGATCAGAGGTTTATTTATTCACTCTGTCACTGGGTTTCTTGTTTGACAAGTGCTTCTTACTGACAATTTTTCCACAAAGTCTGTCTTTCTTTCACATATATGCAATATTGCCCTTTCTGTGGATGGAGCAGCCTGCAGCCGCAGAACAGGCCTCGGTGTAATCCCTAAAAGTGTTTGTTTTTGCAACTGACCGGCTCAGATTAATATTATAGGTGTCTGACAAGAGTATATCTGTTTTCGTTAACCAGAAACAGCTGCTGTGTCGCTCCCTCCAAAACCCCAGACTCTATTCACAGAAACAGAAATTTCATCATCATAAAACACTCGACAGAAATATGATAAAACTCACCAAAACCTTCTTGGTTTGTCCTTCCACTGTTCCAAAGGTCACCACCAACTCTGGTCGAAATAAACCCGAGTTAGACTAACATCTATCTCAAGAAACATTATGACCTGAGGGGCGAAACAGCTTTTGATGATGGGTTTTCATTCAGGATTAAGTCCATCTGAGATATTTCCTTATCATCTTTAAATAGTGGTGGGCTGACGCAGCAGCCGTTGACCTTCATGATCAAGACCTTCGACCAACACATTTATCTGTGTTTCCTTGAACACTTCTTATCAACTAATCCTCTTTTTGTTTCATTTCCCCCGTCGTCCTCAGGCGAAGAAGCAAAGAACCCCATGCGGTCCATACCTATTGGCATCGTGGCCTCGCTGCTGATCTGTTTTTTCGCTTACTTCGGTGTGTCTGCTGCGCTCACCATGATGATGCCGTACTACCAGCTGAACATCCAGAGTCCTCTGCCTGAGGCCTTCAGCCACGTCGGCTGGGCCCCTGCCAGATACATCGTGGCTGTGGGCTCTCTCTGCGCTCTGTCCACCAGGTGAGGAAGGAAGGTCTGACTTCACTGTGAAGCTTTTAATATGTAGGTATAATACTAACTACTGATCTTCTCTCAGTCTCCTAGGCTCTATGTTCCCCATGCCCCGTGTCATCTACGCCATGGCAGAGGACGGGCTGCTGTTCCGTATCCTGTCCAGGATGAACGCTCGTACAAAGACTCCTCTGCTGGCCACCATCGTTTCTGGCATTGTTGCAGGTATGCTCCCTCTGTCTCTTTGTCCATTTTTCACCTTGCTTTCTCTTCTTCTTTCGGTTGGTGTGCGTCTTCCCCATCATGTTTGTTCATAGCTTTGGGCCAGCCGCTGTCTTTGCTGTATCTATGCTGGTCAGGGTCACGGCTCTGTATCTGGCCTTAGTTGTGTCTGACTGGCTGTCGGTTCAGAAGCACCATGACCTGGATGAGTGAGAGTCTGGGATGGGTTACAGGGTTACAAGTGTTTTAAAGAAATCTGGTTTGCGTCTGCTTACAGCTCTGATGGCCTTCCTGTTCGACCTGGCAGCTCTGGTTGACCTCATGTCCATTGGAACTCTGTTGGCGTACTCTTTAGTGGCCATCTGCGTCCTCATCCTCAGGTAACTTCTAATCACGTGTTAAATACTTCTCCGGCAGCTGCTGTACTGATGCCATTGCCAAGTATCCATAAAGACAGTTTAAAAGCATTTTGTCAATGTCTTAATTTGCACGCAGCTGATATTTCTAGTTAATGTCTCTTTTTTTTTTGTTACTCTGACGCACTTCCCTCCCTCCACAGGTACCAGCCAGGCACCCTGAATTCGTCCAGCCAGACGGAGAAGCTGGTGGAGCTGGTGGGAGGCGAGAAGGTGGCCGTAAGTGGAGGGGACAGCGGCGACGAGTACGGTATGGAGACGGAGGAGAGGCCGCTCCGAGAGACCTTCACCGCCAAGCTGCTCTTCTTCCCAAGTGGAAAGAACCCGACGCAGATCTCTGGGAACATTGTCTACGCCACCACCGCTGTTATTTGTAAGTATGCCTGGGAGGAGGCTAAAGATAGAGCCGATGAATGAGAATAAGACAAACATATGGTAATTTGTACTGTTACAAGCAACTTTCTCTCCTTCTGTCCCTGCAGCGGTTCTCATCACTGTACTGTGCGTCATCCTGGCAAACTGTCTCCCAGAGCTGCTGGCCGGCCATGCAGGCGTCATGGTGCCCTGCATCATTCTGGCTCTGCTCTGTTGTGTCTGTCTCATTATCATCTTCAGGCAGCCTGAGAGCAAAGAGGCTCTCACTTTCAAGGTGAGGATCAAACCCTCAGAAATGGCTGCTTTGGTTTTGTTCTATGTGTAAAAAAGTTGAGACGCTGTAAATAGAACAGATGCCCACTTCTTATTTACTTTGGGGCACATTGTTCCAGGATTCCCTCACTTAGCACAACCTTCTGTTGTGCAGTTCTGCTGACTGTTTTTTGACATTCTCCATTTCTCTGTCCTCTCAAGGTCCCCCTGCTTCCCTGGTTGCCCCTGTTCAGTGTTTTCGTCAACATCTACCTCATGATGCAGCTGGACATGGGTACATGGATCCGCTTCTCCGTCTGGATGGTTATCGGTACGGTTCAACATCACTTCAATTGTGTTTTCCATTTCTAGTGTGACACTTTCATATGGCTCTTTCTGACTTCCTCTTGCCTGTCTCCTCCCCTCCAGGTTTCGCCATCTACTTCTTCTACGGTATTAAGAACAGCAGTGAAGCTGCCAACAGGTCATCCCCGCGCAAATACGAGCCTGCGCTGCAGAGCAAAAGCCCGATTTACAGAGGCGCTCCTGACGACAGTGACGTGGAGGCGGGCAGCCCCTGATACAGACTGACGTAGACCTGGGGAGAGTTGCAGAGCACCTACACTCGTTTTTGGCAGCCTGGTTGAACTGGCAGCCAAATGCTGCAGTGTAGGTGGCCCTGAAACGCAGCCCTGGGTTTTAAGGAGGAGGAGGCAAGAAAACGCCACACACATCTTACCTCTAACTTGGGGGCTGATTAACTTGATGGCAAGACACTGTGACAGCCACTTTCTGGCCCATGTGTCTGTTTTAATCTGTCTGTGCTTAGCCTTAGTCCTCTGGAGGTCTACCTATAACACATGCTTTGAATGGACCTAACTAACAAAGAGTACCGCGGTACTCCTCACGAGTCCAGATTTTCCGTTAACTGAAAGGATGTTACACGTTAACTGTTGCTTCTTCTCCGTTGTCAGTGCGCTGTGGCTGTGTATGGAGTCACGTGGCACATGTAAATCACTGGAAAAGAAAAAAAAAAAGTTTATGACTTGAGCCAGCAAGTAAACGATCGTCAAGACACTTGGATCTGTGAGCTAGACTTCAGACTGTAGCTTTGAATAGGGTTAACTTTTCTAGTTTATTGATCCTTTTTTCATTGCACCAGCCTGTTTGTGTTTGTGTGTAAACAGGGTAGCACTGAAGCTGTGTGGTTTACAGCGTCAGTCAGGGCCTCAGTGCAGTTAGGCCAGTAGCACACGGTCGATGTCATCTCCACTGTGCGGTTCAGTGTCTGATGCTGACGCACACGCTTTACAGATTTGGATGAGTTTTTAACACACTATCGCCTTTGTGCCCCCCAGCTCCCAGAGCACAGCCATACAGTATGTGTGCAACGCTATGAAATGTTACCTATGTTAAGTTTTTGTCGTTGTTACATATAGACTGTGCTGAAATGGGCACAGGCGTCATGTGGCCTTTCCTTCAAGCTAAACCAGATAACTACAACGGTTAGGAAAACACTTAACAGCCAAACAAACCACTTTTGACCCACAAAAGGTCTTTTTAAGCCCAGAAACTGAAGTACTCTTTGGTATTTACTGTAAACTACACCTTATTCCATAATGTGCTGTCATGCAGCTTTTCTGCTTATATTTTGTTAGATGGAAAGATCTGTGTGAGTTTTAAATAATCCATGTTGTTAATTTGCTAATTCCACATTTAACTTGCAGCTGTCCGCTTCAAATGCTTTGCAAGGCCGTACCCAGATGTGCGTTCGCAGATCTGAGGAAGTTGATAGATTTGCACTTAACAAGCTGCTTATTCGCATCTGGTTTGTCTACTCAAGGGGCCAAGGAATAGTGGATTTTAAAAATTCAGTCAATACACAATGAATTGTTCCTAATTAACACATGTCCTTCTCTGTCGGGGCCTCGCTGGTGTCTGGGAGCAGAGGTTCTGTTTCTCAACAAGGACCTGTCTTTAATCACCACTGAAATATCTTTTTCACCTTTTTGTTTTTGCTCCTGTGTGAGAAGAAAAAGGTTCTTGTTTAGTTTCAATTGAAACTTCATCTTGGCAGCTTTGTCTGTTGAGCTCCCATCGCTTTTATTTTATTCAACTTTATTTTAATACTTTATTTACTTTTTCTGGTAGAGTTGTTAATATTTAAATGTTTCTAGTGTGCTTTGTTTTGGGATAGTCTTCATTTTGCCCTTTCATATCAGTCTCAATCAGTTAATATGCTTTTTAGATGTATCTTAATTGTTACATGTACAGTTTTTAGTGTGCTATGTCTGGTCATGATGTTTTCCCTTTCTTTCCTTCCCCTTTTGTTGCAAGTCTTGCAACACCAACTGATTTAATTGTGACATTTAGCAATCCTTCCTGACCAAATGAACGTGTTTTTGGAAACTTGAGCTTTCCAAAACAAACAATGACCACTAAAGTCGGTCTCTAAATTGTGTAAATTAAAATGTTTTTTGCCCAATCCTCTGGAAACAGTATAATTTATTGTTAATAGCATTTTTTGTTGTTCTGTTAAAGTGCTTTACTGTAGAATGTACAGTATTTGTTGAAAAGTCTTATTTGTATAATGCTGTAAATTATACAAATGTACTTTCTTTAAAATGTGACCTTAAGTATAATTTGGTAAGAGATGGTTTTTGTAAATTACATATTCGATGCTGCTGAAATCCAGACTATACAAATCCCAGTCCCTTTTTTCCAGATGAAATGGTCCTGGTGGATGCAGTATTGAAGCATTTCTGCAGATGCTTGAACAGATGTCCCTAAAAACATCTTCTCTGTTTTTGCTCAGAAGATGCCCCCCCCCCTTTTAGACATGTCAGAAGTTGACATATCTCCCAAAATGTTCGTGGAGAAGGGAGGGTGCAGTGAGGGTAGATTCAGCCAGAGTTTCTAGGCGATGTGAATCAATTATCTGGTGCCTAAAGAACCATCCGTCTGCCTGAGAAAGGCACCGGGGCTGGTAAACAAGTCTGGAATCTGAGGCTCAAGATTCACCTTTAATTTATCATTAAAAGGTTGTGTAACGTGGCTGTGACTCCCATCACACAGAGCTCTTCTTACCCAGCCCTCGTGCCTTTCAAGAATCAATACTATCACCTCCCCTCTCAGTGCTATCTCGTTAACAGCGATGATCTATTTTTGTCTTTCTGTTTTATATATTGTACATATGGCTGTCATGTATAAAACGAGCTGTATTTTCAATTTTTTTTTTTTAATAAAACAATTCTTGCTTATGGCAAATGGAGCGTCTCTGTCTTTTATCTACCTCTTCATCTTCAAAAGAAACCTGGTGAAATTTTCGCGGTAGGATTTGCATGCCTGCAGCTGATGAAGCCACCTTTACCGGTTTTTCTGAGTCACAGGTGACTCGCTCAAGAAAATGCTGCACCAAAGTACAAGTATCACAAATGTGTACTTAAGTACAATGCTTGAGCAAATATGTGTTGAAATAGCTTTTCCGTCATCTGCACACAGTAACGTTGCCATCTAGTGGTCACACACAGCATTACATCAATCTATCTAAATTGTACCATTACTTGCCCGCTACCCAACAGTCATTTTAATGGTACAAAGAGCAGCATATCTCCAATCTTTGCACAAAGCAAATCTTTATTTTTGTCTCCAGGCATTTATTATTGATGACACATGTGCTATAATAATCCCAGAGTCACAACAACATTGAATGGTCAACTTTGTCGGGGTTTGCTTTTAAATAAATTATTTACAGGTTGCGTAATGTGATATCAATGTGTTTCCCGCCACCTTAGAGTTCAGGTTTGAATTTTCACAGGATAAACCCACGGTTGTATCTATGAACAGGAAGTGGATTCCATGTTTAGGCTTCTTTCCTCCAAAAGGCACTCTGAAGAGACACTTCCACTGCACGGTTAAATAAATGAACTCACTCACTGTTATTTCGAAACTGAGGCATTGGTCAATATTAATGCCACCAATCTGACCTGAGGTCTTGTAGCGGCATTCAAAATAATCCTTCTTTGTTTGCTTTCATTGTTTCATACACATTTTTGTCATTGCGCCAGATACATTGTTATCGCAAGGAACAAATTACAGCCTTCATTAATTTGCCTCCTTCTGATGAGATTCCTGGTGAAACGGCTATTTACATTTTATCAAAAATAAAAAAAATCTTTTCTTTCTTTGGAAAATTTGAGCTAAACCAGAGGCATGCACTGATTATAAATATGGATATGACTGAATTTATAAATGGATTGTAGGCATAAGTGTGAGATTATGACCTGAAGGCGTCATGTAATGTTTAAGAGCAGGCTCCATATTCAAACAAACTAAAATCTGTCTCCACAAGTATGGAGCCCCAAAGTGTTCAATATTGAATGAATTAATAAGTAATTATACATGAAATATCACATGAATAAATTCCATAACATTCATAAATAAAACAATGCTTTTTTTTGTAATTTCGTAGATTATCATAAAGTCTATTTTTCCAAGGGTTTTTGATTTTTATTTCACATTGACATGTCGTTTTCTTGCCAATTAGTTTTTCTATGGCACTTTTTTCACAATGTCACTTAACATAGCGTCTCAATTTATTTTAGAATTTTCCATGAAATTGCTGTTATCACGCTCACCTTTCACATGCCACCGCCTGCTTCTCTTCACCTCAACAACTGCCATCACATTTAGCCATTTAGCTTAGCTTCTGCGCCAGCCAACTCGGTGTTGTTGTTCGTAAACAAAGACCACAATCACCTCAACCGTAACTACAGCTCGGCAAGACTGCAAATGCTACATACAGTACCTAGCTGGCTAACTAGCATGGTGGGCTAATTTCACAGACAGACAAATAACCCGCAAAAAGCGCAAAACGACAGATGGTCTCTCTGTGTGGTGGCTAGCTAACAGTGCTATCATTCTCTTTTCACTTTTATGCTGAGTAATAACTGAAGCTCACAACCTGGATAGCGAGTTAGCCAGCTAACCAGCTAGGTAGGTAGCATGTCTAACCTTGTTAAGCTAAGACTTAAAAGCTTAAGAAGTTTAGCTTCTGTGCCAGTATACTTTGTTTACTTAACAGCTACACAGATAGCTGATTCAGAATTACTTTGACATTTGTTGTTGCTCTAGCTAAGAGGAGCTAACTGGCTAATTCTGGTAGCAGTTGTTGAGCTAGCTATGAGTGCTTGAGCTAAAAGGTGAGGGGCCATGTCATGAAAAATTACATCATGAAATAAAAACTGATGCTTGAAAATAGGCATTTTGAAAGAAAAAAAATCCAATAATAATAATTGATATACAATTTGTTGATTTATATATTTTGTACAATTTATTAATATGATTATTTATTTATTTCATTTTAAACGTCTTTATCTAATTTTGAACACTTTAGGGATCATACCAAAGGTCTTAATGTCGTTAACTGTTCTCACCGGGAAACCAACACAGAGTAGTAAACATGAAGTGAGTTCTCACTATGTGGATAAAAAATCCTTGCAAAGATTGGGTTAAAATGGCTATCAGTAATCAGCTACAGCACCTTCTCCTTTCAGCAAACAGCAGATGTGCCATTGAACAATTTCACAGCGCAAACTCTTCGTCCGTCAGCAGCTCGCAGTCAGACGGACAAACAGGACAGAGTCTGAAACTTTGGTTCAATTTCAGCTCACTTTCATTACCCTCCATATCTCTATGTGTTAAGCCACTTGGATTTGTAGTGCAGTACAATCAGTGAACATATCTTTCTGTCTCACCTGTCTCACTGGACATAGTTGCAATATATTCCAAGTATTATGAAAAGGAGGAGGCTCAGTCTTGATTCAGATGTAAATTAACATGAGCATAAAACACACTACAGTGATAGTATCAGTCTTTAAGAGATGTGCGGCAACAACGTAAGTGGCCACTGGGGTGTAACTGTACACATCAGGAAAGGCCAAAAGTGCAGTAAAGCTGAAGTGTTGGTAAGAGCTGCAAAGACAGCAGGATAATTACAGTCACACACACATGCACACAGAACAGGGAGGGGGTTAGGATGCTTCTTGTGCTTCTACGCCGGTTAGGAACATCAACAAAGTGTCTTAAGTTTGGAGCCATAAACAGGCACCTGAACGTTAAAACAAGGTCTTATATATAGATGCAAATTGTGTAACTATGCAGAGAAATATTACGAGTCCCAAAAAAACTGGCCTGAGTGCAGCCAAGACGAGAGAGATCTCCCACAGATGGAGTCCACTGAAGTTTTACCACCTGTCACCTCCACATGCTGCAGCCAGGTAAATCAGCACAAGCACTGCCGGCTGCCCTTGGCGACCTCCTCGGAGGAATGGACGGTGTTGGGCACAAATCCGCTCTTGACGCCCTCCCAGCCATCCTGGATTTTGATGTCCCCGCTCCGCACTAGCTCAAAGATGTCCCTCGTCAGATCCACGAACGCCTTATGAGAAAGAAACAAAAATCCAAATCAGACTGTGAAGAATGTTAATCTACTCCACATTAGCAACAGTGCTAACCACTGACCCACCGTGCTGCTCTACATTACAGCAAATGCAATAGCATGAATGTCACACTTCACACACTCACGTGATATTAACTAAACAATCACCATGACTAAGTAAGGATGTAGTTTAAAACCCCATCCACACCTTCTCCACGTTGATAGCGTCTCGTGCCGATGTCTCCACGTAGCGCATCCCGAAGGCCCCTGCCAGCTTCTCTGCCTCCTGCTGGGTCACCTGGCGCTGGGCCTCCAGGTCACACTTGTGACCGACCAGCAGGAAGACGATGCTGTGCGGCTGGACGTGGCTCTGGGCCTCCTCCAGCCAGTTATGGACGTTCTGGAAGGAGCGGCGGTTTGTGATGTCGAAGAGTAGGAGTCCGCCAACTGAGTTACGGTAGTAAGCTCTGGTGATAGACCTGAATAGATAGATAGATAGATAGATAGATAGATAGATAGATAGATAGGAATAACAGATAGTTGGTTTTAGACTTTTCATTGGATTTGCAGACATGCATTTAATGCATGTTTTGTGGGATTTGAAGAGAAAGAGAGAAGCAAATCAACCTGTTTTTACCTGAACCTCTCCTGGCCTGCAGTGTCCCAGATCTGTAGCTTGATCCTTTTGCCCGGCTCGATCTCCACCAGGCGGGAGAAGAAGTCCACTCCGACGGTCGGGTCCGACACCTGGGCGAAGCGGCCCTCAGTGAACCTCCGGATCAGACACGACTTACCGACGGTGGAGTCTCCGATGACGATCAGGCGAAACTGATAAAGCCATATCGTCTCCATGTCTCGCCAGAATAAAATCTGGGGGGAAATAAAGTCATCACTCAGTGACTTATCATAATAGAGTTTAGTGTCATATGACAAAGAAAAGCAGTAAACGCTCACATTTCAGGATCAGATCAGTTCATGAATCAGTTCATCTGCTATCAAAACAGCTGCTGTTTAACAGTTTGTAGGCTGAATAATGGTTTAACTCTGTTTCATACTACTACATAGGCCGAATAGATTGTTTTGGCCAGTTCTTATGCATGTAGTTTTTTGAAGAGGTAACTGAAATGAAATTAAAAGCAGATTGAGCTTAATGTGCTAATGATAAAGTATGGTGCATTTTGATGTTATGTGTTAGGTGTTTTATTGCTTTTGTCACACATTCAAATTCATTTTTAGAGAAGAAAACGACACCAAACGAGACAACAGACACAGACCCTGAGGACCACATGGATAATTCTGCCATCATGAGGAGAGAGCAATAACCTCAAATCATCTCGGCAGTGTCCATGTGATTTACAGTTGGGTGATCTAATTTGAGGGGAAGGAGGGAGGGGGGAGGCCACTCCTCTCCAACTCAATAAACATTGGTGTAGTCAGCCCCCATGTGGGTAGTAGACAGGTTGGTAGAGCACACAATGAGGCCTTGAAGCTAGCCAAACAAAAGCTTAAAGAGAGATAATCAGCTGGCTGATAGTAGATATCTGCAGCTGCTTCCTAGAAGGCCTCCAGTGACACTCATCTCACAAAGAGTAAATTCTCTGAAACGTGAGGCCCAGCCTACTTAGCCAAATGCGAGTATGAGTATTATTTACTTTGACGGCTAACGTGGAGGACAACAGTCTAATAAAAAGCAGTGAATGATGGCTTACCTTAAAGTTAAGAGCTCAGTAGCTGAAAAAAGCAAACCCCATATCGATGATTATGTCTTCTAAAATGATCCTTCAGAGTAGCAGTGGCTGTGTTAGCGCTCGCAGAGATAACCTGCACCAATAACATCCATCGTATCAGCTCTGCCGCTTGTCCACCATCAAAGGCACGTTTTTACAGGAGAAAGCAGCCTGTGCAGCGTGCAAACCGACAGATGATCCGAGCTGCGGGTTGATTTGACCGTCAGTATTTCCGTGACGATCCGCGGATGAAATGGCAGCAGGACACAACAGCAGCAGCATCAAACACACACACACACACACACACACACACACACACACACACACACACACACACACACACACACACACACACACACACACACACACACACACACCCACCCTCCTCGCCCTCATCAGCACCATTACCGTAACTGTAGGTGCAGCGGCGCAGCAGAAATGCTCGGGGTCCTGCTGCATTCAAAGGCTGTAGGAGCAAAATCCATTAACATACTGAGCGCAGAGGCTGAACTAGTTTACTTTCATTTTGAAGAAAAGTAAAACACTTATTGTATTAATAAACTACCAGGAAGAAGCCACGATAACAAACATCAATTACTCCCTCATATTTTCACCCCAATCCTACCCCTGGGAACAACCAGTGGGATGGTGTGTAAAATTTAATGTAATTTCAAGGATATTATTGTTCGGGGTCAGTTTAAAACAAACATACCAAACACAGTAAACAGCCACACCTACACGTTTTATGAATATCTAGATGTGGTGTTGAAATAAGCTCGTGATGAATGACTCCACAAACAAATTTCTGGGATCTAACTGTAATTAAGTACGAAAGAAATTACGAAGAGCACTTGAACGCACCACCACTTGATAAGCAGCTGTATTGAAGCTGGTGACAGGAGCGGGCTCAGACTGTCATGTGTGATTAAACGGGTAGGCTGTAGTCTCGATGATACTGGATGATATTGGATAACATTTCTTCACTGGACGGAATAAAAACCTACCAAAAACATATATTTTTTTATACTGCTCGTGACTTTATTTCAGCTAATTCACATTTTTGATTTTTTTACCTGCGTACCTGCCCCCTTCATAAAGTTTCCATACTTTCACTGGGGAGTGTTTTTTTCTTTCTCTGCAGAGCTGCGGCCATGCAGCAGGAGCTTCTGTTCAAAGTCCTGGTCATCGGGGACTTGGGAGTCGGGAAGACGTCTATCATCAAGCGGTACGTCCATCAGATCTTCTCCCAGCACTACCGAGCCACCATCGGGGTGGACTTCGCCCTGAAGGTGCTGCAGTGGGACAGTGACACTGTGATCCGGCTCCAGCTGTGGGACATAGCAGGTCTGTTAAACTTTAACGACCCCATAGTGCACCCTGGTTTACAGACTCATTAAGCATCAGGTGATTACAACTATAAAACTGTGCGTGCAGATCAGGGCGAGGATTTATTCTCTGTGGGAAAGAGTGTGTGTTTTGGGATCTTTGGAAACAAAAATCTTTTGTCAGCAGCTGCGAAAATCTGTAAGGCGTCTTAATCAGCTTTTGAAATCAATCTGAGGGCAGTTTTAGGGAAGTAGGAGTGTGTGAGAAACATTTAAACACTGGAAAAATGGAAGCTGAACAGCACTGTATCTTACCAAGAAAGTCCTAAATGTCTTGTCTGTCAGTGCATGGTGATGCTGCACTACAACACAAAAAATGACATTTTTTCACATAGATTTTTTACCTTTAGAACACAGTAATATACAAACATAACTTGATAGGATGGAGGTTTTTGCAGTGTGTGGTATGAACTCCCAGTGAGTGCGTGTCTGTCCTCTGGATGCCTGGTCCCTCCCTGTCATTTGAAGCCTGGTTGAGGAATGTAGATCTTGTGCCTGGCTGTGACTCAAGTGATCCCATGCTCATAATATAAGTCACATGATGGCGGCCACTGTAGAACAAGCACACACAGACACAAGCTCACACCCAGGTTATGTGTCACTGATAAACCGTGCTTTGAGTTGATTTGATTTAATGGACATGGAAGGTGTCTTTACACAAATATGTGTGTGTCTGATGGCTGTCCACGTGTCCCAGGACAGGAGCGGTATGGGAACATGACTCGTGTGTATTATCGGGAGGCGGTGGGAGCGCTGATGGTCTTTGACGTGACGAGGGCCTCCACGTTCGACGCCGTGCTGAAGTGGAAGGATGACTTGGACTCCAAGGTCAGGCATCTAAAGTCGACCCACCTCCTAAACTGAAGCCTTTCTTTCTTTTCTGTCGTTCAGTGTAAAAAATTCTTCCTATACCTGCACATGGCTTGCCACAACCAAAAAAAAAAAAAGTACCAAAGCTATAAAACAACAGAGGTGCAATCAGATTTTCAACCCAAGGCTTCACAGATGAAACAGTGGGATAGAAAATCAACTGGTCCGCAAACATTACTATTAACTATTATTACAGATGTGTTGGTATGTGTTCAGTGACTTTTTGTGCCAGCTCTGTGTGCAGGTTGTTAATATCGACCAATCCCTGTGCTAAATGGGCCTCCATGTTGTGTTGATAGTTTCAGAAAATTATAGGAATTGCGAGTTCCAATGTCAGAAAGGTGAGGTGAGGGGGTTTCAGAGGCTAATTTACCATCAGAGAAACACTTGTTGGAGCATGGTGACACCTTAAAGTGGATATAATCATTTAATGCGTTTATAAAAAAACAATGTATCATATGAAAGATGCTGCTTGCAGTGATGGATTTACGGAGGATTATCACCTGAATCTGCGTTCCCCTTAGCTTTCTGTCCGTCCTGTAGCTTTACTGCTTTGGTTCACTCTCACAGCTCTTATACTGTTGTTTTCGGCTGTAGTCGGTTATTGCAGATTCAGCTTTCTGAAACAATCAAACACAATTACTTCTGTCACTTTTGGCATGCACAGTACGTCCAAGTGCAACAATTATCATGTTTTATATCTGTTATTTCCTACATACCTAAAGATATATAAACAAGGTTTTTTTTTTTGTTTTTTTTCAACAACAAATTCTCATACATTTAAACATAAATTAGCCTTTGTACAACCATCATGCATCCTTTCTCTCTTCTCTCCTAAGGTGACCCTGAACCACGGGAGGCCAGTTCCAGCTGTGCTCTTGGCCAATAAATCAGACCAGCTGGCTTCCCAGCTGCCCAAACTCGACACCTTCTGCAGGGAGAACGGCTTTGTTGGCTGGTTCGAGACATCTGCAAAGGTAAAAAAAAAAAAGGGTACTAATATTGGATTAATATTGCTGCTCTCTATATAATGGCTGACTACATATTTGACTGGCTAAAATAATCGCAATGTCATTACAACCAAAGCCCACTGTAAATGGAAATGACTCTGCTAATTACTTTGCAAACACTAAAAGTGAGAAAACCTTATTTTCTGTGTTGTTAAGAGACACGTAGAGGAATGTCTGCAGTCTGGTGTGAGTCAGCCAACTGTTTTTTCCGCTCATCCAGAGTCCGCCTAATGAGTTACACACCAGGGTGCAAGTCCAAGACAGAAGTGTATTTAGTGAACACAAATTGGCTCAGCAGACAGGTCGGACAGCTCAGGACGGAAACAATGGTGTTTCTAACAGTGTATGACACCCGGCCTCTCATTAGCTTAATGTGCAGTGTCAGAATGAAAAGGGAGATAGTCAATTAACTCAAAATCAAACTTTCTGATACACTGTATTTTCCATTCTGACTGTGATAAGGGTTGAATTAGACACTTGTGACAGGGATGTGACATTCGTGCTCTGCTATGAAGGTATTAAAACAAGACCATGTAGCCTATAAAAGAAAAAAGTAACACAATCCTCCCCTTAGAAAAGAAAATCAGAATTCTGAAGCAATAAATCACACCCTTAAACTCAGGACTTTCGATTCTCCAGCATTATATATGACTGTTAGCTAATGGTGGCTAATGTTGACTGTCAAATATTGTTGTGTAACTGACTTTTCTGAGTGAATGACTTCATGGTTCTTCGCTATTTGTCCCTCTGTTACACTATGTTTCAACATCATAGATAAATGTTTAATGGATTTATCCCAAAAGTGTAAGTCTGTACCTGCTAGCACCTCTGTGTTGACGATAGTATGGCTGTGCTTTGAGCTAAATGCTAACATAATCACAATGCTAAAATGTTGATGTCTAACAGGTATGTTTGTCATGTTTTACTATCTTAGCTTAGTCTGTTAGCCTGCAGAATAAAATAAATATATCCTCTAGAAACCTTGAATAGCTGTAGCAAATTTTAAAGCAATCAAACTTATAGTATAGTAAAATGTTTCACTCCAAACCACATATGTCAGCCTCATGGTGGCGCTAGATGAAAAGTCAGATGATCTACAAAGTTAGAGGAGTTTATTCTCTGAGGACCATGGGTGTCTGTCAAAAATCCATCCAATGGTTGTTGAGATATTTCATTTTGGACCAAAGTGGTGTACTAACCAGCATTGCCATCTACAGAGCAACGCCACTAGTGTGGTACATGATTCCTTTACAGGGGTCTTCTTTTATTTCCTCCCTCAGGAAAACACAAACATCGACGAGGCAGCACGCTGCTTGGTCGAGCACATCCTGAACAACGAGGAGAGCCCGATGATCGAGCGAGACCCCAGCACCCTCGTCCTGTCTGGGTACGCCAACACCACGAAGGATCATCTCAACTGCTCGTCATGTGTGAAATGGTGACCCTGACCCGTCACAGACAACCAGGAAGTGAACAGCTGTGAGAATACGGCCACAGAGATACGTTTGTCTCAGGGACTGTCTGTAAAGAAATCGCCTTTGTGTTCCCCCGATCTTAGCCCACAGTGTTCACGGGCTGTGTTCACACTGCAGGCCAGCACGATGTCGGGCACACCTAAGATTGGGTTTTCATTACATTTTAGACATGGCCTGTGCAGACCCTTAAAAAAATCTGTTAATTTTCAAATTCAAGGGAAACATGTCTTAAATTGCTAATTCATTTTGGGAAAAGAGGCATAAAAGTGATCTGTCAGTTTCAATATGTCAACTTCTTATTTTTGATATTTTAGCAGTAACTCATGATTTGTATTTGACACCCATGGAAAACCCTGTGCTTGGTTATTTCATCCTTTTTGCAAAGGAAATTGTCGAGTATTATTGTTTTCTATTAAAAATGAGTTTAAAGTAATTACATTTGCACATGAAAACTACATAATTTTTCTAACATTCTGTGATGTAACCATCGGTACCTAATATGCACAGTCTTTCTTCCGATGCCTCTCTTGCTTGCTGTGAACATATTTGACATTGTGCCTTTGACATTTGGCTGAACTGACAGCTCCTGAAACTTTGGCACGTTGTCTGCAGTGTGAACACAGACATGGAAACGTGAAGCCTTCTTTGTACTTTTCCTCAGGCCATCATCATGCAGTCTGCTATATGATCAGAGGACATGAGTAAAATTAAGTCTTCCAGAGATATGAAGATGGCAAAACTGCAAACGCTGAAAATTTCTGCAGAGTTGTAAGTTTTATGCACCTAAGCTGTCAAAGATCTGAGATGCATTTTTCCCTAAAATAAATCAAAACTGAATCACACGGCGCAACAAAATCACACTCAGCAGCCTGTGGAGTGTACACAGAAAAAGGTTGAGTATTTTGTTCAGTAACACTTAAGCAGGGATGTGACGTTGATCATCACGACAAGCTGAAGTTGAACCTAAAGCTGAAGTTCGTGGTTACATGCACAAGTTTCCTACACTTAAGTGTGACTGAGGTCTAAGAAATGATTTCTACAGATTCAGGTTTACATTCAGATTTGTTGAGATTCTGCTCACATGTATCTAATTTAATAAAGACTTAGTGTGAAAAAAATCCATTCTTGACCTTTCAAACAAAAAAATCTTCAAGCTGAAGTTTGCCATTTGGGGATTTATGCTCATTAGTTTTCCGGCAGAGGGTTAGCTTAGCATAAGGACTAAGAACATGGAGAAACAGCTAGCTTGGCTCTACTCAAACGAAATCTGCCTACCAGGACCAATAAATCTCATGATTTAACACATTAGGTCTTGTTTGCTTAATGCACATAAAAACTGACAATTCTGCTCTGGACAGTTCCCAAGCAACCAGCGGAGAATCCAGGATGTTACTGTGCCCAGCACTGACATCGTCCAACACCTAAACTTCCAGTAAAACATTTTTTTACACTTACAATTTTTCTACAGATTAAACAAATAAGACAGCATGTTAATTACTGAGCCTGAGAGGTGCAGGAATGTGGATTTTGTTACCTTCAGACAGAACCTAGTCGGCTGGTTCAGCCTTTTTCCAGTGATCATGCTAAGCTAAGCTAAGCTAAGTGACTGTAGCCTCACATTTAACAGCTCGAGGAGAGAGTGGTATCAGTCTTGTCATTTAAAGTGCAAATCCTAAAGCATCTGTGCACTAAAAGATAACGTGCTGTCTACCCTTAGTTCCCTGCTCAGTTGTCACAGTCAAATCATTGTTATTATTGTATTTTGAATTGCATCCCTGTTTAACTGGTTGCACTGAGTTTAAACAGATCAGGAAACGAGGGAATGTATACTGTTTAATGACTTGACGATGGTCAGAGTGAAACTTACTGGACAGTCGTGTCAGACAGTTAACTAGCCTCCTCTCTCTCGTCACAAAGCTTGTACTACCCATCTGCTGAGCATCACAGCCTTATTTCTTTGCTAATATGATGTAAAATTAATCCCTTCATGTAACATTAATGCGCAGCATCTGAAGGATACATTCCGTGTATTCATAATTGCCTGCATGAAGTGAAGACGTTTTCTTTCACACTGGATCATGATGAACTGATGGACTGGAAAATCTGCTCTTGCATGCTACCCAGAAAAACACACAAGAACCCTTTGCAGCCAGAAATAAATATAAATATTGTGGAGGTAATGGAGGAGAATAAATTTAGCAGATATGTCCAGTAAATGAACAATTCAGTGAGTTGATAAAACCTGAAGGCTGTTTGTGGATTGAGAATTTCTTTAGTTGGGAAAAGCAGTGCTAAAGTGTAAACCACTTCAGGGTGTATATGGTTCCCCAAGTGCAGTAGAACGTCCTTGTAGATAAGCACTAATTTCCATGTCATTGTGTATGTTCTCTGTGTGGTTTCAATCTATAATCACGGACATTTCTTCCTCAAAAGGTGGATATTTCATTCTAGGTATTAATTCATCAGCAAACCTGACTCACTGTCAAACTACTGGCTCTGCTGCTGGTATGAAGTGTTTTCTCCGACCCTAAAATCAATTTCTTGCCAGTGAAAAACATGGTATGTGCTGCTCTTTGCAACGCAGCGGCGACAGAATAGCCGTCTTTGTCGAGTCTGCCTCGAGTGTAATATGAAATTCCATGTTCTCAAATTAGGCATCTACTTTATATTTCACTTCACTCCCTTTGATGTGTAATAGCCCGGCCTTGTAATGCAATGCATTTGTAACTGCATTTTCCGTGAAACCGGGCTACATGCAATAAAATATTTATTAGTGCCGCTGCATATATACTCTGCAATATGTTTTCAGTAGTGTTGTTCATTCAGCATCTTTGATTGAAACTAAATACATGTCACGTCTTCTCAGCTCAAGTCACCCTCAAACATCTGGAGATCATGGTTCTGTCGGTAGAAACCCTCGTTGTAATGGAAATAGATGGCTGTCAGGCAGAGGTCTAGAGGGCTCATGTGTGGTCTGGGGTGAGGTTGGTTCTGCTGCCTAACAGCCATTTATTTCCAGTACAATGAGGGTTTCTACAGACAGAAGCAGGGGTATGGTTTCTCTGGTAGTAGCCAGTCTCTTTATGGAAGACGTAGAAAGCAGAGCCCTGAGCTCCTTCAGACGAACAACCCCCAGCTATTGGTATGGTATGTCAATGACACCTGGGTCAAAAATTAGGACACAGATTAACGGACAATGAAAATTGTTAGTTGCAGTCCTAGAAAGCAGTGTCTTCTACTAAAAATCATACTGGAAAAAGAAACTTTGCTCTGAAACTTTCCTACTTCAACATATGACTCAAAAGTGCCATAAAGAGCAGTGACTTCTCTATTAAATACACTACTGAATATCACAGCCAATAGCAAAAAGTCAAGTTTTGTCTGGAGAAGTTTCCAAATGACATTTCCATACATTTTCCCAGGAACTTTCTCTCTAACAATTTAATCCAGCAATATTCCTTTTAATAAAAGATGTGGTCCCTACAGAAAAGTCTTCACCAGAAGCTTTAGAAACCCTCTTCAGATGCTGGTCTTTAAAATAAAGCAGGAACCATCACTGATTGCTCCCTGATGGTGTTTACTTAACCATGAAATGTCATTGAGACACAAACTGGAAATGCTGTTGGAACTAAACGGATCAAACTGGAACAGCCTGAGAAAATTATTTTAAGGCTTCAAGAAATGTCACCATATGGAAAGCTTCGAGGGAATACTGCACGGTATGTTTGCTGGGATCTTTTTTATTATGGCACTATAATAAAACACGGTCACTGTGGGGTCATAGGCACACTGATGCCATATGGGAATACTGTGATATAGGATTACTGCTGGAATGCTATGAAATACACTATAACATAGGCTAAAACAGAGTCACCGCAAATCAAACACCTCGGGTTGATATCGTCATGGATTTTCCTCCCTATATGTGTCTACATTTCATTGGACAGCACGGCATGTATTGAACCCTCCACACGCACAGAGGTGTTGAAACAGCTGATGCCTTGAGTCGCCTTGAAAACCCGGGGCAGCCTTCTGCTTTAAGATGCCCTCCCCGGACCCGAGAAGTGGCCCAATCGCCCTCCTTTCCCAGTCACCTGATTCATGTACTGCCATTTTACACACAAGTTTGACTGACAAAAAAAAAAAAAAAAAATCTGAATTAGCCTATCGGCACCCTCAATACAGAAATACACCCTTTTGTAAGAAGATTAAAAAAGACTGGGGGATAAAAAAAAAAAAAAAAAAAAAAAAAAAAAATCAAAGCCACTGAGGTTAGATGCAGCCAGCGCGGGGTGCTGTGTGGACCAGAGAGGTGTTTGCGGTCGGATCTCTGCACAGATTGAGAGGAGAAACCGGGCGAAGAAGAGGCAAAAACGGAAAGGACAATGCTTTTATATCGTCTGAGGAAAAAATGAGTGTTCAGTCGTAGGGGATGCCGCACAGATCTGATAATAATCACCGGTAGTCTTTCGATTATTGCCATCGTTATTTCGGATTCAGCCCTCGTACCGGCATCTCACCCTTGGCAGCAGCTAATTTCAGGGATACATTTACTGACGCTACATTGTCTTATCAGCTGCTTTTGATGCCCTGATTACATTTTTTGCCCCAACTATTTTTTTTCACATATCTCATTCCTGCAGCTGCCTCATCCTGATGCCGTCGACCGAATATTAAACGCTCCCCTGGATGTGACCGTCTTATGTTTTATTTGGCCGCCGCATGAATTCTCCCACCGGATCCTCGCCGGTGTACGCTGCTGCTGTCCTCCTCCTCCTCCTCCCGCTCACACGGCCGATTCTCGCAGAGGGCACTACCCTCCTCCCTGCCGCTAAAGACATTTTGATCGTCCTCCCCGGTTCCCCCCACCCGGACTCGACCATCACTCCGCCTGCCTCCTCCTCCTCAGTAACATGTCGGGACAGTCTTTGACGGACCGGATCGCCGCCGCGCAGCACAGCATGACCGGATCTGCCATCAGCAAAGCCGTCTGCAAGGCCACGACGCATGAAGTCAGCGGACCCAAGAAGAAACACCTTGACTGTAGGTTAAGCATACCATCAGTGCTTACTGTATAGATAGCCTGCATGCATCAAGCTACCAGCATCTTTCCTCACAAAGGATAGCTTGTATAAACAGCATCTATTTACCCCCCCTCAACCCCCCCCCCCCCCCCTCTCATCCGGCCCGGTTTATGTTTTCAGCCTCTTTAATTAGGCACCATTACATTCCCTCAGATTCAACTGTGATTTACGCAGCAAAGCAGCGCACCTGAGCATTAATGCAAGCAGTAAATTTCGACATCAGGCGAGGGGGCAGTCAGCCAGGTACTGTCTGTGCATGTCATTCAGGGGAAATAGGCCACTCTGCTATAGGCTAATCATATTGCAACCAGCCGCTTTACAGTGTAGGCCTATCCATTATTAACGCCACTATCAGCGGCAGCGTTTGCATCCCCTGGAGACACTTCAGTGCAGAATAATTCGTGCAGCATCACCAACATTTTCTCTTCAATCACAAGTCCAAGTTGACTGTCATGTCCTCCTGGTGCATTATTATCATTAATGAATGTGTTACTGCTGTCAGTCCTGAGGTGATGGAGGAGCAGGGAGAGGGAGAGTCATACTGTGTGTGTGTGCTGTAGCTCCGCTGGTGGGTGTTAAAATGAGGTGTTTAAAGAAGAGCAGTGCTGGTGTCAGTACAGATTCTTTATCTCCACGTTGTGCTAATTACCTGTGTGTGCAAACTGCAGCAATTATGCACACAGGGAGAGAGAGGAATCCTCACATGTGGATTTTTACCAGTGATTATTAGGTTAGGTGGCTTTTCTGCCTCACTATAATTACTTGACATGATCGATGGAGAGCACGAGGAATCAATGGTGCTGCCAGTCAGAGTCAGGGGCAGTCTGTCCAACAGCTACAAAAGACAGACAGACACGGAGGAGGGGGGGCGATAGCAAGATGGCTAATCAAGAGGAAATGTGGATAAATCAGTCTGAGAGAAAACAACAAGGCAGGTAGCCAAACAGCCTGAGCGTCAGTCATCCTGCTACACACCCAGCCAGTCAAGTTTGGCAGAGGATTAGTCAGTCATGTCCACAGCAGAGGTGACACTGGGAATTCTGGGCTCCTTCACAAGATGTGCCACCGGGCGCCTCAACATAATACATCTAAATTGGCCTGTATCACTAAAAAGGCAACTAAAGCAGAGAAGCACCCAGTGGGGGTGTCTGAGAGGGTTCAGAAGCAAGTTTGTCAATGCGCTGACGGTGAAAACAACCTCTTTTGAGACTCTTTAGTCACTATGTTGATGAATTACTGCTGCTTTGATTTCCTCAAGTTGATGGTGACCACCAGTAAAAGCTTGTTATTTAGATTTTCAGTGATATTACAGCTATAACCACTTAATGTTTTACCTTCCGGTTGGTGCAGATGGAAACTTTACAGTTAACACTGACTGTGATAACATTTTTCATTTCTAATGAAAATCAAGGCGATTGATGAGTCCAAATAAAGTATTGTTGTAAGTGCTAAAGAAAATATTAAACTCAAGGGCGTCAAGTGATCGGCACCATTATTGGTTTGCTTTTGTACCAGAGCCACAGTTTTGTAAGAACATAAGACCCCTGCAGTTATTAAATTGTAAGGTCGTCCACCTTCAGCACCCTCCATGAGTCGGAGTCTCTCAGAAACTAAATGTCATTTAACTCAAGGGTGAGAGCATATCTTCTAAAAATAGACCCAGAGCATTTACATGACAAATTTCCACCCATCAAATGGATTATAAAAAGGTTTATGAAAACGCTCTCAAGGACAATGAAGTATCTCTCAGTTTGGGTCGGTTCATTCTGGTCGAGGTGGTTATATTAGGCAGTTCTGTTCTGATCCGGCTCTTATCCTGATTATCACGGGCATAAAACGCCCCACGCCAAAGCAGAAACTGTAGGCCTGGCTCAATTCACCCCTCTGGAAGCTTGAATTGAAATTTTTAGCTAAATGAGTGTTTTGTACTTGAGCCATTCAGATGCAGCTGTTCGAACCAGCTTTCACAATAAAACACTCTCTGTTTCCTCTCAGGAGGGCCCCTCTTCTCCATCCAGGACATCATATAATATAACATACAACTCTGGCATTTATGGAGTGCAGAGGCTGCACTTTTAAGGTTAGGGAAAGCTGCAGGAAGGAAGTGTGTTTGCGATCAGGAGGTCAGTGGATCTAATCCCTCGACTGGCTGTGAGGGCCTTGGTGAGGAAGTGAATAAAGAAAGAAAAGGCAATGAACTCCGCTCTAAAGGAGCTTCTGATGAGTCAGCTGTACAAGACTGTGGGTCGATGTTGGGTCTCAGATGTGTGCAACTTGCCCAGACCACTGCTGGATTTAAGTCTTTTCTTATTCAACCTGCTTGGTTAAACAGGGTCATAAAAAGTGACAGAAAGGCCTACTTGGCCTGTAATTTTAGGCAAAGGCAGGGTGCGCAAAAGCCCTCAGCGGTGAACGACACCAGCAAATGGAACAAAATCAATGTGGTTTACAGAATAGGCTTAAAGGAACAAAATATAATCATACGTTTTTTCTGTGTCTGCACCTGGGTAGTGATTCTGGAACAGTTTGCCTAATCGGAGAGGTTTGATGAATACACACGACATTTCAGTTTCCTTTACAATATACTCAACTTGTTATTGATTCATCCCTGCCAGACACAGTGGGAAGAAAAGATGAATTGCTGTGCCATTTCTCCAAATGCAACACATGATAAATCAAATGCAATGCTGGTCATCGTAGCTACTCAGAGTGTGCAAACCCGGATCTCATTGGCATTTTTTTTTTTCATATTATGTCATGACCTTGACAGACCGGCTGGTGACATAAACGGCCAATGCTGATTATTTACAACCCCGTAGCAAATGATGAGCATGACAGACAGAGTAATGGGATTTCATCTCACTAGGCAATATTCTGCATGGCTGAGATGGTGGTGAGTGTCAACAGAAACCAGATCCATCACACGTAGAATAGTAATCAGGCCAAAAATGACCTTCTGCCCCTGAAAGCACAGTTAGTTGTGTTTTTCAGCGTGTGATTTATTTGGTTGTGTGTCATGGCTGTAATATTGATGTACTGTAGATGTGCTGAGAATAATCATGGGCCTTTTGCTCCTCTGGAGACACATTTTTGGCCTTTCAGGCAAATTAAATGAAAGAAGCCACTGAGAAGAAGTTGAAATGGTGACAGAAGACAAAAAATACCGGCGGATGGTGTGGGTGTATTATATTTCAAGTACACACTTCCACATTTATGTGTCAGTATAATGACTTTAAAATTCAATTCAGTTTCATGTAGTGAAACATGATTCTTTTTATCTAAAGCCGAGGTCTTTAAATATTTTGAGTAAAGTTTTTACTACATTTTACAGTAAGAGTCCCTCCAGCCACACTTTCTCTAAGACACTGGTTTTATATTTAGTTTCAACTAGCATTACAAATGCCTTGAATTTAACTTCTGTTGTATAAATGTCACCTAAATCTTATTTTTAATTGTGTTACTGTGTACATTATTTCCTGTGTGGACTGCAGTTAATCAATAATCTGAGCTGGCAATCACGCATCCGATACTTCATCACATCCCTCTGGCTACCAACACTGTCACACGGCGATGATTAAATGCTAGCTGATGTATTATCACCCAAAGGAATACACAGAGGTGGACCCAGCATGGAAATATTTGGCTGAAGAAGCTCTATTATTTAGGCGTAATTGTATTTAAGTAGACACACGAGGACTTTGCTATTTATTACACGGTGAGAAGTAAAATAATGCCTTTAAACAAGCTATGCTAGCAGCGCTGTGAGGCTACACTTAGCCACTGTAGATAGCACAGATAGCTAACAATGTCTTCGTTTGAGAAAACCGTTCACAACATAAATATGTTGGTGAGCATTTAAACCAACTCAAACAGTAAATCAAAGCAAATATGTCAAAAATTGCAGCTGACTTGTGAAGCTACCCAATTGAATTTACACACCCTGTTAGCTTAATTCACTTGAGCTTAATTCTGTAGTACTTACAGACATGTAAGGCAAACTTCACCAAGGAAAGACAAGAGATGAACTGTATGCTTGTCACAGCCGCCGTGCAGCTAAAATAGGGAACACACTTACATTATTAGCATCTTCGTTTGGCCTGTTAGCATGCTAACGTTAACAGCTTAGCACTGAACACATAGCACATAGCACAGGCTGATGGGGATGTCATTAGGTTTTTAATTAATTAAATTTTTTAATTAAAAAATTTTGGCCTGATGATGGTGCTTAGATGAGTCATTAAAATTGATTTTACGGCATGAACATGAGCATGAGCATCGGGACAAAATTTCATGGTAATCCATCCAATAGTTGTTGAGGTGTTTCATCCACAAAGCCTAAAATTGTGCTGCACGTCCACCTTAATGGTGTGTTTCTGTGTGTTCTCTTTTGACGGGAAGCATTAATTAGTTGGAATCAATATGGTCCCATTAATTATTGAGCCAGAAGGAAATTCACAAACAAACCATTAACAATGTGTAAAGCATGACTGAACCCTACCATTACCATGTACAGTTTTGATATTAATGCCCTGAGATTTAATTAGGACAAGGGACTTCGAAAATTCCTTACAATAAAAACAGATTATGAATAGGGGTGATTCCAGGGTTGTAGCCATTTTCATGTTCTTCAGTGATAAGATCAGATTCATAGTGGTCAGGTATAAATATGTAGTCAGCTTTTTAGATGTTAGTGTATGTGTTTTTTACATATTTCACTTCCCATTTTCAGATAGTGGGAAAACACAGACCTTAATGTTTGGTCCTAATGCAGGGGACCAAATGTCACAACATTAATGCAGCAGAGTGAGACTCTGACAGCGTGACTGTGCTGACAAGTCACGGGCAGGAAAAAGTCAGACAAGTCAATGAAAACTATAATCAATATTGTTGCGGTTATGTGGTTTTCACACTCAAAAATAACATGAAATAAAGTAAATCTGAAGGGGATTGAAGCATTAGCTGCAGTGAATTGCGGGTGCTCCGGGTGCCTTTGACATGCATTAAACATTTAACCATGGTATCAACTGGGACTGTGGGTATTCAGCGTTTCAGCGGGCGCAGAAAACATCACAGAGCTTTCAAGTAAACCCTGATAACCTCTGATCCTGTGGAAGAACCAGACCAAAGATTTGCCTCAGAAACCAGACTGCTTGAAGTTTTTCTCACAGTAACACAAATTCTCTCTCCGTCTGCCTTTGAATACAAGTTCACTTCCTCTCCCTCCTCAGTGGTTTCACTTACTGCATCAGGATGTTTTTAATTTAGCTCCTTTACTTGTCTCGTGTGTTTGATTTAGTTGCTGGGGCGCTGTTCTTTGCCATGTTGTGCTCTGCTGTCAAAGTCGAGTAGAACTGCCTCTCATCTTGACTTTTAAGTTTTGACCTAAGAGATTTTTATTCAACCCCAATTCCAAAAAAAGTTGGGACGTCGTGTAAAACATAAATAAAAACAGAATGCAATGATTTGCAAATCCTTTTGGACGTAAATACAGAAAAAAGACAAGATCTTTCATGTTCAAACTGATAAACTTTATTGGTTTTTGTAAATGTACATTCATTCTGAATTTGATGCCAGCCATGCATTCCAAAAAAGTTGGGACAGGAGCATGTTTACCACTGTGTTGCATCAGCTTTTCCTTTAACAACACTCAGTAAGCGTTAGGGAACTGAGGACTTTTTGAAAGTTAAATTCTTTTCCATTCTTGCTTGATATACGACTTCGGTTGCTCAACAGTGCGGGGTCTTCCTTGTGGTGTTTTGCACTTCATAATGCGCCACACACTTTCAATGGGAGACAGATCTGGACTGCAGGCAGGCCACAGTACCCACAGTCTTTCACTACCAAGCCACGCTGTTGTAACATACAGAATGCGGGTTTGCATTGTCTTACTGGAAAAAGCAGGGACGTCCCCCGTCCCCCCAGCTTATGTGATGACAAAACCTGTGGGTGCCTTTCAGCATTAGTGGCACAGATGTGTCAGTGAAGTCAGCAGCATTTCTGGTCGTTGGTGATACATGGTTTTCTCTTTGCATGGTGGAGTTTTAACTTGCTCTTGTAGATGCAATGAGGAATTGTAGCCCATGTAGTTATATCCTTCATACAATCATGCTGGTTATTAATGCAGTGCTGCCTGAGGGATCCAAGACATTGTTGGCATTCCATGTTGGTTTTCAGCCTTGCCCCTTACATGCAGAGATTTCTCCAGATTCTGAAGCAGAAGGTTCCTTTATTATAATCATACTCAGTACAACATCGTGAAATCTGTTCCCTGCATTTTCACCCAGCCGGAGGACCAACGCCAGTGTCTTGGTCAAGGGCACTGACAGGATAAATGACCCGAGATACGTGTTTTAAGCCCTCAGAGGAAACCACACAAGCATGGGAGAACGTGTGAACGCCACACAGAAAGGCTCCATCCTCGCTTGTGAACACTGAGCCTCTCCAGGATGCCCCTGTGATACCTAATCATGATACTATTACCTGTTACCAATCAACCTGTTTACCTGTGGAATGTTCCAAACAGGTGTTTTTGGAGCATCTTTCCCAGTCTTTAGTTGCTCCTGTCCCAAATATGTGGCTGCATCAAATTCAGAATAAGCATATATTTACACAAATCAATGAAGCTGATGAGGTCTAACATTCAATATATCGCCTGTGTACTGTTTTCAGTTGAGTGTATATCAAAAAGGATGAGCAAGTTATCACCTTGTTTTTGTGTGATTCACTTGTTTTTCATTTAATTAACTGCACGGTCTTACAGTACTACTGAGAACACTGTGTCTATTCATTTAAACAAGGTTCTCTAGAGGAAAATAGTGAGATGAACATAGTCAGAAAAGATCTTAAACTGGCTGATAAATGTCACTGAACTCGTTAAATGGAGCAGTGTTACAGTATGTGCACCTGACGGTCTATTTATATGAAGGGTTTTACTGTAAAACGCACAAGTTTAGAGAAAAAAAATGCAAAGCTTGGTTCTTTAAGATTAAACGGATGCTGAACATATTTCACATTTTGATCTTAAACCAGAGAAATCCTTGAAGAATTTAGGCCATTCTTCTACCAGTCTGCCCAAGCTGCATGTGTAGTGTTCACTGCTGAATTCAGAATCACCTCCTGCATTATCTGTATTTAATTATTGCTGGGCCAAATTGTTGCAAGCATAAAACTGAAGGCTTATTTCGCTGCCTTTTAAAAAAAGTTCCTGAGTGAACTTATCATTTGTGGGACCTTTGAATCCGACACACTGCAGAACTCAGAGCTTATTTCCATTTGAAATGTGAGTAACGTTTGCTTTCAAGAGACAATTTACACTCTGGATGCGAGTCTCAGGGAGTAAATATTTGGATCAACTCTGTTTCAGTCCATCACTGCTAACAAAGACGCTCTGTAAGAGTCTATTCATTTGACAGTATTTTCTCTCTTGTTTTTGTAAATTATACATCCCTTGAGCTGATTGTGGCGGAATAGAATTGACCTTGTGATATAACTTTCCATCTTCTGAGATGATATTTTATTGGCATTTTGGTGGAGTAGGTAGGTAGCACTGTTGAACTGCAGCCACAAAATGGATTTTGTGATACAGTAGCCCTGGTCCTGATTCATCTGTCTATACAGTCTCTATTATTAAATAATCATTTGTTCATTGATTTGTGTGCTGCTATTGAGCGAGGCAAAATGAATGCACCAGTCGATAAGACTGCATTCATCATGGTTGTTCACTCATTCCATCGATTCATAATAACTCAACCTGTAAGCTCTCTAAGGTTATAAATTATGATTTTGACACTTGGCTGGTGCTTTTATTCACAGTGACTTACAGGAAGTGAACAGGCATGGTCTGAGTTTGATATGATTTCTAACCTCTTGGCCACACCTGTTTCTATTGTCTTTGCTCCACTCATCATTTGTTTATTCGTTTTACAGTTTTCTGCATATGTCCACATTCTTTCATGTGCTTTTTTGTGTCCCTCAGACCTGATCCACTGCACCAATGAGCTGAATGTCAGCATCCCCCACCTGGCAGACACACTGCTGGAGCGCACGGCCAGTAACAGCTGGATAGTGGTTTTCAAAGCGCTCATCACCACACACCACCTCATGATGTACGGCAACGAGGTGAGCTGATGCGCCAGCGTATGGAAGCCCGGAGAGGGCAAAGATGTTAATTTTTTAAAGTGTCACGATGAAAAGAGGATAGTTTGTCATCGTCACATAACAAGCTTGTTTCAATGAGCTCTAAAAATGGTTTTCTCTCAACACAAAAACAAGCATGATCATTCAGGTCTTCTTTCAAATGAGCTGCAGATGTGAGTTAACGTCATGCAAACGTACAAACTGAAAAATCTGAAAGGGCCAAAAAACTACTCTGAATAAAATGTGGTTTAGATGTGATTGTTTTCATTTATTCATGATTATAGCTGTGCGTTCAAGGTCTGGAGGTCAACTAGAATCTGTGCCTGGATTGCTTTGTCCAGTTAATAGAAACACTGGTACGCTGCAGAATACCAGCTTCAGGAGAGGCACAATAGATTAGTACTGAAAAAATGAACAAAATTTGATTACTCACTGCCCTTTTCTTCGTTTTATACATTATATCTTTGGGTTTTGGTCTACAAAACAGACACTGATGAGGGCAGCTTGGGTCTTGGCAACTTGTGATGAGCATTTTTCACTATTTTATGATATTTAAGAGTTTCATTGACTAAATGATTCATCTATAATGCAATAATCATTAGTTGCAGCCCCACAGTAGGTGTTAAACTATTAATGTAACATCAGAACAGTGCACACAGGAGTCAATGAAAGGAAACATCCAGAGACCAGAGACATTTGCTCACCAGGTTGCAGCAATTTCTCTCCAGCTCTTGCAGCGAGTTTCTTTGAAGTCGTATCTTCCATATCTCCAACAAGGACTGATGAGGTATCCAGCTGACATTTCAATGCCCGGCGTGACAAATCAACTCACCACACCGCTCGCACTACAAGAGCGACAAATAAAAGCATGTTAAATGATCTCAGAATCGACACTGCAACACAAATCATGACATAATGTTTAGAAAATCTGTCAAGGAGGCCTGGGTTTGCGTGACCAGAAAAACTGTGAGGTTTAAAGACACAAGAAGCGGCACCTTTAGTTCCCTGTGGGCAGCCAAGATCAGCACCCGGGATTAAAATGGGCCATGACATGTGCTAGTTGACCTGCTCCAACCTGGCAAGCAAGACCGACGCTGACACGAAACATGAAAGACAAACACGTTAGAAGTGATGACTGACAGATGAGGGCAGAGATAGATAAAAACACACCAGTTTGTGGTTTCAATGAAGGATGGTTGGTGCTGCAGAACTGTTGTCCTTCAGCTGCTGCATCATCAGCCTTGTGCATTTGATTTTCTGCACTTATCTGGTTGCTGTGGAGTATGTGATCTGCTATTTTACTGGCAAACTGCACCCGTGCTACCTGCGTCAAGCTACAAGTCGACAAAGTCAGCGCTGCAGCTCCGGTCTGCAAATTCACTGCTATTGTGTCTGTGTGGACATGACTTAATATTGTCAGGGAACGGCATCAGATAAGTCACTAACTCTTTCCTCTTGTCCTTTTTTTCTATCAGAGATTGATGCAGTACCTTGCCTCCAGAAACACGCTCTTCAACCTCAACAACTTTCTAGATAAGGCTGCACTACAAGGTGATTTAATGCCATTTGGCTGTGTGTAAACTCAGCAGTGCTGTACGTCTAACAAAATGACTTTATTTTGGACTCTCCCCGGCTCTATAACACTATCAATAAGCTCATTTCAGAGTCTGCTTCAAAGGAAAGCTACAAACAAGTGTGCCTTTTGTTTGATAGAAGGGCTGCTGAACGTTACTGAAAATGGAAACACATTCTGCAATTCAATATATTTGAAAGTATAAAATTAATAAATAAATAAATAAATCTCGAGGTAAGATGGTGCAAAGTGCTAGTTTGACACGTTGGGGAGAAGCTCGTGGAGGAGTTAGTCCATTTCATGATCATGGGGATTATGGCGTCTTTACCTGGTGTGCAAGGAGGCCAAGGTGATTGGTATCTCACTGCAGCGCCCCCTCTGTGTCCCCCAGGGTACAACATGTCAACTTTCATCAGACGCTACAGCCGCTACCTGAATGAAAAAGCCATGTCTTACAGACTAGCAGCAGTGGACTTCACCAAGATGAAGAGAGGGTAATGAACTCAGCACACACTACACTGACACACATGGAGGCACATTATATGCCTTTTTAAGCAAAAAGGATGCGAATATTAATATGATTCTTTTTATTTCTATGTTCTACTTCAAATAGATTTTGTTTTTTCTTGATGTGAGCCCCTGTGACTTTTGCCTCTATGGCCATAAGTGGGAATTATGGGCTACTGGCAAATGCTAAACAATGCTAATTGCTAGTTTTAGTAGAACGTTAGCACAAGTTTAAATAAAAAAAAAAAAAGGGTAAAAAAGTGTGAACTCACCCAGAAATCTCCACCTATAACGCTTGTTTTACTAATAATTAAGCGAACATTATCCACTATAAGCTGCTGATCCTTCCATACCAAATAAGGCTTATAAATTAATCTTCATTCACTTGTAGGGAGAAGAAGTTTTATTCTCTCTTTCAAAATGAACACAGTCTCACTTTAAAATGTGTTTCTTGTTGCTAATCCCCACTAAGAGTCTGTATCTGGTTATTTCTTCACCCAGTCAAGGACCTCCTTGCACACATACACACCTTAGTCTGCAGGTCTGATCAGTGTGTTGCATGCATGTTTGTGTGCATGTATCCTTGTTTGTCACCAGGGCTGAAGGCGTGATGCGCACCATGAACACAGAGAAGCTGATTAAGACTCTGCCCACCATTCAGAACCAGCTGGATGCACTACTGGATTTCCAGGTAAACGTCTCACTTAAAGACGCAAGATGTGCATGAAGACTATCGTGATCAGATCTCATTGTCTTTCTTTTCCTTCTGTCCTTCAGCCTAACTCCAACGAGCTGACCAATGGAGTGATCAACACAGCTTTCATGTTGCTGTTCAAAGACTCCATACGGCTGTTTGCTGCTTACAACGAAGGCGTCATCAACATGCTGGGTAAACCATACGTACAGTCCAGCAGATCAAGGGTTAATCTCCATTGAGTGCACTTGTATTTATGCAGTAATCTGCCTCTGATGCCGAGATCACAAGACTGTGACTCCATTCAATCCATCTTTAAGGGGAAATCAATTTTTCCTCCGACTGTCTCTCGCAGTCCAGTTAAAGACTATAAAGATCACCTTTTCTTTCATTAATTATGAAGCCAGTGAGGAGTCAGAGGCTGAGAATAGACCATCAGACTCTTCAGTGCGGAGTTCATTAAATGATTCATTTATTAATTGACCTGATTTGAGGTGCTTCAGCCAGGGATACTGGGGCTCTACGTGGAATTTATTTCCAGATGTGCAGGCTAATCAGGACAAATCACTATCAGATTGATTTTTTTTAAGCAGTTTTTTTTTTTTTTTTTTTTTAAATTGCACACACCTCAGTGGATCTTATGCTGATTGTGGTCTTCTGATACACAGAGAAATACTTTGACATGAAGAAGAACCAGTGCAAAGAAGCTCTGGAGATCTACAAGACTTTCCTCAACAGGATGACCAAACTGTCCGAGTTCCTCAAAGTGGCAGAGGTAACGTCCGTTTGTCCCGCTGCTCCTGTTTCCACAGAGGAAACAGATAAGGCGAGAATATCTGTCTGGAGCGAATCTCGACGGTCTCCTCTCCTATAAGCATTACCTCCAGGCTCTTTTATCAGCAACTCCTGTTTCACTGAAGAATTTAATGCGCAGAGACGATAATCCTCTTTCACCTGTTGAGATTTGCTCCAGACTTCTGTTACCTTCGGGATCTGATATGCGGTTGGTATTTCCAAACCTAAAACTGACCGTAGATCAGTGTCCAGGGGCTTTCTTCTCATTAATCTTTTGTTTTTGCCTTTAGATTTTCTCCTGTTTCTGTCCTTCTCTTGCCCTGACCTGGGGAAGGGGTTACTCCAAAACAGTGATTAATGGCTGAGTCTTAGCCTATCAGAGAGCCACTCATGTAGAGCTTCCAGTTGAGGGACCCCTCGCGTGCTGCCTGTTCACATGCCTGCACTGCATGCCCAAGCAAGCTCTTTTTCTATCACAATCTCTGTCTCCTCTTATTTTATTTCCTCCTTTTCTTAAAAAACAACAACAACATATTTTTTCTTTATAATGCCTGTTATCCAATTAACAGTTGCAGTCATCGCTAGGCCTCACAGTGGATATAAACAGTTTGATCCTCTGTAGACTGCGTAGCATCCGTCTTCAAAGGCTTTCTCTCTGCTTGGTTTCGATCCCATTTGGAAGAAGGTTTGGGGTGCAGCCGCTCGATCCAAAAAAAAAAAACAACAACAATAACAACAAAAACAGACTAACGTTGACTTTAAGGACCCATTCATTTTACCTGTCTAACAAAATGTGTGTTTGTTTGTGTGTCATCTGTGTCCCTCCCCCGTCCTCCTGTTCAAAGTCAACATTAGTTGAGTGTCTTCCTTTTGGATGTTTCTTACCTCGCAGTCATGTGACCTGTTGTCTGCCCTCTCTGCCCTGCCTGTTCAATCAGTCGGTGTGCTCAGCATTCATTTCAAACCAGTCTCCAGACCTCAGTGTGCGTGTGCGTGTGTGTTCTTATAAGTGTGTGTGTGTACATCTACTGTGTATATATAGGTGTTTGTATGCGTGTGCATGCGCCCTCCTCCCCTCCTCCTCTGTTGTCTTTTATTTGTTTTCCTTTCCAGCCACTGCATGAAGTAATGAATGCTTGGGTTTGATTCTTCTTTCTCCCTCCTCCTCCTCCTCTTCCTCCTTCACACGCCTCTTCCCTTTTCTTTTACTCTGTTGGGTTTTTTGGTTTATTCCTTGTTTTATTATTACATTTGGTTTATTTTTTATTTTGCCTCCCTCCTTCCTCCCCTACCCCTCCCTCCTTTTTTGTGACACAGCGAGTTGGGATAGATCAGGGCGACAGCCCCGATCTCACACAGGTCAGTCTACATCTCATCTCAATCAGTCAATCAACCAGTCAGTCAACCAGTACTTAAATCCGTCAAGTCAATCCCATAATGCTTCATTCTTAACGCTCCCGTTCCCTACTCACCCTACAGACCTGCCCACACTGCAGCTGCCCCGTCCTCCTTCTCTCTTCTTCACTCCCCTTAACTCCTTCGCCTTTTCTCCCTTTTCACTCTGAGCCTAGAATAGAGAGGAAACAATAAATGAAGACCTGTAAATAGCCTTGAAGCACTTTTTTTTCACAATTTCCAAGCATTAGTGCAGGATTTTCATTATTTTTCTTATCTGACTCACTGTAGAACAAATTTCACTCTGAGGTAAGATTTCGAAAGCAGCATTTATGTGGCTGAATAACAAAAAGTTTGTAGTCTCTTTTTGCAGATTTATATTTTAGATGTCCATAACCGGGGCTTAGTATCTGTCTGAATTTTTCCGGCAGTCTTTCTGGCATTTCACAGTGTAAATATCAAGGCTTGTCTCTTCATTCAAAGTCTTCTTCAAATAAGTCAGCACAGCTTTATGAAATAGGTTTTTGCCCATATAAGCAGTGTTCAAATCATTTTCCTGAAAAAGATTATGTCCCTTTGCATTAGCTGTGGGGAGAGCAGCGAATGGTTTTTATTAAGTAGGTTTCTGCAAATATGACTTGGATAGGTGTACATAATGCCATCATAAGCACTGCATATCATGCTAAAGGCCCCAAATACAACTTATCCTTTTCAGTGGACGCATAATTGGATTTTTAATGTGATAAATCAGGTAACGAACTGAAAAGGGCTGACTTTTTTAAAATGAATGCCATGTTTGTAGTGCTTATGAAGACCTTATATGCCCTTATGCAACAACATAGTGAGCCATGCCTATACTGAGCTGTAGATATGTGTCTGTTTTACTTTTAAACTTTTAGCATATTCTAGATTTCTCTGAAGAAGGATATCCAGAATTCGCATTTTACTCTCTTTCCCCCTTAAAATAAGTATATGAGAAATCTTTTCTTTGCTTGTTGTGTTTGCATTGTGTTCTCTGATGCTGAAATGTAAGGCTCTAGATGAAAGCCGTGGTATCACATGTGGTCCAAACGAACCCATCCATCCTTTTTATTTTCCAATAAGAAGTGCTGGCCAGCTGCTCAATGTGTATACCTGGTTTTTCACCAGACGTTTACATTTCACTGAGTTAACGTCTTTGGCTTCCAGTGGGATAAAATCTTGGTACTTAGCTCTTTTATTTAGCTGCTGCCTGATTTCCAAATGAAATCAAATGACCAATCCTTTAATTTGACTTTGAACCTAACGTGGAATCCATGAGTTAACTCTTAATTTTGGGACTGTGATTTTCTTTTTGTGTATTTGTGTGTAAGTGTGTGTGTTTATGAGAGCGTTTGTGCACTGCTGGCCTCTGCATGGGCTCATTAGACGGTTCAGAGATGTGTTTATTGTGTTTCTACTACAGTGGAGCCCTGCAGCGACGATGCTCTGCTCTGTCCTGAACTGTCAGTCCCGCTGTGGACTCGCTTGCATGATCCTAGGCTGATGTGTGCATGCTGGTCAACCAAACCTGATGAAACCAAACGCAAATAAACAAATAAAATAGATACATAAATAACACTGTCGTAGAGTAAATAATGAATCTGAGGATGATGTCTTAATTTCGCTGCTGCTTTGTGTGTGTGCGAATGTGAGCGAGTGACATAAAATGAGGAGGTGAGGAGATTGGCGTGAGAGAAAGCAGTGTGTCCCGTTTTGTCCACTTGGCTGTTGTTCTAATGTTATCCCACCGACCCCGCACCCCACCCGATTTGCCCCCCTCCTTAGGCTCCCAGCTCTCTCCTGGAGGCTCTGGAGCAGCATCTAGCCTCTCTGGAGGGCAGGAAGCTGAAGGACCTCTCCACTGCCAGCAGGTACGTTCAGATCACAGAGAAGTTACGCAGATCTGATGCACCATTTACTTAATACTACTATTACCACAACTGCTGTTCCAACTGCTACTGCTGCTACATGGACTGCTGCCACGGGTACTACTGTTACACCACTAATACTACTTTCATTACAAAACAAATTGAACAAAAACACTAAGAGGCTACAGCCATGTGAGCAGCTCTGTGAGGCTGTATTAAGACACAGTGGTGCTTTGAGCTAAATGCTAATGTCAGCATGCTAACATACCCACACTGACATGCTGATGTTTAGCAGGTAATGTTTACCATTTTAGTGTAGTGTGTTATCATGCTAACATTTGCTAATTAGCAAAAAACATGTAGTACAACTGAGGTAGGCAGGGATGCCATTAGTTTTTCAAGTGTTTTGGTCATAAAATATCAGCAAAGTCGCTATGAAAATTGAGGAAAAGTCAGCGATCACCATTATAATTAGGATTTATCCTCTGGGGACCATCGATAAAACTGAATCCATCCAATAGTTATGGCATGGATTCTGCTGATTTAGTGGAAGTGCTGCTGCTACTGCTGTTATATGAGTGGTACTTCTACTACTGTACTGTAACTCCTACTACTGCTTGAAAATGTTTTAGACATGCTAGCCCACGATTCTTAAATATTTCAACAACTATTGCATTTGATTGCATTGAAGCTTCACACTGACAGTTGTAGTCCCCAGAGGCTGAATCCTGACAATTGTCATGATCCTCAGACCTTTCATGTTGTGCATCGCCTGATCAAACTTTACATTTGTCCGACACTTTCCTTTACTATGAGCCTCACAGCCTCACAGAGCTGCGAGCGTGCCTGTCGATTCTTACTCTTGTTTAAGTCTTGTTAAAAGTTAAGGTTAGGAAACACTATAAAGTGCAACTCAGTAAAAAAGAGAAACAACAAACACAACAAAGCAGAATAGCGACTGTGTAAATTCTGCAGGCTTTGTAAAAATATGTGTCTGTGTGTGTGTGCGTGTGTGTGTGTGTGCCTCACCTTTAGATCCAGCACCTTGTCCAGTGCAGTGTCCTCTCTCTCCAGCGCTGGGATCTCTCTCAGCCGTATGGACGACAAGACAGACGACAACAGACTGCAGCAACACAAGGCGAGACATGCAAGAGGATTCCAAACTCACATACACATATAGGTTTAGACAGCTGATACTAAACATCAACCACACTGCATTGAATGAAACCACAGTATGATCACTGCCAATGCACACACACCCTTTCACAAAATGACTGCTTTTGGCTTTTGTGCGAGAAAGGCACACTGAAATCACTTTAGCTTGTGTGAACTGTGAACAAAACTGTACATCACGTCTTTCTGTCCTCTGCACTGTTGAACGGACAGTTCAACAGTGTTGAAGTGCATTAATCCTGCAATACAGTGAAATACACCGTTTCTGGCTGCTGGCCCATAGCGGACAGAGATGCACAGAGAATGAAAATGAAGTCCCGGTCTCAAGACCCTCTGCAGTGGAATTTCCATTTAAATGAAGAAGCATCCAGGACAAATCAAAAACACAGGGAACAGAAATGACAAATGATTTTCCAGAGGAGGTTAATACTATTCGTGTGTACTGCAGGGCTCTTTATAAACCATGGAAATGTCCTATTGTACTGTTACTGCGTCTCATGCAGGAGGACGGTCATAAGGTGATCGACATCCAGACACCAAATGCGTCACCCAGCACCCAGTCAGTGGGCAGTGCCAACAGCAGCGGAGGAGCCACAGATCTCTTCTCCAACTCACCCATCGTACCCGTCAACAACCAGTGAGTCCAACATGCATAGTCTCACACACATACATACAGTGTATGATCTTCTGTATATTGCAGAAATACTTTTCTAGCCATAATATTTTTATTGTTTTCTACCAACTACTATCCTTCGTTTCCTTGGTTCCTTTTATCGAGCAGGTTTTTTCCCTTGCTGTCTTTCTAAGTTAGATTTTGAAAATGGTGTTTGGTGGTTACATAAAACTGATCCATTTTCCTTCCTGCAGTGTGCCAAACCTGACCAGTGAGCTGTTCACCCTGCAGCCTAACTTCACCCCCATCCAGACCACACACACTGTGCCCAACAATAACAATGCCTGGGGAGGTAGGCCCGCATACACGACCGAACGCACACACAATCATGCAAACATGCAGCGTGCAAATACATGCCCACTCACGCGCGCACCGCTCGGAGCGGGATAAGCTGTGACAGTGATGCCCAGTTGCTTCATGCTCTTGACTCATTTTGCCTCTTTTCTCCTTTCATGTTACCATGGTAACCTTTGGATGTCAGGTGACCTGCTAAAGCCCGCCCCACCCGCTCAAATTCACAGCCCTGGAGCCCCATTGCACTCTGGGAAAATGCTGCCCAACGATTTGGACTCCTCATTAGCCAACCTCGTTGGCAGTGAGTGTGCCGCATCTCTCTCTCCAAATATTCAGTCATTGCTTCCAGTTTTCCTGTCTTTGCTGTTCTTCCTCTCTCGCCGTGTTGCTTCCTGTCAGCTGATGTTATGTTTCTTTTTTTTTCCCCTCTTACAGACCTGCAGTTTGGTGGGACGCCAGCTAAAAAGTGAGTGGCTTTTTCATGACGTCTAAACTTAGCCACGAGCAAATGACTCAGCTGCCCATCCAGTTTTATCACCGTTCACACTCTGTTATGACTCATTATTCCTCTTCTGTTTTTTGCATAATCGCTGCATCTGTAACAAATCCTGTGTGTGTGTGTGTGTGTGTGTGTGTGTGTGTGTGTGTGCATCAGGCCGGAGCTCCAGTGGAGTCAGCTGGTAGAGAAGAAGCCAACAGGAGGAAGTGGTTGGCAGTCAAAGACCATGTGCACCAGCACCAACTGGACTCACACCACCCATCCCATGGCCCCTGCACCCATGCCCGTCCCTCAGATGGTAATTTATAAGCCACACTCGCACTGTGTTTTTTAATGCTATGCATGGTCACATACTTACTGTGAAGCTGCCACACACCCAGAGTCCACTCACAGAGGTGTTTTCACTTATGTTTCCTGAGGAGACCTGCGCAACATAGAATGGGCATATACAGTTAGTCATGTGCAGGACAATTAAAAAACCAGACCAGCACAGAGCTGCTTTGTGCCTGCTGGGTGTGACTTTTACTCCAGTTGGATACACAAACAAAAAACTGCTCTGTGTAGCACGTGAAATAGTACGTGTACTAATGGCAGTGTAAACAACACAGACTAAAGCAGCACAGAGTTCACACGACTTGTTGTGGTGGAATCCAAATAGAAAAGCTACTGTCGCGTCTCTGCCATGACAGTTCTAAACGCACCTGTCATCTTTGTATTGCCGTCAAGTAGAACGCATCAGGCGCGAGTTTTCTGGCAGCTACAAAACAATGATGGGAAGATTAAAAATAAACGCAAGCGGACATTAAGGTCTTTATGTTATACAGGATCTGGACACCTCTCGCAGAAGTGTTGTATTGGGTATTAATCTGGGGCCATCCATCAGTTAGTTTCTCTTAATGATACGATATCTCATCCTGGACTGAAACTCATCACATATACCTGTTGGCCAGCTCTAACTTTTTCTGCTGCAGTCGGGGCTTTTGAAGGAGCTCCCAAATGTGCCTCCGTCCTTTGTGCTCCACTCTAATTATCGCCACGTCTCTTCCATTCAGTCTGGTTTCATCTTTTCATTTTCGACTGATTGACCTCTCAACTCAAACCGCTCATTTATTCGGCAAATGGCTCGGAAAGCCGGTGGCATGGCTTGAATAGAAAGTAGACGCGAATGGAACATGAGGAATGGGCAGAGGTTGGGTTTATCTCCTCTGCATGAGCACGGCTTTTATTGTTATAACTCTTTTTCTGTAACCCTCCACAGAATGGGATGATCTATACTGGCTATGTAAGTACCTTTCTTCACTTCTCGTCCCCATCAATCCTCTTTTTGCATCTGATTTCATCCTGACATCCTCCTAAAGCCCCTCTGCTTTGCTTTAAAAATCAATGCTTGTGGCACTTTTACTATTAGACTGTTTGTATTGTACACGAATTATCAGAGGAAAAGGGAGTTATTTTGCTTATTGTGCTGCCTTGGCATTGTTGTTCCATCCCTTGTGGTTATTACAGGCTGCCAATCTGCCACCTCAGTTCATCTTTGTTAAATCTTGCACCTCTTTCTGTTGCTCAGGATTAGGTGTCCTACATGCAAACGAATGCAAATATTAAGGACAGTCAGAGCATTTCTGTCTTTGTTTGGGGGGCATCTTTGACAGGTTAGACATGATGCTGACTGTATCAGGATGTTTGCAATCAACAAGTCAAGCTTAAGATTAGCTCAGCCATAAGATGGTCTATTGCGTTCCTGTTTTTCTGCAGGCTCCAGCACCAGTGGCTTTTCCTATGACGACACCCCAAGTGCCTGTGTATGGAATGGTAAACAACAGCCTGATCTCAGTCATGCATTCAGAAAGCTTTCACTCTGCTGGGATTAATCTATTTTTTTCTCTCCCTCTACATTATCCTGTTTGCTCCCCATCTTCTCCCTCCACCTGCCCTGTGACCAGCTCCCTCCTCAGATGAGTCATCAGATGGGGGGCGTTCCCATGATGCCCCCGCAGCCTGTCATGTACAACCAGCCTGTCCTGAGACCCACCAATCCCTTTGGGCATATCCCGGGGACTCAGGTAACCCACACACAACCTACACACCTAACCCTAACCCAAACCTAAACCTAGCCTTAACCTTAACCGTAACCGTAACCTTATCCTTAACCTTAAACAAAAACCTAACCTTATCCTAACCTTAACCCAAGTCTTCACCCTAAAATTTTGATGATGTACATTGTGGGAACTTGCCTTTCGTCCCTACAAGTAAGGCAAGTCCCAACAATGTGACCATGTAAAGAGATTTATCCTCTTTCAATATACTGTGAGGCTACAACCAGCAGCCGGTTAGCCTAGTTTAGCATAAAGACTGGAAATGGGGGAACACCTGAGTTCAATCTGTCCAAAGGTTAAAAAAAAAACAAAACATGCCTACCAGCACTTTTAAAAACTCAAAGTAACCCTCACACATGCCCGTACTAAAAAACTACAACCAGGTCCTAGTAGGCATTTTTTTGGGGTAACTTTCATGCTAAGCTAACTGTATTTATTCTAGACATTACAGTTGTATCAATCTTGTAACTCTTGTCACACAGTCACTTTAATTTTACCGTCACAGACTTGTGCACCCCCACAGCCTCAGCAAGACTGAAGCTTTTCTTTTAACTCCAGCTATCTCTCAGAAAATCTGTTTACTTCCCAATAAATGTAGACATGTTTAAGAGGCAATAAAGGAGGCATGAGGGGAAACAGTCCAACTGAAACTCGACTGGACACTGAGCCTCTCTTATTTTTATGCCTTGGAAAGAGTTACTTAAAGGGAAGTAGTAGCTATTGAAGCTATAGCTATGTATCTGCCAAGTGTGGGAAAATGGTAACTGAAGCAGAAGTAGGTAAGGCACATAGAAAAAAACTGGAGAATGTGTTAAAAATCTATATATATATATATATATATATATATATAAAGCACAACAGCGACTGTATGTGCATTTCACATCTCCTGAAATAACTGATGCACTCTTTTATAGCTATTCTTAACAATCGGTAAGCAGCGTTCAAACTGTGAACCCTGTAAGAAGTTGTCAGATAATTTTAAAATTGACCAACAAGCGGGAAAAAAAACATGTTTTTCACAGTGAGACTGCAGCTAGAAGACTATCAGGAGAACAAACAAGTATATTTCGACCAATTATTCAAAACATAACAGCGTAATCTAACTGCTTATCAAGCACTCACGCTTACTGAGAAGCTGTTTTCCTGGCACTGCGGCAGGTAATACGCTCGTCAATAGATGCCTGAACACTTGATGAGGTGTTTTGTTGAACTAAATTACTCTCCATTCTCTCCCCCCTCGTATTCTCTGCAGATGCACTTCATGTAGGGGTGATGTTGTAACCATGGCAGCAAAGCCGAGAGAGAGAAGGCGAGAGGAAAGAGATGGAGAGAAAGAGTCGAAGAAAACAAATCCAGAACCAAATCCAGCGCCGGAGGAAGGAAGAAGACGACAGAGAGGGAAAAAGGGAGGGGAGAGGAAGAAGGAGAGAGGACCAGAGGGACGGATAAAAGAAGAAATGCTGATGTCTGTTTCCATGTCGCCTGACCCTCTAATCTCCTCTCCTCTCCATGTGGCTACTGATCTCTCTGTCTTTGAATCTATTATGCCGGGGCACCAGAGGCTCCGCATCAATCCCACTCATCCTGTTTGATTTGCCAATTCAAACGGCGATTACGACCTGTGATGATGCTACGACAGCTGACAGCTCTACGGAAGTGCACAAGCTCTATTGCCACTTCCTGACCTCCTCATCTCGATAATTTCCTGTATAAAAAGAAAACTTCCCTCGCCATCCCGCAGCTGAAACAAACCCGGAGCGCACGCGTCTCTTTCTCTGATTGGATTGTTTGCTGGCACTTTACTCAATGTGAACTTTGCCAAGGGTGTATGTCTGTGTAGGTGATTTTAGCATCTTGTTCAGCTTGGTTCTCCCGTTGCGTGTCATCCATCACCTGATGTCAGATGTAATTGATTTGAATGCGTGTCCCTTTTTCTACATTTCAATGTGCTGCATCGACATTACCGTTTGAGTCTATTTATGAGCTCCATTTGTTCTTAATTGCCAACTTCACATCAAGAATCCGGCGTGGAACGATTTCTGTGGGCACGATTGTGAGTGTGTGAGTGTGTGTGTGTGCGTGTGGATGGATGTGGCTGTGTAGGGTATGTACTGTATGTGTTTCTCTTTTGGTACCTGATGTCATTGCTGTGTTGCCAGGTACCAATGTGTTACTGCACTGGAACTAACTGACGAAAGCACTGAGCCAGACCCAGGCATCGCATTTGGATGTAAACCTCTTACACTAACTTTGCTACTTGGGGACGTGCTGTACACACTGTGTATTTTGTTCTTGTTTTTCTCCTCTACAGCTGTGCAATATCATGCAACCTCGTCACTGTCGTTTCCACCAATCTGTAGGCTGTTTAGAAGCTGTTTCGTTGTGCTTCTTGTGTGCACACATCAGGTTTCTGTACCGAATTTTTCTTTCTGTTCGTTTTTTAATCTGTTCTGTTATACCCGTACTGCTCTAAAAGTAGTGAAAATGCACTCAGAGCCAGATAGAGAGGTGACTGGACACTAGTAAGGAGGCGATTCTCAGTCTGGCCAATCAGAAATGGTCCAGCTCCCAAACTGTATGATGTTCTCCCTGTCCTGAGCGTTCATCCTGTCTAAAATGAGTCTCCTGTGAAGTCCTTTACAGTCCAGAAAAACTGGATAAGCGTAATTACCACAGCATATGTCTCACCTCCACTTGGAGGAATTAAAGGCATTGCTAACACAGACAGGGGGTTTGTTAATGTAGTGTTAACATTTATGGGCAGGACAGCTAAAGGTCAGTCGGGGGAGTTAAATGAGGACCAGACCGTCGGAAAGCAACCGAGGGTAATGTCTGTCGATCACGACCCGAGTAATGCCTGCAGTGACGACATACAGATTAATTCAGACAGCCAGAGACGGGAGGCTTTAATGAGACGTTAAATGTTAATGTGGCTTTTCTGGCGGATCCAAGGTCAAGTCAGACCCACAGACAGATGATATATATATGTATATATTAATATATATACATATATATATCCACATATAGCACAAACCTTCGAAGAGGGGACAATGCTCTGCTGCACAAAAACCTAAAACCATTGCTGGGATGTACAGTTGAAAGGGGCAATAATCGATTAGGGATGAAGTCGTTTTCTATTGATTGTGTCTGTTCTATGTACATGTGCTGTATGTGTGTTCGTGTGCACATGCCTTCCCATAGAGATAAACAGGGTCATGTTCCTCGGTTAGAGATGAAAGGTCTCTCGTGAGCTGATAGCGTGTACTAACTTAGCAATGAGTGTTATTGTGACCGTGTCTCAGTCTGTACAAGCCAACATCAAATTGAGGTGGCTCAAGGATCACTCATCTGCTGAAAAATGCAAAAAGGAAGAAAATATAAAAGGGCCCCAATGTCATCGGACCCGGAATCTCAAAGCGAATCTTGAGGCAAACCTCTCCAGACAGCTGGAGCTGCACACGCTGGTGATTCCGGGCAAACTCGTCAGAAAATTGGTGGCGTACGGCCGTGATTCACCCTTGAACTGTAACTGCTGACAACGCAAAAACCAATCTCCCTGCAGCTACGACTCTTCTACCAGCAGAGCGAGACTTCAGTGTTAGACATCGTCACCAAGCAGGCAGATATTCTCTGACGTTTCCAAATAAGAGGCCAGCTGACATTTGGATATCTCCTGTGGAAAGTTTGGCATTTCACTCTCCTCCATTACTCGTCGTTCCAGTGGTTTGTCTTTCTCCGTCAGCTGAATGCTCTCTTCATTGTGCACTTCACTCCCACGACGCAGCTCGATCCACCCTGGGCCAACCTCTGACTGTTAGTGTCCTCTGTATATAGGTAATGCCGTTCATGTGTTTTTAGACGTGCTCTCTCTGTAAAGTGATTGAAGCCCCATTGGATGACGTACTGTACGTGGGACAATTTATTGCTGTATCTGTGTTTGAATGGTTGTATTTTGAAGGTGTCATCATCCAGGGATGGGTGGGTGGGCGGGTTTGATGTTTGTGATGTTTGTGTCCATCTCGAGGAGGAAAGGGGAGGGGTTGGGGTGGGTCAAGGGTAAACTATCACAACTGGTCTATACCAAGAGTGTCTTCATCGAGGAAGTGGACAGGACAGGGTCTGTCCTCTTCGAAACAGGAACATTTTTTTGCACCAAAGTCATCATCAAAGCGCAGCTTCTTCTTATTCAAGGTCACTACGGATGGATGATATCAGAACTCAAAAGGATTTTTTTGTTCTTTTCTTTTTAGAGACAAAGAAACTGTCTTTTTTTTGCATGATTAAGTGTCGTCTTTTTATTGGCTTGTGTGCCCGGTAAAAGCATGACCATTGTGTGAACTCTCACTTACCGGTGTGTTTGGAAAATGTTAAGGAAATTTCTCCATGAGATTTTTTTACTTACCTCTTGACATGAACGTTCATTGACATTCATAATCAACTGTTTTACAATGTAGGGTCTGTAACTGTTTGAAGGCTGCCTCGCATGCAGAAATGCAACTTGCAAGTAACCCATCAAACTTCAAACCCAGTTACCATAACTGCATCTTTGTAAAACACCATGGATGTCAATGCCAGTTATCACCTAGCTAGCTAGACATTGCAGTCTTGTAAAATCGCTCTTTATTAAAGCGTTGCTATTTTCAATACGTGTGTTTGAATGCTTGCTCCTTTTTCATACTATGCCAGCAGCATAATGGGAGGTTGTGATTGAAAGTCAAAGTACTGTAATACGTGTTTGGTCTGGTCCATATTGTGTCGTGTTTTTAACGTGTTTGCCCAGTCTTGTCCTGTCTGTTGCCATCAACTGGACGTATTCTTTCCCAGTCATCCTCTAAAGCACGGACTGGTTTCCTGAAACCAGGCTTGGAAGAAGCTTCAACTTCATTTTTAGACAATTTTGGCAAGCCAGGCCCTGGATGAGGGATTTTGAGAGTAAAAACTCTGCTTAAAATGGGTTAAATTTACAACTACATTTGGTACCTCCATGTCAGTCATGTTTCTGCACTTTTTTTGTAGCATATAGTTTCAATATCAAGAATACAGCCATCCTTAATTATCCCCTTCCCTGCTAAATCAATGTAAGGAAAACAGCATGGATATCTCATAATTAGGTTGAGGAAAAACTGATTCAACAGGTGAGTTTGTAAAAGTTTTTTCATCTTACATTCAGTTCATTCTGCCTTTCCAAACAGGTATAATCAGCTGAAAATGGAATCTACATTAAGTCAGTGTGCACAATACTTCTCTCTGCACTCTAACTTTGAAAAAGGTGGTGAACTTCAGATGTAGTTACAGCAAGAGGTTGCTTGACTTATATTTTCCATGATTGAAGACTCCCAAGACTATTATCTACTGTCTCAAGCGTGCACAGACACTCAACAAGGATCCAAAATAGACTTTTGCACTCGTCACTGAAGCTACTTCACGGAATAATCTGGCGGCTGGAAACCAGGCTTGTTACTAGGGCAGAAACTGCATTTCTATGTCGTTATGCCAGTGAAAGGTGCATGATGTCTATGCAGTTTCACGCTCCACCCTTTGTCCATTTACGTACATAGGCCTACTCATCATATTACCTCAGTATACCATCAGTATTGTGTATACTGCATTCACTGCACTCATTCAGTACTCGTGTCCATCTGTAAACTGTTCATCGTTGTTGAGGGCATGAAACTCAGCAGTGTCCTTGAAAAAGTCTTGTTAGCAGGGAGTGAGGTTCCATACCTTCAATTTCTTCTCATTTTCTTTTTTTGTATATCAAAGTGATTGAATTATCAACAGGTTTGGATTGTTATCAAATTATTGGTTTTTATTTGAAAAGCATAGATTGATGTTTTTGGAAGAAAATGGAATAAAACGTCATCTGATGCTAAGCTCTTAGTTATTTCACTCCTCCACAAACACTTATTCAAATATTGACACAGAGAAGCTTTGGTCTGGTTGAAATTTATTTATTGATAATTAAACATTTCAAAGAACATAGGACAAAATGTAATTTAAAACAAAATGATAATATTTGTGTTCATTGTCATTCATACAAGTTGAATGTGGCATCAAAAATCGTTGTTTTAGGGGAGAGGGGGGAGTCGAGCGTTGAACCAGCAACCGATCCTGAGCCAGGTTATTCAACTCTGAAATGAAGGGCCTACCGATGTGCTCTTAAGCAAGGCACTTAACCCCGAAGTGGCCCCAGGGGCGCATTTACAAAAACTACGTCGACCCATCCGAACTACATGTCCCACGTCCAGCTCTGGCTGTGATTGCCTGGTACTCTTGAATGACGGGCTGTTAGATACAGGATGTACTAACAACATGAGCGCTTCAGAAAGGATTCAGATTTAGACTAAAAGACGTGTCCTCCAAATCTTGTGTGTGTGTGTCTGTGTGAGCGGTATGTTGGGAGCAGGAATGTATGAGCAGAGTATGCTTGGGGAAAAATGTAGGGATATGATCAGGAAAATCAAAAGCAGGGAAAAGAAAAGGTATTCCCCCATTACAACAGGATGAGGGATCCATTTCCAAAAATCTGAAGAAAAATCCCTGGAGACAGGTAAGGAATAGGAAGTATGGACACAGGTGTATCTGTATGTGTGTGTTTGTGAGTGTGTACGCGTGTTTCGGGGAGGGGCAGGAGTGTGTGGTCTGAGTGTTTACCTTAGTGAGGGGACACCCCATCGTCCACAGCATTTTCAGGCCTAACGCTGCTGTTTTCCCCATCCCACGCTACAGCTGCGTGTGGCGTACGTCCAGGGCAAGGGCTCAGTTTGGCTCCCTCCCACTCTAGCTGCAATAATCAGCAAGAGGAAGAAGGTGGCTGGAGCAGCAGCAACAACAAGGCATGCAACTAACAGTTCACATGGAGAAGGTGGAATAATGTGGAAATTTAGAGAGGCTATGTGTCACTTAAACCTAACAAAGCACTACCAACTGAGGTGGCGAATAAGAAATATGATGAGTAACTAGTGTGTGGTACAATCACGAACGGAACAGCTACTGTAAGTCATAAAATACATGGAGGATCAGGTGTGCGTTCGAATCATCTGCACGTGTAAGTCTGCTTTACGTGAATAATGCAATGCACCCAGTCAAAGATCTAGAGAGAAGGGTGGGGTTGTCTCAGTGTGGTATGAATGCAGAGAAAGCCAGTAATCCTGTGTCAAAATGAGGTGTGTTTGTGGTGAGATCAGAAGAGGGAAAAAGGAAAAGGTCATCGGCCCTTCTCACTGCTGCTCGGGAAAAATCAGCGGCCTTTGCTAAATCCAAAACAACCTTCATGTTCACCCGTAGCACTGAGACTGTCACCTCGTATCCAGTCAGTCAGCAACCCTACGCTCCAGCAACTCGCCACACTGCACTGCATTTAGAAAAAAAATACACATGTACCTGCTCTCAGCTCAGACTGCGAATGCATTCTCTTTCACTTCAAATCGTATGCAATGTTGAATTCATACACCCACCACTCACTACAAGCATGACTGCAATCCTTTCCAGACATCGCCACACCACACAAACAGGTTACCTCGTTTTTTTTTCTAACATACTGGTATAACAACTCAACTGTCCTACTTCATCTGGTCTATTCACTATTTTTAGGAAGAAATACAATCACTTCATCTGAATATTAACAGTCAGTGTTCTTACCGTTCAACCAAATGTTGGTCGGCATTACTTTATCAGCTTAAAATAAGGTTTTAAGTATTTACACAATACCAAGCAGAACATTTTCTGGTATGAAAACTAGCTCAACTTTCCCTCTAAAATCACCAATGATTTTCAATATGGGGAGAAGCATGACAGCAGCTGACGGGGGTGGAACCAAAGCTAATGATAGTAAATGTCAAAAACCAATTTGAAAATTAAGTATCTCTTATTACTCCGATGATATTAGCATCATTGGCCAAACAATGCTTGCAGACATTCTTCTGGCTTTTAACATCGAATATATACAAAACAAAAGCAAAATTCCTGTCTCACAGCATATATCAAAAAACTGGGGATTGCCTAAAAAAAGAGAAAGATGTTCATGCTTCTTTTCACACAGGACACGCTGATAGCAATTCAACACAAAACTGAACTAGAAAGTAAGAAAGAAATGGGAATTACTTCTGTTCTAATGTTTTAGAGGCAAATACCAAACTTTACCTCAAAAACTCTCACAGGACAAATTTAACTCCTGAGACTTGTTTGTTCAACCTTGATTTGCTTATGTAAACCCCCGAAACACACAGTGAGCCTGGGCTAAGCAAGAAAACACAAGAAAGGTAAATTATAGCAAACCGCTCCAAAACAACATCCAAGTCATAAACTTCAATTTACATTGCTGAAAACATCTGCACTGTATTTTTACGCTGTTATCTAAATCATGCTAGAAGTCAACACTTATCTCTCCTGCCTCTGAAACTTAAGCACAGACGGGTAATATCCCTTATAAACTAAGCAAACTCTCCAAATTTAACAGGAAAGCCTGTGTGGACTACAAATTTACTCTGTAGTCACTCTTCACACCCCAAATACAACAGGTAGGCTCTGCTACACAGTTAATGAGGGTGCAACATAGTCTTAGTGATGTACTTAACCTTCAATTTCAATCAGTCTTTCTGTGACCTTTGCCATATCAAAGATTTCTATGATCCAAAATTAAGAAGGGCAAACATATTTCATCACTTTGATGGTGAATTGCTTAATCAGCTGAGTGAAACCAGCCTGAAACATATTCATAAGACCATCAGCATTAACATTCTCAATCGTCACAAAAAGGTTCTTCAGTAAAGGAAACAAAAACCTGGCTGATGCATGGCTCAAACCCAATTTCACGTCAACTCTGCTTTCTCTTTGTGTCAACATATGTCACCAATTAAGCAGTTAAATGTCTGGACAGACTTGCTCTTACAGAAGGGTCACTGCAGCTAAATTCAAACCAAAGCCTGTTACATGCTCAAAACAGGGTGCTCCTACGCCAACACCAGTGTGTGGGCTTGGATGTTTATCTTTAAATAGTTATCATGGAGAAATGTGCTCATACAGACCTAAATCTGTATCACGGCAAGATGAGTTTTTAGGAATATAAATAGGGCCAGAGTTAGAGATGGATGATTCTGTCTTTTTGGTATAGCTCCAGTTTGTCTACTTAAATGGAATATAACAGTTTTTATGGTTATCTATTAATTTAACTGTTTTTCATTTTGTGCCCTGCCTGAAACATGTGATCATGCAGTTGATGACTTACTGTCATGACTTTTATTATGCGGAAAAAGGCCTTGATTCAGTCCAAACAAAGATTTATCTATGAGATTCTACCCTGGCCTCGGAGTCCAACTTTGTCCACAGAAACGTTTCAGCTTCTTCAGCGTTCAACAAGGATCCAGCTGTGCCTCTATAACATCTACCAGAAACTGAACCTGAATGACAATATTCCACTATTTGCTGTCCAACTACATTTCCTTCCCTACTTGTCCAAAGACCTTGTTTACTCATAATCATTCACTTAAGTCAACCACCATCAACTGACAGGCAAGCTAGTTAGAGACTAGGCTAAGATGGAGAAAAGCGGAGATGCTTCTGATTTATAGCACATTTGAATTACAACCTTGCTCCCTTGCTAATTTTCCTCTTTGAACTGTCCCTTATGTAAATACACATGCATACGCACACACGCACACACACACACACATATCTGCAGTGTGGAAGGAGTGTATGGGGGTGGGACTATCGATAAGGGGGCTCTGGCGTGTGGTGAGGGTAATCATGGCGCTGGGGCATGGGTTGCCCGTGTGCGGGTGTCTGCTCATACGGTGTGGATGTGGAGTAGCTTCCCGCTGCTGCGTAAGCTCCTGATGAATCATATGCTCCCGATGCCCCGTAGCCTCCAGATGCGTCATAGCTTCCTGACGAGGCATCGTAGTTCCCAGGTGCAGCGCCGTAGCCCCCCGATGAGGTGTCGTAACTTCCCGAAGTGTCATATGTACCCGGCGCTGCGTAGGCTCCTGCTGCGGCATAGGTCGGGGGTGCCGAGTATGTCCCTGGGGGCGCGGGGGTTGTGGTGGAGGCCTGTGCCTGTGTGGTGGCCGGTGGAGGTGGAGGAGGTGGCGGAGGGGGAGGGGGATTGGTGTAGGCATACTGCAGGTACTGATACTGTTGCTGGTACTGTTGATATTGTTGATATTGTTGCATTTGCTGGTAGTACTCTGTGTAAGACCTGGAGTGGAAACAAAGCAAATTCATCTAAAAATCAAACCTCACATGAAGGAATGGACAGGAGGATATTTTTCTATTGTGTGTTTTTGTAAAGCACTTTGTAATCATTGACTGATCAGTGCTATGTAAACAAATGATTATTGTTGTTATTATTATCATTATTGTTATTATATGTACAAAAGGAAGCAGGCTTAAGATTGGTTTATACAGTACTTTTGCAATCTATGCTACACGTATGGTGTAGCTGTGTACCCTATGCCGTAGCCTTGCACCTCCATAGAAATGTTACTACATGCTGATGCTACTCAGGCTACAACCACTTTGATTGGTCTGCTTGGTGGCATCGGATTTCATCCTACGGATTTCTGGCTGATCCTTCATCTCGGCCATTTCAAAAATTCAGCTGAATGTGAGTTGAACAAACATGGACCGAGTAACCCTATTTTCAGTAAAAGTAACTGTTATTCAACATAGCTCCATCTGCTCAGTGTCATTTGCCATTGTTTGAATTACACGGAGAAATGCAACACAGTGGCATAAAAACCTCACCGCCAGCTAGTGTTTTGGTGGTGTAATTGCAGAGCAACGTAGCCACCACAGCACACAAGTATAAATGCTCACAACGTTGGAAGTCACTTGCGTAGGCTACAGCATAGGCTCTGTGAGCTTATATACACCTATAAAAACACCTTTAATATGCTTTTATTTTTTTGTCCCCTTCTTACATTAATTCTAAATTATATTTGTGTTATGTGTACCTAGCAACAGGATCTGACCCTTCAGGTGTGTTGGTGGCCGCTGAGGGCTCTTCCGGTACTCCAGGTGGTGTTGGCAAGAGGGCGCGGCGTTTGGGTCTTATCTGAGCGAAGGAACCAGGAACAGGGTCGGGGAGGAGAGGGGCTCGATTTCCTCTGATTGGGCTGCGGTCCCGCTCATTTTCTGAAGATGATGCCTTTCTGCCAGCCTGCTGCTCTGCCAGAACCTGGAGTTGAAAATATGTCAGTAAACATACATTACAATAAGGTACAACGTAAACTTAAACATGGAGAAAAATGTTCTTTACTCAAATGAATGTTAAAAGACCTTCTGTCCCTCCTGAAAGAACTTGGCTCTTGCCGCCTCAAAAAGTGTTGTTGGATCTGGTCCGGCCAATGGCTCTACTTCTTCAGGAACGGTGCTAGGTCCAGAATTGTGATTAGCAATATCTTGGTAAACCTGGTCAGCAACGGATCCATACACCTGGCTGGCAAGAGCACCATATATGACCCCATCTGCCCCTTTAGCGCTTGTAATGCCCTTCAGAGCAGCGTAGGTGGGGTCAAAGGATGTGGTGTTGTAGAATGAGTTGTGGACACTTTGTTGAACCTGCAGAGATAGATGAGTGACACGAGCCTTAGAAACATTTTGATTATACTCAAAGTAATCTGTACAAAAATAAGGCTCATGGATTTGTGTGAGTAAGTTCTGGTTGAAAACAACTCAACAAACATACGCCCACTGAAGTTCAGAAAATCACAAAATGTATTTCCACAGCCATTTCAATTTTCAAATATCACAAGTTAGAGGTTTTCCAGGGTACCAGATGCCCTGCTAGAGAATTAACTCACTTGTATGGGTAGTCCAGCCGCAGCAGCTGCGGCAGCTGCGAGTACAGCTGCTTGACTCTGGTGATGCTCTAGCGATGGAGGTGGTCTCGGAAGAAGACCCTCCCTACCACCTACAAGGAGAAGGGGGCAGAAAAGATGATGAGAACATGGAAATGAGTTGCTTTCAACATTATATGCAAAACACCTGAAACCAAATGGATCCTTTATACCCACCTCCTGTCACACCACCACCGAGGCTGCCTGAATTTCCAGCCGTGAGAATCTGGTTGATCAAAGGTTGGGCTTTGGACAGCTCGACAGCCAACTGACGGCCTTTGTACATGGTCCCATTCAGTGCCTCAATAGCTGCCAGAGCCTCCTCCTTCCTCTCCATATGCACAAATGCATAGCCAACATTTGAGCATAATCTGGCTGTTGAGTATACAGGAAGCAGGGAGATTAGTGTTAAACACGATTTCAAAATGTAAACAAAGCAACTCTTATTTTCTTTGAATTTTTGTTTAGTACTATTAACTTCAAAGACAACAAACTGTCTACATGCTCCCTAGAAAACTTAAGAGCACTGTAACCTGACAAGATTATTGTTCATTTGCACTGTATTTGTGCAAACCAGCTCATTTCTATTCATTACAAAGCACTGCTTCTAATTGAAAATCAGACTGATATCTCTGTTGCTTCATCAGTATTGGTGATGAGCTTTCTAACTCACCTTTGACTTTATCACAGTCTAAAACTCTTCCGAAGGTTGAGAACAGCCCATGCAGGTCATCTGCTGAACATGTGGCGCTGAGGTTCCCCACAAACACTTTGGTGGAGTTGGGTGGGCGAGCACGTGACTCCTCAACCACCAGGGGCCTGCCTCTGTACTCTTTGCCATCAAGATGCCGTATGGCCCTGTGAGAATAGGAGCAAGAATTCTCTCTGTCATCATCACCATCAGACAGCAGACACTAACAGTAATACTAAACATTTTATAAAAGACATTAAACTAATACTTGCTAATACTAACCAGGTGTTTTAATATTTCATTAGAAATGTCACACATCAAGCTCTAAATAGACGGAAGAACCAAAGATTCTATGATGACATCAGATTACAACACTGTTTTTCTTGTCCAACAAAGCCCGTGAAGTTTTTTTTGTATCTCAAAGTTTTTAAGAACTCTAGTTGCTGTTTAGTAGTGCAGGTTACACCAGGTACACCAATAAGGTAAATCTGCTTTTCTTTCCTTATATTCTCCATTCATATACAGTATTGTAACTTGTATTATTTGCAACATAGTAACACAGACACATTTTTGTGCCATTTTTTCACAATACCATTGTTATATTCTAATACAAATCCATCTTTCTGTACATTTTTTCTTAATAATTACTATTATGTAGTTTGTTCAGAATATTATCATATTGTAACACATATGTATCTTTCTGTACAGTTTGCTCATAACTTATGGCACAGAAACTGGTGTCCAGCACTTTCTTCTATTATTGAGTCATCATTTGTAATTTACACCTGCCTGTGCTATAAAGGATTTTTATCTCCAATTTTAACTTTATTTCATACTACACATATATCTCGCTCTGCATTGATAGCATATATACAGAATATTATGTATACATGTATTTTACTATTCATTCTGAGTATCATTGGCACAACCATTTTCTTCAGAATGAATCTTAAAAACACACTGACAGTAGGAGCAACAATTGTAAGACATATTTCTTTAACTGATTTATCATTACTTAACATGCATTTACTAAACTCATGATTGAAATGTTGCCTAATGAGAACAAGGGGCAAAAACACCAACAAAAACCTGAACTTAAACGGATGTTTGTCTATAAAATGTTATATCCCCATGACGTGTAGGAACATTTCTAAAATAGCAACATAATCATAACACCTAATAGGGGTGATGAGCAGTTGATTACCTGTCAGCTGCCCCCTCTCCCCTCAGGGTAACGAAGGCATACTGTCTGAGTAAAGAGCATGTGTTGATCTCTCCATATGGAGCAAAGAGCTTGTTTAGCTCGTCGTGAGTTGCATCTAAAGGAAGGTTTCCCACAAACAACTTCACGTTCTCACCGCTCATCTCTGTATCAACCAGACATCTGCAAAAGAGTCAACAGGATGCGTTGGTTAAAGTGGATCGTTTGGGTAACGCTAGCTAATCGTAGCTAACGTTAGAGAATCTCAACAAATCATTCACGTTTTGGCAAAATCCCAAGTGTCTGATAATAGCTGATGTTATTCAGTTGAAGTTATGCTACTAGATTGGGTTATTGTTTAGGACTGTGGTAAATACTTTGCCATTTGGAAAGAAGCGTGCTTGCGTTAGCTAGTCAGGCATTATTAGGGTAGATAGACGGAGACTCCCAACTGAGTTCGCTCACGGACGCGTAGCCCCAGGTGGTTTAGACGATCTATCCCGCCGGATTATATTTCACGTATTATCATATATATACACTGCCCCCTGATTATATTTCACGTATTCGTGTCATTTATAGCATATATTATGTATTGGCACATGTTGTAACTAACCCATGTAATGTTGTGCACTTATAGGCTGTTTTAATGCTGGGTACTTCCCATTGTATTTGGGAATACTTTTAGATGTATCTTTGCCCATCCCTGATTACTAGGCCTACAACAACAACAACAACTACTACTACTACTACTACAACTACTACCACAGATACTGAACGAAGGATACAGTACATCGTACTACCAAACCAGAGGCATGGCGAACTCAAGAGTATCTGTGATGTGACGTTAACTGACCGGAAACGGAAAGAGGATTTATCCACCACTTGTTAAAACGTAACGACAAAGTCAATTCATAGGCTAATGGTCATACTGTAGGTGTATTTGAAACAATATGTCACTAATTATATGTCAAATACACTTGTACGTAACAAAAAACTAACATAAAAAAAGATAACTAGCTCCGTTATATGTCGGTGGGCTCGATAGTCTGGCTAGCGGGAGAGTGCCGACCGGGGATAGTCCCGCGTTGGGGTAGACAATCAGGGAATCATTATTAGCAAAGCTAATAAAATCGCTAACTTTCGCGGCGAAAATTAATCCAGTGCAGTTAAAGGCAGGCGGTGTACCTGCTAGGTTAGCTAGCTAATGCCAGACAAACGACGGATAACACGTTAACATAAAATTGGTTGTATAGTAAGATGTAAGCCCACTTACACGACCAATTGTTAGCTAAAAAAACACTATCACTGGCCATTTTGAAACACAAACATTAACGATGTAACGTTAGCTTCCGTTAGCTAAGCCAGCTAGCTGAAGCTAACGTAGTGGCTTTCATTCAAACGGTTGAAAATGTTTACTTAAACACGCGCTCGACCACTGGAATGAGCTATCTTAAAGTATGTTAACTACTGTTAATCACATCGCATTTCCAATTGTGTAGAAAATGGAGGAAAAGCATTAATTATGCCAGCATTTTAGCTAGACAGGCGTCTTACCCAACGCGGTCGTGGAGCTGTATTTCAAACCTCACATCCGGTTCCGGTTTCTTAAGCTGCGCTGGCAGCCACGGGGGCGCACTTACATCAAGTTTTCACCGGAGTTGAAACTAGATGATTCGTTATACCGCAGATTCACAGGTCACAAAGTGTATTCTTCGCATACTATAACACAAATTTAATGTTTTTCTTATTATGTTTTGTGTTGGAGACACTGTTATTTGCTTAAAGATATTTCCCATACGAAACGTTTAGATAGCTAACATTAAAGTTACTTCCGACGACTATTCGGAAAATGTGAAGTCGTAACTATTTAGCTATGCTGTTAAACTCTTTTTAACGTTACCATTAATAAAATTCAAGTAAACTACTGCTTCTCCTATTAGGGCCATAGTTAAGCATGACTCCAATACTAACAATTCAATTTAGGACACGTGAGTCTAACATCCGTGACAGTTGATGACGTATTTATTTCCAGGTGGGATCAGGTGGGAGAGCGGGAGGAGCTAGATGAGAGAGACGTCTCCGGATCTGGAAACGCAGGTCATGACTGGCCGAAGTAGAAGAGAAGTTGACTTTTCATCGTGGTAGAGTTGATGGAAGAATAAGGAGCATGCCATCTTAAAGTGAATCCGGAGGGCATACAAAGAGAAGGATCGGGGCAAAGAGGTAAGAAGCGAGCCTGGTAATGTTGGAGTGAGAATCGCGCCGTACGCACTTAGATTAGGTATGATAAGTTGAGTGATTGTACAGCAGGAAGATTGTGTGCAGCGTAGTTTGAAGAAGAGGAAATGCACAAGTTTTACAGGAATGCGCACCGCGGATTCCGACAGATGTTGACATGTAGGCTGCGGTCAGGCGGCGGGTTTAACATGGAGACAGACCTATTTGATAGCCTGGAGCTAACAACATCATGTCCAGTTGTCTTTGTTTTTGATATTTAATGTTACATGGGCTTCTTTGGGGATTGTCTATCCCGTTTGCGTGTCTTTTAAACGTTAGCTTCCTATTTCATTTAAGCTCTGTCTGAGCTGCTGCACTGAACCAAGTCTGGACTTGCTGTCCCAATCCAGCCAGATTTATTACGCAGGTGTGTGTCTGTGTGCAGCCATCCCACCCATCTTCCTGCTGTGAATGTGAGCCACAGGGACAGATAATGACCACCTGTAGCATGCACACAGTATGGGAGTGCATGATCTCCTGCAGGACAATTAATGACCATGTGTGTACTTCTTGTTGTGTGTGTGTGTGTGTGTGTGTGTGTGTGTGTGTGTGTAGATGGCACAGCAAGAAGAGCCACTGTATGATTTCCCGGAGCCCACCCAGCCATCACAGCGCAAGTTCTTGGGGCATCAAAGGGGACGGGGCTCTCTGAGAAGCATCAGCGTGCTGGACCGTCTCCTGCTCACAGTTCCTGTCTGGCTTCAGCTGTCAATCAACCCCGCCACCGCGCTGCACATACTGCAGAGGGAGCCTCCTGGGGTGAGAGCCACATACACTCACACAAAAGAAAAGTACACCATGTGTCACAGACTGGAAACACAAATTGCCTTCTCCTCCCATGTCCTGCACACTCACACATGCACTTCGCGATCCTTTGTCCCGCAGACCTTCCTGGTGCGGAAGTCTCGCACATCCCAGAGAAACGTGCTGTGTGTCCGTTTGGCGGACGACAGCGTGCCGTCCTTCGTTGAGCAGTTTGGCATCAGGGAAGAGCAGTCCAGTAAGAGCATGACACTCCTGAACCCTCATGAGTATTAAAATGAGATTTCTGTCTCTGACCCCTAAAACGCTAGGTCATCCACATTGAATCTGTCTTTTTTTTGGAGGTGAAATGTTAAATCAAACCTGTGTGCTCACATATCAAGGTCTTGTCTTGTCGCACCTGCCAACCATTTTATGAAGTAACTGATAGATTGTGATGTTACTGTTCCTGGCTTTCCTTCAAGTCTCTGCAAGTTTTGACTGAATTTTCTTCACCCCTAGCTCTGTCTCTGGAGACCTCAGCCATCAGCTTTCCAGATCTCCCAAGACTAATTTCCTTCTACTGTGTCAGCAGGTAAAATCTTGTCATTCATTTACCATTTCTACCTCTTCATTGAGCTATTCTCTTTTTCCTCCTTTTCTACATTGATTGACAACAACTACTGTTGGAGTTAACTTTATGTATCGTCTGTGTGTCAGAGATGTATTGCCCTTCCCTCTGGAGCTTCCTGAAGCCATTGCAAAGGCAACATCCCACAAAGAGCTGGAGTCCATCTCACATATGGGAATAGGTTGGTGAACACAACTCCCTGTTTCCAGACAGCAGATTTTGTAATGTCAACCTCAAATACATGGGTCTTAAAGGATTAACTACACAACACATACTATACATACAGTAATGGTCCCCCAGCTGCTGGGTAACAAACATAAACACTTTAAAAATGTGTGTATAGGTTTTTTTTCCTTTTGTCCGTTGAAGGGCAAATGAGTTGTGAGACTAACTATGTTGAATAAGGTTTTATTGATGAATTATAATATAATCAACAGTATCTATCACCATGGAATATACTCTTTGTAAACTACTTTTTCATATGAATTATCAAACAGAAAACAAAAAAAAATATTGTTTGCATTAATTGCATTAAATAATTATGTTCGTAGTCATCTATTTCTCTATTTGTACAGTTTCAGAAGTTATTGAGATTACAAAAGAAGACTTTGTATTTTAATTAAGCAAAAACAACAGTTTTGCAATAATGAAAAAAAAAAACGTCTATATTGTTGTGTAGAATTCTGGAGTTCCCACCTGAATGTGCGTGGGCCCCGGGAGGCCCCTAAGCCCCAGACGGACAAGGAGAGGAAGCCAGACGCTGTAACCTCAGCCCCGCCCGCTGCCGCCCCACAGACAAGCTCTGCCGCTCAGCCTGATTCAACTGCTCAGCCCGTCGCAGACAGCCTGCTCAAGACAGCGCCCGAACCAGACCCCGCCACCAAACAGAATCCCACCCTGTTCCACGAGTTTTGTCCAATCACGACGCGCAGCCCCAGAGAGCTGGACTGTGGCTCCGGCCTGGGTGCTCTCTGCTTCATCAACCCCCTTTTCCTGCAGTCCCAGAATGCTTTGTCCAGACGGCGCATGTTCAAACGCAGCCTCAAAGTCCGCATTTCCACAGAGACGTCGACCCCACTGTCACCTCCTCTTGCTCCTCCTCCTCCACCACCTCTAATGCCCAAAACCAAAGGTAAATGTAAAGCCCTGAAACGGGGACAAACTCAAGACCAAAGTCAAGCCCCTCAGATCGATGCCACAGTTCAGGACTCCCAGTCTCTGATACAGACGATGGACACCCCCAGTGAGGCCCGAGTCCAACCTCCTTCAGCAGCTCCTCACCTCCCCCCTGAGATGCAGGAGCCGGGCCAAACACAGATGGAACCAGGCCAAAGTAAAGCTGGAGCAATGGGAGACGAGGCTACAGCTCAGCTACCAACAGTAATGGAGACTCTTCCAGATGAGTCGGACTACATGCAGCCCTCTCCAGTGATCAACCTCTCCCATTCTCCCTTGCTTTCTCCTTACTTCTCCCCATCTGTTTCTCCACTGGCGCCTCCCCTTTTCCCCAAAGTATCTCCATCCCTCTCACCTCATGACTCTCCTGGTGCTTCTCCCTCTCTCTCGCCTTATCAGTCCCCCTCTCTGTCTCCCAAAGTTCCCTTCTCCCTCTCTCCGCACGAATCACCCAGCGCTTCGCCCTCTCTTTCGCCTTATCAGTCCCCATCTCCTACTCCCAAGGTCCCCTTCTCTCTCTCTCCCTTCACCTCTCCGTCCTTCTCTCAGCTGGCGGAGCAGGCCTATCACAAACCTGCTGCTCTCTCAAGACCAGATCTGCAGAGATCAGAGGATGAGGCTGACGACGAGGGAGCAGGTGTGGACGAAAACAAGGACGAGGAACTGCTCAGAAAGAGGGAAGAGGAGGAAGAGGGTCTGGTTTTACAGATGAATGCTGCTTCTCTCAGTGACACAGACAGCTGCAGTTCCTTCAGCAGTCTTGAGGGGGCAACAGAGGCTCAACCTCACTTACCTCACAAACAGAGCAATGATACAAGCCTCTAGCGAACAACCATTTTAGACTGTAGCTGAACTTCTTTGTGTGATATCATGAAGCTCTGTGTAGAATTACGTATTGTAGACATGGTGACAGCATCTCATGAATAGAATTGCATTGAATAGAGTGAAACTTTAAATTTAATACAACCCTGATTCCAAAAAGGTGGGACGCTGTGTAAAACATAAATAAAAACAGAATGCAATCATTTGCAAACAAAATGTTATCTTGTGGTTTTATCTCGGTCGTTCACAAGCCATTATCGATAAAAGATGCCTCTTTCATACCCAATCATGATACTATCACCTGCAACCAGTGAACCTGTTTACCTGTGCAGTGTTCTAAATCGGTAAATAGGTGTTTTTGGAGCATTCCACAACTTTCCCAGTCTTTTGTTACTCCTGTCCCAACTTATCTGAAATATATTTACAAAAATCAATGAAGCTGATGAGGTCAAACTTTAAATATATTGTCATCGTGCTGTTTTCAAATGAATATATGTCCAGAAGGATTAGTAAATGATCGCATTCTATTTGTTTTACACAATGTCCCAACTTTTCTGGTATTGGGTTTGTAAATTTTTCAAAACCAAAGATTTTTCTTATGATACTGGCATGTTTGAACTGCACCTGAGATTTCAGTTTTTGACTTCATTTAAAGACTTCTCTCTGTTACATGTTGACATACAGACCGAAGCATGTACCATTTTGATTTGAGCTCTACTTCAAGCATTGATTTCTTATGTTATTAAAATATACTGAAAGTCAGTCTCAAATTGTTGGTGAATTTCCTAAAAATTAAAGGAGTGTTTTGTCCTGTGGTTCTGGTAAAAAAAACAAAAAACCAAAACACTGAGATCTTATCAAACAATGTTTATTTGTGCAGAATCAACTCCACATTTCTTACATACAGCATTGGTTTAGGCCTTCCAGACAGAATATTTTATACAGTCAGTATTGTTTTACCTTACAACCTTACAATCAACATTCAGCTGTCATGACAGCTTGTTAAGTCTTCACCTGTCAAATCATCACCACATTGAGGCTGGACAAACATTTAACTTCATGGACAAGCTGTAAAGATGGAACAATTTCCAGCCTAAAAGTTGACTGTAAAAATCAATTCATGAACATCACTTCAAGCACAGACAAAACATGTCATATTGATCATCTTGTGAAGCTTTGAAGCCAATTTTTGACTTTGTCGTGGTTAGAAAGAGAACGACCTACAGTCACTTACCATTTTTATTGTCAGGCAGCATTGGTTTAACGGACAGTTCTCAACACTTCTCATTAGAAAAATGTGTCGTCTAAATGCACCTAAAAGAGTGATGGTGTGGTATTAATCATCAGCTCATTGATTTGTATGTGATCCTGTTATCAAAGACAGACCTGATATTGGACCGTGGCTGGAAAAACTGTGGCTGGTGTCTTTGGCAGATCTGTTCTAGTCTTATGGCTTTAAGTACGAACCTTTAATTTAATTTGTTCAAAAGTGTCTTTAAAGGATTTGGATCATTTTGCAGTTTGTGTGTTTTAACATCCGTCAAACATCAGTTTGCTTTCACATATTGTTGTAAAAGAAATCGACCTTGGTACTTGTGTAGCGTATGAAGCACATCGTCCATCCATCAACACCAGCAGGGGGCGTCTCTTTTGCCCATCTCCAGGAGGTCGGCCTCCAGCTGCTCTGCGTCGTCTTGGAAGCGCTCAGTGAAGGAGCGAATCAAACCTGCTGCGCTGCCTTCATATTCCACCAGCTCTACGCTGTCGCCTGGAGAGCACACAGACACAAACTGAGCGTACAATTGTTTCTAGGCATGTGAAATCAAATGTACAAACGCGTGCATGCACATACCACTGATCCTGGTGTTGGCCTGGACAAACATCTTACGAGCTTCTTTCCTCAGCAGCACCGTCTCCCGTAGACGCAAGAAGTTGTGAGCACCGCTGTCGCTGACGGTGGAGTAGCCGTCATAGAGAGCCCTGCCTCCTTCCACATCTGCTGTTGACTTTAGGACCTGCGAAACAGTGGAATCTGATGAGTAACGTGCTACAACATGATACAATCCTGATCCAACAAAAAAGTTGTTTAACATAAATAAAAGATAATGTGCTAAGTTTGTTTTTATATCATCAAATCCAATCTGTTCAATCTTTTTCAGGATTCCTTCTATTTTCTTCATTATGTTGTTATATTACAGGATCTGCTGTCTGGACAACTGTCTGCCAAATGTATGGATGTACCTGCAGTTTACAAAGGAACCTGTGGATGGCGTTCTTGCCCACGGTGTGGATCTTGCTTCGGTCCAGTGTGATTCGAGCGTCGGGTTTGCCGTCCTGTCCCGTCACTTCCTCCAGGCCCACCAGGCCCTCCCCGGCCTCCAGAAGAACACGCAGGATGACGAAACGAGCCTGCATGTGAGCCTGGGACACACAGACGGACGCGCATATATATGACACACACCGTATACATCCCCTGACACTCATATAAACACAGACAGACTTACTATAAGACGTATTATAAACCACACAGACACACAAAGCCGAGCCAGTCAGGTTGTAAGAAACACATGCTTAATGGTCTGTATGCAGACTTGTCTCGTAAACACTGTTCGCCCAACACTGTGTATCCATATAAATGACAGTTATGATTCATTATTATGTGCTGCAAACCAGTCCAAGTAAAGAGTGAGAGAGACAGCATGTTATGGAGAAACACAGCTGGGTGAGCAGACAGATTACCTGTCTCCAGCTCTTGCTCTCAGGTGTATAGAACTCCAGGCCCAACAGTCCCGCTCTGACCATGCTGAGCCAGTTGATGTACACCACATCCTCTGCGTCCTGTTCCTCATGGCCAAAAATACTAGAGCACACACAAAGACAAAGGCAACAAATGTTAGCCAACTCACCTGGACTTTACCAGAAATAATAATAAAAAGAATTCTCATTAAAACAGCCTAAATAACACGATGAGATCATTTCCTCCCAAAATGTCCTCAATTAAGTGTGAGACACAAATAATAACAAAGCATCCCTGTACAGAGCTGTCCGGAGGTACCAGAGAAACAAACAGCTCATTAAGGTTCCCGTACAAACTGAAAACATGTGATGTCTTTAGGCTGATATACTCCAACAGACTTGCTGATTTTACTGTGACTCCTGTGACCCTCATCCATTTTGCAGTATGTTTGAGCACCTCAAAAGTTAATTCCCACCCAGACATCAAACCACAGAGGAACATCAGGGGCCAAAAACCATTTCATAGGCTGTCTGAATTACATGAATAGAAGCACTGCATGTACATCTGTCAAGTTCACAGAGATACGCAGTGAGTAAAACACGACGTACCTGAGCACTTGCTTCTTGAGACACAGATAGAGTCCCACACACTCAGCGCGGCATTCTTCATAAGAGGAAGCAATTGTGGAGAACTTACTGTCCCATGTCTCGCTGCCTCGATACCAACTGGACACCTTAAAAAGACACACTCAGACCTTCAGTCCCTTCTGCCAACTGAACGCAGAATTAAAAACAGGTGTTTGCATAAACAAACTCACCGGTTCTCCAGTCTCTGGGATGGTCACCTTGCTCTGGTCAAAGTTGAACTTGCCCTTGTCATCCTGCAGGAGGAGAAACAGCAAAACACACACATGTCCGGTTTTATTTCCTCACTGATGATTCTTTAGTCAAATATCAGTAAATTAGTGAGTCAGACTAATATCAGCATACAGCAGCAGTGTGTTTGCCTCACCTGAACAAACAGCTTGCCACTTCCATGGCCCAACAGCTCGTGAAGTCCAACCTGCACCTCGAATGATGGCCCCTTCCACTTGATAAACAAATCCTGGTGCAAGAAAACACACAAACACACAGGAGAATGTATAATTAGGGAAGCATGTGAGGAGGATGAAAGCTGGCATGAGAGGGACTGAGGAAGCTGCATGCGTTACCTTGTCCTCCTCCTCCAGGAAGGTGAGTTTTTCTTTTTGTGTAGCGTAGGCTACAGCCAGCACGTTGCCTAGTGACACGTTTTTAAAGCCCTCTGACTGTCTGATGTCATCATCTACACACGAAAACACAGACAGAAACATCTGAAACTTAAACCAGCTGTATCATTTGACATGGCATGCAGTTTAAAAACATGTCCGTATCTCAGCGACATACAGTTGGGGATGTTGATGCCAGCTGGTATTCCACTGCCAGCGAAGGTGAGAACATCCAGCGAGGTGAAGTCGGGTTTAAGGAAAGTGTCCTTCTCAAATTCCCGGGGCCAAGGCAGCTCGGGGAGCAAGACTTCTGCTGAGCTCACCAGTTTAGCAAAACGCTCGCTCATGGCCTTGTTCACAACCGCAACGAAACCTAGAGGAGACATCACAACCCTGAAGATAGGAACTGATCGAAACTGACTAATCCTGAGGGACGGGAACATAAACCCTCCTGTAATTTTTATTCTTTCTATACACACACACTCATTCAGATAGGAGCCCCATTCTTTGAGGATAAGAAAATGATCAATAGTGACATGCTGACCAGGGACTTTACCTTCTTTCCTAAATTCCTAACCTTGAAACATAATGGCTAAAATTAAACTTTCAAGACTTTGTATGAGCTCTAAATGTAATTACTGTTACAGGTACACATCATATCCAATATTACCTACTCAAGTTAAAAGCCACATATATCCACTGAAATGGTTTTGTTTTTTTCCCTCAGCTCTGCTCCACAGCAAAGCCTGGAGAGGAACATGGTCTCACAGCTTGCACACCAATAAACAGTTTTTAATCACCAAGGTACTTACCTTCAAACTCTCCTCTGGAGCCAAATGGGTCTCTGTAGCTCTCTATGAAACCTATATAACTGAGAGAAGGAGAATAGGTTTCAGAGACTGTTACAAGAGAGTGGGATTCCAATACGAGTGATATTACTGCAGCTCAGCGGCCTCACCTCTCAACAATTGGTCCCTTGTCTTTGATCCAGTAGCGCGAGCCCTCTTTATGGGCTTCAATTGAGCCCAAAGTGAAGCTGCGACTGTACTCCTCAAGCATCTTTCTCTGGTTCTCATTGGCAGCATAGGCCTGTGTGAGAAAACAGCACAAGGATTTCAACGGTGGAACTGTGGCAGGAAGATTGTTTTCAGGTTATCAACTTGTTCAGTCACTCCTAGAAAATCACCCTCTGCTCTCACCTATCTCTTCCTATTGCTTTAGAGCTTGCCACACTGACAAATTCATTTTTCTCCATCAACTTCACATTTTGGTGACTTGTTCTGTCAACTACATCCCACATCCCGCGCTCTCACCTGTGCTTGTTGGATGTAGTAGGTGACCTTCTCCATGAGAGGAGCATAGTCTCCCCTCTTCACAGTGAACTCTTTCTCTTCAAAGCTGAAGTTGCCGCAGCATGACTCGCATTCCCCATCTACTGCACAGTCTGTGAAGCAGAAGTGTAAATTTTATTGCTTTTATCATGTAGCATGTCGAATGTCTCCAGCCTAACATGTGGAGTCTACATGAGGCGTGATACATGTTAAGTTCTGCATGCCAAGTCTGTCACTGTACAACATGGTATGGTATAAATCTTATTCTGCTTCTCGTGTAAAGTTGAAGTTCTGACCTTTCTGCACAGCCGAGGCCAAGCGCACCTCATAGCAGGCTTTACCTCCGTTGTCCCTCTTAAACAGGCGGGTGTTGTAGGCAGACAGTTTCTAGAGACAAAGCACAAGAACACAGTTCAGAATAAGGTGAATCAGAATGAAAAGATACACGGAGGAGCGAGAAAAGAGACAGACACAGGATGAACCATCAAAGCAACTAATAAAAATGTAAATCAAGTGCAACAAGAAAGAGAATATGGTGTCTTAATGGAGAACAGAACAATGACCAATTAAATCACAATATTCGTTTTAGATGTGAAATCAGGTTACTTTTGAGTCAAGGAACTTCTGAGCCAGCTCAGCATCCTCCAGGCAGCAGTTTCCTGAGAAGTAGGTGGTAATTCCCTGAGGAAAAGCAAAAATACTTCATGAGCCATGCATTTTCTCAAAGTGCTGGGTCACCTGTAGTGTTACTGGAAGTTCAGACTTCAGTGGCTTCCTAAAGGGTAATTTGTGCTCTATGCACACCAAACAGCAGAGCATTGACTTCCTACTTGAAAATATTCAAATCAACTGACACAAGTATGTACAAGATGTCAAAAATGAGAACAGGGGAGGAACAACCAGAAAGAACAAAACTTTCCAGTCTCAGCCCTAAACCAGTGCGTATGATGCAAAAATCTCATCTTACCATGTGTCAAATCTATCCAGTCCTGAAAACATGATGGATATTTCATTAAATATTACCTAGTGACATATGACTGGCCTGAACTCTAAATGAATAGATACAAGATCCCACCTTGTCACCCAGTCCCAGCTGTTTCTGTCTGTCTTCCAGAGAGTAGAGGAGACACGAGCAGCTGTCCCACAGAGCCTCCATCTCAGCGGACTGCTCCTGGAACGCCTGGCTGGCTTTCACCAGAGCTTCCAGCTTGTCCTGGGTGCACATACCACAGATGCAGACAGCTTAAAACATGTCACAGCAGCAGCAAAGGAGCACTACAGACCAGATTTAACACACCAACCTGCCAGTTTATTAGATACACTTGTACAATACAATATTCATATTTGTGTTTATATCATCTTACTGTGTCCATCCCCTGTTTACAAGGCAGCTGAGCTGGATTTTACACCTGACACCAGAGTCTTACCTTGGGTAGATTTGGGATGAACTTGGTGTCTCCAAAGGACTTATAATTTCCCATGTTGGCATACAGACCAGCTGCATAAACCAAGAAGGCCTAAATATCACACACAAGAAAAAAAAGAATAAAACTCATTTCCATTTGGTGCATGGCATAACAAAATAGGGTCGATTAACCTGATGATAATTTAGAATTAATTAGTTGTTTGGGCTATAAAATGTCAGAAAATGATGGAAAATGTCCATCAGTGTTTTGTCCACAGCCCAAAAGATATTCAGTTTACTGTCATAGAGGAGTAAAGAAACCACAAAATATTCACATTTTCAAAGCTGAAGTCAAAGACTTTCATAGTAGGTAATTACCTTCATAGATGACAACAAATGGATGAATCATTCTATAATGAACATCGTTACATGTTTGTATTCATATGTGGATGAAAGCGTGTGTCAAGACAGCACCAGAGATAGTCAAAATCACAAAGACGGCATACCTGGTACTCCTCAGCGCTGAGTCCAGCTGCTGTGGCGACCTGTTCCAGCTGTGCAGGCGTCTGCTTCCTGAAGATCCTCTGCAGCAAGACAAATATGTTTGCTGACTCTGGGGAAGTCTGCAGCAGCACTGCCAGACCGCCATACCTAAAACAGCACATGTTTTTTTGGTCAGCAGGGTTTCAGTCCTCAGGATAAACTCGAGTTCTTACTCTTCGGTGAGAAGCGTCTTTTCACCGCAGTAATTCCACTAAGCATCACACCAAAAGTGGTCGACTTGAACTTGTTAAATCCTGAGATGAGTAACATACCAAGCGGCGCGCGACAGGTAGTGGGCATACATCTTCTCCTGGGGTGAAAGCAAACGGAAAGCCTCGCTGCAGTCAAGTGAAGAGACGCCGATGTCATTTGGGAGGTAGTACTGGGAGTCCACCATCTTTGATCTGAGGTTTAACTCTGACGACAAAGACCTAAATCAAGAGAGGGGATGGGAAACAGAGAAAAGGATGTGAAAGAGAAGCATAGATGAGGTAAAGGAAGTAAGGAAGTGGCAATGGTATGAGAAACAACAGTGAAAGACAAGGAAATGAGAGAGGAGAGACAGATGAAAGTACAGAAGCAGAGTGTGGGAAAAGGTGATAAAGCAGAATTGCACATTACAACCAACAGCATTGGCCTCTTTTTTCTGCCGTGAGTTCTGGGAAGTATTTGCACACCTGTCTAAGCTTTACCAGGTAAAGCAGCATATGCTCTGCACAAACTCACAGATTTGTAACATTTATATTGAAACAGTGAGACTTTTCTTGACCTTGATTACTTCTGACTTTATAAAAAAAAAAAGCATTTATTATTTCATTGGTATGATATTTGTGTGAAGAATATAAGCTATGCCACACTTCTTTGAGGTCGCCCTGTATGATGAAATACTAGATACTGCATAAGGCTGCCAGTAACGATTATTTTTCTGTAATGATTAATCTGTTGATCAGTTTTAGAATTATTTCGTTTCTGAAATATTCTTAATGACCTAGGTGAGGTCTTTGTGCGACTAACAGTGCAAATCAAAATACTTCTTCTGTACAATATGTACAATATACTTCTTCTACTTCTAATGATAGATTGTTACCGTGTAATATGGTAAGTTAAAAGTTTAAATTAAGCCTGGGACACAGACAAAGGTAAAAAGTTAAGTTAGTTAAAGACTAACTGCAGGTGCTCGTCATGGCACAGATTCAAGAGGAACCAGTCAGTTAAATTACTGGAGCCAGATTTCTGTTTCACTTTCCACTAAAGCCAAGAATGAATTAAGTGAAGCTGAAGCAATCAAAAGCAACACGTTTTTATGCCCATTTTAAAATTAACAGTCTGCAAACAGCAGAGCCACACTCAAACTGCATGTAAATACTAGATATACGTTTAGTCTCCAGGCTAAGTTACAACAAACCGCTAATTCAACGTGAACGTTAGCTCCTAGCGTGCATGCTACGACCGCGACGGAGTGCTTGGAGCATTTAAACACACTGCCACAACTTCTGTAAGCAGAACATTAAGTCAAAAATACTATGCATTCCCATTTCCATGAATGATTAGCTATTACATAGTACGTTACAAGCGGCCTGAAGGTGGATACTAGCTCAATAGCATGTTACCTTATTTTCAGCAATAGCTCCTGCGAACGTCAAATAAATTGCAGTCTCACGCTGTACACTTCCTGTATTCATTCAGCGCTAGACCCGCCCCCCCAACCAATCACAGTTTGGAAATTGTGGTTGATGGAAACACTAACCAATCACATAGTAGCTGCGCCGCACTTTTCGACGCACTTCATGTCTTTACTTTCTGATGAAGTGTGGAAAACACAGTCTCTGTATGTTTAACGCAAACACATAAATATAATAGTATGATAACATTTATCATTAACCATGTATAATTAGAACTACCGTGACAATATACGGCTACAGGACGAGGTGGCCGAGTGGTTAAGGCGATGGACTGCTAATCCATTGTGCTCTGCACGCGTGGGTTCGAATCCCATCCTCGTCGAACACTTTTTCCACCATCGCAGACATCTTGTGGCAATCTGGCTGCGGATCTTCGTGGCCATGGTTAATGATCATATGGAGTACAGCCGCACAACTGCAACGCGTGGAAAGGTGACACTTCAAGCATTGCCTATTTTCTCCCCCCCGACTGTCTCCTCCCCTTCCTGCCACCCCCCTGCCACTCCCGACCCTCATTGGAAGCAAAATCTATCTTAGGAAAGTTAAGTTTTTCATTTGTTTTTATACACAACGAACTATAAAACCATAAACACAAATTCTTTCCATGCATAATTTCATTGAGTCATCCCTTTCATAAGACATTATTTTCTGTTATAACCCAGATAAGCTTACAAACCACACAGCATTTCATCAGTTTACTGGTTTTATTGAAATCTAAAAACATGATGAGAAAGTGAATTATTTACAGAGGGTGTGCAACAGAAAGTATTAAGTTTTCCTTGATGATTGGGAGAGCCAGTCAGCTGTACTAAATGCAAATGGTAGTTTCAGTGACCAGTCCTGCACCACAAGAGAAATGTTAACAGACATCTGGGCGTTCAACACGTGTGCATGTGTGTGCACCTGTGTTTGTTTATTTTAGGGTTCATGCTTGGGTTTTGCCATCCCTCCTCACAGGAGGTGTTGAAGGAAGTATCCAGCGATAACAGTCTGAGAAGCTCAGGCTCTTGTCCACAGCGCAGCTGGTGCAGTAGACGATCCCCAGAGCCAGCATCACTACAAGGAACACACACAGAGGCACCAGCAGAGCCACCAGCAGCCAGCTCTTGTCATGCTTCCGTTTACCTGCATCAGATCCAGCGTCTACCTCAGCCGTGACATCCTCTGAACTACCCATCTTGGATTCCTCCCCCTCCCTGGTCCCGGTAGCTGACCCCTTTGCAGCGCCCACCCCATCACTACTTTCTCTACCTCCTGCCTTAGCTTCAGTTTCATTATCAATTTCATTTCCTGTGCTGCCTTTTTGTGTTGGCGATGGAGCTGTCTGATATCGCTTTGGTGATAGGGCATCCCATTGGTTCAGGTGATTGTCTGACCCATGAACCACATCAGGGGAGCGTCCCTCAGGAGCTTCTGTCAGCCAAACTACATCAAAGTTAGTGTCAGCTTCAAAGTTTGGGTCCGGAGTGAATGAGGTGGACCAGGGAGTATCATGATTAGGATCGAAATCAGGTATGTGAGCAGAGTCACTGGGGTCAGGGGTCAGAGTGGAATATTCTTCATCATCAGGTGAAGGCTGGCAGGTAAGTCCATCTGACTGCAGGTCATAGCCATTGTCACAGTAACACTGGTACCCTCCCATATAGTTGAGACATTGCTGCTGGCAGGGCGACTCCCCCACACACTCGTCCACATCTACACACTCTCCTCCACTGCTGAACTCATAACCGGGGTTACACAGACATGTGAAGGACCCCACTGTGTTCTCACAAGTGCCTTCACAGCTGCCCTCGTCGAGGCACTCGTCAGTGTCCACACACTCCCCCTCATCATCTGGCTGGTAGCCAGGGTGGCAGGTGCAGTGGAAGGTGCCTGGGATGTTGACACAGACTTGCGGGCATGGCTGCTGTTGACATTCATCTACATCAGAACATCTGCGTCCATCTGGACCCATTTGGTAGCCTGGGGGGCAAGTGCAGCGGATGCCCCGAGCCGTCTCCACACAGTCATACTCACACCCCATCTCCACACAGACCTCTTTGATGTGGGGCTGGTCAGTGGGACCGGCAGAGTCAGAGGATAGTTCAGGGGAGTCAGTTTGGCTCAGGGGGTCAGGTTTGCAGCTGTACCCATCCTCGTCTATTATAAAGCCTTCAGAGCAGTAACAGTAGTAGTCTGTGTCTGTGTTCTGACAGTACTGCTCACATCCATGATCCCCGCTACACCAGTCCTGGTTCTTTGGACCTGCGCTGGATGAGCAGAGTGGAGCATCCTTGGACCAGCCAACTGTCTCATCATCTCTCTCCATACACAGCACTGTCTGCTCAGCAGGAGCATCTGGGTCTGAGCTGTCTGCAGGGCAGGATAGAGTACCCACAGACCCAAAGGGCACATGAGTCAGCAGGGTGCTGACAAGGTGAAATGGGGTGGTGTAAACAGCCGGGCCTCTGCCTTCGTCCTCCAGTGGTGGACACATTCCTTTGTAGTTGTACTGGCAAACGTATCCATCCAACGGCAGCGCGCAGGAGCCATCGACCCACCGGAAATTGTCGTTGCTCTCACGTCCGCTCTCAGAAGTGTGGACTGTCATGGCCACACAGCGAGGGGCTGCACAGGTCCCAGGGGTGTCCTCACGGAGCCAGTTGGTGAACTGGCCATCCTGGTCTCCTGTTGGAAAAAAAAAAAGACAAGGACCAGGTTAGTAAAAGTAGAAATTCCCTCTTTCAGTGTCCTTATTTTATTTTTAACTATTTGCTCTTCTAGTTTTTAGTATTTCAGATCTGCATGACACATTTAAAGTGTGAATCCTGGAACAATCCTGGAAGAAGTTGGTGTAGTTTATGTGCTGCAGTCACCCCACTCATTGTCATCTTTTCTAGGTTGGCTCTATGAAGGGTTAAGGTTGGCCCTGTCAGGGGTCAGAGTTGGCTCTATCTGCCACTGTATCTTTCTTGATACCACCACTAGGAGTCGCCAAAGTTGCATATTTTCAAATTCTGCACACTTGGACTTAAAAAAAAAACCCACCCTCATTTATCCTGCTCATATTTTCATTGTAGTAGTATTCAGATGTTAAGAATAGACACTGGAATATCTGGGTTGCCCTTTTATTAAAGGCAGACCTGACACTGCGTGGCACATTTCCTGTCACTGAATACTGCACAGTTTGAAATCGAGCTGAAGGATCTGCATCATTATTGTCTATATGAACATCCTTTTGTTGAGCACAGTTGTTGCCACATCCATGATTAGTTATGTGGAGCAGCGGGGCATTGTTTCTGCAAAGACACTGTGCTGTTGAGTTTTTCAAAAGATTTTTTTTCAATGCTGTGTGTGCCACGAACAAATTTCCATTCATTCATTGCAGTGGGGCATAAGAAGAAATTTCTCTATCAAACCCTGGTTAAATAAAACCAAAATTATACCACATTACTAACACCACCAGGGATAAGTGAGAAAACATGTTTTTTGTACGCCAAACCAACCCTTTAAATCATGGCAGATGGAAAAAACGACTAAGCTGGTCACATAACTCTTGACAATTTAAAGTCTTTTCTAATTGAAAACCAAGGCAGACACTTTGAGTGATAAAAAAAACCATCTGTTTTTTTGGAGCCATGTTTGTGTAATGACTAAATCAGGTTGAAGGGTAGCAGTGAGGTCAAAAGGGGATTGAACTTCCCCTGTCGCGCCAGCTCCGTCACTGTGAAACAAAAGAAGTTAATGTAATAACCATGCAGTCACTGCAGAGCTCTGGAGACTGGCCCGGGTACCAAAGGCTGACAGAGAGGCTGGAGCTGCGGGCCAACACAATGGTTTAATACCATAATCTAAAAGTGCTTCACAAGCTCTTGATACAACTGATATGTGTGTGGGGAAGTAGTAATAAAGTTGACAGCCTAATGGTCATTGGTTCACATGTTTAATTAAATATGGTAAAATAGGCCTGAGTCTAGTATTTGTTCATTTAGTCTTGTATGTGAGAGACTATAAACATTGCCAGAAATGATTTAGTCAAAAAGGTAATTATCTAGCAAACAGATGTTGATCAGATTTAGCCCCAGTTATAGTGACCCACATATTTCCCATTAGATCACAGTTAAAAATGAGTGCTGTGATCTATAAAAAGTTGACCAGGGGAGGGAAACCAATGCTTAATTGGCAGAAAAAAATGTACCTTTCCCTATGTTGGGGCAATTTTGTCTGATCTCACATCTTAAAATCCAACAAAATGGCAGATTTGGTGATGAGGGTCAATGTTAGGAACAACAAAGGGTCAAATGTCAAAAAGGTGAGACTTTGCCTGTGACCCAGACGAATCCTCTGAGTGGTCGGGTGGATGAACACTGGCGTGGTGGTCTGTGCAGCCCGATCCAGAGGCGAAGCCTTGACCTGGTCCCCTGTGCCTCAATGGCTGACAGCAGCTCATGGACCACACCCGCTGCCTCTACGGTATGCATAGTTGCCAGGGTTCCACCTCGCTCCCTACAGCTCCGCCCAGCCTCCCTAAAGGTTCTCTTCTGGAGGAAGACAGTGTAGCATCCGTCCTGGTGGCAGAGTGCGTCTCTCTCTGCCAGCTGAGTCCTGGCTGCTGGCTGCTCGCCCTCCGTCTCCCTCAGCCTCTGGCCTCGGCTTCCAGGAGCCAGACAGACCATTAGCAGCCACAGGACACACAGGAGACTCATGCTGCTGCAGCTGCTACTGCTCCTGATGGTGTTTTGCATCCTCCACCAAGACATGAGCTTTAAACTAGGCCAACATTCAAATGAGAACCCCAACCTTGCTGTCAAAATAAATAACTATTTTTCCGACCTCCAATCCAGACAAACCCGAACCAGATTCACTCACTTCGATCAACTGAACAAATGGAAACTTTGCAGACTTGTTATATTTTTGCTATCCTTTAGTGTATTCGAATAAATAATATGGTCTAATTGACCTTTTACTCAAAGCAATCAGAGGCAGATAAATTCAGAACTGACACTGGATTACCTTAATTTACGGTGGATTGCCAAATCCTCAAACTAATAGCCCTACAGTGCAGAATCAGTCAAACTCTATTCAACAGCAAACTGTCAGCACTGCTGCCACAGTAAATCTTATTTCACCAGATCCTACATAAAATTGATAGAAACCAATGCAGTTCAGTGGAATCCCCTGTAAAGTCCAGTTGAGTCTAGGACAGTCCAAAATAAAGTCCAGTGAAGTACCAGTAGAGTCCAGGGTTCAAAATTGTTGATAGGAGTAATCTGCCCTTCGGCTAAATCCAAAGGTGTTAAATAGAGTCCACATATGAAACTGATGAATTTCAGTGACAGAAACCCTCTCCTGCATCTGATCCTGCTGGGGCTTTCTTGCCTCTGCAAAGCTGGCTTTCTGACTGAACCTCAGAAAGAGAGAAAGATGGGGGAGGGTGGAAAGGGGGGAGGCTACGTAGAGGAAAAAGAATTGTGTGTTTTTGGAAGAGGGGGCTGGTAAAGTGTGCGAGTGTATAAGTGAAGGCTGGAGGGGTTGACGGGTAGCGGTGGTGGTGGCGGGGGGGGGGGGTAGCAGAATTGAAAACCCTCAGAGAGTTATGAAAACCATACGGCACCATTCTGTCCCCCCATCTTGCCTATGGCTTCAGACGCACACACATGCACTCTCATACACACACACACGCAGCCTTCAAATAGTGCATGCTGCACAGCATCCACAGGAGTGGAAAGTGTTTGTCAGCTCTGTGAGATGCAGAGATTGTCTCCCCCTTCTCCTCTCTTTTTTCTCCTCCACCTTGTCTGTTTCTCCTCTTTAAGCCTCTCTCTGTTTTATGTCTTTTTCATTTTATTTCTCTGAATGTCATTCTTTCTGAATCTCTGTCTTTACCTCCAGTCTATTTCCTCTTTTTCTGCCCCCCCCATTTCTGTCTTTCTACAAAGTCCACATAACAGCTGGAAGTTTTTACAGTCCAGTGGAAACATTTTAGTATGGAACAGGAATACCTGTTGAACTCTGCATGCATGTGTGTGTTTAAGTTCATTCTCATGCAGTTATACAATAACTTCATATGGGCACAGATGTCTAAGCATATGCGTAAGTGTTCTTCAGTGTTTGTGTGTGTGTGCATGCATGTGTGTGTGTGTGTGTGTGTGTGTGTGTGTGGCTACCACTCGGGGGCATATGGAGGAGAGGAAACAGGAAATGCCAGATGTGCATCAGCCTGACCTCTCAGTAGCTGGGGAGCAGGAGTGCAGACTGGGGGTACCTCCACAGCCGTCACATGATCTGCCCGCCATGAATGGTGCGTCTGGTGCGAAGTCAAAGGCTGAGTTTGGATTTTCCAAAGAAAAATAGGATCTCTTTCTTTTAACTTGTAGCCGGCGCCGCAAGCAAAGCCGAAGATGATTACACAAAGCCAATAGCTGTGATTCTAAAGATTTGAGCCCTTAGGGTAACGTTGGAGATTTAAAGATGTCGGGGACAAACAGCTGGGTGGGAGACTGTAAATTAAGGTCAACCACACACAAACAAGATGAGCTGCTGAACAATTGAAGCAACATAAGTGGAAAAGTGCTTAAGCAAACAATAGTCCTTCACATAAATGCTCATCACGTTCTCTCTGTGGAAAGTGTGACCTGCCACAACACAGTTTAAGCAGCTTGATGTCATTATCAAACTCGGCAACTTTCCTCCATGTCTGGCGCAGAATGGCTGTTTAAAGCAAACTTCAAACATGACGGCAAAGTCTCACCCGCTGCAGCTTCTCAACACAAGGATGATGAGATGGAAAAGTGTACGTGTAGCTGAATCAGCTCTTAGCCGTATCAGAGCTGATGGAGCCTGTGTTCGCTCGGCGTACAGCAGATGGGTCGGCTGGCTGTGAGAGCGTGTTGGTTTTGGCAGACAGGATATATACAGTCTAACTATTCAGCAGTCTTTTCCAGTTATGTAACAACCATCGGAACTAGAGGGAGAACAAACATAAAAACCTCAGGATCCTGGAGAACCTAAAGTGCCTTTTGGTCTTGTTCCCCACCCCCTTCTCCTCCTCCTCCTCCTCCTCCTTCTCCTCCTCCACATCCCTCATCCTCCTCCTGTCTTCCTCTTACTTTCTTTTTCTTGGACTACCCCCATCCTCCTCTCTCCTCTGTCTCTCCCTTTCTTTATTATTCTTTCATCCCCTTGTCCCTCCTCTCCTTTCTTGCATCGTCTTGCTCTCTTCCCTATCCTTATCTCCTCCTTGCTGCTCCTCTCCCCCGCTTCTCTTTCACTCTCAGTACTTGGGCTCCAAAGTCAGCAATCTCTCTCCCAGAATCCCAGCTTTTACCCCAAGCCTCCCACTCTTGTTCTGTTTATTCTATCATTCAGCCTGGTTAACCCCTCCCCCTGCACAGACAGCCACGCCCCCTGAGACTCATACCAAAAATGTAATTGATAGAACAGACAAAACTTCTCCTTTCCATCGTCCTGCACTGCCAATTCCCCCCTTTCCCATTAATGTACTTACAGTACCTCCTAGCTGCTCTATCTCCCGACCCAAAGACCTCTAATGGAACATACAGATCTCTTGATTTTATATTCCCCGCCTCCTAGGTCACAGCCTACTTTCTACTTCCTTGACTCCTAGCCACTTGCCACATATCATTACTGGCTCTGATACGTTCTCAGCTTCTTGCATCCAAGCAGCTGAACTGTACCTTCCATCTCCAAAGCCTCTCCATTTCACTTCCACCACTAACTCCATTTTTTTATGCAGCTGAAGAACTGTTCTTGATGTTCTTAGGTGGCCACTAACCCTTTGGTATCTGGATTGATAACACACTTTAGGCACTTTTACTTCACTGACGGATCATATGACATTAATTTAACAAGTCTTAAAGCTGTGTAATGCTGGAGAAGAACTAGTTCGTGCAAATGAGCTCAGCCACATTTGAAGGCAGGATGAAAAGCTGGCTGTCATAGAGAAGGGGAAGATGTATGACCCATTTATAAATAGGGACAACAGAAGACTTTAGTAACTTCATAGGTTGAGAGTGAGAATTACCAAAAGAAAGCCAAGAGAGTCAAGACAAAGTACCACAAAGGACAAATGACGATCTGCTGAAGACTGAAGTGAAGGTTTTGATACTGTGCTGATGAGCCACAGGTGTGCAGGTGGGTTGGCTGCAGGAGGGGCAGGTGACCACGCCCAGCTCAGCTCAGCTCAGACAAAGACAAAGACAAAGACAAAGACAAAGACACAACGGGGGAGAGGGAGAAAACACATGACACAAAAAGGGAAGGCACACAGAAGAAACACAGGGAGACACTGCCAAATCAGATTCATCCAAGACAGACTCATCCTCTGGGCTCCATATCTGTACCAAATTTCCTGGCCATCCATTCAATAGCTGTTGTCCCATTAGACGAAAATCAAAACGTCAGCTGAAATGTTTCACATCCATTTCTAAATTTACTGTATGCCATTACATTACCATTGCGTACATGATAAATCTATGTTTCTTCTTTCATCCTTTTGTATATGAGAGTTTTTGGCTGCAAATAGCCTAAATGTGGCCATTTAGCACCAGCAGTCTGGATGGTGATTAACTGTCGCAGAAGTGTGCAGCACATTTGTCTGTTTTGATAATTAAAAAGTTTTTCCCAACTTTCTGCTCAATAAATACGACTCCCACTGGTCCAAAGGTCACCAAGCCTCCACGCTGATGTCAAGGAAACTGCGGTTATTTCCTCGTTGTCGTGGGTCATTCAGGCCTATTGAAACGTTTGTGCCATATCAAATATGGCAGGACACGTCAGTTGTTCATTTTTCCCAACCGCCGGTGTCTCGTGTCACACACACACACACACACACGCAAACACACGCACACATACACACACACACACGCTGAAGCAATTAGCTGTGGCCTTGTGGTTAAATAATGGAGTGTAGGCATTCCTGTTGATTTCTGTGCAGTGGAGGAAAAAGACGATACTTTCATCCACCTCTTCTACAAGGTCCATATGTTTCATCTTTCATTGCAGACATGAATACCCTCCTTCCACACCCAGACTATCAACAAATCTTCACCACAAATATCTGAGCAGTCGAATGGTTGAATCCAGGAGGAATAATTCCCTGCCAGTTGAAGTCTACAGTTTCTTGAACCATCAAGAGTTTGGACACTTTTACAGGGAGCTAGTTGGTAACCCTCTATCGTATGATGTCTAAGCAGTGCTTTTGTGCCAGGTGACCTTTATTAACCTTTATTTAACCTTGCAATAGTTTACTGAGCATGCCTTTCAGCCATGTCCTCATTCTTTCATGCTCAGTTTCACTCATGTTCACACCTGGGAGCTGCCCAGCACAAACACAGCCTCCTACTGTTATCCACTGATTAGCTCCAGTGGAACTTGAGATTTTCAGATTGTGAGCTGGCAACCAGCTGGGCATGAGGAGCATTTGGAAAATCTAATTTGCATCTTTATTTGCTTACTTAGCTCAAAAACAAGATGTAAGTCATTCTAATATGGTACATATTCTTCCATTGGATTCTTTAAACTGGCAAAATGAATACCATTGTGTGAACAGCTGCTACTGAATTTCCAGTTAGAAGTCATATGGTAAGTTTAAAACAAACATGGCTGCTGATGGAAACTGCAGTGGCCAAGCTCTTTCTGTCCAAAAACATTTTTTAGCTTTGGAGAAGAAAAAAAAAAAAAAAAAGGCAACATGACTAACAAAAGCTCGGGTGACACAAATGCAGCACCGTCTGGACTGCAAGTGGAGTTTGTTGCACATAAAGAATCACACATGTGCAAACAAACCTCAGAGAAACAGCCAGAAAATCACCAGAAAACTTTGAAGGTTTAAAAATCTGCTGAGAGGCAGAAAGGGAGATGGAGAGAGCACTGGGAGAGGATAATTCCTGACAAACTATTCCTTTACCAGATGATAGCCTCAGCTTTTCCATTCACACACACACACACACACACACACACACACACACAAAGACGCATGCGGACCTTTTATACTTCTTTGTAGTGTCTTTCATGATACAGTTATATTTCTCCAGAGATGGAGCCATTTGTGTGTGTTAGTGTATGTGTTAGTGTGTGTGCAATGGTAAATGCATTAACAGTGGGAAGAAAGGATGACGACTTCACAAGAAATGGAACAGGGAGACAAAGGCTTGACCGAGCAACAGGCGTCTGATGTGTTGGACCTTTGAGATAAACCACCACACGTCTGACTTCTGTCTGCATCATTTCTTCCTACTCTCTCAGGTCTTCTTCCATTGAAGCTTCACATTTTGTAACCCATATCCCTCATGTGATCTGACCTCAATTTTCACTGTGTGCCTCCAGCCATTAAAAAAAAAAAAAAAACAGAAGAGAAACAGTAAACTACCTGACTCTGCATCAGTGACAGAAGGTAAATCATTCTCTAACAATAATACTAAAATCTTCTGCAGACCAGTTATACTGCATGCAGTGAAGTTGAATAACAGCCTGTCTGTATTATTCTGCTGTCTTTATTTCACATTCCCAGCTGTGAGGCAGCGGTCACCTGGCGGTCTGACAAGGTAGCCACCAAATCGGAGGTTGTCAGATATGATCTCAGTGTAATTTTCAGGAAGGTAAACAGGTAATAGAGTTGCTTCTTGCTAAAACTGCTGTCAAGTCTGATCCAGAGCAGCAAAGTCCTCCAAATCCCCAAATACCATTATGGTACAGGGATTTATATCTGAGGACATTACTGGGATGTTTGCAAAAAGTCCTCCAGACATCTATTATTACTATAATGGATGATTATGAGAAATCATCAGTCTTTCCTTGAATAATAAAGATTAAAAAAAACACACACTCATAATCTCTTCAAACCTTTTCCAGGATTTCACAGCACTGAACAGAACATAAAAACCTGTTTGAGACCCGCAGACGTTAATTGGTATTACAAGTAATGTGGAGTTGGTGTTATTACACACTCACTGCTCAAGCACACAGCCAGTGTATATAACAAGTTCAGGGAAGAGAAACCTGCAAAACAGGAAATACAGTGCTGTCATGTCCATATTGAAGATACAGCCAGTAACTTAGCCTAGCTTAAGGACTGGAAACAGAAACACTGAAATCAGCTCTGTCTGAACTTTAGAAAATCCAAATCCATTAAACAAATGAGATGCAATACGCAGTGTGCTTTAGAGGTGCTGGGACAAAGATTTTCTTTACTTTTGGACAGAGCCAGGCTAGCTCTTTCCCCCTGTTTCCAGTCTTTATGCTAAGCTAGGCTAATCACCTGATGGGTCCGGCTCAATAATTACTGTACAGACATGACAGAGGTATAAATCGTCTCATATAACTCTTGGCAAGAAAGATTTCCCAAAATGTCCAACTATTCCTTTAAATAATCATTCATTGTGTTTCTCAGGAGAGTTTAAAAAAAATGGAAAATTATAAAAATATCGACCTAAAGTGTATGGGTGCATCAAATGCAGGGAGATGAAGTTAAATGATTATTATGCATAAATTCGGTCTGCATACATCTACATCTTTTCATCTTTTCCTTTCTTTTAAATAGCTCATCAGTCTGTCTCTTAAATTTTAATGGTCCAACACAACCTTTCACCTCTCGGTCCTAAACCTTCACCATTTCCACTGACCCTGAATATCTTCTCCTCTCCTCTCCTCTCCTCTCCTCTCCTCTCCTCTCCTCTCCTCTCTCAACTCTGCTACTCCACATTCTAAATTTCCTTGGGGACACACATTTCCCCCAATCTTCCCCTTCCATCATTCTTTTTCTTCTCTTCATGACTGTTGGCATTGATTTTGTTGCCTCTGGCCGTAGCTGTTTTTTCTCACAAGTCTGACTCTCATCGCCTTATTTGTCGGAATAATGTGACTTTACATAGCTGTCCCTCTCCACTCTCGTTCCTGTTGTGTGCTTGTTAATCTCTGTGTCTGTGTTTCTCTCTGTCTGTCTCTCTCCGTCTGCATATGTGTCTTTCTCTACTGCCGTCTCCTCCGTCGCCTTTCCTTTTCACTCATTCACAGTTCATCTGTTTTTCTCTGACACACACACACACACACACACACACACACACACACACACACACACACACACACACACCTCCTCCTCTCTTAGCCAGGGAAAGTTGTACTGGTGTTGCGTTTCAATACAGTAGGAAATATTTTTGCCCATGCAGGAAATGTCTGAAGTGCTAGAATCGTTCTCTTCTCTTCTCTCTCTCGCTCTCTCTCTCTCTCTCTCTCTCTCACACACACACACACACACACACACACACACACACACACACACAGTCTTTGTATAAAAATACTTTTTTATTTGAAAACCCAACACACAATGAAATCCACAGTAAAAAAGTATAGTTTTAAGAGCGGGAGTGTATTTCATTTCATTTAATCTGGCATACAGACGCTGGAGGGGGAGCCAGGCTGCAGACGGGAATGGCACCATAGAAGACGGGGTCTGTCAACGGGAAGAGTAGCACCAGGAACAGCAGCAGCCCCATCAGATGCAAGAAGAGCAGAGCTGATCGTTGAGGGTGTTGCATGGCAGAGCTGATGTCAGGCAGGCCTTGACTGTTACAGAACGAATGGCACAAAACTGGACCCACAACATGGCCTGTAGAAAGAGATTATAGATTTAATGAGGGGTACTGTAGGTGTGAGCAAGTCAATGTGCTGTTCACTTCGTCTCTCACCAGTTCTCATGAATATAAAGGCAGTAAAGACACCGAACACAGTTGTGTACAAGAACTGCATCCCTGCAACAGAACAGCACAGAGAACATTGTTTTTCCATTGCATATATAGGAGCAAAGTAAGCAAAAGTTAATTTGTGCGGTACTGAAGGGTTGTTTACAAAGTATATCAATCCAAAATTACACAGGTATTGTTACAGATTATCTGACTTTGTTTCAATGAATTACCTTTTATTTCTATAGTTTGATTTATTTGAGGAGAGTTTCGTAAGCCAGCTGACCTGACACCAAGAGGATGACGCTCATACTGTCCTTGTGGAGGCGCCGTTGCTCAATGATGTGGTGGAAATGGGCTAGAATGTGAAAACAAATATCCACGTCATTCCAATTAATCTACTGCTTGCTAACATGTAGGAAGAATGGACAAAAAGGTTTAACCCATTCCAATTTCAAAGCTCAGAAAGTTTATTAATGTATTTTATCAGAAAAGGGAATTTCCAGAAAATTCCTGTCATTAATGACACTGGTGGCCGTTAAGTGAACCGCAGTTAGCATCCAGCTGTTTGTGCTCGGCCTCGAGGCGCTCACAAACATCATCCTGGTCAAAGGTCAAAACAGTGAGAGGACATACAAGAAATTGAGCGATTTATACAAATGTCTTCACATTCTTACATATTTCAGCTTTAAATAGTCTGTAAAGTCCTAATGCTTCCTGTTAGAGGGTCAAAGCAGACTGTGCGTTGTTTACAGCCTGAAAGTCTGTTTGCCATACCAACACCAAAGAAGAGCGGAGCCATGAAGATGGCAGCCGTGGGTCCAGCGCAGGGCACCAGCATGGGCAGCATGGCCCCTCTGAACACCAGCTCCTCTGTCGCCGGTGCCACCACCTGGTTCCTGAGCCACAGTACATCTCCCACACACAACTTCCATGATTGAACATCTGGGGAAATTAAGTCAAGATTTACAAAGAATACACATAAAATGCATGTAAGCACACATGTAAAACTCCCACCGCGATGCTTTTGACATTACGTTTAGTAGGCACAATCTTTGACTCACCCAGTGCAGAATGGAGTTCCCCAGTGAAGCCTTTCGGATTATCCACCACAGCATGAAACAGGGGGCCGAGATAAAACACCTGACGTTTTGAATAAAACAAATTCTTTATTACATTTAGTGAAAGTATATAAGAAAAGGCAAAGCGGAAGATCAAGAGACTACTGGCCACATTTTTCTCAATATGTGGTTTGAACATGCCCATGGGATATCACTGCAAAATGTAAATATTTAATGGAGGTTGTAAAGCCATGCTGTGTCACACTGGGAAGGGGGAAGTTGAATCTCTGAAATGTCAAAACTGCCCGAGTGCAACATAAATATGATGTTCTAAGGCAGAAACAGGATCCACAGAGTCGCCTTGTGTTTGAAGCTACAAAAACTGCTCGGCTGTGGTTTCGTTTTCATTCAAATAATTAGTTTCTCAGTTTGACTCTATGTCTGGCAGGTTGATAAAATTATCACTGTAAAATAATGTGTTGTTTCATAAAAACATCAGATTTTTAGCTCTTAGTGTGTCCTGAATTGTATCTACAACCAGTTATCCCTATTATGAAATCAAACAGGTGCTGAAGTTACATACAGTCTAATCTTTGTAACTTTAACAAATTAAATATTCTCTACAAAAGGTCTGTAAGGACAGAACGTCTCTTTCTCTTCAAGGATTAATCTGTGTTAAGACTCCCCGACGTACCATGGTTAGCAGTAGTGGCAGTATGGCTGCAGGAACCAGACTTTCCAAACGAACTCCCATCAACTCCCACACAGACACGTCGACCTGAAAGGACAGGAGCTTTATAAACATGGATTTTACCTTAAAGTGATTATAATGTTAAGCAAATGGGACTACAAGCTTATCCTTACGCAGCACCGTATGTATAGCAAAGATGACCCCAGGAAACAATACCTTTCACCTGGAGGGTCAGGGTTCAGGTTCAGGAAGAGGAAGATGATGATCGCTTTCTTTATAAAGCACATGAGTGTGAGTCCATACAGTGTGAGCATGAGTTTCTGATGTTTAATACTTCTAGCTCTGCTGTGCTTGTGCGAGTGCTAATACTGTAAAGATGGGCCAGATTATACCAGCAATGAGTATATATGGGAAGAAAATCCTTTATTTAGATAAAAGTAGCAATGTTGCAAAATAGAAATACTCCATTACAAGTAGGAGTCTTCTTTCTCTTAAGTAAAAGCAGGTAAGTATTGGTGGTTAAAGGTACTTCACTGTGTTTTACTCCAAAATGCTCTTGTTGATTTATTATCTGTAGGTACTGTTTACTGTTGTGTATTTCACTCATTTGACTTTTACTCTTACTCATAGTGCTGTGATTGGTGGAGATGAGGATAATTCTAACGAGCCTATTTTAGAGTCACAGGTTGTCTAATTTATAGCAGTGCATCTATCTGTAAACTCATTCTGTGTTTTTTATATGTAAAATCTTAAGATGCAAAATAACTTGTATCGAAAGCTCTCAGTTAAATGTAGTCAGTGGAGAAAAAAGACAATATTTCCCTCTGAGTTGTAGTGGAGTAGTAACATATAGTGGAATGAAATGGAAATACTCAAATTAAGTGCTTCACTGAAGGTGATAGATTCACACTGGAACACAAATAGAGCTCATCCCTGCACCACAAACTAGCTCAGATCATTCATGATTCAACAGGTAGAGGCTCATTCTCATTGGTTTGTTAGGATGCAGTAAACTATGGCTGGCTGTAGATTTGAAGAGACAAAAGACAGATTGCAGAGATTGGCTTTTTTTTTTTTTGTCAATGTGTACTCACCTTGACATCAGCCCAGTGCATCCATGCTTTCACCACTGCAGGTGATAGTGCAGAGACCAGCAGCACACTGGCACAGCGCTGCTTTATCACACTGGGATGGTCCCTGCACACACACACACACACACACACACACACACACACACACACACACACAGTAACAGTTTAACACTCCTGTCTAACAGCCCTCTCACAGGTCTGCTGGTGCGCTGTATACCTGGGTAAGCTGCTTCTCCAGACGTACAAACTGCCAACGTACAGACAAGCGAGCAGAAGGCAACTCAGCACACACACCCAACACCTGGGATGGGTGTGCTCCACCTGAGTAATAGGACCATGTTCTGGTTCCACCATGACAGAACTGAGGGTTTGCTATCAAAGCTTCAGGAGGTTCCTCAGGTAAGCGACAGCTAGCACACGTTCAGCCTGCTTTGGATTGGTCAGTTCTGCCTGTCATTTCAGATTAGTAGATCCCCATGAAGTGGAGATCTGTGCTGCAGAGAGAAGCTGATTAGCTTTAATGCTCTACTGGGAAGAGGTGCTTTTCGGAGCAGTGAGAAGACAAGGAAATACTTAACCAGTACATTTGTCTGTGTAGGAGCAGACACCTCTGAGGGTAGTCAATGCATTCAACATACTGAATTCCTTGAACCTGCACTGACTTCTTTGTGAAGATATTTCTTTGACAGTACTTGTTTATGGTACAGGCAGAGCTTCACAAAATGCACGTTTGCTGCGGGATAATTCTTTATATTTCACAAGATGTAAGCAACCATACAATATTTATTTTTCTTCAACAATATCAATATCATTCATCATATCTTCACCTCATAAATACAGACAGCAACAACAGGTATACAGTGTGTGATAGGTATACAGTAGAGATGTGAAGCAGAGTACCACTTTATCGACACACCTCAAAAACAGTGCACACAGTAGTCAAAGTACACAGAAATGAGGAAACAGACTCATTTCCGTGAATCAAGCAGGCATGAGCATCACAACCATACACATGATGGGTGATTTAAGGCATTCGGGGTCTAACTTAAACGCTTTAAAATGGAAACTACCTTGAGCATCCTTTGTGTGCACACAAGGTTTAAAATGAAAAACACTTTCAACATCTAACATCTAAAAAATAAAGCACTCAATTGTAATATTGCAATAAGTCAAAATGCTTTCAGGGTTCAACAAAATGTGATGTTGGGGGTCACCCTGCAGTTGAAAACATGTCCCCTGTTGTCTCAGCATTGTGGGTTTGAGTCCAGCTCATGACTTATCACATATTATTTTTATATCTAATACGTCCGGGTGTGTTATCACCACATATTTTTCACTGTCGGGATTGAAATGTCTGAAACAAAGAGACGGATATCACCAGATACAGGACAAAGTCCTGCAGATGTGTGCATATCATGAGGGTCTTGTCATGGCAAAGGGAGCCTGTTCTTTATGAAAAAGGAAGAAGAGGCAAAGCCAGTTATCAAATTCTTAACAAAACACACAATCACACAAACTCCATATGTGCAATACATGTACAACAATCTGATACATCATTTAAATAAATAAAAATACGAACAGAATCAAAATAATACTATTATGGATATTCATTTTTAGCAAACACTTTCAAAGAAGAAAGTTTTTCAGCTCGTTAGGTTTCCTCATAATGGACATTAACAGATCCACAGTTCAAAAAAAAAAAAAAAAGAGGAGGGGGGGGATTACAGAGCGCCAAATGTCCTACTTTTTTATCTTGTGTGCAAAAATTATAAACAAGCCAAAGAAAAAAAATCATCTTTCGGGTGCGTCAGAGGCTCAGTAGTGAAATCTGTTTGTCCTCACTGTAGGACACATTTATCTTTGTTGCTGTATTTTCTCCTCCTCATCTCTAGACCGCGCTCCAGACGCTCATCCTCCTCCAGTGCCCTGCAAACACACACACAAGCACACATTACAATATAGTGCATGACATTAAAGGTAAAGGTTTTATTTGAGAACTTTGCTGTCTACCGATGACTCATTTTGGCTTTTTCACAGGACTACACACACATACACACTCACACTCTCTCTTTGGCGTCGATGTCTCTGATGATCTCGTCCCGTTGGTTGACCAAGGACACCAGCTCTTGGAGGAGCAGCTGCTCCCTCTGCTGCTGAGTGGACGACTTCTGCCAGTCTGCAGGACAAACGGCAGAACTTAACATAATGGTTCATACAGCCACGTACGGACAGGACAGTTTATTGAGTGCTGCTGAGCAAGAGACTGAACATCCAGCTGTTCTGCTGGTCTTGGTGGCGAACAACAGATCAGACAGCTAATGTTAACATGGTGGAATTTAACGAAATGCATTTACTTTTTAGTCTGTTTTTATCTCTTTTACTGGTTTTATTCTGACATAATTCTTTTCCCCATGTGCATTCGTCCTAAATTGTTTCACTGTTTACATCATACATCTTATTATTGCTTGCAAGTCATCTGTAAATCACTTTGAATGCACTAATATGTAAGAAACTCAACTACTAATACCACTTAATACTTCTACATTTTACTCCTCCACATATATTTGACAGTTCATTTCCACATTTTTATACAAAACATATAAACATCTCTCAAAATATGGTGCGTTTTTATAGATTTAACTACCCAACAGTGTGTAAAATAGTTTACATACACATTTACACTGTGGTATACTGTGGTTACTAACCTTCTATGGCCATCATGACCCGAAGTTCTCTGTTCAGGAGCTCAAATCTCCTCTCCAGATCCTGCTCCTCTTGCCTGTAGACACAGTCAATAATCAGATAAATAAAAATGAGCAGGTATTACACTGTGTATGTACGTACATGTGTATACTGTGTATGTGTGAGAGGTCTTACAGCAGTTCCAGGTTGTCCTGCCTGCGTATCAGAGCGTTCTTCTTGTTGACCAGCGTGAACCACTCCTGGATCAGCCTCTCCTCTTCATCACGGTCACTTCCTGCAGCAACAGACAAAGCAAGAACACTTTATATGCAACTGAGCTAGCTATTGGAGAAAACCTTCACCATCACCACGTGTGAAAAACAGGGGACTCTGGCACCTTAATTAACACCCGCGTACACGTGCATGTGTGCGTTGGACTCACCTGTTTCCATGAGGCTTCGAAGTCGTCTCTCGACCACCGCGGCTCTGCTGTCAATGTGCATCTGCTCCGTCTCCAATGCTGCCAACTCGCTCAGCACATACTGGCTGGTGTCCTGCAGACACTGACCACAAGCCCCATCACACACACACACACATGCAAACACACAGACCCATGAACATACAAAAGACAATGGCAGACAGCCACAGAGAGAGCAAAAAGGGAAAGGAGATCAAAGGAAAGAGGGAGTCGGGGAAACAAGGAAACAAGCAGAAGAAGAGGGTCAGAAGGTTAGAGAGAGGCCAAAAGGATGGGAAATACAAGGTGTGAAAGCAGAATGTTCAAAATCCTGGAAATGCTTTCTTTATTATCAAGTGAAAGTAAAAGAAATGTGATTTGGTCCTTTGTGCAGCCATCACTTGCATTAATGATGTTCATTTCTTTTGATCTGAGAGTGAGGGTCAAAGAAAAGAAGAAGAAGAAAACGTCAAGCGAGGGAGACGTCACTGACCATTGTTTCTTCTTCCTGTTTGGGAGGCTGCATCTCTGCTGCGCTCTGCGACTCTGCACACAGGGTAAAAGAAACAGAAGAGAAAGACATGAAGATGGGAAGTTAAATAAAAATGTAAAATGTTGGGGCATTTTAACTGAAAGGCTCAAGCTTCATCTACTCACCTGTATTATCAGAGATTCCTGTTGTCATTGTGTCGTCCTCCTGAACAAGAAAAACATGACACCAACGCTGACATATACAGTAGATGCAAAAGGTGGAAATATAATTCAACACTGCACATTACAGTTTAAACAGGAGTTACAATAAAAAATAAAGCTACCTGAGATCCAGATTTGGCTGCTTTGTTAACCGAGCGTGGAGGTGGGACTGGGGTTAGTGACTCATCCACTGAAAACAGATGAGAACAACTATCAGATGCTGGATTTAACCTCATTATTCCACACCATTTCCTGAGGAGCCTCCCTCTCTTCAGGCTTAAAGGCTAAATAAGCAACAACCACAATTATTTACCTCTCATTTAACATAATCAGGCATTATTTGGCCTGGCAACAGAAACAAACAATCCCAGAACAGTCATTGCATTTCGATTCAACAGTTCAACAGAAATCTCTCATCTGAAGTAACCGAAGCTGCATAAAATGTGTTCAAGTAGCAGATTGAGAAAACGTTTTCAGGGCCTTTTGGGAGCTTTGAATCTAAATCAATATATTTTATGACTCAAACTGAGATGTATTCATATGAAAAATGAAATGTTTATGGCTGCACCATTCCGTCAAACACAAAACTCTAGATATCCATCAGATCCAGGAAGCCTTATTTGGTATGTTTGGGAACCTTGGGAAACCCAGTAGAATCTTAATTGAGGTGCTGTAAACTTGATTTAATGACGTGTTTATCCTTCCGTCTTGTCTCCTTAGCTCAAAGTGTGCTACTTCACATTCCTAAGTTCCCTAGAGACACACTAATGTCTTTTCTTTTCTGCTTTTTCTCACTTGATTCTTTTGCTTCACTTAATTATTTGTCTCTTATTTGTCTTCTTTTCTTCAAATATCCATGTAATCCAGCATGATATACTGGATGAAGAAAGGCTGGACTGGAATCATAAGTGAGTTTGACTGCAGTTTGTTATGATGAAGTTGCTAAAAGGCCCACAAGATTGGAAAGCGGAAGTAAGCCTTCAAGACAGATGGGCTGAATAGCATTAAAAATAATCATTAAGTATAAAAAAGTTAAAGTAGAGACTGACACCTTTAACCAGTCGTTTGGTCCTTGGTGGCGGAACGACCAACGTGCTGCTTCCTCCTTCCTCTAGGCTCACTCCTTCGTTCAGTCTGGCCATGCAGAAGGCGGCGGCGTCGACGTTAGTGGGACCAGGTCCGGAGGGCGCGAGGCCGTAGCTGGACTGGCTGCTGTTGTGCTCTATCTGCAGCACACTCAGCTCTTGGTTGGTGAAGTGTGAGCGGATCTGACTGAGGTAGGTCATGACTATGAGCCTGTCAGGGATGGACAGAAGAATCATGTCGGACGGCTCCAACAGACGAGAGATGCCCAGCGCCTCGAAACCGTCAAACGCCTGATGTCAGAAAAGAAGGACATCGTCAGAAAAGAAACAAACCGTATGTTCCATGACGAAAACACATTTATCTGAGTATTTGAAGCCAGTGCTGATGGCACTTAATGAATAAAGTAGTTAACATGAGCTCCGTCCTTACCTTCTTGTTGTTGAGTTTGATATCATGAGAGTCCAACTGGTCAAAATCTCTAAATATGCAAAAGCAGGGACAAAGGAATTAGAACATACCTACTAATAGTGAAAATTGTGAAAAATGCCTGTTACAATTTCCCAGAAACAGAAAAAACTAAAATATAGAATTTCCAATCATATATCTGCAATTAATTTTCTGACAGTCGGTCAATGGATTAATTGTTTGCTGCATGCCGTACATTTTGTCTGGATGGAAGTGATGTAGGATGGCACAGAAGGCCAGGCCGTTTCTCCAGGACGTGCTGAAGTTGGTGACCTTTACCCCCTTGTACCCGTTGGTGATGTCCTGACACCACTGGAGCAGCGACTGGCTGGAGTTCACCAGGTCCTGCAGCAGGAGGAGAGAGGAGGAGGAGGAGGGAGGGATGAAGAGAGAAAAGCTCAGCTTTGGTTGTGTGTGCGTCTGTTTGTGTATGTCAGGTATATTTACCTCAGCTGCCTCGTCCTTCCCATCAGCCTCCTCTCTGAGCACTGGAACGGGATCAAGGGACTTGAGGTCGGAGGTTTCTTCTTCTGGTAAAGTGGGAAGTCGAGACGTCTTCATCTCACAGTGATGGAGAGGAGTGATGTGTGTGCTGGAGGTGTTCTCTGGCTGCGACTGAGGTTTTGGCTTTCCACTATCAGGGACGTCGGCCAGTTGGCCTTTGAACCTAAAATGAGACGAGACATAAACAATAGAAAAGTAAGACAGGCCTTGTCTAGTGGAAGAAAGGAGCTCATCCATCAGTCTGGCATCAGCATCATCATCAGTGATTCGTAGACACGACATGCAAGCTTGCTGACATGACAGATTGCAGCTGGCTTGATGTTAGAGGCATGATAAGAAACATGTGCAGCATTGGTTGACTCAACACAGGTCTATGCTGTTTGGCCATTTTTATCACCGAAGAACCAAGCAGATTCAACAAACTGTTGTCCTTCACAGCAGCAGTTTTTGATACTACATGGCAACCCCCATGCTCTCACACACATTTTACCAGAGCTGTTTGAAGTCAAATCTCAAGTAAGCCAAGACGTGTCCACAGCTGACAACAGGTCTGCTGAATTACCGAGCCCAATAATAAAATATTCAAGATGTGTGGCTATACAATGTTTGTTTATTGTTGTCTTTTGTATTCTGGGGGTATTTTACTAAGTCAGCTTGAATGTTTTTGCTTTCAGGTCATGTCTTTAGGGAGTCAAGTATTAAGATCTCATTGACTCAGGTCCAAGTCTTAAGTCTCAAGTCTACAGCTCTGCATATCACATACCCAGAACATACACAAGACTTCACTGGCAGCATGTCATTTTATACAGCAGCACAGGTTGACAGCCCATGCCGACTTACACGTCCTCCTCTCCTTCCATCTTTTGCCCCAGCTTATTGGCCAGCGGCTCCTCATCTGCAGTTAGTGATATTTCCTGCAGGGTATCAAAGCAGGGAATCAGGAAGCGCTGACTGTGATCAACAAGCTCTGCGGTGTCACAGTCAATGTCACGGGGGTCGGGGATGAGGCGCTTCATACTGCGAGGGCCAGAGACAGCGGACGTGTCGCCTGCCATCAGTTGAATTTTAGCCAACAGGAACCTCTCCTCCTCTTGGAGCTGTTGGTCTTTGGTGAGTTGGTTGAGATCGGGGGTGTGTGTCTGCGTGTGAAGGCTCTTAACCTGTGGACTGTCACTCTTTGCAGTATGTGTGTCCTTGTTTAAAGTGGAGTGACTCCTGTCTTCATCATCCCTCATTTCAAGACTCTTGTGTGAATCCGTAGCCATTTCTACGCCATTGTTTATCTTACTGATGTTCGTGTCGGTGTGTAAGTTGGTGTGTTTGGTGTCAGAGTGCATGCTGGCAGTGTTCGTGCTTGGAGGAAGGGGCCAAGGCACTACCGATGATTGTGCAAGTTCTCCCTCCTCATTGGTTGCTATTTCTAGGTCTTTCATTGGCTTTTTTTGTGTCCCGCTACATTTGGGAGCAGGTTTGGCCCTACTTGTCTGGCTGATTCCTTCCTCTTGCTTAGACCCTGATGAAGGTTTTGGATGAGGAGGGTCAGCCAGACTGGTTAGAGAGTGTTCAGGTTTATTCGGCTGACTGGCAGCAGAGCTCTGGAAAAAGGTTTGTCCACTGGAAGGGAGTGAGGAGGGCTTCTGGGTAACAGCAAGGGATGGGTGGCCTGTGCTGAAGACAGAGAAGAAGATTTCAGAGCTGAACCTAAAGCTTTTGAAGAAAGCAGATCCAACCGTAACGTTCCCATCATGCTCCAATCCCCTCTGGCAACATACCACCATTCATCTCACACAGCCAGAGCGCCATCTTGTTAATCGTACAAAGGTTGGGAGAAACCTGAAAAGCAAAACTAGAAGTGCTTTTTCCAAAGTAATCTCACGGCTGTCTGAAGCTTTCTCGACATGCCCACTGTTTCCCTGGACTTCTGTAAGTTTGACGGGATAGAGGTCTGGCTATGTAAGATTATACCTGACTGGACATGTTAGAGGCATAAGAACATGTGACTCAGCGAAAGCAGAACACCATTTTTCAACATGCTTCTGCCTCCATGAACTGCAGTGTCCAATGACCAAACCAATCCATTCATCCATGCTACTTTACGAGTACTGAACAAATGCAAGGAGCCTTGCAATTTTCCAAAATTATATATTGCACAGCGGTCTTATTTTCATGCTTGCTGCACTACTGCTGCACATTTGCCCAAATCCTTTTCCAAGTACAAATAATTACAACAGCAATACAGGACAGAAGGAGTGAGATATTTGAGGCTAATTACAGCAATCAGTTACAAAGGGTTTTAAAGCACCTTCACTGCACCCATGTGCTGTTTGCCACAGCCACCACAGAATCTCCAACTGCTGAACATGCTGATAAGCAGGCAAATCAATGGACAAAAACCACAATACCTAACCCCCACCCCCCCTTCTCTCTTGCCTCAGTTTGAAAAGCTCTGTTTTAAGTAATAAAGGCAAGAGGAAATGCCAGTTTCCTTCACAGACAACACAGTAATTACGTTGTTTTGGGGGAAACATATGGTACGTGACTCACAAGCCATGCCAACACACAGTTCTCTCTTGAGAGAGACCTGCAGGAAAAAGCCCAAACCACAGTCAATGGAGGATAGTAATGCTTAGTAATTGCTATTTCCCTGCAGACATCATGAGTCAGTCAAGCCTCGGTTATTGGAGGAAGCATACACGAAAAAGCGTGCAGGCACAGTCCTCTGATCCACAAGAGGCAACAAGCAGATCTCTCTCATAGCCAGGTCTTTCCCAGTTACTCACCTCTCTCTCCCTGCTGCTATTTATCCCTCTCACCCCCCTTTACTCACCCTGCTTCTCCTTCCATGTACAGCTCAGCAAGCCAGATGGAGCCGAGATCTTCCTGTCCTCTCTCATACTCCACCTCCTCATCCTCCTCCTCTGTCAACCACACCGGGACGGCACCAGAGTTCACGTTAGATTTGCCTTTTTTAAGTGATCTCAGAGCCGGATTGTCCGGGGCTTTCATCAAGGGAATTACAGAGTCCCCAGGTTTGACTGATCTGGAGTCGAGCCTGTTTGTTGGTCTAACTGCAGGGACAGAATCAGCGGGTCTGGCTGAAACCAGTTTGACCTCAGCTTTAGGGTCCATTGTTTTCACTGATTTGGGATCAGACTCTCTTTCTGACTGCTCCTCATCTCGCTGTAGCTTCTCATCATATGCAATATCGTCCAGCTCTGCCTCCCTCAGAGGAGGGCAATCATTTGATTGGTTATTCATGACTTTCTCTTTGTTTTGCAGTGATGCTGCAGAAATGGCCTCTTGTTTCTGTTGTGGTTTGTCTCCTTTGCTATCCTCTCCCCTTTGCCTCACCTTGTCCTCATCTCCCTTTCTCTTCTCCCTTTCCACCTTTCTCTCACTCTCCTCATTTTCTTTCTTTTCTTCCACATTTATCCTCTCGGTGTGCTGCTTCCTCTCTTTCTCTGCCTTTTCCCTCTCCTCCTTTTGCTTGTTCTCCAGCTCTTCCCTCTCTTTTTCCAACCTCTTTCTCTCCTCTTCCTTTTCCCTCTCCATCCTCTCTCTTGCCCTCCTCTCCATCTCCTCTCTCTCCTTTTCCAGCCTCTGTCTCTCCTCCTTTTCTTTTTCCACCCTCTCCCTCTCTCTCCTCTCTTCTTCTTCCCTCTCCTCCCTCTCTCTTTCCTCCCTTTTCAATGTTTCTATCCTTTCTTTCTCCCTTCTCTCCCTCTCCAGCTCTCTCTCCTTCTCCTGCTCACTAGCTGCTAGTCTCAGACTTGCCACCAGACTTAGCCCATGTGAGGGAAAGCACTCTGGCTTCTGAGTTACGTCAGTGTGTTCATTAAGCTTCTGGTTTTCTGTTGTGTCAGAGAAGGCCGTGGGTGGTGAAATGGGGATCAGTGGATCTGGTTCAGAGGAACACAGGATCTCTGGATCTACTTCATGTAAACACGGCTGATCTCCATTACTCATAGCGAGGCATGGTTGCTCTGCAGAGTGGTGTTTGTGAGCTGCATCAGAGGGTCCGGTTGTCAGGATGGAGGCCACTGTCTCATAGCTAAAGGGACAGACATGAGGGACAGGAAAACTCTGAGACAGGAATCACCCTAAAATGACCTCAGCTGGCTCTGGAGAGTGTGTCAGAAAGCCAGACAGCATGCTTGATTAAGTAGTTCCTTCTCAGACTTTGTTTTGGTGCTTGTCCAAAGCAGACAGAGGAAACATGTATTGTTGGCTGCACTGAGAACCACCCTGCACTTTTTTCTATCTGGTCCACAACATCCAAAGCCCACTGGCACTTATGTCACCTCTGGCTTGATTAAGAACAGGTGAAAACACTCTCTGATGCCATGCAGGTGTGAGCTCAGATCAGCTCAGACAAAGAGGCAAAGCTAGCCAATAATATACAGAAGACAAAGGCTCTTTATCATGGATTATAACCAAATAACTAAAATGAAGGCAAATCAACCACTGGGAGCAGCAGGATGGTGTATTCTGGACTGGACTGCACTGAAGGCTTTCCACAGCATTAAGCACTCATGCACACTGGATGTGGAATGGCAAATGTAGAAAGCAACCCATGCTGGAATATCTGCCATGGAGATAAAGTAATGACTCATTAAAATTGAATAAATGTCTCTCTAAATAGATTAATAAGATGTATGATAAGTCATTTGAATACTGTAAACACAGGCTGCCTCATTTCCTGGTTATTATTAAATAAGGTGTCCGACCTAGCTTCTGACATAATAACAATTATATGATTATAATGGCTTGTTTTGGGGTTTTTACTGTTTTGTGCAACATTCAGAGGGGTATTTTATTGTATATGCCCAGATTTGGCGATATGTTCTGACTGTGTTTACATTTGGTCTACAAAAAATGTTTTGCATGATGCCTCACACCATAACAAATAGTTTTATGGACGGGCAGGCAGGGAGACTCACCCTCTATACAACACCCCAACTACTGCTGACATGAAGCCAGCAGGCGCCTCCATCTGCTGCTCTGCAACACACACATCTGCCTCACATTTCTGGGCACTATCACACACACACACACACACCCATACACACACGCACAAATTTGACTGTATGAAAATCTCTCATCAAATCCATTTAAAGAACCAGTTTAACAGCATAGACAGAGGTTGAGATGAAGCGAGCAGCATCAGATAAGGTTAGCTCCAGATGTTGAGTAAGCTCTGGTTAGGCTGCAAACCGCAGAAGGACATTAGTCAGTGCACGCGCAGGTGTGTGTGAGTGTGTGTCTGTATTAGGTGGTGTGCAAGCAAAACCAGACATGTCATGCCACGCTGCACAGGAACCGTCACAGACTCACCCCCCTATTACACCACCCTCCTCTTGCTTCTCATCCTTCTCCTCAGTGCTCTCACTACTTTCCATCCCTCCTTCTGCTTCTGTCTCTGCTGTGGTCTCCTCCACAGTCGCCCACAGCTGATTTTCTGCCTCGCACACTGGCTCCTTATTGTTGACGAATCTCTCCTGACCACCAGCCTCGACCCCGACTGGTTTCTCCTCATCTGCTCCCTCCTGTTGTGGCTTTCCTGATGGCTGGAGAACTTGTTCCGTCCGCAGCTCTGGTTCTGGTTTTGAGGGCAGCAGCGGCTCCAGCGCCAAAGCTGCGTGCTCGCTGGGTGGTTTGGGGGAGGTTGCTGGTTCCACTCTGGGTCCCTCTGGCTCTTTGGGTCCCTCTTTGACTGGTGGAGTGCCGGGTTGAGCAGGAGGTGGGACTATGTGATGTGCTTCTGAGTCTTTAGCTGTGATTGGCTGGTGTTCCAGCTCTGCAGCATCTTCTCTGTGTGAGCAAGAAGAAAAGAGAAAACACATGAAAGATACAGCCATTACAGTTTTACATTTTACTGCTTCATTAAGAAGCCAGGCCATCAGCAAAGCAGACAGACACACAGACAGATGGTCAGAAAGATAAAGCAGAGAAACAGACAGACAAGTCCCCTCATCCATTCTTACCCTCTGCACAAAGGATTTGCACCCTCCTCGGCAGAGATTTTTTCAGGTGTATCTTTCCCACTTCTCCCTTCTAGCACTTTCCATAGAGGAACCTCCGCCTCAGACATCCTCTGTGGAGGTGGCGTCAGGGTCAAGACCTCTGATGCAACAGTGGGGTCTGAGCGGATGCCAGGTGGAGTACATGTGGCAGATATTTTCTTTTCTGGGACAACAATGTTTGACAATGAACCTTCCTTTAAGAGAGAGGGTTGCCCCAGACTGGAATAAGGGGAGAGAAAGAGGCAAATGTGAAAAAAGGAGGAAAAAAGAAGGAGAAAAAACAGAAAAAAAAACAGTAGGAGTGGGCAATACCACAAAATCTGATATGAAGTAATACCACAACAAGGATCACTGATATCAATGCTAATATTAATACTGTTTATGATTAGATACAGCTTGGAAATGTGTAATGATTAATGCATCATTAATCTGAATGCATTTTAATTACCACTGAATAATTGGCAAATTTCATTTGACTATTGTCTATTAATCACATGCATCACACCACATGTTAAAATCCAGGACAGCTTTTAATGGTAAACAGCATGCACCTACTGTGAGTTCTCTGACCTAACGCATGCACACACAACAGCAGCAGCAGAGAAGCAGCGCAAAGAGCACAAATCAATCCAGCTAGAACTGACACTCAATACAAGACTTAGTACGGGGTAGTATCAATACTTTGGGCATTGATCCACCCACACAGATAATTGATCAAGTCTTACATGTGAAAAGAATCACAAGATAATCAGCACACAAGAACACAGAAATGATCAAAATGGAAATGTTGAATGATTGAGGTCAGCTTGATGCTGCTTTGGTGCAGACACACACACACACAGTGGCTGACGCTGATTAATGGATTGATTTTATTTGCTGAATTATGAAAGCAGATGAGGTCTAAAAACAAAAAGAAATCACCCACAGTGAGATCATTTCTTTTCATTTCCGTGGTGTAACTCACCGCTCACTGGTGCTTATGGAGGCAGAGCTCGGTTTGTTAACTGACTGAAGGGTTGCCTCTCTGTCTTGTGATTGGCTGAGAGTTTGTGAGGGTGGCCGCTCGGGTGATGTTTCGTCCGGAGGAGGGAGGTGTGGAGCAGGAGGCGGAGTTTGTGCGACACCTTTAAAAGCCGAGGGCGGGAGTGTGAAACTGGGAGGAGGTGTGTGTGTGATGCTGGGTGGAGGGACGTCGGTGTGTGTGTATGAACCCAGACTTTTCATCTTCTGCTTGTCCTCATCTGACTTGTTGGCCTCCAGATTGCAGCCCGCAGCTGCTCGATGCTCCTCCCCCCTCTTCTCTTCCTCCTCCTCTTTCTTCTTTCTTCTCTCCATCTCTTCCTTCTCTTGCAGAAGCTTCTTCTTCTTCTGTTCCTCCTCTCTCTTCTTTCTGCTTTCTTCCTCCTTCATTCTTCTTTCTGCTTTCTCCTCCTCCTCTCTATGTCTCTTCTCCTCCTCTTCCCTCTTTTTTCTTTCCTCCTCCTTTTTCTTCCTCTCTGCCTCCTGCCTTCTCCTCTCCTCTTGCAGCTGTCTCTCCTTTTCTTCTTCCTCCTGCTTTATCCTCTCCTTTTCTTTCTGCTCCTTCAAGAGGGTCTCTTTCCTCTTCTCCTCCTCCTCCTCTTCACGTCGTTTCTCCTCCTCTTTTTTCCTCCTCTCCATCCTTTCTTTCTCCTCCTTTAAGAGTCTCTCCCTCTCTTTCTCCTCCCTCTCCTTCTCCTCTTTGAGAACTCTCTCCTTCTCTTCCTCTTCCCTCTTTCTTCTCTTTTCTGCTTCTTTAACTCTCTTCTCCTCCTCTTCCTTCCTCTTCTTCTCCTCTTCAATCTCCTTTTCCTTTCTCGCTTCCTCTTTCCTCCTCTCCTCCTCCTCCCTCCTCTTCCTCTCATTCTCAGCCTCATTTTTCTTTCTCTCCTCCTCCTCCCTCTTTCTTCTCTCTTCCTCTTTCATTTTCTGTTGCTCCTTCTCTTTTTCCTCCTTCAAGTGTTTCTCCTGCAACTTCCTCCTCTCTTCCTCTTCCAGGAGCCTCTTTTTCTCTTCCTCCCTCCTCCGTCTTTGCTCCTCAAACACCCTCTTCTCCTCCATCCTTTTCTCCTCCTCCTCTTTCATTTTCCTCAAAAAAATCTCCCTCTCAAGTCTCTTCTCCTCCTCCCTCCGAAGCTTTTCCTTTTCCTCCTCCACCTCCAGGAGTCTCCTCTGCTGCTCTCTTTTCCTCCTCTCCTCCTCATCCTGCTTCCTCTTCTCCGCCTCCTCTCTCAGCTTCTCCTGTTTGTCTCTCTTCTCCTTCAGGAGTCTCTCCTCCTCACGTTTCCTCCTTTCCTTCTCCTTCTTGACCTCCTCCTCTTCATGTAAGAGTCTCTTCTTCTCCTCTTCTAACAGCCTCTTCTTCTCTTCCTCATGTTTTCTCCTCTCCTCCTGCTTCAGGATCATTACTTTTTGCTCTTCCTCCTTCCTCCTCCTTTCCTCCTCTTGTTTAATTAGGATTTCTTTCTCCCTCTGCTTCTCCTGCTCTGCCTTCATCATCACCTCCTTCTCCATCGCTGCTCCCTCTAACTCCTCTGTCAGCTTTCCTCCAGAGGCCTTTTCATTGGTTTTCTGTTCAAGACTGCAGAACAGATAAACAATACTCCTTAATCCTGAACCTTTGTGTGTGTTTTACCATTAGCAGCACCATCACTTCACATTTTGCAACCTTATTTTTTTATGTTCTTGATCTTTATTTTATCTGTGAATATAAATACTCACCCCGGAGGACACCTTTTGATAGTATCCCTCTTAGAGTCATCCTCTTCCAGAAACAAGCCCCCTGATTCTTGTCTCTGGTTAAATGACTCAAAGATGATGTCGTCAAAGTCAAGCTCGGGCTCAGGCTGCGCCAGCGGTGGCTTTTCGGCCTCAAAGCTAATAATACTCCGCGTCTCATTGGTTGGCTTTTTCAAATCATCACACCCCTGAACATTTGGCTGTTTAGGAGTGATAAATGCCGCCACAACAGTCGTGGAGGGCTGCTGAGGGGTGGAGCTCTCACAGCAGGAGAAAGGCCATGGAGGGGGCGGGGCTATTATCAGCTCTGAACGTGACTGGGCAGGACTGGGGACAGAAATGTTGGAGGTCAGGCTTGACAGAGGAGTGGGTGAGATTTCAGGCTGCAGGAGGTGATTAGGGGGGAAACAGGCAGGCCGCAGCGCAGACTACACACCCGATAATCATTCGACTGCAGTGTACTGGACGGTCAGTACAACAAGAGGCAGGGTAAAACACTCTGCAACTGTTAGCACATGTTAGCATCACCGAAGCACAACCACAAAGAACAAAGCACCCACGAGGCCTTTGAGCAACTGTGGCTCAACAAATTACCAAAAGCAAACTCCAACAAACATCATGTTCATTTCAAATTCTGACACGTGTCAGCGAGCTGAAGCAGGTTTACCTCAGTCATCACTAAGGTGGCTTAGCTTGGGGTCATTTGGACCATAATGAGTTTGATAAAGCCATATTGTCAACAGCATGGAGGCTGCAGAATTAGCTTCTGTGCAGTTGTGCAACTTGAAGGACCAGTTCGGGAAACACTCCTATTTGCTTTTTTGCAGAGAGACATCACTCTAATATCTGTCTGTTAAATATGAAGGTAGCACTAGCAGGTGATAGGCTTAGCTTCACATAAAGTGTGTAAACAGGGGGAATCAGATAGCCTGGCTCTGTCTGAAGGAGAATCCACATACCAGCACCTCTAAAAGCTCACTAATTAACATATTTGTTTTGTTACGTGTGGGACAATGTCCTTGGGCGGGTACAGTGACTTCCTGGACTTCGGATTTTGTTGTAATAAAACAAACAAAATATAATGTGTTAATTAGTGAGCTTTAGAGGTGGGTTGGGGTTAAGCCTCCCTTCCATGCAATCATGCAGTATTAAGCATGCAGGTGATCTCATGCTGTAAACATGTTTCCTAATGCTCTCTACACCTGAGTCTGTTCTTAAGACAACTTGAGAAGAACACGGGAGCAAGAAGACAAATTGGAGCTTCCTGGCTTTTTAAAATCTCCTTATCTATCTCGGTTTTGTGATCCATGATGTTTCTCCCAAGCGCTGCTGAGACTGCCACCAGTGTTCAAGATGCCTCTTTTCAACTCTGTGGTCTACTGACACTTTTCTCTTCACACAGCCAAACATATTTCCAAGGATCCAAACCAAGCAATCTAAACGTAAACACTCTTATGACATCAATCCACGGCCTCACCTGATCCTTGCTGGTTCAGCTTTGTTTTCCGTGATGGCCGCCTTTGAGTCTTGGGCAGGTCTGATTGGCTGGTTGGATATTCTGATGTTGGCCACCGCCTGGTTATTTTGAGGAGAATCCTTGCCTCGGCTCAGTGGGCTTGGAGTTGTTTCCTTGTCTGCTTGAGTGAGGGGAAACGTTGAGCCTATAAAAAGCAAAAGCAATGAGACACCGCTTTTACACCATGAGCGATAGTTCCAAGAAAGGACAGAAAATGTGGTTATTCTAGATGTTTTACACCCATGAGGTAACTGGCGGAAATACACACAGATACACACTGGTGTACCTGACTGAGAAGGAGGAGCAGTAGGAGAGACAACGAGCTGAGGGTGAGGAGAGGAGAATAAACCAGAGGTGGAAAAAGAAGAGGAGTGAGGAGGTGAGGAGCGCAGAAGGGAGGCGGTAAGGGCTGGAGCTGCAGGGTCACACAGAGCATCAAGGTCAGGACTACTCAGCAGGGGGACAGGGGTGATGTCGGTGCCAGAACTTAGCCACGCCCCCTGAACACCTGAGGGAAGTAGGGAGGGCAGGAGAGTGCAGAGGGAAATATGAGACTAGATGAAGCATATTTATAAGAGTTGTGAGTGAAAGGATGGTGGGAGATGGCAGAGGAGAAAATATGGGGGATGAAAAATGCAGATGCAAGAGAGAAGGAGAGGTGTAGAGGCTACGGAAGGACAGAAATAAGAAGAGTTGCCACAGTTTTGACGTTTGTTACCTGACTCTGAGATAGAGGGGTGAGATCTGGGGAGAGGAGGTGTTGATGCAAGAGGAGGCGCATCAGCGGAAAAAGGAGAGGGGGAGGAGGGGCGGGCGATTGATTTGACGATCTGAGGTCTGAAAATGTGAGAACGGCCTAGCAGAGAGGACAGACGGTGAAGACAAGACAAGCAACCAGAGAAGGAGAAAAGGCAAGAGAGGAAAAGGAGATTTTAAAGATTTGAAAAGAATATCAGCAACAGACTGGCTTCACTTCAGACAGTCAAGCAGCGACAAACCAGAGATTGAAGTAAGATCATCTGCAGTTTGAACCTCCGGGGGGCGCCGTTGGTGTGAAACAGGAACTGAGGAGAGGAGGGTAGAAAGTGGAGTGATGATCAAAAGAGCAAAAAGGAGAAACTAATGTAAAGAGTGAAAGAGGAACAGCAGAGGTTATTTTATATCATGCGTTTTACTTCTCGTGTTGCACCATAGAAGTGATCTTTATCTGTCCGGAACGAACGAATGAGAAGAAAGATACTGAAGCCTTAACGAAACTGAGCATGTTTAACCAAAATTCTGGTATCATGACAACCTGATCATGCATAGATCTTCTTCAGTACACAGCATACTGTACATGAGAAGTAGAGTACATACTTAAATGGGCATGAAGCTAAATCATGTAGAAACGAGGTCAAACAGACCATCACACATAAGGAATCGGTTAGTGGAAAGCATGCAGCATGACTGTCTGCCAGCGAGCCTGTTGATACCTTTTCCTGAGCCTGACTGGAAGATTCTGGGCAGAGAGGGAGGCTGAGAAAGGGTCCGAGTGAGTGGAGGGCGAGAGCATGGAGGCTCAGAGGACAGCGTAGGCTTTGGGGGAGAGGATTGGGGTGGGAGAGGCTGGGAGGCAGTAGAGATGATGGTCTTATGGGTCATAGCAGTGGATACAGTGAGAGAAGACTTCTGGGGAGCTGTGGAGGATGACGTTACGATATTCCTTGGTGATGACAACACAGGGGAGGGAAGTTTGTGAGTTAAGGAGGTCATTTCCGGGGCAGTGGGTGGCTTAAAGAACAGTTTAGATGGTGTATTTATGGAGGAATTAATAGCTAATGAATGCTCCACCGAGGGAGCAGGTACAGTAGACACAAATTGAGAGAATTTGGCAGGCGGAGGATGAAGGGAAGGGGAAGCGTTTTGGGAAGATTGCATGATTATGGGCATGTTGGAGGATGGAGGATTTGCAGGAGCCACATCAGAGGGAGGCAAAACAGAGGAGGCACTCTGGACTGAGGGAGCAGTTGCTGTGACCTGGGAGGATGGAGGATTAGGTGGCGGGTCAGAAGAGGCAAGGACCTCAGGCTGAGGAGGGTTGGCTGATTTTTTATGCTTGGATCTGGGTGAGGGCTGAGGGGAGGGGCCGGGGGAAGGCTGGATCTCTGACTGTACAGGGGTGGTGGTGAAGGGGTGTCGGCAGCGACGGGGCGAGGGGCGAGGAGCGATGGGTAGAGGGGGGCGAGAGTGGAGGGCCGGACTGGGAGGACCGGCATCCCGTTCGCAGGCTGGATGAATAGATGCGAGGATGGTTGGATGGATGGATGGATGGACAGATCAGTGAAAGCAGATTTTTGCAGGGAGAAAAATGATGAAAAAGACAGAGAGAAAAGGTTGTGAACTGAGAAAATGAAACGATCAACAATGATCCCATGTTACTGCATTGTGCCACAGTCATGAGGATCCTTCGTTAATCACATGACTCTCTTGTTTTAGTGACACCACGAACAGAATGTGGAACTGTGATGAACTTTGATGGAATTTTAGCCCATTTAATATCATCTAATTTCCTCTCATTATTTCACTTTAACTGAAACTGATATTCTCCTCAAACTGCAACTCAAGAGCTCAGTTTGTTGAATATCAGTTTTCTTAGTACGAAGAAGGAAAACTGTAAGTAATAATGTCTGCATGCAACGTTTGATTTTACTAAATTTCAAATCAGTGTTAATGAGAGCTAATGATTTGACTGCAGTGTTTGAGTAAATGTGCTTTGTTACAGCTACAGTAACGTCTCTCTGGACATAATAACCTCTATGTGGAGCATGATCACATGATTCTGAATAGTGTTTAATGTCTAGATGAGAAATGTGTGGTATGCAGAAGAAATAGCGTTTATGTGTGAATCCAAATATGGAGAGAGGGAGTGCCTGTTCACACCTCCTCCTCTCTGGTAACAGATACACACAGCAGGAGTGAGTGAAAGAAAAGGGCAAGAGGAAGCTACCTGAGGCAGGAAAAGTGGGTCCGGTGGAGTGTTGCTTGTCGGGCGGAGGAGGAGCGGGGCGATTTGGGCGAGTTAGAGTGTGTCGAACTACTGCTGCAGCCCAAGAAGGAGTAGAGCAGAAGAGGTGACAGGAAGAAGAGAGGAAAAAGAGGTAGAGGAGGAAGAGGAAATGATTTACAATGGGGATCAGGGAGAGAAGAAGAGCTTGTGTAAGTCTGCCAACCTGAAGCCGTGACAGACTTCTTGTCCTCCTCTTCATCGCTCTCATTGAAGTCGTCCAGGTTGCCGATATCTGTGGGTTTGACGCTCATCAGGCTGGCCAGACTCTGCATGTCTTCATCACTGAGGAAGAAGGGCACGAGAACAAACATTCATCATCACCTTGTGATCTCATGACTTCCCCACAAACAGGAACCACTCCTTAAGATAAATAATACAATCATCATGTCAAATGAGGCTAAAGTATTTTAAGTATTTTCAAGTATGTGTTGTTGAGGCACTGCTGTCACCATGGCAGTGGTGTCACATGATCTTTGTGTGACAGCTAGCAATTAGCGCATAGACATAAAAAAACATGTTAAATCTTTTCAGTGTTCTTACCACAAAAACAAAGACAGTCATTGCTACTGATGTAGTAAGTAGTCGCAGAGAGAAAAATAACTCACGTGGCTTTCCCCTCTCGAACGAAGACGCACGAGAGCGACAGCTTGAGCGTGGCCTCCACCACTTTGACCGACAGCGGCTTCAGCTTCAGCGTCAGGTCGGTCTGGGTCGGCGTCGGACTGGCAAACCGCTTCAGGTTGACGTCTGCTGATGCCAGCACCTTTCGATGCCCCTTGGTCTCCTTTACATGACCGACAAAAGCAACCATGACGTGGATAGTATGAGCAGAGGAGGAAGTATTCAGATCATTTACTTCAGTAAAAGTAACAAGTACAGAAGTACTGGCACAAAAAATGTTATTCATGTATACAAAGTACATTGCAGACTGTTATTATATTTTTGGATAATCATTACTGATGCTTTAACATGTAAGCAGTACTTCAATACTGTTTTTGGTCGAGGTGGAGCTCATTTGAACGACACATTTTTGGGTATTTTATTATTTTTGGGTACTATTTTAGATACTGATCACGTGTTTTGTTTGTAAAATCTTAATCTGAAAGTCATACAAAGTCATTGTTGTGAAACGAATGCAGTGGAGTAGAAATATGAAGTAAAATAACATAAAAAAGAAGTTTTATTGTAAGTCTGGCTGTTTTATTGAGAAATAATTAAGTTTGGATAATTTGCTGCTTGGGAAACAGTTAAATAGTAGTCAAGAGATACTTACACCCTCAATGACAAAGGTCCACTCTTTGTCCTCAAACTCATCTGCATTGACCTCCTGAGGAGACGAGAACAAACAGTAAAATTTGCTCAGCTGAACATCACCTCTGCTCGCTCACATGTACTGTGCATACACCTGTGTGTGACGTTTCATCCACTTCCTTGTAATTGTTGCCATTTAATGAATGCATGAATCAACTCATCTGATTGTACAACACAGACTCTTGATGTGACATGTTACTATTTTTATAACTGTGAATTTACCACATACCTGTAAAAATATTCCTATTTCTACCTGTGCATACCTGTCTGTGTGTAGAAATTCACTGTATAGTTATTCCTAATGCTCATCTATGCAACTCAAGTACCACAACAAGACATGACAATATACAGCATGTACAAGACACTAAACATGTGCACAATATTATAACTTCTAATAAAGTACTCTGAGCTAATATCTCCCACAGGTTTTCAGTTGGCATTAGCATGTGAGTCACATAATGTCCATATTAATAAAAGGAGGTTACATTTCTCCATTCATTAATTTAAGTTTTTTCCTCTAACTCGTCGCCACTCTGTGTGTATATAGTGTGAGTGTGTTCTGGTTTTAGTACCTTGAAGAGTGTAACAGAGATGTCGATGTTCTCAGGAACAGGCCACACCACCATGCCCCTGTAGGGGTTCTTGATCTCAGGCTGCCAACTGTGGAGCTGCACAACAAACAACACAGTGAGGCTCTGTGTGTGTGCTTCTGTGTGTGTGTGTGTGTACTGTGTGTTTGTGGTGTTTCAGCAGTTTCACCTTGGAGCACATGCGTCTGTTCCTCCTTGTCCACACCACCCTTAGCTTGTCTGGTTGCCTGCAGAAACAAAGAAACACAGGTCAAAACACAGACATGACACCTCGCCACACGTGCAGTGATCGTTATCATGTTCAAGCTTCATCTGCTAATAACCAGACAAAGCAGATATTCTACAAATGAGCCAAAACAAGGTCTAACAGAAGGTCTTATGACTGCCACTGCTGAATAATAATGCCTGCAGTCTTAGATAAGGGTATGTGTGTGTGTGTGTGTGTGTGTTTGAGTGCTTCTGCAGATGGCTGTGAGCACATGGTATTAATACGTTTGTACACCTGTATCCATTGGTAAATGTGTGTGCAACATGTGTGTGCATTCATGCAGCTGTTTCTTTACTGTGCATGTTGCTAACATGTGCATATGTGTCCTCATTGTATTCTGCAGAACAGGAAGCGAAACTGGAAGCTGTAGGGTCATGTGACCCGAGCCTGTCTGAATGTGAGGTGTGGCTTTTGACAGGAAGAACGAACCCCCTTTGCAAGAGGACACACATACATACACACACACACACACGCACCGGACCCTGAATAAAATATCAGTACATAATAATAATAATTTATACTCTTCAGATCTCACAGCCAAACTCTAAATATATTATCATTACAGCCATTTTAATACCTACAGATGTTCCTTAGAATATTAATAGCTACAGTTCATTGATGCTGAATATCATCTCCTCGGGTTTCAGTGTATCAGCGATCAAGTGTAGCAAAGTGGGCAGTGTTTGTACATGTGTTTATGTGGTATGTGTGTTAGGGGGGCAGGAGTGGCATCAGAAATAGCCTGACAGGCGTAGAGTGATGGGAACGAAGGGGAGGAGAGGAGGAAGAAGAAAAGACGTATGATCCCAAACACAAAGACACGAAAACATCTTCTGTGCCAGCAGGCAAGGGAACAATGAGCGGTGGCAGAGAGAGGGAGAGCTGTGTTTACCCAGGCGGACATTAGGGGTGTAATACAGTTTAGTAACATGTAATTACTGCACATTGTGGTCAGTGTTTTGCTATTCAGCAGACAAATGGTTGTATTCCACTGCTGACTAGATGACAAATAAACCTTACCCCCAACAGTAAAAGATATGAACTTAGTCACTAAACCTAATTCAAGTTTTGGTCACATGAAGCATTCCACTGTATAAATAGAGCTGTTGCTAAGTCTTTAATTATGTTTGCGCCACTATACAGTGCCTGTCAACATCACTTTATCATTTTCTGACTGCTGTCATGCTGGCCCCTCTTATCTGTGGCCCCTCTGTGTTCCTTCATCCAGTAGAGTTTGTGACAGAGAATATCTTGTTCTTCCAGTCATGCTATCATGTAAATACAACTTCACAGACTTCAAGTCTTGTGTGTGTCTGGTGTTTGGTGTCCAGTTAGAGTTTATGCCCTGAAAACATCTACGTGATGTGGCTGAAAATGATGCTATGAGAGCGGTGAGAGTGAACTAAAACTCACTATAAAGCTCTGTAAAGCCAAGGAAAGCCGCAGATTCAGGTGATAGTTCTCCTGTTTCCTCTGTTGCCATTTGATAAATCGCTATCACAAACACATTGACTATATCTGCATTAAATATATAATAAATACAAAAAGGAATCCCCCATCGTAGTTGCACTATCAGCTGTGGAGCTGCAGCTGCAAATCATCTCATACAAAATAAATAATGCATCTCAGCAACAAGTCCGTGCTGGTGAAGAAAGCCAGTGGCCTCAAATCATAGCACTAAATTACAACACACACACAACTTGTACACAAACATGTGACCTTGTGAGACATTTTCAACCCCCCACATGGCACAGAGTTTATTTCCTGCATCTGATGTTTGACGTGATCTTTTGGTGTCAGTAACCTCTGACACCAAACACAGAGTTTAATCGCACAACAGCGACGGGCTGACATCCTTTTCAGAAGCATGCCTGAAGTAACGTGACTGAAGCTATGGATTGACCTTAAGTCTGTCCTCGCTTCCTCCTGTCCTCTCTCCTCCTTCTCTCGGTGCTCCCAGACGTTTGCCTCCCTGTTTGAGCAGCACTCTGCTAAAGGCTTATAAAGTCTGATTTCATCACACTGCATGTGGGAGTTGCCACTGTTTCTAAATCACTCTGGCCCTTCACTTCGCCGCGTCCAGACAACACAAGCTCTCTGCTGCTGATCAGACCCTGGAACCTTATTGATGAGGGCCTTCAGTCATCCCAGAAAAAAACCCAACTAATCTGTGATTCTTATCGTGCTGCTGACAGGCCGCTTACACAATGATTCCACACTTCAATGTAATTAGGACAGATAAGAGGGTGCAACGTGGGCCAACCTGACATCGGGAAAAGTTTAAAGATCTTTGTAAATACTTGGGAAAATACTATAATTTATGTTTTCAAGGCATTCAAGATTTTCACTAATAGAATAAAAAGGTTTAAGTGTGACGCAGGAACCCTTAAACTTTTGCTTTATTTTATTTTTCTGTTCAGTGTTGTGTCAGAGCTGAACAATGGCCCATGCTGCATCACCTGGCCACCTCCCAAGTGTTTTGTAAAACAGGAAATTGCACAAGAGGAGAAGAGCTTGAGTGCTATAACGTGATTTTATTGCATCTGTGAAAAATAACGATGAGACAAGTGAGCCTGCTGTTGTTCTGATGATGATAACATTATGCATTGATGTTGAGTTTAAAACCAAATCTTTGATTTATTTATTATTTAGGATAAAGATAAGAGTTTGTTGATCCCTTGGTGAATTTCATAAGCTACTCTGCAGTATATAGTTTTTGCTTTCTTTTTTTAAATTCCCATCTTTACCAGCAACATTAAGTAATGTACATTTTTAATGCATCAATAACCAGCCATATGATATACATTATTCTGAAAGGGGACATTCTGCATAATGAGCACTTTTACTTGCAACGAAGTGTTTCTACACTAATACAGCTACTTGTACTTAAATAAAAGATCTAAGTCGTTCTTACATGCGTTTTGTCGATAGGCGGGGTCGGGAATCGAACCCGCAGTCACTCCGGAACAGCTCAGCACATGTACACACATGAGGAGCGCCCTCATCCTTCTCAATGAAGCGGAAAGAACCACAACATGAGAATGATCATAATGGAGTTTTATTATAGCTAATAATAAACAGGCCCTCGCGCGGCTATTTACACTCAAAACAGTGAAACCCTTCATCTGGAACAGGACAGAGAAGCTCTTAAGTCATACACTAATCTCCAAACTTACCATTTCTTCGTAAACTCCAACGCGAGTTCCTGATAAGAGGCAACAAACTGAAACTTTGAAGCCTTTTTACCGACTCGCTGCAGTCTTTTCCACACCGAAGTCATAGCTTCCTCTGGCAGAATAAAACTCAACAAACAGAATAAAGAAAGAAAAGTGACGCTCCTCCGCGCAACAATAATCCAACTCTGTCTCCTTAAAAGTTCCTTAAAAGGTCTTCTTCTTCTTCTTCTCCTGCTGCTGCTGCTGCTCCTGCTGAGGATGATGATGAAGAACTTCACACAAGCTGCGACTCGCGCTCATTGGCAATAAGTTGAATCACGCTCAGAAATAATAAAAAAACAGAGTCATGTCGCCATGCCGCGAACAGAAAGAGCTCTATACAGAACTGGCAATTAGACAACAATGAGGAACCGATTCCGCCCTGCTCGCTGTCATTCAAGCAGCCCATAAACGCCTGAAATGCAGCTAAAGTTTCCACCAAACAACTGCAGGAGCTCTCATTGACAACTTGTCTCTCCCTCTCTGGCAGTAATCCACAGTGGGGAGACAGCACCGCTTACTCAAGCCTTCCTGTAATATAGGTCTGCTGCCTCGAATGAGTTCAGCCTCGCTCCTTCCTCCAGTGACAACAGGCGGCGGGGGACACGCGGAGAGTGAGACAGGATATGCAAAGAGTGTCTGGTGATGCGGCAGTACGCAAATGTCTTTATCTTCCAGCTTGTAGGCAGTGGGTGAAGGCACTGAGGTTACAGTCATACCTGTAGACTTTGATCCTGACTGTCTATGTCACTGAACAACCTTATCTGACAAGCGCAGCCTGTCTTAATCAGCTGTGCAAACTCCTGCAGGCTTATAACCACGCCGGTGTTCGTGCAAGTAAGCACCGCTGTGGCATGAAATACATTAAACCCATTGTTTGTTTAAAATTGAGCTCATTTTTATAACTCAAGTCACTTCCTGAGTTTCAGTTGCGTCACCCAGCGCTCTCCAGAAAAGTGTGTTTCAACTACAGAGGAGTAGTTTCCATGGAGAGGGCCAACTGAGTCCAGTCGGAGTGTGTGTGTGTGTGTGTGTGTGTGTGTGTGTGTGTGTGTGTTGGAGCTAGGTCAAGGCACAGGGATTTTCCTCAGTGAGAGCAGGAGTGTATTTTTAGGTGGAGGAACAGGGATGGGTGGATGGACAGAGGCAGCTGGGGTGGAGGAGTGCAGGGCAGCAGCAGGGGGAACAACTCTCTCATGACTCAGAGTTGGTCTAATATTACACTGTGGGTCCAATGCTCAGAGGTGCGTTATTGCTCTCCGCTTCTAAAGCTTCCTTGTGCGCGTCCTCGTAAACAAAGCTAACCACTGTATGGCTGTTTTTGACCATATTTTAAGCTTTAAATCTAACACAGATCTTTGTATAGTGACAGAGAAGAGCCAGTGGAGAAAATGTGATGAACTGCCCTCTTAGCCGCCCTTCCAGTGGAGAAAACATCATTAAGTGTCCTCCAGGGTCCCTTACCAGTGGAGAAAATAAGATGAGATGCCATGTAGGGTGCCTGTGGAGAAAAGGTGATGCAGTTCCCTCCAGGATGCCCTACATGCCATTAAATTAAAATACCGTACTTTAACTCTGAGTGTATGTAACGTTTCTGCATTATAAGGTCCAAAAGCGCCTACACCCACGTTCTGTATCTTGTTGAGCTGCGTACTCACATTGTCCCGAATGTTTTCAACAATGTTGAAACCCAGAAAATCTAATTTTTTTCAAGGTAACGGTGTGTTTCATCTGGAAACCACAGATGAAATGTCAGAGGGTAAAGAAGGAAGTCGGCCAATGTGACTCAACATAGAAGTGAATAAAGCTTTAACGACATCACCTCGTCAGTGAATTAAGATTTTCTCTGGTATCGGTGGTTGTTCAACAATGAAGACAACACATCCCATGATCCCATGTTAATTCATGATGTCATCAAACGCCTTTGTTTTCATTGTTTTGATTGTGAGGGCCCTACTGGCTCTGGAAATTACATACTGTGCTTTTAATGTAAACCCTGGTTTTTGCCCCTGCCCCTCTGAAAGCCTGAGACCACCACTGTTAAACCATATCCTCTGCTTTAAATCCAGCAAACCTCTGTATAACAACATAAACGTGTCAGCAGTGTCCTTCCTTGTGTTGTTTCTTGCCATGGTGGAATTACATTCTCATATATTTTTTTCCAACCTGGGGGTATTTCCTCACATGAAGGGCTGATCTCACCATTCATTGTACTGTAGCTCCCCCACTAACACCTTATTGTCCTCCCCAGCTCTCCCTGCTGACCTCCAGTCCGATGTCTATTTATTTCAACAATCAGGAACTGTGTGGGGGTGACAATAACGAACAACAGGCAATAGATGGACAACAAAAACACAAAGTGAGGCAGAGAAACAAACATGAGAGACAAACAGGTGCAAAGAAGTAAAAAAGTCCAACATTCACACTTGGCCGATATCCTCACCACAAAAACACGTGGTGCGATGACGAGGCGAGAGCAAACGGACAGACAGACAGACAGACAGGCACATAGGCTCTAACAATAACCACAACATATGTTGATTATAAATAGACAACAGCATGAGACTTCCACCTTAAACGTCACTCCCCTTCATTCCTGCTCCCTACACAGCAAATGGTTTTTCCTCACTCTGCTGCTTTCAGCGGGACCTCAGAGGAGGAGGAGGAGGAGGAGGAGGAGGCCTCTCTTCACTGGAGACAGTGTGTCCCCTGTTGGTCATTATCGGCAAATCATCCTCTCATCGCCTTTAATTCAAATACAGAAACACTGTGCCTGTCTGTGGTAAAAAAAAAAAATACTGTTTTTAGATTGAGAGACAAAAATAAGTTGTTTACTGGCTTTTCCAAAACATTTGCCTGTAAAAGACTTTGCTTGATAAGAGATTCAATTTAAGACTATTTAATCATTCCCACTGTGCAGATTGTGCCACTTCTGGTTGGTAGTCCTATGACTTGCACTTAAGAAACAGATTAAAATGGTTAAAAGGGCATTAAGGACTTGCTTTCATGCGAGTACTTGCTACAGATAAAAATACTGAAAATATTTTTTAGTTTTTTTATTTTTAGCTTATTGTCTCAATAGAAAGGGATCATTCCTCTAATTTGCCATTTTTTCTCAGGTTTGTTATGAGTTTGGACTGGTGAACTGGTTTTAAAAGCTCTTTCACAGCAGAGTCCTGACCGAGACAGCAGCAGCACATAAGAAGTTAGATAAAAACTGTACAAAAATTCATCAGATTTATTGAAAATCAAGAAAAGGCTGCAGGGGAGCTACTGTGCATCTTGTAATTCAACAGGAAATGTCAAGTTGGGGAGATGCATTGACCTCACGTTTAACAGAATGACAGCTAAACATCACTTTCAAAATAATTTATTATATTTTGGAGCAGAAAAATGTGTCAAAAGCTCAAAGAATTAATGAGAATACAGATTACCGATTGACAGCTGGATCTGATCTGGAACCTTGCAGCATGTAGATGATGAAATGAAGAGCACAAAGCGGATAACGCTTGGTCTCACTTCTCTCTGTCTTGATTTTTTATTTTTTTTTAAGTTGGCTTAATTTCTGCTGCAACATACAACAGATGGCAAATTTAACAGCCAGGTGGTACAAGTGTAGATGCTAATAAACCGCTGTATTCAAGTGCCACTGATTTGCCTTCATTCGATTGGCCCACACTCATGAAAATGTTTTGTTGTGCATAGCCGTCACTCATTTATCTGCTCCAAATCATTTTACCTTGCCCGATTTTCAATTTAGCAACTTTGAACTTGCAAGTGTCAAACCTGCAAAGGCCACACGTCGCGTTATAAGCTTCTTCCAAAACGGTGCCAACAGCATCAGCGGACTGTCAATGAGGTCATTCTTGGTTGACAAAAGTGTCAAAAGAAAGTGGATAACACTATATAGTAGACATATCGCGTGGATGAGAGACACGTGGCATGTAAAGAAGAGTAAATGGGGTCAAAAGTGTCAGTAAGACACATGAACCTGCAGCGCATGGTGCATGGAGCGGTCTCTTCATCAGGGAATGTGAAAGGAGTCCTTGATCCACTGGTCCCTGGAGTTGCTGCTGGGTGGGGGCAGAGACAGGGACGAAGAAGAAGAAAGAGGCTGTGACAGAACTCCCGCCTCCTCCTCCTCATCTTCTTCTTCTACTACCTCCTCCTCCTCCTCCTCAGAGTATCCATTATCAGCACTGAACGAGGCCTCAGACAGAAGCGAGGAGCCCTTGTACTCCTGGATGGCCTCCCGGAGAGACCACAGCTGGCACAGCAGAGACATGTCGAGCTGACGGAGACCGACCTGGAGGAAATTTAGCGTGAAAGTTCATTTTTGACCTCAGAAATAGTTTGATAAAGTAATCTTAGCTCACATCTTTACAATGGAGCCATGTCATTGACAGTTGAGTAAACTCTTTCCACTGATGAGATGTGGTTGAAAGCCTTTAAAACGCTATTAAGTGGACATTGAGTGAATTTGTCAAACTTATTTCTCATCTGAATAAATGCGGACATACAAATTTGGAGCCATTGCACGTGTTTTGTTTGCACAGAACAGTGAGTTTTTCTGCTATTCGGACAGACACAGGCAGGGTACTCGCAGGGCATCTTACCATCTCTTTCCGCAGCACAGCCAAAGCTGCGTCCAGTCCGCCCGGTTTGCTGTGACCGCGCGGCGCGTCCCCGCCGCCCCGGCTGATGTCGGCCTGGATGCGCGCTCTCTTGGTGTGCACCTTCTCGATGTCCCGCCACGACCCGCCGCTGGAGTTCAGGATCCCGCTGAGGCCCTTTGGGAGTGGCGGCAGCCCGTCCACCGAGAAGACACCGCCCACCGCACAGTCCGCCGCGCTGCCCCGACTCGCGTTCATCACGACGCTGCACAGCGGACTCAGTTGACTCAGCAGCAGATAGAAGGCAACAGTTTCTGCATGGACCGCTTTCAGATGCGCAAACAGTCCAGCGCGTTATGCTCTCACCATCACCCAAAGGTGCTATTTTCCTCTCCCTCTGCAGCAGAACAGAGCGGTGTCCCGAGTCTTGAAAACCAGCTTTTCAGGAGGCTAAAGCATGTCAATGCACCCCTGTTTTCTGGATGTGAGTGAGCTTCAGAAGAGGCAGTGGGTCCCAGGTTAATGGCAGGCTTCCTGGCTTTGTTTAGTTTCCTCTCCTTTGTGTGGGAGAGTTCACCGACAGCCCCCAGCTCCGCCCGGCAGTGACCGCGCCACGCCCCGCTCCAGTCTGCGTTAGAGGGAAAGGGAAAGGAGGCTGTCAGGGGTTTGTCTGGATCAGCTGAATTACTGCTCAGCAACGTTAAGGTGCAACAGACCCTGCTCTCATTAGGTCTCTGGCGGTCCGAGTGGTCACCGGTGATCTAGTCTCACACCCCCCGCTGCATGTGCAAACAAACAAATACATAATTTCCTCCTGGACCAAATGGGGATCAGACTCAGGAAATACTCAGCCTGTCTAACACAGCCATTATAAATAAGGCCATGATTGGCTGGATAAGTAGATTGAGTGATTATCCTCATTAAATTTACAATAAATAAATGCGTATATTATCTAACTACTCTTGCAGCAATATCGCCAACTTCTGTGGAGACAAAGATGCACAATGTTGCTGCGCATGTTAATTGTAATTCACGGGACACGTTTTAAACAGAAATGTACATGTTTATTGGTACTTCAACGGTACTTCTTAAAAGAGATTCCCAAGGAACAAACTCTATGGCATTGCTGATTGCATTTGGCGCCCTCTTGCGGAAAGAAACAAACTGCAGCGCTCCTGAACGGCCAAAGTTTTATTCAGGTATGTAATTAGAAAACTCTAACTGCCTTGAACAACACTGAAGCTGGCTTTTATCTACTATGAAGTGCTGTCCGTTGATGCACAGTGCACGCTTTATTTGCTCTAGATGTTTTGAATGAATAAAGAGCTATAGGTCTGACTCCTGACTGTCACCCTGTCTCAGCTAAGCATCACTGAATTACATGACCATCATCATCACCATCGTGTAACAGATATATTTACAGTAAAATCCTCAGAGCTGTCAGCACAAAATGACAAGCTTTGCATCAGCAGATGGTCAGAGACAACCGAAATCTGAGCATCAGACTGAACCGTGAATAGGAAAATGCACCAGTGAGGATCTGACCAGAGGACTGCTCAACAATATACCAGCAGATATTGGTGTAACACCATGTTCTACATACTATGGAACAACCAATCAGAAAACAGATGTTCCCAGATGTCAATTTGGTGGCCATTTTGGAGTAATCTAAGTCAATCAACATCAGCAGTCTTTTGAGACTTAGTTTAAAATAATTTTACGGCCAGATGGTTTAAATTTGATAGCAGTGATGGATGTGTATTTAGAAATGCTCACTTCTCATCATTATATCAGAACTTACGAACATGAGGGTTGGAACAAAAATGAACTGCTGAAAGTGGAGGTAATGATAATGCAAGTGAATTGAAAAACAGAAGGTTAAAGAAAGCAGTGAAATGAAAATTGGGAGCAATAAATCATCAAGTGCTTTGATTAATTTAAAGCAGTCATGATATGATGAAAACAGAACCATTTTCCCAGTTGTAAATTTATCATTCACAACATAAATCTGCCATTTAGCATTTAAGAGGGAGTAACAAAAAACAAAGATGGAAGTGATGAAATGCATGTTATTTGAAAAACAGTGATAAATTGTCAACTGATTTGATAAACCTGAATGACATTTTATTTGAAAGTGTTGGTCTGATAATCATCGGGGCTGCTTTAGTCTGCTGTCCACCATTCACCACTGACAATAACCAACTGACATTTACTGCTGTAACAGAAGTAACAACTTTGGCTACTTTTTCACTTCCTATCCACTTTACTCCTCTATTTTTGAACTCACATGCACTTCCATCACCTCATACAAAAACAGTCACATTTTCAAACATTTGTATTTTAACATATTTTGAAACCATGTCACATAATGTTCTGGCCAGACATATGTTAACTGAAGAGCAACTTTTGACATGTTTTCCTTATTTCAAGTGCAGTTCCTGACCAATATTGAATTCAGCTCTATGCAAGGATTCAGTCAAAGAGAGATGCTGAAAAGCAGCGAACCAGAGTCGGTATGCCAGGACAGAATCAAGTAGAAACAGCCTTAATCCACGGTTTCAGCCTTTTCCGTGCTAGTTACTGGTTGAGCTCCTTGAGGCTGCGCAGTGAGCTGGCACAGCCGGTGATGAGGGTGCAGAGCTGGATGCTCGCCTCCAGGGAGGCCGAGCTCTGTAGCTGGGTAGTGGCCCAGCGAAGTTTGGTTAGAACAGCTTCCTCAGCTTCTTGCAACACAGTTTGGTGGGCAGCGCTCTGTGAACTAACTGGGGGGCGAGTAGGTGCTATGGCTGTGGTGGCGGCAGGAGTTGACGGAGAAGGGACAGCAGGTGGAGGCAGGGCAGCTCTCCCCCCCGCGGCAGCCCCCTCACAGTGCTCTGGTCTGGGAACTGACACACTTGCTTGACTGCTGGTGGGGCCTCCGATGACTTCGGGGGCCTGGGGTGGTGCAGGGGACTGGGCTGCAAGCTGCCTCTCTCTCACTTGGGACAATGCAGCCTGAGCATTCAGAGCTGAGAGAGTGGAGAAAATGAAGAAAGGGAGACATGGGAACAAGCACAAATCAAGTTTACCAACAACTCAAGGCAAGAAGAACAGTGACGGAGGAAAGAAGGACAGAAAAAAGATCATCATAAAATCATCATGACATGTGAGGGTGTGAGTTGTGTGTACCAGGGTTGTCCTTGTCAACATCAGAGTCCAGCTCCTGACATGAGACACAGTAGTTTTTCTGCTGTTTGTCCTGGAGAAGAATTGTCTGAAAGCACAGATCATACTTATGTCAACACTTGATTATAAGTGACTACATTCATTAAAGCTCTACCGCCATCACAAACACAGCGCAAACATGCACTTCACTCACCCCACACACGTCACAGCACTCCCCCAGCATCTTGTAGCCTTTGAGCAGGTAGTCTCCCATCAGCTTGCTGATTTTGTCTTGTCGCTCCCTGCGAGCCTGGATCACCTTCATCTCTGCCTCTGTTGGAGGCTCCCACTCGAAGTCCTCGTCATCTGGGGTGAGTAACAAAGTAATGCAGATTAAATTGAACAACATTGTACCTACACAGACACAGTGCTGTGCGTGTGGGTATGTTATCTGTTAGCACTTTTCTGCTGACTTCATTAACTTTTAGAGTTTTGCACTTGAAAATATGTACAAAACTCTGGCAAACGCTGAGTCCATTTTAAACGTGTTTATCATTGCCGCAGTGCTCTGCTAGGGAAAATGATGATAAGCTAGCTAGCAGATCAACGGTGCTAACGTCAGCTAGCGGTTATCTATACGTTGGTGACGGTAAATCGTAGTAAAAATAAAATTACACCCTAGAATCATTGACTACGCGTGCGCCAAACTAGTTCTTTATCAACCGTGCAGCTCAATTGGAGAAATGTCAAAGTTAGCCTCCTTATTAGCTCATAAGTCCACAAACCTCCATTCAGAGCCATGTTGCTTCAGTGCTACACGTTTTGCGTATTGACGTCAGAAGCGTCGAACGTCGCTCCGTCTTCTTCTTTGAGGTTTCGAGGTTGTTTTTTTTTATGATGCATTACTGCCCCCTGTTGATAATAGTCTTCCTCATTTTGCTATTTAGCATGCTATACTGAATTCAATTAAATCCAATACAACTTTATTTATCCTCGAAGGCAATTTGATTTTGGGCATTAGTAAAAATAGACAGATAACAGATACACAGACAGTCAGTTACAAGCAAAAGAGCTGTTGGAGCTATGTTCAGCTGATAAATAAATAAGGAAATAGTCCACATGGCAGATTGGAATTTAGCTATTCCTCCAAAATCTTCCTCCCTGCTTATCAGCTGGGTTATACGTTTATTTGAAGATTTGTGTATTCTGCAGTAGTGCACTGAGAAAAATGGGACACAATGCAACAAACACATTAATGCAGCATTAATCTTAATACAGCCACATCATATGTAATAGTAACACACTGACAGGGACTGTACACAAGGAGGACCTTCACTTTTCATACTTTAAATACATTTTGCTTATGAGGCTTATGTAATACATACTGTTACATACAGTAAGGTTTTAAACACAGGACTTTTACTTGTAGTCAAGTAGGAGTATTGTCAGAATGTGATGGATGGATGTGCACTCCTCTTCCACCGCTTACAGGAACCTTTCTCCGCCATCATTCATCATTCTCATTTACACCGCAGGGGGTGAGAGCTTTTCACAGGTACCACAGTTACTGTCACGTTAATCAGTTACAGCTGTTTTTAACTGAACACACTGTCTGTTAAGATAAGCAGGTGGAGTATATGTCTGTCTTTTTTGCAGCTGTATAAGACTGAGAAAGTTCAAGGGATCAGCCTCTCAGTCTACTAACTTAGTTCCTGCTTTTGAAAGTTCAGCATGTCAGTCACTCAGTCCCAAAGCTAGCTCAATGTCATTGCCCCAGTGTCCCCAGAACAACTTTAGTGTAATGCAGTGTAGCATAATTACAAAATGTTACTGTATTTTGTGAATGTGAGCAGCATTGATTCTGACATCCCACTGAAAACTGTCCTCTCAGTGTAACGTGTCTGTTAATGAAAACACAGCGAACATAAAGAAAAGCCACATCACAATAATTCTGTTTTTACAATCATTTTATTGTAGTTTGGGTTATCAGACTTGACATCAAAAGCACGATCTGATACGTTTCACAGAAAGAAAAAAATCACTCAAAGTAATGGATAAGTGCATCACTGTAATCCAAAGCACAGCGGTTTTATGGGCTGAACAGTGATTTGCTATCTCCCCCTGCTTGTACTCTGAAATAAGGTGAAAAGATTTTTATCTCGTACATTTATGTGTGTGGCTCTACGCAAGTCTTTGGCCTCTAAATGCTGGCTACTATTGTGGAATCCAAATACTCCCTGTACAGCTAACGGACGTTAATCAACCAACAGAAACAAGAACAACAAAATCTGTGAGGGGACTGATGTTACATCTGAACGTATATCCTTGGTGTGTTGAAAAGGTCGTTCTCTTCGGTTGCTCGGTTATTGTTATTTGGTTTCATCACCACCAGTTCCATTTTTCTTCTTCTTCTTCTTTTTTTTGTGTCACTTCCCCTTGTTGTCTTCCTGTGTTTCTCTGGGTTTCTTCTCAACCTCCAGGTAACATCCTCTCTGGAAACAACACAAAGCGAAGTTTACAATCATCACCTGACGTGTCAACATTATGCTGTATAACGCATCCACCAACATGCAACATTAAACACTAAATTACCATATAGACGGCCACTAAACTGCATAACCTACTATAAAGAGAGAAAGGGAGTCTTTAAATAACACAGAATAATTAATCAATTGTTAATTTTTAATGCTCTTGGAGTTGTAATTGATCTTTACTTTTAATTATGATTCTTCTGGCACAACCAATTATAAAGCTTATGTATTGCTTAGCCTAACACGGAAAATAAAGCATAGGTAAGTATCTTTATAGGGTTGTGTATATGCGCTTAATGCATCTAAATACATGCGCAGAAGATCCAATCAACGGCTCACAACAGAGCAGACTGGACTGAACTACCTGCTGTGTATGAACCTCACCTTGACTATGGGGGAGTTTTCTTTCAAGACACTGTAAAAGAAAAAGATTTAAAAATGAATTAAAATGCTGAATATTATCACACAATAAGAAAATGCCTGAAACAAACGTCAGAAATTTCAAGGTGATGACACCAGAAGTAAAAGTGATTGGTTCTTACGCTTATGTGCCGTCTTTACTCTGCTCGATTTGGAAGGCAGGTTGATGTGAAAGGAAGAAAACGGTCAGTAAAATCATTAGAAAAACCAGCAATTAAAGTAAACAGTGCGCAGGCAAATCAAATATTTCTGTGTGTAATTAAAAAAAATACCTTCTGGTTTGGGGTGCATGAGGGACAATGGCAGTTCCACTGTGACATCGCTGCAGAGAAAACAAACCAACCAATCAGAACAATACAGGTGACTGGTGTCACTGCTCATTGGCTGTATGGGCTGTGATATCATCAGAAATGAACCACACTCACCTGGCAGTGAGACCACCCAGCAGGCTACAGGAAGACAAGAGGGACATTTTTTTTTTTAAAGGTAATTTCATTCTTTTTATTTAATCAAGTCTCTTTTTGTTCAAACTGCTTAAAAACAGGCGGGCGCTTACCCTCCTCCAGCCACCATGAGGTTAATTTTAATCTTGTAGGAAACCAAGATTCCCAACACGTCCTTCTCTACGCCCGGTCGCAGCCTGTGGAGAAGAGGAATTACCAGGATTTGAGGGATTAGAAGGTTTAATTCAGTTAAGTATATTTCTTTAAAAAAAAAATATTCTAAGACATTATGGACGTGCAAGAAAAGCTACTCTGTACACATGGGTCGTATGCAAAGTCGCAACAACAAGAACCTAATCACGTGAATTACATGTAAAACCTACATAGTGGTGGAGGCCAGGTTGGTGTCCTCATCCTTCAGGCGTCCGTCCAGCGCCAGCCCCCTTTTCTCCTTGTTTTCAGCCAGCAGGGGTGTGATGTTCAGAGTTTTTTCGAAGATGCCGCTGGCCTCCACCGTCTCCCTGTGGAGGATAAGACACAAGCAAACACATACATAAACACGTCAGGATGCGTGCTTGTGCTTTGCTACAGTGGTACTTGATGCTTGGTATTTGCTGTGGTTCTGGACTTTGTGTCCACGTACCCAAACTCTTGGTTAAGAACAGTCTTGGTGTATTTGTCTGCTGAGTAGAGGACAATGTCTGTGGTTTGGTCCACTGTAGGAGGAGGCAATGCAAAGCAAGAGACAAACATCATTATTTTGTACTCTTAGTAAAAATCACTTTAAAAAGCATATGCATTGTCATATGTACCCACCGGTGATTTTTAATTTCTTGACTGTTTTGTTGCTCTCGTTGTTGATTTTGATTTTGATTGGGATTGCTTCACCGTGGAAGTAGAGCTGTGATCAAAACCAGGAAACAACCAGTTAATGGTGCCATAGTTGCATTCAAACTCCCTTTGAAATCACAAACAAACCTTTAGGATAGCAGAGACACGTCAGTATTTCTGAGGTATTTTAAATGATGAAGTTTTGCTACTGTACATCTTTCTCCATTGAAGCTTCTAGATGAACAGGCTTGTCGGACATCATGAAGCTTTTGCAGAGGTCAGCTTTGGGCCCAGGGCCCACCTGAGAGGGGGCATACTGGATTTTACGAATGATAAGGCGAGCAGTGTCCCTGTCGGGCAAAAAGGGACAGACGAAGGAAGACGAGATGGATGAAGAGGAAGACAGAGACGATGCTGGTCAGGCGAAACATGAAAACATACTCACTTCTTTTCAATCTTCTCATCGGGGCTGCTCTTTTCCTTGGCGAGGTACGTTTTGACCTCAAAGTCGACACCGCAAGCCTGGAAATAAAACATAAGCAGATGAAACAATTAACAGTGGAAACTACTGCTCGTCTCCACGCTGAGGGTATATGGAGACATGAATGGTGCTGGCAGATTAGCAGGAGGTTTACCTTCCCCTTGTCATCTGGTCCAGGCTGCAGGGAGACTGAGCATGGCAGGTTGTTGGGAATCTACAGAGTCAAAGAAGAACATTTATGATGTGTGATGTAAATTTGTATGTGTTTACTCACAAAATAAAGCTTCGTTTCAGAGATTGTGTAGGAATCAGGAATCAGAGTTCAGACTCATTTATTATCAACCTTTGCTGGCCAAAAGTCCCATTTTTTAGCTAAAAACTCTCATGAACTAAATAATTTGTCATGCTGGATGGATGCAGGATGGCATGCTCTTTGATTTCGTGTTGCATGCTCTAAGCAGGTTATACAGAAACAGAACCTCTTTCAAATCAAATGCATTCCCTTTTAAACTGATAATCTGCCATGAGCCCATTTTGAACCTTTCAATAGTCTAACTTTCAATTTTAATGTTGTGTCCATGAATTGTTTTACAGAATAAACGTCTCGTTTTAACAGAAAAGGCGGGACATGTGGCCCAATAGGCTTAAGTCTTAAACCCTTTAAAGCTGTATCTGGACATGTCGTCATACTTCAAAAGTGAAAGCATGCGCGTTGTCTCCAGCCTTCTTCAGCAGGGTTTCATGCATGGCGCTCAGGGCGGGCTTGTGGCTCTCAGGGTAGATCTGGACATGCTGGATCCAGATGTCCTTCCTGAAGCACAGGCCCATCACATCCAGGTCGTCACTACCATAACGGAAGGCACATGCCAGCTGCACAAACACTGCCAACACATAACGGTAGGTGTGTTGTTTCACTGGGATCTCTTAAATCTGCACATGACTCAGGAATTTAATGTGGAACTTTTTATGATGTTACCTTTTCTGTCTCCAAAATCTGTTGGGTCCAGCTTTACAACACCATCTGTAAGGGTAACAGTGCAGACAATGTTATACTTAGCATCCTCATGATGTAGCCGCACACACACACGCGCTGAAGAAGGGACCTACCAACTTTGTCCACTTCGGAAACGTGGTCCACATAGTCTCTCTTCCCCAGGTAGAGGGTCAGCTGTCAGAGAGAAAGAAGGAAGGGAAAACATCTGAGTGCTTGAGACCCTGTTGGGTCTGTTTCTGAGGTTGTTTCTCTCATTTTACGTGGATGAAAATGTGTGTTTTAAAAATTGCTGTAAAAGAACTCAAAACAAATCAACAAATGTAGGCTTACCCCTCCGTTTCCACTGGTTTTCTTGAAAACCCTGAAAAAAAAACAGAAGAGAAATGTCTCTTTAAGGCTGTTTGTCAGAAGTCATGACAATAAAATTTGCAGTAGTGGAACAAACAAGTGGCTTGTGGATGTAAATGACGGTGCATTCATGTACAGAGCTATTGTCTGGTTTAATGGGATAAAAAATAACAATTAGTTTTAGATTCTGAAGGCAAAGTCGGTTCCTTTACGAGCAGCAGAAGGGCCTGTAATCCCTTATTCCCTTATCCAGTTAGGAACAGCTAAGTGCAGAGCAGCTTTACCTCATTGTGTCCAGATTGAGAGGTTGGCCCAGGTGAGGGAGCTACAAACGGTGTGGCACAGTTCCCAACCAGCTCCTCACCTGTCATGCTGTCTGAGACCACATATGAACCCATTGGCACTGACTGACTAAGCCTGGACAGACATTAGATGCTACCTGACCTGGCGTCCAAGTCGGCAACTCCAAGTTAGTTGCAATCACATGTTTGGACGCCAAACTTTCCAATAACGATAACTTTAAGTGTTATTTTTGGATGTTGTAAGGTGCAGCACAGCAGGGAAGAGAAATACCTTTGGAGGACATAAAGAAAATACCAAAAGGAAAATAACGCTTACTTTGCCATCTCTGGAAGATCTTTGGGAGTGTTCTGTTGGATGAAAAGAAAAGAGAAGTGACATCAGGTTATCTGGAGGTTGCAGCATCAGTCAGATGTTGTGATTAGGACAGTGATCCTCCACCGACCGTCAGCCCGGCCGGAGCGATGTTTTGTTTTGAAGGTACTAAAGGTTAATCCTTTGTGATAAGATTACGCTGTTATTCTGTACCTATCACCAAACTCTTTGCCAGACTTACATGACACACACGATTATGTCACAATGTGTTGCCCTCAAACAGAACAGCAGTGCCAAAGCCATTGCCTGTGTGGACTATTCATGGACAGTTAAATGGCTAAAACCCATTCAGTGACTTGCTGCAGTATTCCTGGACATAATGAGACACTAAGTCCTCACTGAAGCCTTCTATAGCTCTCTAATGAGGATTGTTAAAAGAAAGGTTAAGAGAGCTGTAGCATTTGTTTAATTGTTGCTAATTAAAGACTTCAATCAACTGCAGTGAGTGCTGTTTGGCAATTTCTTAGTTTACTTCCAGGCATCAGTTTGCTGTTGCATTAAATTAAAGTTTCATTGCTTATTTTCCATTAACTTGAAACCTACTGGAGCTGAGCTGGACATGAGTGTTTGTGAATCTAACTGGAGCCATGTTGAATAAATGTTTCAAATATTCAGACCTTTATGAAATTTGGTGTCAGGGTACTGAAGCAATTTGTGTTACACTGTACAAATTAGTCTTCCTACGCTAGCATTGCCAAACACCTATTGAAATAGTTATTCTCTTTTCATTTGGCTCACAAAGTCACAGGAAAATGAATTCAGAGTAAAGCTAAAAGATATAACCTGTGTTTTTCCTCATGTTTCCCCTCGACTGACCTGTTTTCAATCTCGAAAACGCAGGCTGCTTTGGAGGGTGAATGTGTGGGAGAAGGGTGAATTGTTTGATCCAGCAGGAACCTCCAGTCCAAACCAACTGCATGTGCATTTCAGGACCACGGAGAGGTACGGCACAGGGGCATTCCTCAATTCTGATTGGCTAATTGGTGCGGCATAACCAATAAATGCTGCAATAAATCCTTCCTAGGATTCTTGTAACCACTGTACTGAAACTATCAAGTATCAGCAGGCTTGATGTGACATCTCTCCCTAAACTCTTGTATCTGTATTTCTCACTATGAAAACCAAAGCAAACATCAGAGTAGAAATTCTGTACTGTCTAACAAGAGCAATTCTGGGAGATGGACGCATTTTCCTGCTAACCGTCAATCATTTAATGTACAGCAGCTATGCTTTAGCCACTAATAGTAGCCTTCTAAGTATGCATCACACATATTTCTCATATTCATTTAACTGTCATAGAAATGCTTTAACTCCAATTCAGGGAAACTGTATGCTGTAAAACGGCCTGTAAAAGACTGTACCATGCAATGAAATTAGCACGACTTCTGACACAGCCAGTGTATAATCACTGAAGTATTCAACATATTTGCTTCAAAAAAGTAAAATCGTGCATCTTTCTCTAAGTGAAAGTTCAGGCAACAGCTGTATTTCGTCACCGGTATCATCTCTGAAGTCATCCACCCATTCATCTTTGCATCCATGCTTGGAGATAAAGAAGTCTTACCTCTTCTCAGCTGTCTGGGAGCTCTGCAGAGTGTGTCAGGGTGAGTGGAGAGTGCAGTCTGTGACAGTTGGTGCCCCTTTTTATACATGCAGCCTCTCTCTGTGCATCATTCAGGCTTAACGGGCTCATTATTGTTGCTGCTGCCTGCTTTGTAATCCAGTTAAGCAATCAGCAGACAGCTTTTTTTGAACTACAAAGGGTTTAATAATACCACCCAGTTAAATCACAGGGACAACCAAACAACCACACAGTCACCACATGGTTGTGGTAGTAGTAGACTGATAATCTCCTGTGCACCTCCACAAACCAAGCAAGCAATTCTCCTTTAATTCAGAATGAATCACAGTTGTTGTTTTTTTTTGTTGTTGTTTTTTTTTTTTCAAATCAGTGTTTTCTGAGAGGGACAATTATGATTTCTTTAGTTTAAAAGGCCCGGACGCGTCGCAACATAAGGTTTGCTGCCAGATATGTTGGTTGACTTGTGTTTAATGATGCTGCTATCATTAGCCTGATCTGTAAGCTTCACCTGTTTCAAACAAGGAGTCATGCTGTGTTATTAATTCAGGACAAGCGTTTAAAAGATCTTTCCTTATTGCTTGTTATATTTTCAGAAGCAATTAATGACAATTTGCAGTGTGCTTTTCTCACATGACCAACAAATCTTGATAGACAATTTGAATTATTATAAAATAAGGGCTAATCAGTGAAAGTAAAGTGTAATATTTTTAGGTCTTTGTGGAGCAGTATGGAGGTTCTCAGTATTCCAGTCTGTCTGATCTCACCAGATTAACGGCTCCTAGTCCCATTATGGCGTGGATGATGGGCAGCAACATCAGAGTAAGCTGCCTTATTCAAAGGCGTCTCAGTAACGTGCCAAAGATTACGCCGAGCCTCCATAATGATTCCTGTTTGACCTTTGAGACTCCGCAAATTCTTCGACAGGTCCGCTATAACAAGCTCGTGTTAAATGTTCAAATTTTCAATCAAATTTTACGAAAATACCAAATCTGCCAGACTGTTTTCCAAATGATGCATCGGTAGAATCATATAAATGGCATCTTGTCTGGTGAAGTGCTCATACAGAGTATGTTCAAGGGGATTGTTGACAATGTAATGGGTCAGATAGCTGAACACTGAAAAAAAAAAGCAATACCACAGTGTCGAAATACTCTGTTACAAGCAAAAGCACAAAAGTAGAAGCTTTAAAATATACTAAAAGTACCAAAAATAAAAGTACTCATTATGCAGAATGGCCCATTTTAGCTTTTTAGAATAATGAATATTATATTATTGGATTATAATCATTGATGCATTAATACATTCATCACTGTTAAAGGTGGGGCTCAGTTTAATGGCTTTATTTACTGTTGATATCTTTTGAATTTCCCCTTGAGGACCAATAAAGTCTTATCAAATGTTAACTTACAATAGTAAATCAAAATACCTCAAAGTTGTCCTTAAGCACAGTTGAGTAAATGTACTTTGTTGCTTTACACCACTGTAATATGCAGGTTCCCTGGCTGACTCTTTGTTTGGTTTGCAGTTATGCTTGAGGGAAGGATTGTAAACGCAGCACCAGCAGTGTCTTCTTTTACTTTGTCCTTTAATATTTCAAAAGACCAACTGACTGCTAAACACATCATTACCACCCCTAATTAGAGGCTTGTGGCCTTAATTGACTAACAAGGACCCACATGATATTTTTTGAGAATATAATTTGATAAAATGTTGTATTTATTATTGAAATATGGATCATATAAATTAAAACTTTAGTTGGAATCTGGCCAAGGTCAGCAGAGTGACCTCCAGGCCACCAGGACGGCCCACAAGGCGAGGGTCACTGTGTTGTGACGTCCTTGGCTTAGCTGAGGTCTTAGTTCACTCAAATCAAAATATAGAGACTGTGCAGGTGGTGTTATGTGAGAGCCTTATCAGCTTTATCGGTGCTCAGGCTGTTTGATGCAATGGGAATTTAAAGCTTCGAGCAGGAGAGGTTACTTAAAGAAGCAGACAAACATTTCCGCGGTTGTGTAAACTTTCGTGCCTTCAGCACGCCCGTTCGTGATCTGCATGGGCAAGTAAAAATAAAACATATGCAGAAGGCTCAGGTTTTATCAGAACAGGTCACATTGCCTCCATGCTAATCACTGTTTCGTCTGCTGGGCCATTTGATTCCAGGAACAGTGTTGCTTCTCTGGCACTCAGCCTTTTGATCGCAAACCCGAACACAACGTGACAGTGTGATTCCCTCTGAGGAGGATCTCCCCGCTGAACACATGACCGAATGTTGAACAGTCACATGCCTTTGTGTACAAATAAAAACAGATGGAAAGAGAGGAAGTGAGCAAACATTTGGGACTCACGAGCCACTGATATGTTACATATAACACATGATCTGAAAATGTCGGTGTGGTATGTTCATTTTAGTCAACATATTAGACACAAATGTACAGAATGAAATCAAAATAATGTCAGTACATGTATAACACCCACTGTGTTGGCTGTATTAGTTTGATTTAGCTCTAACTGATCAATAATTATAATAATAATAATAATAATAATACAGTGTGCTGAGTTACTTGCAACCGTGTACACTGTACCAAGTGTTTCATATTATTTTCTACATGTGAAAATAAAATTCTTTCTATATATTCATTTTAACCTACAGAGAGTATTCTCAAAACAAAATCACTTTTTAACATTAATACAATTGAGTGTAAACAGATAAAAGACACACCTCTGGTTCGTAAAAAACTAATTCTATATATATAAAGTGAATCAAATGTCCTGTTGGCACCTTATCTCGAAAGCCCAAGTTGGCATTGTTCCCATGTCCTGAGAGGTTTTATTTAGGACCAGCTGAGTGAACTAACTGTAGGTGGCTGAGCCTTTTTAACTCCAAACACATGAGGCCACACGCACTAATGATGTGGAGTGTCTCATGAGGTGAGTCAGCCAAAGGGCACAGCCAGCACAATCAATTATTTATGTTAGGACAGAATGAAAGGAGACGAACGCACACCAATAAGACGATGAGGCGAGGCGAGTACAAGTGTAGAAGAACAGGGCGGTATGAGAGGAGCAGGGATGAGACAATATGAGATCATGTACTTTCAAGAGACATGATGAAATGAGGCCACGTGCTTTGAGCAAAACATCAGCATGCTAACAAGCTCTAAATGATAATGCTAACATACTGGAGCTAGGAAGGTTTCATTTATTACCATGTTCAATATCTTTGTTTACCATGGAGGCATTACTAACTGCAGCTGAGGCTGGTGGGAAAGTCATTGCTTCAGCAAATCAAATGGTGGCACCACAGGAAAGTCCAGGGATCACCACAGTCAGTAGGATTTACCCTCTGGGGACAATGAATGTCTGTATGAAAAATTCATCTGAATCCACCCAGCAGCTGTTGACATAATTTATTGTGGACCAAATTTATGCCCTTCTGTCCATTAATTTTAAATAATATATAAGGCATGTTTATGAGTACAAGTACACTATCAACAAAGGTGGGTCCTGCATTATTACCTTATCTTGTGGCCTTGTCTTGTTTTCTCATTCAGCTTCTTGTGATGGGCTCCTCCATGAATCAGAAACAGTTTTGATTATTCCTCTTGATGTCTTGTTTTCTCTTATTTGTAGTTTTAAGTGGGCAGGACTCACTTGGAAAAAGTAGTTTTGAACCAGTGTAAAAGTACTGCTCTCTCAGCATAATAATGAAGCTGTTTCACAGTCTGTATTTGATGGGAAGGTGGACATGACAAGTTATACTTAATGCACAGAGAGTAGGAGGTGGGTGGGGGCTTCTTTGGGGGCCCAAGAGCTCCAAGGACCCCATAACAGGTTAATCTGGCCATGCCTGCTTTTTCTCCTGACTTTAAAGCGCCATCTAGCGGATCCAATGGAATTAAACGCATATCTTCTCTCCATTTTTATCTGCCGCTAGTGTTTCACATGTAGTGAATGCGCCTCTGACTGCAAATGTAACAAAAAAAAGCAAAGAAGTCATCGTTAAGTTCAGAAAACGTGAACATAATCCGCATGTTTAACGGTCTGATGGGGGAGTGCAGATATTCCCCTTAATCATTGCTTAATAACAACATGCAAAATCATCAAACCACCGTTTAATATTGAATTTGCACTGAAAATAAAATGTGCATTTGTGCAGCGCAACTGTGGAGCTTGCAAACTTGTTGTGGCGTTGACGTCAGGTGAGTGAAACACAGCCCGTCATCCTGCTCCTCCACAGCAGGAGTGCGTCTGCTGAGGTGCGCACTCAGCGCGCCGCTCGGCCCGCCCGGACACTGCAGTGTGGGTTACCGTGCCGCCGCTGCGGCTGCTCGCTCCCGACATCCACGTCCCGCTGCAGACTTCCCGGGCGGCCCGGGACGAACACCGGAGAGGGAAGCGTCTACAGCCATGGCCGAGTCCAATCCGCTGCGGGGGTTCCCCCGTCTGCGCCGGGCCGCGGTAAGCTCTGCCGGGAGGTGGGGAGGTGGGAGGCTGCAAACGGGGCGGCGAGGACACTGCAGCAGAGAGCGTAGCGGAGAGAGACACAAGCTGTTCTCAAGACAGTTCAGTACTGCGACACAGAGGTTGGGATGCGCTTGCAGTGCAGTGCAAAGTGCATTAGATATTTAAAAAGCCTCTCCGTGAAGAGCCTGGGCAGATTCAGACGGCAGTTCAATGTGAGGAGTGTGAAGGGGACCAGGACAGGCCAATGACAAACGTGTTTGGTGTGTGCGTGTGCGTGTTTGTTTGGACCGCAACTGCAGGTGCAGAACAACACGATGCTGTAGCAGCTTTGCCACTGCAGGCTGTCACTGTGGAGCGTCTTCAACCTGTGCAGCTTTATGTAATAGATCGGGGAATATGTGTCAGATACCTCATGCCCACAAGTCTAAATGCAGCTGGGGAACGCAGAACAAATCTGCAACTATCCAGTAACATCCATCATGGCTGCTATACTAAATATCCCGGTTCATATTTAGGAAGGGCTCACTACTCACCTGGTAGGGTCATTTTTTGTACAAAGGGGTAGTTTAGAACGGTCGGTGAATGGGAGGATGTGTACTTGCTCTCAGGTCAGCAGTGTCTGCTTTAAAGATCTAGTTGTGATGATTGGAACACACCTGAACACAGAAAGCTGCTTCCTTTGCCACTACCAGGGGAAAAAAAGCCCATCTTTGCTGAATTACCTGTAGCCTTGTTTCTGTGCGTGGATAACAAACTTACCAGCTGCAGAGGAGAATAAAAAGCCTTTTGGGTTGTTTTGTCAGATGCACGCATTATAGCTGAGGATCATGTGACAGCAGGGTACCAAAAAAGCAACACAGATACTGTACACTTTCCCTGCGAAGCCCACCAGTTGACATGGAGTGAAAGAAGGTTTATAGGGAGTGTAAAAGTCTTTGTAGGCCATTGGATCTGTGCAAACACTGTTCAGAAAGTGTGGGGTGGACAGCAGATGTAATACAAGGATATTAAAAATATGGCAAGTAGGTGAGGAAAGAGATACCACATTTGGGAGAGCACTCGATCAGTGGTCTTCTCAGTGGTCATCTGTTTTGAGGCAGTCACTCGTCCAAACTGGAAGCAATGAAATACCACCGCTGGCTGTTAATCCTCAGGGCTCAGAGAGTATCCAGATTTGGAAGGGCAGCAGTGCATTTCAGTGGTTATTTGCTGCATCTCCTTGTAGAAAGAATGCAAGGAAATGATGTGCCGCAGGGAAACACAAGGACAACATGACAAATGAACAGAAACAGAGAAGAATGATAAAAGCAGAAATACTGGAGCCAGAAGCCACACAGAAAATGCAAACAGAAACAATGACAGCTCAGTGTTTGTGCAGAGGAGGGAACTCTGTGAGGGTAATGCGAGGCAGTTGAGACGGAGGGAGCTGACAGTCAGACCTGCTGAGATTTCCCAGATTGACACTGAGAGATGCTGATGCTGTGGTGAGCTCTGCTGGACTGCATGACTAACACCATCCAGCTGTCAACAGTTCTGACCGACTGTTCGGCTCCTCTCATTCTGTGCCCCTCTGCCCCCGTCCAGGGACGTGGTGGAGAATAAATCCACTAGCCTCAGGTTAGCGCATTGTTAGGCTGCTATAAATAATTTCCCTCAAATACATTCATGGTATATAACAGCAGCCCTCAGTCCTAAATCCTCATTAGCCTGAGCAGAGTTGGTCTAATATTGATTTGCAGCTGTGACTTTTGCATTTTAAATACCATCTCCTCCTTTGTCTGCTGTTCAAGTCCACAATTTAAGTAGTTGTCTTATAATATTACAACAACAAATAACATAATACTCTTCTTCCTCTCTCAGACCTCATTTCCAGGCAACCTGCATTTGGTCTTGGTGCTCCGTCCCACCGGTTTGTTAAGCACCACCCCCAGTCCGTCTTCAAGCACTGACCTGGGCTTTCGCTTCAGCCAGGATGACTTCCTGTTAAAGATGCCGGTGAGAGGGGGCACAAAGCGGAGTTTACAGACTATAAAACGCATAAAATTGTCTTTACCAATCTGATGCAGCACAATTCCGTCTCTGCTCTACATTATACACAGTCTTCCTGTTCATTTTCCTGTCCTGTCTCCTATCTCCTATCTTCTCCTCTGTCAACAACTACCTTTAATTCATTCATTGCATCACTGGAACAATTCATCTCTCAGTACTCAGCACAGCACTGGCCAGGCAGCTGCTATAGATGCCTTGTGGCTCTGTGTTTGTAGGTGGTGATGCTGCGTTCGGTCGGTGACCTGCTGCGCTACATCGATGAAAACCACCTGACATCAGACTTCACTGCAAAAGTGGAATATTGCCAAAGTGACTGGATCGTCCTCCGCACGGTATATGCACTTGTGATGTGTGTCTGAAGCTTCCCAATGCATCTTCCATAGAAATGCTATGCAAAGATCCACGATACCTCGCTATCGTCTCCTTTGATGCAGTCATAAAAGGAGATGATTAAGCAGCCCTTCTTACAGGCCTTATTTTTCTTCTTGTATTTAAGAGTTTGGTCAGAACTACTCATGTTCATGTGTCTTTTTTGCATGTGTGTCTGCAGGCCATTGAGACCTTTGCGGTGACAGTGAAGGAGATCGCCCAGCTGCTGCAGGGCTTCGGATCAGAGCTGTCTGAGACTGAACTTCCAGACGAAGCTAATGCCATCGAGTTCCTGCTGCACTCACACACACACCGATACCGACAGATGAAGGTGGCCGCTGGCTTTTCTCTCTTTCCCTGCACTACTCTCTCTCTCTCTGTGTCTGGCATTGTTTGTGTTTGATTTTTCATTGTTTTTCATGCAGTTGCACTGGTTTTGTGTATGGTTTCAATGGTCTTGTTGTTTTTCAGGACGATATCCGTAATGTGCTGAAGGAGGGCCGCCTGCTGCTGTCGAACCTGGAAACTGTCAAGGCCTCTAAGAGGGATGTAGAGGAGGAGAGGGACATAAGAGCAGACATGGACACTGTTCAGAGGTACAGAGTTCAGACATCCTCTGAGAAATTATTGGACACAAGACAAATTTCTACTATAAGAAAGAAGACACCAAGAGGCTTTATTTTGTCAGGAAGCTTGTGTGAATGCTTGTGTGTCATACGTTTTAGGCTCCTGGCTCAGCTCAGAGACATGGAGGAGGCGTTTGATGGCTTCTTTGAGAAACACCACCTGAAGCTGCAGCAGTACCTCCAGCTGCTGCACTATGAAATGAGTTTCCAGCAGGTGTGATTATTGGTGTCTGACTCCAGAAGACATATTAGCCCCTGACTCTATGCTGTTTGCACAGCCGGGGTGATTAACTCTGTGTGTGCGTGTGTGTGTGTGTAGATGGATGAGGTGCTGACGAGGCTCATTGACCAGGAGAAGGACATTGCCTTTGTGGGAACCACGGTGGTTCAGACAGAACAACTGTTGAGAGACCTGGAGATGCTGGACACACATGCGCAGGTCACACAGTCACACAACATGCACACACTTACAGTTGTAGAGATGTGGCTTGAAGAAAGTGACCAAGATCAGGGGTTATACCATTTTAAATATCAGTATGTCATGGTGCCATTGTAATTCTGATACTCTATAATAGTAATAGTGAAACAGTAAACAACAACTTTTGGACGTGTGGGAACATGAAACCCAAACCTAATCAATCTCATCAGCGCTGTTATAAGACGATGTGTAATGAAATTCATGTGTGTGTTTTTGTGCATCAGGAGGAGATGGCTCGTGCCCAGGTGGTGATCCTGCATGGTCACCAGTTGGCCGCCAACCACCACTATGCCCTAGCACTCATCGTCCAGCGCTGCAATGAGCTGCGGCATCACTGTGATGTCATCACTACTGCCATACGCACCAAGCGGGCTTCGCTCACTCGAGCACGAGACCTGCTGCTCCGCCTCGAAGGGGTAAAGATGCTGATGCACGCACACGCTCAAAGACTTACACATGCAAAGTTGAAATATGTGTTTTATTGTGTTGTGTCCCATGTTTTGTTGTGTGCGCAGGCCCTTCGGTGGTGTGACCAGGGTGCCTATCTGCTGGCAAGTCAGATGGTGGACCGATTCCAAACCAGAGAGGGAGCTCAGGAGGCATTGCATTGTCTGAACTGTCACCAGGAGAGGGCGCCATCTGCCCTGAAAAACAGCCAGGACACCCTGAGCCTGGAGTTTGAAGCCATACTCACCCCACAGCTGCAGGTACACCATCGCTACTCTCACCAACACACTGATGACCCATAATTCCCCTCAATTTACACTTCATCTTCTTTCTTTCCAGTCCCAAATCTCCATGGTAACAGAGAAGCTGAACTCAATGCAGTCCATGATCAGAAACAGGGAGCTGTGTCTGAGGAAGCTGGCGGATGTACAGGTCAGACCAGTTCAGCTGGTGGCCCCCAGGCCTGAACCGGACCAGACCTCACAGCGCTGCAAGTCGCCCCTCTTCTCCCCGAAACACGGTACGACCATGGCACACGGATCTCTTGTTTATCTCCTGTGCGCTCTGTCATCACCAGTCGTATTTTTGTGTCCGTCTGATTCTCTCCACAGGTGTCGACTTTAACGTCCTGAACTCCAAGTTCTCCTTTGACCTTCTTCCTGGCAAGAGAGCCGCGAGGAGGAACAACAGCCAGCGAAAGGTGTGTGTGTTATACGTGGTCCTCAGAAGATGAATCTTAATGACTTTGGTGATCCTCTGAATTTGGCTCCAAGGCTCCAAGCTGAGATGCTTATTTCATGTGTGTTTTGTCAGATCGAGGTAATGCATGATTTCCAAGGCAACCGCAGCTGTCTGTATGGCCCGACCACTGAGACAGATTCAGAAGCAGAAGACAATCCAGAGCAGGTCACACGGTATGCAGCCTTTCTTCTGTCACACAGGATCCTTGTGCTAAAGCTAAAGCTGCTAAAGCAGTGTGCACTTTTTCATTCAGTTTTTGTCTCTTTTTCTCTCATTCTGACCCTTTAAAGCCACATCATGAAAGAACTGATAGCTACAGAGAGGATCTATGTGGACGAGCTGCTCTCCGTCCTTCTGGTGAGTTGATTTTTTTGGTTTTATTTTTATGGTGTTTTGCTTTTGTTTGGTAGTTTACAGATTAGAGCGACAGAAGGTGTTGGCAGAGGGAAGAAGGAGAGACACGGCAAAAGATCACACAATGTCGCACAAACACATTTTGTTATTCTGCATTTCCTGTTTTCTCTCACCAAGTTCCCCTCCTGTTTCTTTTTTATTTGCTCTCCTCTCCTTTCTCCTGTCCTCTGTCCTCTGAGCTCCCCTTTCAACTTTTTTCTTCTTCTTGCTCTCCTTACTCTTTTCTCCTCTCCATTTTCCTCTCTCCTCTTCTCCGCTTGTCTCCTCTCTCATTTCCTTTCTCTTCTCCTTTCCTCTCCTCTACACTTATCAGGGCTACAGGGCAGAAATGGAGGACCCATCCATGTCTAATCTTCTTCCTTCAGCTCTACGCAGCCAGAAGGATGTTCTGTTTGGCAACATGCCAGAGATTTACCAGTTCCACAGCAGGCAAGAGACAGACAGACACACACACACACACACACACACACACACACACACACACACACTGAAGTCACAAACTGTCACATGGTTGTCCTTGTCACCATGTTGTTTCCTCTAATTTTCCTCTTGGATTCTCCCATCAGGATCTTCCTCCAAGATCTCCAGGGTTGCCTGGAGACACCGGAGAGGGTCGGGGCTTGCTTCCTGCAACGGGTGAGGAAACAGTAGGAGAAACACAGGAACTTTACATGAAGTGATTAGACATAACATATCAAAGTGTGTGTGTGTGTGTGTGTGTGTGTGAGCAGAAGGAGAAGTTTCAGGTGTATGAGCGTTACTGCCAAAACAAGCCTCGCTCTGAGATGCTATGGAGACAGTGCTCCGATTCACCCTTCTTTCAGGTAGTTACGTCCCATTTATCTCATATTGATGGAATAAAAGTGATTTGGATTAGTGTTGACAGGAGGAATAATCTTGAGATATTTGTTTGTAAAGCTGTTGTTTTTCTGAATTTCAGAACAGACTCCAAATATAGCTCATGCATTACCACAAAATCTGTCTAAGATAGATCTCTCTCTCTCTCTCTAGGAGTGCCAGATGAAGCTGGACCACAAGCTGGGTCTGGACTCCTACCTCCTGAAACCAGTCCAGCGCCTCACCAAGTATCAGCTGCTACTCAAGGTTCTGTGCATCTGAGCCAGACAGTGACGGAGAGATGCAGCTCACACAGTGACATGCATGTCTGAAAGATTTAGTTTTATACCATCATAAAGGCAAATTGGTGGACTGGAGCTGGGCAGAGGTATCAGATGTGAGGCACACGGAAAATAATTTAGTCACTCACAAAAAAGACATGGCAAATCTCTGAAGCTTGTAGCAAAGCACAAAGGTGAGCAAAGTGACCAAGACTTGTTACCAGGCTTGTGAGCACAACAACTGGCAAAGAGAGGCGAGGAGATCTGGGTTTTTATCCTGTGGTTGATGAGTGTGGATTGGTTGCAGCTGTGGTGGCTGATTGGCACAGGGAGCAGGTGTAGGTGAACTGAGATTGCAGAGCACAAATGTCAGTTAAAAACCTCATTGCAGTCCATCCCTTGTAATTATTGAAATTTTTCAGTCTGGATCATAATGATGGACTGGCCAGTCAACCTTTTCTTCCACAAAGGCATGCCACGTAGCTGAATATATGTGGTCATGTTGTCTGGTCAGTCCAGGTTTTGTTTAGAAAAAAATAACTACTCAGATTGATGAATGTACCAAGAGACATTGGCACAGAGAGCCAAGCAATCAAGATCAACAGCCAGGTCACACACACTGAGATGCAGACACAGGACATCTTAAACAGGCACAGACACAAACTGCTGACATTTATCCAGACAAAACTGATTTGTACATGCAGGCAGAGATCAAGGCAGACTGGATTAGGTAAAGTGAAAACACTGACCTGTCAGCCTGTCTGTCCCTCTTCAGGAGCTGTTGAAACACTGTACAGAGCAGCGATACCGCTGCGAGCTGCAGGACGCTCTGGACTCCATGCTGGAGCTGCTGAAGTCTGTCAACGACTCCATGCATCAGATAGCCATCACTGGATATCAGGTACCAGCCAGTCAAGGCAATAAAGAAGACAGAGTGGACAATCATGTCACTGGATGCCCGATTTATGACACATCATTTTCCAATCAAAGCTTTCATCGCTTTTTCTGCTCTGACTACAGAACATGTAGTGACTGCAGTGTACAGTATCTGGGTGGACAAATAAAATATACCTTAATCACAACTTGTGTAACTGTGCATATAAACACCTTAAAACTGACAACTCTGGTTGCAACTCTGTGTAATCCCCCATTGACTGAATCCCAATGCTAAATTTCATTGTAAACCTTCTTCTGGGTGAGGGATAGCAAATCAGACACACTTTCATATTCACGTTGATAGATATAGTCCATGTAATGTGTTTTGTGCATAAAGTGAGAGAGATGAAGTTCTCACTTGTTGGTGCTGTCCTTCTACATTGCCGCCTTCTCTGTCCACCTGTCTGTCTGTCCCAGGGTGACCTCAGCCAGCTGGGCCGGGTGGTGCTGCAGGGAGGCTTCAGCGTGTGGATCAGCCATAAGAGGGCAGCGGTGAGAATGAAGGAGCTGGCCAGGTTCAAGCCCATGCAGAGACACCTCTTCCTCTACGACCACGCCCTGCTCTTCTGCAAGCGCAGAGACGAGGACACCCACGACAGGACGCCCTTCTACAGCTTCAAATCCTGCCTCAGAGTAACAATACGTGATATGTGCTTTAATAGCTGCATTTAATGTAATTGTTCAGTGCAGTTGGTCTGACTTAACTGGTCATTTTGGAGGCGGCAGTTCGGGGTTCGGTTGAGTTGTGCTGCATATGTTTTGGATTGGTCTTAATTTTGAATGAAAATAACAGTGTAGAGTCAGTAAGGATGACACGTTATAGTGACATAACAACTTTTCTCTCTTTCTGGAGATGAGTGCAGTGGGAATCACAGAAAATGTGAAGGGAGATGTGAAGAAATTTGAAATCTGGTACAGTGGCAGAGAAGTGGTGTACATAGTTCAGGTATTTGATCTTTTGCTTCTTATTTACTGTCTTGATTTTAATCGTCCAGAGTCTCAGTCCCTTCAGCTCGCTCCCTCACACACCTCCCTTGTGTTTTGGTGTGTGTTTGTCTTGTCCAGGCTCCCACAGTGGAGGTCAAAGTTGTCTGGCTGACAGAAATTCGAAAAATCCTCACCAACCAGCTGAAACTGCGTCAAGGTTTCTGTGACTGCTGCAATTCATTCGCTGCCCCTGCGGTTACCTCTGTCTTTGAAATGCCTGATTTTATTCAGGGATTCAGATCTGATTTGTTGACGTGAAGATGCTTGTTTGTTGTTTGGATGATTTGATTCCCCTGAATTTAAATCTTATTTTTATGACCTCTGTCTCTTCTGCTTTTCCCAGATGAGGCTCCTTCTCTTCCGCTGTCAGACAACCCCCTCTCTGACAGGTGATTGTCTCTGCATCCCTTTCATCCTCTGTGTCAGTTCTGACCGTATGTGGGTCATCTCACTTTTAATCCAGTCTTAGTTTAGAAACTGATTTAAATCTTGATCTTATCTGTACACCGGATGTTAAAGTTGAATGATTTTTTGTGTGTATGTGTGTTGTATTAACATCTTTGTCATTACCTTTGAGAACTAGTATTCATCACGACATTGCTAAGTCCAGCAGGTGTTTTTAACTCTCCAACACTCCAAGATGCTTAATTTCAGCACCATGAAGAGGGCTATACACCAAATCTACTGGTTAAAGGCTTTCTGCCCGAGGGGGTTCTGGCAGAAGGCTTTCTGGCAGAAAAAGCAACAAAACTACTTAGTTAGAAATAATCATGATTTGAATTAAAATGGAGCCTTTCACAACATTAAATCACATGTAAAAAGGTTTTCTGGCAGAAAGTCGTGAAAGCAGGCTTCACCACTGGCTGCTTATTTACATTCACCTGTCCAATCAGGGACTGTCACACACTGGTGACGGTTGTAGCTGCTGACCATGAGTGAAAACCGCTGCATTAACATCTTGCCAGGCTGCTTTAACAGTCCTCAAGTGTTTTATGTTATTGATCCCGGGATGAAACAAGTATTTAAACATCTCAGGGTGAGTACATGGGCAAAAAAATGAGTTGGGCCTACATGTTAGGTGTTAATGACCAAAGAATAAATTGTTGAAGCACTATTAGAGGCTCTGATGCGTGTTAGTCATTGAAAGTGCTGGTTCTCTTGGATAATGTCAAAAATGTGTGCTTGTGGAGTTTTTGTTAGGTACATCAATGTTCTGTTCACTGATAGCATGCTAGCATGTTATAAATTTGATGACTGTCTGAGTCTTCTAACCCTCACAATACACAACTTGTTGACTGATAAAGCAGGAAAATGTTCGACACTGGCCTCTCTTTTGGAAATTAGACACTGTGAATGATTTGTGTTCATGATGTAGGTAGACGTTAGAGAGCATTTGTAAGCAATCAGTTTCTGCTTTATTTAGCAGATGGGTAGGCTTTAACACATTCATACAGAGTGACTTTCAAATGTTTTAATCTGATTGTATTCATTTTCTTTCTAGACATTAGACTAAATTGAACAAACTCCACCCATCTGCTGCTTAAAGCACTTTAAACCACACTGTGAATTATTTGCAAATGCTGTTTAATCAAGGCCTGGTGTGTGTGCAGAATCCTGAATAATATTTCCATATATTACAGCGATCCCTGATATAATTGATATTTGCATTTTAAACTCCAACATCCTTTGACGCTGGAATATATGTGATTGGGAACTGACTGGAATGCTGTATTGATCTACAGAATGTGGATGAGCTCGTTTTGTGACACCGTGGATGTTGTTGTTGTTGTTGTTCGTTTTGTTTGTTGTGGTCGTGTCTTGTTCCCTTGGTGATGCGGTTTAGTGCATCAGAGATGTGTGTGTCGTGGGGCGGAGCGTCGGTGGGAGGCTGCTCAGCGTGTCTCCCTGTTCCTCACAGCTCCTCGACAACAAGCCACTCCCACATGAGCCGGGGGGAGGAGTCAATACACACCAGCCCCGCCCACTCTGACCCTGTGGTTCACTCACCTCGACGCAGTGAGTCGCTGACACACAATTCAATCGCTGATTATTTTGGTTCCCTTTGTGAGAAATTCACGAAAGCTTTTTTACTTTTGCTCTTGGTCGGGCTTCCTTTCACCTGATCTTACGTTATACCTTTAAACTTTAAATTGTTCTTGAGGGCGAACACCTTGATGACCTGAAACACATCTTTGACATGTGTCATTCCTCACAGTGGATACACAGGTCATGGAATCACGAGCATAGTGCTGCAGTTTTTAGTTGTCTCAGCTGTCCTGTCGCCTGCAGCTTGGCCTGTCCCTGCCCACTCAGTGGCGATATGTGAGGGCCTGGAGGACTGGGGTGCAGCTACAGACCTCTCCAACTTATCAGACTCAGACGAGGAGGATCAGCCTGCCCCCCTGGTGAGATTTTGTTACTGTCGCACCACAGGTAGCACTGGAGAAATGTTTTTGTGTTACATCTAGCACCATGTATCGCCTCACTCTACTGGGTGGTGGGACCAGAGGTCAGCAACCAGACACCGATGGCCGGCAGCTTTGTAGCCAAACGCAGACAAAACTAAACCAAAATATTTCCAGGATGAGGGCGATTATTTATTGTCCAACAGAAGCCTCACTTTAGATAAGACCTGATCTTTCATTATGTCTGTGCATCCATGCATCTGTCTCTCTGCCTCTCTGTAGATGTAACGCAGCGTTCTCCTGTGCTTTACTTGTCTTTCTTCTACTCCAGGTGGCGGGCAGGTACAGGGTCATGGTCGAGAGCAGCATGGCCAGCAGTGATGACATCATCTTTAACTGTGGTGACGTCATCCAGCTGCTTCACGAGGAATTGTCAGGAATTTGGTAAAATACGCTGCATGTTTCATAAATGTTGTTTACAGACAAGTTAAGAATAAGATACAAAGTCTCCTGGATGTGAAAATGCTGAATTCACGTTAAAAGTCTTTTTTTTTTAATTTTTCTGTGTCGCAGGATAGTGAGGAATATAAGTCGTGGCGAAGAAGGGCGTGTTCATTCTGAGGACCTGCACAGGATTCTGGGAGAGACCTGCTAAGAGCCAATCAGAGGACAGACGTGTCCATTCTCCTCGTGTTTCACTCGCTCATTTGACTCAACACACACAGACTAAAACGCTCTCAACTTCCTGACCAAACGGGAGCTCCTGACTCTGCCGAGACGTTCATCAGATCATCAGATTGAAGCACATTAAACGCTTATTTTACCTTCAATCTACTGTGACGCTTCCATCTCAGAAGGCTGTAAACTACAGGGTGGACCTCAGAAGACTGTAACAATGCAAAGCACATACGTGGGACCTCACAGAACCGGCGCCTTTTTTTTCTTTGTCTGTCTTTTCCAGTGTAATAGTAGATAAGATAGTAGACAGGACATTATTTTGACCTATAACTGAAGACGTTGAACAGGGGCTTTTATTCATACGAGCAGAATGGACTTTTGTTTATGACTTCAGGTTTTATCATTTCTATTTTCTTATGAAATATAACAGAAATCGTACATATGCCTACTTACATATCATCACAGTTCATGTGCCAAACAGCTCAGCTAATCATCGTGGCTTCCTTTTCTACAGCACTGTAGCTTTAACTTGCTGTAGCGTGCCATTGTTTTAAATGAATTTCAATCCTCTGTCTTTCCCACAGCAGCCAGCTACGTCACCAGGAGTATGCATGTGATGTGTGCAATGTTGCCACGGTTACAAAAAATGTGCACGTGCCAGGTGTGTTCACATGACAAAATCCAAGCTGCCATGATAATAACTTGTCAAGATATTGCAGGTGTCCCCATTAATAATAGCAATAGTGGGGTTGTTTTGCCACTCTGGTGTTGGTTAGGGATGTACTGCCATTGCATATCCTCTACAGATATTTTGTGACAAATAGCAGGAAAAGCCCATTAATAACATTAATAATGGCTGCATGCTATTTAGCCTTGGTCTTGCGCATGGTGCCTCGGTGAGAAGTTTCAATGGAGCTGTCAGAAATGTTATTAGTGCCTCTTGTGCTTCTCTCGCTATAACCAGTGGAATTGTTTCCTGAGGGTAAAAAAATCTATTAATGCAGCACTCTTAGTCAACCCTCAAGATGAACTACCAGCATCTGGGGGAAGCACTGCAGTGCTTATGCAGGGTTAACGCATTGGGGGGACTTATACTGTAGCTGGTTGCTGTGGTTGTCAGGCAGTGTATTCTTTCCCTTTGCTGCTGTTGATGGTGATAATGTGTTATCATTTTTCATTTGGAATTTGTGGATTTTTCATTGGTGATAATTCTGCAACTCTTCAGTCAAGTTAATCCTGCTCAGCTGTTATTTCCTCTGAGACGTAACAAGCTTTATGTTTCTGCGTGTTCGCTGCTCTGCATGGACAAATCACCGCACATGCCTATTGCTTTATTTCTGCTTGTACTGCGATTTTACACCTACAGGTGAATCTAGGCTCGGTGTTGGGTAGTAACTGTAGGTAGAATTGTGTAGTTATACTTGCCAGCTGAACTGTTACAGTTAGATTGTGGATTCATGACATATTGATTTTTAATTTCCTTTAAAACTGCCCAGACACTGTTAACAGCTTTGAAACAAAGTGTGAAAAGTGGTTATAATCACTGCCACTTTACCACCATGTGTGCTGAGGGTTTATCTCTGAAGGGCAGACAGATACAGTAAAAATGCTGACAGCTTTTGGAGTCAACTACTGTTAACCATGAATGTGTAAATTGGTAAAAATCTAAATTTTTGATGTTAAAACACAACTCTGGACAAGTGTTTGGACAGCCAGATATTGACATTATCAAGTGACAAGCGGTACATTGGATTCCTGCTATATTTGCTGCATCTCTGGTCTACATAAACCTGATCCCGCAGGTAACACTAAACCTGATTAACACTGAGTAAAGATTCATGTTCACAGTATTTAGCACCCACACTGGGAACATTGCAGTCACTTGATAGTGAGCGGCAGACTGTCTAAATACCTAATGTCCAATAAAACTCAATAACATTTAATCATGGTAAATTTATTTGACATCCACTCGACACTGTACATCAGAAGTGAAAGTGAAAGGATTCACTCAGTTAGGCTGTAACATGTCTCATCCACAGTACCTTAAACTGGTGTTTGCTACTTTTGCTCATTTTGCACTTTTTTGATATTTTGAATCATTGTGAAAGCTTGTATTATAATGCATAGTATATGATTATTTTCCAAAATATAAGCACAGGATTATTTGATTTGATTCTGATGTGATTTCTTTCCTTATAATACAGTTTAGGTGCTACTGACAGAGCTACACACACACACACACACGCAGGTTTTCACTTATCTTGCCTGATTCAACCTCCTCTCAGCAATATGTTGGCATAATGTTTGATTAATATCTCCTTAGCTTGGCACTCCTTCAGCTTTACTAGTTTCAGAACTCTGCCTTTTTTGGATGCTGCCTCACTGAGATGGCTTACTGATACACTTAAATGAAACTGAGCCATCGTTAACTGTATTAATTACACCTGTGCTTCTCTGGCTAGGACAAGCAACAGTTATTAAGTAAAAAACACTCATGTTCGATTAAAAAAATGTCTACTTCTAAATGTGTGAGTTGCTGCTAATCTTAAAAAGCCAATTATTACATTCTTTATATTATTTCCCCACAGTGAGAAACTCACCCAGCTTCAACCTCAGCTGAGGTCTGATAATCCACCATGAGTGAAAACACCTGTGTGCGTGGGTCTGTAAGGTTCAGGAACATGAAATGAACTTTGACCTTTGCTTTAGCATCTGGCTAAACAGAAGCTACTTCAGCTTCTGCATTTAATATTTCTCCTTGCATACAATTTCAGTTCAGTCACTGCATGGAGAGCTCCAAGGTGTTGCTTTGAAATATTTCAAGAAACATGCAAATACTCAGATATTTTAATGACATTTTATTATAGAATCAAATGAACATGAGTGACTGAATCTCGCTGGATTCAGTAGAGGAAAAACTTCCTCTAAACCAAACAAATCCCTGCACATGACTCCGTTTGTCAGTTAGTTAATTCGGATCCCTGTTGTCTGACTGATCCACGGGTAGTACCGTGAGACCCGAGTGTAGATGCCGAACTTCCCGTCCTTGGCACACTCTTCCCCCCAGCTGACGATGCCTGTCAGGAACCAAGTGCCTTTGTAATTGGTGGCATGTGGCCCTCCACTGTCCCCCTGGCATGAGTCCTTCTGTTCATTTTGGAAGCCAGCACAGAACATAAAGCGTGTGACGTGGTCCCGGCTGCTCTGTTTACAAGCCGTGCGGTCCACGTAGGGGACCTCCAGCTTCTGAAGCTTCGAGGCCTGGCGGCCAAGGAACTTTAATCGTCCCCAGCCGCTCACCAGAGAGCTGCTGGACTCCCTCAGTAGGTTCTCTGTGAAGTCTTTGGGGCCCAGGCAGATGGGACGCCGTTGGTTGGACAGCTCCACTGGATTGGCAAGCTTCAGTAGTGCAATATCATGGTTATACGGTGACCTCCTGTGATCGTACATGTGGTGGAGATGCTGCTCTGCCACCAAGTGGTCTCGCTCGTGACCCTCCACCTCATTCACATCGTGTTCACCTAGAAGTACAGATTTACATACAACATATGACTGTCTGTGCCATGAAATGTGTGTGATGTGTCCAGCAGCTTCTGGAGTCAAAGTTTAATTTACATGATTAAAGCAGGCAACATAAAATTGTGGGGAAACGCACAGCCAACAAAGTGCTGCCACTCATGAAGATTACATGTATATTGATGATTTCACCAACACTTTAACAGTATATGCAAGATTAAAAAAACTGTCAACACACACAGCCATTTCTGGGAAACCTTGCCAAGGTCCTCAGCTTCAAGATCAGCTCATTTTGGATAAATTCTCAGTACAGTGACATACATTATCAGGTCGTACATGTCCTAATGGGAATATGATAAATAACGATTGTGCTGGGCTAAAAAATACTCTTTTGGTTTAAGGGATGACGCAATATAAAGATTAAAAATAAATGATTTATGACCCAACTGAAATATAAATATGACGTTATATGCTTGGTCTCACAGGAACATCGCTGATGAATGAAATGCTTTGGGGAGCTGGCTCTTAAATCTCAAATGTCAGAGCTTCCAGGAATTCACCAACAACAAACAGGTTTCAGAACAGTCCCAGCTGGCAACTGCATTACCAAACAGTGATAAAAAGCTTTGATAAAAGCAGATTTTCACTGCTGGATTATCTATCTCAAGCATCTGTCAAGTATCTGCAAGTTGTTTTTTTATACATGAATTGTAACGGCTGCCTGGAGGATAGGGAAGTTGTGCTCTGGGAAATCATCAGCTGTGATTTGCAGCTTCTGGGATAAAACATGCAAATGACTGACATGGTCCGTTAAGACAAACATAACATCATGCAATGATTATGACCAGGGTGTCTGTACTTTAGAGATACAGATCAGAGATGTAGAATGTGAGCGTATAGAAAACATTAGTTTTTCTTACCCACTCTAACGAAGAAACCTTGTTTAGCGATTTTGGCCTGTGCCAGACAATGGGCAGCGGTGATGACCCATGATTCACTGAGCAGAGATCCTCCACAGAAAGGCTCCGCACTTTGAAGGGTGGCTGATTGAGACATCAGGGCCACCTGCAAACACACACATGAATACTTTAATGAGCACAAAATGATGATCCCACAGCTTGATCTTTTTTTCTTGCACAGGCCCCAAACTCCCTGCATCCTACATGTCCCATAATGCAACATGGTATCATCTTTTCTTAGGTGTTCTCCGCTTGGGTGATTCCTAACTGCATCCCATTTGCCTTCAACTCGTCCCATCTCTCCAGTCTGCATCCCACACTACCTGCCAAGGTATCTCTCCAGGGGTGGCCTCGTCGCCTCCCACAATCCTCTGGTCAGAGTTGTCCTGCTCTGTGATGGTGGGTAGCGTGGGGAAGAAAGACCAGAAGGACTGCTGCTTTGTCTCTGTGGGCGTTTCGGTGGCGCTGAATGGCTCCTCGCTGGGAGCCGACCTCACTGAACGAACTGCAGAGGCCACCGAGGCTTTGGAGGGGTCTGAATCATTAAGGAAGCCGAAGTAATCATACAGTGTCATATTGTAGTCAGAGTAGTCATCCTGCAGGGCGTCGCCGGAAGAGGTGTGTGTTGCTGACCGAACGTTTAATATGGATCTGGTGTCGGAGGTGGAGGAGGTGGAGGCCGAGCTCACACGACCACAGCTGAATTGTTCTGAGGGTAGAAATACAGGCAAAACAGAGTACATTTTCTGATCATACTTACATACTTTTAGTGAAGTAAAGTATTCAGAGCAGGAGTTTTAGTTGTAACAGAGTATTTTCACAGTACTGTTAGTGCTTTTAGTTAATCAAGAATCTGAATACTTCCATTCTAATGTGTATAATGTAGCAGCTGCAGCGGTGCTGGTTCTGGGTGGTTCTCTGGCTGGAGTCTTACAGTACCCATGTATTATGTTCTTTATTTGACAGCTATAAAGTGCGACGCACAGTTTATGAGCCAAGCTGCGATCCCTTAATGGGTACCAGGGGGATGAGAAATGTAACATGATGAGTTCAGCTTTCTGTCTTATTGCTGTTTAAAAGATGGCCTGTATATCACTCTCAATCTCTTATCTATGGCAGAGGGCGTTTATGTACAGTAGATGGCATCAGGACTTAATTTGAGCAAATAAAAAGTCACCGTGGTGTCAAATGTGGGTGTAGAGGATGAGACGGGTGCAGTCCAGCATCCATATTTGCACAATGGGGTTCTATGACTGTTCCCATTTGAGCAGAGGTAATGTCTGTAGTGCAGCGTTTAGAGTGTAAAGTATATACATTTGGGCCGTGTTGACAGTAAAAAATTAATTTTTAAATATAAAAACAACACCCGAACAATCCCTTAATGCTGTGTATGGTTCCATCATTTTGTTTTACCTGTTGGCACACAGGCCTTCCTGTCTGGTCCAAGCTGGTACCCGGCTGCACAGTGGCACACGACTTGCTCCGCCTGCATCACGCAGAAATGTGAACATCCACCGTTGTTGACTGAACACTGCTTGGACACCTCTGGATAAAGGCGGGAAAGCAGAATATATCTATGTTGCATGTTAGCACTCACACTGATGACATGCTTAAACTAGAAGGGCACCAGAGAGCGCAGACCTCCGCCAAGGCCACTAATCCATTCTTAAGAAGGAATTATGTCAAGATGTGGTTGTGCCCGAAGCCTCAGCATCTCAGCAGAGTTTGAACATTTTCCTTCATATCTCGGGTTGAGTTTATTGCTGACAATTTCACATCTGGATGTGAGGAAGTTGAGGATATTTTGTAGAATGATATGTGTGTATTTATGTTTGCAGTCACACCGTTGTTACAGTTGTACCAGTTATCCCATGAAATCACTGTCCCTGAACGCTCCACAATGAGCCATTATTTCTACAGTTGGCTATTTTTTGTCACTGCTGGACTTCTCTACCATCTACTGGCTTTTAAGATGTATGAGTTTATTCTGCCTGGGACAAATGCCATATCTCAAAATGTTAACGAAAGTCAATTGATCCGTGATTTGGATCTACTTCAAGTTTTAATGTGTTCTTCCTTTGCCAACGCTAAACCAGTCCACCAAGTTCAGTGAAAATTGGGCCAGAATTTTTAAGCAAACTGAACAGAAAACACAACCTCTTTGGCAGGGGATAGTGAAATGTCTGAGTTTGTCACATCCAGCCTGTCACACTCACCGATCTCACAGTTTTTGCCGCTGAAGTCTGGCTTGCACCAGCAAACATATGCGCTCATTCCGTCCTCACACACACCTCCATTTTGGCAGGGCGGTGGCTTACACTGGTCACCATCTACACACAAGTATGAAACATACACGCACAGGTTAAGAGGTGATGGTGTGCTTTAAATTCTGTGAGAACTTGTCTTTTACTTGTCTTACCGAGATAGCCGGCCCAGAATTCCATCTGAAAGACAAACATGGATGTTAACGAGGAAACTCAGAGCTCAGCTATGATACACACTTTCTTATAGTAGGAGAACGGTTCACTCGTGTGTGTGCAACCTACCGTTTTCTCGTCATTCTCAAACACCTCCCTGGCCTCCTCCATTGTGCAGATCTCCTCTCTACACTCCCGCTCCAGGTTGTCTTTGTAAAGAACTTCTTCAAGATGGCCGCTGTTGTACCTGCGCTTGCGAAGCAGCACCGTGGTTGCCGTCTGCTGGGACACAAATACAGCTCCTGAAAAGGTAGCAGAGGAGAAAGGTGAGAAATTACTGGAACATGTCTGACATTATTCTCCAGCAATGCTGTGGCCTACAACTTCAGCCCTGTTAGTGCTTATTTCCATTTTGGCAGATAGGCAACATTATAAGTATGCAGAATTACCTATTAGCAATACCTGTTTGCAACGCACCGATGGGTGTGCAGATGACTATAACTTGATTTACTTGGAAGAAAACTGAAAATCTTGTTGATTCTGAGACAAGTTTTAAAGTATATGGAGCATCTTTGTTTCTGATTTCTATGATAATCTACAGTCATTTATTCACAAATTGTGGGAATCAGGAGCTAAAGGTTTTAAAGTCGTGCATCTCTACCTGGCTGACCAAATCATTTAGTGGCATCTTGTGGTGAGGTTGCAGATTGCAACCAACTGACTCAGCTGAGATCAGCAGCATTACTTCTATCTTATTCCACGAAGCTCAAAGCGACACACTTTGCCATACTTTGAATAAACAACATCGTCACCATGTAGACAGGTGGCAGATAAATGGGTTATGTTGTAGGACTGGTCCCTGTCTTTGTTTCCACCTCTGATCAAAATTTCTAGTCCTGTGATCAAGTGTAGATTTTTGAGAGATGTCACTTTAAGACTTTGAGGTGAGAGATCAGGCCTTTAAAATGATCCGATGGTCAACCAACCTGACCACCAGCCTTTTCCTATATTTTCACATCTCTGACCTTTGGCTGCCTTCTCAATCCATTCCCTGCTCCTGCCGTTTACCTTTGTTTTCCTCTGGGATTTCAGCGGGCAGTCCATACACCTCCAGCAGCAAACCAGCAATGAAAGCCAGTAAACAAACTCTGGCCATCTTGTCGTTGTCAGTTCTCTGTCTGCTTTGGGCTTTAGAGTCAAAGCCTGAAGTCAGTGCTCGAGAGACAGATCCACCACTCCAAAGTACAGCCGCACACTGTTTACTCACCTGGGAGGTAGAGTGTGTGTGTGTTCACATTTGTATATGTGTGTGTGTGTGTGTGTGTGTGTGTATGTGTGTGAGAGAGAGAGTAAGGACAGGAAGAGAGTTTGGGGGATTTTGGATGTGTGTGTGTGTACAAGAAAGAGAGAGAAGTATAAAACTTGAAAAGCAGATGAATTTATTCAGTCATGTCAGATTGAAATTGAGCAAGAGCAAATATTGACTGATGAGAAAGAAGTACATTTCTGGACATAGTTTTGTGTGTGTGTGTGTGTGTGTGTGTGTGTGTGTGTGTGTGTGTATTTGATGACATTACCAGCTGTTAACCATGTTGTTTATCATGATGAGTCTTGTCTGATAAGCAGCTTTTCCAGCATGGCTTACGTGATGTTTCAAATGGAGTAAACACACATGCATGCACGTACACACACTCACACAGAGTTGTGTTTCAGTCATTTTTGAGGACATTACATAGACTTACGTTCATTTAATTTAACCATAACCATAACTGCTCACACAAAACACAGATGCTTGGACTCTCACTGACTTCATATACGCTGGCCCAAACTTGAGCCTACTTAGTTTTAACCTGAATCTAATTCTGATCTTAAAGAGTTTCAGAGAGGATGTAACAAATAAAATTCCTTTTACAATCAAAAAGCTAAATTTATTAGCAACAAATGGCATACTTTCATGATTTAATACACTCAGGTTTTTTCTCTTCTTATTTGATTTGGTATGACCAGTAGCTTTGGTGGCTAATGCTAGCAAAACTAAATGGATATTGTTGTGTAACAAGTGATTTTTCTGACTAATCTGTATTTATGGTAGAGTTAGACAATGCTTAGTTACCATTTTACCCTACTTATCGCTTGTGGCAACAGTTGCAGCTGTCTAGCAAAATGTACAAAAGCTTGTTTTCACTGTTAATTCAAGTCTTAATCCTCAAACAGCCTTTTGAAGAAGTGAAAACCAGTCAAAATTTGCTCAAGTCCCCCCCCCCCCCCCCACACACACACAATGTGTGCAGACTTTAAATTGTATCACCATTTGAGTGGACAAATGCTGCTGTAAATCCAGGCAGGCAAATCAGCTTAAAGTCATTTAGAAACACCAGAAAATACATTAAAAAGTGCCGCAATTTACACACTGAAGTAGAGAACACCTGGACTCCATGCTTGATCTTGGGTATTGACGGCTGTTTGATTAAACTGAGTTACACAGGGTGTGGCTGCGGACAAATCACTGTGACTGACAGCCAGGTCGGCTGGCCTTGAGCCAGCAGCTCCTTGGCAGCAGCGGCCTTGTGTTGACTTATTGGCTGAGGATGATTTAAATGGGGTGAGGGGGAGCTGCATCCCTCTTTTTAACGCAGCTTATGCAATCATTAAATTCATCCCCCTTGCAAACTATAGACAGCGGAAAGAAAAATAGCCTGGGAATTTGAACAATTAGCCCGATCGCCGCCCCTTTGCTAACAATTATGATTAAATCACTCCCTGTTGATTAGTGTCCTGTGGGACCAGATCTGTCCGTGCCGTCAACGGCAGCTCGGCAGTCAATGACGTCAAGCATCTGAGACGTAAATGTACACAGAGAGGAAAGCAAAGTGGGTTAATACCAGAGCAGGCGTGCTGGTGGACAGAGCTTGTCCCCAGTGTACAGAATCCAGTCCAGACTGTGTACTGTTACATGACTGCTGATCAAATTTAAGTAAATCTAGTATTTTTGCCTGGAAGTCGATTACATCAGCCTTTATATAATCTAACTGTCTTTATTGTGAACAGGCTGCAACTGGTGAGGAAAAACTATTTGAGGTAAAAACATGCATTAAAAAGCTTGCAATATAGTGAATGTTCTACAAATCATGGCTCCAATCACAGCCAACAACAAAATATGGGAAGTTTAGTCACCCACAATTAATCAGATGAAGATTTCTATTCATTTCTCAGTCAGTATTGTGTGTGGTGCGGTGTATCTTCACAGAATATTATCTTGGAGGTTTGGGTGTTAACTCCTCAGCGAGTTGAGTCAGAAGAATGGATGACGATGCAGTGATGAGGACTCTGGGCTCTGGACGCAGGGCTGGGATCAAGTCAATTTTTTCATGTCACCCTGTCATCAATCAATACAGACGTGTCCTCTCTCCTTCCCAGTTTAATCATACAGCTGTTTTGCCGCCAGTGTGTGACTCATGAGGTCAATGTCTGTCATTCCTGCCCCCTCACCAACACTGAGAGTTGTGTAGCTGACCTCAGATCAGTTCACAAAGCAGAGGAATTATTTTTACTGGCAGGTGACTTGTATCCCCGAGGATTTGTCAGGGTTTTTCTAAATGAGCTCCTACACTGTTAATTTGGAGTTGAATACATAATGAGGGGTATTTCACCAATGACAAGAACATATTCCAGAGGCAGTTTAATTAAATACCTCTCCTATGCCACACCTCTCATTATCCGACTTGGTATGATTTGATTAACGTAACGCGCCTGTTACACAAAAGAGGACAATAAAAGTTGATAGTTACCGAATGGAAAAAAAAAAAAAAAAAAAAGAATTAAATTTGAAATGTAATTTTACAAGTAAATTTCCAATGAGGGCCCTGTCTGTTTGCATGAATTCTGACGGGAACAGGAGCACATATGTGGCACTAATAGAGCAGCTGGTCCCAGAACAGTAATCCTTCAGGGGAGGCTTTGGCAGCGAGCCAGCTGTGCTTTGGTCTGCTGGTTCAGTTAGTAGCTGCAGTCAAAGAACCACTATGACTTGACGTCACAGAGGCGTTACACAACAGTCACAGAAACTTGTCATATGAGACAATGCAATCAATGCTGTGAGTAAGATTTGCAAACAGCACGACCCTGTAAGCTGCGGTCGTCAGTTAGGGAACATAAGTCTTCAATAAAACACAGTGACATCATTGCTGCACTTCACTGATTAAAAATCTTCAGTGCAAGGGGGAAAGGTGACTTTTTCAATATTATGCCCGTATTTTTTATATAGTATTTATTTATTTTTAAGCAATTCAAAACCACTTTATTTGCAAAGTGTAAGACGGCACGTACAGGACCTCAATAGGAATTGTCAAACAGTGTAAGATGAAATTAGTTAAGCTTTAAGTATTACAGAAGTCTCATTAAGATCAAGATCTCTTTTGCAAGAGAGACTTAAAAACTAATTACATATATACAAGACAATTCAGCCACACACTTACATCCTGAGAGGACGAATCAGGACACACAGAACCTGTCTGTGGGACAACTCTTTAATCTCACCTTCTTCCGGCAGAAATAACAGCTGTAACAGTGGTAACTTCCAACTCTGCTTAAAACATCTGCATAAACTAGGTCTTCTGAAATGAATTCCTGACGCAGAAACAAACAAAACTGGGGCTACTTCCAGCAGGCCAGTCCTGTTGTGCCATATAACTGCCTGATGTAGGTTAACAGAAGAAACTAAATTTATCTCTGACCCAACTTCTTCACATTGCATGCTAACAAAACGAAGCCTTTAGGACGATCTTGTCAAATGGACTTGAGCTGAATGATGCTGCAGGCAGAGGAGAGGAGAGGAGAGGAGAGGAGAGGAGAGTCTGACGCTGAGCAGATATGTAAAAGAACAAAAGATGGTATTTAACATTTTACTGTTATTAGAAACAGGGTTGTATGATGTGATTGATGTCCCTGCAGGACATGAAGTCATTGTCAGTTTCATGGACATCGTGCTGTTGTTTCGTGAGTGAATGACAGTGACTGTGTGAAGGAGGTTTGTTGGGTGTTGTTTAGAGAAAACAGTGACAGGCTACAATCCCATTTTTACCTCAAGAGAAATACACTACACCCAATAATAAGCATGAAGCTGTCTTATATAAACGCTGACAGAGACTTCAGATAATCTGAAACACACTGACACAGGATAAAATCTAAGTGTGTCCAACTATTTTCCAGCACAAATTGATTAAATGATCAATAAACTGCCTCATTTGCATAGTGTTACACTGCTGAGTTTGCAGATGGATCTATGTTTATCGGATTGAAGACAACCTTGTGAATATGGTGACCTTGTTTAAGTCAGTAAGACCTGAAGTGTGCATCCTACTACAAGAAGATGTTACCTCAGTATTTAGATAGAGACTCACAGAATTAACAATTATCATCTTTTTAAAATTTAACTGCAGATTGGACAGATTACTGGAAGAACTTGAATAATTATCTATTGGCATTTTTAATAGCTGATGACTTAAAGTGAGGAACCTGCAATCCTTTATTAATAAGTTAAGAGTCTATTAGCAGGTTGGAGCCACTTCTAACATTGCAGATGGAAAGATGGAAAATAACATTTTAAAAGAGGTACAGCAGTGTATAAGTGCAAGGCAAAGTGCAAAAGTTGCAGGCGTGTATCAGGACGGTCACAGCTAGTTAAAAGCTAAAGTGAAGACATGGTTTCTTGTAAAAATATTTAGTGAGCTGGCTTCCCTGAAATCTTTATGTAGTGTGTTCCAGAGCTCTGAGGCATAATTGACGCCGACATTGGCATCCCCAATTTTCTTTCAGCTGTTGCTGGGAACCTCCAATAAACCAGCAGCAGATGACTGCAGTGTTCTTGAAGGCCAATAATGAACAATACAAGCCACTAGTAACTCATTAATACCTTAATGAGTCATCAGTGCCTCATTTTCAAATAATCCATCACACAAATAGATCATAAAAAGTCATTAATAAACAGAGGTTGTTCATTTCAGGCTTTCTAAAGAGCCATCAGAGAACACTCACCTGCAAGTATTAATATTATCAGAGGAATAAATATTTTAATGACATCCATTAAGTCTGCGGTTGTAAATGCGAACACCTTGTTAATAAGAGGAGGAGGTGTAGAGTGCTTCCTTAAAGAACAAAACGACCACAACCTGCTGCAAAACTGAGCTATAAACCATTCCTGAGCTATTTACAGCCGTTAATTAAGCTATGAGTTACAGCCCTCTAAAAAGGAAGCCTTATAGGAAAGAAGCGTCTTTAATTATATACGCACAGGATGTCTGATTGGAAAGATGGAAGAGTAAGGCTGAATCCCATTTCTCTTTTCTACCCCTACCCCTTAGCCCTACCCCTTGTCCCTTGCCCCTTGAAACCTAGTGCCAAGGGGTAGGGCCGAAAGTCAACCCCTCCGAATTGGGACACCCCTTCGACAATCGCGTACGTCATCAGTAGTCGCCGCTGCCTCTTACGTAGGCAGATGCGACAAGTGTTTGCCGGAGATCTCGAGGAATCATGCCGTCTGCTGCTGTGGTAATCTCTGTTGCGTGGGCTATTGGGATCTTTTTACGGTTGTCTGCTGCTAGTCGGAGGAATGAAAGAAGAGACGCCTTCGACGCCTGGGAATGCTGGTGGATCGTTGAGAGATTTTCATCAGGGCTGCCCACAGAGCACCGCTAGTGGCATTCAGCCTGGCAACGGTAACCACGTAACTGAAGCCTCGGCTACTATCGATTTTTTCGGGGGATTTTTTACGAGGAAAATGACCACTACACATTGAAACAACGTTAAAATAGACAATAAAGTGGATTTCGTACATTTTAAAACTTTATTCATGGAGAAAATACTTACATTTGTGGACTTCTTTAGTTGCGGAAGCAGCCATCTTGCCGGTCTTGCAAGGCATTCTGGGAAATCTGTCGTACCCCTCCGTTTGGAGTGTGCCTCGGAAAAATCTCCATTTGGAGGGGTACATAGCCCTACCACTTCCCCCTACCCCTCCGTCATAATGGGAATTGGGACACCCCTACCCCTCCACGTGAACGCGCAAAACGGAGGGGTAGGGCCAAGGGGGAGGGCCAAGGGGTGAAATGGGATTCAGCCTTAGTTTACCGCCTTGCGTGCGCACACTTTCGTGTCATCTGTCTTTGTCTCTCAATGTGCGCGAGCCAGTGCCGTTTTTGCGCGCGCACGACTGGGAGCGCTCCTGCTGGTTTATGGTGACATCCGGCACACAACAGGCTCTCAAACGGAGCGCAGAGGGACACAGAGAGGGACAGACCAGCAGGAGGGACTGCTGGCCGCCGTTTGCGAAGACGGGAAAGAAAAAAAAAAAAAAAAAAAGCTGAAGAGGATGAAAAAGTAAAATCCTGCATCTCTCACCTGAAGTTTGATTCAACAAGCAGCAGCAGCGGCAGTGCTCCATGAGCGGAAAAACGAAAAGCAAAGAGGATAAAGACCATGCCGCCAAGGGTGAGTGATGATGAACCCGAGTCAGATACAGGGAGGGATGTAATTTTATTGATTTATTTATTAATTTATTCGTTCATTGCCAGCACAAATGAAGGAATATCTGCTGAAGCTTTGCTGAGATCAGAATGCTGGCCACTTATTCCCATTGTCCCCAACAGTCCAGGGTACCAGACATACAAATTGGACTACTTTAAAACCGGTGGACGTATGTCCCAAAATATAAGCTGTAAAAAATCCTCCAGAAAATTGCATTTATAGATGGTGCACGTTGTAAACTGCATGTTTTCTCTGCATGGCTCTTGCAGCTTGTAGCCTGATTACAGACTCAGGAGGGGTCCGTGAACCTTACATGGTGCTTATTACATTGTGCTCAAGATGAAACATCCAATTTCCGTACGTCGAGCTTGTGAAATCACTAACACAGGCTGGTGCTTCCCCCACAGAAGGGTTACTGGCTCTCAGATGTAATTTCTGCAGCGCGCACGCACAAATTCATTTTCTCGCCCCTGGACAGCAATAAAATTGACGCGCGATACACCGCAAAGGAAACTGGGAAACTATCATTGCCATGGAGACAAAAAAGGGAGTTGCCCGCATGCTGAGCGCGAGCATTCATCATACTGTATGCACGTGACAAGTACTCATTCATAAAAAGCAGAAATATGTCGCGTGCAGGGGTGTTTAATGAAAATGCTGTGAGGCTAATCACAGTGGCTTTTATAAATACTCTTTCTCATCCCATAAACAATATTTATATTTTCCCTAAAAATGTTTCTTTACATTCATTCCGATGATTTCAAGTGGAGGTTTTAGTTTACTCAGTCAACCATTCATCATGGCTTCAGTAGGAGTTTAACTCATTGGAGGTCTGCTGCCCTGGCAATGCCTGCAGTGCACAGCTGTGGAGCGAGAACATAAAGTTTGAAGAGAGCAGCTGGCTCTTTTAAGGGTCGAAAACTGTGCTGACTGCCGGACGATAAATGCAATGATAGTGATTACAATCAGAAAACAAGAGCTACACATTCATACAGTACATGCAACTGGATTCAAACAAATATTGATTAAATGTCAAATTAGTTAGACTGTGTCTCGCGCAATGGAGGGAAATCTATGAACAGGAAGTAACAAAGTAATTCATCTTGCAAACAACACACATAAAGTCCACAAGAGTAAAAGTAAAAATGAAAGTGGAAAAAACACATAGCCTCAGACAGTAAAGTATAGTCCTTGTGTAGTGTACTGCTCATTAATGGAAGAGGGAAGTATTATTATCAGAATATTGCAAAAATAAAAATAGAAATATTCAGGCAAGCGCTGGATGTCAGTTAAACTTGGGCTGCGATGGAACGGTGCCTGAAGGGGTTGTTACAAAAAGGTTAACTACAGCTAACTACGAGCGGCAGAATAGTAATAAACCTTATTTATGGAAACATTTAAACCTAAAGGATGCAAAGCAAACACATCAATATACAGAAAAAGCTATAAAACCCAGCCAATAAACAAGAGGGGGTGATTTATAAGACAATAAATCCCCTGAGAGGCCAGAACAATAATAACCCCTGCACAGTGGAGTGGATTTCAGTACAACAGTCCTGTCATAAATACTGCCTTCGTGAAAGTTATGATTGTGACTGAGGCACAGCTGATTTAACACGTTTTTGATAGAGTTTTTTTTGCCACATGTATAAGGTGAACCGATATTAGCACTTAAAGTATAATGCAGCATAGTACACCTTCCCCACAAAGTACAGTCTCAAAACATACCATCATAGTCTCAATGAAATGATGGAACATTTCAAGTAACGCAGTGTTTGTTGAAACAGTAGTGCATTGCATGACTGAGCTCTTACGGAGGCCACTTTCATGATGCTGAATAGTTCACTTCTTGAGTCAGTAACTTAAAACAACACAAGATAACAGAGACAAAGACAATAGTAACGTTTTCAATTACAATCGCAGAAATATGTCAAGTCTGTTGCACTTTCCGACTAAAATATCTTCAGCTAAGACTCCCTCCCTCCAGGGTGTACAGACATGCAGGGTTATATGTCATCTTGTACTGTTCTGTATATAATAATGGTGGTGTTAAGGATTAAGTTTGAGGTAGAACAAGAACTCATTAACATCTTGTTCTTAAAGAGATTTGGCTTATAAATGTAATGTGTGTGTGTGTGTGTGTGTGTGTGTGTGTGTGGGTTCACATAAAGGCAGCAGGAGAGGATTCACCACAGAGACACTATTGTTAATTAACCCTGATTGTGACACAGCAATATGGCAGCAGAGGTCAACACTGCACAGCACTGACGGTCGATCCAGCACATCACCGAACCTCACCTGACGTTTCACTGATGTAGTGATATCAGAACCTAACAAGCACAAAACTTAAAGAGCTGATTGCTGCTTATTTTTACATTTATTCGACTCCTTTAAGTCTAGTAAGGTCAGTCAGTTGGTCTGTCTGTCCGTATTTCAGACTTAAATATCTCAACAACTATGGGATGCAATGCCAACAAACGTTGTACAAACACACGCGCCCCCCTCAGGGAGAACTGTGAGGACTTTGGTGAGCCCCTGACTTTTATAACACCATCGTTCAGTTTGTTTTAGTTGCTTTTGTTTAGGGTCAAATGCCTGCAAAACTAACTCCCATGGACGTTGTGCTTAGAGCTAATTAGCTAATGCTAAGACACTACACTAAGACGGTAAACATGGGAAATGGATTTCATCTAAATGGAGTGCGTTTATATGCTTTTCTAGTTTACTGACCACTCAAAGCACTTTACAACACATCACCATTTACCCATTCACACACTGATGGCATAGGTTGCTGTGGAGGGGGCCAACTTTCTCATCATGCACTGCTTTCTATCCAAAGCGCCCCACGATGAATCTATCCCCACTGACAAACACACACACACAAACACACACACACCAATTTGGTATTCATTATGTTGCCCAAGGACACTTTGACATGCAGACTGGAGGGGTCAGAGATTGAACCACTGAACTTCTCACCACCGCCAGCCCACAGTGATAAACATACCTGCCAAACATAAATAAAGTGATAAAGAAGAATGTAATTGCATACCTGTTCAAGGCGACGGTGTGGCTATAATACAGCCACACAGAGCTGGTAGTGAGGCTGTTTTTTATTATTGTATACTTTGTGAGTAACTATATCATAATTAGGGCATTGTATCAAATACTTGTTGAGATGTTTAGATGTAATCATGAGAAAAAACACTTAATATGAAGGCAGATTTTTTAAAAAAAATGATTTTCATTATGTCACAAATGTCACTGACAGAGAAAACTTTCTGGAATATTTGCACCAACAGATACACGTTACTTCCTGCCCACAGTTAACAAGAGAAAAACGGCTCTGTCTTCCTAAGGCTGTATAATTTGTGAGCACAATGACAGCGTGATGGAAAAAGTGGAACATTTCATGTCAAATGTGTCCACCTTAGCTGTGGCTCCTGGTGTCAGCCTAGTCCACCTTTTGTCCTGCCATATGCTACAGTAGATGAGGTCTGTCATGGACTGGGACACCTGGGAGTCCGGATAAAAATAGAAGCGTGACAGTGATGTGATGGAAGTTTTTAATGCACCAAAACTTTTTCTGTGTGGTCAGCCATGAGGTCTGATGAAAGCTTTGAAATGTTTTCCCTTTTTTTTTTCTTTCTTCTGTTCTGCTGACATCCTTAGAAATTTTGATACAATGTAAATATACATGTGGCAGTAAAAACAATGCATTCTTGTTGTTGTTGTTGTTGTTACAGCTAATTTTCTTGTGTTTGTGTGTTTGAACTCTTGCTTTCTCGCTATTCCCACAACCTCCCATTTTCTTTGTTATCTGATGATATGGCGCCATCTAGTGGCTGATAATTCAAATCACTGTTAGTGAATGACAGCTGATGGTGTCCAAATCTGGAGGTAAACACAAGTGAGGTTTTTTTTTTTTTTTTTTTTTTTTTTTTTTTTTTAATTATTATTTATTTATTTTTCTTAATAGACTTCAGTGATTGGATACTGGCTACCTGCCCAGACCGTTGGCCTGGGAGCCTTTTACAAAACATACCTGCTGGCATCTTTGTGGTTTGCTATTTCAAGCCAAGGCTATAAAAGCTATTTTGGGAGGTGTTATGTGTTATCTCAGTTCAGCTGAGACAAAAGGAGGAAAGACAGAAAGAAATACAGTGAAACACAGGCTCACAGCGGCCCAGTCGGTCCATCAGCTTGATCTAATAGAGTCATTTCCTTATCACAGGAAGCTGGTATAATGATACAATTATGTGGGCAAAAACAACAATAACATTGCTTCCCTAAAAAGACTGTCTTTTGTAGCCCCACAGAGATTTGGAAAATCAGAACGAGAAGCACATTTATTTGCAAGGATAACTTTGATGTTTCTCCTTGTATGAGCTTTACTTTTGAAGCTGCTGAGTGTGCATGTTCTCCAGCTACATCCTGCTTCACTGCCTTCGGCGGCTTTTATAGGCTCCCGCCCCGCAGTGTATAGACACTCTGCAATCTGAAATAATTTCTGTGTCATCTCTGTAATATGGATGCCGCTGTGTTTGAACAGGCTGCCTCTCAGGAAGCACTGCAACAGCACAACAGTGTAATGGGCTGATAAGACGTGGCCGTCTGGAGTCTGTGTGTAATTCTGGACTACATGGCCACATTACTCTGAGTGTGCTTACTATATAATGTGCTATGATGGTGCGCACTGAGGATAGCCCACAGACCTGCTGAGAGATAGAGTGCCAAGCCATTAGTGTGTGTACATATGTGTGTGTTTGTGCGTGTGTGTGCAGTGTGAGTTTGTATTTTAAAAATCCTTTGAATCAGGGACATTTCATTAGTTCTTTCTTTTTTCCAAGATACTGTAGATGGCGTTATAGGTTGTATTTGTTTATGATTACAGCCTCAACATACAACCTTTAAGTAGCTTTTAGGTTGTTTAAATCACCTTAGTCCAGTGTGAAAGCATCATATATCATCTGTACCGTCTTCTTCCAGCTTTTAATTGAAGCTATGTGATGAGCCACTGGACCGTTCCATCAAATGGAAATAGTCTTGCTATCGAGTGCATCATTTTAATCACAGCTTTGCGAAATTCAACCTGACATGTTCGGTATTTTTGGAAAGTTTGAGATCTCCACTAGAATTTAAAATATAGTTTTATAGGAGGAATAAAAAGAAGTTGAGGCTGGAGGTATTTTTAAGGGGAAGGGCCACCGCTCTGAACTGCTGTGTTGAGGATTGTGAAAGACATTAAAAATCATTTTTGAGGGAGTTTGTAATTTTGTGAGGCAAATATCTTTCAGTCAGTGTTTCTGTGGATGTACTTTTAATTCAGTCTGCCTGCGTTTCACAGAGAAAATGTCAGAATGTTTTTAGTCTTGTTCCTTTTGTGTTGCTCCAGTTGATGCAGTGGGGGCATAAATAATTAAGTTTAACACAAATTCACAGCATTTTACAGCTTTTACAGAGGTCTAAATACCCGACTGCACTGAAATGAAAACTGATTAATCCTTTGAGTTACATTTCAAGCAAAAATGCCAAATATTCCCTGGTTACACCTTTGCAGTTGTGGCAATTTTCTACTTGTCTTTGGCTCATTCAGTGTTAGATGGAACTGACGTTGGTTGAGGTTGGGTTTTAGTGGAAAACATGCAATTTGATGGATTCACCTTTGGATTTAGGAAACTGTGGGGTGATCTATTTTTCAACATTTTATAGACTAAGTGATTAATCGACATAATCAACAGATTAATTGATGATGACACTACAACAGAGAACAGTTAAACAGGGTTTAATGTTAATAAAAGCATGCAAAAATTACACCAAGTGAGGAGAAATACATGGCTGTCATGTTTATGCTTTTGGATATAGTTTATGGAGAGTACATGGTTTGGGTTAGGGGTTACTGGAGACTAATGGAGTCGCTACAAGTGCAGTAATGTGAATTCAATTTGTGTGTGTACTCTCCATAGTGTTCACTGAAAGTTAATCTGCTTTGGATACAGTTCTGTTTCACTCTGATGTCACTCACACACACACACACACAGCTTCCTCGATAGATCCTTGGATTTGGGATCGGCCTTCTGGCTCCCTCCCTCTCTTATTGTGCCAGATCAGCGGGGCCTTGAGATGAATCATTAATGACCAGTTCCAACGGCTTAATGGCCTCTAATGTCCTGTAATGATCTCCCGTCAACGCCATGTGCGCGGCCTTAATGGATCCAATGCCGTGGAGACTTCTCCGGCTTGAACTTCGGTAATTCCTCCTCTTTTCGTCGAGCAGCTCACAACAGGAAGTGGGAAAAGCCATGAGCACAAGGCTCCGGAGCTCCACGGGCGCAGCATGACTTTCCCTCTCCGCCGAGCGACCTCAGGTAGGACCGGGGGGAAGGTGTGAAATAACGCGATTTGGCCCGGCCTTTAGTAATCCTGTTAGATATTTCTTAAAGGCAGCTGTAGGAATATTAGCACAACTCTGCGTATACTATGTGTTGAGAGTAGCTGAAGGGATAAAGACATAGTTAGGTAGAATAAGGTCAACAGACGCTCTTGAGGTCTATAAAAGGCTCTTCTCAGACGCTGCCATGGTGCTTTTGTTGATGCTACAGTTCGTTTTCGGTCCTTGAAATGTTCTCAATTTTACGTTCTAATTGTCATGTTCTAATTTTCGATGTTTTGGTGAAAACTGAGTAAAACGTGTCTTTGTAACGCAATGAAAACTTGAAGCGCTGTCCGTGGTGCTGAAAACAGCGTCGGGCGCGCCCTGCTCCACCCACAGCAAACACTTTCTTCAGATACATTTTAGACACTTTGGACACTCATTTACTTTCATCTGTAAGGAACGACCTTGTAATCCAGGCTTTGAATAACGTGTGGCTGTATCCTTTGGGGCCTTGAGAAAAAATTAATCTTGTAAGCATTTCAGGAACTGAGGTCCTGAACTTGTATCGGTGTCCTCCACGCGCTCAGGGCAGATTTCACAACCCAGAAAACTTTTTCAAATATTATGTAACTCAACAAAACACAAGACATTTTCGTCTTATTTTGGAAGCGCTGAATAAGCTGTTTAATTGGCTCAACATGAGTTCACACCAACGCCCCCAAGACATCTTGAATCACAAGTCTCTGCACTTTGCTCTCGGACAAATCCCTTTCCTGTCCGAATCCGTGTCTGCCTGCAAGGCGGTTTCTTACATCCTGGCCCTCAAAACACGTCAGTTTCGTGGTTTTTTAACGGATGTGTCACCGTCCACGGCTGCTTTTTGTGGTTTACCTTCTAAATGCCTCAGCGGTTTGTTGCAAAGTGTTTAACTCTGTTGTGCCGCGTGCTGCCGGGTTAGTGGGAGGCTGATGATGCTCTGATGATGATGCTGTGACATTCATGGGTAGACTGAGAATCACACACTTAACGAGCCCTTCCTGGATGTTTGCTGTAAATATACTTTCTGCATTCTCTAACCTCCTTTGTCAAATTCTACTGCCTGCAGGGGGCGCCACAGATCTCCAACCAAACCTTATGGAAGTTTAAATGCCTTTAATCACTGAGTAGACCGGATGCACCTGCTCAAATTTATCCAAATCCCTTACTTTCATTTGATGCTGTATGCAACATCTGTCCAGTTTAGGCCACTTCTGTGATTCTGTTTGCACATACACACTGCAATTTGTTTACACATGTATTAATCAATGCATATTTATTTAATCCTGAAAATAAATTTGTTCCTATGTTTTCCCTCTGTGCTTATTTTTTTTCAGTGGTTTTCATGTTGATTCATTTCCTGATTTACTTGTTTTCTGTGACATTTTAATCTGTTATTGTGCTGATTTAAGGCAAACTGTGAGAACTGTTGTTTTCCTTGCAGCTTGTATTTGTATATTACATTTTTGTTACCTCTTGTTTGTGCTTTTTTTTTCTTTTTGTTAGGTTTTTTTGAGCACATGGTGTTTAAAGGATCTCATAAATGACAGACGACGGACTAGACCTATATCTGTCAGTCATTTATTCCAGTTGTTGTTTGCGTTCATATTTTGATGTTTCAGATCACAGATCGGTTATGAAATCTTGTACGACTGAAGTGTCGTCTCTCGCAGGGAACGCACAGCATGTGGGCTGAGCTGCACAGTAACACCTCAACTATATTCATCTGTACATTTGCAAGAGTCTTACCTAACCGGAGGGCCATAGGTGTAACTTCAACTCTATCAGTCAAGGACAAAGGCTAAAGGCTCCACTTCAGTGACCAGGTCCTGACCCCAGTTTCTGTCCACAGTCCATCACTTTCTCCTCCACCCATTGGCTCATTCTCGCGGTGGGGCTTCATGTTACTGAGTTTGCCTCCTCTTCGGTCATGTAATTTACTGCTCACCACATCCTCTCGCTCTCCAGCCATCGATTTTCGCTACCTTTTCCACTGGCGAGCAGCGTGCACCGGCTCTGCCTGCCTCCCAGCGCCAGGTGCCACAGGTCGACCTCCGCTGTGAGTCAGTCAGCTCTTTGTCCACCGCCTCGGCTTCCTCGAGACCCGTTGGACTTGCAGTTGCCATGCGCCGCTGCAGCTGTATCTGGCACTGACAGCTGTGCATCTACGTCCCCGGGGGGCCGCCTGTGGCCAGCCAACATGCATGAATTGGCTGATTGCTGCTGAACGTGTTGCCCCGGCTCTGGTGCGAATGCAAAAGGGAACAAAAGGAGAACGGCACAGCTCATCCCGACTGAAGTGCTGCCTCTGTTATTCACCTCCTTCCTGCACGCTGCAGCCTTTCAGCAGCGGTGAACCTCTGCACCAAAAGAAGATGAGAGCCCCTCCTTTCCCTCTCTCCACTTTCTCTCTCTCTCTCTCTCTCTCACACACACACTTACCAGGTCTCTCTCTCTTTTCCATTATTGTCCCTTCATTTTTCTTGCTCTGTATGTTTCTCATATATGTAGTATTCCCCTCTCTTCTCCCTCTGTCTTCCTCCCTCTCTCCCCCTCAGACACTCAGTACTGTATATCTCTCTTGCTCTTTAGCCTCTTCATTTTTTCCTCCTCTCTTTCATTCATCAGTCTCTTTCCAAATCCATTTGTAGGTTGTGTTTTCTACAAGTTTCTCCTTCTTTCTCTCTCTCTCTGCCTCTCTCTCACACTCAATATCTCATTTTCTCTCTTCCACCCCCCCTTTTTTCCATTATTCCTCCTCTCATTCATTCACCTGTCTGTCTCCCCCTCCCTCTGATTTCACTGTTTATTTTTCTCCTCCTATATTACACCCCGACCTCACTCCCCTCCCTCTCCCCCTTCTCAATCTCCCTGCTTATCACTAATCAGTATTCAGTCTAACATGTAAATATCATGCCACGTGGGGTTTAGGGTTACAGGTGCCCTATGAGAAAGGGCTGCCAAAACGACCCCCTCCAAACACACACACACACACACACACACACACACACACACACACACACACACACACACACGTTCACATATACACCCGCACGTCCACAGCCCCCCCACCTCCTCGTTCTTCTTCCTCGGGGCGGGCAGGGCTGCAGCACTTTTATGAACGGCACGGGTGCATCATGATCCCTTTCCCACTGAACCAGCCCCGAACTGTTTCATTGACAAACATTCCGGTTGCTGCATTTGTGTCACGGACAGCGTCAAGGAGCGGGGCATCACCGGGGGAGCGGTGCAGAGCAGCAGCAGAGGAGGCAGCTGCAGTGATCATCAACAACAACCGCCGGTGTCGTTCGCACCAGCTTCTAAGCTGTTGATTCGCCACCCGGACCCGGACTGGATCCTCACGCACTCCGTCTTCCCCCTCCAGCGCTCTCTCGGGACGGCCAGAAGAATCACCCTGAGGGCCGGGGGCAGCAGCTTTTACCACTCAGACCCCTTTGGGGGATGTGAGGTGTCGGTGTCGTTAACGCTCACTCACTGGCACATTACTGGATTTGTTTAAGGGCTTCCATGAAGCGCCCGGACGCGCCGATGGAGGATTCTGAACGCTTTTTAAAATCACGGATATCTGCGAGACTGCAGCGGCCGGTGTGTGATGCGAACTGAGCCGTGGGTGGTGTAGACCCCCTCCCCGCACCCCACACCCCCCCACCGCCTTATCCGCGAACCCCCCTCCCTCCAAACGGGACGCACAGCCTTGTTTCACTCCACCGGGGGAACATGTCCCGGGCAGCGGCTATCGCCAGCTCCCTGATCCGCCAGAAGCGGCAGGCAAGGGAGCGGGAGAAGGCGAATGCTTGCCGCGGCAGCGGCAGCCCGAGCAACAGCAAAGGCACAAATGAGAAGCCGAGCAAGCTGAACGTGTTCTCGCGTGTCAAATTGTTTGGATCGAGGAAGAAACGGAAGAGAAGGCGGCCACCAGGTCTGAGAGTAGGGGAGAGAAAAGTCGGGAAGGCACAGGCTGTACCACCACCTCAACCATCCTCACCATCACCACCACCACCAGCATCATTACCATCATCACCACCAACCAACACCATTTTCTCTCCTCATTAAGGCAGGTCTTCCATCACTTCATCATTCGTCACCCTCTGGACAGTCTTCTGGCGGTGGCTCAGGAATTAATCCTGTTGCATGACACCACAAGCATCTCATGTTAATAACTTTGTATTGTCCCGCAGCAAAGTGTTGTAGCAGCATGTGTGTGGTAACTGATGGAGATCTCAGAAAAACAGGATCTAAATCGAGCAGCACTTCAGCTACTTTTAGCATCATGTTTTACCTGTCAATTATTCTTTGATTTTACTGTGCGCCACAATGCACAGGGGTCAGGGATCGATATTGGACCCTCAAGGCCCACTGATTGGAAATATAAACAGCTTCTCCTCCTCTGACACTTCCGGCTTCTTGGAGACTGCCGGATTTGATCACATGACAGTAAAAAGGAATGAATGCAGTTAATGTGTCTCCTCTCCTCTCTTCCTCTCAGAGCCCCAGTTAAAGGGCATTGTGACCAGGCTTTCCAGTCGCCAGGGCTTCCAGCTGCAGATGCAGCCAGATGGCACCATTGATGGAACCAAGGATGAAGACAGCACATATGGTAAGTCTAACTCTGACCTTTGGACATGAAGAAAAGAATACTGGCCATCCATGTTTTTCCATATACACTGATCTTCTATTGCAAAAGCCAAATAACTTATTTTCATTGTTGATTAACCTGCCAAAAATATTTTTTCCACTAATTTGATCATTGTTTTCCATAAAATGTCCATCATAATTTCCTAGATGCTAAGACATCCTCACGTTGCATTCATGTTGGTTTTATCCAAAAACCCAAAGATATTCAGGTTGTTATCATATATGACAAAGAAAAGCATCACTTGATCACATCTGAGCAACTCGAATCAGCAAATGTTCTGTATTTGTGCTTGTGAAAACGACATTTAGTCTGTTATCATTATAATTTTTGCTGATTAATTTTCTGTTGATTGACTCATCGATTGTTGAACTCATCGTTTCAGCTCTAAAATCAGCTTTAGAGAACTTCAGACACCATAAATGGAAAAATGACTGTGTGCTACTTCGATGCTCGTAACAATTATAAATACAGTCTTTAAAATGCATGTAAACTGCTTTTCTGTCCTGGTATAAAGAACACGAATAAAAAATTAGTGAAAACAAATAAAGGTTTTTTTTTTACAAATGTCTTTTTTTAATAAAGAAAAGACAATATTTGAGCAGCAGCACAGTTTGAGTCATATGCAATCTTAATACCTCAATTTGGGGTCTTCAGAGTTAATAAAGAAAAGGAAGATTAAAGAAGATAAACACATATTACTGCACAGCAGAGGCTGAAACTAGGCTTTCATTTGAATTCAGTATTACTTTAAGGTACAATAGAACATTGCAATATATGGAAGGTTCAATCTAGCATGATCTGATTTAGGTCAATTCCCATTTCCCCACTTTATCATTCCAAACCCGTTTAAATCCAATTTAGTGATAAACGTCCCCCGGTGGAAATCTGTCTGATGTGGGAATCTTAACTCAGGCAGTCACTCAACAACATCATTCAATTAGTAAACTGGCGCAGGCTTTTCCTCCAAAGGTCAGATGGCATGTGGCAGTCTAGCTGCGTTAAATGTTTCCCAGTTAAAGAAATCGATTAGATATCCACAGGATGCACGGTGCAACGTTCAAATGGGTGACATAACGAAAGGTCAAGCTGGAGCGGTGAACAAATTTTCTCTCGCTGGCTCTATCTCGTTCTCTTTCTCGCGTGCGCGGGCTGCAGTGTGTGATTGATACGGCTAATTCAATCCTGTTGTGGTTCAGACAGCAATCGCTCTGCTCCTCGTCCACAGTCGGTGTTGCCAGCACCACATATTAATCTCTGCCGCTCCTCAGGCCACCAACTGTTGTGTACAAAGAGAGCGACGTGGCTACAAAAGGAAGCGTGTTCTTTAATTAGATGATTATATGGTGTACACATCATGTAAACGCCTACCCACATGAAACCAGCCGACCGTGGTTGGATTTGAATGGATAATCCATGTAATCCACATCTCAATATAACCGCAGTCATTATAAAGAACATGGTTGGCTAAATGAGTATAATTAAACAAGGGCCTGACTCATCTAATTGTCCGGAATAATTATATCACTGCCACTGAGCTTTTACTGTAGAAACATATAAATACCTATTTTAGTGGCGCTCACCTGGGAAAACAACAACGAAAAATATGTGTACAATGAAACTTTAAATCTGCTGTAGATCCTTTATCTGTTCATCCAACATGGCTGCAAATGCCTCTAAGTTATACAGTCTGCTGCTTTAATGTCCCAGCCACTATCATGTATCAAGAGCACCAAAGCAACTTCATGTTGTTTCGGTTGTTTTTGTCTATGCATCGTGGTGTAAAACTCACAAACAGCCATTGTCAAAGCGCCTCGAACCTTGCAGTGTCACTAAGCCCGCGAATGCCGTCTTTACATGTTCAAAAGCTGCCATGAATCCCGAAAAGATGAGTTGACTGCAAACAGTTTTGATCATCGCTCCAGTCAGTTTTCGAGCAAAATGTCAAACTTCCTTTATGAGCCTCCAATAAATGAGTCACTGCATTGTAAAGTGGATCTCTTTGGGTTTTGGACCGTTGCTCAGACAAAACAAGCCATCTGAATGCGTCACCTTTGGGTGTGGGAAGTTGTGTTGGGTATTTTTCTCCACCTTCTGACATTTTTCTTGACTACATGATTAATAGAGACAATAGTTAACAAATGAGATGACAGTACAATCCTGTGTTGTTGCTGTAGTAGGAATATTTTTATTTATGATAGTAGACATAACTCTGACTGTGTGTCTTTTCTGTTAAAACTGGTCCTTGTGCTGCCAAATGTATACTAAACCTTTCTTTGCTGTATGTGTTCTCACCCTTGTCATCCCACGCTTAGTATCAGGAGCTAAATCATTAGTGTAAGTCAGTAGCCTTAGTGCCCGAATGACCTTGTAAAATAGCTTCTCCGTGACAAAATGGAGGTGTCATCATACCAGATGCTCCATTGTTATTGATGAGGATTTTTCTCTCTGTTTTCCCTCTGTGTTCACGGTGTGAGTGCTTGTTTGTTTGCGGTGTGTTTCTGCTTGTGTGTTTATTGTGTGTGTGTGTGTGTGTGTGTGTGTGTGTGTGTGTGTATTTGTGTGTGCATTCGTAGCTGTGTTCAACCTGATCCCAGTGGGGCTTCGTGTGGTGGCCATCCAGGGCGTCCAGACCAAACTCTATCTGGCAATGAACAACGAAGGCTTTCTCTACACCTCTGTAGGTCATCTTACACCCACAGACATCATCATCATCATCATCATTACGCACCATTAGAGACTAAAATTTCCTCTTTGGGTCAGGTTGAGAAATGAAGCAGCAGCTTTCAGTGTGACCAGTCTCATTATCATCCTATCACCACGTCAATACTTTAACTACAGTGTTGCCTTGTGAGTCAGCTGCCACTGGGTGCTATAATCCAGTGTCTGAGCCTCTCTTATCTATCCACTGATACTGTGGCTTCTCAGGATTGATTTCAGATCATCCTCCAGCCTCCTTTTGTTTATCTCCCTTCAGTCATTCTTTGATAGGAAGATTGCCTTGTGTCCATTTACACACAGCTCCCAAAATTTGTTTTTATGCCCTTCCCAAATAGATTTACACATACATCCACCACTGTGCATATATCTTCTCAGACGGGCCAGAAAGCAGAGTTGGCTGCAGTGCAGTGCATTAAGTGCCTCACTTTAAAAGCTCTTGAGCGGCAGTGGCGTGTCCAGACTTTTCTGACTGGGGTGGCATGTGGGGCCTTGACTTATGTAGGGGTGGCATGAAGCCTACTACTAGATCTGAAATAACAGTCGTAGTGAAGGCAAAGGGTCCTTTTTCAAGATTGCTCCATGTATAAGGTGCACTGTAAGACAAAGACATTTTCCTTGATGTGGAGCAACAACCTATTCACAGCACAACAGAGTGGCAGCATCCAAACAAAGCTTCCATACTTTCTTATTAATTGTACCTCCAAAAGTAGTTTACATGCAAAAGAAAGCAATGCGCATTCAAACGGTTCAAGTCCCACCTCTCACTCAGCAGACAGCCATTCAGACATTTTGGATAACGAGGCGGCCAATCAGATTTCAGGTGTCGTCAGTCAGGCCACCCCCTGCGCACGCCTCTGTTGAGCAGTGAGAGTGGGTGGTGTAGATGCAATAACAAAAAGGAATCAACAAAAATAACACTCACTTCCAGCAATCTAAACAAGGCGGCGAGGCCAACAGATGAAAACTAACACCTCAGTGTAATAACAGCCATGCTGCTACACCTCTGCAGGCACGTATGTCACCAATATCTGGCCCGTCATGTGCAGTCCTGGATGCTTTGGGTTGTCTTCTGCTTCTGTCAGAACGCTGATATTACCTGTTTCATCTTCTCACCTGATATTAAATGCAGAATACACACACAAACACGCAAAATATTTATAGATACGAACTCACTGTTCTTATTGAATCTGTTTGGAGATTATTCATAGACGAAACTTGATCAAAATCCATACAACATTAATGGATGACAGAGAGAAAGAGCTTTCTCTCTGTATCTTTCCGTTTCCCCCGGCATCCTGGGCACCATCTTTCTCTCAGCGGGCTGGTTGGTATTCAAGGGAGTAGCCGGTTGCTATGGAGATGCAGGAATAAGGAAATGCAAATGTCAGCTGTCCTAAGTTGGTGCAGTTTGTTCTCGGAGACTACAGCCCGACCGAGATAATGATTCAAAGAGCCGACCAACTGATGTATGAATACACTGATGGCAATATGGAGGAATGATTGAACGCTCTTTGATGGAGTCGCTGTAACAGTCTCATACCTTCTGCGACTCAGCTCCTCCTCTGCAGCGAACACTTCCACCCCTCCATGTCTATTTAATCACCTTCTTCTCTTCTTTCTTTTATGATTTGCTCTAATATCTGTCACTCTTTCCCCTCAGGAACATTTTACCCCGGAGTGTAAGTTCAAGGAGTCGGTGTTTGAGAACTACTACGTCACCTATTCCTCCATGCTGTACCGCCAGCAGGCCTCAGGTCGGGCATGGTACCTGGGCCTCAACAAGGAGGGCGGCATCATGAAAGGCAACCACGTCAAGAAGAACAAGGCTGCTGCACACTTCATACCGAAACCGCTCAAAGGTAAGACGAGCTGGGGGGTGAACTGCGTTAAATCGCTTAGAAGGCTGTTTTTACAATCGTCTGCTGCAGAGTTTCTCTGTGCTCTCCCTAAATCTGAGTATATAAGTCACAACTAGTTTGGAAGCTTATGGTGGTTCAGTGTGCACATTAGATATATGTGATGGAAACTTGTGTCTCTTACTTAAGCTTTAAAAATGAAACATGTTTGCATATTCATAGATTTGGGATTTTATTCAATATTCATGGCTAAACAAGCAGCAGCTCAGAAAGATAAACGCCTCAGGTATTATTTACTGAGAGTTTAAAAGAGTACTCCGTTGATTTAGCACTGCACTCCCATGACATTGTTGGAGTCACAATGAATAGTTTTTAAATATTTTTAAAATGGATCAAAATCATGTCAGCAACACCAGAGATGTCGTTCCATGCATTCTTCTGTCTCATCAAAACCTGGCACCTGCATTACCCACAATGCCAGGAGACCACCAGTCAGTCAGAGTATTTTCTGCTAACTTTGGCAGAAAATAGTGTGTTGATGAAGGATCCCATCTTTCGTGGCAGGAGGCTGATTGAGAAAATAGGTTTTCCAGCCCCTTAAAAAAACAGGGATCTTTAAATATTCATGACTAAATAAGCCTCAGTTGACGTTAATTTTAAGAAAAACATCCTTAATTATTGTTTAATAAGTTTAATATTCAGAAACTAATTTGCCTCATCAGGACTCTGTGGGTGTGCTTTTATCAGATTTGATTGACAGTGGCATCTCCCTGGCAACACTGGCAAATAATCCACACTGTCATCAGACAGACCCTGTCAGTCTGATTGGTGCATGGAAATATATGATGTCACTGTTTTCCAGCGGAGCCTCTCCCACTTCAAACCAGACAGACTGGCCACACAAAAATCAAAAAGTCCTGTGTTTTATGTGAAATAACCAAACCATCCTATAGACGCAGTATAAATAAAAGAACGCACACATTAAAATGTGAATACACTGTGGAAAATAATTTTGGAAATAATGATGAAGAATAAAGCAAAAAACAGAAAGAGAGCGAAACATAAAGATTGGCTTTAATCAATATTTCTATATTAAAAACGGATCACGTGACAATTTGAATGGCTGCTGTTTTCAGTGAAAAGCTCTAAAAGCCAACTGTACCACGCCTGCCCAGCTCCAAACAGCAGACAAAGTTGGTGACTAGGTGGAACATCAGATATTTCCCTTAGAAATTAGCGGAGAGCACAACAATGGAGAGTGAATATTGGACTTACATTCATCATATGGAAGCAAACAGCACTCCAAATGAATGCTAATGTTGCTTCGTATCGGCTGTGTGTATAAATAGGCAACTGTTTGCTAACAGGCTTTGCAACTTAAATGGTTATTTATGGTAATGTTGCATTGGAGCTTGATTCCGCTGCCTCTGAGTGGGTCAAAACAAATAAGAAAAATAAATAAAAATAAAAATAATAATAATAATAATAACTAAAAATAAACTATTGCAGGTTTAAGGGAAAACAACAAAGCAATGTTTTTCTGAAAGAAAAAATGTTTTTTATTGTTTATTTCTTCGACAAAAGAGTCGAGATTGTCATTAATTATGTTTTTATGGATTATTATATCATAAAACCTAGCTTAGCTTTGCAGGAATTCCCCTTTGACAGTCAAAACTTGTTCGAAAACCAAAATTAATTAGACTGTTGACATGAGGCAAACCTCTGAGTTATCTCTATGCAGGAGAGCTAAATGGACTTAACTGCCTGAACAAGGACTGCATAGCAAACCTGTGTTAAGACCAACAACTTAATTAATAACTTAATGAATGATTCTTGTCTTGTGTGTGTGTGTGTGTGTGTGTGTGTGTGTGTGTGTGTGTGTGTGTGCAGTGGCCATGTATAGGGAGCCGTCCCTGCATGACCTGACAGAGCTCTCACGGTCAGGCAGCGGCACACCGACCAAGAGTCGCAGCGCTTCGGCCCTACTTAACGGTGGAGGGAAGTCACCCAGCAACAATGACTTATCCTAGCCCCCCACCCCCCAACACCCTCACAGATACGCACACACACACACACACACACAGACACGTTTCCACCACTTTTGGGGACATTACATAGACTTACATTCATCTTCTGGAGACTTACCCTAACCATAACCTTAACCCAAATCTACACTCTAAAATTTAATGATTTGCATAATGGGGACTGGTCCCCATTAGGAAGGTGAGTCCCCACAATGTGACTGTGTAAACAGATTTATGTCCCCACAACGTGAGTAATACACAAGTACACACACACACATACACATACATACACACACACACACACACACACACAGATCTCAGGCCGACATGCCCACACATCAGGCTGGAGAGGAACGGAGGAGGTGAGGAGAAAATGAAGGAGGACAGGAATGTGTTCTTCCACTCAACGGAGCCCACTGTGACTGACTGTGATGTAAATAAATCAAGGACAATCAATTCATCTGGCTCCGCTGCTCTGGTCTGCAGAGGAACAGGACCTGTGAATCTCTTCCCTTGACTACTCTTCCTGCTGTATCATAACCAGAGAGAACAAGGGAGGCAGGGAGTGAAAGAAGAGAGGGACGGAGAGAGTTAGTCAGTCAGTCACATAGTCGATAAACAGACTGTTACAGAGAACCAAAGAGTCCCAGTGTTAACTAACTAAGTTACCGCAGTGAAAAGGAAGGCGGCCAGAAAGTTACAGAGTGACAAAGGAAGGAACAAAGTCCTTATCTATTCTACCGTACGCTATGTTTACACAGAGCTCATGGGGTTAAGTCATATTTTTAAAAATGACAAACATATTCCTTGTACTTATGAGGACTGATCATTTGTTTGCATGCAGGTGCGCCTGTGTGTGTGTGTGTGTGTGAGCGTGAGTGGTCAAGCACACGCTGTGCTTGCAGTAGGAGTGTTGTGTGTGCAGGCAAGTGAGAGCGAGTGTGTGCGCACGCATGTGTCTGGGGGTGGGGGGTGGGGATTTTATCTTTTTAAGATCTGTTGTATATCAGACAAACCTCCTGAGGGCTTTAGCAGGTTAAAATAAGGTTTACTGTATATGCTTCCATGCTTACTTCTTACAAGCAATGCTGTTGTTTATCTTTCCGTTTGTTGTTGTTGTCCCTTGCTGTTTGTTTGTTTGTTTGTTGTTGCATGGAAGCTTGTGGACCTCTGCTCAGTAGCAGCATGCCGAAGGTCCTTTCTTTTCTGGTCTTATGTGTTCCTGACCAAAAGTGAACACTAGTGAGCCAATAGTGTCATACCAGAACACTAGTGAACCAATGTGAGGGTGTCGGAACACTACTGGACCAATAGTATTGCACCAGACCATGCGTGGACCAATGGTGTTGGACCAGAACCAGTTTAACCAATGGGAGCACAGATTAACTTAATATTTTGGTTCCTGCTGTGGACAAACTAGAAATGCACTAAATAAACTCTTTCTAAAGAAGTTAAAATACTGTCTTGTTTTATTTTGTTCTTTGATTTTAATGCTTGAGTTTAGTTTGAGGTTTTGAGAAGAAATAGTCCCAGTGACATGTTGATGGTGACCTCTGTGGGTTAGCCAGTGTTACAGAAACGCAGTAGAGATATTGTTGCACATTTTGTAAAGTAACCACTAGGAATAAGTGAAAAAAACATGTTTGTTCTTTGAATTTGGGTGGACTGACCCTTTAATTCTCACTCCACACAAAAACACTTGATTTTGGGAGTGTTGTCTCCCACAATGCATTGCATGGGAAGAAATAGGAGAAGGAAGTACTGCATCATTATCAGTTTGTACAAAGTGTTCGAATATGTTGATTTCTTGGGCACTGACTGCAAAAGTGTGGCATTTGAACAACTCATCAAACAAGTGCTACAACCACTAGATGGCGCTTCACAGTTGTGATTCTGCTCTCTTACAGTAAAAGTTTCCCAACCAACACAAAAACTACTGCAGTATAGGGAATTAAAGAAACACAAACATTTAAACAAAATCAAACAGGACAAAGTTTCTCCATAAAGTCATCTTTTACTCCAACATGAGTGTGTTTGTTCATATCTCTGTGATGTGATGAACAGGGAGAGCAGACGCAGGCATTTGTCCTAAAATGATTCAAAGTGGGGTGCTAAGGCTAATTTCCAAGACATTTGTGCAATCACAAAATAAAACAAGATAAAGTGCAAAAGGCAAATATGAAAAATACACAGATAATGGTTAAAAACCAATAGTTTCACATTGCAATAATAAACATTTACTCATGGCTTTCAGGAACAGTGTCATACACAATATGCTTTCCTAATGGTTTAAATATGCCTCACAAGATGTGGGATTCATTTCTCACTAACAAAGATAACTTAAGCTAATAGTAATAACTTCTTTACTTTAGTTTTTCATTTTACATCGACAAGAATCGTGTAAAAAGGGCATAAAATCAGCCGGTGTAGGTAAAAAGTCTTGCCTGTAACTCACAGTGTTGATGAACCACACTCCCCCGTTACTACACAGTTCTATGAAATAATCACATTTTCACTTTCTGCAGCCCTGTGCAAATGTAAACACACACGCAAACTCACACAAACATTTATATTTCATGTTCATAGTGATCCACATTAATACTGTACTGGTACATCAGTCAAGTCTGTCATATTTACAGCGGTGGAGATGACACCATGCTGCCTGTACTTGCAAATATTCACCTTTTTCTTAACAGGTGAGAGGAGGGAAGCTTGTATCAGTCTGTCCTCTTCCCCTATCTCATCCTCTTCCTCTTCTTCTTCTCATTGCCAGTTATCTTGCTCCTCATCTCTTTCTGCTTTCACACATCTTACCGTCACAGCTCGGTTTTTTTCTCCATCTGTCGATCACTTTAAAATCAGTCTAGGTCGCCCTCTTTGACTCCCACTCCTGAGAACCATGAGACAGCACAAAGTGAGGAAACTGTCCTTGTCTCACACACGAACGCACACACGAACGCGTGCACACACACACACACACACACACACACACTCTACCTTTGCCTTCTGCATGACGTTCCCCTTGGAGGAGGCGTAAAGAGACGGAGGGCGTTTACGGAGCTCAGATGCTGAGTTCACCGGCACAGTCTCATTGTAAACCTTTTCAACCTTACTGCCCTGTGCCTGTACACACAAAGACACACATGCACATGCACACACACACCAAACACAAATGTCAGATTTCACTCATTCAAAAGCAAAATTTAAGAATACTTTCTTGGACTACCTATTAGCTGGGAGCAGTGATGTATAATGCGATATACTGAGGTTTAGTAATAAAATCCAGTGGCGGGACACATCACAGCACTTTGTCATCTGACAGACATTAACAGTATTAAGGTGAATTCATTAAGGTGTATACTTTTCTAAGGATTACACAGGATAGCGTCTCTGCTGCCGTGGTTTACCTTGACACTGATCTTGGTGTCAGTGGGCGGACCCAGTGCTCCTCTAGCCAATGACTTCTTCAGGTTTTCTTTGACCTCTGTCAATCTGAGCTCCAGCTCCACCCTCTCCTCCTCTTTCTGTTTACACAGCGTCTCCAGCTTGGCTAACCGCTGTTCCACACCATGACCTGCACACACACACACACACACACACACACACACACACACACAAACACACAAATGCATAGTTAGTAGTGCTACGAAGCTGACGTCTAAACACTGCTGTGTGTGTGATTTGCTTCTGACCTGTGACACTCTTCATCTCCTCCTTCACCTCCTTCTTCTCCCTGCGGAGGGAAACCAGTGCATTTCTGAGCTCTTCCTTTTGCTTCTCCAGCTCCTCCTTCTGGGTCAGGTACCGCCTGGCGTCCTCCTCTGCACGCGTCTTCCCATACCGTGCATATTGATTTACATCTAACAGAACACATGGCAGAGCAACATTGGTGCAGATAGTGTGAGACGCTCCACCTTGACTCACTTTTCACCTCAGTCATGATCAGAAGAAGCCAGAGGTAACATATTTAGCACTTTTCAGGTTAGGAAGAGAGCTGCAGCCACATTTGCGATCATATATAAGTTGTATATATGAAAGGACACTCACTGGAGGCATGTCTCTTGATGGCAGCCTGTTGCTCAGTTTTTTCAGAGTCCCTGCTGGAGAAGGAGGCATGACGTCTCACCTGTCCACCTCTGCTTTCAACATCCCCCTCCTGTGGGAAAAACAATCACATTTTTTAAATTTACAACACTTCCAGGGCCTGTTTTAAGTCATAAAAAGCCAAAAAGAAAGATTAAGACTCAGGAAGCTTAAAGTGTCTCCAAGTTTTATCATTGGGTCACATGTTTCCTTACCGCAATGCTCTCATAGACCTCATCATATGTTCTGGAGTCTGTTGAGGCACTGCTGGAGGAAGCAGCATTCGTAGTGGCCCATCTGAACGGAAAAAAACAGAGAAGCAGAAACAGATGCATTTCAGGATAAAAGCCATAATAAGAGGCAGACAACTCCAGATAAATACATGCACAGACACACAAACATATACTGTAGGAAGTGACTCACAGGAAGGAGTGTCTGGCAGCGTGCCGTATGTCAGTGAGCGTATCTACGTCGATGTAGTCATAGTGCAGCTCTTCAGGGAGAGTGGCGCTGCCAGTCTCTGCAAACAACACACCCAGCCAGCGGCCCAGATCCTCTGAGCAGCTGGCCTGATGGACACACACACACACACACACACACAAGTTACTTGGTTTCCAGAAAAGTGTAGGTGTGTCATCCTTGTCCACATGCTAACTTTCTGTCTGCCTACAACAAATCTCCTCTGACAGTTCAAATTGTTGAACTTTTACCCAATGTAGTACCTCTAAAGATGCCAGTTCGTTGCCTGCCTGCATGATGCAGAAGGAGAAGGGGTGTTTGGGCCCGAGGCCACCTGGCACCACCTCTGCTCCTTTGAGCGGCACCATGATGACTGGTGGCCGCTGGTCCCCAGGGTCCTTCTGCAGGTACAAGCTTCCGCCTCGCACCACGCACCAACGCTCCTTCCACGAGCCGCTCAGACACACACTGAGGTAGCCTGTGGAGAGAGACGAGGAATTGTTGTTCAGCTCCTGTTTCTCAATGTGTTTGTTTCCAAATGTCAATAAAAGTTTTATATATTTGAGTAATTCATCAAAATTCAGATTTGAATTATGAGAAATATACAATGTTTTTACAGCACAATGGTCGTCATGAGTTTCAAACCAAACTTCTACTTCACGTAAAACTGCACATACTTCAGTAGATCCTGTATAAGCAGCTCCCAAACCAACCAACCAGCCAGTCAGTCGATCAAAAAGCCTCTTGATTGATCTGTGTTCTCACCGCAGCGTGGGTTGTCATGGTGACCAGAAGACGAGGGAGGCTCTCCAGGTAATGGAGGTTTCCGTTTGGAGAAAGTGATGATCCGATTGATCTTCTTCCCCGCGGCTCGGCTCATCGACCCCGTCAGCTCTGAGAACGCGCCGCGCTTGCCCCTGTCTGAAATCAAACACACCCTGGTAAGACCACGCTGGGGCTGACAGTATGGAGTACTTGCCATGCGATATCTGGAGGTGGAACGTGGTACATCATGTACAACCAGTTAAAAGCTACTTCGTCACTGTCATATCCTTTGCTGTGTTTGTGTTACATTAAAGGTGTCGATAATGCTAACAAATTTTCTGAATTTCATTAAAATAACATGTAATGAAAACTCAAAAGAGCATAAAAGCTTTCAAGTGAGAGGTATTATTGTGAAAACTCCTCCACCGAAGACTCACTGTACTTTCAGAATTCAGTGACAGTCTACTGTATTCATTTCAGAGAAGTCTTTTATTTATTCAGCTTTTCCCTGGAGTGTGTTAGTGTGTTCACACTGCACGTACCAGGTGCTGCAGCGCTCTGTCCACCCTGCTTCCTATGATGTCAGTGGGAGACAATCGCAGGAAGAGGACAGGAAGGATGTCATATCTGTTCTCGCCTTACTTCCTGTCTCTCCCTCTCTCTCATGCCTCTTTAGGTTCAGAGCCGCTCAGTCAGTAAACAGGTTGTAACAACACTGAAACAACATCACTGTGTTTGACCTATATTCTGACCCACCATCACGGATCCCCTGGTTGATCCTTCCTGATTTTGTGGATGGATAAACGAAAATAGCGTATGAGCTTTTGATGAGACTCTTAAAAGAGTGTGTGTGCGTGTGTATACTTGTGGGGGCTTGAGTTCAAGACAGTAAGGGTGAGGACATTTTTGAAAAGCAAGGACATTTTAGTCTTCACTTCCTCTAAGGACAAAATAAGGTACGGGTAACACAACAACAACAATGCACCTTTAACACTGACTTTTCATTAAAAGCATTAAATGTTTGCAATATTTTTCGTCTGTGCTTATCAATGCAAACTTCCAAAATGACCGTAAAGTTGAATCAACACTTCTTAGTTGAAGCAAACTTAGCATTTGAACTTTCATGTTTGAGTATTTTACATCAATATCGACCCTCTTTTCACTTCCTGTAAAACAAAGAAATATTTTTGATGACTAATCTTGAACTCGGTGAAGCTGCATAAATTTATCCAGTCAAATTTAGAGTGCTGGCTAACTCTGCTGATCATTTACTGGACTTGACCGTTAGCTCGTGGGTAGCTAGCAGAGCCATGTCATAGTAGGAGGTGTGTGTCTGGGTTCCAGTTGGCAACAACCTTGTTTACATTTCCAAAGACTGTGGCTGAGATCTAATTTATTCATTTCACCCTCACCCTCCTCCTCCTGTTCTAACAACATGGGTGAGGGAATCTCTGCCCCAACGTCTCTTTGCTAACTCATGGAAAAGTCTTTAAACATGCATTAGAATTACAGTAATTGCAAACAATAACTTGTGGAGACAGATCTAATGTTAAATCCGATTTTAATCTGCTGTACAATCTTGTGTGTATGTGTTGTGTGTCAGTAATTACAAATTAATCAATGACTGCTAGCTTATGAAGGTAAACCTACTCAGTGAGTCAGTGGCGTCCCGTCCTGGTCCCTGTGCAATGGGCTGGCAGTCTGTTGTTGGCCCGCTGTCTGAGTCTGATGCCTGCCGGTCACACTGCAGCACCTGAAAATGAAGGTAGAAACCTTTATTCCTTCTCTTTTCCTCATTTAAGAGACGAGAGCAACATATTTAAACATATGTCCATCCTGTTTGTACAAAACCTTGAACTCCTAAAGATCACGTCGTCAAGTTTCTTGAAATATAGGGTATTATTTCTAAAACTCTTCCGCCAACATAGGGTGTAACTGCCATGTCACCATGCATTCAGCTCGTTGGCTCTGCAGCTGTGTGCCAAAACTTTGTTGAGGGTATGAAGCTCTTTGAAAACTGGCCAGCTCAGCAACCACAATAATGTCACCTCACTCACTGCTTGTAAGTAGCAGCCAAAGGAACAGTTGTGTCATGCGTGGGCTGAAAGAGGTGATGTCAGCAACAGACATTGAAATGTAAAAACTAAAGTATAGATGCAGAGTGAAGTCACCTAAATAAATGAAGGGATAGAGTTTACAGTAAAGAAAAACCCAGACACAGCTAACGGCAGCTGTTAAACTGGCAGAGGGAGCCGTCATTTGGACAGAAAGTTCGAGACATTCGTCAAATCTCATGCACATGCAGAAACACAAATACTGTCGATAAACAGGCTGAACGTTCACACACATACACACCTTGTCCAGCTCCAACTTCCTCTGTATAATGGGAGAAGTGGATCCGTCCAGTCCTTCAGTGTTGCTACATTGGCTGCCAACATCTTGCACCACCTGGTTCCAGAACAAGAAAACCTTGACTTCCAAACAACCTCAGCCACATCCCCTGTATCTTCCCTGACTCTTGTCTGTCTAAGCACCAGCCCTCTGATAATGTGTATAAAGGTACCTTGAGCCATCGCTGGGCCTGCTCTTTACTCTGAACAGCCAGGACCAGAGCTTCGCCTCCAGGCAACGAGAAGCGCAACTCGTGTCTCTTTTTCCGGCCTTCTTTTGGGACATAGATGACGTTGCACAGATTCAGTGGGAGCTCTGTGTGGGGAGTGGTCTCCTTGATGCTCTTATAGCACTGCAACAGAGAGACTTTGATGTATCATTTGAAGTTATTTCACTTTGGTACTAAATTGTAACCCTTGAAAATTTTCTAGCAATGCTGTGCCGATACTAGATCCTTTGGTTTGAAAGTTTAAGTAAACTCCCATCAGCAGCTCTTTTTACCTGCAGTTTATTGTCCCGGACGACGACTAGCTGTTTAGCCCACTGGCCAAAACGTTTCTTTCGCAGCAGGAAGGCACAGATGCGGCAGTCTCTAACTGGTCCGTCTGGGCTCTCCTCAGCCGTCCATCTCTGAGGTCGGTCCCGTCCTTTGGCTTCATCTTCTTCTTCTTCGTAAGACTCGTAGGAGCTGCTCAGAGCGTCGGAGTCATTGTCTGAGCACCAAAAATCACATAAATGATCAATTTACAAAATCATTTCTTGTTGTGTTCCAGATGTCCTCCACACACTTCACAATTTGAGCAAGCCTCTGTTTATAGTTGTAAAATTGTATTGCTAGCAAGACAGGAAGGACTCACAGGAGTTTTTGGGAGGTCCATTAATCCTGGTGGTGGGGTAGTTATTGTCTGCATCTTCGTAGTAGGCATCTTCTACAGAGTTCCTGGAAGCTACAGGACAGAGATGAAATAAAGATTATGAGAAAGAGAAACTTGGATAATTCAGTTGGTGACAATTATTCATGAATGTGCAAATATGTGTTTTATGTTACATGTTATATGTGAGTTTGTGTGTGTACAGAACTGTTCATATTGGTGGTGAAGTACTGAGGTGTGGATCCAGGATCTAGAGGAACGGCCTCTTCATAGTAGTCATCAGGAAGGGGGGTGGTTGGCAGAGGAGGAGGCGTGTCAGTCGGTGTCTGAAATTAAAGTTAAACCAAAATCTTAGGACAAGGAAGACAAATGGACTGACAGGTAAATGCTGTAGACGGCTTACAGATTTATGAGGATGAGTCTTCTCCTCTTCCTCTTTGCGCTCTTTCTGCTCCACTGGAGATGCACTGAGCATGTGCAAATCACAGTCTGGTGGAACAACAGAGAATTAATCTTCTCATACGTTCTGTTGTGTTATACATTTTATAAATGCTGCAGAATGATGATTGGAAATATCCGATAATGACCATCTTTACATAAGACTTTGAGCTGGTTTGATAGTGCTTTGAACGTGTACTCACCAAAATCCTCAAACAGAGACTCTACGAAACTGGTGCCGTTGCCATAGAGACAGCTGTTCATGTAGACATCTGATCCATTGACTGTGGAAAAGATAAATTAGGGGTTAGAAACAGGATCAAAGTCAGGGTTAGGTTTGTGGTCTGTGCTAAGGTCAGGAGAGTCAGGACTGTACAGAGTGTACAAAGATGAAGCAAACAGGGAAGTGAGTGCTCACTGAGCAGCAATACTGAACAATCTGAATGTTTAGACAAATAAGTTGTATGAAAAGTCAGACGGTGAGGGAGTGCATACTCGAGCTTGTAAATCTGTGTACCAGAAGAACAAAGACAACTGAAGTCATAAAATGCATGTGAGAGTTTGCCAAATCTCTCAGACTTTCTGGAAGTGTTTTAGAATCAGTGTGAGAAATAAATCCCCAAAGAATTCGGCTGTAAAAAGATGAATGGATGTGGAATATGCTAATGTGCTGCGTAAAACCCTGGAGAGCGAGGCAGGGCAGCCTGGGTCCGTTCAAACAATTGTGAGGACATGTTACTATCAGGATGTTTTGTTTTTCTCCTCTCTCTGACCTCCTCTCATCATCCTCCTTCAGCTTTACATTTCATTATCCTCTTACCTCAATCCTTTTATCCACTCCAACATCCTGTATTCTCGAAGATAAACAAGGATCTACTGTAAAGGTCTCAGTGAGATTTGGAGTCATGGACACGCCATTGTGTTGCATGTTTCTACCTACACTTACTGTACTCTATCTTGTGCAGCGTTGTGCAGTTGCAGTGGGGCTGGCTCATGACAGGAAGTTTGCCCCATTGCATAAAGACGAGTAAGAAAGAATGTTCTGTCCCTGTCGAAATAAACACTGTTGTAGTGACCTTGAACAAATTGCTCAACTCAGAAATGCTTCGGTTGAATGGCTGCAAGTGTCAAACTGAATTAATGAGGCAGGATGCAGCTTAAAAACCGCAAGCATGCTCGGTCAAATTCCATTAGACGAATAAAAGTCACCCAGTCTCGTTTATAGTTGTACCTCATGTAATTCAGAACAGCTGTACTTGCAATTATTTTTTTAATGCCATCATCTCGAGATCACAACTTGATTATTTCATTATCTTGACACAACAAAGCTCGTTTTCTTGTGATTGCGGGTTAATTTATCTTGTTATCTCGACAAAGCAAAAGGCCTTCATAAGATTCATGATTGAACCCTGATGCTCACACACTGCTCTGTGGGGTTGGTTTGGGAGTTTCAAAGTAAACCATGTACACTTTTTAATGAAATTTGTTGCAAGAATGCATTCTCTAGTGATCTGATATGAGCTTATTTGCATAATGGCTGATTGTTGTAGGGACAGGCTTACATACAGTGGTCAACTAAAAGCAGATGTGTTGCTGCAGAGGAGGCTACAACAGAATTCTCGTTGGCATAGGCAAACTAAAAAAGAAACAACCCACACTGGTGGGTGTTTGAAGGGAATCATAACGTATAAAGAATGAAGTACAGTATCTGTGCATGCTGGCACGGCACTCTTCATCTCTGAAAAATATTATAACAGGAAACAACCTTTTGTTTTCTTGCGATCCCTGGTTAATTATCTCTGGAGCTCACAATATGGACCTTTTGTTTTCTCGAGATGAAGAGGTAAATTAACCCGTTGTCACAAGAGAATGAGCTTTGTGATCTCGAGATAGTGAAATAATTAACTTCTGATCTCAAGATAATGGCATTTAAAAAAAGAATTGCAAGCATGGACGTTCTCTGCCTCCGTACTAATTTGCATCTCCCCGTTAGACTAACATTTGTTTGTGCTTTGCTCTTGTTAAAGGATCTTACTGTACCTTTGCTGCGTCGTACAAGCACAAAAATATCGGCCCCATGCATCAAAAATAAATATTAGCATAGTGCAACTGACAAAGTTTTGAATGTTACTGCACCTAATGATACTAATTTGGTGGGAAATATAGACCAGAGGGGTGTTATGTACACCGCCCCGTTCATCTGAGACTTAACTCTGTACCTGACAGCTGCAGCGAGTCCAGGATGTTACGTATGGAGGCCATCTTGTCTGCAGTAGCAGGACTGACCGTCTCGTGGTCCAGCATCTTCAGCAGAGAGCCCAGCTCGTTCACAAGTCGCTCCATCACCACTGACAACCACGAAAAAGACAAAAAGACATAATATTTAGTTATGCAGAATGAGAGTAAAATACTTGCTGGTGTTGAGCACCATGGCAAAAATGCGTGTGCTATTACACCAAGTGCATCAAGTATCAAGTTAAGGCACGCATGCAAGGCCATACAGGCAAGTGTGAGCTAAACTGGCAGCTCACAAGGGGCATGAAGTCAGTTTGTAACACAGCTTACCGCCTGTTGCAACAGCTGACCGGGAAGAGATATTTAGCATCCATCCAACACATCGCCCCGCACATTTTATCCATCATATTTGGGTGTATGAGTTTTCTGTCTGTTGCCTTGTCCCTGCACCACCACAGACCAAATCCCACCTTCAGTTCGGACACTTGCAGCTTTCTTTGAAAAATAACCATTTTCCCATTCAACACCGACATCCTGTGTGTCTGCGTGTGTGTGTGTCCGTGTGTGTGTGTGCGCTTCTTTGACCTTGACATTGTTCCAAAAGCTCTGCCACACTCTCACACATCCTGCCGACAAAGAGAGGAGGAGGAGAGGGGGGAAGAGAGTCAGAGAGAAAAGGAGGTGAGGAGGAGGGGGCAGGAAGCTTCCTTCCCTAAAGGAAATGGAGCCAAAGTAAAGAAGAAAATCTGTGGTTCCACTAGAGATGGAAAAGGATATGGTAACCAAACTGCCTCTGGCACTCATTTAGTTCATTCAGTCGATCGTGCATTCATAAGAGATGTCTGAGAGGTCTGACATGAAGGACATTAGTCTGAGTCTTCAGCAGACAGCTTTTCTCCGCTTCTGTGCTGTAATTGGCTGACCTTGAATTAAATATTGGATATAGGCCACTATTGATATGATGAAGTATTATTCCTGCCATTAAACAGATGGAATGAATCATTCTGAGCTTAAGCTGCTAACCTTTAAAATAATTTCAGTTTGGGTTTCATTGGAAAGTTTTATTGTCCCACGATGGCCCACGTGCTCTTTAAGCGTTTCTTTTCCCGCGCTGCCAAGAAACATATTTTAGGGACGCATTTAATCTTTGTCATTCTTTGGCATCCAAATTGTGAAATTTACAATGTTACTTCACCCAAAACACAAAAAAGCCACTGAGCTGTCCACTGAGGAAGAAGTCTACCTCCTTTATAAACCTTATATACTTTGACCCCTTTTCTTTCTAACAGTACATGGTTTCATTTGATTTCATTGATGAATCTAATTTGCCATTGCGAGGAAAACTGACCACTTCCTCTGTGGCGACCAGGCAGACGTTAAAATTAATATAAAAATACATAAAAAGTTTTGAGCAGTAGGTAAAAATAGATGCTTGTGGATAAAACACACTGCAAAACATGCAACTCTTTTGAAAGAACTGGTGCAAGGGTTAAGTTAAAATGAGATCAAAACAGTCTCTCACACACAATGAGGACAGAGAGAGTGAGAGAAAAGCCCTCACTCTCCCAAAGCCTCTTCCGCCGCCCCCCCAGTCTGACAATGCACCATTGTCTCAACGAGGGCCAAAATTAGACGACCACAATGCTCTGCAAAAGACCAGAGCAAACAATACAATGTCAGAATCTCCAACAAAAAACAAAACAGGAACACACACACACACACACACACACACATACACACACACACACACACACACAGTCCAAGAGGGGAGTGGTGCAACGCAGCTGCATCGACTCCATCCACGGCCATTCAGGGTTAAAGGATATATCTCCAGCAGCTGTGTGCAAGCGTGTGTGTGTGTGTGTGTGTGTGTGTGTGTGTGTAGTATTTCTCGTCCAGCAGCTGTGGTTTCCTGTCTTAGCTGTTGACAGAAGCTACTCTCCACTCCTTCCTGATCTTGACTCTCTCCTCCATCCCACCTCCTCTTGCGCCCACTGTCCCCTCTCCCTTTTTCCACTTCTCTCCATCCTGCTGTTTCTCATTCTGTCCCGACATCCTGAACTCTCCCTCCATCCAGCTCCCAGGTTTGTTCGTTCTCGGTTCATTCCACTGAAGAAGCAGTTAAAAAGTTGCTCAGCTGATCGTTACTCAAATTAAAGATCTATTGTGCTCCACTTCTCTTGGAAAAAAACCCACAAGATTCAATACAATCAATCTCAGTGTAAACAAAGCCAAGAGTGGGCTGATGGAGTTCCAGACAGGGCCTTTGGTCTATTTTCTCTTTCTTGAAGTCTAACTTTACACAGTCAAGGCCATCCATTCATTTGCTGTATCTCTCTCCCTCTCGCTTTCTCTCTCTCTCTCTCTCATTCTCTCGGGGGGACTGGAGGGTTCAGAGGCTGAGAATCAGCTGTTCTGGAGGCTTGTGGTCGGTCTCACCCACAGAGGGATCTTTGTAACCCCCCATTCCACACACACATGCACACACACACACGGCACAGATTTTCTCTTTGAATGTTTTCGCCTATGGAAACAGACATTCGCTTAACTTGCAGGGAGCGCCTGTGCGCACACACACACACACAACTGCACTTCTATCCTTGTGAGTACATCCATTGACATAATGCACTTCCTAGCCCCTTAACCTAACCTAAACCATCACAAATAAATGCCCGACACCAACCCTTACCCTAACTCTAATCTAAATTTAATTCTAACCTAAACCTTAAAACCAAGTCTTAACCTTCAAACAGCTCTTTAAAGTTGTGAGGACATGCTCATGGTCATGGTCCTCGCTATGTAGCAAGCACAAGTATAAAAACACACACTTTTTTGGGGACATTACACAGACCAACATTAATTTCTTGGGGATGTAACCTAACCAGAACCCAAGTCTTCATCCTTTAATGATTTACATAATGGGGACTTGTGTTTGTTCCCATACGGAAGGCGAGTCCCCACAATGTGGTTGTGTAAACAGATTTATGTCCACAATACACATGCACACACGCACACGCTATTTCTGTAATTTAAAACAGAGACATCAACCTATACAGAGCAAACACACTCACAAGAGTGCTTTGGAAAACGTGTGTGTGTGTGTGTGTACACGTGTGTGCTTTCACATACATTTTTGTGTGTTTCCGCAGACAGACTTCCTGCAGAAGGTCAGTCATGAGACCTGAGCCATGCGACTCTCATTTGAACTGATTTGGCGTGTTTGGTTGCAGCTCAGAACAAAACAGCTACGACTCACTGCTGCTGCTGTTTATCTCACCGCATAATGCTTATGAGGGCAGGGTGACAGCGAAAAGACACTTTGCTCCTCCTAACCCGAGGCTTTCGCTCCCATCATTACACGTCCTACCCATCAATCGAAGGCTAACCTCCTCCCTGACTTGCCGCTCCCATCTTAACTATCCTGCCGTTTTATTTTCTTACTCAACACTTCAGGACTTGGAAGAAATATATGAGTGCATTGAATTGAATTGAATCGCTTGTTGTTTCCATGAATTATGTTTCCTGAGGCATGTGATTAACTGCAACAGGAACCTCCAAGACCTACTTATGTGACACAAACATACGCTTTTCATGCCTTTTTCAATGTAAGAGTGTATGAAGCTGCTGTTTAGCACGACAGCAGGCGTCCTCTTCCTGCCTCCCCCGCACTCCCAGGTCCCTCCAGATCCCACATTCTCCCTTCCACTCCTTTCTTTCTGTCCCTCCTCCCTCTCCGATCCCTTCATTTTAACTCCTTTCCCTCGTCCGCCTCCCTCCATGCCTTCTCCAGACACCCATCCTCTTCAGACAGAGGTCAGAGTTCAAGTCTTGACGGCCCCCTCTGAGACAAAAGTCTACTTCAGAGATGCAGCATCCCGTAATTCATATTTTCGTGACAACAGCCGATGGTGTCACTGCTCGCCCGGGGTGAGCGTTCAGTCAGACATGCTAAAAAGTCCCCTCCAGAACCAAGCTGGCAAAATCTTTAAAAAGAAGCAGCTGGGGGAAAACAGTCTCTTTTTCACATTCTTTCGGTATCTTATCACTTTCCTCAGATAGTAAATGGTGAGGAGACACAGGAAAGAGAGGCACAGACTCTGTGGCACAGCGTGAGTTTGATTTAAAACACAGACTGCTGTGCCGTGCTTTCATTTGGCCGTTCAGCCACTATAGTGACCATGGACTAATTAACCACCTGCCTCGGTTAATTAGCTTGACAAAAACAGCTTTGATGCATGCTGGTAAGAAAAAGATTCCCCTTTCTTCCAGTTGAAGGAGAAATTTGACATTTTGGGAAATCTGCTTTCTTGACAAGAGTTAGATGAGACACTGATGCCACTCTCATGCCTGTACACTAAATATGAAGCTGCAGCCAGCTAATGTAGCTTAAAACAAAGACTGGGAAACAGGGGGAGGGAGTAGCTGAATACGCACATCTCCCTAAATATCAACTTGATGTTTTAAATCGAGTGGCTCAACGTCATGTGAACATGTGGTTTGTGGTGTTGAAACCAAGAAAAACCCTTCAAACTCAGCAGCTTTATGCAGTTTTTAGACAGTTTAAAGGTTAAAATAGATTAGGAAATACACTTATCAGCGTCCATGCCAAGAGTCAGATGGACTGACGGCTAGAATTTTCATATCTGTAGAAGGATTTGTTTAGCTTAACATAAAGACTGGAAATAAGGAAACAGCTAGTGTGTAATTAACACAAAATGTATTTTTGTTTAATCCCTCCAGAAAACAAAGTGTAAAATGTGCCTGACTCATTTTCAATCGGTAACTTAAATGATATATTCCTTATAAAAACTGGCCTTAGTCGCTTTTCTTTTGGTTGAATAACAGGTTAAGGTTAAGGTCTTAACCAATCATCAGAATAATTCAAATTACACACACACACACACACACACACGCACATACACACACAGTGTCCAGTTGTTTTTTGGTGACAGTGTGTCCCTGGAGTGATATGATGCTGATCCAGTGTTTTTCCTGTTTGGTCGAAGAGTGTTATCACCACATCAGTTTAGTTTCCACCCACACTGAACAGATGAGCATGACGTGCACGGACCTGCTGCTTTATATATCTCGATGACAGAAGTACTCAAACGTGTCAAGAGGTTTACAGAAGAAACGTGATCACTTAAAATGAAACCAATAAAGAGCTGAGCAATTTCTGACTCTGACAGAGAGCGGACAGAGGAGGCTGGGTGGAGGATCACTGGGTGAGAAGAAGGAAGAGGAAAGGGAAATGTAATGAGAGCCACGGTCGAGGTTAAAGCTTGGGACAGTTGTTAAACAGGGAACTGGTGTGTCAGCCTGTGGGTGTGCAAACGTGAGAGGGGATACATCCACTGTTAAACATCCCCCTGAAGATAAAGGAAACGTTGCCTGTGTATTTCTAACTCTGCCTTATTGAAAGACATTTTACAACCTCAGTTTGTACAAATAACTAGCATTTGTTGCAGCAGTTGTGCTATTGGCCCAGAATACCATTAACAATTAATCCTGATTTGTCCACAGTGAGAATATTTTCTTCACGAGTGCACAGCTGCACAAGTGTTTGGCTACAAAACAATACGGTTATGCAGTGCAAGCTGCTTGTCCAAGTGTTTCATGGGCCTTTTTTCTCATGAAAGACATACTGACATGTGGCAGTAGGACAAGCACAGGTGTAAATGATATGGAGTGAGAGCTAATTAATGCTGGTCTCAAGGTCTTGGTGCACATGCTGGTTCGTTAATGTTATTATCAACACTTGTGCTTCACCTACTGAACAACTGAAAGTGTCTCCTGTGAAAAATACCTGTTGACAACCACTTTATGAATGAATGTAACATTGGTAGAGAGTTGATGGTGTAACGGTGCACCCACAGTATTTATTATTATCACCATCACATGATAATTATAAGAGCTGACCCACAACTGTTAGTAAAAATAGTTCTGATCGGCTGCATTTATGCTCAGGCTTTGAACAGCATCTGGAGTTTTGACTGAATTTTGCCTCTAAAATTAGAATGAGCTATATCTTTCATCTCAGTTTCTCCTTTTATTTAAGGGAACTGACATCATTTTTGTGTAAATTCACACAATCCCAAAATAATGAGCCGCATGGCCCAATTACCTGCAGCCAGCATTCAACAAACATTAATAAATGCTTTAATAAATCCACAATGGTCATTGTTTCTTTCAACACAGTCACTTGTGATCCTCGTTTGCCAGATTTTCAGCCGATGCCGGTCACCTGGTGTCACATTATGCAGCTTCCTGTTTGCAGCACTGTCGCCTGAAGGCGCTGAAAACAGAGCAGCCATTGAGCTGCGGCTGCAGCCTCCAACGAGGCACTTCTCTGTTGGTATCAGATTGCATCACTCCACCTGAGTGAGGATTCCTCCTCCATCCTCATACACACACACACGCGCGCGCGCGCGCACACACAGCGCACCAACCGGCGTGTAGGTGTATGACATCACTCTCCCGTTACTCCGTCTCAGGCGCGAGGCGGTTAATGAACGGACTGATAGTCCTTTAATTCAGATTTGTTTCATGAGGTCTAATAAAAACAGAACTGCTCTGTATGGATCTTTTGTTTTAAATGTCAGACTGTATCTAATTTCTTAAAGTGATTTTCAAGCAACAAGTATGTGATGAATGATTTCATTTAGTGTATTTATCCTGTTTGGATATATCCTGTGTAGGATGTTTGTGAGCAGATCCGTTTACTTCCTTACATGTTGAATGTACATTTTTTGCCTTTCTGTTTAAGGAGGCTTCCTCTCAGAGTTGCCATTGTAAAGTTACTGTACTTCTTTGTCGTGATAAATACGAACATGTGACAGGCTGCAGAAAAGAGAAAGGCTGTTACTCACCACTTTGGCGCTTAGAGTCCATGTCGTTTGGTATTTTTTAATTATTTCCAGTAATAATCCCTTGGATGTTTCATTTAAAAAGCGACGGTCGTTAACATGTGTGATCGCCACAGACACGGCGGAGCTCTGTCAGCCTCCGTGCGGCCCAGTGACTCAGTTTGGCCGCTACAGTTTATAGTTTGACTCGGCAGCCGCTGGTTCATCATCCAGAGCTCCACCGGGTCCTAGTGCCGGTCAAGCCACGTGTGTTGGGCTTACCTCACATTTTCATACTATGAGTCGACAGGAAAACATAGTGAGGCCACAGCAGTCACACTTTTGTGACCAATATTTAAGTTATTTTATTACATTAGTCACATTTGAGTGGATGTAATCCCTTAAAACCTCAATATGTTGTTCATTAGTGTCTTCACTGTGTCACTGTCAGTGGTCAAGCTTTTATACTCATTCTTCTATTATAGTTGAGAAGGAAATACTTTGAGCTCCACCAGATTTTTCTGACAGCCATAGTTACTTCACAGATCAGATTTTACACACAGAACATCTGGTGACTTTGTAAAATATGAAACTTTACAAAGTTAAAGTTCGCTCCACCTCAACTAACTACCACAGTAAGATACCACATAGACACTGATGTATTAGTGATAATAATAATAAAATAACATGTTACGTAACCATTTTTCTGTATTGAGTATTTTCACTTTTGATAACTGAAGTACCTTTTGCTTATGTTATATAATTTGATTGACATTCGGAATTAAGGACTTCAGTGAATTAATGAATAATTTTGCCGCCTGAGGCCTCAAAAATAAACAAAAACACTAAAATCAATGAGTAACGAGGTCAGACATTACCTTGCTTAATGGAATCATACAAGCACTTGTCCATGAGGTATTATTATTATTATTATTGCATATTTTTTATGTACACTCCTACAGCAGCAAAGTTGATTTGTCTGTTGGTCTGCTCTGTTGTCAAAAACACCTTTCATATCCTTGATATTCTCCAACTTTCTCAAGAGTCCTTGATTTCCCATAATTAGAAACAGACCTCCTTGAACTCCCATAGTGCTGTTTGTCTGTGCTGAACACAGGGAGTGGTGAAGATGAAAGGTATCATGGGAGCAGTCATCGCTCAGTTCCTACCGAGCTGCTGCAAATTAAATTACATTTCAGCTCAAAATGAAATTACAATGAAGTCCAGCATTGCCCGACATTCCTGGAAGAACCACTTTCATCACGAGTCCTTTCATGAAACCGCTGACCCAAAGACCCCCAAACCAAAAACTACCCGCCAACCATCATCATGTGCATTCAAGGTTCATGAGAAATAAGGATAACGAGGACAATAAATGATAAGAGTGACGCCTGAATCATTTATTCAGCAGTTATAGTGACAGACGGGTTTGCAAATAAATAGAAATGTTACTCCAATAAACCAAAACTGAAACACACACACACACACGCACAGACACACACACACACACACACACACACCGTATGGTTTCAGTTCCTGCAGCAGAGAGCAACATTATTCCATCTTTTACAGTCAGTTACAACACTTTTGCAATTAACCATCAATACTTTGTATTCACATTAATGTTTTTCTGATCAGTTTTTCCCTCACCTGTTTTATCCCAAAGACAAACCCCTTCTTTACACTTTTTGTCACCCCGTCAGCTCTTCTTTGTGAGTACTTGTTTTACTTTGCATCTTTCTTCGTTTATCCCTTCACACATCCCTTCCCGTTACTTCCTCCTTTTCTTCATCTTTCTTTCTTTCTCTATTTCCTTCCTTCCTTCACTTCAGAATGGTTTATTCTCTTAATTCAGAGGGCCTCTGAAGAATCACTCATGAAAATCCTCTATTAGTCATTTGCTGTAATGACACACACACACACACACACACACACACACACACACACACACACACACAGGAGGCCACAGACATGATTCAGTGTGGTTTAATTGTAATCCAGCAGCTGAAATTCTGTGCTGCATCGCAAGTGCAGCTGCAAGTATGAACCGACAAAGGGTTTGATTTTCTTAACTAAAACAAGTGAAACACAGGTCATTTATCTTAAACTGTGCGCGTGGTACTAAAACCTGATTACTAAACTTGACTAACATCTCCGAGCTCAGGGCCACAGACACAGTTCATCCACATTAAACCTTACAACTACATGGTCTTTCAAAGCCCACCTCAGTGAACTGTACAGTCTGCTCATGTCATAGAGAAGAGCTGATATGGCTTCAGAAGAACTGACATCAAAATCAAACACATGCCAGCATTAAAAAAGGAAGAAAACCTTTGGTTTTCAGTATCAGCACATTATAAAACCACCATGTGTATATCATGTTCAGTAACCTTAGCGTTGACAGCCACATCGTTGTCTGTCTTGTGATCTTATGAGTTGCTGAGGATCATGTCTGTGTGACTGGATCCTTTCTGCCTTCAACAACATGCCAGTCTGTCTTCCAGGCAGCCTGTTTGCTTCCCAAACTCACTCCCTCAGTTTCAGCATGAATGCAAGTTTGGCTCAGTGTGGTGGACCCTCAAATACTTCAGCTTACAGTCTATCAGGTCATGTATCAGCCTGTTACCACACTGCCATCTGCTGGTAGGGGAGGGAGAAGCAGCCAAATTCTTCCTGCAGTCATTAATTTTCGGTCTGTTGCAGCCCCAAGGAGGATCATCTGCTGCCTCTCAAAGTCTTCTCGTGCTCTCCTTCCACTTCACCTTCCTCTCATTCCAGTATTTTTCCCTTTTGGCCAGCTGGCTGACTTCATTTGTATTGCTTTAGAAGTCCAAGTACCCAATAGTTAAAAGCACGCCAAGATCTGGAGGCCAACAGTTCTGCTCCTGCCTTCATCCAGTTCAGCCTGGGCTCAGATCTGAGGTCTTTCTGGAGGCTGCTCTTCAGAGCACACTGTTGGCGGTGGACCAGCACTGGGTTAGATGGTTTTGCTGAGCAGCTTTTTCATTTCAGAAGAGCCGGACCTGTTTCTTTAGTTCGTTCTTCTTCCACTGAGCAAGGCGATCAAAGGCAGACATGGACATCCCAAAGACTCTGTAGAACTCCTCTGGCGAGAGGTGACGCTGGCGGGAAAGAGGAGACAGAGTAATTTAGAGACAGAAAATACTTTTCCTCTAGCGCCACCATGAGGTTGGCATGCGTGTGTTTTTGTGAAATGGCTTGACAATTATTGAATGGATTGCCATGAAATTTGGTGCATGCATTCATGTCCCCCTTAAGATGAAGAGCACCACTACACTCTTCAGTACATCCAATACAACCGTGTTGGACACACCAAAAGTATTTGTTTTCATTGTACTACAGTCTGTCTCGTTGTTTAAGAGTTATTTCAGTAGATTTTGTAAAAGTGTTCGACCCTGTAGCAGTTTACCTCCAGTCTGGCTCGGTCCACATCATTTGGAAGACGCTGCTGCCCTCTGACTGACACAATTAGGGCTTCATATGGGTAGATCTAACAAACACACACACACACACACACACACACACACACACACACCAAAAAAGACAGAGGTGTTGGTTCAGTGTTAACATTTACAACAGCAACTCCGACAAGTTGCCACCATCAAAATGCACCATGGAGGATTTGGCCAAGACGTGAATTAAATTTCAGAAACTGAGCACCGAAACTGATGATGTCATTTTAAATCTTTTACTGAGGATGTTTATATTTGTAACATTGTTTATTGTTGATTCAAGTGCACCAGTGAAAAACTGTCTGAGTAAACCAGCTTGGATTGTTTCAGTGCCTGAAAACAGGCAGACTGGTCTTATGTTTCTCTCTGTCACCCTCTAGTGGCCAAATACAGCTAATACAGCTTCAAACTGTGTCGTTTACTCAAAATGCCAAAGAATGCATGCAATGAAACTAGACAAATTTTAAACTGTCAACTTTGTGTTTGAATCTATTTTCTAGTTCATAAATCAGAGTTGTACTTAAACTAAAAAAAAGAAAGTATTTTAAGCATTCCTCACAACTCTTCCTCATTATTCTTAAAGGGAGAGATAACTGCAGACTGTCAGAGAGATGTAGGATTTCACAAAAAATGTTTAAGAGTGCCACAAACACACTGTTCCTTAATGATCTTCACTTTCTGATTGATGTTTATTGTACGTACACTGAACGTGGCACCTAAACAGTGGATCAAGTTTTGTGAATTTTCCATTTTTCAGTGTACATCAACATTTTCTATCGAGTTTTTAATCACAGGTATGATTTGTCATAAAGAGCCAAGGCTGACGGCTCGCAGCCATCACACAAACCCTGTGTGCCGTCACCCTTTGTATTTCTTTGTTTTACTTCCCTGTCAATAAAATGAGCCAGTCAGCTTCACAAAATTTCACTCGAGTGGGTGTTACTGAGTGAGACGGATTCACCATTCAATACGAACTTCATACAGGCAACACATCATCCTTATCTGTTATCCATTGATCCAGACCTTTCACTCTTGGCTCAGTTTGCGAGCTTTGAGAAAAGCATCTTACCTTGTATTCTGAAAGAAAAGGAGAAGAGAAAACACAGCATCAGTTCTGTTCACTGTTGCATTCGCTGTCACTTCTTTTCCATTCTTACATACTGTACATTCTGACTGACATGCATCAGGAGGGGATGGAGGAAACTAGAAGAACTGGGGATAAGAAGATTTAATCTGTACAGTAGTCTTACCTCTGATCTGCCAATTAACCGCATTACTGCTGTCATACTGGTAATAATCTGCACTCGCACTGCCAGGCTGCTGGAACACAAGAGCAGTTTAGCAAACACGGACCCACAAGATGTATTTCATTGTGATAAACGATGGACAGGCTCAAACGAAGCAGATGGATATAAATGATATCAATGAGTTTAAAGGTTCAGTGGCAAATGAAGGACTTTACCATAGCTTACAGTTTAGTGAATGACTGGCTGTCTTATCCTCCCTCTCTGTGACACACACACACACACACACACAAACACACACACACTAATCATGATTTCTTACTCTGTTTAGTCCATTTCTGCCGTAGCCTGGCAACGAGGCCGATTTGGCGATGTATGAGTCTGGAAGAACAAATCCAAACACAGAACCATAAACAAACACACGAGTTATGCAAAAGAACATAAACACACTCAAATTTATGAATAGGAGCGCAGTACCTCCATGTACAAAAATATAAATCTCAGTACCACCAGCAGTGGTGGAAGAAGTACAGAGGTCAAAGTACCAGTACAAGCATATCAAAAAATTCTCCTTTACAAGTAAAAGTTTTCGAAGAAGTTTAGATGGAAATGAACATCTGAAAAGTGACAAAGGGCCTTAAATACACACTTTTTGGCCAGAAGCCAGAAATGTTGGGAGTTACTGTTTTAATCCTCAGCAACGCATTTAATGTGTTTCATGGATTTATATGTTTTCATGCAAAATATTAAACTATAGAGTGACGAGTGACTATGTTAGATAAATCTGTTGGAGTTAAAAGTCCATCTGAAGTGTAGTGAAGAATAATAATAAAGCAGCATAAAATAGAAACACTGAAGTACTTGCACAAACTTGTACTTAATTATAATACTTGAGTAAATGTATTTAGTTACTTTCCACCACTGGCTGCCAGCATCAGCTTCAAAAGAGCCAGTGAGCGACGTGTCTGCTGCTGAAGGATTCAAGTTTCTCTCATCTTTGCCCTCCAGGTTCTGAAGGAAACAGTTTCTCTCATTTGGTATAAAATTGCAAAGCAGCAGCTCTCCTGTCTCACACTCAAGCTGCTTTTTATACCTCAAGGCTACCACCGCCTCCCGAACACCCACCTGACAGACTCCTGATGACGAAGCGCGGCTCCAATCACAGATCGCACAGATTGGTTTTTGATTTTAAACATTATAATCAGTGTCTCAACAAACTCCTCACCTGAGGCCTGGGCAGACTTGTAATCTACTTCTGTTTCAGCCTTTTGGATGTGCTGTTTCAGCCTCTGGTTTATTACATTTACACTCTAAATACAAATAAATAAGATACAACATGACACATTCATAAGCCAACTCACTGGAGGAATGGGATATTATTGCTGCTTCCTCACCATCTACCACCACTCTGGTAACACAAGTATTTTTTAATCCCTCTTTCTTTTTGTTATCACTCCTCCAGCGCGGCTGCATCTCTGCTGTAACCATTGGTAACCACCAGCATCCGAGCATCCTTTGGCAGGCCTTTATTTGTGGTGTGCACTGCTTCAGCTGAAGCAGCAGAGGGCAGCGGAGTCCCACCGACCCTCCCGGGTCATTCTTCTATCTCTCACTTCTACTTTCACTCGCCTCCTCTTCACCATCTTCGCTTCCTGTTTCTTGGCTTCATCATTCATTCTTCCTCAGTCTCTTGCTCCCCCCTTCTGCTCTCTTACTCAGCCCACCTTCTCTCTCCTCTTTCAGTCTTTCTCTCTCTTTCTCTTGTTCACTCTGATGCTAAAGGGAATTCAATTATGCAGCAATGTCAAAGAGGCGCGACAAAACACCATGACGCAGTAGAATACAGGCTGATGTGTAGATCTAGAATACGGCATGTGAGATGCTCAATTATAATGGGTCTGCCATCTCCAACTCTCTCTCAACAAGAAATTAGATGAGCATCTCAGAAATATAGCTGTTTCATCAAAGTGCACCCCAATGCCAAACAGTGTGAAAACTACGAGCCTAAGCATTTCATTTATCAGTCTTTATAGTACAAGATAATCACTGCTGCCATTTAATCCTCATGGTTAAGCTTTTGGAGTAATTTGCACAATTACTGATCAGTTATTCTATTTTGATGACACGATTATGGCATTGCAAGCACAAGTTTGAATGTTATTGGGTTTAAATTGATGCAGGAGCAATAAAAGAGACGCTGAAAAGATCACAAGGCAACACAGTGCATCCATTTTACAAAACACTGCCGTATGACAGGCAATTTAAGACCAAGTGTGGGTAATTTGATTGCATAAGACACATCTATCCTTACAGTCAAACATGTAGTGTCTAACTGAAGGTTGTGAAACAGATGGCTGAGGGGCTCAGGTCACTGATCCTGGTTCAGTGCTGCTGCTAAAGAAAAGCTGATAAATACAGGCCTAAGCTACAGTGCCATCCATCTTCCCACCTGTAACCCAAAAGAAAGAAAGGAGGTGTGTGTGTGTGTGTGTGTGTGTGTGTGTGTGTGTGTGTGTGTGTGTGTGTGTGTGTGTGTGTGTGTGTGTGCGTGCGTGCCTGTGTGTGAGTGTGGGAGTTGATAACAATCTCCCACTTAAAGCTCTGGCGCTGTCACAGCAGAACTGACAGGATGAAGGGGATCAGAGGGAAGGCGGCCCGCCATGCCGCCGTCCCCTTGAGATGACCTCAGAGATCAAAACGCAGTGATGAACCACTCACCACTGTCTGCACTGTAGACCGACCTGGGAGCTGAGGATAGAGAGGCAGAAAGGGAGGAGGGGGGAGACAGACAGACGGAAAAACAGACAGGACAACAAGTGCATTTAATCAGCTTTACACCCTGAGAATACAAAAGTCTTGCAGCTTTGGTGTCCTAATAATTACACTTTAATAAATTTACCCTCCAATAGCACCATATTGACTTGACTTAAATCCTAAAAAGGTCTCTAAAATCCAACCAAAGAGGTCAAGTTGACAACAATATGGGACTGCAATAAGACTCCATATCACACATCCGCTGAAGATACTTCACCTAAGCTGTTTAAACGTTAAATACACACACACACACGCACAAACACACGTATCTATAAAACCAAGTGGTGATAATGATGACAAAGATAAAGTTGACAAGCATGTAATGCACATCAGTACATGCATAGTGGCGTCTTTGAGACTGTGTTAATTGAGGCTCATAAACTTATCACATAGTGAAAAGTACGAGGACAAACAGTAAACTAAAGGAGTTTATTTTCAAGGAAAGGGTAATAAAAACGCCAGCTGTTGAGGGACATCTATAAAACATCAGCTGTGTGAAGATGTGCCCCTGACAGCATCAACATGCAGACAAATCACCATCAGGACCTACACATAGTATGAAATATGAAGCAGTATCGGGCCACCCATGTTAAAAATGCATATGTTTATGGCATCCACCCACTGCATTTTGTAATTTTAATGGGCTCTGCTATAGCTTGAGATTTACTTGGTTATTATTCTCAAACATACTAGTTTGAATACAAAAATAAGAATCATAAATTTTTGCTAATTCATTCTTTTATTCTTTTTACTTTTGCGACATTTCAAAAGTTTCCTTCAAATTTGCTTGACAATTAGATGGAAACTTGGCTAATGCCACAGAACCTTTTCCAAGTCGACTTCACTTCAATTTAAGTCAAGCCTCCATGTCCTGACCCCATACTGGTGTGAACCACCAGAGCCAGCTAAATCCTTCAGTACAATCCTTTCAATTCAGTTAGCATTAGCTCAGCAGTGCTTTCAGCTACATGCTAACTTCATCATGCTGAAACACTCACAATGATAACACTAACATGTTTAGCCAGTATAATGTTAATCATATTAGTTTGGTGGGTTAACATGCTAACATTTGCTAATTAGGACTACAGTACAGTTGGTGATAAGTGGAGTGTCATTAGTTTTGCAGGTATTTGGTCACAAAGCACTAGACATGCTGAAGTTTTGAAAGTCAGGGGATCACCAAACTTATTACAATTCATCCTGAGGGTGACATGAATGTCTGTATCAATTTTCATGTTGATCCACCCAATAGTTGTCTTAGTCCTTGGGAATCATCATCTGGGAACCATGCATGTCTCCACAATGTTTCATGGAAATCCATCCAACAGTTGTTGAGATATTCCAGTCTGAAGATAAAGCGGTGGACTGACTGACTGACTGACACTATCATCTCTGGATACTGCTAGCATGGCCTAAAAATGGACTAAAATCAGTTAAGGTGAATTAATCCACCAAGTGCCAGTTATTTAGTGGGAGTTCATGTTATTTCTATTTGACGGTGGGCATCCCATTTTTAGCCTCTTGTGGAGAATAGATGAGCACACACCTCTCTGTACTTTTTAATCTGTATAATAACAGCAGACGCTATAAAACCACAGTGATTACGCAGCACTGAACACCCACATTATCCTCACCTCCCTCTGTCTAACCTCCCTGTGCTCGTAGCTCATCTCTCCCCCTCTCTCTCCGCCGCTCTCTGACCCTGATTTACCTCTTGGCTTCATGTCATACATCTTCTCTGAACAGCTCCAAATTGCTTCAGCTTCTCACTCCCTCTCCCTCGTTCTCTTTTAAATTTAATTCACTCTCCATCTCGTTCGCTCTCTCTCCATCTCCTGTTATAACACCCTCTCTTTTATTCCCATTTGACCTACACCTAAACACTCTCTCTTTTCCTCTCTGCGAGTCTCTCCATCTTAGTCTCGCCTGTACACTTGCTGAATGCAATGAGGAATGGGATGAATGGGAGAGTTAAGTGGGAAACTCCCTCCACCACGGCTCATTCAGCATCACACACGTTGAGTATATTCATTTCCTAAACTCTAACCTTCACCAATCATTAGCATTACTTTACCTGAAATCTGATGCTAATTTTAACCACAGTCGCTTTATGAACGGCAATGCTGCCCGGTTGTCGAAACTGAAATATCTCAACAACTATTGGATGGATTGCTGCTGCCTTTTCTTGACTCAGGTTTTGTGTGAAAGGTCTCAGCAGCTGTTTGATGGGTTGCCATGTGTAGCATTCACTGTAATCATCTTCACACACACTTTATGACCATATACTTGCAAAACTAACGACATGCCCGTCATCCTCACCTGCACGTTGTAGATAGCGCTAATTGTTAGCACCTAAATGTGCTTAAAAAGTAAGCAACATGAAAAAATGAAGAATATCTCCAAAAGTGAAGCTTTACTGACAGATTTAAGAAGTTACTAAACAAACACACACACTTTAAACCACAGACTTACAGCCATTGAGGGAACTGAATCCCAGATTGTTCAGCGCCTCCTTGCTGCTACAACGGGAACTGCGTCTGCTCCCCCATTGGTCATTGTCGTGACAACCCGACCGCGCCTTCATCTCCTCCTTCAGGATCATCCTGCCAATTCCCTGCGGGCAGGAGGGGAGGAGGGAGAAGTAATGAGGAGCAGGGGGGTAGCAATGGAAGGATGGAGACCGGAGAAGAAGGTGGGCAAATGGACAAATAGATGGAGCAATACGTTGGTTGAGTGGGATGGATGCAAGTTGATAGACGGCGATGGAATAACGCAGGACAGGAAGAGGTGACGGTTGTTGTTTGGACAGATAGAGGGATGAATGTGAGGTGAGAGAAGGAGAGAGGAGCATCACTTTGTATGATGCCCAGCGGGTGAGGTTGGAAAGAAGCATTTAATTAAGTAGCTCATTAAATATTAACACACACACACTTAAAATATAAAAGGGAGAAACAGGAGAATGTCTTCCTCTCTTACCCTGTTTATATTGTGATTCCATCCATCCTCCTCCCCCCCAGACGAAAACCTCCTCACCCTGGAGACTAGAGACAGAGTCGGAGATAAAAGGGTGCATAGATGTGCATGTATCTCGCGTTTGGTGTAAATAAAGTTTTCTGGGCACTTTTGTCTGCAGAAGTTTGTATTTGAGACAAAGAGGGGGCCGAACCTTTTGGAGAGCCAGTATTTGGGTAGTAGTTGGAGTCTGGGTGATAAAGGCTGTTACAGTTGGAGGTGGAGAGGCGGCTGGAATTGACGAGGTACTCACTGGTCTTACTCTTATTGGCTGTTGGAGAGGCAGATATGTCTGATGGAAAGAGAGAGACAAAACACATATACATTTTTTTCCAGGCACTTTTAGGCTGATTTACATGCTTGGAATAACAAAAAGGCACTGAAAAGAGAAAAGCCAACCGTGGAGGAAGCGCGGAGGAATGCTAAAACATGTTCAGCCTGATCTTGGTTTGTTATTGGTTTGTTATTTCAAAGTGCGCAGGAGAAACAAGATGGACAAAGTAGTGCATTTACTGATGGAGAGGGGAGGGCACAGCAGGGGGTGGAGGGAGGGAGGAGGAGAGGAGAGGCATCAAAAACAAACAAGTGAACAGAGAGCGGAAAAGAGGTCAGAGGAAATGCGATGGGATATGATGCACAGCTTCCAGTGAGCAAGCAAAGTTGTTGAGGGTGCACTGCAACAACGCTGATGAGGGATGAAGGAAGGTTGTTAGTGATGTTAAATATGTGAAACACACCAAGACAAATGTTGTTTAACTTATAAAAAAAGTCACAGCGGCAGACGGGCTTACGATTTCCTTGTGAGGATGAGAGAATGCATCACAGGATTTTGGATTTTATTGGAGAGTGGGAAAAGAGCAAGTTGGTGACATATAACAAAGGTCATATTTCGATGCTGTGGAGGCACGAATGCAACTTTTGGTCTTTGGACAGTACGAACTTAAGACCAAAATCCAGCTGAGCGATCCCTCTCTGGGAGGGGATTACGAGGTCTTTATTTATTGAAGTCTTTAACAGGGAGAGAGGCATCATTGTTCCACGCTCAACATGCAGAAGAGATGCCATGCATGCATATTTCAGGCCAAGGCAATGTTCCACACCCTGATCCCGGTAATATTTTCACATTAAAACAACTATTACAGAAAATATAAAACACATCACATGGATTTGCTGCAAGCAGAGCTGTTAAATTACAGCAAAACCATACAGTTTGTCAGTTGTCCCCTCTGGTATTATAACCAAACACTTGCTCTGAAAAGTTTGTTTATGATGTGCAGTCAGCCAGGTTCGACAATGACATACATTATGGTACTTAATATACAGTATATACACCTGATTATGGTGCTCTGCCTTAATATGAAAACTGCTCTATAAATGATTCATGCTGTAAATTCAAATTTTTGCTCAGAGCCCAGACCACAGACTGCCGGCTCAGACTGAAGGGGGAGAGGTTTGTCAGCACTTTGTAGCTCAGTGTAAATCATCCAGAGGTGTTTCTGGGGAACTGTAACTCTGTCGAACCCGACATCTGAGCACTGATGGATCACCTACACACTCACAGAATTTGGCGCTGCTTCTTTCAGCTTTACTTCACCTCAACAACTGAGTCTGCAATCTTGCCTCTGATGTGGCTACAACCAGCTAACATCACAGCTGTAGTCATGCAGTTTGTCATATTTAGAGCCAGTGAGCAGGCGGTCCACTGTGACTGAATGAACGTGACTGATGAAGGAAACACTGAATTTTATATTGACATTAATAAACAAATTAATGTGGATTGGTCAATTCGTACCTGATCCCCTTCATAAGGCCAGTATTGGGGCTTTTGTATGTGGAGTTCTCACTATAGTTATGTACAATCCCACTTATTGTTGTTTACCAGTGCTCAAGTACTGGACTTAAGTACAAATTACAAGTATCACCAACTTAACTATGGTCTTTCTATTTCATGATACTTTATACTTTTACTCCACTACATTTCATAGAGAAACAGACTTTCAGACCTCATAGACGAGGGAACAATCACAATCCGCTGCTCAGTTCACCGACGATGGAGGAGCCGAATCTGAGATAATATTTGAAACGGTGGATAATCTCTATTCAGAATATCCAGTGGTGCTTGTAGAGGAAACGCTTCCACTTCCTCTGAATACTTTTCCTTTGAGAAAAGTTGGAGAGGAGGACTGATTGTCAACAGTAGCACCAGATCTTAGAAAGACCAGAACTATCATTGAGATGTAGCTCAGATCTCTTTCTCCGACTTATTCATTCAGTCAGACAAACATGCTTCATGCTGAGAATGCATTGACAGTATACAGAGCAAGCGAACGGCTGACAGGTAGACAGCCCAACAAAAGCAAGAGAGTGTGAGGAATCGACTAACCTTGTCTCTTATAGATGGGGGGTTTCCTGTAGATGTTGGTTTCCTCAGAAGCTGAAAACAGAACCAACAAGAGAATAAGTGCGAAAAGCAAAGGGAATAGTGTGGGAGGAGGAGAGGAGAGGAGACAGGAGTAATCTGGATTTCCTCATTCATCCCGTCCCCCCAAATGAGTTGTATACATTTACAGTCTCCTCAACCGTAAAGCTGACAGCACGGGTAATAAACTGCTATGTTGGAGACAGTGCCGCGCATCCAGACAACCTGACCGACGTGCAGAGAGGCTGATTAATACAGATTCACAGGGTTATTATGGGAAAGAGCAGCAGATGGCGCGGGAATAAAGAAGAGGGAGGAGAGCAGTTGAGGGGTGGAGAGAGGGCTGCGTGGAGAGGCGGAGGAAGAAATAAAGGGAAGAAGAGGGAGAAACTTAGAAATGACAGGAGCACGTGGCATTTTGTTGCTCATTTGGTGGAGTATTCTGCACAATCATTAAGCACCACAACATATTACACTGTATTAAAAATACTTTGTGTTATAGCCTGCAATAAAACTCTTCCAATCACTGCACGGAGCATGCCACTAACCCTGCCAAAGTTAGAGCTTTGACTCCAAATGGGCCATCCACGCTAAATTTGTATGCACTCGTGATACCGTGAGGCACTCAGGATAAAAGCATCCACCAAATACATTTTGCTCGGCGTTGAAAAGCATGAGGGGAGTGCTGTCGCAGGGCTGGCAGGGAATAACAGGCTGAGAAAAACCGGAGCGGAGGAACATGCAGTGAGAAACGGACCGAAGTGCAGGACGAGGGACTGATGGAGGGAAACCAAACGCACAGCTTGCAGTGAAAAGTAAAGGCCTTTTAAAAGTGAAGGGAACAAAGACAGGGTGAGACATTCAGGGAGGATAAAGGCATTAACTTGATAAAATGGAGGGTTGATGTAATGCTTCAATAAAATGAACTGGTATTAGTTGTTACATTAAAGCACTCATATGTTATGCAAGAGCTCCAGAGCAGTGAGATAAATTAGACAGGAGGTCCCCGCCGGAGCAGCCTGGGAAGAGGACAAGGACTGTACATTTTTATGGATGTTAAAACTACAGTAAGTCAAAATGTTAAAATGATGGTGGATGACAATAATAAGTGAATTACAGCAAAACAGTTCCTCCTATCACAGTCATTTTCATCATGGGAACCTTTCAGTCCATGAATCTATCTCAGCTACTGAGGATGTGGGGTCAGGGTCTCGGAATCAAACTGAAGAACATTTAGAGTCTAGATTCTTAACGGAGTCGGAAATGATGGCCTACAAGGTACAGTAGACGTAACTATTTGGAGGGTGGTGGGTTTCAATCTGACGTGGGGGTTAGTAAAAAGGTCGGGGGTCAGCGTCACGGATGGCGGCCTACCTGGCACATGGAAATGCCTGGGGGCTTGGAAGGTGGTGGTGGTGGTGGTGGTGGTGGTGGGTGTGGCACACCTGGGCTCTGGCTGACTGTAATAGGGTGAATTCCTGCCACTCTCACTGCCTGCAGTCAATGCAGCCAATCAGAGTGAGAGAAACCAAAGCATGAGCAGCAGAAGGAGCCGCGTCCCCAAACAGAGAGAGAGACAGACTGACAACCTGATGATGTACGTGTGTGTGTGTGTGTGTGTGTGTGTGTCTGTCAGGGGTGCTGCAAGGACTTCTGGGGCTCCAAATGGGACACCCACTCAAAGACCTAGTACATCTTTCCTGTTTGGGACTGCATATTTTAGAGTGTGTATGTGTATGTGAGTGTGTGTGTGTGTGTGTGTGTGTGTGTGTGTGTGTGTGGGCGCATTACCGGGGAGATAACAATGCAGCGGGGAGCCTCCGTGGCGACTGTGTGCAGGAGAGTCAGTGAAGACGGAGCTGGAGGAACGCCTCGTTCTCAACTCGACGCCGTCCAAGAGATCCTGTGTGGAGACAGAGAGAGGCCGTCTGTGGCGTAATGTGCTTCAGTTTACTAAACGCAGTAAACTAGATGACACAGTTCAATATTCTGTACTGTGCAAGTGCTGCACAGCGTTCAGACACACACACACAAACAAACAAAGTGGGTTGATTACTTACGTGAGAGTATGGCGATAAGGATCCTAATGACTGGATGAGAAGGAGACAAAAAACGTCATTGCTACAACTGATAACAACAGAAGTTATCATATATGAGAGCAACAGTCAGTTTCCTTTTATCTGACTTTTACTAAGACAAAAAGGAACTCCCCTAAAGCTGTTGGATTCATTATTGATTGTGTGTGTATGTGTGTGTGTGTACCTGTCCACAGCTGTATTGCTCCAGAGTGTCGTCTGAGACGTGCGTGTGTGCATGGTCGGCCTGATAAGGGATGATGTCGGGCCGCTGGATGTCATATATGGCTTTGACCCTGGGCAGAGCTGCCAGCTGCTTATAGTCCAAAACATCGCCATCAGCTTTAGACTGAGAGAGAGAGACAGACGGGTAGACGGAGAGAGAGACAGAGAGAAGATGGAAACTGAGCAATAAATAGGACGTTGGACATAAATAGCTATTCAGAAAAAGAGAGGGAAGAAAAATTAAAGGCAGAAAGACACACAGGCAGGAAGAAAACAAATACAGGAAGACGCGATGATAAACATGAACTGACATGTTGGGAGACACACAGAGACACACGCATACACAGAGGACAGACTGGCAGGTGAGTTACAACACCTGAAGGCTCGTTTAATGACAATTTAAGACCAGTCTCCAATAAGAAAAGTCTTACTAAATGAAAGAGGTTCTGAAATTGACCCATAACTAAGGCTGTCAGCTGCTGCAGACCCCAGCAGACGGGGGGACAGACGGGTGGTGAGGCAAACATGGGGTCGGCGGTCGGACTCTTTGTGTTTCTGTCGCCGCCGGTTATGTTTTGATCGAAGGTTGTGACAGTGACAGCTGAGGGCGTAACCATAGCTTTGCTGCCGTAAGAATGATGACGGTACTCACACAGATGAGGCGGTGAGGGGAGCCGAGGAGAGGAGAGGAGCCCGGAGGGGAAATGGACGCCGTCTCAGAGGTACGTCTCAGCTGGTGGGACAAATGTGGCAGAATGACAACAATGATTTCAAGTTGTTAAGACTTGAAGTACAAATGAAGCATAATGAGTATAAATGATCGTTACCTCCACAAAAACATAAAAAAGTAATGTTATGTTTGAAAAACATTTGATTATTTTACTGAATCTATTTAAGTTTTGTAAGATTTACATTTTTTACAGTGTAACTATATTTTATCAATGAAACTAAAATTCCCATCAGGCGTCATTGAGTTCATAATAAGTCGCTTTTAATAAGATGCTGCATGTCCTGACCGTACTGTCTGCTCATAAAGAGGAGGAGAGCGATGAGGAGAACAGTGGGAACAACCTCCTCGTCTGTCCTGATGTAACAAACCCAAACTGTGTTATTTGCATTGTCATGGTTCTGTAACTCTTGGCTCTTGCAGGCTGCTGCCAAAGTGCAGCCCATATAAATATTTCAAATAAAATGCTTTTTTTGAAACATAAAAAAGGCTCTTTGGATAAGAGCCACCAAATAAAGCTGTGAGACTAGTTACAGATTATTTCCCCTCTTTGCCATAAATTACATGCAGTACTGTGAAATATGAAAAAAAGGGCGTCTGAAGAACTATATTTTAGATTTAAGAGTCTTTTATTAGTTAAGAGCAAAATGAAAAAATATTAGACAGAGAGCTCTGGATATCTGGAGGGCAGCTTTGTTTTAGAACAATGCAGCCTGTAAACCAAGAATGAGAAATCTCACTCACAGAGAGACAAAGAGGAACACAGAGAGCACACAAACAGAAATAGAGAGGAAGCGCAGGGGGTTGTGGGTATTTTGAGTATCGCTCACCCTCAGTTTTCTCTCCAGCCGAGCCGCTTCTTTACACATGGGGTGCCAAACCTCTGAACCTGCACGCACGCATGCACACACACACACACACACACACACACACACACACACACACACACACACACGGTTTTAGCTCAGTTTACTTTGTTTACTGTGTGGGCAGCAGCCTTACAGTTTTATGGGAGCCTATGAAGAGCAGTTCAGCCTCTCTCAAGTGCATCAACATCAATCAACAGCACACACACAAACGTGAGTCTGTGGAGGCTGTTTGTCTGGTCTGAGGACAGAGGATGTAAGTCTTCTTGTCTCCCCGAACACATAAGCAAAGAGGAAGTCTGAGAGAGACAAAGAGAGTTTCTAGCCATGCTAGCAGAGTGGCTCAGGGAATGGCACTTTCTGTCGATCCACCACTTTGCTCCAGTCTGAAATATCACAACAACTATTATGTGAATTGCCATAAACTTTCTTTTCATGCATTTGTGGTCCCCAGAGGATGACTGCTCTGGACTCTGGTGATCTCCTGACTTTTGCTCTGGCACCAGGATGAGTTTGATATTTGTGTTTTTGAGCGAAACGTCTCAATAACTGTTTGATGGTTTGCCATGAAAATGGTACACACACCGATGTCCCCCTAAGGATTACTGTAATAACTTTGATGGTCATCTAGCAACATAATCAGGGCAAAGTTTCACTTCGTCCAGTACTTTGCTTTGTGACACACCTGCAAAACTAGTGACGTTCCCATCAATGTCAGCTGTGCTTTCTGTTTATTGCTAATTAAACGAATGTTTGCATGCTAACACGTTAAAATAAGAAGGTGATAGAGAAGGAAATGTATCTTCACTGGAGAAGGTAGACTTTAGACTGCTTCTGTATTGATCCCAATTTTGGAAATTATTATGAATTAGGTATGATTGTTGACAAATACTGTGTTTTAATAAACACTTCAAAATGACCCCAGAGCTGCATACAACTACATTTCAACGTGTTATTATTTGTTACTATTTATTATATTTATATACTGTTTATGTACACTAAAAATAAAAATACAGCCAGCCTTTCTCCCTTTTTTATAACATTTACTGTATTTATGTTTTTATAATCATGCTTGTTGATGCCATTCTGATATTCTGAGTGCTGAAAATAAATGGTAAATAGACTGAATCTATACAGTGCTTTTCCAGGCTACCTTGAACTCTTAAAGCATTTTACAACACACGCAACATTCACCCATTAACCCATTAACCCATTCACACACCGATGACACAGCATCGGGAGCAATTTGGGGTTCAGCATCTTGCCCAAGGACACTTCCCCATGCAGACTCCAGGAGCCGGGGGTCGAACCACCGGCCTTCTGATTGGTGGACAACCTGCTCTACCTCCTGAGCTACAATTCAGTTCCTTACAAAGTCACTAACTAAGTAACTAAATGACTCAAATGGATCATGATGTAAAAGAGACAGAGAATATAAATATAACAGCGTTGTGTGTAAGTACCATGATATTCAATCAGTTCACTTCACTTACTGGCTTACTGTTTCTAATTTCTAAATGGACATTTCTTGCACACACACACGCTAAACAGACACACTGGTTGGTGACAGGACGATGAAAGTCACAAGAGGAATGAAGGTGGTCTTAGAGGAGAGAGAGATGAGAACAAGACAAGAGGAAACTTTACCAAACAGCAGAAGAGGAAAGAGGGAATGAATGAAGGCTATTAGCTAATAATCATAACAATAAACCACTAATGTCAGGATGTTATATGCATGTGGATCTCATAATGATAATGACAGTAATATATCCGCTCTGAACACAAACACACACACCGACTCGATCATTTCCTCGGGCCTCGGGGCGAAGCAGGCCAACCGAATGGACTCAGTTAGCTGATCATGACTCTAATATACAACCACTATCATCACCATAAATCTGACCTGCCCAAACACACACACAACACACACACACACAACAACCACACACACAACCGCACGCAAAATCAATACTGTGGACAGAAGCCATGCGTGGTGATTCAGTGCACCCCCGTCCCACCCACGCTCCTCAACTCTGCTGTTGAACAGATGTATGGCCTTGGACTTGAGATCCTTTATCTCCTGGATGAGAAGAATATAAATGGCGCAGAGAGATTGAATTCAATCCAAAAGACAGCGCTGCAGTTCAGAGGAAATTAGCTGCCTGAAATTTGTCACAAAAGATTTCAAAACACAACTTCTCTGCCGTCTCGTCTGGGAAAGCCTCGTCTCTGTTTGGTCTTTTTCCTCTTTTCTTAACTTTATGCAGAAAGAGGTTAATCAGTGAACAAAACTGGCCTCGTTATCTTGACTGCTGATATTCAAAAGAAGGGATGAAGGCAGCCAGTGAAATCCAGGGAAGCAGTACTGACATTTGTGCTTACGCCATTTGAAACTCTAAAGCTATAAAGCAGCAGATATTTAAATGGCCTCGGGTCTTTTGCCTTTTGCTGAATCATGCTGCCATGAGAAACAGCACACACATCACACTGATGTCACCATTCATATTTGTATTATTTCGTTCCTTTAACCTCCTGATGTCTGATGTCTTTCCTTTTTGAACTGAGACTTTACTGAGAGAGTAAGAAATGAGGTAAAGGTGTGTAAGTCAGCATGCATGAATGCACTTAAGCTACAATCAGATTCTCAATGGAGGTGAGATTATTTCCTTTGAATGCAACTTACTCGATTCTGCAAAAGGTGGCTGAAAGTTTCAGCCCACTGATATTTTCATACACTAAGTTATTTCTTTCTTTGTGTAAAAAAAACATTGTGTCCCTTTGCCCCAGTGTCTTCAGTCTTTGCAAACAGAAAGATGCATTTTTTCATTTGCATAAAGAGCGGGGAGGTTGAGATCCGATCACGAGTGGTCACTCGAGACATGTGGTGACGCATTGTAATGCCAGGTGTGAACTGATGTACTTAGAGCTGTCCACTTGTGATCAGATCACCCAAGACACATGTTAACGTCAGGTATAGACAGGAGAGGACGGTTTTCAGATGTCTGACCAATGAGAAGACTTGATGGAACATCGACATACTATTTCCATCCATCTATCCATCCAATTCAAAAGCCAATGGTGAGATTAAACATTCACAAGTAGTTCATAAAATAGTTCTCCACCCCCATCGCTCTCTCTCTCTCTCTCACACACACACACATACACACACCACTTCTTATTCCAGACATGCATCATGAGATTGATTGCAAGGGTGTGTGCACATATGTCGTGTGTGTGTGTGTGTGCGCGCGCATGTCGTAATTGAGTGTGTCTCACGAGGGTGATTGCTCAGCCCTCCTACATGTCTGAAGTCATCAAAAGGAGTGAATGTAACCTTGGGGCGGCACACCGGAGCTCAGCACACACACACACAAACACACACACACACACACCTGCATTCATATGCAGACACTCAAATGTGCAAATATGCATTCAAGCAGATACACAGGCATACGGACGCCTGCGCGCATTTACAGCCGTAGATTAAAACGCACACACATACAGACGCAGACTTCAGGTACAATATGCAAATGCTTAGTTTTACTGGTGGCTGTGAGCAGGAGAGCAGCCGAATGTCAATGAGGTGAAACAGGAGGTGTCAACTCGTGCGGCGACTCTGGGACACTGTGTGTCAGCCGCGTGTTACGGTACAGTGGCTCTACATTTGATCTGGATTCAACTCAGTCAGTGACACACAAACTGTTTTTGACTGAGGTGCATGGGTCTCTTTCAGCTTTATCTTAAAGAAACAGTTGGCCGGTTTCGAACTGCAGGGCTCTTATTTTCATTTACACATCCGTATCTCCTACAGCATGTTGACACACAGCTGATTTGCATTAACATCATGTTTTCAGGGAAACGCTTTTCATTTTTCACCAACTGATCGGACCTGTTGATACTGTATTTATTTGCAAAATGATCACAGTTGGCATTTGTAACTTGTTACTCCTACAATATAAAATATGCATATTTAAACTAACCTGTGGTTATGGTATGATTAATATTAATACCAGGCAAAGATCATGGTCACTGACTCACTGAAGATAAAAGCTACACCATGTGACCATCACACTACTTTACTGCACTGGCACTCAATGTTCCCATTTAATCATAGCTTTGCAAGCTACTAACCAATGTTAGGGTGCATTTCCTCCAGAACATAAGTCCTAAAAGCAACACTGATGCACGTAGATATTTGGTTGGTTAATAATAAAAAAAAAAAAAGCTACACGGTCAACGTTTGCCAGTGAATCCACGGTTGAGCTCATTAACATTAATTGCAGTAATCTAGATTAAAACAGCAGCTCCTGGATGATTCAATTTAAAGCTCCGGCTTCATTCAGATTAATTCTGTCAGGGGCAGCGCAGAGTAATGGACACAGCAGAGGCGAAGGTGGAGAGGTAATTGACTCCAACCTTTGTGTGTTTCAAGAAAACATCAGTTCGAGGAACAAGTGTGTGTGTGTGTGTCTTTACCACTGACTGTTATATGTGAGATCAATAACCTATATATACAGTGGTGCTTTGTTAAAAGCAGTCATTTATCAGGTGGTCATAGCCTACTGCTCTTTAATTTGCCTTCCCTCTTTGTTTCTCTCTCTCTCACATGTGTACGCACACACACACATACACACACGCACATACCCTTACCCTAACCTTAACCCCAGTCTTCATCCTAAAATTTAATGATTCACATTGTGGGGACTTGCATTTTGTCCCAATAAAGAAGGCGAGTCCCACAACGTGACTGGGATGTGACTGGGTAAACAGATTTATGTCCCCACAACAGATGGAACACATGGTACACACACAGACACACACACACACACACACGTGTGCGCACACACGGCCACAGATGCAGAAATACTTGGGCCATCTGGTTACTTGCAGGCTTCAGCTAATTCAATAGATGCTACAAGTCTATTTTTATGCCTGTTAGCTGTACAACTGCAGAACCACCTTTGCATGGCCACAATCAATTCCATGGGTTCCACATGGATATCATACCATTTGTATTTCTCTCCTCCCCTCTCTCCCCTCACCTGTTAGGTACATTTCCTCTCCTTCCAGGAACATCATGTGACAGCGGGCACACCTGGCACAGCTCGGGTGGTAGCGCTTACCTCCAGCCTGGAAGAGAGGAGAGGGAAAGGAAAGGAAAGGAAAGAAAAGGAAAGGAAAGGAGAAGAGAAGAAAAAAGGAAAGAAAAAGACAGGAAATGATAGGACAGAAAAGGAAGGGACAGGAATGGAAAGAAAAGAGAGAAGAAATAAATAAGGCAGAGAGAAGCAAAAGTAGATGAGACAAATGAGGAAACGAGAACAGAGAGGTGATAAGAAACAGAGAAAAACAATGAGGAATGAAGAATGGCGAGAAGTGCGATAAGAAACAGCAAAAAAAACAAAAAGAAACAGGAATGAAGAGAGGAAATGGGAGAGTGTCGCTTTGTTGGCTTTCCAAGGCTGCTTCGTCATCAGTCAACACTTCAGTCATTTAAAGAGGGACAGCTGCATCTTTTCACAGTTTTTTATAGAACTGACACACACACACACATGCATACATGCACACAAAACCCACACTCACTCTGACAAAGACTGAAAACATGCACATTCTCCCTCTTGTTCCCATCTGTCTTAAGCATACACACATATTCACGGTAGGAAAAAATGCTCTCACCTCAAGCACTCGGCCGCTGATGTACCTGTTACAGCTGTCACACCTGATGCCAAACTGAGTGTGGTAGTCAGTCTCACAGTAAGGTATCCCGTCCCTGCCAGGGACAAACAAAGCAAGCTCTCACACTGAATTTACCACCCGGCTTTGTGCAACTGTTCCACCGTTATTCATCATGCAACACATTGTTTTTAATACCCGACGAAAGACTCCTGCAATAATACACAACACACAAGATTTTCCAGTATGAACTTTTAAATAAATACAGTGGGGGTCATTTAGCTGATGGAAAGACACCTCTTTTAAAGGCCCCAGAGCTTCAGATATGAAAGCCTGCTCACAGGCAACAGAAGAAGCATGGCTTGAGATAACCTTTGATACTGTACATATGGGGGATCAAGCCACCTACTTGCTGATGTACTCTCCAGTGAGCGCACAGCCGCATGTTCGGCATTTAAAACAACTGACGTGCCACTGCCTCTCCAGAGCCAGCAGAGACTGGCCCTGTTTGATCTCCTCGCCACAGCCTGCACAGTCTGGAGGAGAAGCGGGAAATGCAGCACTGAGAAAACAGCACCAAGAAGATAAGAGCAGCCTCCACACTTTGAGCACCGATGCATTTATCATCCTTCCCTTCCTCGTCCCCCTTTCCCGTGGTGACAGTCGCGCTGTCTTTGCCAGATGGAGCCACCAGAAGCAGGCTACAAGACTACCTGGAGCAGCAGGCCACCTTCTGTGTTTGTGTGTGTGGGTGTGCGGCTGCAGGGAATGAGGCTATGTTTCGCAGCGTTCAGCAGGTGGACAGTAGAAGTCTTCTAGATTTTTTTATTTTTTTTCACCTGTAGGGGTACGAGGAGTCTTACGTGCTGGATGAATCACAAAGATGAGCAGTTTTAATTAAATATCGGTAGGCTACATAAAATCAAGGTCACAGATGATCCTTGCTACGGCCTGGAGGTGTGCGGTATTTTTAGCTTAATTATGTCATGCTGATATAGCCCAAAAGATTAAGGTGGTCCTGTGCTATATTTTTCTTATAGTCAGCAAATCTCATGAAAAGACTATCTGTGTAGTCTGATTACTCCTCTGTGCCTCAGATGTCCACCGTCTAAACACTTCTAAAAACACGTCAGTGAGCCTGCGTGATATGTTCCTTCATGACCGTGATCATGGGCACTGTAGTTAATTTGAGTTAATCCCACATGTACCGTCCTGCTGCTGTAAATACTCATGACAGCAGTAAAAACGTATTATTCCACAGCTGGAAACAGTCCCCAACAAATACACTGTGTATTCACGTTTGAGCTAAGTTTACAAAAAATGGAAGAAACCAGTTGATGTAATGAATTACTTAATCTTTTTTAAACCATAGTCCAAGTCCAAAAGTATTGAAAGACATACTAAAAATGGTTGTTTTTGGTCTTTACATGAAAAAAAAAAAAAAAAAAAAAAAAGCTCAGTCATGCCAGACTCTCATGCTAGAAGCTGCAGGGTGTTTATTTCAGCTATATCTCAGACATCAGATGTTGTGAAAGACTCTGAATCTAGTAAGTGGACCTTTAAAATGAGATTATTTTGTCACACACACCGTTCTCAAGGTCACAAATGAACATTCATGCTCTGCTAAAACAAGTCTTATTCCAAAGCTGATGAGAAATAGTTTCCATTTGAGAATACACTGCATTGCTTCAAGTGCAAGTAGCCACAGTACCACAGAAGTTATCTAAAATAACTCCCTTCATGCATTATTTTGGAATAACTGCACAATAATTCATGCATTATCCTTCGCAAATGTGACTTTACACAAAACATACAGCATAAGCATGGTGTGGTTTGCTCGTGTGTGTGTGTGTGTGTATATTTGCATGTGTGTACGTGTTTGTCTCTTACAGCTTGGTCCGTGGACCTTGACGGGCTTGTCGCTGCTCAGAGTGTGTGAGCACTGCTGACACACACACTTCTTCCCACAGAAGGTCACCCTGTCTCCAATTGGGAACGGACTCCTGAGAACACACACACACACAGAAAATTTCAGTGAAGCTTTGCAGATGTGGCACTGCAGAGATTCTGGTTCAGTTCAACCAAAACACAAAAAAATACACTTTGCCTCTCAGCCCCTGTGGCGCGGTTACAGCATCTGCCTGTGCTGACAGTTTCCATTTTATTTGCAACTGATATTTTTACTGCTGCCCTAACATAATAGATGTGAATGGAATAACATTTGTGGTTCTCACAGCGCTGTAAACTATTAGTAGCATTGGTGTAGTTTGGCTCCAGCTGGGGATTGTTCTCTGTAATTTAAAGTTAACAGAGAGTGATCCTTAACTCCCACAACACTGAAAACCATAGAAACATTTGTTTCTCAAAGGGTAAATTTCAGGGCCGCTGGTAGTTTTTGGCTACACCTACAGACACACATTAGTTTTCACAGAATATGTTTTAGAAAACAGGACTGAAATATTCATTCATGTATCAAGACATACTGTGCAGTAAATCTCTTTTGCCTGAGGGTTCAGCTGGAGCCACACTGTGAGGGCAAAAGGTGATGCTGTGGCTGAATCAGAGTTTCTCAGTGTATACAAATCTGCATTCAAATCACTGAGAAAAATTTTAAAACTCCTCTGGCAGAAAATAAGAGAACTGTAACACAGAGGCAGAGGAATGGTTGAGTGTTTATTGCACTTCTACAGTCGCATCAGAAACATTGAGGCTCAGAATACAAATAGGACAAATAAGTAGTTATTATACAGTCATACATTTCTAGTCTTGTGACTTTGGTGACGAGGCTTTTTATGCACATTTGGACTTGATCTACAATGTCAATCTGGACTTCTGATAACAAATCTGCTAAGATGGAGTTACTGATTGCAAAGGAAAAGGTTTCTTTTTTTCATTTTACAATGATAAAGCAATATTATCAATAAACTGCCCAGCTTTTTGTCTTTTTTCTGGTTAGAGTTTCACTCTCTGCACGAGGGGTTGTTGTAGCAGTTTAGTCAAAGCTTTGACAAAAAGCCATTTGAGATACACAATTTCATTGCAATATGCTGACACAGCCATTTTCAAAATGAATAAGCTTCATTCGCAATTTCAGTACAGTGTGTTCTTATTCAGTTTGCTGGCCACGCGCACACACACACACACACACAGACACACACCTCTGGGACCTCTGTCCAAAAACTCTCACAATATGTGAAGCAAAACCTAATGATCCATCGCTACATCTAACACACTGACTGACAGTTAGCCTTTCATGTATTTATTGTACAGCTCACCAGTCACACTTCACTTACAGTCACTTTCATCACATTCACTCCAGCTCTAAGCGAACTGCGCTGATACCAGTATTCGATTTACATATGAAAGTGAGACCAGACAACTGCAACAGATACAAAGCATTTAAAATGTTTTAAAAAGTATCTTGCTTGCTCTTGGATGTGCTCGCTCATCAACTTCCCGCTCTGCTCTGAAACACGTGCCAGTACGACTGAACGATCGAGTGCGATTATTTTGACAGATATTGTGATGGCGATATGAGTCACGACTGAGCACATGATATACAGGCCAGGGCGTCTCTGCAGCACCATAATGTTTCATTTATGACGGCATGTTGCGAGACACTTTTCCCTTTATCAAAAAATTGCAGCTGCTGCAATTTGGATATTGCACTTGGCCGTACTGCAACTTCGTTTTTTGATTAAATGTTCAGCCCTACTTAACAGTGTGGATAATTAAATGGTACAAAAACAAAAAACCTTTAATACTTAAAGGGCCAATCCATAGATTTTTTTTATACAGCCTATGAAAGTTATACAATCTCTGTGTACAGTCTCAGAAAAAACCCTGGCGATGTCATCAGGGTTATCTCAGTTTGAATGAGAGATGCCATCAAGTTGCATTATGGGAAGTGTAGTGCAATTGAGGGAGTTTAGGCTGTGACCCGTATAGGTACCAATATTTTATTGCTGTTTTCATCATATGAGAGAAACTACGCTGTGTCAGCAGGCCTATAAATGTCTGAAAATGTTGCGACTACACACTCAAACATTTTTCCTTACCTGCAGATGCTGCAGACGAAGCAGTGTGGGTGGTAAGTCCTCCCGAGGGCAGACACCACCTCTCCAGTGATGTACTGGTCACAGCTGTCACACTGGGTCCCGTAGAGCCGCTGGTAGTCCTCTGTGCAGATGTACTCACCCGAGTGGTGGAAGAAACCCGAGTGCACCAGATCACAGCCACACACTGCGGAGACGGAGAGAAACAAGTGAATCAGCTCACTTTATAGCTCAGAAATACGAGGCAGGCAGACCAAACAGAGAGAAAACTGTAAAATAAACCCAGTCAAAATTACCACAAAAAATAGGTAAAGACATGGAGTTAGAGAGCTGGTCATGAAAATTCACGTACAGTATTTCATGTCATGCTTATAATCACGTCAACATGTGCGATCAGCGTTCTACAAGCAGCTGCTGTAACTAAGAAACTAAGAAACACAAACACCAGTGTTAATCCACCATTATGGAGGTTTGAGGGTAGCTGATAGGACGTGTAGGCAGTATTTGTGCCTGTGTGTGGTGGTTGAGGGTGTGGGGTAGTTGAGAGTGCAATCTGTTGTCCTTTCTGACCTCTTAAGGGTTAATGCTCTAATCTGGTTTCGGGGATTAGACCAGCAATCATCTAATCTGTTAATTTTTTTTACAGCATGTTAAAGTTGTCAGTATGTGTGCCTGATTTTGTCAACGACTATCTGTATGTTACAGTTTTTTACACACAAGTATTTTTGATAGCACTTTATATTGAGGTACACATATTCATCATTAACTAGCTGCTTTTTTGCATGCATGTTAGCAGCACATTGGCTTTTCATAAGTCATTATAAAGCACTTATTGATGCTTTATTCTGCATTCTCAATTTCTACAGCTACTAGGTCATTAACTGAGAGACTGTCCTCAATAACCTCCTATTTACAGCTTCTTGATAGGAAGTTACAAAGTTGTTCTGTATGAATTACGATCTTAAACAAGTGCTAATAAAGGCCAATATGCTACTAATATACATGCTAATAAGCAACTCATTGATAGTGCATGTGTGCTTTAATATAAAGTGTGACCATGTTTTTATGTATATATATGGAGGCAGTGTTGTGTAATAGATGCGTGTCCAGGCAAAGAGACGCATGAGTACACACAGATGTGTACACTGTGTACTGTATATACTGACAGCCATGATGTATGGCTTTTATTTGGCAAATGCAAAGTCCTTCAGCCAAATGATTGCTTCTGGTCCAGCTGTGCTGCGGCTGAAGAGGCCTCAGTTGAGCTGCTTGGTTCGACAGTTAAACAGGAGCTGAATGAAGATTTGCTGCAGCTCTCAGAGAGGCAGAAAGCTCACTGTTACCTTCCATCAGGTGTGTTTTACAGACTTTACAACAACAGGGCCCATTTGGGGGCCACAACCAAGCCATAGGCTCATACTGTATAGTGTCACCATTGATGCTGTCAGCACAAATGCATCAACACATGCTGTAACTGTCACTATGATATAACCTGCAGTGTGCAGGCCCAGCCGGTGCAGGTAAAAGCTGCAGCATAAAGAGTGGCACCATGATACAACCTGGATGTACTGTAAGTTAGGCATCTGAAAGGCAGCCAGAAGATCAAGATATCTGACAGTGAATTGAATGTCTGGTCTCTAATTAAGCTAATGGCTCTAAACCCAGTGGAGTGAATGGATCTGATCTGATCCGAGCCAATGTGTTAAGTGACTCTGAGAGAGAGGGAGAGAGAGACAGAGAGAGAGAGAGAGAGAGAGAGAGAGAGAGACAGAGAGAGACAGAGAGAGATACTATAGAGCGAGACACACAGTCTCGCTGTCTAATATATATGTCTATTGGAGCCAGTCTGAAGACATAAAGACAATAAAACAACATTTAAGTGAGCTGTAGTACTTTTCGAAGTCCTCTTGATATGAGCCTGAGGCCAAACACACATATCATTTGATTTTCATGCAGACAGAAAGGCTTTGTCTGAAACCCGAAGACCACAAAATTACATTGTGTTAACTTTCTATTCCCTTTACAAGGATAATCTTGTAATATGATGTGGATATTAACATGATATTGCTGTCCACTGCACATTTTATTCCTGGAATGCCTGCTATAACATTATCTCCTCTAACTGGTCAACATAAAAAGCACAGACAGATTGTTGCATAGAAGCAACTCAAGTTTATTAACCGGGCAGTTTAAAGTGCTTTTCTTTGCATAAGACTTGAAGGCATTAAGACAAGATAGAAAAGAAATACAAGACAATGTAATAAAGACATTTAGATGGTGCAGATCTCAAGTTTTCTGGGACTTTTCTGCATAAAAACTGACCGCTGCTTCTCCACGTTTAGTTTTGACAGTCCTGACTGTATTTAAAGTATAGTTTTCCACCTGCTTGACAAAGACGTAAAAGTCAGTTTTTTCAGTATACATGAAATTTATATCCAAGTTTGTGATTTTCCAACACAGACATGATGTTTTTGCTGTCTCATAAATAAGCTCATTTTCATCATTAACTGAGTAATTTTCTTACAGTTTAGTAAAGAAAAGCTCGGACATGCTTCTCAAACACGAGAGATACTTTACAGTATTTTGTTTTGCTCTATCTCAGATATGGTATTCTCGTCATGGCAAAGCTGCTGTCGCACAACTTTAAAATGCCAGCCTGACCTTTATCAGTCTGCCTAAGACGAAAGCTGTTCACAGTGGAGGAATTACGGCTAACACAGAGGCTCCAGTGGATGTGCTGTACACACATCAATACACACACGTGTATGCATATATTTGTTGTAGAGTAAAAAATGTATGTCTAACAAATAAATAATGTATCTTTGTTTGACTATGCACTGGCATCAAAAGCCAATGCATGTTGATGCATATGAAGAGTAGGATGGAGTTATGTGGGTTTCAGCCAGCTGTGACAGCCTGATATACATATCTCATACAGAGACACACACTTCAAGATGCGAGCCGGGTCCTTCTCCTCTTTTCTCACCCTGCTGATAGCATTCACACATTCATCAATGTCTAAATGGAAAGCTATTAGGATGTGGAGGGAAACAGGAAAGACGGGGAGCTGTTGAGGCTTGGACTCTCTGGGGAACTCTGGTAAATTCGGATTTCGGATCGCAGACCAAAAACTGTCCTCACAGAACGACATCCATGCATGAACACTCACACTGGCTGTGCTCATGGCTTCTTTTGCTACTCCCTGGACATTTTTCATGCTTTTTTTTTTGGTTACACTAATCTTATTAGGCGTGCACGCTGCATGGCTCGAGGGATGACAGTGTCTGTCCACTTTGGCTAAGGCTGAGCCACATATCTCAACAAGCGCTGGATGGGCTGCCGTGAAATTTTGTGCAGACATTCATGGTTCCCAGAGGATGAATCTGACTGACTTTGGTGACTTTTCCTCACGTTCCACCATGAGGTTGACCTTTGTGGTTTAAGTGAAATCTCTCAACATCTATCGGATGCATTGCAAAGGAATGATCCTCTTTGCTGATCCCATGATTGTTCGTGTCGAGCCACCATCCAGTCAAAATTTCAATATGTCCTGTAAGCTTTGCCTTACGACCAAATGCTCATCCTCGTCCCCCGTGTTGCCTTTGTGTCCCCTCCCTTGTGTATCATGTGTGTCCCTCTTCCCCTTTGTGTGTCATTGTGTCCGAGCTGAGCTGGGCGTGGTCACCTGCTCCCTCCTGCTGCCAGCCCACCTGCACACCTGAGGCTCATTAGATAATCAACCCCTACTGCTTTTCAATCCAGTCTTCATTCGATCGTCTATTGTCCATTGTAGTACTTTGTTTCAGCTCTCACTTTGCTCTTGTTAGGTATTTTTGTGAATTTTTGCCACACGGGTCTGTAACCATCTGCCACTTTCCACTGCCTGCCTGGTTCAGCTCCTCTGGATTGCACATTTGAATTTACCAAATTATTCAATAAACTGTTTATGCACTGATCCACTGTCTTTTGTTATGCTTTTGGGTCCAATTAAGAACACCCATTCTGACAACTCATGACATCTCCATAAGCTGCAGCTGTACTTTTGTGCTAATTAGCAAATGTTAGCATGCTAACAGGCTGAATAAAGGTGTCAAATATGATTCCTGAAATGCCAGTATATATTATATATCATGCAGCTTCACTGAGACCATGCTTGTCGATTGTCCTTTTTTGCACATGCACTACTGCAAAAAGGCATGTTTGTTAACATACCAGATCATGTAGTAGTTGAAGCATCCGGTATGCAGACAGCTCCACAGTATCTGTATAATGAGCATGAGGTCACAAATTGAGAAATCAAATTGAAGTTCCTCTCAAAGCCATTCAACCTGTCAGGAATTGCATTAATAGTGTTTGAGTGCATCTGAGCCTAAATAATTTCATTAAGCTGAAGATTTCATTTTGCAGATTTACAGTGTAATTATGGTAGAAGCAGGAAATGCCACAGCAGAGAACTCCCAGAATCTCAATGAGTATATGCTCGCCTGCGACCATCCATTATTCGCTCTCTGTCACATGACGGTTTAGTCTTTCGGGCACAGTCGGGACAAATCTTCCCGCTGCCACTTGAACTTGCTGACTGAAGCTTAATGTTCAAACACTCGTCAGTGGCCTCCATGCCAGACCTTATATGACCTCTGTGTTGCCTCACGCAGACCTCCCCTGACCCCACCTGTTGCCCCAAACTCTGAAGGTTTTCCACATTTAGTTCTGCTGAGTCAGCACTAACCGGACAGTTCCCTCACAAACAGCAGTGTCCGATGCACGCTGAGGCATTAAATGATTAAGATCACCATCATCAGTCTGTAACTTTCATTAATGCAGAACTGACATCATAACTTCAAGTGAAGTCAGCCTCCACTGATGATCGTATCTGCTGCACAGTTGATCCTGTGGCAGAGAGAGTAACAGCGCTTTTATGACCACAACCATCTAGAGAGTCATCCAGCCCCCACCCCACCCCCATCTCACTGTGTAGAGCAGCCATGCTCCAGCTGTCCATTATGATGTCCTCAATGACAAGTCTGTGTTGGGACCCGTATGACTTATTCTCGCCAGACAGAAATAACAATCAAAAGAGATTCCTTGGGAAATCAGTCAGCCACATGACAGGGAAACTGCTCATAGCTGCTCAATCAGATGCGAATGACACCAGCATGAACAAGGTTTGCACTCAGCGCTGTTCAAAGGTGCATTTAAGTACATTTACTCAAGTACTTTTTTTTCATTGTACTTATATATTGTACTTTTTACTCCACTACTCATTTGTAATGGAGTATTTTTAGGCCATTTTATTTCTACCTTTGTTTAACTAAATGATCTGAGTATTTCTTCCACAGCTGGCGCTGACCCCAAATAAATGATCAGATGAAAGTCAGAGGAAAGTGATGCCTCTTTAATTAAATGTGTTTTTGATTTATACATGACGTTGGGTTAGGATAGTGGTTGCCAAAGTGGGGCACAGAGCTGTTGCAGGGGTTGAAACTAATAACATTATTAACTGCTGCTTTGCATTGCAATAATGGCTGCAACTGAGACACTGTTGATGGTATTGGTTCCACCTGTGTTTCTCCTGCAGTCGAAATGTATGATGGAAAAAGGTCTATGACTCTGAGGAATTTGGGAACAAACAGTGCAGTGACGCTGGCAAGGATGTACTCAAAAAGTCAAGCAAACAAGCAAACACATCAGTCAAATCCACAACACGAACAAGCCTTCCTGCTCTCGAGTTCACTGCTGACACGCAGCACAGTCGCAGTTGCTTTATTTGCAATTTTTGCTTCCACTTCAAAAGAACGGCATACTAGAAAACATTTGGCTATGAAAGGGACGTGATCCAGGCTGTAAAAAGTGCCTAGAAGGTTTATCATAGGCTTGATTGGTCAAAAATTCTACTCAACCGCTTCTATTCTGCCAAAACTGAACTGCATCATGACACTTTTTGCAGGTTAGCTGCTGAAGGGCAAAAATGTTCCAAAATCTGTGGTGGAATTTGTACGTGCGCCAACAGGTTTGCCATGAAGTGCACACTGAAAATGTGTAACAGTAGATTTGATATTTCTGGAGACTGAAGCTCTGTTTTGAAGAACTAAACTTGTCATTTTGATAGTGGTATATTTTAGCCTTCATGTGGGGTTATCTTTCTTTTCGTTCTAATTTTCTACTGACCTAGAAACAGTGAAAAGAAGCGGCTTGGAGAGAAAGGAAGTGGAAAATAAGTGTTGGGTCACAAATAAATAAAAATCAATAAATCAAGAAAATCACGTTAAGTTTATTTTCTTTCTCCTCCCTTTTATCCCAGTAGCTACCCTCCTCTTCACTCTCTGCTCCATCAGTTTCCATCTTCACCAGCCTCCGACTTTGCCTCCCTTCTGCTCATCAGGGGGCAGGTTCAGCTGCAGTTCATCAGAGGCACTGAAGTATTTAAATACTTTTCTTCTACATCTGTTAGCAGTGATTTGTAGCCTATTAGAGCAAAGTGCTTGAGGTCTGGACACACATATACACAAACACACACAATTGGCAGAAAGACAACAGACAATGATTTCTTTGTTTACTGCCAGCGGCACAAGGAAAGGGTCGAGAGAACGGAAGAAAGAGGCAAAGGGAGAAATAGATTGAAAAAGAGAGGATACAAATGAAGATGGATGCAAGAAACAAGAACTCCTGGAGGCCTGATACACATGTTGACTGTGTCATCTTTCAGATTTAGCTGCTGGATGTAATGATAAAAAAAACAAACAAGCGTGCACAGAAACATACAGAAACACCAGCACAGTGGCCCGCTGTGCAAATACTCATGCGAGCACACACACAAAAGAGTGCTGCACAGCTGAGCTGATCCAGCGGTTAATGCTTCACAGTTTGTCCTTGAAGTCTCTTCTAAAGAAAGAGGCAGGCCATCCGTGACTGTCTGTACGGCTGAGAGTACACTAATACTGATAAAACGCACTGAATCTCGCTGCTGGTATACGCCGAAACACAAACTTGTTTCTAACCAAAGTGGGTCAGGCTTCGCAGTAAGATTGACTATGCAAGAAGAATCATATGGGTCTGTTTTATATTCTGTTGAGAAGGTAAAGAGCCTGCAGTTGTACAATCCATCCAAATAAATTAGTGTGCATCGGCTGTACATCACCTTCGAGTGGAGACGCTGTAACTGAAAAATGGGATTTGAATGGTACAACAGACACGCAGGCTTTCATCTCTAAAAGCTTTGTGAAATGTTTCACTGTACGCTGAGAATCAGACTATTTGTCCTTTTTTTCCAGTAATGACTGAGTTTATTCTTTGCAGACGACATGCTTAAAGGTCACAGATGATGTACACATGGTTCAATTTTCTGGTGAAGAAAAGGAAGAGAGGATTATCTTAGACGCGAGGCTAAGACGAGACGAGAAGAAAGGCAAGATGGGAGTCAAGGGAGAGATTAGAGGAAGAGGAAAAGAGAGAGCATCATATGTGAGGAGAAAGGGAAGCAGAAGGCAAAGTGAGGGGATGAGGATGTGGAGGAAGAGATGGGGGGGGGGGGGGGCCCAGGGGAGGTATCAATGCGGCTATCGATCTGTCCATCCAGCGCACGTCTGCCGTCCTGTCACTGTCTTCCCTCATCTACTCACATCATCAACATAGGATGGATTTCCTCGCTGTAGCTCCTTTGCATTTGCATGAGTGTGATCAGGACAGACAGATCAAAGAGGAAGGTAGCAGGAAAGCAGGAAGGGAGAAAAGGGAAAGTCGAACCCGTGTACAGTCTAACCGAGATAGTGTTTGGTGTCAACAGTACAAATATGTGTCACGATACGGATCTGGCTGGAACTGGTTGGGAATGTGGTTTTCAGCGGGTAAGTATGGACGTTGATCAGTCAAACTGAGGAGTTATGACGGCAGATTTGCATACCCAGCAGGACATGGAGATAATAATTCAAAAAAACAGGCATCATTTGCTTTAGAATGAGGGCAAATTCATGAATGTGTTCCATATTTTATGAGAGATTTTATCAGAGCAGAAAGATTTTTTTTGCAGAGTTGCATTTTCTTTCTTTTATGAGCGATCAGCCTGATTGAAAACTTCCCTGATGTGCATTCTGCTCTTTGCTCTTATTGTTCTGACAGGAAACAAAGTTTCAGCGGTAAAATCAAAAGTTTAAATTCTAAATGTCTCTCAAATGTGATACATTTACTTACAGGAACAGCTTTTGGGTTGATGGGATGTCATTAGATCTGTAGGTGTTTCGGTCATAAACAGGACAAATCGTGACCCGATGATGACGCTCGATGAAAAATGAAGGGATTTCACAGCAAACCATCCAAGCTGTTGAGACGTTTGGATCAACTAATTGACCACCAGCATGGCTAAAGATAACCAAATAGTCAACTGTCATTGTATTGGTCGAACATCCAACTTCTTCAAATACATCAAAATGTTGTATTGAAACAGAGAAGAAAGTTAATGTATCAAGTACAACTGAAGTCTGCACCACCTAAATTAGTTACATCATCCAATGAAAGACAATCTCCAATAACACACAAACACCTCGGGGTTGCTGTCTCATCTATCCCACTCTGCTCATCTGTTTCTGCTCCTCATTCAGCCCAGATCTCCTCTCCTCTCTCCTCTCTCCTCGTTCCTCTCTCTTCAATCCCGAGTAGCCACACAAACGGGAGATTACACTGTGACCAAACAAAGACGCTGTCACTCTCCGACATTCACAGCTACAAACAAAGAATGTGAGACAAGAGAGTGACAGAGAGGGGGAAGAGAGATGAGGAAGAAATAATGAGCGGAAGAGGAAAAAAAAAACAAAAAAACGAGGCCTGTGTACTAAAAGCTGACGATTTGATTCTCGTCCACTTCATCAGCTGATGTCTACTCAGCCCACGCTCCATTAGCTAAAAGTCATTAAGCTTACTCTGCAAGATCAATTGTCCATAATAATAAATACTTTAATATCAAAGAGAGAACGCTTCCGTCAATAAACCTCGCTTGTGTCCTGTCTGAGGGAACAAGCGCTTTGACTGAGCAAACAATCAGTCAATTAGGGAATCTAATATTCAAACAAACCAACAATACAAGCTGTTATTTCAGCTCAGGTTATTTTTAAGACCTGCAATGTTGCACCATGTGTTCCAGAAAAAAGTAAATAAATAAAAAGAGAAAACCCTCCTCTTCGGTGCTTTGTGGCTGAGCGCATTCAGGCGATGTTCCTGGCAGATCAAAGGCAGAAAACAGTGTTGTCTTGCAGCACGCTTTGGGACCGCGTGGGTCCCGGCCTGTGAAAGGAGGTTAGCTGGTTGGAGTCTGACTATGGGCTGAAAACCTGCTGACTGCACTGCTAAGCTAGCTGCTGACTCCAGACCTCTATTTGTGCGTTTTGTCCCACCTGCTCACTGGTGGAGCTCAAACATGCAAAGAAGCACGCACAACAACACACACACGCACACACACACTCGGATATATGGATATATGCAATTTTGACTTGTGTTCGACTTCCACTGTTCATTTTCATGTGGAATGTTTTATTTATGCTCAGGAAGGTGGGGACCTAATACAAGCCATGTTTTATCATTTGATTAATTTAGGTATATGGTTAAATAATAATGTGTGTTATTGTAAATATTGTACGTACATGTGGAAGCAGGGGAAAGTCGTTTCTACATTCCTGTATGAGTAGAGATAAAACAAGCAAGATTCAACGAAGTTTAAAGGTTTCAGTGGGCAGACATTGTTAACACTGGACTGAGCTAGGCTAGCTTTTCCCCCCTGCTTGCAGTCTTTATGCTAAGATAAGCTAATGGGCTGCTCGCTCTAGCCTTATATTTAGCATACAGACATAAGACTGGTATCAATTTTCTCATCTAAATCTCAGAAAGAAATCAAATATACATATTTTCCAAAATGTTGAACTACTCCTTTAAAGAAAGAGTCAGCGAGGATAAATCTTCACGTAATCACTTAAGGTTTCAAATATATCAATAACAAGAGGAAAAGTAGGGCCATGTATGCGATTGCGATCACTAATTTTTCTTGGTTGCATTCATAATTGGCTCTGTTGTTACCAGACTGCTAGATTTTGTTAATATATTACAGTTTGTGATTGACTTTGATCCTGGGAGAGCCGTAGTTCAGACCCTATTTCAGTGAAGACAGAAGCTATCACTGATTCAATTGTGCCGCTTCCTTCTTGTCTGAGTACTGGTAATTATTAAATATTTAATTATGCAAATTGATGTGGGTGGAATCCACACATGAAGCAACATGCATCAGTCCAAGATTTGAAAAATAAATGAATATGAAGCGCTGAGTGTGCATGTGGGAGTGGAGACTGGAGGCGGATGTGAGTTTATATACATATGTGTGCATGTGAGGAGGTGTGAATGCACATGTTTGTGTGTGTGTAGGTTTTTTTTTTTTTTTTTTACCTTGGCAGGTGAAGCAGTGAACATGGAAGTGTGTGTTTTTGACGCGCACCACCTCGCCACGACAAGCCTCCCCGCAGCGCTCACACACGATGGGCGAGTTTCCACGGCTGGAGAGAGGAGAGCTGCTGTTGTTGTTTCCTCCATAGAGACCTGCCTGGTACTGAACTGCTGGGAGGAGAGGAGAAGGGGAGAGGAGGAGAGGAGAGGAGAGGAGAGGAAAGGAGAGGAGAGGAAAGGAGAGGAGAGATCAAAAACATGTCACTTATTGTCATTTTGAGGCCCCTCCTTTTGTCTTCCTTTCAACTGAATTCAAACATCTGATCAAAGTCTGAAAAAAATGTGGAACGACTGTCACACAAAGATAAGAGATCTTTTTTCTTGTCTTGTTCCGTTAACATGTCACAAATAAACACAATAATATACAATGAATCTGAATACAGTTGCTAAGGCTCGTCTTATATTTAAAATTGGACCCACAAGTCGACTAAACGTAATTCTGAAACATCAGCAAAGACTTTGATTTCTTCTCCTGCCTCAAAAGAAATCAAATTGGCCTTTTAATGACACTTTTCTTAAATCCTTGTGGATCAATATGACAAAAACACACAAATAAATACAAAATTAAATAAAGAAAAACACAGAGGCAGACAAACACACACTAACACAGTCACACATGCGCTGGTCTAAAGATTTAGAGGAGAAGAAGGAGGCTTAGTGATTGGCTTTGTAACTAGTAACATCTCCTGGAAAGCCTGTTACTCTGCCAGGAAGATCAGCACGACTTACAACCATTCATTCGCAGGTAGAGGCTTAAGAGAGGGAGACAGGCAGGCAGGCAGACAGAAAGACAGACAGACAGACAGGTGAAGAGAAAGAGCAGCTGAGACATTTCCTTGAATGAAGATACTTATAGAGGGTTAGCGTTAGGCTGTAACAGTCAGCTGCACTCTACCCAGTGTGCAACAATCTGAGCAACAGTTCCACTGTATTCTCCTCAATTCAATTACATTACAGTTAATGCTGCTGCATCCCACAGTATTATGCAATGGCCGCACACACACACACACACGCCGGCAGGTTAAGCTGATGACAGCAGGAGAGAGACAGAGAGAGAGAGTTGTGGATCTATAAATGTTTTCAGGAGAAAAAAAAAAGGTAAAACTGGGACAAAAATGTTTCCTTGTATCATCAGTCTGTGTGTGTGTGTGTGTGTGTGTGTGTGTGTGTGTGTGTGTGTGTGCACCAAAGAAGCTGGCATTGGTTCTGTAGCCAGATGGCAGCACAAGGACTGGAACCACAGACACAGAAAGATCTGAGCCACCTGTGTGTGTTTGTGCATGTGTGTGTGAGAGAGACTGAACATGTAATTTGTGTGTGTGTGTGTGTGTGTGTGTGTGTTTGTTCTCATTGGAAGGTTTAAGTCATGTATCTTCTAGTTTAATGTATGTATGATTGGAGTTATTGATTAGGAAAAAGGAGAAAGTGCAGCAGATCTTTCTCTCTTCTTCTTGCCACACCTGTTTATTTCTGACCCCTCTGATTTGTCTTGCCACCCCAGGTTGGGAACCGCAGCTCTAGATTATGACCAGATCAATCAAACAGTGATTTTGCTCTCTCACAGTTGGATTTGAATGAATAATTTGCATGAAAAAAGAAAAGATTCAGAACATCTAAAAAACTGTCAAATGTTAATAGTCTGGGGGGGGGGGGCTCCAACCTCCAAGTTGGGAACACTGGTCTACATTAAAGCAAATACTGATAAGAACAAGGTATCAAACAGTCAATTTCACCTGTTTTGACTTCACTCATTTCACTCTGGAAGCTGTTTTGTGCCATTCTGACTAAACTCTGGTCGAATGCTGCTGCGTGTCCTGATGCTGCTCCTCCTCTGACTGGTGTGTTACAGTAGAGAAAACATCTCGGATTCCACAAATTGAATCTTCCTAAACAATAAACTGAATGTCACCTCTATTTCCCCACTGTTCCCCCTTGTGGCTTCAAAGCCTGCGCTGTTTGACAGCATCACATATTCATTCTGACCTTTGACCTCTGGCATAAACAGCCTGGATAAAAACCGATAAAGGTCTCTCACAGTGTGAACCAAAGCAGTCAGCCAAAAGATAATCCTTTTCTTTTCTGTGGGAGATTTTTGGGGTTACAGTCACTCGGCCGGGGCCCCTCTGTTATGCTGACATGGTTGTATCAGAGTGTTTCCGCACCAAAGCCCTAAAAAGGTTAAATATCTCCCTTAGGTGTGCGGTATAAAACTGAGAGGCTGCTCGGAGGTGTAAGCACCTGCTTGATGTCTAACACTGGAAAGCATGGCGCTGTGTCAATTCTGCAGAGCCACATTTGATTTTAGAGGAATAGATTTTGGGATTTAGTGGTTTCACGTTAATAAAAAACCTGCTTTGTGTGGCTCTATGTTTAGACATGGGGACATTTTAATATGTGCCTGGCGCAGTGTGGAGCTCAGCTCTGTTGTCTTCCAGCTATGAGGAGCGGGCTTCCTTTCTTCTCTCCACAATATCTAAGTGGCTGTCACCAGCTTTCCTGACCGCCTGCTATTGATTGCAATAAGTACTGATTTCTGGAAAGTCTTTCTGCCACAAATGCTTGAGGAGCAGGTTTACATGCATTTGTTAATGATGGATTAAATGACTGGGTGCTGTGACTGTGGCAATTTCTTCAGCGGAGGAATCCCTGGTTGTTACTGGAACCACAGAAATCTATAGCAATCCAAACACACTGCTTAACACAACACACACACACACACACACACACACACACACACACACACACAATGATGAGCACGGTCAGCTATCATTACACAATATCAGCCTCTGTTTCTAACCTTCACTGACAGAGAATGACATGATGAAATACAGTGTCAATAAGAGAGTCAGTGATCAATAACCTCATTGAGGGGCTGTTTATGTCTACTTCAAGTTAAACCCTCCCAGGACACCATGTTATTGATTAGGCAGCAGCAAACGCCCACACACACCCCCTCAAATACACACACAGCGTGCACATGTGCACCTTAAACTCACCAAACACAGCGCGCGCACACACACACATGCACAGTGCTTACCATTTGTCGGTCCACTCATGGTGTCAAGTGGAAGTCCAAAAGCTTGAATGATAGTCTTCCTCACAGTGTCTCAGTCAGTTCAGTTAAGCCTCCAGCACCAGGACGAAAGCTCCAGATATGACCAAGCACTCCTGTCAACTCTCTCTGTCCCTGTCCGACTTTAAACTCTCCCTCCCTCTCAGCCTGGAGAGGGCTTTCCCTGCTTCTCCCGGCAAGCGGATTATACTGCCAGGCGGCAGACTACAGTACCCCTCCACCCTGCGTAAAGGCAGCCGGTAGTGGAATTAAATCGAAACTGACTGGTACCATCCTCCTCCTCCTCACGTCTTCAGCTTCGGTCTCTCCCACCCAACAAACCCCAGCGGTCCCGTGAGTCGCTGCAGAGGCGTCCATCCCCTCCCCTGAACAGTCAGTGCGCTCCGGCGGGCGCCCGCATGCCTGTGCGTTCCGGTGCGAAGGCTGAAATGCTGGTCGGTGAGTTTCTGAGGGGCTTTCACGGACTGGGAGCTGAAAGAGCGTCTCTCACCGGGCAGGACGAGCTCCTCCCGCGGTGCCAGAGCGCCGAACAGCGTCTGAGCTCCAAACTGCCGGAGAAAAACAGCAGCCAAGGCGGGAGGTGCAGCGGTCATTTGGCTCAGTTCTGACCCCAAGCTGGTCTAAAGGAGAGGGGAGGGGGTAACATTAAAACAAATGAGTTCAGAGTTTTAACCTTTCACTGCCGGATATAGAAAACGAGCCAAATGGTCGAAATAAAACCACAATAATACAAAATCTAAGCAAACAACAGGTAAAAAGAAAAAGAAAACTGGCAGCATTTCCTCCAATGGGGCTTCAAGATTAGCCTAGATATAATAAAAATGTAAAAAAAAAAAACATAACAAAACACTAATTTAAGATGTTTAATTGATTAGCTGACACTTAACAGCAAAACTTTTCCATTCTGACATTAACATATCACCGACATATAAAAGGAACTGACAAACAGATCCCACAGAACACAACAGGTCGTCAATTAAGAGCGCTCCCCAGCTGGACTGTGATTGGCTGCAGGTCCCAACCTCACCAACCAATGGCACGGAGAAGGACCACAGGGCGTGAGGAGCAACACTGCACATATTAACACATTTTATCAGCTGCACATTCACCTATGGGGAGTGTAAAGGCTCCGTGTGGGGGTTAATTACCAGTGACGCTCTCTGAGGATTTTATATGAGACACCGTTTTGTTTGTAATTTGGTTTTTTGTCGGTCCTGTGTGGTGTCAGTGTAATATCCCTGTAATATTCCAATCAGGAAAGTGTGTCAATGGCTCTCCACAGTCTGCTCATGGTGGCCTGATTGTGGACCACTTGACTCCTATATGGTATTTTTATCTCATAGTGTGTCACTTTAATAATCATGTAATAAGCCTACGGAGAGTTTATGGAGGAAGAAGCCAACCTGAAATTAAATTTGTACTGTGCTATTCCAATAATTTTGACATGTAAAATACAACACTAACAGCTGTCTCCTGGAAATGAGACTTGAGTTGATGATGCCTGTTTTTTCATTATGTTTTTTTTTTTTTTTTTGTTTAATTAATCCAAAGAGGTTCCTATATAAATTATCATGGTGGTGCCACTGTGTCACTCACTTTGTATCATTGGCCAGGGTTAATCTGTTGGGGGCCCTTGGGCAAAAGCCTGGTGATATTGTCTGCATGCATGCTCCGTCTTGTACAATCCACCTCTCAGGTTCTGTGTAACACAGTGTTGTATGATTTCTAACCAAGCCTGGTTCCTGTGCTGTGTATGCAACCCTATTTCCAAAAAAAAAAGTTGGGTCTCAGTGTAAAATGTACATAGAAATAGAAAGTGATGATTTGCAAAATAGTGAAACTCCATTTTAACTAAAAAATAGCACAAAGATATCAAATATTGAAACTGAGAAATTTCCTTGTTTTTTGAAAGTTATGTCCTCATTTAGAATTTCATGCCTGCAACACATTTCAAAAAAGTTGGGAGAGTAGCAACAAAAGACTGGAAACGCTGTGAAATGCAAAAGAAAACACCTGGTGGAGTGTCTCACAGTTAATCAGGTTAACTGGCAACAGGTGAGTAACATGACTGGGTACAAAAAGAGCATCACAGAGTGGCTGAGTCTTTCTGAGGTAAAGATGAGGAGGGGGCTCACCACTCTGTGATGTACAGCACTGGCAAATCAATAAACAATGTTTCTCAATGTAAAATTGAAAATAATTTGGGGATTTCACTGTTTACAGTACATAATGTCATTAAAAGATTTAGAGAACCTGAAGAAATCACTGTATACAAGGGACAAGACCTAAAACCTGCCGACCCACTGCACTGAAAACAGACATGTTCAGCAGGCAGTTTAACTACAAATAAAGATCCAAATATTGAGTTGTGTGGTGACCATTCTTTCCTTCTACTATAAAGACATCACAACAGGAAAATGAGTAACTGTGACTCTGTTATTCTATTACTATACTACATTATATCCTCTGTGGCCTAACTGTAGGCCTGTTTAATCTAGCAATCACAACAATCATCAATCAAAACTGAACGAATTAATAAAACCAATTTAAAACTTGATGGCTGCATGATCCTTTATTCATAACTTCAATAAAGGATCGTTTTGCAACATGATCTGCTCCATGAGCAGATTAAAGCTTCACAGGGGTCCAGTCATGTTCAGAAATGTTATTACATAATCAGCCATGGGAGGAGTGTAATGGGCACAGAAGACTATCTAATAATAACCAGTAATGAATGAACTGTGCTTTGGCTTGGCCTCAACTGTTGGACCATTCATATTCAGCATCGAGGCCAGCAGGTCAAATTATTCCCATAATAGAGCTTTTTCACAGCAGATAATTTTAACATTCGTCGTAGGAAAAAAAAAATATGTATTTGTTTGTTTTTATGATTTTTTTCTTCTGGTTTTGTAGATATTTCTGTTACAATATTACACATCATAAAAACACATGTTGACATGATTTCATCTTAATTATCCTGGAGTTACAGAGAGATGGAGAGGTGGTGTACCACAGTCAGCCACAGCATCATGAGCCCATTATCTGTAACTACAAATAAACACCAAAAGGTGGCAGTATAGGTTAAAAAAATATTCAGGGACACAAGGACAGAGACCTGTGTCTGCAAAGTGTGAAGTATTGTATTGTGCCGCATTAGTGAAATGTCATATTTACTGTTCATCCAAGCAGTATGAGATGCATTCTGGGTAATCTAGTGGTGTAACTACTATTTGAAATGAATGACTTGTGCTTTTGCCAGAATTGTAACCCACCAGAATATTTAAGTTCAACAGTTATTTTAAATGAATTAAAAATCATACACTCCACTCCTCACAGTTAATCAATTTTTAAACTGAAATCATGTTAATTTTTTTGTCACAAGTCTTGTATTTTTCCTTCTGCTGAAAAAATGATCCTAGCTTGAATGCTTTGATTTGCTCTCTGCAGGATCCAACAGCCATCCGACACAAAAACATGTTTATACAGGTACCATTCAGTATGTCCTGGCTCACTTCCCTGTAATTGAAAACAATGTGCAGGATACTTCCTGCCAACCACTGACACTTCCTCACACCTCCTGCTGATGTTTCTGCATAGGTAAGGGAATGTTTAAGTAAGTTCACTGAACAAACGTCTGTCATGGTTCTGACCTCCTTCTCTTGTGAACATCGGCTAGAGAAGACATTTTGATTCCTACAGGAGGATCCCGGCACTATTTTTTGCCTCTCATGTGAGCTCTCTGGAGCAGAGAGAGGCTTCAGGTCTCGGCTGATGTCTTCAATCCAGAGGTGACGGGGTCAAGAAAACAATAGTCACGTGTTGCATCACATCCTGATTGTGTGTTTGTGATGGTGTTCAGGTGTGTTTAATGACCTATTGTCATGCCAGTCTGCCTTTAAAAGTCCTTCAAGACAACAACAACAAAAAAAAACATTTTCAACCACATACTAAATTGTGTGTGTGTGTGTGTGTGTGTGTGTGTGTGTGGGTGGGTGGGCTGTGTTAAGCTTGGAGAGCATTCAAAACATTATTTTATTATCTTAATATGCATGTTAATCTGAGGTTTTGAATTACTTCTTGGTGCAAAAACACAGGGCAGAAGCAGGTTGTTTTCAACGAGATAAGGCATCATTGGACTTGTAAACGCTCCGTTAAACTGCAGCCATCTTTTCCGTGATTAAATAAGAAAGGTCATTGATATAAAAGCCATTGTGTTACAGTGTCACAGGCTTATCATGTTGTAAAAGCGGAAACATGAAGGATGTCTGTTGTCTATGAAAGGTGAAGTGGCATTGTTGCTGGTCAGGCCAGACACAGCTGATGGGGAAGTTGAAATTTTAAGGTTGTACTAAAAATAGCATGCTTTGGTAAACTTTGCATGTGAACACAAAATGGTGTTTGAAGAATGAGGAAAAATAACAACAGTAATCAAATGCTGTACCTCAACAGACGGTGTTTGGGTGAAGAAAGGAAGACAGACGCTGTTGAGAGTTTAGTAAAACTATCAATATCAGTAAAGCATTTGCACCATTAGTTCAAGATGTTCATATACCGTAATATCAGGCTGGGAACTTCTTTCGGTGTCACATTTTAGATTGTGTGCTACCAGCTAAGATATCACAGTAAACCAGCTGGGCTGCTTTATGGCACAGATACAGTATGATCATTATGGCACAGATACAGTATGGACACTGCTGTTAACATGCAAACAGGTAAATGGCTGTGTTTGAACATACAGTATAAGAGCTTATGCCGGGTGAAGAGGCAGAGAAATTAAACAAGACTAAAGAAACACATTCAATGTAGTGCTTGAGAGGAGAGCAAGTAGCCACATCCCCCCGTACAGGAAGTATCAGGCTTTATAGGAAATGTGGCACAACACCCTATAAATACCACTGAAGTGAAATCAAGTCTGCCAATCGCTGTGACATAATGTGGTTATATAATTAAGGATAAAATGAAACTTCAAGCATTTATTTGATTGTATTGTGTTTATTTGCTAAATGTGGGCAGTGGAAAGAAGCTATAAGCACAACGTTAACATATTGTGTTTGACAAATTGAGTTTCTGAACCCCTGACAAAGTCCAATATAGTCTTGTAGCTCTGTTTTTGGTCTCCACCAACTCCTGATGTAAATATCTGCTAAATGCTCCACTTTCTTCACTGAAAACAACAGCCTGCTGCTGGAAACGACAAATGAGAGCGATGAGGGTGATATACTGACGGCTAAATGGTAGAAGTCTTTCATCACTCCTCAGGCTAAAACAGACATCAGCAGGCTAACACAAAGACATATTCAAACAATTAAGGATTGACATTTATGTCTCATTTTGTAGGATCAAATATTTGCTGATCATTTAATATTGATACTTTCAGTGTCATCATTTTAAATGTGAATCCTGGGGATTTGGCAGATTTATTGATAAAAGCCTGAGGACGTGCTGTCGTAGCTGCACAGCATGAGGTACTGACATTTTGCAAGTCGGCTACTTTTACAGTCTAAAAAGTTTCTCTTCACAATAAGACTGGATACCGTGTGTGTGTGTGTGTGTGTGTGTGTGTGTGTGTGTGTGTGTGTGTGTGTGTCTGTATCCCACTGTGGAGACACAAGTCTGTACATAGTCACATTGAGGAGACTCAAGCATTTGATCCTCGTCTCAGTAACAAAGTCCTGTTAAACTTGTATGTGTGTGTTTGTCAGTCAGGAAATGGGACAAGCCGAAGGTTAGGTCACTGTCATTGTGTGTAAGCATGTGTGAGAGAATAATCTCTGATCCACCTCCACTCCCTGTGATTAAAGGGTCATCAGTGAGCTCTTCATATGTCAGGGTCCTGTTCTTTAGAGCGAGATTTATCGTTAGCAAATCAGAATGTAGAGGCCACAGGTCACAGCGCACACCCCAAAAATGGAAGATTTATGGCTGCAGATGATGAAAGTACGGCTGATAAATGAGAAGATATTTATGTTCTCTCTGAAAAAAAAAGACAAACCACACCTTGTGTACTCAGATCTTCAGATAGTCAATTTAAAACACATTTGCCCCGACTTTGTCCCAAAATATATCACACGAAAAGACACACTGTTCTGCAGTTTCATCTCCCCCCAAAAAACATCATGGCAAACTCACCTCAGGGCTTTGTTTTTGTGTGCGCCAAGACATGTTGTGTGTTATTCTAGTGCATGTTTTTCACTGTGATAACAATGTGAGACAAATAATTCAGGATTAGTGAGAGCAGCAAATAAAAATATATTACTCAAAGTTTGCTGTTGTATTAGATTAGGCACATTAACATGTCAGCATCTGTCATGGGTGGGTGCTGCTTCTCCCTCACATCGTTCAAAGCAGGGTGTGCTGCCAGTTTTTCACAGCTCTGGTTCTAATCCAAAGTAGTCGGAGCAGCCACGTGTGGCAGGAAATCTCTGAGCCTTCAGAGTCCAGCAGAATAGCTTAGCAGTGCTGTAAATGACGTCTCTGTTCATATTTCCCCAGAAAGTGACCTCGGTTCAATGCTAAATTGAAGAAATGTTTCTTTGGTTCTGTCAGTTAAGGTCAACGAAATTAAATCTTGCATTGTTCTGGCACTGAAGCTGCAAAGGCTAAATCCAACTATGACAGCAAATACTGATCCAGGTTTTAACCTGAATTAATGAAGTGGCATATGTTAATTTCTTAAATAAAAGATTAAAGAAACTAAAAATTTAACAGATTGGTCCATTTGTCAGTTGTAGAGATGAGTCATTATCAAACAGAAACTCCAAATAGTCTCTGGTTCCAGTGTCTCCGGTGAGAGGAATTTCTGCTTAGATAGATGTGCGTTCAGATGTGTATTGCAGTGCATTATAAGGAAATTTAGGATATGCAGCTTGACTCATACTAGCGGCAAATAGTCAGGAAATCTCACCTCCGCTTCCTTTAGTGATCTGTCTCCTGTGAGTCCCACAGCTTCATGGAACTGCTTTAATCACCACTTTGATATTAAAATGACTGTTTTTGAGTTGCTTGGGGCTACTTTCCACAGGAAATGAACGTGATGAGTGATGAGAGAGCGTGCGTGATGTGCGTGTGAATTTTTCCCCTCCCAGACATAAACATCAGTGATAAGTTATGATATTTGTTTTTAAAATCTATGAAGCTGCAGGTTATCATGAAAAAAAAGTTCACAAAATGAATTAATCTTGTAAAACAGCCACTTGCAAAGCTGTTGAAATGTTAAATGCTGTTATTCAAGAACACTTGATGCATCTGCTGCTCCTGAAGAGGTAAAAACTGCAGAGGATTGCTTGTAAATGGTGCTTCAGCGGGGATGACGAATGACAGAAGTGGAATAAAGAGACACGGGTAAAAGCGGAGGGTGAGGAAAACGGATGTGAAAAGAAGGGATGGATGAAAGATGAGCAGCAGAGTACAAGAGTTACACAAGGGGGAGACAATGAAAGAAAGGGAACAGAGAGAAAGAGAGAGAGCGATGAGAGAGGAGGCAGAAGGGGAGTTATGGACGAGAAGGGAGAGGAGATGAAACGGGAGAGAGTGATGAGGGAGAGCAGAACGAGCGACGGAGAGCAGAGAAAATGAGAGACGGAGCGAGAGCGAGTGATGGAAAGAGAGACTGAGAGGGAGCAAAACAGGAGCGAGGAGGGGAGGAAAGGAAATGTGCTGACCGGCAGACAGACAGTGTTTCTTCTGCTCACATGCCTCATTCCTGATGTGTGAGAAGTCGACCTTTCATTCCGCCTCTCCTCACCTGTCAACACACACAAACACCCACGTATATGAACTCAGATGGTACCAGTGCTGGAAGATGCATTAGACTGTTTACTTGTAAGTAAAAGTACCAAATCAACAATGTAAAATAACTCATTTGCAATTGCAGAAGTCCTGCATTCAGAATCTTGCTTAAGTAAAAGTATTATTGGCTGGATGGACTTAATGCATTTGACTGAGTTGTTATTTGTTTTGTCATTAAGTCATTAATACTGATGCATCAGTGTTTCAGCGGCATTTTACAGTTGTAGCTGCTCAGGGTGGAGGCAGATTTAGCTACTTTATATAGCTAGTTTTATTCAGTGGTTCACAACCAAGGGGTCACAAGATAAATTTGAGGGGTCTTGAGATTGTTTATGCTGTGCAAGATGAGAAAAGACAAAGTTCTGCTCCAGAAATGTGCATCCTTTTCTTGTGCTTTTCTCAAATCTTTGCTTTTCTACCGTTTTGATTCTCGGTTATTTCAGTGGCTCAGAGCGGCTGTTCACTTATCAGAAGGTCAGTGGTTCGATCCCTGACCTTGGCAGGCCAGTATCCTTGAGAAAGATACTTCAGCCCAAATTGCTCCTCACGCTGTGCCATTGGTGCGTGACTGTGTGTGAATGGTTAAAGCTTGTAACCATTCACACACAGTCACGCACGGCCTTGCCACCATTGCACGAATGCGTACGTGAATGGGTGAAGGCAGACTTGAGTTGTAAAAAATGCTTTGAGTGGTCTTTATAAATACAGTTCATTCATTTCCCATTTATTTAAACGAAACCATGTGAAGAGTTTAGAGTAATGTCTCTTTGGTGGAAGTGCTGATGACGACTCATGGTCACCAATCAAAAAGGTTAGGTAAGTGTTAAGCTATAACAATGCACTGCTTTTTATAAGCATGACATGTTTTTTGTTATACTAAATGTAAAGGTCGGGTGTGTAGGATTTAGGGGATCAACTGGGAGAATTTAATATAATATCTATAATTAGATTTTCATCAGAGAGAAGAAGAATCAGGGGGAGACATTCCCCTTTATTGTCACACACACATGCACACAGCACACGGGGGTGAAATTTGTCTTCCGCCTTTGACCCATCCTGGTCGTCCTTCCTCCGCGGCAGACCAGGAGCGGTGGGCAGCCAGACCGGCGCCCGGGGACCCATTCTTCTGTGTGATCTTCTTGCATGTTTTTAGTGGGGGTATATTTTTACGGAGGATACCCCCCCCCCCGTGAACACGGGGAGAACATGCAAACTCCACACAGAAAGGCCCTCCTCGAGCAGCAGGCACTGAAGCATGGTGGAGGACACACCCAGTGCCCGCAGCGAGATTCGAACCCGGGACGACAGTGTTGCCACTGTGCCACTGTGCCACCGTGCCACCTAATCAGTGTATAATATCTGAAAATAAGAATCATGTTTTCGTTACCTTAGAGTGAGCTCTTTATATCTACAGAAGCCATGGCTCTAGAGAGCGCCTTTTGCATTTTGTTCATGGTGACGGGTGTTCAATTGACTGCAATCTGCAGCCTCACTGCCAAATGAGACTAAATCTTGCACAATGGACCTTTAATCTGAAGTAACCAGTAACTAGAGGTGTCAGATGAACATGGTGGAGCAAAAAGAACAATACTTTAAACAGAAATGTTGTAACATTACATTCCATCACTGAAAATCTTACATATTGTAACTGAAAAGTGATACAAATAAGCTTAATTTTCTCCATCAAATATTCTTGGTATTTGTGATGCTGAATTTTTCTCGCCACCTCGTTCGACCCTTTCAATCATCACATCTGTGAAAACAGCTGTCTCAGCCAGGGAGAGGTGACTTCAGGGATGTAAAAGTACATAAACATATAGGAGGAAAGAGGGAGAGTGAAAAGAAACTGAGGAACTCTGTGACTCAGCAGGAGATGCTGTCAAAAAGAGAACCATTTCAGAACCACTCACTCATATTCCCTTTTTTGTGCTTGCACAGAGCAAAGCCTGATCACTGACTGAAGACGGCTCCTCTACAGGACGCTTTCCTTTCTGTATTCAGCCTTAGTTTCCGCTACTTTTTTGGCTTCTGTCTGAAAAACACTGCTACAGGTACACCTTTTAGAGCTGCACATCCCTACAAATTCAGTTTGCTGGAACACATGTGCAAGAAAAATCCCCTGAACTCTGCAACTAAATTGGGAAGACTGTACATAATTAAATTGTATTACCCTTAATCAAATCTGATCTCATTTGGGTTAAGGTAGTTACAAAATGCTTTGGCATGTAGCCACTGTCAGACTGTGGTACAGGAAAGATAAGGAGTTAAGGTCCAGTTGGGATATAGCAGCAGGAAGCAGTACAGTATGGCCTCAGTGGTCCAGACACACATTATCTACAGGATATACTGTACAGAGTGGGCCTCTCTTAGAACAGGGGTGGGGAACCTTTTCCTATCACTGGCTACTTTATTTCAAATAACAGCCTTCACAGGCCATACTAAACTATTGAACACATACATACAAACCTCATCAGTGGCTGGAACGGACTCTCTTTGGTGAGGAATCTAACGTCAGATGGCAGTGATGATGATGATGATGATGATGATGATGAGTTCCTCAGTACAACTGAACTGGTGGTTACACGAGCCAGTTTTGAAAAGAACTTCCAGTCATGTTGTTGATTCCACATTAAGGCGTAACAAGTACCCAGTCAGTGCAAATGAGAGATTTAATCAGCTGTTGCTTTCTCCTGTTAGAGATGGATGTCTCTGCACAGTGCGGTTGAATTGTTTTCAGCCAACGCAGTGAAAAATTGTGCAAGATAAAACAAATGTGGCTTTCAAGACAGTTTGTTCTGCTGATGACAGCTTCTCATGTCTGAAAAAAATGTGTGCTGTAACACTGCAGTTAAGAAATACACCTTATCGTGCTGCTAATCAGTACATTTCAGCTGCATAATCCTTGTGGGAATCACTCAACAGTCTGCAGGAACATAGCTGCATTATAGATTGGTCCCACCGCTTGAGGAAACAACTCGATACAGAGGCAGGCAATGTGTTGTTTGTGAAATTTTAAAGGTTTCCAGCTTTACAGGATATTGGATTCAGCAGAAAGTAACAGGGAAGCTTAGAGGAGAAAACACCTTGAGACAGACTCAACTGACAAACTGTATTATGCACATTAGTCTGCTTCAACATCTTCTCTATGTACCTCACTGACATCGCACAGTAAATTTCTTTGACTGATAATCAAACTCTTTGTTGGGAAACACTCTGCAGCTTGGCTTGTGTCATATGATCCCTTCAAGTGGAACTCACAAGGTCTTTTTTAAGTGCTTCAAGTCATGTGTAAGTGCAAAGCTGGTGCACTGTTGCTAGGTGATCGACAACAAAAGGCAATATTGACTTATTCTCTTTTAAAAAATGGGGAGTTTTTCAGTAACATGACAAATAAACCATAAAAAGAGAAAGTGCTAATTACAAAAACCCAATCTCCAAGTAATTACATTCACATTCTGCTGATTTGTTTTGCCAGTAATATTTTGATAGAAACATAGCTGGTGCTTGGATTATGTTCAGCGGGATTTAACACAAATCAAGACCACGATCTTTCATAAACATGAAAATGTTAATCATGCTTTACTTGCTATGAGCACGTATTGTATTGCAAGAACTAATATGTAGGAAAATCAAATGAAAGATATTGTCAGTGATTGTTTTGCAGATACATTCAGTATGAACGTTTTGCTTGGAGGATATATTTCTTCATCAAAATCCAGTTTGGTGTTGCACATGAGTGGACTACAAATGATGTGTGCCACAACTTGGCAGGTATGCAAGTGTTTTTGCATACAAAGTCGTCAACACCACATCAGTGGGTTGCTGAAATGGGCCACGGATGATGCAGCGGTGAGAACAAATGAGAGCGGGGAAAAACAAGGAGGGACTTTGAGACAGCAGAGGAAAACATTATAGGAAAGAATCAGCTCTGTATAGGGAGCAGAGCTACGTAATCAAGGGATGGATCGTTTAGGAGTTAGAAGGTATGGCAGGGAGAGGAGGATGTGGAGGAAGGGACAGGACAAGAACAGGAAGAGGTGCAGAGAGGAATGTGCTGGGCTAGACAGACAGCAGGATATGGTCATACTGAGTGCACTGTGTCTGTGTCCCATAGGAAGACATGTTACTCTATAGTGTGAACAAGCAAGAACATCTAAAGTAGAGAGAAGACGTCTTCCTTGTGGATCTCAATGCCACCACTTGTTGTTTTGCTCTTTGTGGTACCAGCAGTGGTTTCCTCTGCAAACAGAAAGACCTTTGAATGAACTGTTTGCAGGCTCTGCTGGTTGACGGCAGCAGGGGCAGAGTGTTCTGTGCTTGAGTACTGACTGCAGATCAGCCGGGTGGTCAAAATATAAATGACTCAGGCTGGGAAGATGAATGATGGTGATCAGAACGTTATCACTTATCAGTCCCTTTGGCCACATGGATGTTGCTCTGGGCTCCTTGACAAACAAGGCCCCAGGAGACGGCATGAAAAGTAAAGAGATGATTAGAAGAGGAGGAGAGATAAAGAATGGAAATGAAAGTAGGAGAAAGGGGAGACAATGTGAAGCTCTCACTGTGGTTTAAGTGTTTCCTGTTTCCCATGGCCGAGAAAGCACCAACAAGCTGGTTTCGTACCAACAAAAAACCTATTGCCTTAAAAACACAGAGCATGAATAAAGTTTTCAGCATGTGGTTCATGTGTGGGAGGACTTTGTTGTGTACGTGCATCAGCATAAAGCAGACAGAACACTGTGTTCAATGACGCATGAAAAGCACTCAGATGGTTTTACCTGAACATGTAGCTTGGTACATTCTGTGGTCAGAACTTTCTGCAGGTTCTTGTGTGTTCTGCAGATTGCAGTTAAATATCCTTTTTAAGCTTTAGACCTGTTTTGAACTTTAATGTGATTATACTGTATTGCATTGCATTAATTTGCTAAATGCTTTTGTGCACAATAACTTTGAATAAGTGCAGTGAACCTGCGGGTATGATGTAGTTCAATGGGTGTGTGTAGTCACCATAAAGTGCATAGAAGTGTCCAGCCTAATAGTGTTAGAAGGGTGTGTGTTCAGTGCTGCAGAGGAAATAAAGTTCCTGTTTATGAACGCAATCACAACGCCTAGCTACCATCCTTCATCAGACTGCTGTGCAAGCGTGTGTGAACTTGAGTGGGGGTCAAATAATGGTTGAATTGTTCCCTGTGAACATCGAATACTACTTTTGCTTCACTAGTACGAAGGAACAGTTCTTCACTGCCCTGTAGGCCAGCACAAGGGACAAGAACCACTAGGTGTTGGGAGGGGGCCCCAGAACTGAGCCTTGTGGAACCCCTGATGGTCTGGTGGAGTTGATTCAGGATCCAGCTGAGTGGCCTGCCTGAAACTTACACTGAGGGTTGTATAGCATCTTTTAAATCATTCTGATGAACCCATTTTTGCATGTAGAATAGACCCCAAATCACAGAGAGCACTTGTGCAGTGTTGCTTTCAGCCCCTTCAACTCTGTGTCCCAACAGTTGTCAACTACAGTGCTTTTGTAGAACCCCAAATTCCACTTGGGGTGCCAAAATATTTAAAAATCTACACATAATAGTACTAAATGTATGGTCCTTAAAGGTTCAGTGTGTAGGATTTGGTATCATCTGGCTATGAGGTTGCAGATTGCAACCAATTGAATACCACTTGCCTTACCCTCCCCTACTGACTGCACACTACACAACTCTCCCCTCTCCTCAATGAGAAATCCCAAATCTATGAATATGCAAATATTATTAATCTGCAAAGTTCAACCAGACACAAAACGTCTCTTCTTCGCTGTAATGTCCTTTCTCAGTGTAGGTACACTGGAGATTTCAGTTGTACATGTTTAAACTCACATTTAATAGCCTTCCAATGTCAAACTTGAGTTACTTTCATTATATTGAATGCCATGTTTGATGCTTCCTCCTCAGTGTTAGTGAATGGCACCAACCAACAAGACCCCAATCAGGAATTTGACTCCAAATGTCACCATGCATGCTAACATTATTGGAGAGACATGATATAGTTAAATGTGAATCAGCCTGCACTTTGGCAGGTTTGAGCTTAAAGATTTGTTCCTCTGACGACATCTTAAACAATCCAGGCTTGAGTCAAATCATCAATAATCAAATCAACCTAACTGAGTTACCAGTGTACAAAACACGGGGCTTCAGTTTTTAGTAGAGTACAGTAGAGTCACTTCAATCCAATTTAAACTAATGTCAGACTACAGGTAGGTAGGGGAGTGGCTGCTTAGCTGTGACTGCCTCTTATACAATCTACATATACTTTATATTCTATTAATCACATAAAACAAGAAATGTAACCCCCAAATTATACAACTATGACAACCTGGACCTAACCTGAGCTGAGTTGTTTCTGTAACTAGAAATGCAACAGTTGTATTTGAAAGTAGAGCACATCTGAGCAACCAGGTTGAAGTCTGCTGCTGTCATGTTTTCAGCAGCAGTAGTGCAGTTACCCAGCAGCCAAAAACAGAAGTCTGCGGTTTTGCAGACCAGCATGTGTGAATGTGAAGGAGGGTGGTGCTGAAAAGAGCTCAGAAAGCCTTCCTTGAATAAACAAAGGTTAAAAAACTACTGTTCCCCAGAGGACACTGGGTGCTGTCGAGCTGTTAGTGCACTGCAGACACACGATATACACTACAAGCCATTCCTTGTCCTCTGATAGGCTACTGTCCTGCTGTGATGTCACGGGGGCTTGCTTATAAAAAAGGGTGACGGGCTCAGCTGCTTCAAAAGGGCAAGTGTGGTTGAGGGCTGAAAGAGTGTGTTTATACATGAGTGTGTACTGGAAAGAGAGCGCGAGGCAGAGTGTGTGTGTCACACACAAAACCAGACATTCATTGCTCAGCAGAAGAAGAAGGAGAAACACCAAAAAGCTGCTGACAAACTCATTATAATGATACTTTGTGTTGGGGATGTAAAAGCGTCTGGATTATCAAATCTCTGGATTGTAAAGCAGAGTGCAGAGCCCGGAAGGTAGGAAAACTAAGTCTGATTTAAAGCTGGTTTACGCACATATGCTTCGTGCGTACACTGTGTGCAAGTGAGTGCGCATATATACATACATACATATACGTATTCACACACATACACATACTTAAACACACTGTATTTTAAAAACATTTACTCATGATGACACCATGGATTTTTTAAGAACCAGTTTTACACAAGTGTCTAATCATTCAAACATTTCAGAGTTGTTAAAGTATTAAAAGTGTTAAATGAAATGGGTTGGGGTCAGCTCAGCGCCATTAACAACCAGCAAGTTTTTCTTGAGGTACTCTACCATTTTGTATAGTTTCAACATGGTAAAAGGATTCAAATGCGTCAAGGTAAATAAACTTGTTGAACTGAGTCATAACTGAGGTCTAATTGAAGCTTTCTGTATGATCAATTGATTTTGCGTTTATTGCTCGTGTGCTGAAATATCTACAAAGCATCAGTCTAATTCTCTTTTCTTTATATTCTAACAGCTACCACAGAAATAAGACCTCGGACCAAACCTAATTCAGCAGAAATAAGTCAGATTCTTGCAGTGTGAGGGTGTTTCTCATAATCAGTGAATCAAACTATCCAAATCCAAACTAGCTTTCATCTTTAGCATATGTGGTTTATTTTATGAGGACGTTAAAATGTTTTATGACTCAGTTGTTATTAGAAATGTGTGCTTTTCACAAAGTGCACAAAGACATCCCTCTTCCCTCACAGTTTGGTCTACGATTGTCAGTTTATTCTACTGAGCGCTCCAAAGGCTGAGTGTTGAATGTGTATTTTTGTGTTAGCACGTGCGCTTGTGTCTGTGTGTTTGTGCGTGCACTATTGTGTGCACTTTTGTGTGTTTGAGTGCTCAGTGTAATTACCAAAACTAAGCTATCTCTGCCCAAATATTGGGATATTACGTCTCAGTAAATCTTTTGTATTTGATTATTGACCTCAGAGTGTTGGTCAAGTTTCTTTGTATGTGTCTGTAACTGTTTGAACAGCTCATGCAGGAGGAAGAGGAGAGAGAGCAGAGCCTCTTTCTCAAGCCTGGCCATGCATTAGTTCAGGTAGCCGCTTTGATTATTGATCTGATCACTGGGGGGAGTGAACAGTTACAAGGCACCGTTAAAAGGTCATCAGTGTAAAGGGTGGCACGGTCGAGCTTCATGAAGAAAGCAACGAGTGCACTGAACATTTTAGAAACATGAAGAAATGAATAAATCACCCCTTTGGTTATATCCATGTTTGTGTTTGACGCATTAGAGCCTTTCAGGGGCAGACTGAGCTGTGCACCTTTCATTACAGCTGAAACAACCTTCTATGCGTCACTAATGAAAGATTGATTTTCAAAATCTGCAGCTAATTTTGCAGCAGATCCATTACAAGCCCCACACTCCAGCACCTCTGTGTTCTCTAAATAAAAGTGCGACATATACAACATAATTAAACTAACACCGATGATTAATGTGCTGTATTACTATAGTAACGTAACAACACTGTAAGTCTTTGTTTAAGTATGGCAGCAATTTATTCCATTTGCAAAATGACCATCATAAATAAATAATCTTGTCGTGGTCCACCCTGGGTTTTAAAATGCATCCCAGTATGCAACACTTCACTCACTGACCACGGCAGAACTGGGTAAACACTTCAGTGCATCTCTCTGCTGGCATTAACATGTGTTGTGAGTGTTTGGATTGTGTTGGAATAACACCAACATGCATATTAATCCAAGTGCACATGCAGGAGATCCAGCTAACCAAACAACCTCTAGAGGTAGTCAGAGGTGAATTATAAAAAATCAGAACATGTGTTCCTTGTTGCCTGTAAGTAAAAGAGCAAAACACCTGTGCAGCAAACCTGTAGAGTGCAGCTCAGACAGTCTGATCTTTTGAAGGATGACTTACGATCCTAAACCTTTGCTTACATCGCAGTACGTCCAGGGCCATCCTCTGACAGGAGCATCCCCTAACAGTCAACAGGCATCACCAGCGGCCCGTCGCACCAGCTACATAAGTTCTCTTTTAAGTTAGGGTGCAAAGGCCACACTAAAGATTAAAACTAGCTAGTTTGATGTGAAAGCTATGTAGATGTTTCGTAGCACCACAGAAAAGTAAGTTTCATCTTAAGTACTACTTATTGTGTTTTCACTTCCTGTAGCCATTCAGTGAAAAGCACTCTCTTAATGTTAAAGAACTGTCATGTTGTCTTTCCTGCCCAATCATCTTTGAACATTTTGCAATGCAAACTGTGTCATTTCCTCCTACATCCTCCAAGTTATCCCATCTTTCAAAATGATGCTCCATGCCAAACGTCATTTTAGGGAGAACCTGTGCCTTCTTTGTAACAATTTCAGCCGGTGGAACCCTTAAAATGTTGGTAGCGCAAAATCTCCATCCTAAATTAGAAATTATGTCCAAACTAGGCTACGTTTGAACTTACGCATAGCTGGTGCAACCCAGTGCAGATGTCTGCTGTCACTCTGTATCAATAACAGTTGCATACATGTTGCCTAATGTCTTGTTTTCTCCACATCCTGTGTAAAATTACTAAAAAAAAGCTGCTGAGTAATAAAAATGCATATGATATCAAAAGGTTTGTGCTACCGCATTCACGTATTCTTCTGCAGCATATGTCCAATGTACTCACAGCAATGAGGTGCAATAAGACTTTGCCAATAGTGCTGCTGCTCTTTTGCAAACACCACATACCACATAAACTGATGTAGCTCATATAGCACTTCACAAGCCCCAGCACTTTCCAAACATCCATCCACACCTGTAGGCTTGGCGTATGCTTGCAGACAGTGATGAGGACAGAGCCAAGAAGCCAAATGTAAACTCTGTTAAAATATGTATTCACAGTTTAACTTGATTATGCTTCAAGACTTTTTTACATGTCATTCTTCCATTCCTTACTCTCCCCGCATTTCCTGCCACTTCATGCCATGTTGGTGGGTGTATGTATTTGTGTGTGTCTGTGTGGTTGTGTTCTATTTTCTATTATCATGTTTTTATCCTTTGTCAAGCACCTTGTGTTGCATTTTTATGTATGAAAGGTGCTATACAAATAAAGTTTGATTGATTGATTGATTGATCCTATCATAAAAACAGTAAACATGCCCCCAAGCTAATTTTAAAAAACATAGTAATTTGTTCATCGTGAATTGACTGAAAATGGAGGTAAATGGTAGCGATATGGACATGAGAAACATATAGTGCATGCCATTACATCCCAGCAGGACACACCTGATATCACATTCATGTATATGTTAACCCTGGGGGAGAGAGACTGAAACGCATGACGACCACTGAACTTGATGAACTCATGATAACATTAAGGGACATATAACTTCCTCTGTGAAAGACCTTGTGTGTTCATCCCAGTAAGAAAGCAGGCAGGGAAACTGGACTCTACTCCTGAGCTCTCCTGAGCGGCTTAATCCATTGTGAACAAAGCTGTGTTGTTCTTTGTGTTCTGACTGTAGATCATGGAACATGGGAGTGTTGTCTCAGCACTGGCTAACCAATCAAAGCACAGCAACTCCTCCCTGGTCTCTGACTGGCCAACGAGGTCTTCGGAGTACAGTGACGCAGAGCTCGTGCTGCTGGGTGTTGCAATGGCTATCCTGGTTCTGGCTATAGTTTTTGGTAGGTTACAGAACATTTCATCATTTCAGTGAGTTGATGGTTTGTTGAATCAACTAATTGGAGGATCAACACTGGAATATTTTTACATCTGATTTATCCAAATGTCTCTTTCAGTTACGTTGCTCTTTCCTCCACCCAGGTAACGTGCTGGTGATCACAGCCATCCTGCGGTTCCAGCGGCTCCAGACAGTCACCAACCTCTTCATTGCCTCGCTGTCTATTGCTGACCTCATCATGGGTTTGGTTGTGGTCCCTTTTGGCTCCAGCTACATCCTGGTGGGAACGTGGCAGTTTGGAAACTTCATGTGTGAATTCTGGACAGCAGCTGACGTGCTGTGTGTGACAGCCAGTATAGAAACCCTGTGTGTGATTGCTCTGGACCGCTACCTCGCCATCACCTCGCCACTCCGCTACCCAACACTACTCACCAGGTATGACCAAGACATTTTGCTCTGGTTGTGTGGGTTTGAATTAAAATAATGATTTCAGTTAAGAAACTTTCAATCAAAAGCAAATCTTACTAAATGTATAACAGCACAAAATCAACCAGCTTTTCACAGTTTCAGCCCTGGGTTGCTAAATGAATTCAATCTTTATTGGGTAAATCAATAATGACTCACAAAGGTGCTGCTGCACCATTTTTTACATATTCAAACTTTCCAGCATGTCGTACATCTCGCCACATCCCTACCAGTGATGTCATAACAGATTTTGCCTTTGACAGTAGATAGAAAACACCTGTAGTGACATCACTGTTTGAGGTATGGTTTGATTTCCAACGTGCTGGAAAGTTTGTAGAAAGTGAGAATTTGAATCCATAAAGCAGTGCACTCATAACTTTCCCCTCCCGTTACTCAGCATGGTAATGTCCTGGGGTATGATGTTAGAGAGAAACACCCCCTGTAGCCTACAACTCACCACCACCAAACAGTGCCTATCATGTTGCTTTTAGAGCACCTCTATTACAACTTAAAAGTAAATCAGTGCAATAATTCTCACCTATCTGTTTCACCCTCTTTACAGTATCCTTCACTTATGTGCACTCTCTTGTCTCCTGCTGACCAGGGGCCGTGCCTTTGCAGTGGTCCTTGGGGTTTGGGCAGTGGCCTCCCTCATCTCCTTCCTGCCCATCCATCTCAAGTTGTGGGTGTCAAGTGATGATGAAGCTCGCCGGTGCTTGAGGGACCAGTACTGCTGTGATTTCAACACCAATGCAGCGTACGCAGTGTCGTCCTCAATTGTGTCCTTCTACCTGCCGCTGGTGGTGATGATTTTCCTGTACAGCCGGGTCTTCCAAGAGGCTCAGAAACAGCTGGAGAAGATCAGAGGGAGGGAGAGGCACTTTTATAACTTGCATTACACTGCACAGCTGACTTATCCCAACGATAGTCCTGCTATGAATACACTCACGGCAGGAACTGAGGTGAGAGAACAAGAAGGGGAGGAAAGACTAAACATGCAGAAAACAGGAGGTACAGACACTGGTCAAGAGGAGAAGTTAGGAGAGAGCAGAGCAAGGACAGAAAAAGGGGAAGGAAAATACTCTGCCACAAAGCGTCTCAAGTTTTGTCTTAAGGAGCACAAGGCTGTGAAAACTCTGGGGATCATTATGGGAACCTTCACTTTGTGTTGGCTACCCTTCTTCATCCTCAACATCCTCATGACCTTCCTCAAATTGGGTGACATTAAGCTGCTCTTCAGACTCCTCAACTGGCTTGGATACTCCAACTCAGCGTTCAACCCGCTCATCTACTGCCGCAGCCCCGACTTCAGGCACGCCTTTCAGGAGATACTTTGTTTGAGGGGCAAACAGGGGAACTGGGGAGGGAGGAGAGGATGGTGTTGGTGCAGGGAGAGAGATTGTTACTCCAAGTCCACAGGTAGGATGAATGGTAACTCAGACCCGAATGGTGTTAGGGGGCTGGCCGTTCAGAAGAGATCAGGGTGGACGGGCAGTTTAGAGAGCTCCATTCGAGACAGCTCACTAACTCTGGCTCCTCCACCTTCTTGCTCTGACGAGGTTTTAGAAGTAGCTCCCGGTTCCCTGACAAACTGGCAAGCTAATAGTTCTGCTAATGGGAGCTATAAGGAAAATCAGGCTTCTATTGCTTGACCAATTAGGATATTAGACTTTACATTGTGTGCGCATAGCAGTGCAGTAAACATCAGTTTGATGAAGCTCAAGATATTTGCTTTTCATCTAGATTGACTCAACTTTTTGGTCTTTTTTGAGGATGTCACTTCCAGTGTTAATATTGTGTAAGGTGTATTTCAGTCAATGTTATTGAAATTCTACTTGTGATCACTTCCTCTATGCTGCTGCAGTTTCCCTAACAACAGTGTAAACCACAACGGCAGCTACACAGCCTGGCTTAAGTCTTTAAGGTAATTTTCAAGACATCGTAATGCAACTTTGTGAGACAGTAAGGTTGAATTGTAAGCGCATCACTGTCAACAACACGATGCAAAAATACTAAAATAGCTCAAATTAATGCTAATAAAACAACATGCAGTAGCAAAGTGAAACCAAACATTGTGAGCTTCACCAAACTGGAACTTACAACAGGACTATTATTGGAAGATGCATAAGAGAAATGTGATATTATAATGGACTGCATATGAATTACTTCTACTACTACTACTGAAATACAGGAAATACAGGCTTTAATGATTGTTCGATAATCAAAATATCAGGCATGCTCATGCATTCCAAAATGCCTCTTCGCTGAAAGCAGTCAAATAGGAAAATCAAAAAACTGAAGTTGCTCATAAGCATAGGAAAGTCAGACATTTGTAGGAAGGTTGGTTGTTCAAGTTTCTGCATGCTTTCAGGCTGGGAAGAGGCAACTCAGACTCCCCACAACTAAAAGGTCATTATGCAAAAATATTATAGCACCGACTGCTTCACCAATGGTAGAAGATTCAGAATGTATGTACTGGACTGCAGGTATAAGCAGTTGTGAATGTGTAGCAGCGTATTGCACAAAAGAGAGGATTAAAGCAGTTTTGTCTGACTGATCAACCTAGATGAGATTCATAAGAGAAAATGTTCGTCTGTGTTTGCTTAAAGCCCCTGAAAACTTGTCTTATATTTGTCTAACCTATAAAACATTCAAGAAAATGAGCAACAATCAAAGGACTGTGTGAGTGTTTGGTGACGGTGACAGTAACAACCCGACAATAAGTCATCAGATTTTGATTCAAACATCAAGAAATACTGATTAGTCTACGGAAGTGATATCACGCACCTATATAGAAAACTCCAATATAAAGAAGCTGTTGGAAAAAGGTCAGTTTTTAGGGTCTTTAAGCTGAATTATAATGAACATTTAGATATAATCTTGCTGAGGAAACACTTCAGTTTCTATGTAAACCTGCAAAGCAGTGCTAATAACCTTGTCTGCTGGCAACAAAAGCAGAAGCCGGATAAAACCTCCATGAAGCAGAGATAAAAAAAAATAACACATTTGTTCGCCCTGTGGCTAAAAGTCTTATATGAAACGGCAGGTCTCATAATAATAATAATAACCTCCTCAGATTATCAAGTCCGCCTATTTTCATTCCTTCCTGATAAACCTCATAGCTGGTCCAAAGTCATTTACTGGTGTATATTTGTAGATCAGATAAACATCTGAGACCCAAACTTGTGACTATCATAACTGCTCCTTCTTTCTCTGTGTTTGCTTTCTTTCATCACGTATTCGCTGGAACTATTCCCCCCTCTGTCCAAACATCAGCGTCGACCCACTCTTTTCCTTTTATCCTGTCTGCTCTAGCTCTGTTATACTAAGAACATTGTAATCTGTCAGACTGCGCCGGGGAGATAATTTTCATGCTCTGGGATGTATTTCCATAACATCATCCGTTAACATTCACTGTAAAAACATAGCAGTCACATTACACATATTTGAAGGGAATTAAAAGTGATAATGATAAGGTAGCCATATACAGTTTATCTGTGGGGACTAAGTGGACAAATAACATTTTGAAAATGATCTCCCCATCCTTGCTTTTATATGTATAGGTAATTATTTCATTTTTTGGTTAATTACACCTGAACAAGGTATTGAGGGTATTGTGTACTGCACGTGTGTGTGTGTGTGTGTGTGTGTGTGTGTGTGTGTGTGTGTGTGTGTGTGTATGTTTTGTGTACTTGTGATGTGATTGTTAGCTGTTTGTGCATTTCAAAGCTTGACACATGCCATTGAATATTTGTAATTTACCGTAATGTGTATGTGTGTAACGACAAGTGGCAAAATACTGAAGTTTTGGTTTTTATTTCAAATTTTGTATCACGTTTGTTTGTCCGTGTGGACGTAAGGTCACACAGTTTAAAGCAACATTATGTTACTGTTACTGTACCTTAAAATAACTGCTTCAAAAGCATTCGGATGGTACTCTGATGGCGCCTCTTTCATACCCACTCTGCACTCCAAACGCCTGTTGTTGCACTGTGTAACTTTGGTTGTCAGGTACGATCTCCTGTGAGAAGAGCAATGTGTCACGCACCAACTGCAATCTCTGAAACCATTCCGGTTTAGCCTTGACATTTTGGCTAATCTCTACAAACTCATTTGTCAAATGCGGATATGTCTTTATTGAGATGACACCAACTACAGTTCGTCATTGACTTTGGTGGAAATTGAGTGTATTTTATGGAAAAAAAAATCATTTTTTCCTCTGATGTCCTCCACTGCTCTGCCTCAACTCTTGGTGATTTATGGAGGTTCTTCGTAGACAGATATCTTTACTTGTTGCTAAAGCAAGCGTTGTAGCTGCCACTAACTAGTTAGCTCAGTTAGCCATGAAGCTACCTGACTCTGCCTGTACCAGAGTGGGAGCTCAGATTACCAGAGGGGTGCACAGGAGCTTTGTACCACCGGGAGGGTGAGATTTTCAGGCACAGGTGGTGGGGAACCAGCAGGGAGTGGAGCCAAGATGGGCACCAGAACGAGGCTCAGCAGCCTCTACGGACATCATTGCAGAGACAAAAAGACAGAAGAGGACAGTTGAGAGAGGAAGCCAAGAGAAAAGGGTAGACTGACTGGGCAAAGAGGCAAGAGTAAACGTCACAAAATAAAACGCTGCAAGACAAATGCGGAGCTGACCTTCCTGCTGTTGGACCAGTAACATCAGCTGACTTGCTACGTCTTGTGTTGTTGCACTTGCTTGATGTTTGGCTGTGCTAGTAAAGATGCTGGCATGCTAGTTTTTGATCATATGTGATGCAATCATGACAAATGCATGTGCAGCTGTCCATATTTATGACAGTGGTGTATGAGTGAATTGCACTAAGAAACTTTAGGGGTGCTAAATTGTAAAAAAAACAAAAGAAAAATATACCAGTTCTTGCATAATGTTGCTTTAAGCAGCACTGAAACTACACTCAAAAAAATGTGTAATTCTATGTCATATCTGTGTGTCTATCTCGGGATACTGAGACAAACCTACATCATTGTTGAAAATAAAGGGCAGTTTTCAGTGTAGCACCAGAGGAGCGGATTTTATTTTCTACCTCCATCAGACTCACATGAATGTCATCTCCTCTCTGTAAATATTTATTCATACGCTGCTGTATGCGTTTGTGAGTAAAAGAATGAAGTTTGAAAACTGCATCATTTCAATGTGCTGCTTGTGTGTGCGTGGGTGGATGGGTGTGTGAGCACAGGGGGACAGGCTGTCAAAAAGAGACAGAAAAATAATGAAATGAGGAAGACGTGCTTAACATAACAGCCGACAAATAAGACTACAGTTTAATATTAGCTTGTGGTGGCCTATTAGCCACAGCTTGCCTTCTAACAAACAATGTTGGGGGAATATGAGGTTATTTGGACAAAAAGGCATTCCCATTTAGTTCATGATGTAATTTATGGTCAAATTGTTTCAAAGTATTTCTGCTAAACACTACTAAGTCCAGGAGATTTTGATGCCTCTGACAGTTCTTCTTGTGAAAACAGTGGATGCACAGTTTATTAGACTGGGTGCTAATCTAATCCTTCCTTTAAAGGCTGCCAACTACAGCAAGACAAGTTTTCATCTTAGCACTGGTTCTCACTGGCAGTCCATAATGGAAATGGTGATTTGTTGTGCAGCCAGTTAAAAAAATCAGCCTGACAGACAACGAGCTGCACGCTGTTGACCAAGCTGAACGTCAAAAAATCCAATTTCAAAGACAGTCATAGTTTCTCGCAAGGCAAATAAGAAATGTCCATAACTCTGGCAATTTTTCCAGACTTTGCCTCAAAAGGCTCTTTGTCGACACGTCGAAATGTGAGTCTCCTCACACTACAACCTTTTGAAGTAAGCCCATAAGACAGAGGCTTTCTGTGCTTATTCAGTCATCCAAGTTAGTCATGAAGACTTCTGTTTGCATTAAAGTTAAAGTGTGTGTGTGTGTGTGTGTGTGTGTGTGTGTGTGTGTGTGTGTGTGTGTGAGGCCTGACGTGCAGTGACAGGTGCAAGCGGTCACAGCAGCAGCTACAGTATCAGCTGCTGCAGAGGAAATACAATCAGCTATACTGCCTCAATACACACAGACACACACACACACACACAGCTTTACAGTTCAACATGAAAACACACTGTGTGTATGTATGTGTGTGTGTCAATATGACCTGTTTCCATGGAACAAGTTTCCAATTGTATGTACTTAACATGTATGCCTTTCTGTCTTGTGTCCTGTATGTTAGCTGTATCTATTAAAGTGTCTTGGTTACTGCTTTTTTTCCATCCGTGTTTGTTTTTAGTATTGAAACCTGCAATCTGATCCGTGTTGTGGACTGTGTCTTTTGTCAACGCAACACCAAGCAGTTTTACTGACCTCTATTGGTTTCAAGTCTGTTGCACATTAACCGCACACATTAGTGTAGCCGACACATACGGCGGAAACTTCTAATTCACGACAGGAAGATGAGAACATTACAGAAGCCCATTGCCACCAATGTGGTGAAACACCAAATCCTGTAAAACTCTTAGTATCATGAACTTAGTATCTCAACATAATGAGAGACTTGCTGAAAGAAATGACTTATTTTCTCAAATACATGACTAGACTTATGAGTCAGTCAGTCATTGTTTTGAGAAAGCATCTTATTATAATACAGGATGCTTTTTTTTATCGCATTGGTGAAAACAGGCTAGAACATCAGCCACTGCAGGTCCATGTGAACAGAATTTTCATCTGGTGTTACGCTACTCCATTAATTTCTTTTTGGGAAGCACAAAACCACAGCTCAAGTCATATTGCTTTGACCTCGGCCTTAGAGAGGATCTTATGAAATAATAAAATCCCCTCAGTGGTTTGATTACATAAAAAAGTTTATTCTTAGTGCTGAGTGTTTGATTTGAGGGAACATTTCCATCACATCTTCTCTCTCTGTGTCTATCTGTTTACTGCTCTATCCATTAATTTGTTTTGTTGTCTTTGTTTTCATTTATTTCTTGTTTTATTCTCATGTCATTTGTGAGGCATTTTGTAACCCTGCTCAGATAAGATCCATATACATAAAGTTATTATTACTATTATTATTAACCTTTAGCATAATTTAAGTTTTGGACGCTGTGTGCTTTTTAACATTAAACCCACTGAAAGAGGCGTGCTGTTGTACATCCTCACACCTTCCCTCTTTACATGCGAGTGTCTGCCCTCACTTCCCTGTCAAGCATTTGTCTGGGCGTGTCTGTGTTTATCTTATTATGAGGTGTTAACTGGCATTATAGAGCTGACAACGGGCAATCACATATATCCTGTGTGATCACTCACCCACAAACACACAAGCATTTACAGACACACACATACACACACACACCCCTGTTGACAGGCAGATGCAGTTTGATCCCTGCAGATCAAAAAAGAGACCCTCTGAGCTGCGCCTCAGGCCTTTGTACACAGTACACAGGGCTGAAGGTATGCCCTCTAGATAAACACACACACACACACACACACACACACACACTATCCATATCTCCATCTCTTTAATAAATATATGATTACACCTGCACCAAATGCATGCATATGCATAAACTTGTGCATGCACAGATACTCATGCATTTAATATTTGCAGGCACACATGCAAAGCACACATAACCACACACACACACACACACACAATGATGCACACGCTGGCTATGCAGAATATGCAGGATATACATACATAGACACACAATGTCCTGAATGTGTGTGTGTGCGCGTGTTACACGTGTTGCCAAGTGTATCTTATGATCACAGAGAGTTTATAGATGGGGAGCTTGTGTTTCTGCTTGAACTGAAGCCGACCCAACATCTCCTGCCAAAAAGCATGAAAGACAGTGAGAACAGACAGATATTCTGTCTGTGTGTTCGTCCGTCTGTCGGCGGCACACACGTACAAACAGACCACATTTAAAACCAAAAGCTGTGCTGTATCATATATCTAAAGGTGAAGTGTATGGCATTGGGCTTTGGAACATCTAAACACAGCCACCCTTCTTCTCAAATATTAATATGCACAGTATCTGTAGTTGCAACACATACATGTACATGTTAATTCTGGGCCAAAGAGAATGTAAAGTTTGAGCTCATGTGACTACCAAGCAGAGCACTAGAGTTTCATTGATACTAAATATAACAGCATTTCTACACCGCCTGTCCTCCTATTTCCTCCTATATACGCACAAGCGCTTATACTGCATGCATCTATTTGTGTGCCTGCATGTCGCGTGGCCCCGCTGACTGCTCTCACAGTGGACTGCTGCCTGCGTAGAGACATAATGTTTGTCTGTCCTTGGGAGCTCGGGTGGAGGCATCTGAGAGTCACTTGACGCAAGTGTCCTCCTGGAACTGAGGAAATCAACTGGAAGAGAAAGGGAGAACGCAAGGGAAGAGGAGTGAGTGAGAGGATGCACAAATTTAACCTCTAATCGAAGCTGGTGGATTTACAGTTTTGACTGTAATGGATGTGCCACAGGGTTTTATGATATCCCTAACCCGTAAAATACACACATTTTCAACAAATGTTTGGTAGTTAATTCAAGTTTTGCATACCTGCTTTGACCTGAGAATGAATGAACGAGATAAATATAACTAGTACAGAGCAAAGACTTTGAACACACACAGGACACACAGTCTCAAACACAGAGATCCATCACCTTTGAAATTTAAATCATTCATATTTGTTCACCAGGCAGGTGGTGATTAGTTGTATCGCCTAAGCCTTATCATACATCGATAACGGTGGTGCAGTGTGTGGAGGGTGGCTAACAGAAGTCTGTCTCTAAACTATATTCATGAGCGGAAATAAAGAAAGAGCTGACCCTGCCTGAAGATCCACAGCAAACACAGACAGTTGTTTCTTCAGCTTCATGGAATCCAGTCAGGAGGGGATGCGGTGTTCTCTTTTCAGTACAGCTGTGGCCATAGAGACATCATTGTTGTGTACTAACAAGTGTAATAATTAGCCTTTTCGATTGTAAATGTACCTGCCTCTTATGACATCAGGTGTATTAAAAAGCTCTCTGAGGCTAAAGGGTACATTAGTTCATGAACACGAAGCAGCCAACACACGATAATCTGTCAGGCTCGTGACTTTAAGGGACATAAATCCTGACCGTCAGTGAGGGGGGACAAAATGACTGACTGCTGTCAAGCAGAGCAGAAAAGAAATGTGTTGTGTTGTGACTTAAAACTCACAGATCCAGCAATTGGGATTGTAACTTCTGAACTCTTTTACTCTTTAAATCCAGGGATTACAACCACATAACCACACACATCAGTTATGGGAACAAACACAACAGTGTATCCAACCACAGCATGACTCAACACTACACTTATCACTGCTGGTAGCTTTGGTCTATAAATAAGGCCTCTCTATCTCGCTCACACGTCATTCTGTGCTGACACACTGGCCAAAGGACTGACTGTAAATGAGACCCTTGATCTGGTTTTGGATCACGGCCCTGACCACTTGTACGGGGGGTTTTGTGGTAGAGGGAGAACACATGCTTTTTTTCACCTTAAAAGATGTTTAAACTCTCATTCATTTGATATTGACCATTTGATATGGTGCTAAACTCTGAAACTGACTGATTTATAATGATGGGAACTTTTCTTTCACACTGTTTTTATACAGATTAACAAGCATGTTATTTCTTACCCAAATTAGCAGTTTGCTTCCACTCTTTTTGCTAAATTAAGCTAAAAGAGCCCAGGGCTGCAGCTTCTCATCTAACCCTCAGCAACAAAGTGACTAAGCGTTGAACCATTCAATGATAGGCACGATAGATGTAAACATGGCGAACACTGACGGAGAAGCATGTCGAGCGACACCCAGCTGTGCGAGAGCGAGATATGAAGCTCTCCAGCTGCCATATATTCAACACAGACAGAACCTGCAGATGCTTAAATCTGTTCAGAGATGAAACCCCAAGACATCTGTGCACTACATAAAACCATAACATCAACCATCGAACTAAGAGGAGCCCCACTCCACCTGTGCATGGTATTTGGGGCCTTGGTGGTAGTCTGGGAGCTGAAAGTCAAACAGTCCTCAGCTCAGGGTGTTAAGCTTGCTATACCATCTGTATAGGTTCACTTGACAGATCCATATGTTACTGAGGCAGGCAGGCAACCCGGGTTTACCAGCTCAGTGTGGAGAATTTTAAACAAAATGTTTGACAGTATTTTGATTACTTTACATTGTCATCATACTGTAACAATGTTATGGAGGCCCTGAAATACCAATGTATTAAAACCGCAGCACATTGTGGTACTGTGGCTTAGCCTGTAGCTACATTATCTGGAAAAACTTAAAGATGACAGCCTATAGATGTGTGAAAGGACCATTGTGTACGATTTAGGGGGACATATTGGCATAATATGGCAGAAATGTCATATAATATTCAAAAGTCCGCCATGTTGCGCCACCATGTTTCTACAGTAGCCCAGAACGAGCAAACGCTGGCTCTAAAGAGAGCCTTTAGTGTTTTGGGGCCACCGCAGCCGTGCCAGCAGTTCTTCCATGTGTTCCCTGTGCTTTTCCCTGCCTTTGTTTCTCTCTGTGTGTATGTCTGTGCTGTGGGAGAAGCCCTCCTCAGCCTACACACCTGTGCCAAGCCGCACACCTGCAACCAATCAACTCATCAACCCTGCAGTTCATCAGCCCCGGCTCTTTGACCACTTGTCGACAGATTGTTCGGTTCGCTAACATGGTACTAACAGTCCAGCCAAATTAAAGTACGGGCTGTATTTTCCTTGTGTTTGCCTGAATGTTGTTTAATTCTGTGTTTACCTGTGCCCCACGTTCATCATCCCTCTGTCGTTTCCAGCCGACTACTCGGCTCTCTCTGCCTGATCCACTCCACATTAGTTCTGGCTCAGCTCTCTCAACAACTTTTCAGTGAATCTGCATCTGGATTATTGCAAACTGAGTGTCTTAGACCTGCTTTTGGGTCCAAGAGCAGTTGTACATTACACCTTTTTCCTATAGACCGCCCATTATTAGAGATGTCTGTAAAACTTTTCGACAGCACCCCTGCAACTGTAAACAGGAAAGTGATTTTTAAAATACCATCCCAATGTAAAGTGTACCATATGGCCGAGCAGGAACACACAGGCAGGGCCAGCAGGAGAGACACTAACGGGAGTGTGCAGCGCTGTTTACAGAACTGCTTTAACATGGTCTCACAGCTTAAGACTGAGAGTTTTGATGGCTTAGTCACACGTTAGGTGTCACTTCTGCTCATTTTTTAGGGAAGAACACATTGTATTCGAGTGTGTGTGTGTGTGTGTGTGTGTGTGTGTGTGCATACACATTCGTACTTCCCTGTTCTTGAAACCTGACCTGAGTATTTCTCCTGTGCTGCCAGTGTTGCAACATATGGCCTCACACCAGCTGACTGGGCAGTCTTGGCAACAGGCTGAATGTGTGTATTTGTGAGTCCATGTATATAGTATTATGCATATTCATATGTGCATGAAGCCAATGTGTGTGTGCATATGTGTAGCCTCTGACTATGAATGCGCCTGTGTAACCCCTGCAGCCTGTGTGTGTGTGTGTGTGTGTGTATGTGTGTGTGTATGGTACAGTTCCAGGGGAGCACAGGAAGTTAAACATTCCTGATTGTCCTGCTGTCCGTCTGCATCTATTTGGCAAGCACTGTTGGCTGTGTGTGTCGTCCGCTATCCAGCAGGGATCTGACCTGCAAGCAGATGATCAACAGTGTTTAAATGTGGTTATATTTTGTTTATGCTAATGATACAACATTCACTTTATTTATCCCAATACAATCCATTTATGAATTAATGACAACAGCACTGAAGGGAGGCACACTTTGACTAGTAAATAAGGTTGAACCACCAGTGTTTTTGCTTTCATTTTTAACAGTTTTCTCACATTGAGAAAATAAAACCAAAACTCACCAAACTGCTGCTTCCATTGCACAATATTCTTGCCTGACATATCAGAATTGCCCCTGGTGTTTACAAGTCTCTCTTTCACCATTCTAAGAAATCCAATCACTGCACGTTAACCGCATCAGATTACATCACATCAAGCTCGATTAGATCTAATTAGATTAGGATTAGATCATCACTTAGGCACCTTCTTAGGCAGGCTGACAGGACGCCTCGACCACAAAGAGAGGAGCGACCCCGGCCACTTTAATTCATGCTGGCTGTCTGAGGCTGTCGTTACTCCTGTCGTTTCATTGTGACTTTTATTATCCAATCACGCCAGGATGCATTAGCAGACAACCCTGATACAAAAATCTAATTTGACTCCGACTGCTACCGAATAATCCACAGAAGACACGGTGGTGTCTCAGGCTCGCTTTGTGATCACATTGCTGTGTTGCCTGGAGGCAGTCCAGCTGTGGCGCACACGATAGCAATGTAAACATATATAAGGGAGTGAAGTAATGCAGATGCATGAGTAAGGACGGGCACGGGAGCGGGGACATGATATTGCAGCTAGAGAACTTTTATTGCTTACTTTCAAAGCCTTACATGGTCTTGCCCCTAAGCACATCTCTGATCTGCTGACCTGGTTTGTGACCTTTTGACCATTAAGATCTGAGGATGGAGCTCTGGTGGTTACTCCCTGGTTACGGTTCGTGACCAAAGGCGTTGAGGTTTTGTTATCAGATGGAGGGCTCACTGCCTTCTGAACTCAGACACTCTGAGTCTCTCTCCTCTTTTAAGTCTCAACATAAAACTTTTCTCTTTGTGAAAGCTTTTGGAAATACTGTTTTTATTCCTGCTTTTTATTTCCCTTTTTCATTTTATTTTCTTTATTTCCCTTTGACCTTTTTATCATTATCATTTTATCTGCCCTATCAGGTTTTTATTTTATTTTATTTTGTAAAGAACTTGCTATCTAAATAAAGTTTATTATAATTATCATTATTATCATTATTATTATAATTATTATATGCATGCACCAGAGTCACTGTCGGGCCTTGCGTGAATACACAGTCATGAATCACATCTTGGGAAAAAGTACATTGGAACTGAAAGGACAAGACCTCAGAGGTTTTGTACCAAGCTACCAGTTGGTAAAGTACCTTTTTAATCCTTCCCTTGTCAAACAGGAGACTCTGCTGGTTTATTTCATTGCGTTGCTAATTGCCCTTTGAGCTCTGCCAAGGCCTGCTGGATTTTTCCACAACCAAACTGCATTGCGTATTACAGAGGGCGCTTGTGGAGACAGGGTGCAAACAAGTCAGGAGAAGTGTTGTGATGTTGCACTTGAGGGAGGAAAATCAGGATGATGACTCTATTTTGACAGCTGACTTTTCATGAAATGAAATTTTTTTTTCACTGCTGTCTACATGTATTATAAACGCCCGATACCGTATTCACAAATGCAGTGAGTGTTATCTCTGCTCCTTCAATCCAATTTCCTGCCTTTTCTTTTAATAACTGCAGCACAAAATATGAGTAATATGTTATATTACTAATGAAAATACAAAACTCTTCTCACTGTCTTCCTGCTGCTAGCGCCTGAAGCTCTGCTGATCATGATAAAACCTCCTCTGATCATGTTGAGCATTTGACAAACCGCACAAAACAAATGACTTCAGTAAATGTCTATTTATGACTGTAAGTAGCCAAACTATCATTTCTGCCTGTTCTTGTAAAACTTGATTTTCCCTCCACGGCATATTTGTCTCTGCAACGTGGACTGTTGGATCCATTTTTATACTGTAGCTATTGAGGTTTATCACACAGTTTATCAGATAAACTGAAAGAACGTCAACAGCCTCAAGCAGTAAGTCATAATCCATTTCATTTGCAGCTCATATTCACGGTCATCATTTCATCTATATAAAAGTCAGTTTTCTTAAGTTTTTGACTAAGACCATTTAATGTTGTTTAAAACGGAGTATTTGGCATATCATTATGGACACTTTTCTTTAAAAATGGCAGTGGTAGTGATGTTTAATGTTTGCAGACACAATGGCAGCAACGTTTTAGAGAAATGTTAAGGTGGTAAAAAAAAATGACGAGTGCAGTTTACATTGGGCTTATAGAGATTAATTCTGGTTTCAGTGTGTGGCCACTTTTTATTCTCCTCTGGTAGTCGGCGTGAGATAGATTCAGCTCTAGAGGAAAAATAAGTCATCCTGGGGGGATTATGGATGGTAAACCATCCAGTGGCTGAGACATCTCATGGTGGTGCTAGAGGAAAAAAAGGATCACCAAAGTCATTAGGATTTATTGTTTTAGAATCCATTTAGTAGATGTTGAGATACTTTATTGGATAAGGGAAACCTTTGACCTGCTGCTGGTGCTAGATAAGAAGTCAGGGGATCACCAAAGTCTGGGTCAAAGTGGAGGACTGATCCACAGACGTGGTTGTCTGTTTAGATTGGCTAAAACCAAAGTGTTTGTTGGTGTCACCAAATTTAAAAAAGAGCCCAAACCTTTTTAAATGTTAGCCATATTTCTGAAAAATGTCCCCTGGTCAATCAAAATATTATTACTCTTTTGAACACTTTTGAGTCATTGCTGGGCTCTTTATTTACGGCCAGTTTGGCTCATGGGCCAGATCAGGGTTGAGATGTTTAGGTCCCTTTTTGGTCACAAACGCGAAAGAAAACAAGGATAAAACGTAGTAATTTATAACAGCTCAGGCTGGTATTTCACTGTTCACTTCACGCCTTGAAATACTCTACTGTTCTAAATCACGAGCCAGAACAGCAAAGTTATGTAATAAGATTTGTCTTTGACATTAATGATACAGTGCTTGCGAAGGTGCACGTACATTAGTGTAATGTATCGAGTCTCAAGGTTTACATTAAGAAGGATTATAGCTGTGTTTATGGAGCATGTACAGTAAGTGGTGTGATAAACTGGAGACACATCCTGTGGACAGACAAATCTCCATTGAACTAAGCTTTACCATAACAAGTCAGGCCTGTGTGTGGGCTTTGCTTTGTGTATTACGCACACACACACACACACACACACACACACACACACACACACACACACAGAGACAACAACAGAGAGCGAGACAGGCTCTGGGATGATAAGATATATGAAGCCACTGGTACTGCAGCAGTCATGCCCAAAATTAGTAAGAGGATGTCAGCCGTACCGTGTCCCACTATTCCTCCTTCTCTCACTTTAAAGTCAAACAAACCCCTTTTCAGCTGTAGTAATTATGGTAATTTCACGGTTTAATTATGGTTGTGCTGATGTATTAATACTGAGGTTCTCCAAACTGGACGTCTGTTAGGGTCTCATGACTAAGGGCTACTGTCCTTGTTGATGTTAATGCCGATGACGTATTGAGTAGCAGTCTAATGAAGCATCCATTACCTTACGTTACCCCACCTACAGATGGAGTACAGCAAACACTTGAGTTCATCTGCATTTCGCAAGTTTAGATTTCTGACCACACTTCACACAAAGAAACACAGACTGCAAAGCCAAAATGTTATAAGAATCTTCTTATAAATCTCCTGGAAATGAATAAAAACTCAGCTGTGTAAATACTTTGCAGAAACCTCTTTTGTCTTCGCAGTGGATGCAGCTTTGATTCATCTGAGTCAGATTAGCACATCTGGATTTTAGGACACACCCATCAGTCCTTCCAGATTTGTCCCATCTTGGTCAAAATTGAAAGGGGAGTGTCTGTGAGCAGCTCATCATGTCAGCGAGTCCTGAGTCCATAGATTTTCAAAGGGATTCTGGTCTGGGCTCACACTCAAGGACTTAAACATTCTTGTTCATAAGCCAACCAATGTTGAATGAGATGCAAGCTTAGGTCATTGTTCTGTTAGTACATAAATCTTTGCCGCTGAGTATGGTCTTTGGCATTCATAACCCAGTTTTCCTCAAGAAGTTCCCGCACTTGGCTTCATCCATTGTCCCCCTGTAAGCTTAAAATTCCCCTTGTCTCTGCAGCTGGAAAGTCCACCTCCATGACATGGCTGCTCCCATTTTCACAGAAAGGAAAGCGTTAGATGGTAAATTCAGGCGTGCATACCGTAGCTCTTTCTTTTGCTTTTTTACTGAGGAGTACGGCATTTAACACCACAGAATATTCCATCAACATCTCCCACTGTAGCTGTAACTCTGTCAGAGTAGCCCTCAAGCTATCAGTCTCCTCTCTGGCCAGAAGGTCACTCTTACCCAAACCAGCTTTAAGTCTTGGTAGTTCCATATTTTCTCTCTAATGATGCAGCCATCTGTGTTCTTTTTAAGTCCCAACAGAGGACTTAATGAATCTGTGCACACATGCTAGCTTGGAAACGGGCCCTATGCACAGGAGATGAGGTGGGATGACTCTCCACTGTTTTTTTTTGTCCCTCCACACCAACATTATCACCATGAAGTACAGCATGTTGGGCTCAACTCTAATGCAATTCTGTTTGCTTCCCCAGTACTCTGCTGCAGGGATAATGTGCGATTTTGAACTCTTAACTGAGGGTCTTAGAACAGCTGGATTTAACATTATTTTTGTTTAGTATGCAATAATAATTGGGACTAATAGATGTCCAGTATTAAATTTTAAAGAGGCAAAAAATGTCCAATGATGTCCAAGGTTTCTTACAACCTGGCTGTCTCGTGTTTGCTTGCTGATTCTGAGTTTTAGCCTCCATCCTTTTCATCTTCTTATTCCCTCTCAGGGATGTGCGACACAGTGGAGAATCAGTGGGGGATTTGCGGTTAGTTCTGACAAAGCAGGTAATAGTAAATCAATGAAAGGGCAATCAATGCGTGCCGTCTGCCAGGCTCCTTGATACACAGCTGGATGTGAATGATTTTAAATGCTCCAAACAACCCAATCTCTCTCGTCCTCATCAAATACGCTCTGTGGTTATAGGTCCGGGCGGGGGGTGGGGGGTGGGGGGGTAGGACTTGACAGATAACAGTAAATCAATGGATCCACTTGCAGCTTTATCTTCAACACAGATGGGACAGTTGAGCATCTTCAAATGGCCAGACAATTGGAACCGCAGCAGGGCAGATGTAATGCTGAAGACTTTAGGCCAGCACAAGTGCCGGGCAGTTGAGAATAAATCAATGACAAGCCTATTAACCTCTGTGCCAGCTGCTCTGCTGACGAGATGAAAGAGGTGGAAGGAAGAGAGGCTGCCGAAGAAACTGATGAAACGGAGAAGAAAGGGTGTAGATGGTGAAAGAAGCAACAGAGACAGAGATTAGAGAGAAATGTCAGATAAAGAACTTCAAAAGTCTGTGAAAAGCAGAGCACTGGTCAATGTCTGAAAAAGTATGCCTCTTTTATTTTCTACATTCTTCTTTTTTTTTTTCAATCTGGAAAAGGAAGCCTGGTGTGTGGTTGTCCTGCAGAGGAGACAGACAGCTGAGCAATTACTGTCTCAGTGGCTGTGAAGAGAA